>NW_026775574.1:100761880-102115445 GCF_030987335.1 Cornus florida | reverse complement strand
ATTTGTGAGAGTGTAGTGTGTGTTTGGACCAGGTTTTACCCATAAATCCTAGAATGAAAACATTTGGACCAGAAGCGGGCCTCAGACTTCTGTTGTACGTGTTACACACCCCCAATGATACTTCCTTTGGATAACGTAGCATTTTATTTGGCTCTGGGCCATTAGCTTGACCCGTACTGATATAACGTAACGGAATCAATTATTACGATTGTGAATTATTGTCAACCTCACACATAATTTTAAAATATATTAATACATATTTGTTCAAAAAAAAGTGTCCACATTTTTAATTTTGGTTGTCTCAAAAGAATTGCCCCAATTTAAAATGTAATGTTACTATTTTATTTTTATATTCTTAATTTACTCTCATTACCAAGAGCCTTGTGACTTATAGGTTCGACATTCTATCTTTCCATATTATAAAGCCTCATCTTCGTAGTTAGATCAAGAACGAACCTTTGGATCTCGATCGAATACAACAATGCATCACGAATACTAATTACAAATATTTTTATTCTTTGTTCTATTTCTTTCATCGAAAATTATTTACTACTGCTACATGTTATTCGACAATTAACCTAGTGGTATTTTATCTACTCCAAAGTGAATTGTAATGGCTCGAGCTCTCAAAGGGGCAAAATAGTTATCTCATATATTTTATGTGGACTCACCATATAAGGGTATATTTGGAAATTCATTCCCTACATAAGGTCCAAAAAAAATACTTTTTTTTTTAGGACGGAGGGAATAAAATTGATGAATTTTTATTAAAATTTTAAAGCTTAATTTTCATACAAGTAGTGACTTATTATTGAATTATAAATTGTCGCTATTAAAAATGATTAATATTATACTTGTTTATGAAATTAATGAATAAAAAAATTAAAAATAATATTGCACTGCAATAAATAGAATACAATAATACTCTTGTTAGCATTTATCTCAATTATTAATTATCACAATTTTATCATTTTTGAAAAACTAATTATAAAATAAATGAAAATCCATACCTTATACAGTAACACATATTTTTAAAAACAATACCTAATTCACCACCGAATTTTTTTTTTTTTTTATAAAGTCCATAAAGAATATACAGTATAGAGTCTATAATTATAGCCTATCAATTACGTAAATAGTGTAACATTTAGACAGTAAATTTAAAAAATGGACACTTGTCTGATGACTTATCCATCTTACAAATGGATACGCCATCAAAAATGGACATTTTTTTACTAATTTTTTTTATTACAAAATATAAGTTTCGGAGAGCAAGAGTGTTTAGTTATTTTAGTGAAATTAGATGTTGACCTAAAATGGTCAAATAGGTTTCTTTGTTTTTTTTATAATTGATTAATTGTCACAATGATTAACAATTAAATATACACCAATCACGCGATAAACTGTAAAGTAAAATAAATATATAAAAAAAGATGAAATTTGGATTGCTCAGTGGTTAACAGGTCACATGTATATATATGGGAACTAGTCTAGGTGGTGATTAGTGTAAAAATTGAATTTAATTGTTTCCTATCTTGTTTAGGGATATGGTTGGTTAATATAATGTGAGTAAAAAAGATATTGTTAGCGAATGGTAGAATAAAATTAAATATGATAATAACAAAAGTTCACAATAATAGACAAAAAGTAAAATAGTGATGTGAAACAATAATTACATTCTCAAAACTTACAGCCGCCTCTAACTTTTCCTCTGTTCTCTCTCTTTTCTATCTCTTTCTCGCAGCTGCTCGGCCCCTTCTGCTTTGCTCCCTGCTCCTTTCTATGGGAGTGCGGAGGTGACTTTGCTTGCCTCCCACATGTTAATAATATCAGCTTGTCACAATAAGTTCGCATGTGGGGTGGTTTTTTAAGTTATTTTTTGTTTTTGTATGGCTAGATTTGTTCTTGTTTGATTCGTGTCAGACTCCACAGGGTGGATATGTTGTTTTCCCTTCGGATAGATCTCTTACCTAGGTCGATTTTTGTTTTTTCCTGGCTTGATTTGATCTGTGTAGGGTTGGGTGTGTGGAAGCGCCTTATGGATGCAGTTTTTGAGCTATTGCGTTAATGATGGCCTGACTTTTGGTCACTCCAGTTTGCTGCTCTTCTTCTTTGGTGGTTTTAGTTCTAAAACGGTGGCTCTTTCTCAATAAATTTGGAGCCTATTGTTTATTTTATTGTATTGCTTCATGATTTGTATGTCTTTATCTGGCTTGGCTTAGGCCTTTGTGCCTTTCAAATGATAAAAATAAAAATAAATAAATAAATAAATAACAATAATTACATTATATATATATATATATATATATATATATATATAAAATATTTTTCTGTCTGCTTCACAAATTGTCTCCCTTTGTAATGACTGATTCTCCTTCCTTTCAAAAGTACAAAGAAATAAGAAAGATATTCACAACTGTGATCAAACGGTGTAATTTGAATTAGACTCTAAAAATCTTCGAAATAACAAAATAAGCATTTTAAAACATTATAGAACATCAGTGCAAAAAGGATTAAAAATCTAATTAAAACAAAAAATCCCGTAATTGTGGTGACAAGTGCGACTAGTGGCACTTCGCAAATCTCCCTAACCAGCAGTAATCTGACTGATAGTCAAAAGTGCGACCGGTACAAAACTTTAAACACACGATGGGCTCCTCACCCACATGCCTGTACCGAATATGTCTTCATCCAATTCCATGGTGCCTAGGCACTTGCAAATCAACTCCAAAGATCGAGGCACAAATTAAACAAAAAAAATTATAACTCGATAAACAAATTTTAACAACAAAATTCACCAAACATAAAAATTAAATATCTCACATTATTCCATTCCTCAACCGTGAAACGTATATTCCAATTTACAAAACAAAAACCATTTTTAAATGTTTTTCTTTTACAATATCGAATGAATGATTCGGGATTACGAAGGTATAATGTCTCCTTTCTCAAATGTAAAGTAAGAGAGACTAGACGGAGCATTTGTGGACGTTGATATGAATTTTTATATGATGATGAAATAAAAAACATTCGTCAATATTCTACATATATATTTTAATCATTTCGAGTGGAAGAAGCTTTTATGGGAGCTCAGAAAGTGAAGTACACATAAGGCCAACTACTTTCCTTTTTTGGCATTTATGGGGGTGGAGGACGCGTATGAGGCCAACTACATGGGGGTGGAGGACGCGTATGAGGCCAACTACTTTCCAATTTTGGGATTTTATTGGGTTGGGGGAAGGCGGTGTTCGTTGGTGGTGGAGGACACGTATGACCACTTTGTATCCCCTGATATTCATCATTTTATTTTGATAACAAATGGAAGGGAATTAATAGTGCCTTAATTGATTATATTAGTTCAAATTATATATATATATATAGATATATGCTGAAAATACCATTGTAGTATATTTATAGTGTGTATTACACTATTCATGTGTAAAAAATACCTTTAAGGTTTCGATTTGGTGCAAATAGGTTATTCCTCACACATTAAAGTTATACTTTGACCAAAAAAGTTATACTTTGACCAAATTGCCCTTACATAATGAATAAGTATCTTTAATTTATTTTTTTTAATTATATATTTTATGAAAACTGATAATTATATTAATATTTAATTAGGAATAATTTTTTATTTTTATTTTTTGTAATTATAAAAAGACTTGAAGTTTTCATTCCATATGAGATAACTAATTCTTTTTTCTAAGAGAGATAATACGCGAAAATATATAGAAAGAATTTTTTTTTTTTTGGGAAAGGTGAGACAATCCTAAAAAGTGGGTTAAATATAGTTAATATGCACATAACACCCCCATATTATGATATTATTATCATACACACCCTCTTGAACATAGAGATGCTTTTACCATACTTTTTAAAATAGGACTGAAATTCGCTTCGAAAAAGTATAGAGGGGTGCTTTAAGCACTTGACCTATATATATATATATATATATATATATATATATATAAAAGGAATTCAACTCTTTGAGATCCAAACCAAATCATTAGTTACAGATGCAAATGTTCGAATCTAGGCTCCCAAGAATAACAGGGAACAACCCATCTAGGCTCCCAAAAATAACAGGGAGCAACCTAAACATTAAGGTACGCTGTCTTTTTCAGTGGTACCAGATCATAACAAAATTTGAATACTAAATATGACTTCAAAATTTAAAAAATTAGAGGTCAAAGTCGGCCAGTGAAAGATTCTCTTTATTCCATTCCCTTTCGAAATACAAAGACAAGAAATAAAAGTTACGAGGTCAAAGTCTATCCTTTTCTTTATCCCATTCCCTTTCGAAATACAAAGATGCCTAAATTTTTTAATCTCTCTATTTCTTTCCCTTTCGAAGTACAAAGATGCCTAATTTTTTTAATCTCTTTATTTCTTTCCCTTTCGAAATACAAAGATGCCTAAATTTTTTAATCTCTTTATTTCTTTCCCTTTGGAAGTACAAAGATGGAACAATAACGAAAGTTCGAGGAAGACTTATCCCCAGCAGGATTCCTATGCATGGATCAGCCTCGAAATTCATTTGTCTTCCACCTTCTACCTATTGATATAAATATTCATTATGTTTCCACCTCAAATGCACCATCCATAACTTTAAGGTATATCTATTTCGCATTTTCTCTACTTTAAGACTAATTTTATGGATTCTATCTGCATTGCCACTACTTTAAGATAAATCCAAATAGTTTATGTCTTTTTTTTCTTTCTTTTTTTCCTTTTTCCTCCAATATGCTACTTTTTTGAAATTATCATTACTTCTTTTAGATACATGAGCCCACCTGAAACGTTTACCATGACGTTGCCTTTTTCATTTTTATTGATTTGTCGGAAGTGTAATAATACCAACATACTGTATTTTAAATCATATTGCAAAAAGTAAAGTAGCTTTTCTTTATTTTATTTTTTTTTTAATTTTTTTTCTCCCTTGAAATTCGGGGATAATCTCCATTGATGAAAAGTAGGATCCTACTATTTTAGTTTTCATTTTTCTGATTTTTCATAGACTCGTCCAAGGAGATGTGAGTATATAATTTTAGATATTTTTCTCATAAACATTAGCTAACAAAAATGTCTCACAATAAAATTTCTTTGTAAATTATCAAGTATTGTATAATTGATATTAAACATGTGTACATATTTGCAAATGTAAATGTGATAATGATATGTTATTTGAACTAACAAAATGATGGACTTGCTTTTTTTAAAATGAGGTTTATTTACAAAATAATAATTTTTAAAATTGTTAGAAATTAAAACTGGAAAAAACTCGAAATTAGAAATTAAACTATATTCAAGAAATGGAGAGGATATTGATGACAATCAAAGAGATGTTGTGGATTCCTGGTCCTGGATTAATCAATAATTTTTTATTTATTCGTGGACCTGGATTAATCAATAATTATATATTTATTTTTTCTTTTCCGGTAAGTTAAAAAGAGATGACAAGAAAGCAAATTGTAACCTGTAAATGATCATCAATTCTGACATATGCATACACTAAAAATAGGCTTAATTATTGCAGCACAAGTGTCAACATCAAAATTTTTCTTATTGGAAAAAGCATCAAATTTTTCTTATGATACACTAAAAATAGGCTTAATTATTAGCTGTTCAAAGTGGCGGCCAAAAACAGCAACGTTACAAGTTTTAATTCCCTTTCCTTTTTCAAAAATTTTCTCTGCCGATATATGCTTATATTGCCACACACGCCATTTTCTTACTTGAAATTAGTAAATTATAAGATTACTCTCTTATTTCAAAACAAATTTAATCTTATATTTAAGAGTTTCGATTAGGTGTTTTGAATTTATAATCGGAGAAAATGTAATACAAAATTTGATGCTTTGTTTGATAGAAAAAACATAAAATTTGTAAAACTTGGAGAATGATTTATTCATCATCTTTTTTTCTTCTTTCTTTATATTCTCTCTCCCAAATGAAGAATTTTTTTTTTCTTCCTTCTTTTCCAGCAAACGACCATGGTATATCTTATTGAAAACTAGAGTTTATTTTTCTTTTCTTTTTGGAACTGTGTTTGAAAACTAGAGTTTATTTTTCTTTTCTTTTATAAAATATATACTTTAAAAAAAAAATTTGAGAAATTTTGGGGGTGCCCCACTCCCACTTAACAATAAAAAAAAAAAAGAATGAATGAATGGGATGAACTTTCATAATTGTCAAGAAACAGGTCTTCTTATTTTTAGTGAATAGAAAATGAGAAAAGAAGCTGATCAGACTGTCACAAAGCCACACGCTCCATTAATTGCCCATCAAATTGCAATGTTGATCTTTTGTTTTAGTATAAAGAAAAGAAAAAGAGAAAAGGAAGAAGTTCCATTAATGTCCACTTATCAAATTACGATCAGTGTTGGATTTTGCCTTTCAAAGAAGCAAATTAACTGAAGGAAGAACTTTAATCAGACTCTTATCGAAAGACGTAGGGTGTGAGCATGGTGTGTTGTGGTGGATTTCACACGTATGTTTATGATTTAATAGTAAGTTCCCTACAAGTATAAGAGATTCCTAAGTAAAGTGTATTATCAAAACTCAAAGCGAGAAATTATTACATGGTGCGAAAAAATTTAAAGTCATAAATTAGACTATATTCAAGAAATGTAGAGGGTATCGATGGCAATCTAGCAGGTGTTGTCGACTCTCCTCGTACTTTTTTTTTTTTTTTTTTGGTAAGTTAAAAAGAGATGACAAGTAAATAAATATGTAAGTTTTATGTCAATTTTATTCAGATTTTACTTGCATGTTAAATATTGATTGAAGACCAATAATTCCGAGATAATGTAATAATTTATAAATGATTATCAATTCTCACATTTGCATGTACTAAAAATTGGCTTAATTATTGCAGCACAAGTGTCAACATCAAAATTTTTCTTATTGGAAAAAGTATAAGAGTGAACTTTTATTAGCTGTTCAAAGTGGCGGCCAAAAACAGCAATGTTACAGGTTTTATTTCCCTTTCTTTTTTCAAAATTTCTCCCTATAGATGCTTATATTGCGACACACGCCATTTTCTTACTTGAAATGAGTAAATTATAAGATTATTCCTTTGTTTCAAAACAAATTTAATGTTATATTTAGGAGTTTCGAATTAATGTTTTGAATTTAAAATCGGAGAAAATTTAATACAAAATTTGATGTTCTGTTTTATAGAAAATAATAAAATTTGTCAAGCAGGAAGAATGATTTATTCATCATTTTTTTTCTTCCCTCCTTATATTCTTCTCCCAAATGAAGAAAAATTTGTTTCTTCCTTTTTTTTCTAACAAACGACCATGGTATATCTTATTGAAAACTAGAGTTTATTTTTCTTTTCTTTTTGGAACTGTGTTTGAAAACTAGATTATCAAAAAAGAAAATTTGATTGTTTATCTCAGGAATTTTCCTTTCTCCTTTTCCTTTTCCTTTTCCCCTTTTCCCCTTTTCCTTTGATGAGTGCTTGTAGACATCACACATAAATAAAATCTTCATGTATTGTCCATGTGTTTGTACGACCAAGCAAGTCTAATTGGACCCAATCGATTTCATGTGTCGTTTTTTACTTTTTCCTTTGAAACTTTGACGAGTGGTAGTCGGTGTCACAAAAGCATGAGAATCCTTACTCCACGCCTTTATGGGCACGAGCTCACTGGAGACAACTCTGGTTTCTATAAGAAATTAATGTATATGTAGTCTTATTTGATAATTCATTTCAACAAAATTAAATGAATAATGCCGTTGTTAGCATGGGAGAGATATTTATACTAAAAAAAAATTAAGATCTGCTGAGTTTGTAATTTTGAAAGCAGTTCTTAAAAACTCAAAAAATATAAAATTATTTTTAAAAAATTATAAAAAATAGTTTTATGAAAATTCGCCTTTTATTAATGAATTTTTAAAAAATAGTTTTAAAAAAACTGAACCAAACAAAATTTTTATGTAATTTTTTATTTTTCAATTCTCTACAAATAAAAAATTATTTTTTATTTTTCAATTCTCTACAAATAAAAAATTATTTTTAAAGTTACAAATTAAATGAACTTTAGATTATCCGTTGGTGAGAACCTCTTCTTCAAAGATTTGTCAGCTGTAACCATGGAGACCACCCACTTAAAAATCAAATCCAAATTCTCATCTTTCTATGAATAGATATCTTTATTTTATAATGTAGATGTCTTATTTCTCGAAGATGTGACCGAATTGATGGATTAAAATTTATGCCAAGTTCTATCCTTTAAGTAATCCTTCATGCATTTTTTTTTTTTTTTTTTTTTTTGTATGGATGGATAAATCTCTTTATTTGTGTGGATGTCTTGTATTTCTCGAAAGAGTGATGCAAATGAAAGATTAAAATTTATGCAAAGTTCTATTTTTTGGCAAACTCTTTGACATTTTTCCTTTGGGCGAATAGATTTTTTATTTGTATAAGATGTCTTGTATTTTTAAAAAAGTGATCCGATTGATGGATTAAAATTTATGCCAAGTTCTTTCTTTTACTTGTTCCTTCATGTTTTTTATTTTTTAATCAATGAAAAGAGAACTCTTTCTATTTTTATCAACGAATATAGATCTCTCTTTTTATATGTTGTATAACTTAGATATCTAGTATTTCTTGAAAAAAGTAATTCGATTGATTGACAACAATCTATGCGTAATTCTATCCTTTACTTGTTCCTTTGGGAGATGCCATATATATATATGTGTGTGTGTGTGTGTGTGTGTGTGTGTGTGTGTGTCATGGTATAGAGTCATGTTTTCGAGTGTTAGTCCACATGAGCTTTTCACATGTCACGAGTTTGTTACAAATCTTTATCTTGACGCATACATTATGCAAATTGGGAAGGAACTCCAGCTGTTATTATTCATCAAATTTTATGTGATTTGATAATGAAGACAAGTTTCATTTATTTTGTTTATTTATTTATTTTTGGGTACCCTTTTTTTTCCAAACCTTTTTGACCACATCTTATAAAATGACAATTTTATCCCTCCCTTACAAAAAATGACAATTTTGTCCATCCCTTATATAAAATACAATATAATATCTTATTGCACCCTTGATAATTGTGAACAACTTAAAAATGGCACCTCTACCCTCTCTCCACCCTCCTTTCAATCTATCTCCCCGTCTATCTCTCCAAAACCCACTCCCAAATCATCTAAAACCACCATTTCTGTCAATCAATCCCCATTCTATGAATGATAAACCTCCCTTATTCATTCTCAAAAAGCAATCAAAGCAAACAACCTCTACCAATGTTTCATCAAAACCCGTTCAGTCCACAATGCATGACCAGCGCAAACCACCATAGCCTTTCGAAATAGCACTTTTTGTAATACCCCTAATTTTAAAAGTATAGTCTCGGTATTTCTTTTAATTCTTTTATTTGCATTTTTATTTATTTAATTGATGATTTGATTATATGTTTAATTATTTAATTGTTTAATTTAATTATTTATTTCCATTTACATTGTTTGCTTATGTGGAAATTGAAATAATTATTTATTTGAATAAATGAATAAATTGGTTACTTAAATTATATGTTTAAATGTTTATTTTATTTTAAGGAGTTAGGCTTGGATAGTATGTATTACTTTGATAGGAGGTTAAATGGGTACAATTAATACCCATGGATGGTTATACATATATACCCATGTATATATGTATATATGTATATAGGGTTAGTTTAATTATTAATTATTATTAATGATTAAATGAGTATCATTATTCATTATATATGTATTATATAGTTTTAGAGTTTTATATTTTAATGAAATCACGTGGTGGGATAACCGACTTACTTATATATTTATTTTCTTTTCTTTTCATTCTCTAAGTATAATTAGAATTAGGTTTTTTTAAACCTATAAATATGTAAGGTTGTGTCTGCCAAAGGTTTTTAGAACCTTATTCACGTAACAGTGGAGGCAGAGAGAAAGAACAGAGAGGTTTGAGAGAAAACTGAGAGAATAAGTTAGGGTTTCAGCCATAGATTAAAGGTCGGACCAATGAGGAAGAAAGAAGATTGCTTGTGGGTTGAATTAAGAGCAGTAGAGGAGTTGAGAACAGTTAAGAAATTGCCAAAAATTTAGGAAGACGACGTTGAGATTTTAGTCCGAAATCTCAAAAACAAGTTCTATATCTTACTCCTTTCCTTAGACTTGTGTTCTGTACATGCCTAGATAATCTCTAGGATTTAATCGGATTTTAAAACTGATATTGTATGCACATTAATTTCGAGTTTTAAACTGTATTATGTGATGTTAATTGAAATTGATTTATCTCATCAATTGTTTCATATTATGCATTATAAATTGTTGTTAATGATGCATATTGTGTTTTTATGAACTTTTGGAATAAATTCGGGACATAAATTGAACTCCTAGGAACCCTATCAAAGAGTTACAGAAGTGTTTTAACCCTATTAAGGGGTTCGGCATACGCCTCTCTGGGATAGAAAGAGCCGGCTCTCCAAAGGAAGGAGCCGACTCTAGGAGAGAGAGCAGGCTCCACAAGGAGTAGAGCTGGCTCTCCCGGCTCCACAAAGGGAGGAGCCGGCTCCCTCTTTGGGAGAGGCGGCTCCTCTACTGGCAGTGCACCTACGAGTGTAATTTTGAGATTTTTGGAACTTCAAGGGCTAAAGTGAAATTCTGGACATTAATGGGGGGGTTTTAAATGGTTTAAATAACATGTTAAAATCTCAAGATTGTTAGTCTATGCTATTATGCTAAAATATTGGACATCATGAAATTTTAACTACTTATTTGCATGCTGTCAATGGATGTGGCAGATTTAATTACTTGTGGTTGTTCTAGCAAGTTAAATGGATTAGTATGATTATACTCTTGTATAATTCAATATAATGTGCTCAGTTAGTTATCTGATTTTCATTATATCATTCTTTGGATTTTAATTGATGAACAATTTGTATCTGTTTTATCAATTAATGGATTGTTTTGTGGATTATATGCACCGGTATGGAACGGTAGCATATTAGGAATGGATTAGTTCAAAATACTAAGTTCTACCTATTCTGGAATAAGGGAATGGATTAACTATAAAAGTTAAGTCCTACTTATATTTGTGTCAGGTCAATAAACAATTGAATGACATACCTTGGGTTTTGGGTGGATTTATATATATATGATTATCATACCGTGATATGAGCTTAAGTCTCAGGATCATGGTTATGGTGCGTATATTGCCTAGGATGGATAACGGTGCATAGTAGACATCTAGTCCCCTGGTAAGTCTAGGTATACATGCCCACTTTATATGCGATTTGCATGTTACCTTCTATTCAGGTTGAGACAGACCTATGGTCCAGTGAGCATCCTATAGTGTGTATTTATACATATATGAACTATTTAGCCATTGTTAAGTTATCTAGGATGTATCTGCGTATCGAGTCTTTATTTGGATTGTAGTGGAGTAGAACTTATTCGTGAGCTTGACCCACTATTATTTTTCAGGTATCGGACGGTTCCAGTCTTAGAGTTTGTTCGTGCTAAACAGAGACAGTCAATCACTCTTCCAACTACGTTAGACTATTATTAATGTTTTAGTTTTGGTTTCCTTTTTAGTTCAGTTTATTTTTAGATGGGATTTTATTGGGGGTCCACTAGATGGATTCCCAAGTTGTAATGTTTGGAGGTTTTGGATTATGGGATTATATTATTATTTCGAATATTTATTATTTAGATTTATTTCAGCTTATTTAATCTTTATTCTTTAAATTCTTCTTGTATTCTATGCTTGTTTATATACTTATTTGTTTGGTATCCCTCGGATCTGTGCTCGGACATTGTGATACCCCCGGATCTCCAGATGCGGGTTGGCCAGGCCCACGCCCGATTACCCAAGGATATCAAATCAATTAGCAGTTAACGAACACAGAATACAATTAAAACCAAAAGAGATAAATAAAATTTGCTGAAATGAAAACTAGAATCACAATCCAATAATAGAAACCTCATAATATATATTTCCATTGATAAACAAAACTATTCTGATACAACTGATCCTCCACGAATACAAATCCTTCTCCAAATTATACAACTCGGGAATCCATTAAAATCCCAACTGAAAATTAAAACCCAAGTCTAGTACATGAAATAAAATCCTAGTCATCGGTGGAGTGAATGACTGTATCTGCTCAGTACGATCCAGCTCTAAAACTGGAACAAACGAACACCTGTAACAATAAGAGTGGGTCAGGCCCACATGCAAATTCTTCTCTAATTGCAATCCAAACAATAACCCGATACGCAGATACACCCTAGATACCTCAACAATATCTATATAGTCCGTAATAGATAAATATATATCCACACTACAAGACTCTCACTAAACTATGCTGAGGGTCTCAACCTGAATAAAAGGCAACATGCAATACGCACCTGAGTGTGCATGACTACCTAAGCCTAATAGGGTATACTGTAATACCCTTAAAGGACAGTTCTGGAATTTTTTTTAATTATTTATGTGCATTTTTAATACATTTATTTACTTGTTTTGATTAATTAATTATTTACTTGATTATTTGAATTAATTGTAATATTTGTTTTAAATTGAATTATTTATTTAATTGTGTTTTAGTTTAATTACTTGTATTTTTATGTTTAAATTGAATTGTAGTTTAATTAAGTTAAAGATTTATGTATGTTTAGCCGACATAAGTTAAAACTTAGGTTTTCTTGGGTCGACTAAGGGTTTCATTAGGGCTCTAATTATACAAGGATTAGGGTTGGAGTATGGAGCCTATAAATATATTCTTTATGTGGGTTTAGGGTTTTAGAAAACAAAACACATAAACTCTTTTCACGTTACAAAGGGATACAGAGAGTTGTGAGGGCAGAGAAACAGAGAGGGAGTTTGAGTAATTTACAGAGAGGCTTAAGGTGGAAGGAGTGGAGTGCTTCTGGGTTGAACCAAGAGCACCGGAGGAGTGGAACGATAGTCTAGAACGTTGTCGGAAACTTTAGAGACGGTGGATTACAGTTTCAAAATCTGAAACTACAGGTAAGTCTCTGTTCTTCTCTCTCCCGTTAATTCGTGTTCTGTGCATGCCTAGTTAAGACTCCAGGGATTAATCAAAGATTAAAATAAATGAAACGAATGTTATGATTCATCTAATATGCATGTTTAAATCAGTTTTTAGTTCCATTGAATTAATCTGTTTTAGTGTTGTTTAAAAGTTCTAACTGAAATCTTGTTGCGGATTGTTTTAAATCTTGTGTTAAATTCTTGTTGTGAATATATATTTATGCTTGAGAATTAGTCTGAGGCATTAAATGAACCCTTGTATAAGTAATTAACACAGTATTGAATGTCACCAAATTAATCTGTTGTGGGTTGCTTAAAATTTCAGACTAAGGTTCTGTGATCGTTGCTTCTAAACCTATGTTCCATGCATGCTATCATTGAATATTAGTGGTTCAAATATGTACCTAGGACTGAGATTAAACCTAGAATAAAAATTAAAACATGTTACAGATGCTCTGGTAATCACCGGAATCAGAGAAAATGAAGCTGGAACGGACAACGGCTGCTAAGGGAAGGAGAGCAGGCTCCCAAAACCCTTAGAGCCGGCTCCCAAAGAGTTGGAGCTGGCTCTAAGTGATTTAGAGCAGGCTCCAAATGGTTTTGAGCAGGCTCAAAGTTTTTAAAGAGCCTACTCCATCTTAAAACGCACAAAACTGAGTTTTAGGGACTTTTTGGCTGAAATTAGATTTTCTAAAATTATTTAAAGGCTACTAGATGTTGTAATTTAATGTTTAAGACTTGTAAAAATGTTGGGAAGCATGATTACAAGTAGGAACTAAGAACGGAATTAATCTAAGATTAAACAGTGAACCCATGGGTGGATGATTTGAAAATTAATTTCTATTGTCTACTATTTTTGGAATTTTATTTCTCTGCATGACTTGGATTTATAAATTATGTTTTGCAGCAGTGTTATAAGCATACTGTTGTATAGTTATATGTATGCTTAGTTGGGATCAACTGGTGTTAAAATCTTTTTTACATTGCATCAGTTATGGTATTGTTTGGAGAGGTAGATTGTGTAATTCTACTTTATCAATTTAACGGACTGTAATTGGGATTCTAAATCTTATATTGAATGCATAAGTTGGTTATATACATGTTAAACTATATTTATGCTAATTCTGGAGTATGGTTGATAAATACTTATTTCTGTTTTTGTCAATTTCGTTAACTAGAGGATTGTATGTACCGGTATGGGATGGTAACATACTAGGTATGGACTTGTTTAAACACTAAGTTCTACCTAACTTGGATTAAGGTATGGATTAATCGTATAGGTTAAATCCATCACCTACTTGTGTCATATCAATTGAGAATTGAATGACCTACTATGGTTTCAGAATGGATTTGTTATACATATATCAGACCACTACACAGATGGATGGTATTTTGTATTAGGAGGAGTACGGACTTTATATATATATTATATGGTACCGTGGTATGAGCTTGAGTCTCATGACTATGGTTAGGGCGCGTATATTGCCTAGGATGGTTAACTGGACATATGTGTTGTTCCCTGGTAGGTCTAGGTACTCATGCCCACCTTAGGGTGCGTATTTGCATGTTGTATTCTATTCAGGCTGAGACAGACCTACTAGACTAGCGAGCATCCTATAATGTGTACTATATACATATATGGACTATTCTAAATATTGTTGAGTCTTCCTAGAATGTATCTGCGTATCAGATTACTGTTTAGATTGTAGTAGATCAGGACTTGCATGTGGGCCTGACCCACTCCTTTATTTTTCAGGTGTTCGTCAGTTCCAGGGTTAGAGCTTGGACGTGCAAAGCAGATACATATATTCATTCCTCTGATTATGTAGGAATCTTCTCTATGATAGTTGTGGATTTTATTTATATTATTTCAGTTTTGGTTTGAGAATTTTAATAAGGGGTCTAATGGATGGATTCCCGAGTTGTAAACTTATGGAGTTTTGGATTATCGGATTTAACTAATTATGATTCAAGGATTTCCTTTTAGTTTCTTTCAGCTCTTAAATTTTAATTCTTATTTCATTTAGTAATCTGTGTTCGTTATAACATATTAATCGTTCGATATCCCTCGGGTTTGGCTTTGGGCCTGATCAACCTGTGTGTCGGATCCAAGGGGTATCACATATACCTCAACCAACATAGCTAGCTACGCATCCTACTGCATATACACACCCTAACCAACGAGTCTGAAACTCAAGCTCATCTCGTGGTACCATAAAAATATATTTAAAATCCATTCATATCCATTCATAGGAACTCCAATAAATCATTCAGCTTATTCAACCGCACAAACTTATATAAGAGATCCAATAAGTCGTTCAGCTTATTCAACCGCACAGATTTAAATATAAGGAGAATTATGTTTTTTATAATTCGTACCCTTAATCCAAAATAGGTAGGACTGAGTATTTTGAATCAGTTTGTCCCTAGTATGCCACCGTCTCATACCGGTGTACACAATCCACAAAATCCATATAATTGATTGAACAGGTAAAATTGTTCACCAATTAAAATCCATAAGGTAGGAATTAGCGTTTTGAGCTAAACCATACCTAGTATGTCACCGTCCCATACTGGTGCATACAATCCTCCATATCCATGTAAATTACAACATATAAATTATAAGCAAATAATTTACAGTCCAAAACTAAATATCCAAATAATTGCAAAAAGAAGATTAACAATCTCGCAATTAAAATCCAGTATTAATCCATGTAATTGCATCAAAGAATTTAATATTCTAACAATTAACATCCAAGGCATGCATAGTTCTAATCTAAAATAAAAACCTTATCATGCATTTAAAACAAGTTTTATTAACATACTGGATCCCATTAAATTGCTAAAAATTTAATTAAACAATTAATTCGTCTTCCATTCGTTAACAGCATAGGAAATTTATCGATTTTATATTGTTTGTCCCATTGATTTAGAAATCAAATTTAATCAATTCAAGGTTTTAATCACACCCAAAATTAACTATTTAATTCCTCTGTGAAGTCCTTTTAAATTTCTGAAATTTAAACAAGCCACTCAGTTCCTTTCTTTAGTTAATAGCATGCACAGTTGTATATTTTTACACTGCTTCATCCGTTATCATAAAGACTTAAACCATGCAATAATAAGTTTAATAACGCTTAGAATTAACCATTTAGACCCTCTGTAAAACCCCAGAGTCAACAGAACAGTTCCCATGCTCTAACAGTAAACAAACTGTTCGTAATTAGAAAACACTATTGAAAAGAGCCTGCTCTAAATTCCAAGAGTAGGCTCTTTTTAAGCCTAGAGCCGGCTCTAAACATCTTAGAGCCGGCTCAATGAGTGTGGGAGCCGGCTCCCACATCCATGGAGCCGGCTCTCACCTCCTTTGAGAGCCTCTGTCCCCGTTCTGCTCCGTTTCAGTCCGTCTGTTCCCTCTTTGATCAATTCCTACCACTCTGTTGGTTTCTAAAACAAATCTTAAGCATCTTATTAACACCCAGGAGCATCCCAAAGGATTGATAACAACCTTTAGAATCAATTACAGAGATTAAATTTGCTACCGAACTAACATGTGTTAGGAACAAATCTGAAACTATTTTGCAATAATACTTCTATTCCAACCCCTCTGTTCCTCTTCACTACTGAACTTAGGAGTCTTATAACTCCCATTAACATCCCCAAGGTTTGTTACAATAGATAAAAGTAAGTATAGTAACAAAACTTACAACAAAATTTACATGCTTTAAGAAAAAATGAAATTGAAAACAGATATGCACATGTCGTACAGATTTGATTTCAACACAAATTGATGATCAGTATAGCATATATTACACATGTAAATTCTAGTTACTACTTAATTAAACCCTAGAGACTATTTAGGTGCACAGAACACAAGCCAAAGGGAAGGAGAAAAAAAAGAACTTGCCTTTCGGTTTCGGTTTGAAACCTTCCAACATCGTCTTCTTCCTAGAATTTCCGGCGATTGTGACCGCCGTCAAGGATTCCTCTACTCCGGTTCTAACCCTCAAACATCCCTTAAGCTTCCTCCTTAGTCCGGCTTACAATCCTTGGCCAAACCCTACCTTCCTCTCCTTCAGTTTTTCCCATAAACTCTCTGTTTCACTCTCTATATTTTCACTATTCGTGAATAGTGTTTGTGCTTACAACCCTCAATAGACTTATAACAGTATATATATTTACTTAACCAAAACCCTAGGCTTTGTATAATTAGAGACAAAACCCTAACCCTTATTGAAATCCAAACCGACGGACAAAAAACCTAATGTCGTAAGATATAATGATTAATATATATATATATATATATATATATATATATATATATATATATATATATATATATAAAACCTGCTAAAACCCTATTTTTATTATTACAATTAACAATACTAATGAAAACCCAATTAATTCCATTTATTCCATTAAAATAACTAATAAATCCTTAAAACAAATAAACCAAGAAATTCCAAAAATAAAAATACAATTAACATAAAAAAAATACCATTAATCAAGTCATTTAATTAAATAAAACAATCAACACAATAAATACTTAAAACAAACAATATAATTCAATTCAAAACACATCATGAAAATCACCAATCACTTAACCACATAAGCACCCAAAAATAATAAAATAAATAGTAAAATTTCACCTTTATCCTTTTTAAAACTAGGGGTATTACAGACATGATCACCCGTGGCTCTAGAATCGAGGGATTTTATAATTGGTATTAGAGCACTCCAGGTTCAAGTGTCTTTAGGGTAATTTCGTAATAAGACTTCCGCGTAGCGTATTCTCTTGTTTAGAGCTTAAGTTTAGGATTCGTTGTATTCCTTTACGGTTCGTTTAAAATCGTGCTGATATCCGTCTTTCTATGTTAACAACATGGTTAACGTTAGAACCAGACGGAACAATAGGAAGCGAAGGGAAGCTGCACGTAGGCAGTAAGATCTCCTGCAGCATCAGCAAATGGAGGAAGAGCAGCAATTGCCTATGTTTCAGGATAATAGTGGTTAGGTGTGCGTAGAACATGAGGCAGTTCAACAGACTCAAGATCAGGGAAGAGATCCAGAATATCCTCTTCATCTCAATGACCTCATTACTCAAGCTATAGAAGTAGGTGTAACAGCTACACTTCAGAATCAGCCGCAGGTACAGCAAGTACCTATACCAGCACCAGTGGTTCAGACTGATCCTTGGGAAAAGGCTAGGAGTTCTTTCACAAAGGGGAGCCCACCTAAGTTTTCAGGCTTCACCGAGAAGGACATTGAGCAACATCTTCGAATAGTTCAGTGCACAGAGGTTTAGAAGCAGATGCTTACTACCTTCAAGCTTGTTGGGGATGCACTACAGTGGTGGGAGTCAGTTACCACCGCAGAGGAGAGGACATCATTGACCTATGATCAGTTCAGTGCTCACTTTAATGAGAAGTACTTTCCATATGCAGTCAGAACAGTTATAAGTTAGAGTTCATAAATCTAGATTAAGGGAACATGATAGTGGCAGAGTATGAGAAGCAGTTCATGCGCTTATCTCTTTTTACTCCAGAGGAGGTGGATACATAGGAGAAGAAACGTAATAGTTTCATTAAGGGACTTATGTGGTCTATTAAGTGATCTATTACAGGTAGTCCAGCCTACACTACTTATGCTCAGGTGGTAGATGTTGCTTTAACTCAATATCAGTTGACCGTGGACTTCAAACAGGTTAGGGGTGAGAAGCGAGGTGACAGAGACTTTACTAATCAGTCAGCTGAGAAAGGGAATGGTAATGGACACTGACATAATGATAAGGGCAGATTCCAGGGACAGCAGTTTTGGAAGAAGCACAAGGGTGGTGCAGATGCTTACAGTAATGTGACACATATTCAGAGGCAGCAGGATAGGGGACTACAGGCAGGACAGGGTCAGCCACAAGCTAACCAATAGAGGAAGAAATTTGGCACTTTCCAAGGTAGTTGCTATACTTGTGGAGAGTTTGGTCACACTTCCAGGCAGTGTCCTAAATCAGGACAGGGATAAGGACAACATGTGCAGCAGGAACAGAAGACACCATTACCTTTACCCGCTCCACAGATTCTACGGATTTAGGGACAGACATATCTGGCTTTATCAGCACCACCACAGCCTCAAGGACAGGCACAACAGCAGTTGTATTACGGCAGGGTTTTCAACCCCATGCCACAGGATGTTCAGACACCTCAGACTGTTGAGGGTAAATTTTTTATTCATGGTACACAGGGTCATATTTTATTTGATACAGGTGCTACAAATTCATTTGTATCTAAATCATTTGTTCCATTATCTGGGATGACGACACGAGTATGCGATAGACCTCATGGTATTTCTACACTTATAGGCAATACCGCCAATTTACATGAGAGTGATTGGTCTGTGACACTAGATATTGGTAGACTCAGATTTCTAGCCAATCTATTGGTTCTGGACATACGCACTTATGATGTGATACTTGGGATGGATTGGTTATCATACTACCATGCCCAAGTTAATTGTTATGATAGGTCTATTGTTTTTATAATACCTGGTCAGGATATGTACGTTGCCACTATGCCACGTTCTAACGGGGTTACTAACACATATTTGTTCTATGTGGTGGAGGAAACTGAGGGGGAGATTACTGTGTCACTGGATAGCATACTAATTGTATAGGAATTTTCGGATGTTTTTTAAGAGATTCTAGGGTTGCCACCAAGTCGAGAGATAGACTTTATGATTAACTTATTGTGATACCCCTCGATTCTAGAGCCACAGGTGATCAAGTCCGAGCACAGATCCGAGGGATGCCAAACAATTAATATATAAACAAACATTGATTACAAAAGAAAATAAGAATTAAATAAATAAATACGCTGAACGAATTCTAAAGTAAAAATACTTAAAAGTTATAATATCCAATATTGCCAAAACCTCCACTAACTAATACAACTCGGGAATCCACCTAGTGGACCCCTAATAAAAAACTAACTGATAGTAAATAATTGAAAGAACATTTAAAGCTAAACCATGAAGGGAAGTCATAAATAATCGGAAGAATGAGTGACTGCCTCTGCTTAGCACGAACAAGCTCTAAGCCTGGAACTGACGAATACCTGAAAAATAAGAATGGGTCAGGCTGTAATACCCTTAATGTTAAAAAGGATAGTCTCGGTAGTTTATTTTATGGTTTTATTGTAATTTTTGCATTTTTATGTGTTTATTTGGCTGTTTGCTTATTTGTTTGAATTGTTGTTAATTAATTGAGTTAATTGCAGTATTTGTTTGATTTAATTGTTGTATTTATTTGAATTATTAAATTGAGTATTTGTTTTAATTATGTTCTGTCTTAAATATATGTTTACGTGGAAATTTGATTTAATTGTTTTATTGTTTTCTTATTTATTATTATTTTTTTAGGGTTTTAGTTTTTCATGGTTAGCCGGCTTAGTCTCTTCTTATGATGGGGAATTAGGTTTTCCTTAAGCCTAGAAATTTATCATTAGACGCCGGCTTAGGGTTTAGAAATCAAAAACCCTATTCACGTATACAGAGAGACGGAGAGAAACAGAGAGAAACATAGTACTTTGGTTAGGGTTTAGCTAGGACTAAGGTTGAACCAATGAGGGATTAAAGGGGTGTTATTCGAGGGTTGAACCAAGGAGAAGACAGAGAGAGAAAACAGAATGTTCAACGGAAACCTTAGGAAGACGACGCTGAGATTTTGAACCAAATCTCAAAGGCAAGTTCTATTCCTAACTCTCTCCCTTTGAATTGTGTTTTTTACATGCCTAACACAATTCCAGGATTAAATAATAGTTAAATTAAAGCTGGTTTGCATGTTTTATATGATTAAAATAGTAGGTGTTCGAGATGTGGTATTTGTTTGATTTAAAATCTTCTTTGTATAATTCTTGTTGTAATTGATGTTGTTTATCAAATAATGAATTTTATAATCTCTAGAACACACTGGGACTTAGTATTAACCAGTAGGACCCTTAACTATGGAGTACAAAAGGAATGGAAGTCGCCGGAGGTGAAACGGGTGAAGGAAACAAGCAGTATGGGTTCCTGTGAGTAGAGACGGCTCCATACAAAGGTGGAGCCGGCTCCGAGGGAAGTAAAGGCGGCTCACATGGTATGGAGCAGGCTCCACTCAAGGGGGAGGCGGCTGCACCCCCTTTTGTTACATTTTTGGCGTATTTTTGCTTCTGAGTTGGTTTTTGAACTTTCTGGAGTATTTAGGGACTGTACATGGGAACTTAGATGAGATCTGAGGTTGTATTAAAGCTCCAGAGGATGTGGAAATGGATAATAAACCACCTAGGGTTTATAGGTTGAACAGTATATAGTTTTTAACAAAGCTGCAAACTGTTAGGGGATGCAATTGCTTATGTTGTTCTAGCAATTTTTTTGTGAATGATTATCTAATTCTAATCATATAACAGTGGAATAAGTTAAGCATATTAATATATATATATATATATATATATATATATATTAATTATGCTTGTTAAGGATTACTTAATGTTTTAATTTTAGCAATTATTGCATAAATTATTGGACTGGTATTAGAAGCATGATAGTTCGCCAACGCTTATTATGCTCGCCATGGAATGAATTGATGTGTACATTTATTTATGTTTTGTCAATTAAACGAATTTTGGGGATAAATTGATATTTACATATACTGTTGTATTGTCAATTGTTGGATTTTGGTTGAGTAGTGTAAAATCAGCATGTTAAAATACATAATTTTATTATTCTTATTATGGAACAATTGATGGTTATATTTAATATTTTTATTATTAATTGTTGGATTTATGGATTAGTTGATATTTACATTCATTGTCTGTATTATCAATTACTAGATGGATGGATTGTATGCACCGGTATGGGATGATGGCATACTAGGCGGATTAGCTCAAAAACGCTAAGTCCTACCAACTCTAGAATTAAGGAATGGATTAACTAAAAGTTAAATCTTATTGATTTGTAGTGTCAAGGCAACGAATAGTTGAACGGCACTACTATGAATTCTGGATGGATTTTAAATATATTGTTATGGTGCCTCGGTATAAGCTTGAGTCTCAGGATCTATGGTTAGGGCGCGTATATGCATTAAGATGCATAGCTGGCTATGATGGTTGGAGGTGTACCCTGTTAGGCTTAGGTATACATCCCCACTTCGGGTGCGTTTTGCATGTTGCCTCTATTTAGGTTGAGACCTGCTTGTAGTCTAGTGAGAGTCCTTTAGTGTGAATATATATATATATATATATATATATATATATATATATATATATATATATATTTACGAACTATATAGTTATTGTTGAGTTGGTTAGGATGTACATGAGTATCGAGTCTCTATTTGGATTGTAATAGGATAGAACTTGTTCGTGGGCCTGACCCACTTCTATTTTTCAGGTATTCGACAGTTCTAGTCGTAGACTCGATCGTGCTAAGCAGAGACTATCACTCATTCTTCCGAAGACATAAGATTTCTCTCCGTAGTTTAACTTTAGATGTTCTTTCAGTTTACTTTCATTTCAGTTGGTTTTAATTAGAGGTCCCCTAGAGATGGATTCCCGAGTTGTTAAACTATTAGAGGGTTTTGAAATGCTGGATTTGAAGCATTTAATTTTAAAGGATTTTATTTTTCTAGAATTCATTCAGCTTTTATTTATTTTTTATTTCATTTTGTATTCCGTGTTTGTTTAAATATTAATTATTTTATATTTCCCTCGGGTTTAGGCTTGGACCTGATCACCATGTCTCAGATTCGAGGGGTATCACAGTTGGTATCAGAGCACTCCAGGTTCAAGTGTCTTTAGGGTTATATCGTATAAGACTTCTGCGTAGCGTTTTCTCTTGATTAGAGCTTAAGTTTAGGATTCGTTGTATTCCTTTACGGTCTGTTTACAATGTACTAATGTCTGTCTTTCTATGTTAACAGCATAGTTAACATTAGAAGATGATAGAACATGCAAGCAACTAAAAAGGGAAGGAGAGCGGCACGTAGGCAACAATATCTTCTACGGTGTCAGCAAATGGAGGAAGAGTAGCAAATGCTTGGGTTTCAGGATGATGGTCAATTTCAAGAAGAGCAGGAGGAAGTTCAGCAGACTTGGGATCAGGGAGGAGATCCAGAGTATCTTCCTCACATTAACGACCTCATTGCTCGGGCTATAGAAGTAGGGGTAACATCTGCACTTTAAAATCAGCCATAGGTACAGCTGGCACTGATACCAGCATCGGTTGTTCAGACTGATACTTGGGAGAAGGCTATGAGTTCTTTCACAAAGGGGAGTCCACCTGAGTTCTCAGGCTCTACCGATGCGAAAGCAGCTCACCAGTGGAAACAGGACATCGAGCGATATCTTCGCTCGGTTCAGTGCACTGAGGTTCAGAAGTAGATGCTTACTACTTTCAAGCTAGTTGGAGATGCACTACGGTAGTGGGAGTCAGTTACCACCACAGAGGAGAGGATATCATTGACTTATAATCAGTTCAGTGCACGTTTTGATGAGAAGTGCTTTCCTTATGCAGTCAAGGCCACTATGAAGACTGAGTTCCTTAATCTGTAGCAGGGGAACATGACAGTGGCAGAGTATGAACAACAGTTCACGCTCTTATCTCTTTTTGCTCCAGAGCAGTTAGATACAGAGAAGAAGAAGTGGAATAGTTTCATGAAGGGACTGATGTGGTCTATTAAGCGAGCTATTACAGGTAGTCTAGCCTACACTACTTATGCTCAGGTAGTGGATGCCGCTTTACAGCAGTATCAGTTGACCATGGACTTCAGACATGCTGAGTGTGAGAAGCGGGGTGACAGAGACTCTGCTAATCAGTCAGCTGAGAAAAGAAATGGCAATGGACATCGACAAAACGACAAGGGCAAATTCCAGGGACAACAACCTTGGAAGAAGCACAAGAGTGGTTTAGATGCTCACAGGAATGGGGCACTTATTTAGAGGCAGCAGAATGGGGGACCACAGGCAGGACAGGGGCAACCACAGGCTAACCGACAGAGGAGGCCATTTGGTACTTTCTAGGGTAGTTGCTACACTTGTGGAGAGTATGGTCATACTTCCAAGCAGTATCCTAAAGTAGGACAGGGATAGGGACAGCATGTGCAGTAAGGACAGAGGGCGCCAGTACCTTTACCAGCTCCACAGGTTCCACAGATTTAGGGACAGGTGTATCCAGCTTTACTGGCACCACCACAGCCTCAGGGACAGGCACCGCAGCAGCTACATTATGGCAGGGTGTGCAACCCCATGCCACAGGATGTTCAGGCACCTCAGGCTGTTGAGGGTAAGTTTCCTATTCATGGTTCATTGGGACGTGTTTTATTTGATACAGGTGCTACACACTCATTTGTAGCTAGATCTTTTGTTACTTTATCTGTGATGATGACGGGAATATGCGATAGATCTCAGGGTATTTCTACACCTTTGGGCAATACAGCCATTTTATATGAGAGTGATGGGCTTGTGACACTATATATTGGTAGACTCAGATTTCTAGCCAATCTACAGGTCCTTGACATGCACACTTATGATGTGATACTTAGGATGAATTGTTATGATAGGTCTGCTGTGTTTACCATACCTGGTCAGGATCTGTACATCGTCGCTATGCCACGTTCTAACGGGGTTAATAGCACCTATTTGTTTCACGTGGAGGAGGAAACAGAAGAGGAGGTTACTGTGTCATTGGATTGCATACCAATTATACAAGATTTTTCAGATGTTTTTCAGGAGATTCCAGGGTTGCCACCTAGTCAAGAGATCGATTTTGTGATTGACTTAGCTTCGGGCACTACGCCTATTGCTAGAGCACCATACAGGATGGCGCCAGTGAAGATGAGAGAGCTGAGGGATTAGATTCAGCAATAACTTAGCCAGGGTTTTATTCGTAGGAGTACGTCACCCTGGGGAGCACCAGTACTATTTGTGAAGAAGAATGATGGTTCACTTCGCCTGTGTATAGATTACAGGGAGTTGAATAAGGTTATTATTCGTAACAAGTATCCTCTACCCAGGATTAATGATCTTTTTAATCAGTTGAAAGGAGCTACATACTTCTCTAAGATTGATCTGCATTCTGGGTATCATCAACTTCGGGTTAGGGAGCAGGATGTTCCTAGGACAACGTTTCTTACGAGATATGGTTCTTATGAGTTTCGTGTTATGCTGTTTGGATTGACGAACGCACCAGCAGTCTTCATGGATTTGATGAACAGGGTCTTCAAGGCTTATTTAGATCAGTTTGTCATTATCTTCATTGATGATATTCTGATTTATTCTAAATCAGAGGACGATCATGCAAGACATCTTTATATAGTGTTGCAGACGCTTCGTGAGCACCAGTTATACACCAAGTTTGAGAAGTGTAAATTTTGGCAGCGGGAGTGAAGTTTTTGGGTCACGTGGTGTCAGAAAGGGGAATAACGATAGATCCTGCCAAGGTTTCAGTAGTGATTGAGTGGGGACAGCCTACTTTACCTACCGAGATTCGGAGTTTCCTCAGATTGATAGGATATTATCGTAGGTTCATACAGGGGTTCTCCAAGATAGCGGGACCACTCACTCATCTGACTAAAAAGGGTGAACGGTTCGTGTGGGATGAATATTGTCAGAAAGCTTTTGATGAGCTAAAGTACAAATTGACTTCTGCATCGATTCTGTCTACTCCACAGAGCGGGATGGAGTATCTTGTCTACATAGATGCTTCTTTGCAAGGTCTTAGATGTGTTTTGATGCAGGAGGAGCGACCGATTTCACATGGATCTCATAAGCTTAAGCCTCATGAGCTTAATTATCCAACGTATGATTTGGACTTGGCAGTGGTGGTTTTTGCCTTACGTATTTGGAGGCATTATCTGTTGGGAGAGTCCTTCAGATTATTTAGTGATCACAAGAGTCTGCAATATTTTTTCACTCAGTGGGAGCCGAATATGAGACAACGTTGATGGTTAGAGTTTATGAAAGACTATCACTTTTCTATATAGTATCATCCAGGGAAAGCGAATGTGGTGGCGGATACACTCAGTCGCTGACCCGTTGCTAGTCTTTCTGCTTTATTCACCACTGAGTGGAATGCTTTAAAGACGGTGGATGAGTTATCGGATGTTTTTATGGCTTACATGGTAGTTACACCTTCTATCATTCACAAGGTCTTGAAGGCATAACTCACGGATTAGCAGTGTATTGACAAAATTGCAGAGATAACTTCTGGGAAGGTTCCATTTTACTATGTTGGGACTGATGGAGGTTTGAGGTACAAGGGACGTTTAGTGGTACCTTCTGCTGACGATTTGAGAAAGGATGTGATGACTGAGACTCATTATTCTAAGTTTTTTGTTCATCCAGGAGGCGACAAAATGTATCAGGATATGAAGCGGTAGTTTTCGTGGGCAGGTATGAAGAGGGACATTACTCTTTTTGTTTCTCAATGTAGTACTTGTCAGATGGTTAAGATTGATCATCAGAGGCCGGCAGGAGATCTACAGTCACTACCGATACCGGAGTGGAAGTGAGAGAGCATTTCTATGGATTTTGTGGAGGATTTGCCTAACTCTTTCAAGGATCACAATTTCATTTGGGTCATCGTTGATAGGTTGACTAAATTAGCTCATTTCTTACCTATTCACACTGACTTCACGTTAGAGCAATTGGTGAGGCTTTACATCACAGCGATTATGAAGTTGCATGGCATTCCATTGTCTATTATATCGGACAGGGATTCGAGCTTTATGTCAGGATTTTAGAAGAGTTTTCAGTAAGCTTTAGGTACAGAGTTATATCTTAGTATTGCTTATCATCCTCAGACTGATGGACAGACCGAGAGGGTTAATCAGATCATGAAAGATATGCTTCGTTTGTGTGTTCTTGATTTCAAGGGCCACTAGGAGGATTATTTGTCACTTGTGGAGTTCGCATATAATAATAGTTTTCAGAAGACTATTGGTATGGCACCATTTGAGGCTTTGTATGGCCGACCGTGTCGATCACCTGTATGTTAGATGGAGGTTGGAGAAAGTAGATTTTAGGTCATGAGTTCATTAAGGATACCTCTGAGAAGATTGCTCTTATTAGAGATCGCATGGGCACTACCTAGAGTAGGTAGAAGAGGTATGCAGATCGTTATACTCATGCTTTGGAATTTCAGGTCGGGGATCAAGTTCTACTCACAGCGTCTCATATGAAAGGAGTAATGGGCTTTGGAAAAAAAGGTAAGTTGTCACCGCTGTTTGTCGGTCCATTCATGAGTATGGATCGAGTTGGCGCTGTAGCGTATCGGTTGGCACTTCCGAATAAATTTGGATCGCGTACACAATGTGTTTCATGTTTCCATGTTGTGAAAATTTATGCGCGATGAGGATCGGTATCAACATATCGATATTGGGGAGATTGAGTTGCAGTCAGATGCAACGTATTTGGAGCAACCGTGTCGTATTGTCGACCGTCTAGATCAAATTCTTCGCAACAAGGTTATACCTTTGGTGCGTGTTCAGTGGGGTCATCACAATGAGGCTGAGTCTACTTGAGAATGGGAGGATGTCATTCGCTCGCAGTTTCCTGAAATGTTGGAAGAAAGTAAGAGCGAATTTCGATGACGGAATTCCTTTTGTTAGGAGGGAAGAATGTAATACCCCTAATTTTAAAAAGGATAGTCTTGGTAATTTATTTTATGGTTTTATTGTAATTTTTGCATTTTTATGTGTTTATTTGGCTATTTGCTTATTTGTTTTAATTGTTGTTAATTAATTGAGTTAATTGCAGTATTTGTATTATTTAATTGTTGTATTTATTTGAATTATTTAATTGAGTATTTGTTTTAATTATGTTCTGTCTTAAATATATGTTTACGTGGAAATTTGATTTAATTGTTTTATTATTTTCTTATTTAGTATTATTTTTTTAGGGTTTTAGTTTTTCATAGTTAGCCGACTTAGTCTCTTTTTATGATGGGGAATTAGGTTTTCCTTAAGCCTAAAATTTATCATTAGACGTCGGCTTAGGGTTTAGAAATCAAAAACCCTATTCACGTATACCGAGAGACGGAGAGAAACCGAGAGAAATAGATTACTTTGGTTAGGGTTTAGTAAGGACTAAGGCTGAACCAAGGAGAGATTAAAGGGGTGTTGTTAGAGGGTTGAACCAAGGAGAAGACAGAGAGAGAAAACAGAACGTTTGCCGAAAACTTTAGGAAGACGACACTGAGATTTTGAACCAAATCGCAAAGGCAAGTTCTATTCCTAACTCTCTCCCTTTGACTTGTATTCTTTACATGCCTAACACAATTCCAGGATTAAATAACAGTTAAATTAAAACTGGTTTGCATGTTTTATATGATTAAAACAGTATGTGTTCGCGATGTGGTATTTGTTTGATTTAAAATCTTATTTGCATAATTCTTGTTGTAATTGATGTTGTTTATCAAATAATGAATTTTATAATCTCTGGAACACATTGGGACTTAGTATTAACCAGTAGGAACCTTAACTATGGAGTACAGAAGGAATGGAAGTCGCCGGAGGTGAAACGGGTGACGGAAACAAGCAGTATGGGTTGCTGTGAGTAGAGGCGGCTCCCCACAAGGGTGGAGCAGGCTCCAAGGGAAGTAGAGGCAGCTCTACATGGTGTGGAGCTGGCTCCACTCAAGGGGGAGGTGGCTTCCCATGTGGGGGAGGCGGCTCCACCCCCTTTTGATGCATTTTTGGAGTATTTTTTCTTCTGGGTTGGTTTTTGAACTTTTTGGAGTATTCAGGGACTGTACATGAGAACTTAGATGAGATCTGAGGTTATGTTAAAGCTCCAGAGGATGTGGGAATGGATAATAAACCACCTAGGGTTTATAGGTTGAACAGTATACAGTTCTTAACAAAGTTGGAAACTGTTAGGGGATGCGATTGCTTATGTTGTTCTAGCAATTTTTCTGTGAATGATTATCCAATTCTAATCATGTAACAGTGGAATAAGTTAAGCATATTAAAATATGTATATTTTAATTATGCTTATTAAGGATTACTTAATGTTTCAATTTTAGCAATTATTGCATAAATTGTTGGACTGGTATTAGAAGCATGATAGTTCGCCTACGTTTATTATGCTTGCCATGGAATGAATTGATGTGTACATTTATTTATACTCTGTTAATTAAACTGATTCTGGGGATAAATTAATATTTACATATACTGTTGTATTGTCAATTGTTGGATTTTGGTTGAGTTGTGTAAAATCAGCATGTTAAAATACATAATTTTATTATGCTTATTATGGAACAATTGATGGTTATTTTTAATATTTTTATTATCAATTGTTGGATTTATGGATTAGTTGATATTTACATTCATTGTCTGTATTATTAACTGTTGGATGGATGGATTATATGCACCGGTATGGGACGGTGGCATACTAGGAGGATTAGCTCAAAAACGCTAAGTCCTACCTACTCTGGAATTAAGGAATGGATTAACTAAAAGTTAAATCCTATTGATTTATAGTGTCAAGGCAACGAATAGTTGAGCGGCACTACTATGAATTCTGGATGGATTTTAAATATATTGTTATGGTACCTCGGTATGAGCTTGAGTCTCAGGATCTATGGTTAGGGCGCGTATATGCATTGGGATGCATAGCTGGCTATGATGGTTGGAGGTGTACCCTGTTAGGCTTAGATATACATGCCCACTTTGGGTGCGTTTTGCATGTTGCCTCTATTCAGGTTGAGACCGGCCTGTAGTCCAGTGAGAGTCCTTTAGTGTGAATATATATATATATATATTTATGGACTATATAGTTATTGTTGAGTTGGTTAGGATATACATGCGTATCGAGTCTTTGTTTGGATTGTAGTAGGATAGAACTTGTTCGTGGGCCTAACCCACTTCTATTTTTTAGGTGTTCGACAGTTCCAGTCGTAGACTCAATTGTGCTGAGCATAGACTATCACTCACTCTTCCGATGACATAGGACTTCTCTCCGTGGTTTAACTTTAGATGTTCTTTCAGTTTACTTTCATATCAGTTGGTTTTAATTTGGGGTCCCCTAGAGATGGATTTCTGAGTTGTTAAACTATTTGAGGGTTTTGAAATGCTGGATTTGAAGCATTTAATTTTAAAGGATTTAATTTTCCTAGAATTCATTCGGCTTTTATTTATTTCTTATTTCATTTTGTATTCCGTGTTTGTTTAAATATTAATTGTTTGATATTTCCCTCGGGTTTGGACTTGGGCCCGATCAACCCATGTTTCAAATTCGAGGGGTATCACATAGGCCCATTAGCAAGTTATACTCTACTATAATCAAAATATAGACCCGATACGCATGTACATCCTAAATAACTCTATTATAACTATATAATCCATACATATATATATCCACACTATGAGACTCTCACTGGATTACAGGCCGGTCTCAACCTGACTAGTAGGCAATATGCAAAATGCACCAGAAGTGGGCATGAGTACTAAACCTAATAGGGTACACCTCAAACCATCATAGCCAACTATGCATCCCAATGCATATACGCTTCCTAACCATTGACTCTGAGACTCAAGCTCATATCGTGGTACTATAGTTTTATATTTAAAATCCATCTTAACCAAAGTAGTGCCACTCAACTGTTCGTTGCCTTAACACGACATATATAAGTAGGATTTAATACTATAGTTAATCCATTCCCTTATTCCAGAGTAGTTATGACTTAGTATTTTTAATTAATCCGTCCCTAATATGCCATCGTCTCATATCAGTGCATACAATCCACAAAAATTCATATAATTATTCCGGAGTAGGTAGGATTTAGTATTTTGAACTAATCCGTCCCTAGTATGCCACCATCCCATACCGGTGCATACAATCCACAAATCCAATAAATTGATGAATTAAATAATAACTCTAAACATCAATTAAATCCAAGCAATTGACTATACAAATAATTAATGTAAACATCAATTGATCCATCATAAGCATAATTACAATTTGTAAATTAACATGCTTATTTGATACCCCTAATAAATGATTAAATTGTATAACCATTCACAGAAAAATTGCTAAAATAAAGATAAGCAATTTAAATAATCCACATCCAATAACAGTATACTAATTTATTTAAGAATTACATACGTTCAAGCTATAAATACTATGTGGTTTATTAGGCATTATCATGGCCTCTGGAGTTTTTAATAACACCTTAGACATCATTTAAACCCCCTATTACAGCTCTTAATTCAACCTGGAGCGTCAAAACAACAACACAGTGGCCAAGAATTCGCTAAAAATCAACAAAAAAGGGAGGAGCCGCCTCCCCCTTGAATGGAGCTGGCTCCCCCCTTAAGGGAGCTGCCTCCTAACCAAATAGAGCCAGCTCCCCCTTGTGGGGAGCCGCCTCTTTGCATAAGGAACCTGCTCCCTTTAAAAGGGAGCCTGCTCTACCCTTGTTTTCATCACCAGTTTCACCTCCAGCGACTTCCAGTCCTTCTGTCCTCCATTGCTAAGGTTTCTAGATGTTTGAACTAGGTCCCAGAGTATTCCAGAAACATATTTATATCCCTTATGCATTGTTACCATCAATTAAACTAATAATCGTGTAAGAAAATTCAAGATCAAGCAACAATAATTTCATTAACAAACACACTGTTTTAATCGAATTCAACACGCATAAAAGTTCAATTTAATATTTATTTACTCCTAGAATTGTTTAGGCATGTAAAGAACACGAAACCTAAGGGAAAGAGTTAGATATAGAACTTGCCTTTAGGCTTCAGTTTGAAACCTTGCACCATCGTCTCTGATTTTTTCTATGACTCCTGACTACCGTCAAACCTCCTACAGCTTTGGTTCAAATCAACAAGCAATATTTTCCTTCCTCCTTGGTCCGACCCTTAATCAATGGCTGAAATCCCAACTTGTTCTCTCTGTTCTCTCACAACTCTCTGTTATTTCTTTCTGCCACCACTATTCTGTGAATAGGGTTCTAAAACCCTAAGCAGACATAATACAAATATTTATAGGAAATTATAATTTTAACCTAAGTCTATTACCTAAGGAAAAAGAAAAGAAATTAATATAAACCAACTATATGTATATAAGTCGGCACCCTAATCCCCCGTGACATATATATATATATATATATATATATATATATATATATATATATATATATAATATGAAAAACATTATAATTATACAATATATCATATACCGCAACCCAATTAATGTAACTATTAAATATAATTTATAATTAACAAAATCCTATATACATATATACCCATATATATATATATATATATATATATATATATATATATATATAACCATCCATGGGTATTAAATGTACCCACTTAATTACCTATCCAATCCCATCCTTAAATAAATTAAACATTTAATTCAAGTCCACCTAAACATATAATTTTAATTAAACAAATAATGTCAATTAAACAAATAAACCAATTTAAACAATTAATGAAAATCCACATAAACATATAATTTAATTAAAACAAAGAAATCAATTAAACAAATAGCCAAACAAACACATAATGAATTTAACAATGCAAGAAAATCATAAAATAAATACCGAGACTATCCTTTTAAAATTAAGAGTATTACCCTTAGCTTCAGGCACTATACCTATTGCTAGAGCACCATAGAGAATGGCACCAGTGGAGATGCGAGAGCTGAGGGATCAGATTCAGTAATTGCTTAGTCAGGGTTGTATTCGTAGGAGTACTTCACCTTGGGGAGCACCAATTTTGTTTGTAAAGAAGATGGATGCTTCACTTCGCCTGTGTATAAATTACAGGGAATTGAACAAGGTTACTATTTGTAACAAGTACCTTTTTTGCCCAAAATTGATGATCTTTTTGATCAGTTGAAAGGAGTTATATACTTCTCTAAAATTTATCTACGTTCTGGATATTATCAACTTCAGGTTAGGGAGCAAGATGTTACTAGGACAGCGTTTCTCACTAGATATGGTTCTTATGAGTTTCGTGTCATGCCTTTCTGATTGACTAATGCACCAACGGTCTTCATGGATTTAATGAACAGAGTCTTTAAGGCTTATTTGGATCGGTTTGTCATCGTGTTCATTGATGATATTTTGATCTATTCTAATGCAGAGGACAATCATGCTAGACATCTTCGTATAGTGTTGCAGACGCTTCGTGAACACCAATTATATGTCAAATTCGAGAAGTGGGAATTTTGGCGGCGGGAAGTGAAGTTTCTGAGTCACGTAGTGTCAGAAAGGGGAATAATGGTAGATCCAGCCAAGGTTTCAGCAATGGTATAATAGGGACAGCCTACTTCACTTACCGAGATTCAGAATTTCCTCGGATTGGCAAGATATTATTGTAGGTTCATTCAGGGATTCTCAAATACAGCAGGACCACTCACTCATTTAACTAAGAAGGAGGTACAGTTCGTATGGGATGAACACTGTTAGAAAGTTTTTAATGAGCTAAAAAGTAAGTTAACTTCTGCACCGGTTCTGTCTACTCCATAGAGTGGGATAGAGTATCTTGTCTACACAGATGCTTCTTTGCAAGGTCTTGGGTGTCTGTTGATACAGGAGGAATGACCAATTTCGTATAGATCTTGTAAACTTAAGCCTTATGAGCTGAATTATCCAACCCATGATTTGGAGTTGGCAATTGTGGTCTTTACCTTACGTATTTAGAGGCATTATTTGTTGGGAGAGTCCTTCAGATTATTTAGTGATCACAAAAGTCTGTAGTATTTGTTCACTCAGCGGGAGCTGAATATGAGACAGCGCCGATGGCTAGAGTTTGTGAAAGACTACCATTTCTCTATACAGTACCATCCAAGGAAAGCGAATGTGGTGGCAGATGCACTCAGTCGTCGACCCTATGTGAGTCTTTTTGCTTTATTTACCACTGAGTATAATGTTTTGAAGACAGTTGACGAGTTGTCTGATGCTTTTATGGCTTACATGGTAGTTACACCTTCTCTCATTCACAAAGTCTTGAAGGCACAACTCACAGATCAGCAATGCATTGACAAAGTTACAGAGATAACTTCTGGGGAGGTTCTATTTTATTATGTTGGGACTGATGGAGGTTTGAGGTACAAAGGGCGTTTAGTAGTACATTCTGCTGACGATTTGAGGAAAGATATGATGACTGAGACTCATCATTCTGAGTTTTCTGTTCATCCAGGAAGAGACAAAATGTATCAGGATATGAAGTGGCAGTTTTGGTGGGCAGGTTTGAAGAAAGACATTGTTATTTTTGTTTCTTGGTGTAGTACTTGTCATATGGTCAAGATTAATTGTAGTACCCCTACTTTAAAAAGGGATAAAATTGGAATTTAAATGTTATTTTATGTGCATTTTTATTTTATTTATTAATTTTATGAATAAATGTTTATTTGTGTGCATTAATTGACTTAATTGGATTATTTGATTTAATTGATTTATTATTGTTTATTTTAATTAAGGGTGTAATTCTTTATTTGTTGGTTTATTTTAATTACTTGTTTTATTTATTTTATGTGTTTTAAGTGATTCGTTGCTTCCTTATTTGATTTAATTAATGGGTTTAAATTAATTGTTTATTAAGTATTTAATTTTAGAACAGGGTAATTATGTCATTCCCATTAACTAGGGTTTTAGATACGTTTTAGTTAGGGTTTTTGGAGCCGTCTCATAAGCATCTGATATCTAACTAAACTCGGATTAAGTTTAGGGCTTTATCTCAATGTGACAAGGATTAGGGTTTTAGTATTTAGTTTATAAATACTCCATTATGCGTTAAGCTAGGGTTTTACGATATATCACATAGCATATACACGTAGAGGGTTCTGCAAAACACAGAGAGATGCAGAGTAAGGGTTGAGATAACAGAGCAAATTGTGAGTTCTCGACTGAGGTTTCAAAGCCAAACCTAGGAGAAGGGAAACACAGAAGTAATAGGAGGCTAAGCAGTATTTTCAGTGTGGCCAGAACAGAGGAAAGCAGACCAACTATTACAAAGGCAAGTTCTATCTTCCTCTTTCCCTTTGGGCCGTGTTCTGTGCACCTAGATAATCTCTAGGGTTTAATCAAGCAGAAACTGGAATTAATATGTTTATTACGTGTTATATTGTTGGTCTGTATGTGTTCAATATCTGTTACAGTGTATGCAAGTGGTGTTTCAGTTTTCTGTATTTTAAGCATATGGTTTCCATCGTAGCCTTAGTTTCTGTATTTGACTGCAACTCTTGTAGACACAATATAGGAATTCTACTGGGGTTATACAGAACTCATAGGGATGTTATCATTCTGTTTTAAATACGTGTGCAATCTGTTCCGTTTCTGTTTCTGCATATAGTTTCAGTTTTGATACTGAAAGCTTGGTAAGTTCAATAGCAACCTTAAGCTTTGTAATTGTTTTAAATTACTGTAATCAAACCTTGGAGATGTTAATAGAGTGATAATAAACCCTTAAGATCAGTTTAAGAAATAAACAGAAGGGTAGGGACTGACCAGAGAAGGAGCAGATTGACGGAAACGGAGCAGGGATGAACTGGAGGCTCTCAAGAGGGAGAGAGCCGGCTCTAGGAAGTCAAGAGCCGGCTCCCCTTCAGCAAGAGCCGGCTCCTAGGGGATTGGAGCCGGCTCCAATAGGGGAAGAGCCGGCTCCTCCATTCCAAGAGCCGGCTCCAATTTGTTTTTACGTCCAGAAAGTGGTTTTAGGGCTCTGTTTGGTGTTTTGAGCACTGTTTGGGCTTCTGAGTGATTCTAGTGAACTGTAGGGACTTAACAGAGGATCTAAGTAGTTAATTTTAAGTGTTATTAAACTTAATGTTGCATGGTTTAAGTCTTTAAGACAAAGGATGAAGCAGTGTAAAAATATACCACGGTGTATGCTACTAACAGAGAAAGGAACTAAATGGCTTGATTAAATTTTAGAAATTTAATAAGACTTCACGGGGGATTAAATAGTTAATTTTTGGGTGTTATTAAGACCCTAAATTAATTTAAGGTTAATTCTAAATTAACGGATCAAACTGTATAACACTTATGTACAATTGTATACGGTTGGTGGATGAATGAAGTTTTAAATGCTTAAGCTTATTTTTAGGCATTCCAGTGGGATGTAATATATTTATTAAATGGTCTTAAATGTATTATGGGGTCATTGATGTGTTAGATGTAATCTATGCAGGCTCTGGATGTTAGTTGTTGATTTATTAAATCATCCCCTACAAATATATGGTTAATTTGGTTGGATTTAAATTGCGGAAACATTTAAAAATCCTCTGTAATTAATTGGATATTGGTTTTGGATTTTAAATTGCTGTACTATCATTCGTAGTCTGTAATTTACATGGTTTTGGTTTTAAGTTGTTGAAATACTAAATACTATTCTGCAACGATGTGGATGGTTGGTTTTGGACTATAAATTACGTGCTTATTATTTATGCCTTGTAATTTACCTGGAATTATGTATTGGATTTTAATTGCTGAATTCTCACATTAAAATTCTGTCAATTATCTGGGTTTGGTTTTGCATTGTAAATTACTTGCTTTATCATTTGAATGTTGTAATTTACATAGATATGGAGGATGGTATGCACCGGTATGGGACGGTGGCATACTAGGTATGGTTTAGTTCAAAATGTTAATTCCTACCTTATGGATTTTAATTGGTGAACAGTATGACTGGTTCTATCAATTATATGGACTTTGTGGATTGTATGCACCGGTATGGGACGGTGGCATACTAGGGACAGACTGATTTAAAATACTCAGTCCTACCTATTTTGGAATAAGGGAACGGGTTGTTAAATAAATCCTCCTTATATATTTATAAGTCGGTACGGTTGAATACGCCGAATGACTTATTGGATTTCTTGTGAATGGTTAGGAACGGAGTTTAGATATATATGTTTATGGTACCACGAGTTGAGCTTGAGTCTCAAACTTGTTGGTTAGGGTGCGTATATGCAGTGGACGTGTAGCTGGTTATAGTAGGTTGGGTGTACCCTGTTAGGTCTAGGTACTCATGCCCACCTTTGGGTGCGTATTCGCATGTTGCCTTCTATTCAGGTTGAGACCCCTACTGTAGTTCAGTGAATGTCCCATAGTGTGGATATATATATGTATGGACTAGATAGATATTGTGAGGTATCTATGGTGTATCTGCGTATCGGGTCACTGTATGGATTGCAGTTAGATTAGAACTTGCTAGTGGGCCTGACCCACCCTTTTATTATTTTTTTTCAGGTGTTCGTCAGTTCTGGGCTGTAGAGCTTGATCGTGCTGAGCAGATACAGTTATTCACTCTACTGATGGCGTAGGATTTTATTTCATGTTAAGACTTGGGTTTTGTTCCAGTTTTTGAGTACCATTGGATATTTTAGGGGTCCACTAGATGGATTCCCGAGTTGTATAAATTGGAGAACGTTTTCCATTCGTGGTGGATCAGTTGTATCAAAATAGTTTTAATTGTCAATGAAATTATTTATTCTGAGGTTTTTAATTATTAGATTATCATTCTAGTTTCTTTTCAGCAAAATTTTATTCATTCTTGTTTTCTATATTGTATTCTGTGTTCATTAATTGCTAATTGTTTTGATATCCTCGGGTAATTGGGCGTGGGCCTGGCCAACCCGCATCCGGAAATCCGGGGGTATCACAGTTGGTATCAGAGCACTCCAGGTTCTAGTGTCCTTAGGAGTGTTTTCATTATAGGACTTCCGCGTTGCGTCTCTTAAAACTTAGAGCCATGTTAGGATTCGTTGTACTCTTGTTACGGATCGTTAGGAGGAACGGATGTCAATTATATTCCATAGTTATGGAATGGTTGGCACTAAGAGGAGGATGGGGTCCAGGACGGAAGCAATACGGACCTAACGGAGTAAAGGAGTATGTTGTTGAGTTCTTTGCAGGAAAACAGAACTTAGGATTGAAGGCTTAGTTCGAAGTTTGGCATTGCTTAGAAAGTATACGCCAAAGAAGGATTAAGGTGTAGGTGGTAGGTCACCGTTTATTGGGACCAACACAATTTCAGTTGTGTTCAAAGAGGAGAGAAGCGAAGAGTGGGATTCTGAAGAGGATCCTGAGGAAGGAGATTTCGGCGTATCCAAGAAAAGGGATATTGAAATTTGAGGATGATGAATCACACAAGTGTGTTTTCATTCACCAGTAGTATAGTAAGTGATACTCTGGTAGAGTTGTTGTGAACCAACCTACATATGGATGAATTTGTGTATCATGTCTTAAGGAGTAAATTGAAAAGTACTCTTTGGGAGTTTGGGAATCGGATGGAGTTCTTGTCAGAACAAAGACGTGATTTATATCACATTCTGGAGCGTATAGGAATTAGGATGTAACGTGCTAAGTTGCTTTAATAAAGTCATGATAGACGGTTCGCGTATTAGGTGGATGAGGGTTAAGCCATTGGATATTTGCTTAAGCAAACGATTGTGCAGTTAAGCTACGGTTAATGGATCAGTTTCAGGGTTGGATAATTACCAACGAAACTATGGAACGGACTTTTGCGAACTTGAGTTCAAAGGAAGTTTCTTCTTTGGAATGGAGGATATCTTAAAAATGATTATATTTTGGTTGTTTTATGTGTTGTGTGTATCTACGTGTTTCATTTCTGTTATTATATGTGTCATTTTGATTGTTATGTGTTTCGCTTTTGATATTACGTGTTCATTTTTGTTAATTAATCCGGATTAGGAGTATGGATTGGTCGGGGACACAAGTATATGTTCACTTTTGGATTTCGCATTAGTTCTACATGGCACTTACAATAGAGGAGATACTTGGGATAGGTATCCTAGGTTTTTATGGGAAGTTGTAAGTGTTTTTTTTTCACTTCTCATATTGTTGGCACAGGGAGGATAGTATGATAACGTAAAAGGTTTTGTATTTTATACGGTGCAGACTTCTTACCTGTTGGTTTGACATGGAAGCGGGGGGTTATACAATTAGACCCTAACTTCATTTAAGGATACGTTAGAGAGATATACTCTTCTTTGTAGTGGATTACGCGCAGTTTGGAGGCGGTAATAGGATATGGTAACTAATTCCATTCATACACTAACGATTTTCCTATTAAAGGAACAGTTGATTGGGTTGTCTTCCATATCGGAAGTAAGGAGCGTGATTAAGGAAGGTCAGTTTTTATGTCTTAATTAGATTGATTTGTTATGGATGGTGTTTCACCGTTTAAGCGGTAACCTATCGATTTGTGTTTTCAAACATTGGGATGGGATGCATAGAAGTTTTACATATCTATGTTATGGAACTTGTAGGAATATGGCCCTATACCCTATATCAAAATTTGGGTACGGATGAGTAGTTGTTAAATACAACTTACATGTTGGATAATTTTTGTGTGTCATGTATATCGGACATATATATTTTTTCTTTACGGATTTGGAAATCAGTGGAGCCCTTACACGGAGGCAGAATCCACAACGGAATGGAGTAAAACTAATTCAGAGTTTCGTGAATTCCGAGGACGGAATTCCTTTTGTTAGGGGGGAAGAATGTAATACCCCTACTTTAAAAAGGGATAAAATTGGAATTTAAATGTTATTTTATGTGCATTTTTATTTTATTTATTAATTTTATGAATAAATGTTTATTTGTGTGCATTAATTGACTTAATTGGATTATTTGATTTAATTGATTTATTATTGTTTATTTTAATTAAGGGTGTAATTCTTTATTTGTTGGTTTATTTTAATTACTTGTTTTATTTATTTTATGTGTTTTAAGTGATTCGTTGCTTCCTTATTTGATTTAATTAATGGGTTTAAATTAATTGTTTATTAAGTATTTAATTTTAGAATAGGGTAATTATGTCATTCCCATTAACTAGGGTTTTAGATACGTTTTAGTTAGGGTTTTTGGAGCCGTCTCATAAGCATCTGATATCTAACTAAACTCGGATTAAGTTTAGGGCTTTATCTCAATGTGACAAGGATTAGGGTTTTAGTATTTAGTTTATAAATACTCCATTATGCGTTAAGCTAGGGTTTTACGATATATCACATAGCATATACACGTAGAGGGTTCTGCAAAACACAGAGAGATGCAGAGTAAGGGTTGAGATAACAGAGCAAATTGTGAGTTCTCGACTGAGGTTTCAAAGCCAAACCTAGGAGAAGGGAAACACAGAAGTAATAGGAGGCTAAGCAGTATTTTCAGTGTGGCCAGAACAGAGGAAAGCAGACCAACTATTACAAAGGCAAGTTCTATCTTCCTCTTTCCCTTTGGGCCGTGTTCTGTGCACCTAGATAATCTCTAGGGTTTAATCAAGCAGAAACTGGAATTAATATGTTTATTACGTGTTATATTGTTGGTCTGTATGTGTTCAATATCTGTTACAGTGTATGCAAGTGGTGTTTCAGTTTTCTGTATTTTAAGCATATGGTTTCCATCGTAGCCTTAGTTTCTGTATTTGACTGCAACTCTTGTAGACACAATATAGGAACTCTACTGGGGTTATACAGAACTCATAGGGATGTTATCATTCTGTTTTAAATACGTGTGCAATCTGTTCCGTTTCTGTTTCTGCATATAGTTTCAGTTTTGATACTGAAAGCTTGGTAAGTTCAATAGCAACCTTAAGCTTTGTAATTGTTTTAAATTACTGTAATCAAACCTTGGAGATGTTAATAGAGTGATAATAAACCCTTAAGATCAGTTTAAGAAATAAACAGAAGGGTAGGGACTGACCAGAGAAGGAGCAGATTGACGGAAACGGAGCAGGGATAAACTGGAGGCTCTCAAGAGGGAGAGAGCCGGCTCTAGGAAGTCAAGAGCCGGCTCCCCTTCAGCAAGAGCCGGCTCCTAGGGGATTGGAGCCGGCTCCAATAGGGGAAGAGCCGGCTCCTCCATTCCAAGAGCCGGCTCCAATTTGTTTTTACGTCCAGAAAGTGGTTTTAGGGCTCTGTTTGGTGTTTTGAGCACTGTTTGGGCTTCTGAGTGATTCTAGTGAACTGTAGGGACTTAACAGAGGATCTAAGTAGTTAATTTTAAGTGTTATTAAACTTAATGTTGCATGGTTTAAGTCTTTAAGACAAAGGATGAAGCAGTGTAAAAATATACCACGGTGTATGCTACTAACAGAGAAAGGAACTAAATGGCTTGATTAAATTTTAGAAATTTAATAAGACTTCACGGGGGATTAAATAGTTAATTTTTGGGTGTTATTAAGACCCTAAATTAATTTAAGGTTAATTCTAAATTAACGGATCAAACTGTATAACACTTATGTACAATTGTATACGGTTGGTGGATGAATGAAGTTTTAAATGCTTAAGCTTATTTTTAGGCATTCCAGTGGGATGTAATATATTTATTAAATGGTCTTAAATGTATTATGGGGTCATTGATGTGTTAGATGTAATCTATGCAGGCTCTGGATGTTAGTTGTTGATTTATTAAATCATCCCCTACAAATATATGGTTAATTTGGTTGGATTTAAAATGCGGAAACATTTAAAAATCCTCTGTAATTAATTGGATATTGGTTTTGGATTTTAAATTGCTGTACTATCATTCGTAGTCTGTAATTTACATGGTTTTGGTTTTAAGTTGTTGAAATACTAAATACTATTCTGCAACGATGTGGATGGTTGGTTTTGGACTATAAATTACGTGCTTATTATTTATGCCTTGTAATTTACCTGGAATTATGTATTGGATTTTAATTGCTGAATTCTCACATTAAAATTCTGTCAATTATCTGGGTTTGGTTTTGCATTGTAAATTACTTGCTTTATCATTTGAATGTTGTAATTTACATAGATATGGAGGATGGTATGCACCGGTATGGGACGGTGGCATACTAGGTATGGTTTAGTTCAAAATGTTAATTCCTACCTTATGGATTTTAATTGGTGAACAGTATGACTGGTTCTATCAATTATATGGACTTTGTGGATTGTATGCACCGGTATGGGACGGTGGCATACTAGGGACAGACTGATTTAAAATACTCAGTCCTACCTATTTTGGAATAAGGGAACGGGTTGTTAAATAAATCCTCCTTATATATTTATAAGTCGGTACGGTTGAATACGCCGAATGACTTATTGGATTTCTTGTGAATGGTTAGGAACGGAGTTTAGATATATATGTTTATGGTACCACGAGTTGAGCTTGAGTCTCAAACTTGTTGGTTAGGGTGCGTATATGCAGTGGACGTGTAGCTGGTTATAGTAGGTTGGGTGTACCCTGTTAGGTCTAGGTACTCATGCCCACCTTTGGGTGCGTATTCGCATGTTGCCTTCTATTCAGGTTGAGACCCCTACTGTAGTTCAGTGAATGTCCCATAGTGTGGATATATATATGTATGGACTAGATAGATATTGTGAGGTATCTATGGTGTATCTGCGTATCGGGTCACTGTATGGATTGCAGTTAGATTAGAACTTGCTAGTGGGCCTGACCCACCCTTTTATTATTTTTTTTCAGGTGTTCGTCAGTTCTGGGCTGTAGAGCTTGATCGTGCTGAGCAGATACAGTTATTCACTCTACTGATGGCGTAGGATTTTATTTCATGTTAAGACTTGGGTTTTGTTCCAGTTTTTGAGTACCATTGGATATTTTAGGGGTCCACTAGATGGATTCCCGAGTTGTATAAATTGGAGAACGTTTTCCATTCGTGGTGGATCAGTTGTATCAAAATAGTTTTAATTGTCAATGAAATTATTTATTCTGAGGTTTTTAATTATTAGATTATCATTCTAGTTTCTTTTCAGCAAAATTTTATTCATTCTTGTTTTCTATATTGTATTCTGTGTTCATTAATTGCTAATTGTTTTGATATCCTCGGGTAATTGGGCGTGGGCCTGGCCAACCCGCATCCGGAAATCCGGGGGTATCACATTAATCATCATAGGCCGCCAGGATCTCTATAGCCACTACCTATACCAGAGTGGAATAGAAGAATATTTCTATGGATTTTGTGGAGGGATTGTCTACTTCATTCAAGGATCGCAATTCCATTTGATTCATCGTTGATAGGTTGACTAAATCAGCTCATTTCTTACATAGTCGCACTGACTTCACTTCGGAGCAATTGGCGAGACTTTATATTATAGAGATTCTGAAGTTACATGGCATTCCGTTATCTATTATATCGGACAGGGATTCGAGCTTTGTGTCAGGATTTTGGAAGAGTTTTCAGCAGGCTTTGGGTATAGAGTTGCATCTTAGCACTATTTATTATCCTCGGACAGATGGTCAGACCGAGAGGGTATAATCAAATCATGGAAGATATGCTTTGTTCTTGTGTTCTTGACTTCAAGGGCCACTGGGAGAATTATTTGCCACTTATGGAGTTCGCGTATAATAATAGCTTCCATAAGACTATTGGTATGGCACCGTTTGAAGCATTGTAATGCCGACCATGTCGATCTCCTGTTTGTTAGATGGAGGTTAGAGATAGCAGATTTTTGGGTCCCAAGTTCATTAAAGATACTTCTGAGAAGATCGCTCTTATTCGAGATCGTATGCGTACTGCCCAGTGTAGGCAGAAGAGTTATGCTGATCGTTATACTCGTGCATTAAAGTTTCAGGTTGGAGATCAGGTTCTACTCAAAGTGCCTCCTATGAAAGGAATAATGAGCTTTGGAAAGAAAATGAAATTGTCACCGCGGTTTGTGGGTTTATTCATGATTACGGATCGAGTTAGAGCTGTGGCTTATCGGTTAGCACTTCCGGATCATTTGGATTGTGTGCACAATATGTTTTATGTTTCTATGTTGCGGAAATTTCTGCGAGATGAGGATCGGTATCGGCATATCGATGTTGGTGAGATTGAGTTGCAGCCAGATGTAATATATATGGAGCCACCGTGTTGTATTGTAGACTGTCAGGATCAGATTATTCGCAACAAGGTTATACCTTTAGTGCGTATTCAGTAGAGTCACCATAATGAGGCTGAGTCTACTTGAGAACGGGAGGATGTTATTTGCTCGCAGTTTTCTGAAATATTGGAAGAAGGTGAGAGCGAATTCCTAGGACGAAATTCCTTTTGTTAGAGGGGAAGAATGTAATACTCCTAATTTTAAAAAGATAGTCTCGGAATTTCTTTTAATTGTTTTATTTGCATTTTTATTTATTTAATTGATTAATTGATGATTTGATTATATGTTTAATTGTTTATTTTAATTATTTGTTTTCATTTACATTGTATGTTTATGTGGAAATTGAAATAATTATTTTATTTGAATAAATGAATAAATTGGTTAATTAAATTATGTGTTTAAATGTTTATTTTATTTTAAGGAGTTGGGTTTGGATAGTACGGATTACTTTGATAGAAGGTTAAATGGGTACAGTTAATACCCATAGATGGTTATACATATATATATGGGTATATATGTATATAAGGATAGTTTAATTATTAATTATTATTAATGATTAAATGAGTATCATTATTCATTATATATGTATTATATAGTTTTAGAGTTTTGTATTTTTATGAAATCACGTGGTGGGATAGCCAACTTTGTTATATATTTATTTTATTTTATTTTCCTTCTCTAAGTATAATTAGAATTAGGTTTTTTTAAACCTATAAATATGAAATGTTGTGTCTGCCAAGGGTTTTTAGAACCCTATTCACGTAACAGTGGAGGCAGAGAGAAAGAACAGAGAGGTTTGAGAGAAAACTGAGAGAATAAGTTAGGGTTTCGGCCATAGATTAAAGGTCAGACCAAGGAGGAAGGAAGAAGATTGCTTGTGGGTTGAATTAGGAGTAGTAGAGGAGTTGAGAATAGTCAAGGAATTGCAAAAGATCTAGGAAGACGACATTGAGATTTTAGTCCGAAATCTCAAAGGCAAGTTCTATATCTTACTCCTTCCCTTAGACTTGTGTTCTGTGCATGCCTAAATAATCTCCAGGATTTAATCAGATTTTAAAATTGATCTTGTATGCATATTAATTTTGAGTTTTAAACTGTATTATGTGATGTTAATTGAAATTGATTTATCTCATTAATTGTTTCATATTATGTATTCTAAATTGTTGTTAATGATGCATACTGTGTTTTTATGAACTTCTGGAATCAATTTGGGACATAGATTGAACTCCTAGGAACCCTAACAAAGAGTTACAAATGTGTTTTAACGTCGCCGGAGGTGAAGAAGATGAAGGGGTTCGGCATACGGCTCTTTGGGAAAGAGAGAGCTGGCTCTCCAAAGGAAGGAGCCGGTTCTAGGAGAGAGAGAGAGAGAGTTGGCTCTCTATAAGGGAGAGCTGACTCCATAAGGAGTAGAGCCGACTCTCCATGGGGGAGTGCCAGCTCCACAAAGGGAAGAACCGGTTCCCTCTTTGGGAGAGGCGGCTCCCATGCTAGTAGTGCACCTACGGGTGTAATTTTGAGACTTTTAGAACTTCAGGGGCTAAATTGAAATTATGGACTTTAATGGGGGGTTTTAAATGGTTTAAATAAATATGTTAAAATCCCAGGATTGTTAGTCTATGCTATTATGCTAAAATATTGGATATCATGAAATTTTAAATACTTAATTGCATGCTGTAAATGGATGTGGAAGATTTAATTGCTTGTAATTGTTCTAGTAAGTTAAATGGATTAGTATGATTATACTCGTGTATAATTCAATATAATATGCTCAGTTTGTTATCTAATTTTCGTTATGTCATTCTTTGGATTTTAATTGATAAACCATTTGTATCTGTTTTATCAATTAAGGGATTGTTTTGTAGATTATATGCACCGGTACGGGACGGTGGCATATTAGGAATGGATTAGTTTAAAACACTAAGTCCTACCTATTCTGGAATAAGGGAATGGATTAACTATAAAAGTTAAGTTCTACTTATATTTGTCTCAGGTCAATAGACAATTGAATGACATACCTTGGTTTTGGGTGGATTTATATATATTTGATTATGGTACCATGATATGAGCTTCAGTCTCAGGATCATGGTTAGGGTGCGTATATCACCTAGGATGGATAACGGTACATAGTAGACATCTAGTCCCCTGGTAGGCCTAGGTATACATGCCCACTTTATGTGCGATTTGCATTTTACCTTCTATTCAGGTTGAGACAGACCTATGATCCAGTGAATATCCTATAGTGTGTATTTATATATATATGGACTATTTAGTTATTGTTGAGTTGTTTAGGATGTATCTGCATATTGAGTCTCTGTTTGGATTGTAGTGGAGTAGAACTTGTTCGTAGGCCTGACCCTCTATTATTTTTCAGGTATCGGACGGTTCCAGTCTCAGAGCTTGTTCGTGCTGAGCAGAGACTGTCACTCACTCTTTCGACTACATAGTACTATAATTCATGTTTTAGTTTTGGTTTCCTTTTTAGTTCAGTTTATTTTCAGTTGGGATTTTATTAAGGGTCCACTAGATGGATTCCCGAGTTGTAATGGTTGGAGGTTTTGGATTATGGGATTATATTATTATTTCGAGGATTTATTATTTAGATTTCTTGTAGCTTATTTAATCTTTATTCTTTAAATTCTTCTTGTATTCTATGCTTGTTTATATACTTATTTGTTTGGTATCCCTCGGATCTGTGCTCGGACTTGATGACCTGTGGCTCTAGAATCGAGGGGTTTCACACCACCTACTATAATGGATAACCACATGTTATAACTCGGTTATCAGTACAATGTAGAACTGATATGAAACTCTAAAGTGAACACTACTAGAATTAATGTCCACAAGCGAACTTACTCAATCCACCACTCTTAATCTATATGGAATTAAAATTTCAATCAATGTCAATAATTTCTACCAACCATCCATTCCTGATTAGTCCGACTCCCATTTTGATATAGGAAGTGGTAAAAATCTCCAATGATATCCAGTCATCAATCTTCCACCTTTTTAACAGGTATTCCACAGAAAGACAGTTATGTACTCGTCCCTAGCTGTACCTGTTCCGCAAAATCGACATTGAATATCTTGATGTAACATATAACTATCTGAGTGCTCCGTGAAAAAGTTACGAATTTAACATCTCAGTCACTTTGACATTATTCACAGAACCTACTAATCCTCCTCCAGTACCTTAAGCTCTATCTGAGTAAGGTAATACCTCCTCCAGGGTCAGCTCCGATATTCTTAGTTGACCTCCTTAATTACCTTGCTATTAGCAAGTGTCATTATTACACATGCTATAAATTCAACAGATAACTCAATCACTAACCGAAAGATTTAAATATCATATCGGTTGTTGAGAGCATCCACTTCCATATTCCCTTCCACTAGACAGAATTTAATGTAAAGCGTGAATCACCACTTCTATCCATCTAAGTCGTCTCATGATCCATTCTATTAGTATGAACTAATGCCCTACCAGTTCAAAATAAACAAGAATTAAGCTAATTTAATTTATCAATCAAACAATATCCCAACCAGAATCCTGACCCTTGTGTAAAGTCAGCAACCCCTCAACAAAATCCGTGAAAAATACTCTGTCATTTCCACTTCAGTATAGGAAATGGTTGCAAGAATCTAGTGATCTCTGATGGTCCATCTCGACCATCTAATAAATATTAGACTTGGAGACAAAATATCTATGTCTCTCTTTTTGCTTGTCCTCCAAACATCTGCTTCATACCGTGAAACATCATGTTTCTACCAGGATGAATAAAAAACTAAGAGTTGTGAACCTTAGTCTTTGCATTTCCTTCCAATTTGTCTGTAGAAAGTACCGTTAGTCTGGTACCACCAGCCTCTACGACTGAATCCGTACACCACTGCTTTGTGATAAACTACAGACAATGAAAGTCAACCGGTAATTCTATTAATCAAAAGTTAACAATCATTAACGAAGTTAACAAACTACGACCTTTCCATACACACCGTGCACTTCTTTTTTATATATAGGTGATCATTCCCACCATCTTGTCTTTGACACACCCTATTTCTGTAATGCAAGTAAGTGTCAATCAGACTTCTTATTCAACTTCAAAAGAATATGGAACTTTTCCATCATCCAAATAAGTCATCAATTTCCTAGCAACAACTATTTGTTGCGAACTGTGTGATACCCCTCGGATCCGAGACACGGGTTGATCAGGCCCAGGCCCAAACCCGAGGGATATCGAACAATCAATATGTTATAACGAACACAGATTACTAAATGAAATAAGAATTAAAATTTAAGAGCTGAAAGAAAACTAAAAGATAATCCTTAATAATTTAAATACTTCAAATTCGATAAACCAAAACTCCATAAGTTAAACAACTCGGGGATCCATCTCTAGTGGACCCCTAATAAAAATCCCAAACTGAAATGAAAGTAAAGCTGAAGATAAAATCTAAATCTATTATCTGGAAAGAAGTCCTACATCGTCGGTAGAGTGGAAGATCGTCTCTGCTCAGTACGCACAAGATCAAGCCTGGAACTAACGTACACCTGAAAAATAGGAGTGGGCAGGCCCACGAACAAGTTCTATCCTATTACAATCCAAGCAAAGACTTGATACGCATGTACATACTAAATAGTTCAACAATAACTAATAATCCGTACATAAATATATCCACACTACTGGACTTTCGCTAGACTATGAAGAGGGTCTCAACCTGAATAGAAGGCATCACACAAAAAGCACCTGAGTGGACATGAGTACCTAAACCTAAACAGGGTATACCTCAACCCTCACAGCCAGCTACCCATCCTATTGCATATACGCCCCCTAACCGTCGACTCTGAGACTCAAGCTCATGTCACGGTAACATAAAAATATATTTAAATTCCATTCTTAACCATCCACAAGAAATCCAGTGAGTCGTTCGGCGTATTCAACCGCACCGATTCATAAATATAAGGAGGATTTTATTTAATAACCCCTGCCTTTATTCCAAAATAGGTAGGACTTAGCAATTTCTTTTAAGCTAATCCAAACCTAGTATGACACCGTCCCATACCAGTGCATACAATCCCATCCATCCAACAGTTGATAAAGTATAGATCATAATAATAACAATATCAACAATTCCATACTAAGCATATTAAAACATATTATGAAACATGCTTAAATAAAACCAATTATCAACAATTCCATACTAAGCATATTAGAATATATTATCATTCATGCTTAAATAGAACCAACAGTGGATGAAGTATTGACAACCTAAATCTCAGTATCAACTACTCCATACTAAGCATATTAGAGTATATCAACAATCATGCTTAAACAAAACCATTGCACAGAAGCCATTATTTGCTCACACCAGTAGTATTTATAATTAACTATCAACTCCCAGTATTCACATAACTAACAGACCTGAAGTAGCAGTACCTCATCAATAAATTTTATGGTGAGCATAAACATTATAAGCCATTAACATATTTTAAAAATCCCAGTCCAACTATCAATGCATTACCTGCTAGAATCTAACGATCAACTAGTCTATAAACAACCTAAGCACGACATAGATTTTTATCATGCTTATTCAGCACCACCATACAAAATTAGCAGTGATTAAATCCCTCTCATAGAATTTTCTAACTTATAAATGAAAATTAATAAGCTAAATCCTCACAGTATGGACGTTCATTAAAATTTTGCATACAGACTTACATAATTGAAAACTAAGAGTTTGTTCATAAATTAACTGTCCGTTAGAGTTTAAAGTTTATTCTGGACAACCCTTTAAGCATCCATTACAGCACATTTTCTCCTTTGAAACTTCATACAACCCAACAACTATGGTTCCTTACTGAAAATTGAAAAACAAAACCGCAGAACGGAAAAACTGGAAAAACAAAAGATGGAGCAGGCTCCAAAAATACTTGGAGCCACCTCCAAGTACCTTGGAGCCGCCTCCAAAGGCCTTGGAGCCGCCTCTAAGTAAAATGAGCCGGCTCCAATCCAAAAGGAGCCGGCTCTCTCCCTCCTCTTCTCCGTGTTCTCTCTTCCGGCATCGTCTACATCTCCTGCCCTTCACTGCTTAGGTTCCCAGAACTTGTAACTGAGTTCCAGTAGATTACCAACCCTTGTTTAAGTCCTTATTACAATTACTAACAGGGATTTAAATAAAAAATAATGCAGGAAAGTTTCAAGTTTAAACTTTAAACAGTTTATCAAATAAAACTTACGACCAACAGTTTAAAATCATGGAAACAGATATTATATATATCATCCTGGAACTATTTAAGTATGCAAAGAACACGAAACCTAAGGGAGAAAGTTAAGACAGAACTTGCCTTTAGATTTTTTCCAAAATCTCTTCGTCGTCTTCTAAGGTCTCCGACGAACTCCAAATATTGCAAACCTTCCTCTGTTCTCTCTCTTTATTTCCAAAGACGTGTTTTGGTTTTGTTTGTCTTTAAAACCCTAGGTACAGACTGATTACGTCTATTTATAAAGTTACACAAAACCTAAAGCAATTGAAGCCCTAATCTGAAACCTAATCGGCCCATAAAAACTGAATTAAAACTACACCGATGACAAAAAAATAAATAACTCAAAACCCTACTGTCAATTAACATAATACAGAAATTAATAATTCCATAAAAGAAAATAATAAGTTAACAATTTAAAATAAAAACCTAAATAAAACAATTAAAGAATTAAAGTCCAACACAAAATAGAACAATTTAAATCACAACTAAAAATTAATCCACATCATACACGCAATTAAACAATTAAAAAGATAATATCAATAACTAACAACCAAAATTAACAATTCAACAAATAAAAGAAAAGCACATAAAATTACAATTTCGAGACTATCCTTTTTAAAATTAGGGGTATTACAAACTGTGACCTAAAAATTTCTCCATATTATTTATGCAAGTGAAAAGACTTAGTTTCCTCCTCCATGTGCAACATCGGCAACTCTTCCTAATGACATGCCCTTGTGAAAAAAATTCTTGATTAAAAATAAACTAATGAAGATTTATTCAGTCAGCTATCCTTATGTGGCATCATTCCAATAGGTACCTAAACCAGTACAAAATCCTCCTTCTGACTTGGTAACAACTTCTAGTATTTCTAAGTAGATGTTCTGTAACTCAAACACCTTTGATAAACCACCATGGTATTACAGTGGTCTTTATTTACCATAATCTCACGAATACCGAAATATCAACGACCACCATTATCATGGTATTGTAATATGATACGAATCCATACCTTGTGTAAAGTATATCAAACTAATCGTTCTAGATTATTTGACTCGTAGTGATGGTTTAACTATCCCATCCCAAATAACATACTATAATGACGCATGTCCAGGTCTAATAGATTGGCTAGATTTATGTGTATCTACAAAATCCTATGACCACATGCTCACAAATCTAGCATAAATAGCGCTATTACTCCATGTTATTAAAAAAATAGTAGTTGGCTGATCACATACATGTGTCCCCAACTAAACCACATACCAAATCCCGAATAATAAATGAAAATAAAACATGTATGACAAACATAATAACACAAAATATACTCCTACTTAAGACATCGTTCATTCTAGAAAAGAAAGTTTCTTTTGAAATCAACCTTACCATATTATTTCACAATTTCCTTTTATAGTTTTGTAGGTAATCATCCAACCTTGAAACAGATCCTTTAAACATAGGTTAAAAGCAATATATGTTTGCCTAAGAAAATACCAAAGGCTTAACCCTCATCCTCCCTATACACGGAATGTAAACTGTATAACTTCGCTTTATAAAGGGAATTGGAACATCACAAAATAATCCCCTTACTCTCCAGAACGTAATACAAAATCATACATTTCGTTCTGATAAGAACTCTATCAAATCCCCAAACTCCTGAAGATTACTTCTTATATATCTCTTTTAGAGAGGATAAAAAATTCTAACTATATGTAGATTGATCAACACCAATTCTACTAATAGTATTCACTATACTACTAGCAAATAAGATCACCCTCGATCGATCATTCATCTTCCAGATTTAGTATCTTCTTTTTTGGATACACTGAAATCTCCTCCATTTGGATTATTTCCTCTTCGGCTCTTCCTATTTGCTTTTCTCCTTTTTAAGAACAACTAAAGTCGTGTTGGTCCCGATATGCGGTGACCTATCACGTACACCTAAATCCTTCCTTGGCCTATACTTTTAAAGTAACTCCAACCCAGAACCAAACATTCGATCCCTAATTCTGCATTCAGGCAAAGAATCGATAACGTACTCCTTTACTTCCTAGGGCTTGGACCCTATCCTCCTCCTAGTGTCAATCATTCTGTAACTACGAAATATAATTGATATTAGCTCCTCATAACAAATCGTAAATAGAGTACAACGAATCCTAATATGAGCTTTAAGTTTTAAGAAACGCAACGCGGAAGTCACATAACGAAAGACACTCTTAAGGACACTTAAACCTGGAGTGCTCTGATACCAATTGTGATACCCCCGGATTTCCGGATACGGGTTGACTAGGCCCACGCCCGAATATCCGAGGATATCAAAAACAAATCGGTAACAATCGAACACATAATACAAATATGAAAATAAGAATAACTAAAATGCTGATAAGAAACTAAAATGATAAATAAATCCTCAGAATAAATTTCTATTAATAAATTCTTCTGATACACGTAATTCTCTAATTTATACAACTCGGGAATCCATACTATGTGGACTCCTGGAAAACCAAAACTGAATAATCAACGGTCTACAATTAGATACTAAACCATAAAGGAAATTCCTACCTAGACAATCCGGAAGAATGAAGTAAATAATCCCTGCTCAGCACGAACAATCCCTACTCCTGACGAACACCTGAAAAATAATGGTGGGTCAGGCCCACAAACAAGTTCTACTCTACTACAGTCCAAGCAGAGATCCGATACACGTATACATCCTAGTCAATCCAACAATAACTAGTAGTCCATATATATATATATATAGATACACACTAAAGGACTCTCACTGGACTACATGGCGGTCTCAACCTGACTAGTAGGCAACATGCAAAACGCATCTGAAGTGGGCATGAGTACCAAGACCTAACAGGGTATACCACTAACCATCATAGCCAGCTATGCATCCCACTGCATATACGCTCCCTAACCATTGATCCTGAGACTTAAGCTCATATCATGGCATCATAATCATATATACAAATAATCCGTCATATCCAAACATAAATTAATATCCAATAAAAAGTAATCCTCTATAAGTCATTCAACTTGTTCCGTTGACTTGACTTGAATATAAGTAGGACTTAACTTTTTTAGTTAATCCATTCCCTTATACAAAATAGGTAGGACTTAACTTCTTTGGTTAATCCATCCTTAGAATACCACTGTCCCATACCGGTGCATTTAAACCACACAATCTAATACATGATGCAACAAATAAAATAGTACATCAAGTAAATTAATAGTTGATGCAATAATTTAAATACATCATAAAAAAATTCCAAAATTAAGCATAATAAGGTTAAACCAAATACTTGGGCATATTATTCTACCTATGCATGATTAAAATCATATAACATCCATATTAATTGCTAAGTTATTTTTAAGCAATTAAATTCCTCCCTTCCATCCAATAATTGATGACGAAATAAATTAATATATCAATTAAATTCAAAAATCAACATACCCAACATTAGATAAATACATGACTAAATTATACTGATAATCCATGATTTAAATCATTTAACATCCATTTAAATTGTTAGAATAATTTTCAGCAATTAAAACATCTACTAACAACATGCAAATTTTTATTAAAATTTCATATTGTTCAAATCCTTAGCACTTTATATAGATTATGCATTGTGGGTATTTAATATGTACATCGTAGTTATTTAATACTCTTAAATTAACTTATAAAGCCTGAAATACCCCAAAACCAAATACAGTAGCCGAAACCCACGCACAGGTGAAGTCGTAGGAGTAGAGCCGCCTCTACTTTGAGTAGAGCCACCTCTACTCAGAGTCGACTCCATTCTCAATGGAGCCGCCTCCATTCCTTCTACTTTCCGTCTACCTCTACTCCAAGTAGAGCCGACTCCATTCTCAATGGAGCCATCTCCACTTCGAATGGAGCCGCCTCCATTCCTTCTACTCTCCGTCTTCTTCATCTTTGGCGTCCTCTAATCACTCCGACCATCTTCCTTAAGGTTCCTAACCCTCTATTTTAAGTCCCAGATGATCTGCATTACCCCTAATTTTAAAAGGATAGTTTCGGCATTTATTTATTATTTTTATTGTATTTTTCGTGATTATTTGGTTTAATTATTTTTATTTATTGATTTGATTTAATTGTTTACCTATGTGTCATGTTTTTCAAATTGAATTAAGTTATCTTTTATTATTTAATTGGCATTTTATTGTTTAAGTGTTTTTAATTATTTAATTGGGTTATTTAATTGGAATTAATTAGTTAAGTGGATTTAATTATTTAATGGTTTTTTTTCATTTAATTCTGTTTTAAGTTATAGTTTACTTTGGGGTTGGAATTTCACGTATAGGTAAGCCGTAACAGAGATAGTTTCATGGGCCGACTAGGTTTAGAATTAGGGCTCTGTCTCTGATTAAACACGGATTAGGGTTTATGATTTTTACGCCTATATATATATACGGTTATAATCTGTATCAAGGGTTGGAAAAAACCCTATTCACGTACCAAAGATACAGAGAGAGAAACAGAGAGCAGTTGTGGGAAAACAGAGTGAGGCTTAAGAGAAATTGTACAGAGAGGACCAAGGAGGTTGAGTAAGGATTAGAGACAGAGTTATAGGAAGCTTGGCGGCGTTCAGAATTGCCGGAAAACTTAGAGACGACACAGGGATTTCAAAATTGAAATCACAGGCAAGTTCTTATCTTCCTCCTTCCCTCCGGCTTGTGTTCTGTGCACCTAGATAACCTCTAGGGGATTAATTGGACATTAACTGAACCATGTAAGATTTGTATATGTTTACTTGAGGATCTTTTAACCGTGAAAATTTGTCTGTAAAACCATTATGTCAGGTATGTGTTCTATTCTTTGTTTTTGGCGTAACGTCCCACTGTTCTAATTTTTATTTTGAACCTTACTGAAATCAACCAAGGTCTGAATGGATACTAGATGTAATTTAAGACCTTCAAATTTAAATTGGAGGAAGAACAGAGGGGTTGGGATAGAACTGATGTTGCAAACTAGTTTCAGTGTTGTTCTTCAACAATGCTAGTTTAAATGACTTGATTAAACTCCGTAATTGCTTTCAAAATTATTATAAACAATCTTGGGGAATGCTTTTAGACTAAATTAAGACTCCTAAGATTAGTTTTTGAAACCAACAGAGTAGTAGGATTTGATTAGAGAAGGAGCAGACGGACTGAAACGAAAAACAGACGGACGGTAGGCTCTCAAAGAGGAGAGAGCCGGTTCCACAATGGAAGGAACCAGCTCCCCCATCTAAAAGAGCCGGCTCTATGATGTTTAGAGCCGGCTCCAGGCTCTAAAAAAGAGCCTGCTCCAAATTTTGGAGCAGGCTCCCTTTTTATTTTTGATTTATTTTAAGTTTTTTTTTTTTTTTTAATTTTCTACGTACTATGTTCACTGTTGGAGCATGGAGACTATTTGAGAGAATTTGGAACTTTACAGAGGGATTAAGGAATAAATTTTGAGTGTTATTAAGACCCTAAATTAAATAAAGTTTAATTCTAAATTATCGGGACAAACAGTGTAAAAATTAAGACACTCCCTATGTTGTTAACAAATGGAAGAGGAATTAATTATTGAATTAAATTTTTAGCAATTTGATGGAATATAATGTGTTTATAAAATTTGTTTTAGAATGCATTCAAGTGCATGATAAGGTCATTTAATTATTAATTTTGATCTATGCATGCTTTGGAGGTTAGTTGCTGAATTATTAAATCGTTTCATGCAACTATATGGTTAATGCTTGGATTTAAATTGCCGAAATATTAAACAATCTTCTGAAATTGTTTTAGCAATTTATTGGATAATAATAGAATTATTTAACCTATTCACATGCATGATAGAGTCCCTGACATATTAAATTTGGTTTATGCATGCTCTAGATGTTAGTTGTTGATCTGTTAAATCGTCTCCTGCAACTATATGGTTAAATGCTTGGATTTAAATTGCTGAAACTTTAAATATTTTTCTGCAATTGTTTGGATGGTGGTTCTTGGGTTTGTAAATTATTAAACTGTTATGTATGTTGTAATTTACCTGAATATGGAGGATTGTATGTACCAGTATGGGACGGTGACATACTAGGGACGGTTTAGCTCAAAACGCATAAACCTAACCTAATGGATTAATGGAATGGATTGAAAGATACCGAATCCTAATTGTGACTAAGTCAGATCAGCTGTAACCAAGTTGGATGACTTCCTGGATTAACGGATGGTAGTTATGTCATATCAACTGAATAAGTTGAGTGACTAACTAGTTGGTTTATTGTATGTCAGTTTAATAAATAGTTGAACTGCATACCCTGGATTTGGACGGACTTTATATATATGTTTATGGTACCACGAGTTGAGCTTGAGTCTCAGACTCGTTGGTTAGGGTACGTATATGCAGTGGATGCGTAGCTGGTTATAATAGGGTGAGGTGTACCCTGTTAGGTCTAGGTACTCATGCCCACCTTTGGGTGCGTATTCGCATGATGCCTACCATTCAGGTTGAGACCCCTATTATAGACTAGTGAATGTCCCTTAGTGTGGATATATTTATACGTATGGACTAGATAGATATTGTGAGGTGTCTACGGTGTATCTGCGTATCGGGTCACTGTATGGATTGCACTTAGATTAGAACTTGCTCGTGGGTCTGACCCACTCCTTTATTATTCTTTTCAGGTACAGGACGATTTCAGCCTTAGAGCTTGATCGTGCTTGTCGAGGACAGTCTCACTTTCATCGGATTACGTAGGACTTTCCCCGATGTTTCTAGTATTATCTATTTTTCGATTTCAGTCTCAGTTGAATTTTTAGTTAGGGGTCCATCAGTGGATTCCCAAGTTGTAACTTTGAAGTTTTGGAGGATTGGAGTTTTAAATTTTCAGTTACACATGGAGGATTTTATTATTATTATTTCTTTCAGTTTTATTCTATCTTTATTGGTTTTTGTCATCTGTGTTCGTTTTAAAATACTTTAATTGTTTGATATTCCCTCGGGTTTGTGGCTGGGCCTGATCAACCCGTGTCTCGGATCCGAGGGGTATCACATGATCCCAATAAATTTATATAAGTCCATATGCAATATAAACACGAATTAAAACAAAGTTCCATACAATTAATTTCAAGATTAATCAAGAACACATACAATCACACATGTACTATTTTAATTCAAATTAAGCATGCATATTAAGTCAATTTAATATCTAATTAATCCTGGAATTAACCTAGGCATGTATAGAAACACGACATCTAAAGGAGAGAGTTAGAAGAAGAACTTGCCTCTAGATTTTAGATTGAAACATTAACTTCTTCTTCTTAGCTTTTCCGACGATCGTGACTGTCGTCAAGGACTCTTCTGCTGCTATTGGTTTTACCCACGAGCAATCCCTCTTCCTTCCTCATTGGTTCGACCTTTAACCTTTGGCCAAAACCCTAGCCTTTTCTCTCTCAATTCCTTTCTTTCTCTCTCCCTCCAATAACTAACGTGAATAAAGTTTTTAACCCTATGGCAGACAATACTTATATATATAGGCTTATATAAAATATAACCTACTCCTAATCCCTCTCTAATTCATTCCTTAATACTAAATAAAATAAAAATATTTATATAAATAATATACATATATATATATAATCTGTACATAATTTTATATATATATATATATATATATATATATATATATATATATATATATAAATTTAACTTATAACTATATATATATATATATAAACTAACTATACTTATTAATATAATTATTTAATATACTAATAAATATAATATCCATAAATATACATAAATATCCATATATATATATACCAACATCCATGGGTAAATATTCGCACCCATTAATCTCCTATCCAAGTAGTCCATGCGACCCAATTGGTTGGTCCATTATTACTATTCATATCCGTTCTTTAAAATGTAGAATAAAATAAAACAATTAAAATCATTCAATCCTAACACAAAATTACAATTAAGCAATATTTCAACTAAGTAAGTTAAATCATACAAACAAATTACACCTCATCAAAGCAAGCAAGTCAATTACCATATTAATTAAGACAAATCATTTAAGCACACAATTAATATAAACAATTAAGCAACTAGCCAAATAATCAATCAATTAATTAAAAATGCAAGTAAAACAAATAAATAAATACCGAGACTATCCTTTTAAAATTAAGGGTATTGCAATTATTGACTCCAATTGGTCATTTCCTCCCTCCATCACTAATATCTTACCCCAATTACTACCTATAGCAACACTTCCCACACTAGTCCTATAAAAGAAAGACAGATTCATATGGATTCCTTCCCCAAATGGAAAATTCACAATTGCTTCTACACTGAAACTCATCAACCAAAACATACCTTCTTAGCCTTGGACTCATCTGGTTTGGTCCAAACTCTCAATCCCAAAGCATGCATTCACACTATGGGTTGCAATCCAGAATCGTCTGCCAACCCTCAACAGAAGGTGTGCTGCTTACTTCAACACCACCATTTGCCTCCTATGCGACAATGACATGGAATCACACAACCATCTTTTCTTCAGCTGTCCCTATGTTAAACCATTATGGAACTTTCTACAAGCACGTTGTGGGTTTTACATATTGCCCTCAAATTGGTCTGAACTAATACATCGGGTTGCTCATCACTGGCGAGGCAACAATCAAGCTCTTCTCATCTTACTTTTCAAAAAAATATATATAATATCTTATTATAATATAAGGGCATTATCGACTTTTCACACACAAAATAACTTTCCTCATAAACGGTTTTATGAAGAGGTCAAAGTAAAAACCCATGTGTAATTTGTCCAAATCTTGAAGAAATTAAGTGTAATTTACATGTTTTTTCCCGACAATAGTAGTGTCAGGCTATTAAAAGAAATTCATAGTCAATGCAGTCTTTCCATTCCCGGACAACCTGAATATTTTTAACTAGCTAGCTAGTAGGTTAGATTATTAAAACCCAAGCGCATAAATCAGATAGCTAAATACTTTTAATGAACATTGATTTAATTCATTTTAACCAAATGATTTAATTCTTACGTAGGACTAATTTTGAAAGATTATCATTTTGTTTTGTGTAATTGTTTTGAAGGGGAGCATATAAATACTGATCGGCATCAATAAAAAAAATACAAGAGCCAAATCTCTCTCTCCTCGCTCTCTCTCTTTTTCTTTCTCTCTCTACCATGGAGAACAATAATCAGCCATTGTCACCAAACCATCTCCAAGGCCCTGTGACACCACCAAATAACTCTTCTGCTTCATCCTTCACTGATGGTGCCAATGACATACCACCTATTTCAGGAATTCAAGTTTTCTTCAGAGAATTCATGGTTGAGTCCAGAAAGCTTTGGTACCTAGCCGCTCCAGCCATCTTCATATCGCTTGGTCAATACTCCCTGAATGTCGTCACACAGATCTTCGCTGGCCACGTCGGAACTCTCGAGCTAGCCGCTGTTTCCATCCAGAATTCCGTCATCTCCGGATTCTCTTTTGGTGTCATGGTATAGATTTTATATATGCATTTCGATTTCTTTTTTAATTGACTATTGTGGGGTCAGGCCTCTTAAATCATTCCGTATCTACCACAAGACACATGTAATATTCTTGTTCCCTATATCTAAAAATTAGTTGCAAGGGAATTTTAACTCCGACGTCATGTAAGTGAAAGTCTACCGTCCTCTTTATGGCGTTGAAATTGCTAGATTTGTTTTTTAATAGTTCGCAGTATTAGTTACAGTCGCGGTATCGATTGCGATCACGGTATAACTAACTCGGACAAAGTCAGTATAAATTGATCCATATGGATCGTTTATTAGACTTGAAAAAAAGTCGCGTATCGGACAATACGGAGAATCATTTCCAACACAATCCCACAGCCTTGAAAAAGTCTAGATGTTTTGTTTGTTTGTTTTTTTCCCCTCAAACTTGGACATGAGCACCACAAACTATGGAACAACAACATACCAACAAGGTTAACACTGTTTTGATATTTGGTCAGTTTTTGTTGCTTAAGTTATTAGTACCCGGCACTATTCAGTTGCCAGAGCGTCCAGTTTTCTGAGTAGGTATGCTTCAATCTCCATCTCATAGTTTGCAAGGATAAAAATAAAAAAAAAATAAAAAATTATTACAAGCTGCAGTGATATCCACTCATAAGGGATACAACCCATCCGTTATGAATGGCTATGTTGTTTCTGCAGGATTTGGGTTCTTGTGTGGGGGCTGCAGTTGGGCGTGTTTGTTTTCATTTACGTCGAGCGATTTGTAGCCAGTATTTTTGTTTACTTTTGGTCCCAACTTAGGACCAAATTGCTTTATTGTTTTCGTGTGCAAGACTACATGTTTTTTATTTATTTAAATAATGGTTCATCAGTTTTATCGGTCCCGTGCAAGACAAAGCTAACACATGAAAAAGAGTGTTAGAGCTTGCTAATACATTGATAACGCACAATTCAAGTTTATGAGATCGAAAAATAACAATCTAAAAATATTTGTCTATAAATATAGTGTCTGATATACATTATGATTCGCGGTATCGGTCACTGTCGTGGTATCAATCGCACTCGGGGTATAATAGACTCAAACAAAATAATGTAAACTAGTCAATACAATAATGTATCGAACAAAAAAGTCTGATATCAGATGATACGGTAAACCATGATATATATAGATAGATATTATAGAATATGCAAAAATAATCTCTTACTCTTCGGTAAGTAAAAAAATTTTCTGCACCAAATATGGAAACCTATTATTGTTATGTTTCTATCGCCGATGATGAAGAGATCTTATTATATAGATGTATTATTTTGTGAAATTAACTTAATATATGAATGGAATGTACAGTTGGGAATGGGGAGTGCACTAGAGACTCTATGTGGACAAGCGTTTGGAGCATCGCAAGTGGACATGCTTGGTGTCTACATGCAGAGGTCATGGATCATCCTCACCATCACAGCCTTTTTTATCATGTTCTTTTACATCTTCGCGGCCCAATGTCTGAAACTCATCGGGCAGACCAGTGAGATATCCGAGGCAGCTGGGGCTATGGCGCTGTGGATGATTCCGCAGCTGTACGCCTACGCTGCCAACTTTCCGATGGCCAAGTTCTTGCAGGCCCAAAGCAAGATGATGGTGATGGCTGTAATAACTGGAGTGGCTTTGGTTTTGCACACTTTCTTCAGCTGGCTGTTGATGCTGAAGTTGCGGTGGGGTATAGTGGGTGCAGCGTTGGTGCTTGACGCGTCGTGGTGGTTCATAGTGGTGGCTCAGCTCCTTTATATATTTAGTGGAGCCTGTGGTCGATCATGGTCATGGTTTTCATGGAAAGCGTTTCAAAATCTGTGGGGATTTGTGAGGCTATCTCTTGCATCTGCAGTAATGCTTTGGTGAGACTTTGAGTAATGCTACTTAGACCGATTTCCTAAACCGACGAGTGTAGCTGACCAGATTTTTATTTATGCTCCTCAGTATAAGAAATAGGTCTAAGTAGTATTTTCCTTTCGATGAAAATTGAAACTTAACTAAAAAAACCTATATGAAAAGAAACGCTTTTCACAAAAACTAAATTATATAAGGATGGCAAATTATCCCCAGGTACATTTAAATAGGGGTGGGACTAAAAAACCTATATGAAAAGAAACACTTTTCACAAAAAATAAATTATATAAGTATGGCAAATTATCCCCAGGTACATTTAAATAGGGGTGGGACTTTGGCGGATTTGTCCGCCTAAGGGATTAGTCCATACCAGACAAAATATAATATTCTTCTTTAATTTATTTCTAAATTTAAATTAACGCCAATTATTGGAGAATAATTTTACCTCAAACTTTTAAAACAACGGTGTTATAAATTAGGTAAATAAATGTCCTCCAGAGAACAAATCATCCACCCTCAACATGAATATATAAATTACATGTAGTTTTAAAAATATATAAATAATATATATATTTTTTCTATATTTCTGATTATTCGAATAGTTCGGCTAGTAAAGTCTTTGTCCAAATTTCAAAATAAGTTCTGATTCGAAGATTAAAACTCAATTTCCATCCTATGATCTCAAATACCTTACCACACTTGGAAATTTATGACGCATTTGGCTCACTCATATTCCACCACTGTAAGAAGTAATCTTTCTTTGGTGAGAGTAGGAGCAGAAATATAAAAAATATTTAAGTCATCTAAAAATGAGAGCATCAGTAAAAAAAATGCACGGAAGAATTCAAGAGCAGGAGGGCGCATAGGCCGTCTAGAAAAATTATGTAACTTTAGACTATGAGATATAAGTCATGTGTTACGTGAATTATAATTTTGCTTCAGATGTACCTACATGATGCTAACGGGCCGGGTTGAGTGGGCCTTGCCCGGCAGCATTGGACCATAATTGACTGGATCTGTGCCTCCCAGAATCTATAGTAAATGCCTACGATTTGGCCTTTTTTTTTTTTTTTCTGAGCTTGTGGGATGGACTAGTGGGGGTCGAAGTGGAAAAGCCTTTTATTTCATATACTTATATATCATCATTCTTACACTTCTTTTTCTTGAAATGAATGAGATTCGTGGCATTAAATTCTCATTTTCATTCTACTATATTATACATCAATGTTTCTCTAATAATATCATTTTTGAAATTATTTTATTATTATTATTTTTAGCCGAATTTTTGAGGTTATTTTTAATTACTTAGTTTTATGTTATTTTTGGTAAATCTAGTTATCTTTAACATTATGTGCAAAACTAGTCTATCCTTTATTGCGGCACGTCACAAGCCTACATTTTATGAGTCCATACTACTCTAGAAAGTGCCGTGGCGGTGTTGAACATGGGCTAGAAGTATCTTGAAATTTAAGTAATTTTTTTTTTTTTTTTTGGGATACAGCTAGGACCCGGTATAGACGGAGTAATAACACATTTTTGATACTTTCAGGACATGATGGGATTGTTTTGTAATTATTATTCTTATTATTATTTTAAAAGGAATTGGATTTAATGTAATTTAAAATATAATAAGAGTAAATTAGAAAAATAATATAAAATTTAAGAAAATAAACAAAACAAACATTTAGTTCTAAGCTCCAATTAGTGATTTTATACATAATTAAATGGATAAAATGAGTAAAAACTATTATTCTATATATAATAGTTTTTTTACGTGTTGATGCAATATCCGTGTTCTATTTATTTATAAAAAAAAAATTCCTGAGTGTTCATATAGTGTCATACACGTATCTTATGTCCATAACTCCATATTTGTATCCATGCTTCATATATTCTACTTGGATATATTTTTTCTTATTTTATCACTAGTCTCTCCCTCACAATTAAATTAGTAAACTTATCTTCTCTGGTAACTTTTAACATTCTCATTACATCTATGTGATTTTTTGTTTTTGTAAAACATCCAACACTATAATACCTATAGTTTTATATTGGTAGTATATATGTATGTGTGTGTGTGTGTGTCTATATATATATTACTGAGGAGGCCCTGGATGACATGGGCCAGGTCCGACTCGCAAAACACAACCTTCAGTCCGAACAGCTGGGTCAGCCCATAGAAAGACACTGCCATATGGGCCGAGCGGGAGTAAGCCCATAAAGGGTGACCAGGGCTTACAGAGGAATAGGCCCAGGTCCAGCAATTAGTAAATATCTTGTAAATATCTTGTAAATATCCTGTAAGTATCTATAAATAGGAGTGGGAATGAAGAGGAGGATGATTCGGGTTGAGGTGTAAGAATTCTAGAGAGAGAAAGGATAGAAGGAGATTCTTGCATCTTCAATTGGCGCCGTCTGTGGGAATCGCATGAAAGTTTGATTGATCAATGAGGAGTATCGAATGGATTCAAACCAATTCGGTTGATCGAGACTCGATCTTGCGGATTTGAATCCAGATCTGAGCGATTGTGACCTACTCTGGAGGAATTACGATTCTTGAAGCTTTGGCAGGAGTGACTTCAGATCTACGCAACCACGAGTTGCTCGATTGTGGCAGGATCTGACGGATTTAGAGTCCAGACAATTCAGATCTTGTAAACAGTGAGCATAATTCGGAGAATTAGAAGCCAGATCTAAAAATTCCTACTCACGAAGCTCAGATCTACTCGCGAACTTGAGATTAATGCCTTTACTCCGTTCGGGAATAATGATAGGTGAAAGCTCCAATCCGATGGAGGCTGTCCAGCAAACAAAGCTTGAAGAGTTGATGAACTTGATTGAAGCTCTCAGAAAAGAAAATGCAGAATTGAAAGCTGGATTGCAGCATCGACAAATACCCGCAATTTCGCATCCGCTTCCGGTCGGAGAAGGAGGTGTTCCATCCAGTATCGCGCATCAAGGCGATCAGAACGAGAACAATCAGTCAGCTCACCACCGTGATGAAAGGATGATGGACAATTCGCCGCCAAATGTTCGTCGAGTTGAAGATCACGAAGGCTCGACTCACGTTGATCCGCAGCGGGAAAGGTTTGACCGAGAGGAAGTGATGGAGGTAGATCGCCGTCGAGTAGCGTCGCCTTGGCAGAGAGAGTTCACAGAGGAACGGTCGTTCGATCCGTCTTACCGGCCCTCCATGATTACTGTCACTCATCACGGTTCGGAGGGCAGAACCGTAACTCACAGAGCTACCGCTGGACTCCAGAGAGAGAATGAAGCTCTCCGATCCGCAGCTCGGACGGTGGATTCACCATTCACCGACGATATCTTGAATGCGCCGCATCCAAGGAAGTTTGCTATGCCAGTCTTTATTCTGTTTGACGGAACAACCGATCCGATCGATCATGTGTATCATATCCAGTTGAAAATGGCCCTGAATACGGAAAACGACTCTTTAATGTGCAAATGCTTCCCTACAAGCCTGGCCGGACCGGCGCTCAGCTGGTTCAAAAACTTGCCTAGGAGCTCCATTGGCAGTTTCAGGGACCTGTGCGATCGGTTCATAAGTCAGTACTATGGGAACAAACGCCCGCCGAAGGACATCTCGAGCCTGTTCACGATGCGGCAACACAAGGATGAACGGCTCCAGGCCTTTCTTACCAGGTTTAATCTCACTAAGAGTATGGTAATCGAATGCCATCCTTCTACGGCAGTTCAAGCCTTCAAGTTAGCCATGACACGCGGAACTCCGTTTCACACCAGTCTGGTAGTGAATACGCCAGCTACCATGGATGAACTCAATGAGAGAGCCGATGGCTTTGTGCGCCTCGAAGAAGAGGAGGCAGCTAATGCTCGGACAACGTCGCTCGTGTCGACCGAGGAAAAGTCCAAGGCAAAGATCAGGCAGAAGCAGGCTCAGCCGCAACGTCAGACCACTTGGAAGGCCGAAAAAAGGTCCAGGGAGGAAGAGTTGATTACTCCGCTGAAGGTCACTCTGGCGAGGTTGTATCAGGAGAACAAGGACAAGTTTCATCCACCACTGCCAATTAGACAACCCCTCGAACAGAGGGATCAAACTAAACATTGTGCTTTTCATTCTGATTTCGGACATCAGACTAACGAATGCAGGAACCTGAGGAGGCAAGTGGAGATGTTGATAGCTAGAGGGGAGTTTGCGAGTTATGTTCAAGGCTCGGCGATGGAGCAGAATCGACCAGTGGAACAAATAAAAAGGAGTCATAAACAAAGCTCCCACAATTCGCAACCAGTTCGTATAATCAATGCTATCCATGGTCGACCCGAGCCTAGTGAAGAGTCAGATGAGCTGCTACGGGTGCGCCTGCGGCAGGCGCAGATGAAGAAAAGGGTCGGCAATGTGACCACTCTACACCAACAGAGCCCGTCAATGCAGATAAAGTTCGACTGGACAGACCTGCAGCGTGTTCAACTGCCTCATGACGACCCGTTGGTAGTCAGTTTGACAGTGGCAGAGTGCTTGGTGCGCAGAGTTCTGATCGATCCTGGGAGCAGTGCGAATGTTATGCTGAGGGACACATTTGACAGGCTCGACATTAAACCAGAAAGGCTCAAGCCCACCGGAAATCCCTTATTAGGGTTCGATGGGAAGAGGGTGGAACCCGTCGGGATGGTGGAAGTAGAAGTTCAAGCTGCAGAGCGAGCTCTTATGGAAACTTTTGTGGTTGTGGAAATTCACCCCTCGTATAATCTCCTGATGGGAAGAGGATGGATTCACAGAGTCCGAGGTGTACCCTCAACTCTGCATCAGGTCATGAGGTGCCTCGGGCCCGATGGAGATAAAGTGATAGACATTCGGGGGGATCAGGTCGCAGCCAAAGAGTGTTATTCCGTCACACTAAAGCATGCAGGGAAGGGAAAGGCGCCCGTCCGGTCGACAAGCCCCAGATAGCAATTACAGGAACCTCCACTCGAGCAGAATAGGGTGGAGGAGTCAGCCGACTTGACCGAGGAGCCCCTTCTAGATGTGCAGATCGATCAGTCCAGGCCAGAACGAACTACCAGAGTGGGTATAAGACTGACCAGAGAAGAGCAGCAAGAGCTAGTGGATTTCTTGTCCCACAATGTCGACGTATTTGCATGGAGTCACCTCGACATGCCTGGAATTAGTCCTTCCGTCTCCTGTCATTCCCTGAATGTCAATCCTAATTTCAAACCAGTGAAACAGAAGCAGCGAAGATTTGTTCCAGAACGTAATCAGATCATAACGGAAGAAGTTGATAGGCTGCTTGATGCGGGATTTATCAGAGAGGTGCACTACCCTGAGTGGTTGTCCAACGTCGTTGTGGTGCAGAAGAAAAATGGGAAATGGCGCGTATGCATTGATTTCACCAATTTAAACAAAGCCTGTCCGAAGGACAGTTTCCCGTTGCCTAAGATTGATCAAATGGTGGATGTCACCACGGGGTATGAGCGTTTAACCTTTCTGGACGCATATTCAGGTTATAATCAGATTCCTATGGACCCCGCAGATGAAGAAAAAACTTCTTTTGTCACCGAGCGAGGAACATACTGCTACAAAGTTATGCCTTTTGGATTAAAGAATGCGGGAGCAACTTATCAACGACTTGTCAGCAAAGTTTTTAAGAATCAAATGGGTAAGATTGTCGAAGCCTATATTGATGATATGGTGGTAAAGAGTAGGAAAAAGGATGATCATCTGAAGCATCTGCAAGAGGTATTTGATGTACTAAAGCGATATGGGATGAGGCTCAATCCGACCAAGTGCTCGTTCGGTGTGAGTTCCGGGCAGTTTCTGGGACACGTGGTCAACCGCAGGGGCATCGAAGTTAGCCCCGCTCAAGCAGAGGCTTTGATTAAGAATGCCGAGCCAAAGACGATCAGAGAGGTGCAAGCCCTAACAGGACGAATAGCTGCATTAAGTCGATTTATTTCAAAGTTGTCAGACCACTGCAAACCATTCTTTGACACGATTCGGAGCCATGGAAGGCAGGTCTGGGGGGATGAGCAACGACAGGCATTGACTCATTTGAAGCAATATATGCAGAATCCACCAGTCCTGTCAGCCCCAGAACCGGAAGAAAAGTTATTTCTATATCTTGGGGTATCTGGTGTCGCGACGAGTGCCGTTCTGATTCGTTGCAAGGAAGGGGTGCAATACCCGGTATTTTATGTAAGCAAAACACTGATGGAGGCAGAAAAAAGATACTCAAAGGCCGAACGGGTGGTACTTGCACTTGTAAATGCAAAAAGAAAGTTAAGGCATTATTTTGAATCCCACCCCATAGCTGTTCTAACAACTTTCCCAATCAGAACGCTCATGCACAAGCCAGAGCTCTCGGGCAGAATGACAAAGTGGGCCATAGAGTTGAGTTCATTTGACATAACGTACGAGCCAAGAACAGCTATTAAAGGGCAAGCGGTGGCCGATTTCCTACTAGAATGTGATGCCGAAGATACGGAAGAGGACCTTAGAAGCGGCTCTTGGAAACTTTTTGTGGATGGCTCCTCTAACCAGATGGGGGCTGGGATTGGGATCAAACTGCAAACCCCAGAGGGTACTTCCTTGAGCCAAGCACTCAGACTTGAGTTCCGAGCCACCAATAATGAAGCGGAATACGAGGCGTTGCTAAATGGATTAAAGTTGGCCAGAGAGCTACAGGTCAACAGTTTGACAGTGTATAGTGACTCGCAGCTGATTGTTCGGCAGGTAAATGGTGAGTACGCAACCAAAGATGACATGATGGGGGCATATCGTTCTGCCGTTCTGCGTAGAGCCAAGGACTTTGCAAAGATTGAATTCATACAGTTGCCGAGGGAACAGAATGCAGATGCAGACCGTTTAGCATGCAGTGCCTCAAGTTGCGGTGAAACATTGGCGAGGGTGATTCCAGTGGGAATAGTGACCCAGCCGTCCATTTTCGAAGAACCGATGGTCTCGGACCCTTGGCAAGTCAACGTCATACCGTATGAACCGAGTTGGATTGACCCAATCATTACCTATATTCGAGATGGCGTTCTGCCTATGCAAAGGGATGAAGCTAGGAAACTCAAAAAGAATGCTGCCAAGTACGCCATCGTGCGGAACCAGCTGTACAGAAGGTCCTATTCTGGCCCGTACTTGAAATGTGTCACCCCCGCGGAGTCGCAGCAGGTATTGCGAGCTATTCATGAGGGTGTGTGTGGCAATCATTCTGGGGGAAGATCGTTAGCGCATAAAGCAATGACACAAGGGTATTTCTGGCCAAACATGTCAAGAGATGCGGAGGAGTTCTCTCGAAGGTGCGATAAGTGCCAACGATATGGACCAATGATCCACCAACCACCTGAAGAATTGCACGTAATGGCCTCGCCGTGGCCTTTCGCGCAATGGGGGATGGATGTGGTCGGTCCTCTGCCAACTGCAAGAGCTCAGAACAAGTATGTGTTACTGGCCACGGATTATTTCACTAAATGGGTGGAGGCAGAACCATATCCTAGCGTGACTCAGACTCAGGTGAGACGATTTATCTGGAACAACATTATCTGCCGCTTCGGTGTTCCCAGAACAATAGTCATGGACAATGGCACAAACCTCGACAGCAGGCAAGTAAGAAAGCTGCTGGAGGAGTATGGAATCAACCAGAAGTTGGCTGCAGTAAGTCATCCTCAGGCTAACGGACAAGCAGAAATCACAAACAGAACCATTTTCGCCTGCATTAAGAAGAAGCTGGAAGATCATAAGGGGAAGTGGTTGGATGAACTCCCGAACGTTCTATGGGCTTACAGAACCACCCCAAGGCTGCCGACTGGGGAGAGCCCGTTCGCGATGGCGTATGGTACCGAAGCAGTTATACCGGTTGAGCATTTAGTCCCCACTATCAGAAGCTTAGCATGGAGTCGAGATCAGAACGACAAGATGTTAAGATTGAACCTCGACATGATAGACGAAAGGAGGGACGCAGCGGCTATAAGGCTAGCATCGTATCAGCAAGTGCTGGCGAATAGTCACAATAAGAGAGTAAAACACAGGGATTTTGCCCCGGGCGATCTGGTTCTGAAAAGAAAGGTGGGGATGGTAAAAAAAATGATGCCACCCTGGGAAGGCCCATACAGAATTGCAGAAGTCATTGGCAAAGGGGCATATACGTTGGAAACCATGGCGGGAAAGTTGGTCAGCAAGCCCTGGAACGCCACGTCTCTGAAGAGGTACTACCAATAGAAGCTAAGTTCTGGCTTTAATTGGATGTTATTTGTTGTCAATCAAATACGTATGAATGAGCAAGTTACCGGAATTTACAAAAAAAAAAAAAAGAAATTTTCTTTTCCAATGGTCTACTATAAAAATTTAAAGCCAAGTGTCAAGTGGCATTCTAGCCGAGCGCCAGGCACTTAAGCAAGATAAGTGGCAGCTGGCACTATAAGCCGAACGCCAGACACTTGCTAAAAATTTAAAGCCAAGTGGCAAGTGGCATTCTAGCCGAGCGCCAGGCACTTAAGCAAGATAAGTGGCAGCTGGCACTATAAGCCGAACGCCAGACACTTGCTAAAAATTTAAAGCCAAGTGGCAAGTGGCATTCTAGCCGAGCGCCAGGCACTTAAGCAAGATAAGTGGCAGCTGGCACTATAAGCCGAACGCCAGACACTTGCTAAAAATTTAAAGCCAAGTGGCAAGTGGCATTCTAGCCGAGCGCCAGGCACTTAAGCAAGATAAGTGGCAGCTGGCACTATAAGCCGAACGCCAGACACTTGCTAAAAATTTAAAGCCAAGTGGCAAGTGGCATTCTAGCCGAGCGCCAGGCACTTGCCGTACAAACACACAGCGAAGCTAATATAAAAAGAAAAAGAGAGAAAAGATATATATGTACTGAAGATAAGTTGAACAGAGCACAACACATAGAGAAAAAGAGTTCGGCCATTTCATTAATATTGAACATTTAGTTTACAAAAGAGAGATGTCCATCATTACAAGAAGATATGAACTGGAAGAATTCGAAGGAGCCCTAGCTAGACGCCTCAGTACCAACAGCATCCTGATCTTGCCGACTCGCCTCCTCGGCCCCATCAGCCGCCTCACCTTCATGAGGTGGGGAATCCAGGTGAATAACTGAGTCGTTCGGCTGGGGTTCAGCGTCAGCAGTGGCTACAGAGGGAGCCACGGTTGACGATTGGGGAGCGGTTAGTGGCAGAGCGGTAGGAGGAGCTGTGATGATCCTTGAGGATGCGATGTCCTGGCACTCATCAAATATACGTTCCGCTTCGGTGGGTTCTGGGTCGACATAGACCCCCAGAGGCTCGATCCCCAGATCCTTGTCTACTTCATCCGGAGTGGAGCTGGTCTGTCCCTCATCTGGAACCCGGTCAGCGAAACCTTCCCGGAATCCTTGAGCATACCGAAGAGCACCGACCCTGGAGAACCGAGCATGAAGGGCCAGCATCCCACCACCCACTCTGCTGATAGCGTCGATCAGAGCGGTACGCTCGTCCAGAGCTCTTTTTTCAAAAGCCATCCGAGCAGACTGTTCATCAGCTAGAAGACGTTGGAGTTCTGCCTTCTCTTCTCTGAGTGATTCCTGCTCAGTCTGCCAGACGCTCTTCTCAAGCTGGAGGGCGTCCTTCTCATCCTGAAGGGAATCATTCTCCTTTTTCAGGACATCTCTCTCTTGCTCGGCTTTGTCAAGCCGAACCAGCACCTCGGTATTCTTCATGGCAAGGAGGTCGTTCTCTTTATTAGCCACCTCCAGGCTGTCAGAATACTTTCGGGCCCTGGCGTTCCCCATTTCCACCTGCTTCTGCATGGCCATCATCCCGAACAATGTCTGCATAGGTGCACAATAAGAACGGTTAAACCAATAGTCAGAACGGGCGAAGGCAAGACCAAGTAATATAAGAGAGTTCATGAGTTAGAAAATAAAAGTCACCTCCATAGCAGATTGGGGAAAGCGACTGAACACGTCCTTCTGGGAAAGGCCCTTTGCCGCCTCAATGTCCTTCGGAGTCCACATGCTCCTGTAGTAGGCCATAGCGGTCTGGCCATCCTTCAGCATGGTCTCGTTCGGTTTCACGAACGTCCCATCCGTTCGAGTGTACCGAGGGGCCCATGGCGGTAAGCTGGGGATAGAAGGGGGGCCTGAAGCAGAAGCAGAGCCACCAGCTGCAGGAGGCCCAGAGTGAGAAGGAGCTCTGATTGCTCGGTGCAACAGAGTACCCGGCCCAGAGACTCGGGTCCTTCTAATAAGAGGCTCCTCCTCAGGGTCGATTTCACTGTCAGGATGAGGCCTTTTGCCTCGCTCTTTGTCCCGACCGCCCCCCGCAGCAGCAGGAGCTATGGTAGCTGGGGAGGGCGCGTTCTGGTTGGCCGCAGGGGCGCTGGCAACAGGGTTAGTAGCCACTGCGCTCGGGACAGTGTCAGATATGGTAGCTGAAGAAGAAGCCGACGCTGGAGAGGAGGTCGCCCCAGCAGCAGGAATGGCTGGGGGAGTATTTTTCCTCCTGCCAAAAGAGGGAATCTGCAGTTTGCTCATATTGTAGCCGAGTGATGAGAGCGCAAAGAGGTTGTCTGAAGTGAGGAGATCTGAGCAGGAAGGAATATCGTTCAGAACGTATCTCTTCAGGTAGTTACTCCTATCCCTGCAAACACTGTAGCTCAAGTCATCACAAGGTATTCCCAAGGAGCGGCATAAGTAAGTGCAAAAACGAGGAACGCATGTTTCACAGGGGCAGTCGTGTTTATGGGATTTGAATTTTTTATAGGAGGAGACAGAGCAGACACCAAAGGCGCTCGGGATTGGGTAATCCTCTGCAGCCGGCGAAGACCAAGCCCCACTAATACCCACTATGCTATCCCTCCAACCCTTTTCAGATTTTATTGTGTCAGTGCATATGGACATCTTCTCGAACGGGTAGAGGTGGTAGAAGGGCTCGTTAGTACGGATCTTACTGACCTTATAGCACAGAAGGAGGTCTATGAGGTCAAGGTCCAGATTTCTGTCACGCATCAATAAGAGCATAACAGATATGATCCTAAAGAAGTTGGGGTTGACCTGCAGAGGGGATATCCCCAATCTGTTGAAGACGTAACTAAAGAAAGGGTGCAGAGGGAACCTAACAACATTCAGTTGAAGGTTCGTGAATAAGACTTCGCCGGGCAGGAGGCCGGCGCTGGTCGTAATATTAACGTCTTGGGGGCAAACCCTAACTACGATGTTATCAGGAAGTCTAAGTCTCATACGAAGAACACCCAGATCTACAACCATGGTGGAAGTGCAAGAAGAATCTAAAAGAGGGAAAATGGAAGCCTGCCGAAAGTAAAAAGAACGAAACTAACCTCGGAGGACTGCAAGATCGCTGGGAGAATGACTCTCGAAGGATTTCACCGGAAAAGGCTTAGCACAGTTCTAGAAAGAGGGAGATTTGGCTGATGATGGAGACGGTAAAGGGAAATGAAGTGGAATTCTAGAGCATTATAAAGGCAAGGGGGCCCGAGGGCCGAAGCGTCGGGAAGGCAAGAAATCCCTCGAACCCCGGAACATTGATTCTGGATCTGACCGTTCGCTCCCCCACGTGGTTATCTCGAGCCGTCAGCGTCATGATGAGACGCCATCAATAATTACCCCTTATTAAATAAGGGGCAATTATGGGGGCAGTTGAGGAGGCCCTGGATGACATGGGCCAGGTCCGACTCGCAAAACACAACCTTCAGTCCGAACAGCTGGGTCAGCCCATAGAAAGACACTGCCATATGGGCCGAGCGGGAGTAAGCCCATAAAGGGTGACCAGGGCTTACAGAGGAATAGGCCCAGGTCCAGCAATTAGTAAATATCTTGTAAATATCTTGTAAATATCCTGTAAGTATCTATAAATAGGAGTGGGAATGAAGAGGAGGATGATTCGGGTTGAGGTGTAAGAATTCTAGAGAGAGAAAGGATAGAAGGAGATTCTTGCATCTTCAATTACACTAAGTTTGTTACTTAAAACTTATATGAAAGGTATTTATATTTATGTTATGCTTTCTACATAAGTTTATTAAACGTAATATAATTAAAAAGAATTCAAATTTGATTTCTTCTCTAAGTCTAGGTTTATTTCTAACATTTCCGTATAAATATTGCACAGCTTAGAAGTGTGGTATTTTGTTGCACTAATGCTCTTTGCTGGATACATGAAGAATGCACGAATTTCAGTGGATGCTCTGTCTATATGGTGAGTACTCTGTGCTGGATTTCTTACTTGGAATATATATCTTTTCCTCCTCTTTTTTTTTGGTTTAAAGTGCAAAAAAAGCCTGTTACATATACAAAATATGGGAAAACCCACTGATGTCTAAAAAAAAAACCTCTAAATTTTTCAAATTGAGCAAATAAGGGTATTTAAAAAAAAAAAAAAAATTTGAAATACCTAAAATGCCCATAAGACAAAACAAAAAAAAGAGTACTTTGAGATTTTTATAAAAAAATTGGGACTGTCAACATATAATAGTGTGCAATTTGCACATATCTTGGAAATATTGAGGGGTTATGCTCATACTAAACAGGAGGAGTGTATTGTGCACAATTTTTATGTAAGGGGTATTTCTTACACTTTACTTCGTTTTTGTTTTTGGTAAATACTCTTACACACACCCACAAATACTCGCTCGATCCAGGGGTGGGCTTGAGCCCACTCCAAATTTTTATTTTTATTTTTAATAGAGATAATTTTAGCCAGTTCCAAAATAATAAAATTTAGTAGTACTAGCTCATCCCATAATAGATTCGCCTATCCCATTATGCATTTCTGGGTCCGCCTGACCTCGTATTTAAAGGGATAGAGGTTATTCCAGTTGGGCTATTGCCCAGTGGTGAAGTGTATAGGTTCGTCCCCTCTCAAATCCCTCACTTCGTATTTAAAGGGATAGAGGAGGTTATACCAGGGCTATTGGCCGAGTGGTGAAGTGTATAATGTTAATTTTGTGTAGAGAATTACTAATATTAGTATTTAAGTTGTTTGTGTTTTTCGAATGTTTGAAATTGCAGCATAAACATACAGTTTTGGGTAATGACTATGGCACTTGGATGCAATGCAGCCATAAGGTTAAATCCAGAAACATAAGCTTCACATTATACTACTCATAAACTAAAACATGAATGAAAAATAAGAATTTTTTTTCTCAAATCTGACAAAAATATGTGCAGTGTAAGGGTGTCAAATGAATTAGGGGCGGTGCATCCAAGAACCGCAAAATTTTCAGTGGTGGTGGCAGTGGTTTCTGCATTTCTGATTGGTCTCGTCCCCTCCATCGCTCTTCTAATCAGTCGAAGAGTGTACCCTTCCTTGTTCTCCAACAATGCAGAGGTTCAAAAACTTGTGTATGAGCTCACACCATTGCTAGCAATTTGCATTGTCATTAACAGTGTTCAACCTGTTCTCTCTGGTAACTATTAGCCCTTACTCTGTTGATATATCGTTTTGCTTTCTTCTATTATGTTTCTTGTTTGGGTAAATTGCACGGGCCTCTTATGAGGTTTGAACAAATTATACATGGGTAGACAGTTCAAAATTTATTATTTTAACCTTCCTAAAGATTTGGGAGTGTGCTTAATGACACCGTATCATTTTCTTTCCAGCAAATATGTTAAACCAAATTTTATCATTTCCTAATATAAATGTAATTTAAAATATTATTATAATATAAGGACATTACTGACTTTTCACATTTAGAGTCACTTTCCGGCCACCAATAAATATATTTATGAGAGGTCAAAGTAGTAAACGTTAAATGGTGTACCGATGTGTAAGTTGCCCAAATCTCAAACCCTTTTTGTTTTGTTTGAAAATGTAATGTGGTGTTGTTGCAGGGGTGGCTATTGGAGGTGGATGGCAAGCTTTTGTTGCTTACGTAAATATTGTGTGCTACTATGTTTTTGGCATTCCTATGGGCCTCATAATGGGCTACAAACTCAAAATGGGCGTCAGGGTGATTCTTCTATACATATCAATATAATATTTTCTATAAGTCAGAATAAAGCATATATTAACAGAAGTACTTGTTATTTTAATTGATTATTTGGTCCTAGCATTGATTATTTATTTATTTTATTAATTTATTTCCAGGGGATTTGGTATGGCATGCTGATAGGAACAGTATTACAAACTAGTGTACTGCTCTGTATGGTTTACAGAACCAACTGGAATAAAGAGGTAGCAATTACATTCACATGGAGCCAAACCATGTCCATACTTTTCAATTTTTTTAAAATTTTAAAATTTTAAATTTTATTGATTCTTATAAACCAATACATATTCCAATTAAGACTTTAATCTGGTTCAACATGCAGGCTTCTATTGCAGAAAAGAGAATAAAACAATGGGGGGGAGAACTGATCGTCAGAGAAAATGATGTGGAGAATTAATCAACTAAACACGATAATAATATGAAATTACAAGCACGAGTTTGCAGATGTTGAAAAAATTCAATTGTAGAGAGGAGAAAGCAACAATTTTACCATTGCAACAAATTCAATGCCCACAAGAATTCTTTGTTGTGCATTAAGGAAACTTATTGCTCCAAATCCTTATTTGAAAATATATATATATATATATATATATATATATATATATATATATATATATATATATATATACTTATTGCTCCAAATATATAGAGAGGTAATATTATTAGCCTGCTGATATCAACTTTATCATGACAAGGCTCAACTTAAGAATTTCTCATCTCCTGGAGGCATGAACTTTATGACCTTTTGAAATAGACTAATGTTTATGTGAATATTTGTGTTTTAGTGGGTATATTTAATAATGTCTATCTTGATTAAATTGTAAGCATGTAATGTATTATATATATAGTGGGAAAGCATTCCATTTTTATACTCTGTTTGAGGCATAGCCGAATCAATAAACAAGATTCATTGTGCATTTTAGTATTTTGGTGTGAATTTATTGGTTTTCTTTATTTGTAAAAATTTTACACCTACAATGCAGAGGTTCAAGAACTTTTGTATAGCACACACAATTGGTAGCAATTTGCATTATCATTAACAGTGTCTAACCTGTTCTCTCTTGTAACTATTAGTCCCTTACTCTGTTGATATATCCTTTTGCTTTCTTCTATTATGTTTTTTGTTTGGGTAAATTACATAGGCCTCTCACGAGATTTGAACGACAAATCACACATGGGTAGATCGTTTAAAGTTTATTACTTTGACCTTCCCAGAAATTTGGCTTGTGTGCTTTAGGACATCCTAACGTTTTCTTTCCTGCAAATATGTTGACCAAATTTTATAAAATGATAATTTTGCCCATCCCTTATATAAAATGTAATTTAAAATATTATTATAATATGAGGGCATTACTTAATTTTCACATTTAGAGTCACTCTCTAGCCACCAGCATATTTAAGCAAGGTCAAAGGAATAAATACCGAGTGATCTATCAGTGTATAATTTGCCCAAATCTCAAAGAAGGTCGGTGTAATATACCCTTCTTGTTTTGTTTGAATATCTGATATTGTTATCGGGCTAAACATATATGGAGTGATCAAATGTGTTGTTGCAGGTGTCGCGATTGGTCCTATTGGAGGATGGTTCAAAATGTAGGCTTCTATTGTTGAAAAGAGAATAAAAAAAAATGGGAGCAGAACCAAATGCAAGAAAATGATGTGAATAATTAATGTACTAAACGCAGTAATAATATGAAATTACAAGCACAAGTTTGCAGATGTGAAAAAAAATTCAATTGCAAAGAGGAGAAAGCAACAATTTTACCATTGCAACAAATTCAATGCCCACAAGAATTCTTTGTTATGCATTAAGGCAACTTATTTCCCCAAATCCTTATTTGTGGAAAAAAAAATTATTGCTCCAAATATATATAGAGGCAATGTTATTAGCCTGATATCATCTGTGTCAAGACAAGGCTCAACTTAAGAATATCTCATCTCCTAGGGGCATAAACTTTGAGTTTTTTAAATTGACTAATTCGAACTCTTTTTGCTTCTGGAATAAAAGGTTGGTACTTTTGCAATTGCCAAGACTTCTTCATTCTCTTGCTATTTTTGATCCTCCAATCTAGTAGATCTTGAAATAGGCTTCCATTTTGTCTTTGCAATTGTTCCACCGAGTATAGTATTTCCCAAAAAAATATAGAGATTATTAACCTTCCTTCCCAAAAGTATAACACGTGGTCCCCTTATAATCTTCATCAATCCATTCTTCATTTTACACCAACAACCCTTGGAATCCAATATTCCCACAGAGATCACATTCCTTTTAACACTTTGAATAAAACGTACATTTGTTAGAGTTCTTAGCAAACCATTTGTTGTTTTGATAAGAGTTCTTAGCAAACCATTTGTTGTTTTGATAAGAGTTCTTAGCAAACCATTTGTTGTTTTGATAAGAGTTCTTAGCAAACCATTTGTTGTTTTGATTTTGATTGTTTCAATTTCTATAACATCACAAGAAATATTATTTTCCATAAATACATTACCACCTATAGGTTTGTAGGTAGCAAATCGCTCTTTATGAGGACACACATAAAAGGACGTGAATTGTGTCAATGTTTTATAAATGAATAGATCTATTTATTTAGAGAACGTAGATGTTTTGTACTTGTTGAAAAAGTGATCCGAATGATATATTAAAATTTAGGGTAAAATATACTTTGAATAAATTATATATGAATAGATCATTTAGCGTTTATTACTTTGACATCCTCTAAGAATTGATACAATACTCAACAATACCTTTAACATTTTCTTTCCCGAACCTGTTGAACATATTTTATAAAATGAAAATTTTATCCTTCCCTTTTATAAAATACAATAGAATATAATGTAACTGCAATCAAAATTTCTGTAAACAAGCTAAATCAAACCTAAAAATAAGCTAAATCAAACCTGAAAATATTAAATCTCTCTAGATTATTGGGAATGATACAAACACGTGGTGTGACAATTGGCATACCATGTGTCCTATTAACAATGAAATTTGTTAATATATATGTTAAGCAAAAAGTTTGGAAAGTTACTTCTCTCTAAAGTTGTGGAGTATTTCTCTTTTACTATACGAAATTTGGATAGGTTTAATTATTCCAATCCTTTTGCAATATCATGCCATAAAGATGATATGATAATGATTTGGAGTTTGAAAGTAAAACAAGTTCAACTAACTTATGTGAGTGAGGATCACATCATATATTCATAATGTCATGATGACATACATTAGTTTTTATTTATATAAAATTAGTCCAATGTATCTGTATATTGGACTCTTTACCTGTTGACCCTAAAATCGGCCGGTTAGAGCCGATCTTAATTTGATGTAAAACAGACGTGCCAAAACCACTTGTGTGGTTCGATTGTAAACAGTCAATGTTAGTCCCTTTGAAAAGGTTGACTTTCAGACGATGCGAGGAACATGGAACAATAAAATTTCTCTTTTGAGTTCAAAAATACCTTAGTTAAAAGGAATTTTCTGTGATAATTTATAGAAACATATCAAGAGAATAGAAAATGGAGAAAAATAAATATAGTAAGAAAAGAGAGAGAAAGAGAGAGATAGAAGGAAATAGAGAAATAGATAGAACGAGAGATTGAGAAATATAGAAGGAACGAAAGAAGAAATAGTAAGGATGCTATTCTTGCAAAAGCTTGAGAAAGCAAACAAACAATAATAAAGATTCTGAAGGTGCTGGACCTTTTTCTACGCATGCCCTTTTGTTTATTTATAGAAAATATTAGAAACAAATTCCTACCAATAAGTACTCTAATTACAATAAAAGTCTATCTCATTACTCAATTTAAATTCAAATTAAGGTTCCTAGATAAATATTAATTCCTAACTAAAATCTGGTAAACATATAAATCTTATCTAACATAAAGTACTTCAAAAATATTTCACAAATACTCCTATCTGATCAATGACGCCCTGTAGCTTTGCCATGTCACTGTATCACTTGTAGCCCACTTCCATATCATTATATCAATGTTATCACAATTGCAACCCAAATCTAATACTTTAAATCCATGTTTCCAAGCCCGAACTTATCACTGCATCCCTTAGCCTAATATTTGTGCAGCCCGAGTACCTGAAGCATCATCATTCATCAGGTCCATATGGTCTTGGCCAATAACACCTTATCACTATTTATCAAACCCAATTGGAGCCTAAACCCAATTACCAAAATGGGTGTCAACAATGCCCCCCAATTTTGATAGCCATTTTAACCCTTCGGCTTCCAAAATTTGAATACACCCATTACATCGGAACTTGGCACACATCATATAATCTCTTGAGTGATATTAGGAGTGGATTTCCCAAAAAATGCCGATCACACTAAACAGTCTTATCAACCATTAATTGCGTAGTAATAATCCTTTCGTTTTCCACTAAACCACGCCTCTTCTCTCATTTGCACCACATTCTGTATCTCTCACATAATTCATTCTTCTCTCAAGCGTTCCTGTAATACCCCTAATTTTAAAAATGATAGTCCTGGTATTTTGGTTAATTATTTAATTGCATTTTTAATAATTTAAAATGTTTAATTGCTTGTGTATTTGAATATTTGAATTTATTTGAAATTATTTGTTTATTTGCTTGATATTTGACTTAATTGTTACTTGTTTGAATTATGGTGTTTTAATTTATTTAAATGTTTATTTAATTGTATTTTTGTATTTTAATTCTTTTAAATGCTTAATTGGTTTACATTAGGGTTTAGTTAACGTTTAATTTAGGGTTTTGTTTTAGAAGTCAAGTCTTGGTAGCCGACGTAGATTTAGTTAGGATTTTCTATGGGCCGGTTAGTTTCATTGTAGGGTTTGGATTGAATTTAGGTTTTGTATGGACTTATAAATATACGAAATAAGTTCTGCCTAGGGTTTTTAGAAAACCCTATTCACGCCAGTGGAGGCAGAGAAGGAACAGAGGAGGATTACGGTAGTTCGGTGGAGAAATTTAAGAAGACGACGTTGGGATTTTTCACCGAAATCTCAAAGGCAAGTTCTAATCCTAACTCTATTCCTAACTCTCTTCCTTAGGCTCGTGTTCTTTGCATCTCTAATACAATTCCAGGAATATATAAAGGTTTAAAATTAAACTAGGTTTGCATGTCTGAGATAATTAAACCTGAACGTGTTTATAAGTTGGTTATTGTTTACTTTGAACTCTTTCTTGTGTAACTCCTGTTTTACTTTATGTTTTAATTGATGTCAATTAAAGAATTAAGGATTTAATCAGCGTTGGAACACCTTGGGAAAATATTAAACTTAATCTGGTTCGCATGGGTGATCACTTGAAACAGTATGGTCATGAATGAGCAGTTATTCCGGTTTAGGTCCTTCTTGCATAAGTTGTAGTCTAATTGATGTTGGTTGATGAATTAAGAGTTTAATTAATTCTGGAACACACTAGACTTAGTATTAGACACCTAGGAGCTTTAAGAATGGAGGACAGACGATCAGAATGTCAGAAAATTGCCGGCGTCGGAGAAGACGGAGGCTGGGAGGAGTGGAGGTGGCTCCACCCTTCAATGGAGGTGACTCCATTGAAGTGAAGCCAGCTCCACATGTTATTGGAGGCGGCTCCAATAGGGTGGAGGCGGCTCCACATGTTTTTGGAGCCAGCTCCAATGTGGTTTTTCCATTTTTTTAAAGTTTTAGCGAGGGTTTTGCTTGGGTACTTGGATTTTGAAGGTTCCAGTTTAATTTAAAGCTTTAGTGGAGGTTTTCAGAGGTGTCTAAGAGCAAATTAAAACTCCCAAGAGCCTTGTTAATGCATAATTAATCACCTTGTATTCTAGTTTGAATAGTATAGAATTCTTACACAAGTTGGTGTATTGTTTAAATGTGCTGGTTTAAAATTGTTCAGCATTATTTTAGCAATTTTGTCGAGAATGATTTTATAGTTTAAATCATGTTCCAATGGTGAAATATAAGCATGTCAGATTATAGAATTATTATATGCTTATAGAGGATGAATTGATTTATACATGTGTTAAATGTAATATCAATTCTTGGATAATTGTACAGCGGTACAAAGTAACTTGTTCAAATATATATTTTGATTATGATTATCACGAATTAAAGGATGTCTATACTTATTCTCTGTGCAATAAATTATGAGAGAATCATGCAACAGTGGTATAAGACAAGCATGTTAGTTTATAAAGTTCTATTATGCCTTGTATGGAATTAATTAATGTAAATAGTTATTTAGGTTCTGCCAGTTAATATGGAACAATTGATGCCTATATGTAATATATTATTATCAATTGTGGAATTTACGGATTAGTTGGTATTTACATATGTACTTGTATTGCCAACTACTGGATGGATGGATTGTATGCACTGGTATGGGACGGTGACATACTAGGTACGGATTAGTTCCAAAATACTACATCCTACCTACACGAAATAAGGGAATAGATTTCAAAATAAATCCTACTTATGCTTAAGTCAAAGAAGCTGCACAAGCTGAATGACTAACTGGATTGCTTATTATTTATGCAAAGTCAAAGAAGCTGCACAAGCTGAATGACTAACTGGATTACTTATTATTTATGTTAAGTCAAAGAAGCTGCTCAAGCTGAACGACTAACAGGATTCTTGATGGATAGTTAGGATCGGACTTTAAATATATTTTTATAGTACTGCGATATGAGCTTGAGTCTCAGAGTCGTCGGTTAGGGAGCATATATGCAGTAGGATGCCTAGTTGGATATGAGAAGTTGAGGTGTACCTTGTTAGGTCTAGGTACTCATGCCCACTTATGGGTGCTTTTTCGCATGTTACCTTCTATTTAGGTTGAGACCCTCTTCATAGTCCAGTGAGAGTCCTGTAGTGTGAATATACATATGTACAGACTATTAGCTATTATTAAGTTGGTTAGAATGTATATGCGTATCGAGTCTCTGCTTGGATAGTAGTAGGATAGAACTTGTTTGTGGGCCTGACCCACTTCTATTTTTCAGGTGTTCGACTGTTCCAGTCGTAGGCTTGATCGTGCTGAGCAAAGACCATCACTCACTCTTCCGACGACGTAAGACTTCTCTCCATGGCTTACTATGGATGTTCTTTTAGTAGTTTTCTTTTCAGTTTGGATTGTTAATAGGGGTCCACTAGAGATGGATTCTCGAGTTGTATTCATGGAGGTTTCAAAAGTTGGATTTATATAATTTGTATCAGTTGAGGATTTTATATTAGTATTCGTTTCAGCTTTATTATTTTACCTTCTTAAAACTATTTTGTAATATGTGTTCGTTTTAAAATATTAATTATGATATTCCCTCGGGTTTGGGCCTAGGTCTGATCAACCCGTGTCTCGGATTCAAAGGGTATCACAGTTGGTATCAGAGCCAGGTTCAAGTGTCTTTAGGATGTTTCGTATTAAGACTTCTGCATAGCGTACTCTACTGTTTAGAGCTTAAGTTTAGGATTCGTTGTATTCTTCTACGGTTCGGTTTAGTCGTACTGACGTCTATCTTTTTGTATTGACAAAATGGTTAACGTAAGAACCAGACGGAATAATCAGCGACGCAGGGAAGCGGCACGTAGGAAACAAGATTTCCTACAGCGTCGGCAAATGGGGGAAGAACAGCTACTGCCCAGGTTTTAGGAGGAGGAGCAGGAGGATGAACAACTGACTCAGGAGTTCGAGGACCGGAGCTACAATCAAGGCAGGAAACCAGAGTTTTCTCCTCAGTTAGTTTACACCATTGTTCAAGCTGTAACAAAAGGCATAGCAATTGTGCTTCAGAATTAACTCAGCAGACACTAGAAGCAATACCAGTGGTGCAGAATGTGTTTAAAGGACATTGTTATGCCTGTGGCAATTATGGGCATACAGCCAGACAATGTCCTAGGGTCGCTCAGAGACAGTACAATGAGGGACCCCAGGTAGGATGGGATCAGTTTGAGGCTAACCAGCAGAAGAGATCGTTTGGTACTTTTTGGGGTACTTGCTATACTTGTGGGGAGATGGGTTACACTTTCAGGCAGTGTCCCAAACGAGGAGATACCGGGCTGTCTAGGCAAGAGGGTACCGACTCACAAGGAGGATGGTTCTTTTAAGAGTAATTTTAGTTATTTATAGTAGTGGTGGGTATCAGTAAAAGTGTGGTACAGATTTAATCACGCACACTAGTAACATGTTAAAGAATATTTTATTATTATTCTTTTGACTTGTTATGGTTTAAAGTATGTTGAGGTTTCTTCTATAAATGGTTTATGGAACTATTTTGGTTTTTTGTTTATTATTCTTGTTGCAATAATAAAGGATTATCACAGTGGAGTGATTGGTTTTGGACAAACAAATAAGTATTTGTTTATATGTATGTTGTGTTGAGACATGACGATTACTAAGGAGTTTATAAATGAACTTGTGTAAATCGATATGGTAGTTTTGTTTCTGAATGATGAATTCCCAGGATAGTACGATAATCTAAAAGGGAGTAGCTTCGGAGTATTTTAGTTACCTTACGTGTTTTGCTCTACGGAGTATTCAACATTCTGGTTTTGATAGTGTAGTTGGTGACACTCGATGTTGCAGGCTCAGATTTCTAACCAATCTAGTGGTTCTAGATATGCACACTCATGTTGTGTTACTTGGGAAGGGTTAGTTATCCCACCTACCATGCCCAAGTTAATTATTATGATAGGTCCGGGGTTTTCACCATACCTGGTCAGAAATTGAACGTCGTCGCTATGCCGCATTCTAGGGGGGTCACTAGCACCTATTTGTTCCATGTGGAGGAGAAAATGGAGAAGGGGACTACTGTATCATTGGATAACATACCAATTGTATAGGATTTCCCGGATGTATTTTAGGAGATTCCAGGGTTGCCGCCTAGTCGCGAGATCGACTTTGTGATAGACTTAGCTCCAGGCACTAAGCCTATTGCTAGGGCACCGTATAGGATGGCACCAGTGGAGATGCGAGAGCTGAGGGATCAGATTCAGCAGCTACTTAGCCAGTATTCGTAGAAATATTTCACCCTGGGGAGCACCGGTGTTATTTGTGAAGAAGAAGGACGGTTCACTTCGTCTGTGTATAGATTACAGAGAGTTGAACAAGGTTACTATTCATAACAAGTATCCGTTACCCAGGATTGATGATCTTTTGATTAGTTGAAGGGACTTATGTACTTCTTTAAGATTGATCTGCGGTTTGGATATCATCAACTTTGGGTTCGGGAGTAGCATGTTCCGAGGACAGTGTTTCTCACTCGATATGGATCTTATGAGTTTCGGGTGATGTCGTTCGGGTTGACTAATGCACTAGCGGTCTTCATGGATTTGAAGAACAGGGTCTTCAAAGCCTACTTGGATCAATTTGTCATTGTCTTTATAGATGATATTTTGATTTACTCGAGGTTAGAGGACGACCATGCTAGATATCTACGGATTATGTTGTAGACACTTCGTGAGCACCAGTTATATGCCAAGTTCGAGAAATGGGAATTTTGGCAACGGGAGGTGAAGTTTCTGGGTCACGTGGTGTCAGAGAAGGGAATAGCGGTGGATCCGGCCAAGGTTTCAGCAGTGGTTGAGTGGGGACAACATGCTTCACTTACTGAGATTCGAAGTTTTCTTGGTTTGGTAGGATATTACAGGATGTTCATCCAGGGGTTCTTAAAGATAGCGGGACAACTCACCCATTTGACTAAAAAGGGTGTATGGTTCGTGTGGGATGAACATTGTCAGAGAGCTTTTGATGAGATGAAGACTAAGTTGACTTCTGCACCAGTTTTGTCTACCTTACAGAGCGGGATAGAGTATCTGGTCTACACGGATACTTCATTGTAAGGTCTTGGATGTGTTTTGATGCAGGAAGAGATACCGATTTCGTATGAATCTCGAAAGCTTAAGCCTCATGAGCTTAATTATCCAACACATGATTTGGAGTTGGCAGTTGTGGTATTTGCCTTACGTCTTTGGAGGCATTATCTGTTGGGTGAATCATTCAGGTTGTTTAGCGATCACAAGAGTTTGCAGTATTTGTTCACTCAGCGGGAGCTGAATATGAGACAGCGCAGGTGGTTGGAGTTTGTGAAAGACTATCACTTTTCTATACAGTACCATCCAGGGAAAACGAATGTGGTGGCGGATGCACTCAGTCGCCGACCTGTTGGTAGCCTTTCTGCTCTATTCACTTCTGAGTGGAATGCTTTAAAGATAATGGATAAGTTGTCGGATGCTTTCATGGCTTGTATGGTAGTTACACCTTCTATCATTCATAAGGTGTTAAAGGCACGACTCACGGATCAGCAGTACATGGACAAAATTGCAGAGATAGCTTTCAGAGAGGTTCTATTTTACTATATTGGGATTGATGGAGGTTTACGGTATAAAGGACTGTTAGTGGTACCTTTTGCTGGTGAGTTGAGGAAGGATGTGATGCATGGAGGATATGCTTCGGTCATGTGTTCTTGATTGCACGGGCCATTAGGAGGATTACTTACCGCTTGGGGAGTTTGCTTATAACAATAGTTTCTCGAAGTCTATTAGGATGGCACCATGTGAGGCGTTATACGGCTGATCGTGTCGATCGCCTGTTTATTGGATGGAGGTTGGAGAGAGTAGATTTTTGGGTCATGAGTTTATTAAGGATATTTCTGACAAGATTGCTCTTATTCGGGATCATATGCGCGCTGCCCAGAGTAGGCAGAAGAGTTATGCAGATCATCGTACTCGTGCATTGGAGTTTATGGGTGGGGATCAGGTTCTACTCAAAGTGTCTCCTATGAAAGGAGTAATGCACTTTGGGAAGAAAGGAAAGTTGTCACCACGGTTTGTCGGTCCTTTCATGATTACAAATCGAGTTGGAGCTGTAGCTTATCGGTTGGCACTTCTAAATAATTTGGATTGTATGCATAATGTGTTTCGTGTTTCCATGTTGCGGAAATTTCTGCGAGATGAGAATCGGTATCAGTATATCGATGTTGGGGAGATTGAGTTGCAGCCGAATGCAACTTATTTGGAGTCAACGGATCGTATTGTCGACCATCGAGATCAAATCCTTCGTAATAAGGTTATCCCTTTAGTTCGTATTCAGTGGAGTCATCCCAATGAAGCTGCGTCTCCTTGGGAACGAGAGAATGTCATTCGCTCGCAGTTTCCTGAATTATGGGAAGAAGGTAAGAGCGAATTTCGAGGACGAAATTCCTTTTGTTAGGGGGAAATAATGTAATACCCCTAATTTTAAAAAGGATAGTCCTGGTATTTTGGTTAATTATTTAATTGCATTTTTAATAATTTAAAATGTTTAATTGCTTATGTATTTGAATATTTGAATTTATTTGAATTTATTTGTTTATTTGCTTGATACTTGACTTAATTGTGACTTGTTTGAATTATGGTGTTTTAATTCATTTAAGTGTTTAGTTAATTGTATTTTTGTATTTTAATTCTTTTAAATGCTTAATTGGTTTACATTAGGGTTTAGTTAACATTTAATTTAGGGTTTTGTTTTAGAAGTCAAGTTTTGGTAGCCGACGTAGATTTAGTTAGGATTTTCTATGAGCCGTCTAGATTCATTGTAGGGTTTGGATTGAATTTAGGTTTTGTATAGACTTATAAATATACGTAATAAGTTCTGCCTAGGGTTTTTAGAAAACCCTATTCACGCCAGTGGAGGCAGAGAAGGAACAGAGGAGGATTACGGTAGTTCGCCGGAGAAATTTAAGAAGACAACGTTGGGATTTTTCACCGAAATCTCAAATGCAAGTTCTAATCCTAACTCTATTCCATAGGCTCGTGTTCTTTGCATCTCTAATACAATTCCAGGAATATATAAATGTTTAAAATTAAACTGGGTTTGCATGTCTGAGATAATTAAACCTGAACGTGTTTATAAGTTGGTTATTGTTTACTTTGAACTCTTTCTTGTGTAACTCCTGTTTTACTTTATGTTTTAATTGATGTCAATTAAAGAATTAAGGATTTAATCAGCGCTGGAAAACCTTGGGAAAATATTAAACTTAATCTGGTTTGCATAGGTGATCACTTGAAACAGTATGGTCATGAATGAGCAGTTGTTCTGGTTTAGGTCCTTCTTGCATAAGTTGTAGTCTAATTGATGTTGGTTGATGATTGTAATACCCCTAATTTTAAAAGGATAGTCCCGGTATTTATTTATTTATTTTAATTGTATTTTTAATTATTTAATTGATTATTTAACTAATTGCTTATGTGTTGAATTGAATTAAGTATAACTTGAATATTTGATTATATGTCTATGTGTTATTTGTATTTGTCTATGTGTTAATTATTTAATTAGATTATGTGCTTAAATGGTGTTTTGATTAATTGTAAATTAAATATTTTATTTTATTTTATTATTTTATTTTATTTTTCTTTTATGGTTATGGTTAGTAGTAATGGGCCAACCAATTGGGTTTCATGGACTACTTGGATGGGAGGTTGGATGGGTATGGATTATTACCTATGGATAGTTGTGTGTGTATGTGTGTGTGTGTGTGTATATATATATATATATATATATATATATAAAGGGAAAGTAATTTATTAATTACTTTTATGGTAACTTGGGTAGTAATATTTAATCTGATGTATATGTTTTATATTTAAATAATAAAAATATGCATAGATTTGATACGTGTTATGTTTTAAGTTACTTTATAATATTATGCTAACTTAAGTATTATTGGATAATCCATTAATAAATAATGGGTAATTTATTAATTACTTTTATGGTAACTTGGTTAGTAATATTTAACCTTTTATATTGAAATAATAAAAATATACATAGATTTGATACGTGTTATGTTTTAAGTTACTTTATAATATTATGGTAACTTAAGTATTATTGGATAATTAATTAATAAATAATGGGTAATTTATTAATTACCTTTATGGTAACTTGGGTAGTTTATTAATTACTTTTATGGTAACTTGGGTAGTAAGTTGGATTTATTTAATTTGTATCAGTTGAGGATTTTATATTAGTATTCGTTTCAGCTTTATTATTTTACCTTCTTAAAACTATTTTGTAATCTGTGTTCGTTTTAAAATATTAATTGTTTGATATTCCCTCAGGTTTGGGCCTGAACCTGATCAATCCATGTCTCGGATCCGAGGGGTATCACAGTTCCTCCCTTAACGAAAATCCTCTGCAATTTCATCTTCTCTCTTTCCAACCATGACTTTGAAACAAACGAAACAGAGTGACTTGAATTTGGAAAACCCTTTTCCCGAAACAATATCACATACCCAAATGACCAAATTAGCGTCAAAACCCTAGACCACAACGAACTGGATACCACAACGTTAATCGATATCTCAGAAAATGCTAAGGGGCTTGGCCCAGCATTTCTGAATCGATTCCCTCCTTCGCTATCACCGATTTATCCACAGGCTGAGCAACACTTTCCTTTCTCTAAACCTCTCTATCTGACAGCAAAAGGGGACAGTCCAACCCTCTCTGTCAGAAATTGGCATCCACCAATGCTCCAATGGAACGACTGGGTGGATCGTGTGTCTGCCGCGAAAGGAGATCAATGGAAAAAGATAGGTATCTTTGACTTCATCCATCTCAGTAAGATCCCTCTTACCTTTAACCAAGCTTTATCCTTTGCTTCTCTGCACTTTTGGTCCCCCACGACCAATTCACTACACTTGCACTATGGCATGATGTCCCCCACATTGAGGGATGTCTACTTTCTAACGGGTTTAAAACCTGGAGGGGATGAAATCAATTATCTCCTCTATGATAAAGACACTTCCTTTTACTTCCCAGAACAAAAAGGGTCTAAACCTTTCGTATAATCATATGGCCCATTTTTAAAGGAAATGTTTAGGGAAGATGGGACTGAAGTAGATGAACAGGAACACATCGGTTTTTTAATGTTGTGGTTGTGTAGATATTTACTATGTGCCCCGGCTATTCAAAATCACTAAAGACCTTACCCAGTTGGCCATCGCATTATCCAAAGGAAAACCCATGGCCTTAGCTCCATTCCTTCTGGCTTCCTTATATAGAGGTTTATCTGATCTTATTACCTCCAATTTCTTAAGATCCGGAGGCCCACTTTGGCTTTATCAATTCTAGCTGCATACGTACTTCCCCGAACTAGCTCACCCTATTAGGCTCACCACTCAGGATCCTATACTGTCATTTGGGTATGCTAGAGTAAAGCTCAAAGACCACTCATTTAATGATTGTTTTCTGTTTTTTTATCACCAGTGTAAGATCAGGACTCAATCCCAATTTTTTCCTTTTTCAAAATGCCGGCTAGCTCCCTCTTGGTTATTTCCTCCTACTGCTGAGTCCTCGGCAGACCAAATTGATCTTCACAACACTTCTTGGGTCCACTTCCTGATCGCTAGGGATATCCTATGTAATACTGTTGCTCCTAACCTTGCCAAGAGCTGAACTGGGGTTGAATTTTTAACCCGGCGCAGTTAGCTCGGCAATTTGGATTGACCCAAATGATCCCAGTACCCCCTCACTTTTCTTATAACAAGAATTATCATCAATGGGTCAAGCTTTCAAATAATGACCAAATTCAAGATGTCAGCAATCGATTTATTCAGCTCCTCCAAGATTTTCAGCATAAACCTTTCCTTGAAGAGCCGTGTACTGATCCAAACTTCGAGAATTGGTGGGCATCTTATGATACCCCTCGATTCTAGAGCCACGGGTGATCAAGTCCGAGCACGGATCTGAGGGATACCAAACAATTAATATGTAAACAAGCAGAAATAAAACTGAATTAAGAACAAATTAATAATACGCTGAAAGAAATCTAACATAAGAATCCTCAAACTTGAAATAAATAAATTAATATGATTTAAAACCGTACAACTCGGGAATCCACCTAGTGGACCCCTAATCCCAAATCCTTGAATAAATTTACAGAATTAAAATCCAAAATTTAAAATAGAAAGGAAATCCTATGTAACCGGAAGAGTGAGTGTCTGTATCTGCATCAACACGATCCAGCTCTAAGACTGGTACTGTCGAACACCTGAAAAATAATAGAGTGGGTCAGGCCCACATGCAAGTCCTGATCTACTACGATCCAAACAGTAATCCGATACGCAGATACATCCTTAGAAAGACTCAACAATATCTAGAGTAGTCCATATATGTATATATAGTACACACTATAGGACGCTCGCTAGTCCAGTAGGTCTGTCTCAGCCTGAATAGAAGGTAACATGCAAATACGCACCCTAAGGTGGGCATGAGTACCTAGACCTACCAAGGAACAACACCTATGTCCAGTTATCCATCCTAAGCAATATACGCGCCCTAACCATGGTCCTGAGATTCAAACTCATACCATGGCATCATAATATATATATATAAAATCCTTATACTCCTAATATAAAATATCATCCATCTGTATAGTGGTCTAATATATGTATAACAAATCCATCCTGAAATCATAATAGGTCATTTAATTTATTTGATTGACATGACACATGTAGGTGATGGACTTAACTTTTATGGTTAATCCATACCTTAATCCAAATTAGGTAGGACTTAGTATTTTGAACTAACCCATTCCCAATATAGGTAGGTCTTAGTGTTTTGAACTAAGCCATCCCTAATATGACACCGTCCCATACCGGTTCATATATATCCATATAAGTAGGACTTAACATTTTTATGGTTAATCCAACTCATTCCAAATTAGGTAGGATTTAGTACTTGAGCTAATCCATACCTAGTATGTCACCGTCCCATACCGGTACATACAATCCTCCAGTTAACACAGTTGACCATACAATATTAAGTTGTCATCAACCACACTCCAGAATATGCACAAGATAATTTAATGCATATACATAAATATTAGGCATTCATTACGGGGCCTAAAATCTAATTCCAATAATGTAAAATGCTACAATAAATTCAAGCATTCTCATACTCCATCATAGTCCACGAATTGATACAGTGAATAAATATTTTAACTATCAATTTCACCCAAGCTAAGCATAGATAATTTTAGTTAATTCACTATACTTACAATACTATGGACATATGATTTATTATATATATTCAAATCATATTTAACAACCTTGTTAAGCTCCAATATCTAAAACTAGCAAATCCTCCAACATAACATAGTTACTAAAACAACACTATATAATTAACTGCCATCCTCCAAACTATGCACCAATATGAATTCATACATACATATCAACATTAGGTATTCACTTCAAAACCTAATTATTATACTCCAATAATTTAAATAGCTAAAATATTTCATAATATTTAAATTCTACATACAGTGCATAAACTGATATATTTTAACAGCCCTTAAGTACCAAATTCATTCTAAACCACTCATAGTTGAACTTACAGATAATTCACTACGTTCATTACATGGTGAAAAATATGATTAAATATAATTAACTCATATACCAACAATTTGCTATGTTCTGGTAATTAAATTCCTTAGCCAAACAGTGCAACATATGGACGTTTCTTTGAGCTGTTAATTACTCATTTCCTTAATCCATTATTGTACTAAAGGTTTTCAATATTTAATTAAGTCCCTAACATTTAATTACACCTTACCATAGCATTCAAACAGCTTTAGAAAATACTGCACAGCCCAAACAACCCCTAAAGCTCATTACTGTGCGATGCAAGAAAGAGCAGGCTCAACAAAAACATTGAGCCTGCTCCACTTTTGACTTAGAGCCGGCTCCTTCAACATTGAGCCGGCTCCAAGTCCCTAATAGAGCCGGCTCCATCATCTTTGAGCCGGCTCTAAGGTAATTTTAGAGCCTGCTCCTTCTCATTTGCAGCCGTTGCCCGTTCCAACTTCGTCTTCTCCAACTCCGGTGATTACAGAGCCTCTGTGGTATGTTCTAATTCTTATTCTAGGTTTAATCTTAGTCCTAAATAAGTTTAAACCACTGAGATCCAATCCTAACATGTGTAGGAACACAAGTATTAAAGCAACAATTACAACACCTCTGTTAATCAATTTTAAGCAAGCTGCGACAGATTTAATTCAGATAAATTTGATGCAATTAAATACTGTTCTAAGCACCTGTTCTAGAGTTCAAACTCAGTCCTAGATTAATTACAAGGCAACCATACGAATCGTTGATCTCAATTAAACAAGAAAATAAACATGTTACAGGAGAAACCAACTAACAGAAACCTAAAGAATTTTGGTATAACAGTTCCATGCAACGAAATTAATTATCAGTTTAAACATGCATAATAGATTGTTTAAGCATTAGTTTAATCCCTGGAGTCTTCCTAAGCATACACAGAACACGAATTAACGGGAAAGAATGGAACAGAACTTGCCTGCAATTTCAGAGTTTGAAACTGTAAACCACCGTCTCTGTAATATGTTTGGTTCCTAAACTGCAAGTCTGCTCCTCCAGTGCCTTGGTTAAACCCAAAAACACCTCTCCTTCCTCCTTCTTGGTCTAAACTTAATCCAGACCAAAACCTAGACCTCCTCTCTTTATCTTCCTCTGTGTCTCTCAATACCTCACTGTATCTTTGTTCTACAGAAAACCTACGTTTTGTTTTGTGTTGTTTTAAACCCTAATCCACTGTAATATACATATATATAGGTTTAGACATTAAACCCTAATCCATATATAACCCGGCCCACATGTAAACCTAGGTTACAAATCAATGACGGCTGCCTATGAAAATTATAAACCCAATGAAAAGGTATATAACAGTCACGTTGAGAACAAACTAAATCAACTATCACAAAATTAATCCAATTAAAATAATTAAATAAAACAATCAAATCCATAATTACGACAATTAATTAATTACTTAAACAATGAATGCAATTAAAAACAATTACACAAATAATCAAGTAAACTAACACATAACTAAATCAATTACTCAATGAAAAAATAAAAATTAAATTTCCAATTCTATCCTTTTGAAAACTAGGGGTATTACACATCTTACATCAATTTTACCAGAACCGTAGACTCCAGCCAACTTGTATGCAATCTTCTTGAATCCTACAAGTTCATCTCCCTTAATTTTCAAGGTATGGATTCCATTGAACCCATTGTCCTTACTACTGCTCCCGAACAAGAGAATACAACAAATGTGTCACCAACTCGTCCTCCTCCCATAGCTCCTACAGGTAGGACCAGATCTCGCTCTCGGCAGAGTAAGTTTTATATCCTCGTCCTTTCCATATAACTTCTGTTTGGTTTATATGCTCACTAATCATAAATCCAGGCACTTATTCCAATGCCCCAGAGAAATCCACCAAGTTTGAAGAAACCCAAGTTGATTTTTATGTCCCTCTTTAAAGTATACCTCTATCTTCGGCTACTAAGGTAACACCTATAATTAAACTATATATTTATTCTTTTGATGCATACCACTTTTCCTGCTAATACCTCTCTTTCAAAAGACAACAAGAAGGAAAACTATAGGGAAGAAGTCGAAAAAGTCAAGAGCTAGAGACATTTCCAATTAATAGATGATGATGATGAAGTGGATGACGAAGAGGTTATATCCAAGAAAAGGAAACCTGCTGCAGAATCTCCCAATGTAATCTCTTTTTTGCCTAATTTCGTATATTACCTCTTTGTTCCTATAAAATAACTAATTTGGCATTACTTTCAGAAGGCTCCAATCTCTTTAGAACAAAAATCAGTTCAAGAAATTTCTACAGACCATGTTGAAGAAGAAGAAAAGATTGAAGCATCAGTGGGACAAAAACAAAGGTCCCTCGTGCTTTCTCCACACCTGGCTGTAACAATAATTAATGAGCAGGTTGGAGATTCTGATGAAGTAAGTTATGATTTATTTTTCCTTTTATAACTTTTTCTTGTAGACTTATAACGACTGTGACTAACCTAATAATCTTTTAGGTACATAGAGATTCGGCTACTCCAACCATTCCCGTCAGCACCAACCCGAGTTCTCCCTTTATAACCCTTGACTCTTTATTTGATTCTATTTTTGACTCACCTGATCTTAAACCTCCTGAAATTCCAATTGAACAAACCTCTGATACCCCCCTAGAAGTAACAAAAGCCATCTAGATATTGTCCCAAATGGTACAATAAGATTTGTCTCTCACCCCTTTATTCAAAAATGAACTGGCTGAGACACTTTCTTTTCTTAGTAGTTACCCTGGATTTTCCTTAAATGATCAGACTTTCTTTAAGAACTTCCAACTTCAAGTGCCTTATTTGACTACTACTTATGCTGAATCAGTCTAGACTATCGATCACTACTCTTCCCAGTGTCATGAGAAAGAAGAACTGTCCCAAACTTTGAAGAAAGGAAGGGAGTTGCATCTGTCCCTAAAGAAAGAGGCTGCCGAGTTGAATGCTAAGGAAAAGAAGTTTCAGGCTGAACTTGCTCAGCTACAGTCAGATAAGACTCAACTTGGTAACAAGGTAGCAGAATTGAAGGTCCAAATTGAGGCTACAGCCCCAAAATTCAAAGCATTGCAAGCCCAACTGCTGAAGTTAGAACAAAACAAAAAACAAGCAGAAATCATCCTAAACCAATCCCGGGCCTCCTGGGCAGACTTCAAGGTTAAGTTTGAAGAATTCCATAGTAACTTTAACAAAATTTGAACAATTATGGGTCTGTAATATGCTTTTGAACAATTTTCCCGTTTGGGCAAGTAATGAGGTTTTCTTTAAACAACCTTGCTATCATAGCATGCTAATGTTTTATTCATTGTGCAAACAAACTTATCCTTTCTTTACATAATTTGCACAAAATAAAAAGGTAAAATATAATCCAAACTATTCTGACTTCATTGGAGACTTCTTTTCTTCCATGAGTTCAAAAATAGTTGGCTTATACTTTTTAAGGTACCTTCCATTTGTTGGTTTCTCGTGGATTTCACCATCTAGATTTTTTAACTTGTAAGCTCCTCTATGTAATACTTGGTGAACCATGTATGGGCTCTTCCAAGTAGGTGACCATTTTCCATAAACCCTATCCACCTTTCCAGGTGAAAGAATCGTTTGCCCATGTCACCCTCTGAAAATGACTTGAACTTCACCCTTTTGTTGTAAGCCCTTATTACTTTGGCTTTATGGACCATAAGGTGGTCTAAAGTAAGTTTTCGGACTTCATCTAAATCTTCTAACTCGGCAAGCATAGCTTCGTTGTAATCGGCAGGTATAAGATTACGTTGTAAAGCTACTATTGCTAATTTTACATTTAACTCCATCGGCAACACAACATCATGGCCAAATGTAAACCGATAAGGAGTTATCCCAGTACTTGCTCGCTTCGAATTTCTGTAAGCCCACAAAGCTTCTAAAAGGGTTTCATGCCAACGCCTCGGCTTATCTTTTATCATTTTCTCAATAATTTCAATAACAACTTTATTTAAAGCCTCTGTTTGGCCATTCCCTTGAGCATAATAGGGTGTGGAAGTTACCATTTTTACTTGCATATCAATGCCGAGTTGTAATACTTCATTTGCTCGAAACACAGATCCATTATCGGCAACAATTGTTTCCGATAAGCCAAATCGGTGAAAGATATGTCGCTCCAGAAACTGTATCACCGTGTTGTGAGTTACTGAGATATATTCCTCGGCTACAACCCACTTAGTAAAATAATTGATGAGCACTGAAAAGTGCACTTTTAAACCCCTTAAGCTTGAGTGTTCTAGGACTTTTATCTATCTTATTTTTCCGTTTTAGTACTTATTTGTGTTTTTGTCTATTTCAAGTCAATAATGTTAAAATGGGCTAAAAATGGTTTCTTAAGACTTTTTTGGAGTCAAACTAAGTCTTAGTGAGGATTCGGAGCAAAAAGAAGCTGATTTGGAGCAAAAGGAGGCTAATACTGAAAAACTGCCAAGTTGGATCGATCCAACTTTTTCTGAGATCGATCGTTTTTTTTGAGATTGATCGAAGTTTGATCGATCGAAAATAAAAGTTGGATAGATCAAACTTTTCTCTGATCGATCGAAGAAAAAGTTTGATCGATCGAACTTTTGCTGGCAGCGAGCTGTCTTATTCCCGCGCGCGCCCAAAACTTCCACCTACCACATAGTACGGGATTAGATATTTTTGGAGCTATATTTCTGACTTAGTGACTAAGAAAAAGACTTTCTATATAAAGGGAAGTGACCCATTTTGTAAAGAAGTTTTTATCATTTTATTTTTTACATTGTAATTTATATTTCTCTCTCTAGTAAAGTTAGAGATTAGGGTTAGAAGAAAAGAGGGAAGTAGAGGCACATCTCAAGACCCATCTCTAGATCTACTCTCTCTCCATCTCTAGAGCTTCAAAGAAGAAGAAAAAGAAGAAGAAGAAGAAGATGGAGCTATGTTTGGAGCTTACTCTTGAGGGTTTCATGACCACATCTACTTCCTCCATGATTGGCTAGATCTGCACTTAGGGCTTGGATGAGCCCTAAGTCTTGTGTAATCTAAACCCTTGTATTTCTATTTTTGGAGATTTATATATATTGTTGTGATTAATGTTCTAGTCTTGTGAATGTAAGGAATCTTGGTATATTTTTATGATTTCTATAATTTAATTCTTCCTATTAATTCTCTAGTTTATTTACATGTCTATGTGTGATTAAATTAGGAATTATTTCTTACATGATTCATATGGATTAATTCTTTTTATTGATTCTCTATTTAATTACATGTTGTCTTATGTGTGATTATTTGGGGAATTGATCTCTACACTAGTTTCGTTATGTTGGTTGCATGTCTATATGTAATTAATTAATGATCTAATGATGGCTAAGCATGAGTTTTCATTGAATGGGTTTGTCAATTAATTTGATGGATTATTCTTATACTTGATGGGTTGTTCTACAATTTAATTCATGTTTATAGGTAGGTAAACAATCTATACTTGATTTGATATTCTATGGCTTATTATTGCAAATTCCATGATTCTCTAGATTGATGTGTGCTACAATTGTGACTAGTTTGATGGGTCATGCTTAGATTTGATGGATTGTTCTACACTTAGTTTATTTGTTGGTTAGGTAGACAATTCATACATGAATTTGATGGTCCATGCTTAATATTGTAATTGGTAGTCGCATTTTGTTCACAACAATGTATTCCCCATTAATGGAAAGCAAATGGTTAATTACACGAGCTTAGTGGTGATTCCAACACCCTAAGACCTCTCTTCATATCTCTTAAATCCCTAACTTAACTTAGTTTATTTTAATTGCATTTAAATTTCCTTGCATCTTAGTTTAATCAACCAATCTCTATCTTTGCAATCTTGTGATCCACTAGAGTAGAAGTTAAATTCCAACACGTATAATCCATTGGGACGATCCCTACTCACTCTTGCTACATTAGTAGTAGCGTTGGTAGTTGTTTTTATAAATTTAAACTTGACCTAAAAGGCTTTTCTTGAACCGCACATTCATTACATTATTTTGGCGTATAAGAATGGCCGTCATTAATAATCGGTAGCTAAAATATTCCAATGATGACCCTTTGATGAAGGAGCATTAATCTTGCCGATTAGATCCATGACCCAACATCTGAAAGGCCATGGTTTAACTAGTAATTGCATCTCTATTACTGGAACCCACTGCATTGGGCCGTGCTTTTGACAATCTGTACAACCCTTTGCATAGTTCATACAATCTTTTCTCATTCCAGGCCAATAATATCTATATCAGAGTATCAACCATCTCATTTTTTTGCCGGCTTGGTGAGCTCCACATATCCCTTCATATACCTCGGCCATAATCTTCAAATCCTCAAACTTACTAATGCACTGAAATAACAAACCATCATCAGTCGATCTTCTATAAAGATCTCCATCCATAAGCACATAATCGACTGCAGTTCTTTTTATTCTTCGATCGGCTTCTGGAGTTAGATGTTGCAAAAACAAGATGTAAGGGATTCACCAATCATCATCATCTAACTCGGCAACATCAGTGGCAAAGACTTCTTCCATAACTTGAGTTCTTGTTTCAGTCGATGGAAGAGATCAAAGTGTAATTTTCATTATCCTTTCCTTCATACCACTCGGCACCTTAACTCTTGAAGCAGTCTGTGCTAAATCATTAGCTATTTTATTGATAGCCTTTGGTCTGTATTCCAAAGTCACATTGTGAAATTGGTTGACCAATTGGGTTGCCAACGAATGAAATGGTCTCAATTGCCAATTCAAATATCTAAAGTCTTCTGAGATTTGATTAATCAACAAACTTGAATCTCCCACAAAGTGGACGTCTTTGACTGCCATTTTTAGCAGGATTTCTAAGCCGATAATCAATGCTTCATACTCGGTTTGATTATTTAAGCACCTGAAATCCAAAAAGAAAGAAAACAAAATTTGGTTCCCTGTTGGGGATATTAGCACAATGCCAACTCCTGAGCCTTCACTGGTACTCGAGCCATCAAACATTAAAGTCCAAGGGGTCATGAATATGGCTGCCGAGTCAAGCTCATCAAATACTTGTGATTCAATTTCTGCTGAGGGATGATCGGCAAGAAAGTCTGCCAATGCCCTTCCCTTGACTGCCTTTTGTGGAACATATGCAAAGTTGAATTCCATTAATGCTAGAGCCCACTTGCCGATCCGGCCTGTGATTAATGGCCTTGATAGCATATACTTTATAAGATCTGTTTGACAAACAATATAAACCAAAACAGGCAACATATAGACTCTTAATTTCATTGCTGCAAAATACAAAGCCAAACATAATTTCTCAATCGGCGTATATCTACACTCGACTGGAGTTAAAACTCGGCTGAGATAATATATTGCTTGTTCATTTCCTGCTTTATTTTCTTGTGCTAGCATAGCTCTAATGGATTCTTCAGCAGCCGATAAATACAACTTCATCGACCATTTCTTCCTTGGTGGCATCATGACAGAAGGACTTGACAAGTATTTCTTGATCTGGTCAAATGCCCTTTGATATGTATCATCTTATTTGAATTCTTCCATCGGCTTTAACTTGAGTAGCGGGGAAAACACATGTAACTTCCCAGCTGTATTAGCAATAAATCTCTTAAGATAGTTCACTTGCCCAAGTAACCTCTGAAACTGTTTCTTACTTTTCGGCGCACTAGCATCAATAATCGCCATAGCTTTATTCCTATCGATCTCTATACCCTTTTGATGAACCAAGAAACCCAAAAAGCACTACAACAAATTTGTCTTTGGCGACAAAAACTATAGCGACAAGATGAATTTGTCGTAATAAAATGACCTTTTGTGACAAAAAGTAACTTTGTCGCCTTAAGCTAACTTTACTCGATAAAAACCAAATTTGTCACAAAAAGTTGTCGCAATATCTACCCCGGGAATTTCCTCCCATCCTGCCATATGGTAGAAAAAGGGTATGGCGACAAAATTGATTTTAGTGACAAATATATTGTCGCAATTAATTAAAATATAGTAACAAATATAGCTTTGTTGCGATTAACTAGCTTTTAGTGACAAATATAACTTTGTTGCGATTAACTAGCTTTTTAACGACAAAAATTGTTGTCGCTACAAACAACCTTCTAGTGACAAATGATGCATTGTCACAAAAGGTTGAGTTATTGTAATATATATAGCTTTGTCACAATTGGTGGCATTTTAACGATAAAAATTGTTGTCGCTATAAACATCTTTCTAGTGATAAATGATGCATTGTCGCAAAAGGTTGAGTTATTGTGACAAATATAACTTTGTCACAATTGGTGGCATTTTAACGACAAAAATTATTGTCGCTATAAACATCCTTCTAGTGACAAATGATGCATTGTCGCAAAAGGTTGAGTTATTGTGATAAAACTATATTTGTCACAATTGATGGCATTTTAATAACCAAAAGTATTGTCGCTACAAATAACCTTCTAGTGACTCGCAAAAGGTTGAGTTATTGTGACAAATATAGGTTTGTCACAATTGATTGCATTTTAATGACAAAAATTATTGTCACTACAAACAATCTTTTAGTGACAAATGATATATTGTCGCAAAAGGTTAAGTTATTGTAACAAATATAGCTTTGTCACAATTGATAGCATTTTAACGACAAAAATTGTTGTCGCTACAGACAACCTTCTAGTGACAAATGATACATTGTCACAAAAGGTTAAGTTATTGTGACAAATATAGCTTTGTCACAATTGATTACATTTTAACGACAAAAATTGTTGTCTCTACAAACAACCTTCTAGTGACAAATGATTCGTTGTCGCAAAAGATTGAGTTATTGTGACAAATTTAGCTTTGCCACAATTGATAGCATTTTAACGACAAAAATTATTGTCGCTACAGACAACCTTCTAGTGACAAATGATACATTGTCGCAAAAGGTTAAGTTTTTGTGACAAATATAGCTTTGTCACAATTGATTGCATTTTAACGACAAAAATTGTTGTCGCTACAAACAACCTTTTAGTGACAAATGATACATTGTCGCAAAAGATTGAGTTATTGTGAAAAATTTAGCTTTATCAAAATTGATGGTATTTTAACGACAAAAATTGTTGTCGCTACAAACAACCTTCTAGTGACAGCTGCAAAAGATTAAGTTATTGTGACAAAACTTACTTTATCACAATTAATAGACTTTTTGTGACAAATTATTTGTTGCCAATTTATATCTTTTAGCGACAAAAGATATTTCATCATAAAAGAGTAAATTCTTGTCACAAATTAGCCTTTTGTCACCATATACTTGTTTGGAAAATAATAAGAAAAATTAAAACTTATCATAAGGTATGTTTTTAATATATAAAAGTGTGTGTATATATATAAATATATGGTAAAGTGCAAAAAACTCTCTGAACTATGCTTGAATTTGCAAATAACCCCCTTAAATTATATTTTGTGCCTAATACCACTTATTGCCAAAAATGCACCAATGTTCTAATAATAAGTTAATCATTTTATAAAATAGTAGTTATAAATATTTTTTTAATATAATATAATATACAATTTGTTTAGGGTTTGAGGTCCTTTAAGATCAAACTCGACCAAATCGAACAGTTAAGTTATATATATGTATATGTATCAAATTATATATATAATATGGACTAATATAATTCTATAGTGGTGAAATATTGTTGGTTAATTTTCTGAATTAGATGTTAATTTCTTGTTGAATTAATAGTTCCAAAAATGTATTAGGCTATTAGCAGTTCTAAAGGTGTTCACTAATTCACTTCAATTACGAATATATTAGCAGAATAATGAATTAGAAGTTCTAAATATATTAGCAGTACTTTTGAATGTTGATGCGACTTTTGTGTGTACCACAAAAATGTGTTATATTTGATATGTCAAATGTGTATCAACTTTTACATTTATAAAATCCATTTAACATGTATACGTGAGTATAGTGAGAAGGGATCGTCCACTGGGATATATGGCTTGGAATCTAACTTGACGTAGTGAATGTGAGATTGAAAGGAAGTTTGTTTGGTTGATTAAACTAATGTTGAATTAAATGAACATGCAATAGAAATTAACATTAAAGTAAATAAGGTTTAAAGATAGGAAGAGAGACTTAGGGCATATGATTCACCACTAAGTTTTTGCATTAAACCACCTGTCTTCAATTAATAAGGAAAACTTATTTAAATGAAAATGTGGCTACAAGCACATATCAATGTTAAGAGAATAATACAAATTACAATGATAAGTATGGACTATCAAATTTAAGCATGAATTGTCTACCTAACTATAATCAATCTAATGGTGTAACTAGTGTAACTCATCAAGACTAAGTATAATCCATCAAACTAATTAACAATTGAATCCAATAAGAACCATGCGTGGCCATCACTAAACAACAAAAAGCATTTATGTAGATATTAATCCTCAATTAATTACACATAAAATAACATGCAACCAACATAAAGAATCAATAGGAAGAATTATCAATAAAAACCTTGGTACAGTACACAAGACCATAACACTAATTATAATACATAATTCCCCAAAAATTGAAAGACAATAGTTTAATTATACAAGCTTATGGCTCATCCAAGCCCTAAGTGAAGGACTAGCCGCTCACGAAGAAGGTAGATGTCATCAAGGTTGGCTCACAATCCATCTCCAAGCTTGGGTTCATCGTCTTTTTCTTCTTCTTCCTTAGTTGAAACACTAGAGAGAGAGAGTAGATCTAGAGGTTCTTCTAAGCTATTCAATTCCAAAATGTCTAACCCTTGTAAAGATGGTTCAATCCTCTTTATTTATAGGTGTCCCTTGGAGGTCAAAATGAGTCAAAGTTGTACCTTCAAGTCAAGTACTCACGCATACCCTAGTCTTTTGAAATTAGAGCCCGAAACGATCAATTTAAACTGTTCTGCTCAAGTCACGATCGATCGTGAATTCCTGCGATCGTGTTTGGGAAAAGTGTAATACTCGCAAACCTGCCCCGATTAATAATAAATTTATAAATAATTATTATTTTATGTTGTTATAATTTTTATTTTTTCTTCATTTCTTTGATGATTTTAAATTTTAAAAAAAAATTATATTTTTGTGATAAATATTTGATTATACTTAACAAATTTTTAAAAATTATCTTAAATATGTTTAAGTTTAATTATATGTATATTTGGGTGCCCGAACCCACCACGACTCCGATGTGTGGAGCCCGAAATTGGGTTTGGGAAAAAAATATTGGTAGGATGAGTTTGGGAAAGGCATGTGCTTGTGCTCTGTAACCTGCCCTGTTGGCATCCTTAATTAGAATTATAGCTCTTTGAATACAAACCCGTGTAATAAATTAGTTGTATATAAAAATTTATCACAATTACTAATCCAAGCCAATGAATTAACTAATCTAGGCGTATTATGGTTTGTGCTAATATTTAGTTGAAGTAATATTAAATTATGAAATGGGAATAGCTAGAGAAAAAAAAAAAGCTCGTATAAAAAAATATATATATATATATCTATATATTAAAATTTTAAAAATTGATTGATTTTATTATGATTATATTATAGATATATTATTTCATTTAATTAGATTAAATTAGTTTCTTGAAATTTTAATTATTTTAAATTAAATATGTGCAACAAATTTTATTTTGGTAAGAAACAGTGAAAATATTTTTTTTCCCGAGCAAATTAAATATCTGCAAAAAATTTCATTTTGATAAGAAAAAGTGAAATAAGTTTGGTAAAAAACAGTGCCAAAAATTTCATTTTGGTAAGACAGTAAAAATATCATTTGCCGGGCAAAATGAATTTCTCACCCTTTCTGCATATCTTCTGCCTTTAAACAAAGACCCAATGCAAAGTATGTGTTCTTGAAGCAATTTAAAGCACAATCAACTTCCATTAAACAATTTGAATCTGCATTACAAGGTTGGTATCCATAATAGTTCTGTAAATTTATGAATTTCTTACTAATTAGGGTTTTTTATTTGTTATTTATTTATTATTATTATTATTATATTGTGAGGAATCTTCTGTCAATATATTTGTGAATTTATTTTTGTCTGATTATCAATTCAGAGAGGGATTTACTAACAAATCAGGCAATTTCACCCCTTTAACATTCAAAAACCCCTCTTTACTTCAGCAATCAGCCACCACTGGATTCTTCCTCATAGATCCACTCGACCTATCAAGGTTTCCATATTCTTCTTGTGATTTGGGAATGAACACTTCCAAACACTCACATGGTGTTGTTTTAGAAATTTTGCAAATACTCTCATGATTAACTTAATTACAGTTTAAATCTTACTTCTGACTTGTTGAATACCAGTAAATAGTATTTTAGTAATTTTATTTAAGATATGTTAATTACTAATTTGCTAGCTTTGTGACATATTTTTCTTTCCATTGGCATATGAAGCAATAACTTCTTCTAGGTAAAAATGGTTGGACCTGGACGTCGGAGACGAGTCTCTCAGTCAAAGCAAAATGCCATGCCCACACTGACAGCCACATCATTGCCTACATTTTCTCAGTCAGAGCCTACCACCGTGTCCACACCGTCACCCACATCATTGCCTACACATACTCCACTGACAACAGCCACACCATTGACACTTATGGACACAGTTGCGGCCACACCCTCTCCCTCCAACTCATCAACTGTGGGTAAGATTTACTTAATTCCTTTTTCAATTATTTATTTTATTCCTTGAATTCAATTGTTTTTTTACCTTTTCAATATGGATTTTTTGCTGTTATTATTATTATTATTTTTAACGGTTCTGCTTTTATATATGTTCCAAGTGATTGAAACTAAAATTTTTTGAAGTGAAGAATCATGTTGCTAGCTCAAACAATTGACAACTTATGGATAATGGATTGCAATTATGTTACGAAATGAATGGAAAGGAAAAGGTAAAAAATTAGTTCAATCAGCTAATAATTCATCCATAATGTAAACATGTGTGAGTTAATAACTATATGATTTACCTCTGTAGAATGCAAAGTTAAATTGTATATAAGGTTGTATATTGTTGTTAGTTTTTGTTTTCTTGGCTAATAGTCAAAGAGGAAAGTCTAAAATCAATTTTGAAGTCGCACCATCAAGTAATTGTTAACATTTAAATATTCTAACTCAATTACCTCTTTTCTTTTTTATTATTGCAGCTTCTAACTTGTTCGAAAAAGGACGTGGGCGGTCACGTGGGCTTGAATATAAAATTGTTTCGATCCCATAAGTTTCGCATGCACCAGCACTTTAAATCATATGGGAATAATATAGAGGATGCACGTAGAAATCCTTACGAAAATGTTAAATTTGAGGATTGGCAAGACATCTGTGATATTTTCATGGATTCGAAATTTAAGGTGTGAAATTGTTTTCAGTTTATGTTGTTGACTCTGATACTTAGACTTGTATCTATATATATATATATATATTGATATTAGAAAGCATAGGGGAACACTTCCCTTAGAGCTGTACAAGAACCGAACAAGCGGAGGGGGAAGACCTATGGACTCAAAGAACCCAAAAAATCCCTGATTTCACCTAAAGAAGAACAATCTTTCCCCCAATTTCATCTAGACTTGTAGATAACAATTGATTGAATTGGAATGCAGGGAAGAAGCAGGACTAATATCGTGAATAGTTCAAAGAATTTGACCAATCATTGTGCTGGCTCAAAGCCATTTGTGGTGCTTCGACATGAGCTGGCTTGTTTTATATTTGAATTTTACTTCCTTAAATTAAATTAATTGATTGATAATTTCTTGTAAGTGGTTTAATTTGTTGTTCAATTTTGATAACTTTATTGGATAAATTCACTACAAGGAAATTAACTTTTAACCACAGAGGAAAATGCTTTGTACCATGGTTTTGGCCCGTTCTAGTATCGGGCCTATCGGCCGTGGTAGTAAAGCAAGTTTAAGAGCTACCAAAACCTGCTTAGAGAGCGTAAGTCATCCAATGCACAAAATAATAATAATAATAATAATAATGATCCGGGTAAACACAAAAGCTGCTGAGAACAACAAATATAAATACAAGGAACACCAAATTGCAATCAGTTAACCACATTAAAATGTTAAGAGAAATGGGCATAAGGTTAAAATCTTAATGGAAATCATGGAAGAAGATTATTGCTTACCCTGTAGTTCCGAAGAAGTCCCAAGGAAATAAATTTGAGAGCAATAAAAACAAATTACTTGTTTCATTCCTCAACTAATAATGTCAAATTTGAATGATCATGTAATATAATTAAATCAGCATAAGTAGATATGTTCAGCACTATGTTCAAAGAGATATTTGAGTTTTCATTTCTGGATTCTACTTGTATTAATTGTTCCCCTACTTTACATAATAAACATGAAAATGTAAAATGAAAGTGACAAGAGATGAAAATGTTAAAAAAGGAACAAATTTATGAGCTACACCCTACAACACCACCAATACTAACAGATACCAGCAACATAAATAAAAAGAAAGAGTTGCTAATTGACTTCACTTGCGTATAAATTAAAGTTGGCTAGTATATTTAGTTGCTGTTGAATTTACCTAAATATTAAAGAAATTAAGCAAATATATTTTTTTTAGCATTTAAATTTGTGATGAATTAATGATCGAAACCAATTCAGTAACATTTATATAGAACATGAACAGATAGATACATCATACATAGAAACACATAAAATTTCACAAATAAAAGGAGAGGGTAAGCAAAGACACTAATGAATCCCAAAAAATAATTAGAACGAAGAGTTGCTAATGGCGTGAGAAACCAAAAACACCATATATTAATGAATACTCTGGATATATGACAGTTTTCCTATAGATAAAGTATATATGCATATACATAAAATATATAAAGTTCTCATTCTTTGTTTCTCAATCCACACAAATCTTTCTTAAAGGAGGCAGCTAAGTGCCAAACAGAAGCAAGTCAAGCTGATGTTATGAAAGTTATTTACCAAGATTTTATGCATAAATATGAGCAAGCAGAATGAAAATACACAAAATACATTCTTTATCCTTGTAAATCAACTTTCTTCTTCCTTCAGTATTATCAAGTTCCTTCCTCTCCCCTCTTAAAATGTTTAGTTTACATTGATATACATATACATGTATTGATGTACATGTGAAAACTGAAAAATATTCAAATTCTAACCTCATTTTTATTTTTTCTTCTTCTTTTATTTATTTTATCTATTTATTTATTATTATTATTTTTTTTGTAGGTTTCCTATTGAATGCAATTTGGCTTCCTTCAAAGGGATTCGGCTCTTGGATTATATTTTGTTATTTTGGTGTATATGGGATTAGCTTAGCATTTTGGATTATGCGATTAGCATTTTGTGATTTTGGCTTCGGATCTTGGATTTCTTTTGTGATGTTGATATGTGTTTGGGATTAGCGTTTTGGATGATGCGATTAGCATTGTGTGATTTTGGCTTAGGATTTTGGATTTCTTTTGTGATCTTGATATGTGTATGGGATTAGCTTAGCATTTTGGATTATCCTATTGATCATGAATCCAATGAAAATTATTTTTGGGCTGTAGTTTTTTATGCTAGCAGTGTCGATTCATTTAATTTGTTATATCTTCATGTTAATTACTATTTCCAGATTGCTTTTTTTTCAATTCCTGTGGGAGTTCAGAATTTAATTGAAAGGAAGGTTAAAGTTGATAAAAAGGTCATGCACATGCTGAGTTTGAATAAAGTAATGTAAGGGCCAAGCAGAAGGTGGGTAACTGAGGAACTTTAGAAGGGATTGACACTACTAGCAAACCTCAATTTTGAATAACAGTTTTTTATGATTCTCAGATTCTAAAAGAAACTCAATTTTGAATAACCTCAATTTTGAATGTGGAATTCAAAATTAGTAGTTGCAAAAATACTAGTCTTTTTTACGACCCTTGGTTTATTTAATGGCAAGACTATTATTAGTGTGTATGGGAATAGAAGGCTAACGGGCATTCCTTTTTTATCAATCTTAGAGGATTTCTGTAGTGTCAGATAATAAAAAAAAAATAAAAATATTTATTTCTTTCTTTATTTTTATCCGTACCTAACTGTGAAAATATGCAGAATTCATATATGAAAAGATATAAAAAAGGTATCAAGCTAAATGATTCAAATTGTCAAGTGTACCCATTCCAAATTTTATTCAATCAAATGATTAATATATCTTGCATTAACAAGTGTATTTTTTTAATACACAATTAGCCCTTGAAATAAACTACACAATTAGCCCTTGAAATAAACTAGTTGCGATTTTTTAATGTTAGATTTTAAATTTAAAAAATAATTGATTGTTCTATGATTATAAATATATATATATATATATATATATATATATTAATTAGTTTAATTAAATTATACTAGTTACATGAAATGATTCTTTTTTTGAATTAAATATATATATTTTATTTCAATAATTTTTTAACCATAAAAATAAATTGAGTCTAAAAAACGGAAAATTTTCAGGGCCGCCAAAATATACGCGCTTCAGCTATCTCAAAAAAGCTCTGTGTTTCCCTCTCTCACTATCTCCTCCATCTTATAAAGCTCTAACATAGGCGATTAAATCCTCTCTCTCATCCCACTCCTACCTATTCTCTTCCGATAGAAATTGTCTCCGTCAACATCACTAACGAAATATGTCTTGAATGATACCCATTCGACTTCTCAGGGGGATTCAAAGATGATTTTGGGATTTTTTGGAAGCAATTTCAATCAAAATCAACTTCCAACAAGTGATTTGAATCTTCATTACAAGGTTTGTATCCAGAATCTTTCTTTAAAATTATGAATATTTGCTTAATTAGGGTTTCATATTTGTATGTTTGGGAGGGGATTTTGTTATTAGGTTTCCTAATATAAGCTCTTCCAATGACATATATATAGAAAGATTGATAAGTTTTTCCTTTTCTTTCTGTCGGCTCTATGCAAATTGGCGTCAAATTCAATTCGTTGCCCTCTCAACGTTTTCCCCAAGTATTCATCAGTTTTTGGCAATACAAAACACCATTTTAATCTCTTCGCTAAAATACAAAATCAAATATTCCTTTGGTTTATGAGATTTTTGGAAGAAGAATGAGAATTGGGGGCGATTTACTGAAATGGCCTCTTCTTCTTCATCTTCTCGCTCTAACGATTCTACACCGAGTCGGTCTCAACTCAGTGTCTGCGACATGCGAATTCAGTCTCACTGATGGCAACACGTTCTACAACTACAGCTTGGCAACTTCCATCCCTAAATTCCCCGCGCCCTCAGCGAAGATGGGTACTTCCCTCTCTCTCTCTCTCTCTCTCTCTCTGTGTGTATATATATATATATACATACACATTTACACACGTATATGACATGCTTCTTGATTTCGGTATTAATTTGTGATAATATTGTCATTGCAATGAATTGTATATAGACCCTTAGTATCACATTGGAGATGCTTACCTTCATTCATGATTTTAACTCACATAGGTTCTTTTTATATTGTAAAAATACTTGATAACATATAACTACATAGGATTAGAAATTTTTAATTAATTGATGGAAATTAAAATTCTTACACAATCTTGAATATGTCTTTTTTCTGTATTATACAATACTCTTTCCATCGAAATCATAGTTATATATTATTTCTTTATTTATTTAATATTCATAAATATATATATATATATATATATATATATATATATATATATATTAATTCCTTGGATTGAATATGTTGCAATAAGTTGCTTTAATCTGGCAAAAGCATTTAAGTACAAGCTTTACCTTCGATATGAAATTTTCTAGAGAGAATCCGTGGGAAACTTATTTACATGACTTAGTTCGAAATTAAAAGCTTTGATAGAAATGGGTTCAACTAATGGAGATATGAGTAGGATACAAGTATGAACAAGTGTATGACTACCAATAAAGAATACCGAACAAAAAAAGTACATAGTTTATATTTTGGCATATAAAGCACTAACTTCTTATGGGTAATTATGGCTGGACCTAAAAGCATAGATAGAAATGGGTTCAACTAATGGAGATATGAGTAGGATACAAGTATTAACAAGTATTTGACTCCCAATAAAGAATACCAAACAAAAAAAGTACATAGTTTATATTTTGGCATATAAAGCACTAACTTCTTATAGGTAATTATGGCTGGACCTAGCCGTCGGAGACGAGTCTCTCAGTCAGAGCATACTCCAATGCCCAATCTGACAGTCACATTTGCCAACATTTTCTCAGTCAAAACCTACCCCCATGTCCACACCGTCACCCACATCCTTGCCTACACATTCTCAGTTAGTGTTTTTTTTTCATGTATTTTGGTTTTGGTTAGGCACAGTAAAGTAATTTGTTATCATTAATCATTGGAAATGATTTTATTTTTCTTCTGAACAACAAATTTACTTTTTACTTTTTTAGTATGCATGCATGACATTGGCCAATATAAAATTCAGTGCTTTTTTTTTTTTTTTTTCCAGTAAATTTAATTTGACAGTGCTTATTTAGCTTGTGTTAGGGAAATGGATTTTGATCGGGGTAGGATTCAAAATAATGATAGGAATTCGATAGAGTACATGCAAGGAGTAAAAAACTTTATGGAAGTGGCTAGTAAACATGTAGATTCACTCAACCGGACTTGTTGTCCATGTTACAATTGTAATAACGTCTTGTTGCAACAATTAGCAGTTGTTGAAGACCACCTTCCCTGATGGGTATGCATCAAACATTTCTCGATGTGTTAATATCAAAGATTGCAAGCTATCGGGAATGAAAAGTCATGATTGTCATATTCTTTTGTAACATTTACTTCCGGTAGCAATACATGGGTACCTTCGCAAGGATGTATGTACCGCACTGACTGAACTTAGTTTCTTTTTAAAAAAATTGTGTTCAAGGACATTGCTGTTGGATGAGTTGGAGCAAATGGAAAAGGACATTGTCATTATATTATGCAAACTGGAATGGATATTTCCCTAGCCTTTTTCGACGTAACGGTCCACTTAGCAATTCACCTTCCTCATGAGGCCATCCTTGCCAGACCAGTGCAATATCGGTGGATGTATCCAATAGAAAGGTGATGTGTCATTCAATATTTTAATATTGTTTTTTTTCCTAGTTGATATTTTATAATTGTTGTTACAAGCCTTCTATTAATCTTATGTATATATTGTTCACTTAAATATTCTTTTATTGAATTGTAATAGGTTCTTGCATTCTTTAAAGACAACGGTTCGAAATAAAGCCAAACCCGAGGGATCAATTGCTGAGGCATATATTGACAAAGAATGCCTGACTTTTTGTTCAATGTATCTCAAAAGGGTTGAGACAGTGTTTAATCGAGATGAACGGAATTACGATGGCAGTCGAGGAAATAAAGGTCAGGACCTTTTTGTTTTTATTCGAGATATATGTCCTTTGGGAGCACCGACCTATTTCAATATGCCATTTAATGATCTTGATAAGGTTCGAATGTATGTGTTGAATAATTGTGATGAAGTTCTGCCTTATTAGAAGAAGACCTTGAGTTGTACTGGAATTAAAAAGAATGAGGCTAGTAATTCTATTAACATTTTTTAATAACCTAACCTACAATAGAATTAAATTAAATAAGTAATGGATAAATGATATGTTCAACTATTTTTTAATAACCTAACTTGATAACTCAACAATGAGGCTAATAATTTTATCAACATATATATTAGCAATGTGTTAAAACTTGTGCCACTTTGCCTCTGGTAGAGAATTAGGGGAGACCAAAAATACTAGGCACGTCTGAAGAATTTGAGTCTCCTATCTGGACTGTTAAGTATTGCAATTGATCTCCCTTATATTTTTTTGTTAGGGGAATTTTTTTTTTTTTCGACAGCACCTTTGTTGCCAATGCTAACTATAGAAACCAAAATCCAACAAAGCAAGACATGAACTAAACTCGTAAAACCTGTGCTTATCACCGGGATATTAAGTTTTTTAAAATACTCTTTAAAATTTTATTCTTATTTGCAGGTTTCACATTGATTGCAATCTAGCTTCCCTTTTAGATTCAGATTTCTTTTGGGATTTTGATACGTGTATGCAATTAACATTGTGTAATATTGGATTTATATGTTAGGATTTTGATATATGTTGGAATTATCATTTTAGATGATTTGTACATTTTAATATCTAAATTCTTAATGGAATATGTGTTTTATTTTCTATGTTTGATTATTAAATATATTGATTTTGAGTGATATGCTTGGATCTTGGTTTAGATTGTTTAGTTTATTAATATTTTAATTTAATTTATAGGTTTCAAATTTCAAATAGGTGAAATCAAAATTATATTATTGTATTAGTGGCAAGATATATTATTTTGTCACAATATTTAACTTATAGTGACAACATATTTATCATAACATGATAGATATATTGTGACAAAAGATATGTTTTGTCACAATAAAACAACATTTATAGTGACAAAATATTGTCGCAACATGATATATATATTGCGACATTTATTTTGTCACAATATTTAACCTTATAGTGACAATGTATTTGTCGCAACATAACATATATATTGCGACAAATAATTTTGTCACAATAAAATAACTTATAGTGACAACTAATTTTGTCACAATAAAATAACTTATAGCGACAACTAATTTTGTCACAACATGTCCCTATATATTGTGACGAAATTTTTGTCACAATAAAACTAGTTATATGGACAATAATTTTGTCGCAACATGTCCCTATATATTGTGACGAAATTTTTATCACAATAAAACTAGTTATATGGACAATAATTTTGTCGCAACATGTCCCTATATATTGTGACGAAATTTTTGTCACAATAAATTTAATTATATCGACAATAATTTTGTCGCAACATGTTATATATATTGTGACTAAAACTTTTGTCACAATAAAGTAGCTTATAGTGACAATATTTTTGTCACAACATAAGATGTATATTGTGACAAAAGATTTTGTCATAATAAAATAGCTTATAGCGACAATTTTTGTCACAAAAAGATTATACATATAGTGACAAAAATTGCTTTTGTCACAAAATAGTAACAAATAGCGACAAATTTCATAGGTCTTGGAGGTCTTAAGGTGACAATTTTTGAATATTTTACGACAAATATTTTGTCGCAATTTTTATTCATTTTGTGAGAAAACATATTTTGTCACAATATATCTCTCCTCTAGCGACAAATTAACATTTGTCACAAAAAACATATTGTGACCGACTTCTAGTGACAAACCGGTGACAAATTTTTTTTTTTGTCACGATAATCTTATTGCGACAAAATATGTACTTTTAGCGACAAATTTGTTTGTCGCCAAAGACCAGATTTGTTGTAATGAAGTTTCCTGTCAATATTCCAAAGGCACACTTTATTGGATTCATTTTTAGCTTATGAGCCCTTATCCTCTCAAAAGATGCTTTGAGGTAAACTAAGTGTTCTTTCTTCGTTGTTGATTTCACCACCACATCATCAATATATACCTCCATAAATTTGCCGAGCATATCATGAAAAATAGAATTCATAACTCGCTGATATGTGGCACCAGCATTCTTCAACCCAAAATGCATTACCATCCATTCAAAAGTCCCAATCGATCCGGGAAAGCTAAAAGCTGTCTTTAGAATATCCTCCTCGGCTATATAAATCTGATTATAGCCTGAGTGTCCATCTATAAAAGACATAATTTGGTGCTTTGCAGCCGCATCAATCAATTGATCGACTATCGGCATTGGATATTCATCTTTTGGAGTTGCCAAGTTTATATTTCGGAAATCAACACATATACGCAATTTTTCATTCTTCTTGATAACAGGGACTACATTTGATAACCATTCAACATACCTTGTAGTTCGAATGAAACCAGCATCCAATAATTGTTCGATCTCTACCTTGACTTTATCAACCACCTCTTGAGACATTCGACGAGGTGGCTGTTTATATGGCTTGTAGCTATCTTTAATGGGCAGCCGATGTTCCATTAGATATCTGGCTAAACCAGGCATTTCCTCATAATTCCAAGCAAAACAGTCACTGTATTGTTTTAACATGCCGATAACCTCGGCTTGCAATTTTGGTTCTAACAGTGCACTAATGTAAGTTGGTCTAGATTCTACGTTACTGCCTAAATTCACCTCCTTTAATGGATCTTGAGTTTCTGCTTTGAGATCATCAAGCTTAGCTGGTGCCAATTCCAAGTCTTCCAATTGAATAACATCTAACTTTTCATTATCGATGTGATCAGCTTCTGCAAAATTAACCGATGGTCCTGGCTCTATTGTTACTTCTTTTTCTAGCCGTTTTTCGGCTATGTATGCTTGTAGCCTAATTCAAGCGGCCCTAAAAGGCTGCTGCCGAGCAGCTTCTCTTTCAAGTTTCGCTTCCATCAACAACTTCTTCAATTATAGCAAGCCAAGGGAACTCTACCTTCGGCCTAGTACTTTCTTTCTGTAATTCACCGATTTCCCGATCAGTAAGACTTCTTCTCATGGTTGCTGATGTGGGTCTCCCGTCAGCTCCTGTTCCCACAAATCGAATAGGAACACATTCTTCATCATACAAAACAGCATCTGCCGAGTACACTTTTGCCACCAATGGCTTGTCATCGGCATTCACTATCTTCAACTTATCTCCATCCCAAAAGATTAGCATCTGGTGTAATGATGATGGAATGCACATATTTGGATGAATCCAGTCACGGCCTAATAACAAATTATAAGAAGTCGTGGACTCGATAATAAAAAATGCCGCAAAAGATGTTCTTCCTCCAATTTCAACCTCCAAGGGAAGAATTCCTTTTGTTCTAGTAGATCCTCCGTTAAACTCACAAATTGCTACATCAGTGGGAATACCATCTTCTATACTCTTACCGAGTTTCTTAAAAGTATTAGCCGGAATAACATTTAAAACCAAGTCATTGTCTACCAAAACTCGGTTAATAGGTTGGCCTTCTACCCATACCTTAACATACAAAGGCCTAAGTTGTTGAGTCATTGCTAACAAAGGTATCTCAAAGATTACCTTTTTTGCCGATTCTGAGGAAAGAATTGATAAATTCTGAATCGGCTGAGTTCTTCTTCCTTCTGATTTACATCTATCTTCTGTTTCCTTCTTATTTTCTGTACTTGCAGTTAATGACAATAGGGCCTGGAACATTGTTGGTAAAACAAATGCCATATTACATGACATTTCATCTGGGAAACTGCCAAATTGAATTCTGAACTCATTTTTGCGTCTGGGCCATGTTAGCTGATGCTCCTCTTCCTCATCGGGTTGGTCTTTATCTGGAATACTAACTTCCTCGGCTAACTTTTCTTTGCTTACCTCTTCAATTTTCCTTTTTTCCTCGACCCTTCTCCTTTGTTCACTGTATTTCTGAGATCGAGTAAGGCCTCCATTCTGATATTGTTGAACTTTAGGGAATTTTGGGTGATTGACTCGAGTCCATCTGCCCTCCGCTGAGTTTGTTTTGGGTATTACAGTTCGCACCTTATATGAATCGGCTCCCTTTTGTACCCAAATTTTTGATTGAACTGGTGACCTCCTTTTAAAACTAGGATGCCGATTTTGTGGATGAAATCAGCTAGATATATTTTCTTGCTGATTTTGCTTCTCCGCCTTAACATGACTGCTGCTAGAATCATCTTGCCGAAGTTGTTCACCAGGCTTAATTGGGAATGTAAGCCTCTCAAGAATTCTTTTCTTCTTTGGTTGAACCTCCATTGTCTCTTCTTCTTTAGGCTTCTGCTTTCCCTTGCAAATTGGGCAACCCTGGTCTATCAGGGCCAATTGGGCCTACCTCAACTATTTCTGCAGCTCTGCCATCTTTTTAAGGGTCACATTTGATGAAAGGAACTCATCTGATGCCTTTTTAGCCTCCTGCTGATTTTCTTGCTTGGCTAAGCTTATCACATTAGTAAACGCGATTATAGGGAATGGATTGGTGTCCACCTTCATGGTCTCTGAAGTTTTCTCTGGGAACTTCAAAGTACCTTCATCGATAGCCTTCTGCAATAAACCTCGTAGAATAGTACGATCATTAGTAGCATGGTTCCAAGAGTTATGATGCTTACAGTATTCTTTCCCTTTTAAGTCATTTGTCGATGGAATCTTATGCCCTTTAGGCAAAGATATCATTTTATTGGCCAACAAGTGATCAAAAATCTGATCTGTTTTTGACAAATCAAAAGAATAACTTTTCCCAATATCGGCAGGACCTTTCTTTGGTGTCGATATTGATGTTGAACTGCCCCCCGTGGTCAGCTTTGGTTTAACCAAAGCTTCACAGGTTTATAGTTTCTTGATATTAATCTCTATCACGTCAACTTCTAATTTATCTCCAACTTCTACCGAGAATACCTCATAATTGGGGTCCTTGTAATAGGTACCTTTAGAAGTATTCCTCCTCTCTTTCTCTTCTTTAAGTATCTTCTCATACCGAGAATCCCTGTTTACTAAATCGAAGAGATCTTGAAACTCAACCCCATCAAACCTCTTGCGATGTTCAATGTCCAAATCGTTTAATGCCAACTTGATATACTCTGGTTCTGGCAAGCTTACTTGACATTTAAGTTTAGCTTTTTTGAACCTAGCAATAAAAGTTTCAACTGATTCGCTTGGCAACTGAGTTAAACGAGATATATCCGCCAGCGTAGCTTCTGCCTCTGTTCGGTGGAATTGGGTATGAAAAATGTCCTCCATTTCGTCCCATGTCCGAATAGAATTGGCTGGTAAATTGCTGTACCATTCAAATGCTACCTCAGCGAGAGAACTGGAGAATAACCTCATCCTCAGCCAAGGACTAGGGCCTGCTTCACCACATTGTGCTGTAAAGCTCGCAATGTGCTGCACCGTATAAAAATTTTCTTTACCACTATACATGGAAAAATCGGGATACTGATAATTTCTAGGCAACTCATGAGCATCGACATGATCGGGATAAGGCTTTTTGTATACTGGCCGAGCACGTCTGGGTCCCTGTGCTACCTCAGCCTGTATTAAAGCCAAAATTTGAGCCCTATCGATCCCTGCATTTTGTCCCGGAGGATCATTTGGGTGCAATGGAACGAATGGATTAACCCATTCTCATTGTTGATTCGCATTGCCTTGCCCCCCAGCAACCGCCGGAGGTACCAATAGATTAGCTCTGCCTTGGTTTTGGTTTTCAACCACCTCTTGCCGATCTCTCACCACTGGAATTGGCTACACTGGTGGACGCTGCACATTCTGATTATGTTGATTATTCACTGGTGGTTGATACATTGGCACTACAGTTACTGCCGGCGGATCTGACAATATTGGTGGGTTACTAATCGGCACGCCAATAGTAGGATTCGGCACATTGCCGATCGCAATACCCAACGGTTGAATTGGCATCATGCTGATTGGCATTCTGAGGGTTGGATTTTGCAGCATTGCTCCCGTCATTGTTGTCCTTCCTTTTTCAGGAATAATTACCTTTGATGAAGAAATATGCCGACCCAATGATTCATGCACATTTGAAGCTTTAGCCTAATCAGATCGGCTTTGCACCACCAATATCTGAATTGATACTGCATCCATTTTTTGATCCATCCCATCCATTCGGGCATTAACCTTTTCCATTCCTTGCCGAATGGATTCAAGTATTTGCATGACGGGAACATCCGATGGGAAGGAAACCCCTGCTGTATGAGATCTGACTTGACCAGTTGGTTGGACTTCTTCTTCCTCTTCGTCATTCGAATTCGTATTCTTTGTATTCTTCTTGGGAGGCAACTTTGTTATAAATAAATTATTCACCTAGTGGGTCCCACCGGGTGTGTCAAAAATGTTGACCTTAAAATCGGCCGGTTAAAGCCGATCTTAATTTGATGTAAAATGGGCGTGCCAGAACCACTTGTGTGGTTCGATTGTAAACAGTCAATGTTAGTCCCTTTGAAAATGTTGACTTTCAGACGATGCGAGAAAATGGGAACAATAAAATTCCTCTTTTGAGTTCAAAAATGCCTTTGTTAAAAGGACTTTTCAGTGAATAATTTATAGAAACGTATCAAGAGAATAGAAAAGAGAGAAAAATAGATATAGCAAGAAAAGAGAGAGAAAGAGAGAGATAAAAGGAAAGAGAGAAATAGATAGAACGAGAGATTGAGAAATATAGAAGGAACGAAAGAAGAAATAGCAAGGATGCTATTATTGGAAAAGCTTGAGAAAACAAATAAATAATAATAAAGATTTTGAGGGTGTTGGACCTTTTTCTCAGCATGCCCTTTTATTTATTTATAGAAAATATTAGAAACAAATTCATACTAATAAGTACTCTAAGTATAATAAAACTCTATCTCATTACTAAATTTAAATTCAAATTAAGGTTCCTAGATAAATATTAATTCCTAACTAAAATCTGGTAAACATATAAATCTTATCTAACATAAAGTACTTCAAAAATATTTCAAAAATACTCCTATCTGATCAATGACGCCCTGTAGCTTTGCCATGTCACTGTATCACCTATAGCCCACTTCCATATCATTATATCAATGCTATCACAATTGCGACCCGAATCTAATGCTTTAATTCCATGTTTTCAAGCCCGAACTTATCACTGCATCCCTCAGCCCAATATTTGTGCAGCCCGAGTACCTGAAGCATCATCAATCAGGCCCATATGCTCTTGGCCCATAACACCTTATCATTGTTTATCAAACCCATGGAGCCTAAACCCAATTACCAAAATGGGTGTCAACACTACCACTCTCAAATTTATCAAACCCAATTGGAGCCTAAAGTTGTTAGAGTGTTCAACTCCCTGAATAGGTGTGTCTGTGTTTGAGTTTTCCCTCCTCCCCACAATTTGCCAGGGCAAAAAGAGAAAAAAGGCCCAGTTGGGCCTGTGAATTGGGAGCCCAGGCACATTACTGCCGGGCTTTGACTACTTAACAGACCAGGCCTGAAACAGATTTGATAATCCCAAACCCAAACCACGAACCTTTTGCATCTTCATGGGCCGAGCTACGGGCTTCGAATGATTTTTGAAATTTATCCTTTATTCGGGCTTCAGTTGGGTTTTATTGGGCTGAACTTGAAACCTTTTATTTTAAAAAGAAGACAATGAAATTCAAAATGTAATATTGACTTGGGGTAGTCTTGGGAGGAGAAATACCACATCCATCATTTTCATGTTCGAAAATAATTTTTACACTGAGTAGTTATAGTGAATTGTCAGACCTATTACTTTTAATTGGCCATTTGTGCAACAAATAAGCGAGTGGGACCATCAACTTGCTTGTATTTTGTATAAATAATCAATCAAAAGTATTCGGTTAGGCAATTCACTACAACTTTTCGGCGCAAGTATCACTATTCTTTTGCGTTTATTTCCTATGAATGGTGTCGGGCACATGAATTCTGTTTTTTTTATAATTTTTTTCTATAACACGTCGTACTAGTACTAAATTTAATTTTGTAAAATAATTTTTTATTGTTTCATTTAATGTTAATTTTGATCGATCTCTTTGTCATTTACCTTCTACGATCTTCTACTCTTCATTAGCGCATCTATAGGTTAATGTAAAACCGAAAAAAAAAAAAAAAAAAAATGTAATACAGTAAAAAAAGAAATAAAAGGTTGTAATGGTATGGTGACCTGCTGTGGAATGAAAACATTTGGACCAGAAGCGGGCCTCAGACTTCTGTTGTACGTGTTACACACCCACAATGATACTTCCTTTTGATAACGTAGCATTTTATTTGGCTCTGGGCCATTAGCTTGACCCGTACTGATGTAACGTAACGGAATCAATTATTACGATTGTGAATTATTGTCAACCTCACACATAATTTTAAAATATATTAATACATATTTGTTCAAAAAAAAGTGTCCACATTTTTAATTTTGGTTGTCTCAAAATAATTGCCCCAATTTAAAATGTAATGTTACTATTTTATTTTTATATTCTTAATTTACTCCAAGAGCCTTGTGACCTATAGGTTCGACATTCTATCTTTTCATATTATAAAGCCTCATCTTTGTAGTTAGATCAAGAACGAACCTTTGGATCTCGATCGAATACAACAATGCATCACGAATACTAATTACAAATATTTTTATTCTTTGTTCTATTTCTTTCATCGAAAATTATTTACTACTGCTACATGTTATTCGACAACTAACCTAGTGGTATATTATCTACTCCAAAGTGAATTGTAATGGCTCGAGCTCTCAAAGGGGCAAAATAGTTATTTCATATATTTTATGTGGACTCACCATATAAAGGTATATTTGGAAATTCATTCCCTACATAAGGTCCAAAAAAAAATACTTTTTTTTTTAGGACGGAGGGAATAAAATTGATGAATTTTTATTAAAATTTTAAAGCTTAATTTTCATACAAGTAGTGACTTATTATTGAATTATAAATTGTCGCTATTAAAAATGATTAATATTATACTTGTTTATGAAATTAATGAATAAAAAAATTAAAAATAATATTGCACTGCAATAAATAGAATACAATAATACTCTTGTTAGCATTTATCTCAATTATTAATTATCACAATTTTATCATTTTTCAAAAACTAATTATAAAATAAATGAAAATCCATACCTTATAGAGTAACACATATTTTTAAAAACAATACCTAATTCACCACCGAATTTTTTTTTAATTATAAAGTCCATAAAGAATATACAGTATAGAGTCTATAATTATAGCCTATCAATTACGCAAATAGTGTAAGATTTAGACAGTAAATTTAAAAAATGGACACTTGTCTGATGACTTATCCATCTTACAAATGGATACGCCATAAAAAATGGACATTTTTTTACTAATTTTTTTTATTACAAAATATAAGTTTCGGAGAGCAAGAGTGGTTAGTTATTTTAGTGAAATTAGATGTTGACTTAAAATGGTCAAATAGGTTTCTTTGTTTTTTTATAATTGATTAATTGTCACAATGATTAACAATTAAATATACACCAATCACACGATAAACTGTAAAGTAAAATAAATATATAAAAAAAGATGAAATTTGTATATAAATATATATACAGGTCACATGTATATATATGGGAACTAGTCTAGGTGGTGATAAGTGTAAAAATTGAATTTAATTGTTTCCTATCTTGTTTAGGGATATGGTTGGTTAATATAATGTGAGTGAAAAAGATATTGTTAGTGAATGATAGAATAAAATTAAATATGATAATAACAAAAGTTCACAATAATAGACAAAAAGTAAAAATAGTGATGTGAAACAATAATTACATTCTCGAAACTTACAGCCGTCTCTAACTTTTCCTCTGTTCTCTCTCTTTTCTATCTCTTTCTCGCAGCTGCTCGGCCCCTTCTGCTTTGCTCCCTGCTCCCTTCCATGGGAGTGCGGAGGTGACTTTGCTTGCCTCCCACATGTTAATAATATCAGCTTGTCACAATAAGTTCGCATGTGCGGTGGTTTTTTACGTTATTTTTTGTTTTTGTATGGCTAGATTTGTTCTTGTTTGATTCGTGTCAGACTCCACAGGGTGGATATGTTGTTTTCCCTTCGGATAGATCTCTTACCTAGGTCGATTTTTGTTTTTCCCTGACTTGATTTGATTTGTGTAGGGTTGGGTGTGTGGAAGCGCCTTATGGATGCAGTTTTTGAGCTATTGCGTTAATGATGGCCTGACTTTTGGTCACTCCAGTTTGCTGCTCTTCTCCTTTGGTGGTTTTAGTTCTAAAACGGTGGCTCTTTCTCAATAAATTTGGAGTCTATTGTTCATTTTATTGTATTGCTTCATGATTTGTATGTCTTTATCTGGCTTGGCTTGGCTTAGGCCTTTGTGCCTTTCAAATGATAAAAATAAAAAAAATAAAAAAATAAAAAACAATAATTACATTATATATATATATAATATTTTTCTGTCCGCTTCACAAATTGTCTCCCTTTGTAATGACTGATTCTCCTTCCTTTCAAAAGTACAAAGAAATAAGAAAGATATTCACAACTGTGATCAAACGGTGTAATTTGAATTAGACTCTAAAAATCTTCGAAATAACAAAATAAGCATTTTAAAACATTATAGAACTTCAGTGCAAAAAGGATTAAAAATCTAATTAAAACAAAAAATCCCGTAATTGTGGTGACAAGTGCGACTAGTGGCACTTCGCAAATCTCCCTAACCAGCAGTAATCAGACTGATAGTCAAAAGTGCGACTGGTACAAAACTTTAAACGCACGATGTGCTCCTCACCCACATGCCTGTACCGAATATGTCTTCATCCAATTCCACGGTGCCTAGGCACTTGCAAATCAACTCCAAAGATCGAGACACAAATTAAACAAAAAAAATTATAACTCGATAAACAAATTTTAACAACAAAAGTCACCAAACATAAAAATTAAATATCTCACATTATTCCATTCCTCAACTGTGAAACGTATATTCCAATTTACAAAACAAAAACCATTTTTAAATATTTTTCTTTTACAATATCGAATGAATGATTCGGGATCACGAAGGTATAATGTCCCCTTTCTCAAATGTAAAGTAAGAGAGACTAGACGGAGCATCTGTGGACGTTGGTATGAATTTTTATATGATGATGAAATAAAAAACATTCGTCAATATAATACATATATATTTTAATCATTTCGAGTGGTAGAAGCTTCTATGGGAGCTCAGAAAGTGAAGTACACATAAGGCCAACTACTTTCCATTTTTGGCATTTATGGGGGTGGAGGACGCGTATGAGGCCAACTACTTTCCAATTTTGGGGAAGGCGGTGTTCGTTGGTGGTGGACACGTATGACCACTTAGTATCCCCCTGATATTCATCATTTTATTTTGATAACAGTGCCTTAATTGATTATATATAATTATGTGCAGTTCAAATTATACATACATATATATATATATATGGATGCTGAAAATACCATTATAGTATATTTATAGTGTGTATTACAATATTCATGTGTAAAAAATACCTTTAAAGTTTCGATTTGGTACAAATAGGTCATTTCTCATACATTAAAGTTATACTTTGACCAAATTGCCCTTACATAATAAATAAGTATCTTTAATTATTTTTTTAATTATATATTTAATGAAAATTGATAATTATATTAAAATTTAATAGGGAATAATTTTTTATTTTTTGTAGTTATAAAAGGACCTGAAGTTTTCATTCCATATGAGATAACTAATTCTTTTTTCTAAGAGACATAATACCCGAAAATATATAGAAAGAATTTTTTAATCCTAAAAAATGGGTTAAATATAGTTAATATGCATGTAACACTCCCATACTATGATATTATTATTATCATACACACACTCTTGAACATTTTTTGAAGAGTAAAAGAGCAAAATATGTATTACAACATTATTTTATGTCAGATTTCTGATTGAGGATTGTTTTCCCACAATTTTTTAAAAAATAGAGATGTTTTTACCAAACTTTTTAAAATAGGACTGAAATTCGCTACGAAAAGTATACAGGGGTGCTTTAAGCACTTGACCTATATATATATATATATATATATATATATATATATATATATAAGGAATTCAACTCTTTGAGATCCAAACCAAATCATTAGTTACATATGCAAAAGTTCGAATCTAGGCTCCCAAGAATAATAAGAAACAACCCATCTAGGCTCCCAAAAATAACAGGGAGTAACCTAACCATTAAGACACGATGTCTTTCTCAATGGTACCAAATCATAACAAAATTTGAATACTAAATATGACCTCAAAATTTAAAAAATTAGAGGTCAAAGTCGGCCAGTGAAAGGATGGAAGATTCTCTTTATTCCATTCCCTTTCCAAATACAAAGACAAGAAATAAAAGTTAAAGACGAGGTCAAAGTCTATCCTTTTCTTTATCCCATTCCCTTTCGAAATACAAAGATGCCTAAATTTTTTAATCTCTTTATTTCTTTCCCTTTCGAAATACAAAGATGGAACAATAACGAAAGTTCGAGGAAGACTTATCCCCAGCAGGATTCCTATGCATGGATCAGCCTCGAAATTCATTTGTCTTCCACCTTCTACCTATTGATATAAATATTCATTATGTTTCCACCTCAAATGCACCATCCATAACTTTAAGGTATATCTATTTCGCATTTTCTCTACTTTAAGACTAATTTTATGGATTCTATCTGCATTGCCACTACTTTAAGATAAATCCAAATAGTTTATGTCTTTTTTTTCTTTCTTTTTTTCCTTTTTCCTCCAATATGCTACTTTTTTGAAATTATCATTACTTCTTTTAGATACATGAGCCCACCTGAAACGTTTACCATGACGTTGCCTTTTTCATTTTTATTGATTTGTCGGAAGTGTAATAATACCAACATACTGTATTTTAAATCATATTGCAAAAAGTAAAGTAGCTTTTCTTTATTTTATTTTTTTTTTAATTTTTTTTTCTCCCTTGAAATTCGGGGATAATCTCCATTGATGAAAAGTAGGATCCTACTATTTTAGTTTTCAGTTTTCTGATTTTTCATAGACTCGTCCATGGAGATGTGAGTATATAATTTTAGATATTTTTCTCATAAACATTAGCTAACAAAAATGTCTGACAATAAAATTTCTTGTAAATTATCAAGTATTGTATAATTGATATTAAACATGTGTACATATATGCAAATGTAAATGTGATAATGATATGTTATTTGAACTAACAAAATGATGGACTTGCTTTTTTGAAAATGAGGTTTATTTACAAAATAATAATTTTTAAAATTTTTAGAAGTTAAAACTCGAAAAAACTCGAAATTAGAAATTAAACTATATTCAAGAAATGGAGAGGATATTGATGACAATCAAAGAGATGTTGTGGATTCGTGGTCCTGGATTAATCAATAATTTTTTATTTATCCGTGGACCTGGATTAATCAATAATTTATATATTTATTTTTTCTTTTCCGGTAAGTTAAAAAGAGATGACAAGAAAGCAAATTGTAACCTGTAAATGATCATCAATTCTGACATATGCATACACTAAAAATAGGCTTAATTATTGCAGCACAAGTGTCAACATCAAAATTTTTCTTATTGGAAAAAGCATCAAATTTTTCTTATGATACACTAAAAATAGGCTTAATTATTAGCTGTTCAAAGTGGCGCCCAAAAACAGCAACGTTACAAGTTTTAATTCCCTTTCCTTTTTCAAAATTTTTCTCTGCCGATATATGCTTATATTGCCACACACGCCATTTTCTTACTTGAAATTAGTAAATTATAAGATTACTCTCTTATTTCAAAACAAATTTAATCTTATATTTAAGAGTTTCGAATAGGTGTTTTGAATTTATAATCGGAGAAAATGTAATACAAAATTTGATGCTTTGTTTGATAGAAAAAACATAAAATTTGTAAAGCTTGGAGAATGATTTATTCATCATCTTTTTTTCTTCTCTCTTTATATTCTCTCTCCCAAATGAAGAATTTTTTTTTTCTTCCTTCTTTTCCAGCAAACGACCATGGTATATCTTATTGAAAACTAGAGGTTATTTTTCTTTTCTTTTTGGATCTGTGTTTGACAACTAGATTTTATTTTTCTTTTCTTTTATAAAATATATACTTTTAAAAAAAAAAAATTGAGAAATTTTGGGGGTGCCCCACTCCCACTTAACAATAAAAAAAAAAAGAATGAATGAATGGGATGAACTTTCATAATTGTCAAGAAACAGGTCTTCTTATTTTTAGTGAATAGAAAATGAGAAAAGAAGCTGATCAGACTGTCACAAAGCCACACGCTCCATTAATTGCCCATCAAATTGCAATGTTGATCTTTTGTTTTAGTATAAAGAAAAGAAAAAGAGAAAAGGAAGAAGTTCCATTAATGTCCACTTATCAAATTACGATCAGTGTTGGATTTTGCCTTTCAAAGAAGCAAATTAACTGAAGGAAGAACTTTAATCAGACTCTTATCGAAAGACGTAGGGTGTGAGCATGGTGTGTTGTGGTGGATTTCACACGTATGTTTATGATTTAATAGTAAGTTCCCTACAAGTATAAGAGATTCCTAAGTAAAGTGTATTATCAAAACTCAAAGCGAGAAATTATTACATGGTGTGAAAAAATTTAAAGTCATAAATTAGACTACATTCAAGAAATGTAGAGGGTATCGATGGCAATCTAGCAGGTGTTGTCGACTCTCCTCGTACTTTTTTTTTTTTTTTTTTTTGGTTAAGTTAAAAAGAGATGACAAGTAAATAAATAGGTAAGTTTTATGTCAATTTTATTCAGATTTTACTTGCATGTTAAATATTGATTGAAGACCAATAATTCCGAGATAATGTAATAATTTATAAATGATTATCAATTCTCACATTTGCATGTACTAAAAATTGGCTTAATTATTGCAGCACAAGTGTCAACATCAAAATTTTTCTTATTGGAAAAAGTATAAGAGTGAACTTTTATTAGCTGTTCAAAGTGGCGGCCAAAAACAGCAATGTTACAGGTTTTATTTCCCTTTCTTTTTTCAAAATTTCTCCCTATAGATGCTTATATTGTGACACACGCCATTTTCTTACTTGAAATGAGTAAATTATAAGATTATTCCTTTGTTTCAAAACAAATTTAATGTTATATTTAGGAGTTTCGAATTAATGTTTTGAATTTAAAATCGGAGAAAATTTAATACAAAATTTGATGTTCTGTTTTATAGAAAATAATAAAATTTGTCAAGCAGGAAGAATGATTTATTCATCATTTTTTTTCTTCCCTCCTTATATTCTTCTCCCAAATGAAGAAAATTTTGTTTCTTCCTTTTTTTTCTAACAAAAGACCATGGTATATCTTATTGAAAACTAGAGTTTATTTTTCTTTTCTTTTTGGAACTGTGTTTGAAAACTAGATTATCAAAAAAGAAAATTTGATTGTTTATCTCAGGAATTTTCCTTTCTCCTTTTCCTTTTCCCCTTTTCCCCTTTTCCTTTGATGAGTGCTTGTAGACATCACACATAAATAAAATCTTCATGTATTGTCCATGTGTTTGTACGACCAAGCAAGTCTAATTGGACTCAATCGATCTCATGTGTCGTTTTTTACTTTTTCCTTTGAAACTTTGACGAGTGGTAGTAGGTGTCACAAAAGCATGAGAATCCTTACTCCACGCCTTTATGGGCACGAGCTCACTGGAGACAACTCTGGTTTCTATAAGAAATTAATGTATATGTAGTCTTATTTGATAATTCATTTCAACAAAATTAAATGAATAATGCCGTTGTTAGCATGGGAGAGATATTTATACTAAAAAAAAATTAAGATCTGCTGAGTTTGTAATTTTGAAAACAGTTCTTAAAAACTCAAAAAATATAAAATTATTTTAAAAAAATTATAAAAAATAGTTTTCTGAAAATACGCCTTTTTATTAATGAATTTTTAGAAAATAGTTTTAAAAAAACTGAACCAAACAGAATTTTTATGTAATTTTTTATTTTTTAGTTCTCTACAAATAAAAAATTATTTTTAAAGTTACAAATTAAACGAACTTTAGATTATCCGTTGGTGAGGACCTCTTCTTCAAAGATTTGTCAGCTGTAACCATGGAGACCACCCACTTAAAAATCAAATCCAAATTCTCATCTTTCTATGAATAGATATCTTTATTTTATAATGTAGATGTCTTATTTCTCGAAGATGTGACCGAATTGATGGATTAAAATTTATGCCAAGTTCTATCCCTTAAGTAATCCTTCATGCTTTTTTCTTGTTTTTTTGTATGGATGGATAAATCTCTTTATTTGTGTGGATGTCTTGTATTTCTCGAAAGAGTGATGCAAATGAAAGATTAAAATTTATGCAAAGTTCTATTTTTTGGCAAACTCTTTGACATTTTTCCTTTGGGCGAATAGATTTTTTATTTGTATAAGAAGTCTTGTATTTTCAAAAAAGTGATCCGATTGATGGATTAAAATTTATGCCAAGTTCTTTCTTTTACTTGTTCCTTCATGTTTTTTCTTTTTTAATCAATGAAAAGAGAACTCTTTCTATTTTTATCAACGAATATAGATCTCTCTTTTTATATGTTGTATAACTTAGATATCTAGTATTTCTTGAAAAAGTAATTCGATTGATTGACAACAATCTATGCGTAATTCTATCCTTTACTTGTTCCTTTGGGAGATGCCATATATATGTGTGTGTGTGTGTGTGTGTGTGTGTGTGTGTGTGTGTGTGTGTCATGGTATAGAGTCATGTTTTCGAGTGTTAGTCCACATGAGCTTTTCACATGTCACGAGTTTGTTACAAATCTTTATCTTGACGCATACATTATGCAAATTGGGAAGGAACTCCAGCTGTTATTATTCATCAAATTTTATGTGATTTGATGATGAAGACAAGTTTCTTTTATTTTGTTTATTTATTTATTTTTGGGTACCTTTTTTTTTCCAAACCTTTTTGACCACATCTTATAAAACGACAATTTTATCCCTCCCTTACAAAAAATGACAATTTTGTCAATCCCTTATATAAAATACAATATAATATCTTATTGCACCCTTGATAATTGTGAACAACTTAAAAATGGCACCTCTACCCTCTCTCCACCCTCCTTTCAATCTATCTCCCCGTCTATCTCTCCAAAACCCACTCCCAAATCATCTAAAACCACAATTTCTGTCAATCAATCCCCATTCTATGAATGATAAACCTCCCTTATTCATTCACAAAAAGCAATCAAAGCAAACAACCTCTACCAATGTTTCATCAAAACCCGTTCAGTCCACAATGCATGACCAGCGCAAACCACCATAGCCTTTCGAAATAGCACTTTTTGTAATACCCCTAATTTTAAAAGTATAGTCTCGGTATTTCTTTTAATTCTTTTATTTGCATTTTTATTTATTTAATTGGTGATTTGATTATATGTTTAATTATTTAATTGTTTAATTTAATTATTTATTTCCATTTACATTGTTTGCTTATGTAGAAATTGAAATAATTATTTTATTTGAATAAATTAATAAATTGGTTAATTAAATTATATGTTTAAATGTTTATTTTATTTTAAGGAGTTAGGCTTGGATAGTATGTATTACTTTGATAGGAGGTTAAATGGGTACAGTTAATACCCATGGATGGTTATACATATATACCCATGTATATATGTATATAGGGTTAGTTTAATTATTAATTATTATTAATGATTAAATGAGTATCATTATTCATTATATATGTATTATATAGTTTTAGAGTTTTATATTTTAATGAAATCACGTGGTGGGATAACCGACTTACTTATATATTTATTTTCTTTTCTTTTCATTCTCTAAGTATAATTAGAATTAGGTTTTTTTAAACCTATAAATATGTAAGGTTGTGTCTGCCAAAGGTTTTTAGAACCCTATTCACGTAACAGTGGAGGCAGAGAGAAAGAACAGAGAGGTTTGAGAGAAAACTGAGAGAATAAGTTAGGGTTTCAGCCATAGATTAAAGGTCGGACCAATGAGGAAGGAAGAAGATTGCTTGTGGGTTGAATTAGGAGCAGTAGAGGAGTTGAGAACAGTTAAGAAATTGCCAAAAATTTAGGAAGACGACGTTGAGATTTTAGTCCGAAATCTCAAAAACAAGTTCTATATCTTACTCATTCCCTTAGACTTGTGTTCTGTACATGCCTAGATAATCTTCAGGATTTAATCGGATTTTAAAACTGATCTTGTATGCACATTAATTTCGAGTTTTAAACTGTATTATGTGATGTTAATTGAAATTGATTTATCTCATCAATTGTTTCATATTATGCATTATAAATTGTTGTTAATGATGCATATTGTGTTTTTATGAACTTCTGGAATAAATTCGGGACATAAATTGAACTCCTAGGAACCCTATCAAAGAGTTACAGAAGTGTTTTAACCCTATTAAGGGGTTCGGCATACGCCTCTCTGGGATAGAGAGAGCCGGCTCTCCAAAGGAAGGAGCCGGCTCTAGGAGAGAGAGCAGGCTCCACAAGGAGTAGAGCTGGCTCTCCCGACTCCACAAAGGGAGGAGCCGGCTCCCTCTTTGGGAGAGGCGGCTCCTCTACTGGCAGTGCACCTACGAGTGTAATTTTGAGATTTTTGGAACTTCAAGGGCTAAAGTGAAATTCTGGACATTAATGGGGGGGTTTTAAATGGTTTAAATAACATGTTAAAATCTCAAGATTGTTAGTCTATGCTATTATGCTAAAATATTGGACATCATGAAATTTTAACTACTTATTTGCATGCTGTCAATGGATGTGGCAGATTTAATTACTTGTGATTGTTCTAGCAAGTTAAATGGATTAGTATGATTATACTCTTGTATAATTCAATATAATGTGCTTAGTTAGTTATCTGATTTTCATTATATCATTATTTGGATTTTAATTGATGAACAATTTGTATCTGTTTTATCAATTAATGGATCGTTTTGTGGATTATATGCACCGGTATGGGACGGTAGCATATTAGGAATGGATTAGTTCAAAATACTAAGTTCTACCTATTCTGGAATAAGGGAATGAATTAACTATAAAAGTTAAGTCCTACTTATATTTGTGTCAGGTCAATAAACAATTGAATGATATACCTTGGGTTTTGGGTGGATTTATATATATATGATTATCATACCGTGATATGAGCTTAAGTCTCAGGATCATGGTTATGGTGCGTATATTGCCTAGGATGGATAACGGTACATAGTAGACATCTAGTCCCCTGGTAAGTCTAGGTATACATGCCCATTTTATATGCGATTTGCATGTTACCTTTTATTCAGGTTGAGACAGACCTATGGTCCAGTGAGCATCCTATAGTGTGTATTTATACATATATGAACTATTTAGCCATTGTTAAGTTATCTAGGATGTATCTGCGTATCGAGCCTCTATTTGGATTGTAGTGGAGTAGAACTTATTTATGAGCTTGACCCACTATTATTTTTCAGGTATCGGACAGTTCCAGTCTTAGAGCTTGTTCGTGCTAAACAGAGACAGTCAATCACTCTTCCAACTACGTTAGACTATTATTAATGTTTTAGTTTTGGTTTCCTTTTTAGTTCAGTTTATTTTTAGATGGGATTTTATTAGGGGTCCACTAGATGGATTCCCGAGTTGTAATGTTTGGAGGTTTTGGATTATGGGATTATATTATTATTTGGAATATTTATTATTTAGATTTATTTCAGCTTATTTAATCTTTATTCTTTAAATTCTTCTTGTATTCTATGCTTGTTTATATACTTATTTGTTTGGTATCCCTCGGATCTGTGCTCGGACATTGTGATATCCCCGGATCTCCAGATGCGAGTTGGCCAGGCCCACGCTCGATTACCCGAGGATATCAAATCAATTAGCAGTTAACGAACACAGAATACAATTAAAACCAAAAGAGATAAATAAAATTTGCTGAAATGAAAACTAGAATGACAATCCAATAATAGAAACCTCATAATATTTATTTCCATTGATAAACAAAACTATTCTGATACAACTGATCCTCCACGAATACAAATCCTTCTCCAAATTATACAACTCGGGAATCCATTTAGTGGACCCCTAAAATCCCAACTGAAAATTAAAACCCAAGTCTAGTACATGAAATAAAATCCTAGTCATCGGTGGAGTGAATGACTGTATCTGCTCAGTACGATCCAGCTCTAAAACTGGAACAAACGAACACCTGTAACAATAAGAGTGGGTCAGGCCCACATGCAAATTCTTCTCTAATTGCAATCCAAACAATAACCCGATACGCAGATACACCATAAATACCTCAACAATATCTATATAGTCCGTAATAGATAAATATATATCCACACTACAAGACTCTCACTAAACTATGCTGAGGGTCTCAACCTGAATAGAAGGCAACATGCAATACGCACCTGAGTGGGCATGACTACCTAAGCCTAACAGGGTATACTGTAATACCCCTAATTTTAAAGGACAGTTCTGGAATTTGTTTTAATTATTTATGTGCATTTTTAATACATTTATTTACTTGTTTTGATTAATTAATTATTTACTTGATTATTTGAATTAATTATAATATTTGTTTTAAATTGAATTATTTATTTAATTGTGTTTTAGTTTAATTACTTGTATTTTTATTTGTTTAAATTGAATTGTAGTTTAATTAAGTTAAAGGAATTATGTATGTTTAGCCGACATAAGTTAAAACTTAGGTTTTCTTGGGTCGACTAAGGGTTTCATTAGGGCTCTAATTATACAAGGATTAGGGTTGGAGTATTGAGCCTATAAATATATTCTTTATGTGGGTTTAGGGTTTTAGAAAACAAAACACATAAACTCTTTTCACGTTACAAAGGGATACAGAGAGTTGTGAGGGCAGAGAAACAGAGAGGGAGTTTGAGTAATTTACAGAGAGGCTTAAGGTGGAAGGAGTGGAGTGCTTCTGGGTTGAACCAAGAGCACCGGAGGAGTGGAACGATAGTCTAGAACGTTGTCGGAAACTTTAGAGACGGTGGATTACAGTTTCAAAATCTGAAACTACAGGTAAGTCTCTGTTCTTCTCTCTCCCGTTAATTCGTGTTCTGTGCATGCCTAGTTAAGACTCCAGGGATTAATCAAAGATTAAAATAAATGAAACGAATGTTATGATTCATCTAATATGCATGTTTAAATTAGTTTTTAGTTCCATTGAATTAATCTGTTTTAGTGTTGTTTAAAAGTTCTAACTGAAATCTTGTTGCGGATTGTTTTAAATCTTGTGTTAAATTCTTGTTGTGAATATATATTTATGCTTGAGAATTAGTCTGAGGCATTAAATGAACCCTTGTATAAGTAATTAACACAGTATTGAATGTCACCAAATTAATCTGTTGTGGGTTGCTTAAAATTTCAGACTAAGGTTCTGTGATCGTTGCTTCTAAACCTATGTTCCATGCATGCTATCATTGAATATCAGTGGTTCAAATATGTACCTAGGACTGAGATTAAACCTAGAATAAAAATTAAAACATGTTACAGATGCTCTGGTAATCACCGGAATCAGAGAAAACGAAGCTGGAACGGACAACGGCTGCTAAGGGAAGGAGAGCAGGCTCCCAAAACCCTTAGAGCCGGCTCCCAAAGAGTTGGAGCCGGCTCTAAGTGATTTAGAGCAGGCTCCAAATGGTTTTGAGCAGGCTCAAATTTTTTAAAGAGCCTACTCCATTTTAAAACGCACAAAACTGAGTTTTAGGGACTTTTTGGCTGAAATTGGATTTTCTAAAATTATTTAAAGGGTACTAGATGTTGTAATTTAATGTTTAAGACTTGTAAAAATGTTGGGAAGCAAAATTACAAGTAGGACCTAAGAACGGAATTAATCTAAGATTAAACAGTGAACCCATGGGTGGATGATTTGAAAATTAATTTCTATTGTCTACTATTTTTGGAATTTTATTTCTCTGCATGGCTTGGATTTATAAATTATGTTTTGCAGCTGTGTTATAAGCATACTGTTGTATAGTTATATGTATGCTTAGTTGGGATCAACTGGTGTTAAAATCTGTTTTACATTGCATCAGTTATGGTATTGTTTGGAGAGGTAGATTGTGTAATTCTACTTTATCAATTTAACGGACTGTAATTGGGATTCTAAATCTTATATTGAATGCATAAGTTGGTTATATACATGTTAAACTATATTTATGCTAATTCTGAAGTATGGTTGATAAATACTTATTTCTGTTTTTGTCAATTTCGTTAACTGGAGGATTGTATGTACCGGTATGGGATAGTAACATACTAGGTATGGACTTGTTTAAACACTAAGTTCTACCTAACTTGGATTAAGGTATGGATTAATTGTATAGGTTAAGTCCATCACCTACTTGTGTCATATCAATTGAGAATTGAATGACCTACTATGGTTTCAGGATGGATTTGTTATACATAGATCAGACCACTACACAGATGGATGCTATTTTGTATTAGGAGGAGTACGGACTTTATATATATATTATATGGTGCCGTGGTATGAGCTTGAGTCTCATGACTATGGTTAGGGCGCGTATATTGCCTAGGATGGTTAACTGGACATATGTGTTGTTCCCTGGTAGGTCTAGGTACTCATGCCCACCTTAGGGTGCGTATTTGCATGTTGTATTCTATTCAGGCTGAGACAGACCTACTAGACTAGCGAGCATCCTATAGTGTGTACTATATACATATATGGACTACTCTAGATATTGTTGAGTCTTCCTAGAATGTATCTGCGTATCGGATTACTGTTTAGATTGTAGTAGATCAGGACTTGTATGTGGGCCTGACCCACTCCTTTATTTTTCAGGTGTTCGTCAGTTCCAGGGTTAGAGCTTGGACGTGCAAAGCAGATACAGATATTCATTCCTCTGATTATGTAGGATCTTCTCTATGATAGTTGTGGATTTTATTTATATTATTTCAGTTTTGGTTTGAGAATTTTAATAAGGGGTCTAATGGATAGATTCCCGAGTTGTAAACTTATGGAGTTTTGGATTATCGGATTTGACTAATTATGATTCAAGGATTTCCTTTTAGTTTCTTTCAGCTCTTAAATTTTAATTCTTATTTCATTTAGTAATCTGTGTTCGTTATAACATATTAATTGTTCGATATCCCTCGGGTTTGGCTTTGGGCCTGATCAATCCGTGTCTCGGATCCAAGGGGTATCACATATACCTCAACCAACATAGCTAGCTATGCATCCTACTGCATATACGCACCCTAACCAACGAGTCTGAAACTCAAGCTCATCTCGTGGTACCATAAAAATATATTTAAAATCCATTCATATCCATTCATAGGAACTCCAATAAATCATTCAGCTTATTCAACCGCACAGACTTATATAAGAGATCCAATAAGTCGTTCAGCTTATTCAACCGCACAGACTTAAATATAAGGAGAATTATGTTTTTTATAATTCGTACCCTTAATCCAAAATAGGTAGGACTGGGTATTTTGAATCAGTCTGTCCCTAGTATGCCACCGTCTCATACCGGTGTACACAATCCACAAAATCCATATAATTGATTGAACATGTAAAATTGTTCACCAATTAAAATCCATAAGGTAGGAATTAGCGTTTTGAGCTAAACCATACCTAGTATGTCACCGTCCCATACTGGTGCATACAATCCTCCATATCCATGTAAATTACAACATATAAATTATAAGCAAATAATTTACAGTCCAAAACCAAATATCCAAATAATTGCAAAAAGAAGATTAACAATCTCGCAATTAAAATCCAGTATTAATCCATGTAATTGCATCAAAGAATTTAATATTCTAACAATTAACATCCAAGGCATGCATAGTTCCAATCTAAAATAAAAACCTTATCATGCATTTAAAACAAGTTTTATTAACATACTGGATCCCATTAAATTGCTAAAAATTTAATTAAACAATTAATTCGTCTTCCATTCGTTAACAGCATAGGAAATTTATCGATTTTATATTGTTTGTCCCATTGATTTAGAAATCAACTTTAATCAATTCAAGGTTTTAATCACACCCAAAATTAACTATTTAATCCCTCTGTGAAGTCCTATTAAATTTCTGAAATTTAAACAAGCCACTCAGTTCCTTTCTTTAGTTAATAGCATGCACAGTTGTATATTTTTACACTGCTTCATCCGTTATCATAAAGACTTAAACCATGCAATAATAAGTTTAATAACACTTAGAATTAACCATTTAGACCCTCTGTAAAACCCCAGAGTCAACAGAACAGTTCCCATGCTCCAATAGTAAACAAACTGTTCGTAATTAGAAAACACTATTGAAAAGAGCCTGCTCTAAATTCCAAGAGCAGGCTCTTTTTAAGCCTAGAGCCGGCTCTAAACATCTTAGAGCCGGCTCAATGAGTGTGGGAGCCGGCTCCCACATCCATGGAGCCGGTTCTCACCTCCTTTGAGAGCCTCTGTCCCCGTTCTGCTCCGTTTCAGTCCGTCTGTTCCCTCTTTGATCAATTCCTACCACTCTGTTAGTTTCTAAAACAAATCTTAAGCATCTTATTAACACCCAGGAGCATCCCAAAGGATTGATAACAACCATTAGAATCAATTAGAGAGATTAAATTTGCTACCGAACTAACATGCGTTAGGAACAAATCTGAAACTATTTTGCAATAATACTTCTATTCCAACCCCTCTGTTCCTCTTCACTACTGAACTTAGGAGTCTTATAACCCCCATTAACATCCCCAAGGTTTGTTACAACAGATAAAAGTAAGTATAGTAACAAAACTTACAACAAAATTTACATGCTTTAAGAAAAAATAAAATTGAAAACAGACATGCACATGTCGTACAGATTTGATTTCAACACAAATTGATGATCAGTATAGCATATATTACACATGTAAATTCTAGTTACTACTTAATTAAACCCTAGAGACTATCTAGGTGCACAGAACACAAGCCAAAGGGAAGGAGAAAAAAAAGAACTTGCCTTTCGGTTTCGGTTTGAAACCTTCCAACATCGTTTTCTTCCTAGAATTTTCGGCGATTGTGACCGCCGTCAAGGATTCCTCTACTTCGGTTCTAACCCTCAAACATCCCTCAAGCTTCCTCCTTAGTCCGGCTTACAATCCTTGGCCAAACCCTACCTTCCTCTCCTTCAGTTTTTCCCATAAACTCTCTGTTTCACTCTCTATATTTTCACTATTCGTGAATAGTGTTTGTGCTTACAACCCTCAATAGACTTATAACAGTATATATATTTACTTAACCAAAACCCTAGGCTTTGTATAATTAGAGACAAAACCCTAACCCTTATTGAAATCCAAACCGACGGACAGAAAACCTAATGTCGTAAGATATAATGATTAATATATATATATATATATATATATATATATATATATATATATATATATATATATATATATATATATAACCTGCTAAAACCCTATTATTATTATTACAATTAACAATACTAATGAAAACCCAATTAATTCCATTAAAATAACTAATAAATCCTTAAAACAAATAAACCAAGAAATTCCAAAAATAAAAATACAATTAATATAAAAAAAAAATACCATTAATCAAGTCATTTAATTAAATAAAACAATCAACACAATAAATACTTAAAACAAACAATATAATTCAATTCAAAACACATCATGAAAATCACCAATCACTTAACCACATAAGCACCCAAAAATAATAAAATAAATAGTAAAATTTCACCTTTATCCTTTTTAAAACTAGGGGTATTACAGACATGATCACCCGTGGCTCTAGAATCGAGGGGTTTTATAGTTGGTATTAGAGCACTCCAGGTTCAAGTGTCTCTAGGGTAATTTCGTAATAAGACTTCCGCGTAGCGTATTCTCTTGTTTAGAGCTTAAGTTTAGGATTCATTGTATTCCTTTACGGTTCGTTTAAAATCGTGCTGATATCCGTCTTTCTATGTTAACAACATGGTTAACGTTAGAACCAGACGGAACAATAAGAAGCGAAGGGAAGCTGCACGTAGGCAGTAAGATCTCCTGCAGCATCAGCAAATGGAGGAAGAGCAATAATTGCCTATGTTTCAGGATAATAGTGGTTAGGTGTGCGTAGAACATAAGGCAGTTCAGCAGACTCAAGATCAGGGAAGAGATCCAGAATATCCTCTTCATCTCAATGACCTCATTACTCAAGCTATAGAAGTAGGTGTAACAGCTACACTTCAGAATCAGCCGCAGGTACAGCAAGTACCTATACCAGCACCAGTGGTTCAGACTGATCCTTGGGAAAAGGCTAGGAGTTCTTTCACAAAGGGGAGCCCACCTAAGTTTTCAGGCTTCACCGAGAAGGACATTGAGCGACATCTTCGAATAGTTCAGTGCACAGAGGTTTAGAAGCAGATGCTGACTACCTTCAAGCTTGTTGGGGATGCACTACAGTGGTGGGAGTCAGTTACCACCGCAGAGGAGAGGACATCATTGACCTATGATCAGTTCAGTGCTCACTTTAATGAGAAGTACTTTCCATATGCAGTCAGAACAGTTATAAAGTTAGAGTTCATAAATCTAGATTAAGGGAACATGATAGTGGCAGAGTATGAGAAGCAGTTCATGCGCTTATCTCTTTTTACTCCAGAGGAGGTGGATACATAGGAGAAGAAACGTAATAGTTTCATTAAGGGACTTATGTGGTTTATTAAGTGATCTATTATAGGTAGTTCAGCCTACACTACTTATGCTCAGGTGGTAGATGTTGCTTTAACTCAATATCAGTTGACCGTGGACTTTAGACAGGTTAGGGGTGAGAAGCGAGGTGACAGAGACTCTACTAATCAGTTAGCTGAGAAAGGGAATGGTAATGGACACTGACATAATGATAAGGGCAGATTCCAGGGACAGCAATTTTGGAAGAAGCACAAGGGTGGTGCAGATGCTTACAGTAATGTGACACATATTCAGAGGCAGCAGGATAGGGGACCACAGGCAGGACAGGGTCAGCCACAAGCTAACCAATAGAGGAAGAAATTTGGCACTTTCCAGGGTAGTTGCTATACTTGTGGAGAGTTTGGTCACACGTCCAGGCAGTGTCCTAAATCAGGACAGGGATAAGGACAACATGTGCAGCAGGAACAGAAGACACCATTACCTTTACCCGCTCCACAGATTCTACGGATTCAGGGACAGACATATCTGGCTTTATCAGCACTACCACAGCCTCAAGGACAGGCACAACAGCAGTTGTATTACGGCAGGGTTTTCAACCCCATGCCACAGGATGTTCAGACACCTCAGACTGTTGAGGGTAAATTTTTTATTCATGGTACACAGGGTCATATTTTATTTGATACAGGTGCTACAAATTCATTTTTATCTAAATCATTTGTTCCATTATTTGGGATGACGACACGAGTATGCGATAGACCTCATGGTATTTCTACACTTATAGGCAATACCGCCAATTTACATGAGAGTGATTGGTCTGTGACACTAGATATTGGTAGACTCAGATTTCTAGCCAATCTACTGGTTCTGGACATACGCACTTATGATGTGATACTTGGGATGTATTGGTTATCATACTACCATGCCCAAGTTAATTGTTATGATAGGTCTATTGTTTTTATAATACCTGGTCAGGATATGTACGTTGTCGCTATGCCACGTTCTAACGGGGTTACTAGCACATATTTGTTCTATGTGGTGGAGGAAACTGAGGGGGAGATTACTGTGTCACTGGATAGCATACCAATTGTATAGGAATTTTCGGATGTTTTTTAAGAGATTCTAGGGTTGCCACTAAGTCGAGAGATAGACTTTATGATTAACTTATTATGATACCCCTCGATTCTAGAGCCACAGGTGATCAAGTCAGAGCACAGATCCGAGGGATGCCAAACAATTAATATATAAACAAACATTGATTACAAAAGAAAATAAGAATTAAATAAATAAATACGCTGAACGAATTCTAAAGTAAAAATACTTAAAAGTTATAAAATCCAATATTGCCAAAACCTCCACTAACTAATACAACTCGGGAATCCACCTAGTGGACCCCTAATAAAAAACTAACTGATAGTAAATAATTGAAAGAACATTTAAAGCTAAACCATGAAGGGAAGTCATACATAATCAGAAGAATGAGTGACTGCCTCTGCTCAGTACGAACAAGCTCTAAGCCTGGAACTGACAAATACCTGAAAAATAAGAGTGGGTCAGGCTGTAATACCCTTAATGTTAAAAAGGATAGTCTCGGTAGTTTATTTTATGGTTTTATTGTAATTTTTGCATTTTTATGTGTTTATTTGGCTGTTTGCTTATTTGTTTGAATTGTTGTTAATTAATTGAGTTAATTGCAGTATTTGTTTGATTTAATTGTTGTTTTTATTTGAATTATTAAATTGAGTATTTGTTTTAATTATGTTCTGTCTTAAATATATGTTTACGTGGAAATTTGATTCAATTGTTTTATTGTTTTCTTATTTATTATTATTTTTTTAGGGTTTTAGTTTTTCATGGTTAGCCGACTTAGTCTCTTCTTATGATGGGGAATTAGGTTTTCCTTAAGCCTATAAATTTATCATTAGACGCCGGCTTAGGGTTTAGAAATCAAAAACCCTATTCACGTATGCAGAGAGACGGAGAGAAACAGAGAGAAACATAGTACTTTGGTTAGGGTTTAGCTAGGACTAAGGTTGAACCAAGGAGGGATTAAAGGGGTGTTGTTCGAGGGTTGAATCAAGGAGAAGACAGAGAGAGAAAACAGAATGTTCGACGGAAACCTTAGGAAGACGACGCTGAGATTTTGAACCAAATCTCAAAGGCAAGTTCTATTCCTAACTCTCTCCCTTTGAATTGTGTTTTTTACATGCCTAACACAATTCCAGGATTAAATAATAGTTAAATTAAAGCTGGTTTGCATGTTTTATATGATTAAAATAGTAGGTGTTCGAGATGTGGTATTTGTTTGATTTAAAATCTTCTTTGTATAATTCTTGTTGTAATTGATGTTGTTTATCAAATAATGAATTTTATAATCTCTAGAACACACTGGGACTTAGTATTAACCAGTAGGACCCTTAACTATGGAGTACAAAAGGAATGGAAGTCGCCGGAGGTGAAACGGGTGAAGGAAACAAGCAGTATGGGTTCCTGTGAGTAGAGACGGCTCCATACAAGGGTGGAGCCGGCTCCGAGGGAAGTAAAGGCGGCTCACATGGTATGGAGCAGGCTCCACTCAAGGGGGAGGCGGCTACACCCCCTTTTGTTACATTTTTGGCGTATTTTTGCTTCTGAGTTGGTTTTTGAACTTTCGGGAGTATTTAGGGACTGTACATGGGAACTTAGATGAGATCTGAGGTTGTATTAAAGCTCCAGAGGATGTGGGAATGGATAATAAACGACCTAGGGTTTATAGGTTGAACAGTATATAGTTCTTAACAAAGCTGCAAACTGTTAGGGGATGCAATTGCTTATGTTGTTCTAGCAATTTTTTTTGTGAATGATTATCCAATTCTAATCATATAACAGTGGAATAAGTTAAGCATATTAATATATATATATATATATATATATATATATATATATATATATATATATTAATTATGCTTGTTAAGGATTACTTAATGTTTTAATTTTAGCAATTATTGCATAAATTATTGGACTGGTATTAGAAGCATGATAGTTCACCAACGCTTATTATGCTCGCCATGGAATGAATTGATGTGTACATTTATTTATGTTTTGTCAATTAAACGGATTCTGGGGATAAATTGATATTTACATATACTGTTGTATTGTCAATTGTTGGATTTTGGTTGAGTAGTGTAAAATCAGCATGTTAAAATACATAATTTTATTATTCTTATTATGGAACAATTGATGGTTATATTTAATATTTTTATTATTAATTGTTGGATTTATGGATTAGTTGATATTTACATTCATTGTCTGTATTATCAATTACTAGATGGATGGATTGTATGCACCGGTATGGGATGGTGGCATACTAGGGGGATTAGCTCAAAAACGCTAAGTCCTACCAACTCTAGAATTAAGGAATGGATTAACTAAAAGTTAAATCCTATTGATTTGTAGTGTCAAGGCAACGAATAGTTGAGCGGCACTACTATGAATTCTGGATGGATTTTAAATATATTGTTATGGTGCCTCGGTATAAGCTTGAGTCTCAGGATCTATGGTTAGGGCGCGTATATGCATTAAGATGCATAGCTGGCTATGATGGTTGGAGGTGTACCCTGTTAGGCTTAGGTATACATCCCCACTTCGGGTGCGTTTTGCATGTTGCCTCTATTTAGGTTGAGACCTGCTTGTAGTCTAGTGAGAGTCCTTTAATGTGAATATATATATGTGTGTGTATATATATATATATATATATATATTTACGGACTATATAGTTATTGTTGAGTTGGTTAGGATGTACATGAGTATCGAGTCTCTATTTGGATTGTAATAGGATAGAACTTGTTCGTGGGCCTGACCCACTTCTATTTTTCAGGTATTCGACAGTTCTAGTCGTAGACTCGATCGTGCTAAGCAGAGACTATCACTCATTCTTCCGAAGACATAAGACTTCTCTCCGTAGTTTAACTTTAGATGTTCTTTCAGTTTACTTTCATTTCAGTTGGTTTTAATTAGAGGTCCCCTAGAGATGGATTCCCGAGTTGTTAAACTATTAGAGGGTTTTGAAATGCTGGATTTGAAGCATTTAATTTTAAAGGATTTTATTTTTCTAGAATTCATTCAGCTTTTATTTATTTTTTATTTCATTTTGTATTCCGTGTTTGTTTAAATATTAATTATTTTATATTTCCCTCGGGTTTGGGCTTGGACCTGATCACCATGTCTCAGATTCGAGGGGTATCACAGTTGGTATCAGAGCACTCCAGGTTCAAGTGTCTTTAGGGTTATATCGTATAAGACTTCTGCGTAGCGTTTTCTCTTGATTAGAGCTTAAGTTTAGGATTCGTTGTATTCCTTTACGGTCTGTTTACAACGTACTAATGTCTGTCTTTCTATGTTAACAGCATAGTTAACATTAGAAGATGATAGAACATGCAAGCAACTAAAAAGGAAAGGAGAGCGGCACGTAGGCAACAATATCTTCTACGGCGTCAGCAAATGGAGGAAGAGCAGCAAATGCTTGGGTTTCAGGATGATGGTCAATTTCAAGAAGAGCAGGAGGAAGTTCAGCAGACTTGGGATCAGGGAGGAGATCCAGAGTATCTTCCTCACATTAACGACCTCATTGCTCGGGCTATAGAAGTAGGGGTAACATCTGCACTTTGAAATCAGCCATAGGTACAGCTGGCACTAATACCAGCACCGGTTGTTCAGACTGATACTTGGGAGAAGGCTAAGAGTTCTTTCACAAAGGGGAGTCCACCTGAAGCTCTACCGATGCGAAAGCAGCTCACCAGTGGAAACAGGATATCGAGCGATATCTTCGCTCGGTTCAGTGCACGGAGGTTCAGAAGTAGATGCTTACTACTTTCAAGTTAGTTGGAGATGCACTACGGTAGTGGGAGTCAGTTACCACCACAGAGGAGAGGATATCATTGACTTATGATCAGTTCAGTGCACGTTTTGATGAGAAGTACTTTCCTTATGCAGTCAAGGCCACTATGAAGACTGAGTTCCTTAATCTGTAGTAGGGGAACATGACAGTGGCAGAGTATGAACAACAGTTCATGTTCTTATCTCTTTTTGCTCCAGAGCAGTTAGATACAGAGAAGAAGAAGTGGAATAGTTTCATGAAGGGACTGATGTGGTCTATTAAGCGAGCTATTACAGGTAGTCTAGCCTACACTACTTATGCTCAGGTGGTGGATGCCGTTTTACAGCAGTATTAGTTGACCATGGACTTCAGACATGCTGAGTGTGAGAAGCGGGGTGACAGAGACTCTGCTAATCAGTCAGTTGAGAAAAGAAATGGCAATGGACATCGACAAAACGACAAGGGCAAATTCCAGGGACAACAACCTTGGAAGAAGCACAAGAGTGGTTTAGATGCTCACAGGAATGGGGCACTTATTCAGAGGCAGCAGAATGGGGGACCACAGGCAGGACAGGGGCAACCACAGGCTAACCGACAGAGGAGGCCATTTGGTACTTTCCAGGGTAGTTGCTACACTTGTGGAGAGTATGGTCATACTTCCAAGCAGTGTCCTAAAGCAGGACAGGGACAGGGACAGCATGTGCAGTAAGGACAGAGGGCGCCAGTACCTTTACCAGCTCCACAGGTTCCACAGATTTAGGGACAGGTGTATCCAGCTTTATTGGCACCGCCACAGCCTCAGGGACAGGCACCGCAGCAGCTACATTATGGCAGGGTGTGCAACCCCATGCCACAGGATGTTCAGGCACCTCAGGCTGTTGAGGGTAAGTTTCCTATTCATGGTTCATTGGGATGTGTTTTATTTGATACGGGTGCTACACACTCATTTGTAGCTAGATCTTTTGTTACTTTATCTGTGATGATGATGGGAATATGCGATAGATCTCAGGGCATTTCTACACCTTTGGGCAATACAGCCATTTTATATGAGAGTGATGGGCTTGTGACACTATATTTTGGTAGACTCAGATTTCTAGCCAATCTACAGGTCCTTGACATGCACACTTATGATGTGATACTTAGGATGAATTGGTTATCTCACTACCATGCCCAAGTTAATTGTTATGATAGGTCTGCTGTGTTTACCATACCTGGTCAGGATCTGTACATCGTCGCTATGCCACGTTCTAACGGGGTTAATAGCACCTATTTGTTTCATGTGGAGGAGGAAACGGAAGAGGAGGTTACTGTGTCATTGGATTGCATACCAATTATACAGGATTTTTCAGATGTTTTTTAGGAGATTCCAGGGTTGCCACCTAGTCAAGAGATCGATTTTGTGATTGACTTAGCTTCGGGCACTACGCCTATTGCTAGAGCACCATACAGGATGGCGCTAGTGAAGATGAGAGAGCTGAGGGATTAGATTCAGCAATAACTTAGCCAGGGTTTTATTCGTAGGAATACGTCACCCTGGGGAGCACCAGTACTATTTGTGAAGAAGAATGATGGTTCACTTCGCCTGTGTATAGATTACAGGGAGTTGAACAAGGTTATTATTCGTAACAAGTACCCTCTACCCAGGATTGATGATCTTTTTAATCAGTTGAAGGGAGCTATATACTTCTCTAAGATTGATCTGCATTCTGGGTATCATCAACTTCGGGTTAGGGAGCAGGATGTTCCTAGGACAACGTTTCTTACAAGATATGGTTCTTATGAGTTTCGTGTTATGCTCTTTGGATTGACGAATGCACCAGCAGTCTTCATGGATTTGATGAACAGGGTCTTCAAGGCTTATTTAGATTAGTTTGTCATTATCTTCATTGATGATATTCTGATTTATTCTAAATTAGAGGACGATCATGTGAGACATCTTCATATAGTGTTGCAAACGCTTCGTGAGCATCAGTTATACGCCAAGTTTGAGAAGTGTGAATTTTGGCAGCGGGAGTGAAGTTTTTGGGTCACGTGGTGTCAGAAAGGGGAATAGCGATAGATCCAGCCAAGGTTTCAGTAGTGATTGAGTGGGGACAGCCTACTTTACCTATCGAGATTCGGAGTTTCCTCAGATTGACAGGATATTATCGTAGGTTCATACAGGGGTTCTCCAAGATAGCGGGACCACTCACTCATCTAACTAAAAAGGGTGAACGGTTCGTGTGGGATGAACATTGTCAGAAAGCTTTTGATGAGCTAAAGTGCAAATTGACTTCTGCATCGATTCTGTCTACTCCACAGAGCAGGATGGAGTATCTTGTCTACATAGATGCTTCTTTGCAAGGTCTTAGATGTGTTTTGATGCAGGAGGAGCGACCGATTTCACATGGATCTCATAAGCTTAAGCCTCATGAGCTTAATTATCCAACATATGATTTGGACTTGGCAGTGGTGGTTTTTGCCTTACGCATTTGGAGGCATTATCTGTTGGGAGAGTCCTTCAGATTATTTAGTGATCACAAGAGTCTGCAATATTTTTTCACTCAGTGGCAGCCGAATATGAGACAACGTTGATGGTTAGAGTTTATGAAAGACTATCACTTTTCTATACAGTATCATCCAAGGAAAGCGAATGTGGTGGCGGATACACTCAGTCGCTGACCCGTTGCTAGTCTTTCTGCTTTATTCACCACTGAGTGGAATGCTTTAAAGACAGTGGATGAGTTATCGGATGTTTTTATGGCTTACATGGTAGTTACACCTTCTATCATTCACAAGGTCTTGAAGGCATAACTCACGGATTAGCAGTGTATTGACAAAATTGCAAAGATAACTTCTGGGAAGGTTCCATTTTACTATGTTGGGACTGATGGAAGTTTGAGGTACAAGGGACGTTTAGTGGTACCTTCTGCTGACGATTTGAGAAAGGATGTGATGACTGAGACTCATTATTCTAAGTTTTTTGTTCATCCAGGAAGCGACAAAATGTATCAGGATATGAAGCGGTAGTTTTGGTGGGCAGGTATGAAGAGGGACATTACTCTTTTTGTTTCTCAGTGTAGTACTTGTCAGATGGTTAAGATTGATCATCAGAGGCCGCCAGGAGATCTACAGTCACTACCGATACCGGAGTGGAAGTGGGAGAGCATTTCTATGGATTTTGTGGAGGGTTTGCCTAACTCTTTCAAGGATCACAATTTCATTTGGGTCATCGTTGATAGGTTGACTAAATTAGCTCATTTCTTACCTATTCACACTGACTTCACGTCAGAGCAATTGGTGAGGCTTTACATCACAGCGATTATGAAGTTGCATGGCATTCCATTGTCTATTATATCAAACAGGGATTCGAGCTTTATGTCAGGATTTTAGAAGAGTTTTCAGTAAGCTTTAGGTACAGAGTTATATCTTAGTACTGCTTATCATCCTCAGACTGATGGACAAACCGAGAGGGTTAATCAGATCATGGAAGATATGCTTCGTTTGTGTGTTCTTAATTTCAAGGGCCACTAGGAGGATTATTTGTCACTTGTGGAGTTCGCATATAATAATAGTTTTCAGAAGACTATTGGTATGGCACCATTTGAGGCTTTGTATGGCCGACCGTGTCGATCACCTGTATGTTAGATGGAGGTTGGAGAGAGTAGATTTTTAGGTCATGAGTTCATTAAGGATACTTTTGAGAAGATTGCTCGTATTAGAGATCGCATGGGCACTACCTAGAGTAGGTAGAAGAGGTATGCAGATCATTATACTCATGCTTTGGAATTTCAAGTCGGGGATCAAGTTCTACTCACAGCGTCTCATATGAAAGGAGTAATGGGCTTTGGAAAAAAAGGGAAGTTGTCACCGCTGTTTGTCGGTCCATTCATGATTACGGATCGAGTTGGCACTGTAGCTTATCGGTTGGCACTTCCGAATAAATTTGGATCGCGTACACAATGTGTTTCATGTTTCCATGTTGCGAAAATTTATGCGCGATGAGGATCGGTATCAACATATCGATATTGGGGAGATTGAGTTGCAGTCAGATGCAACGTATTTGGAGCAACCGTGTCGTATTGTCGACCGTCGAGATCAAATTCTTCGCAACAAGGTTATACCTTTGCTGCGTGTTCAGTGGGGTCATCACAATGAGGCTGAGTCTACTTGAGAATGGGAGGATGTCATTCGCTCGCAGTTTCCTGAAATGTTGGAAGAAAATAAGAGCGAATTTCGATGACGGAATTCCTTTTGTTAGGGGGGAAGAATGTAATACCCCTAATTTTAAAAAGGATAGTCTTGGTAGTTTATTTTATGGTTTTATTGTAATTTTTGCATTTTTATGTGTTTATTTGGCTATTTGCTTATTTGTCTTAATTGTTGTTAATTAATTGAGTTAATTGCAGTATTTGTTTTATTTAATTGTTGTATTTATTTGAATTATTTAATTGAGTATTTGTTTTAATTATGTTCTGTCTTAAATATATGTTTACGTGGAAATTTGATTTAATTGTTTTATTATTTTCTTATTTAGTATTATTTTTTTAGGGTTTTAGTTTTTCATAGTTAGCCGACTTAGTCTCTTCTTATGATGGGGAATTAGGTTTTCCTTAAGCCTAAAATTTATCATTAGACGTCGGCTTAGGGTTTAGAAATCAAAAACCCTATTCACGTATACAGAGAGACGGAGAGAAACTGAGAGAAATAGATTACTTTGGTTAGGGTTTAGCAAGGACTAAGGCTGAACCAAGGAGAGATTAAAGGGGTGTTGTTAGAGGGTTGAACCAAGGAGAAGACAGAGAGAGAAAACAGAACGTTTGCCGAAAACTTTAGGAAGACGACACTGAGATTTTGAACCAAATCGCAAAGGCAAGTTCTATTCCCAACTCTCTCCCTTTGACTTGTATTCTTTACATGCCTAACACAATTCCAGGATTAAATAACAGTTAAATTAAAACTGGTTTGCATGTTTTATATGATTAAAACAGTAGGTGTTCGCGATGTGGTATTTGTTTGATTTAAAATCTTATTTGCATAATTCTTGTTGTAATTGATGTTGTTTATCAAATAATGAATTTTATAATCTCTGGAACACATTGGGACTTAGTATTAACCAGTAAGAACGTTAACTATGGAGTACAGAAGGAATGGAAGTCGCCGGAGGTGAAACGGGTGAAGGAAACAAGCAGTATGGGTTGCTGTGAGTAGAGGCGGCTCCCCACAAGGGTGGAGCAGGCTCCAAGGGAAGTAGAGGCAGCTCTACATGGTGTGGAGCTGGCTCCACTCAAGGGGGAGGTGGCTTCCCTTGTGGGGGAGGCGGCTCCACCCCCTTTTGATGCATTTTTGGCGTATTTTTGCTTCTGGGTTGGTTTTTGAACTTTCTGGAGTATTCAGGGACTGTACATGAGAACTTAGATGAGATCTGAGGTTATGTTAAAGCTCCAGAGGATGTGGGAATGGATAATAAACCACCTAGGGTTTATAGGTTGAACAGTATACAGTTCTTAACAAAGTTACAAACTGTTAGGGGATGCGATTGCTTATGTTGTTCTAGCAATTTTTCTGTGAATGATTATCCAATTCTAATCATGTAACAGTGGAATAAGTTAAGCATATTAAAATATGTATATTTTAATTATGCTTATTAAGGATTACTTAATGTTTCAATTTTAGCAATTATTGCATAAATTGTTGGACTGGTATTAGAAGCATGATAGTTCGCCTACGTTTATTATGCTTGCCATGGAATGAATTGATGTGTACATTTATTTATGTTCTGTTAATTAAACGGATTCTGGGGATAAATTGATATTTACATATACTATTGTATTGTCAATTGTTGGATTTTGGTTGAGTAGTGTAAAATCAGCATGTTAAAATACATAATTTTATTATGCTTATTATGGAACAATTGATGGTTATTTTTAATATTTTTATTATCAATTGTTGGATTTATGGATTAGTTGATATTTACATTCATTGTCTGTATTATCAACTATTGGATGGATGGATTATATGCACCGGTATGGAACGGTGGCATACTAGGAGGATTAGCTCAAAAACGCTAAGTCCTACCTACTCTGGAATTAAGGAATGGATTAACTAAAAGTTAAATCCTATTGATTTATAGTGTCAAGGCAACGAATAGTTGAGCGGCACTACTATGAATTCTGGATGGATTTTAAATATATTGTTATGGTACTTCGGTATGAGTTTGAGTCTCAGGATCGATGGTTAGGGCGCGTATATGCATTGGGATGCATAGCTGGCTATGATGGTTGGAGGTGTACCCTGTTAGGCTTAGATATACATGCCCACTTCGGGTGCGGTTTGCATGTTGCCTCTATTCAGGTTGAGACCGGCCTGTAGTCCAGTGAGAGTCCTTTAGTGTGAATATATATATATATATATATATATATATTTATGGACTATATAGTTATTGTTGAGTTGGTTAGGATATACATGCGTATCGAGTCTCTGTTTGGATTGTAGTAGGATAGAACTTGTTCGTGGGCCTAACCCACTTCTATTTTTCAAGTGTTCGACAGTTCCAGTCGTAGACTCGATTGTGCTGAGCATAGACTATCACTCACTCTTCCGATGACATAGGACTTCTCTCCGTGGTTTAACTTTAGATGTTCTTTCAGTTTACTTTTATTTCAATTGGTTTTAATTTGGGGTCCCCTAGAGATGGATTTCCGAGTTGTTAAACTATTTGAGGGTTTTGAAATGCTGGATTTGAAGCATTTAATTTTAAAGGATTTAATTTTTCTAGAATTCATTTGGCTTTTATTTATTTCTTATTTCATTTTGTATTCCGTGTTTGTTTAAATATTAATTGTTTGATATTTCCCTCGGGTTTGGACTTGGGCCCGATCAACCCATGTTTCAGATTCGAGGGGTATCACATAGGCCCATTAGCAAGTTATACTCTACTATAATCAAAATATAGACCCGATACGCATGTATATCCTAAATAACTTTACTATAACTATATAATCCATATATATATATATCCACACTATGGGACTCTCACTGGATTACAGGCCGGTCTCAACCTGACTAGTAGGCAATATGCAAAATGCACCAGAAGTGGGCATGAGTACTAAACCTAATAGGGTACACCTCAAACCATCATAGCCAGCTATGCATCCCAATACATATACGCTTCCTAACCATCGGCTCTGAGACTCAAGCTCATATCGTGGTACTATAGTTCTATATTTAAAATCCATCTTAACCAAAGTATTGCCACTCAACTGTTCGTTGCCTTGGCACGACATATATAAGTAAGATTTAATACTATAGTTAATCCATTCCCTTATTCTAGAGTAGGTATGACTTAGTATTTTTAATTAATCCGTCCCTAATATGCCATCGTCTCATATCGGTGCATACAATCCACAAAAATTCATATAATTATTCCGGAGTAGGTAGGATTTAGTATTTTGAACTAATCCGTCCCTAGTATGCCACCGTCCCATACTGGTGCATACAATCCACAAATCCAATAAATTGATGAATTAAATAATAACTCTAAACATCAATTAAATCCAAGCAATTGACTATACAAATAATTAATGTAAACATCAATTGATCCATCATAAGCATAATTACAATTTGTAAATTAACATGCTTATTTGATACCCCTGATATATGATTAAATTGTATAACCATTCACAGAAAAATTGCTAAAATAAAGATAAGCAATTTAAATAATCCACATCCAATAACAGTATACTAATTTATTTAAGAATTGCATACGTTCAAGCTATAAATACTATGTGGTTTATTATGCATTATCATGCCCTCTGGAGTTTTTAATAACACCTTAGACATCATTTAAACCCCCTATTACAGCTCCTAATTCAACCTGGAGCGTCAAAACAACAACACAGTGGCCAAGAATTCGCTAAAAATCAACAAAAAAGGGAGGAGCCGCCTCCCCCTTGAATGGAGCCGGCTCCCCCCTTAGGGGAGCTGCCTCCCAACCAAATAGAGCCAGCTCCCCCTTGTGGGGAGCCGCCTCTTTGCATAAGGAACCTGCTCCCTTTAAAAGGGAGCCTGCTCTACCCTTGTTTTCATCACCAGTTTCACCTCCGGTGACTTCCAGTCCTTCTGTCCTCCATTGCTAAGGTTCCTAGATGTTTGAACTAGGTCCCAGAGTATTCCAGAAACATATTTATATCCCTTATGCATTGTTACCATCAATTAAACTAATAATCGTGTAAGAAAATTCAAGATCAAGCAACAATAATTTCATTAACAAACACACTGTTTTAATCGAATTCAACACGCATAAAAGTTCAATTTAATATTTATTTACTCCTAGAATTGTTTAGGCATGTAAAGAACATGAAACCTAAGGGAAAGAGTTAGATATAGAACTTGCCTTTAGGCTTCAGTTTGAAACCTTGCACCGTCGTCTCTGATTTTTTCTATGACTCCTGACTACCGTCAAACCTCCTACAGCTTTGGTTCAAATCAACAAGCAATATTTTCCTTCCTCCTTGGTCCGACCCTTAATCAATGGCTGAAACCCCAACTTGTTCTCTCTGTTCTCTCACAACTCTCTGTTATTTCTTTCTGCCACCACTGTTCTGTGAATAGGGTTCTAAAACCCTAGGCAGACATAATACAAATATTTATAGGCAATTATAATTTTAACCTAAGTCTATTACCTAAGGAAAAAGAAAAGAAATTAATATAAACCAACTATATGTATATAAGTCGGCACCCTAATCCCCTGTGACATATATATATATATATATATAATATGAAAAACATTATAATTATACAATATATCATATACCGCAACACAATTAATGTAATTATTAAATATAATTTATAATTAACAAAATCCTATATACATATATACCCATATATATATATATATATATATATATATATATATATATATATATATAACCATCCATGGGTATTAAATGTACCCACTTAATTACCTATCCAATCCCATCCTTAAATAAATTAAACATTTAATTCAAGTCCACCTAAACATATAATTTTAATTAAACAAATAATGTCAATTAAACAAATAAACCAATTTAAACAATTAATGAAAATCCACATAAACATATAATTTAATTAAAACAAAGAAATCAATTAAACAAATAGCCGAATAAACACATAATGAATTTAACAATGCAAGAAAATCATAAAATAAATACCGAGACTATCCTTTTAAAATTAAGAGTATTACACTTAGCTTCAGGCACTATACCTATTGCTAGAGCACCATAGAGAATGGCACCAGTGGAGATGCGAGAACTGAGGGATCAGATTCAGTAATTGCTTAGTCAGGGTTGTATTCGTTGGAGTACTTCACCTTGGGGAGCACCAATTTTGTTTGTAAAGAAGATGGATGCTTCACTTCGCCTGTGTATAAATTACAGGGAATTGAACAAGGTTACTATTCGTAACAAGTACCTTTTTTGCCCAGAATTGATGATCTTTTTGATCAGTTGAAAGGAGTTACATACTTCTCTAAAATTTATCTACGTTCTGGATATTATCAACTTCAGGTTAGGGAGCAAGATGTTACTAGGACAGCGTTTCTCACTAGATATGGTTATTATGAGTTTCGTGTCATGCCTTTCTGATTGACTAATGCACCAGCGGTCTTCATGGATTTAATGAACAGAGTCTTTAAGGCTTATTTGGATCGGTTTGTCATCGTGTTCATTGATGATATTTTGATCTATTCTAAGGCAGAGGACAATCATGTTAGACATCTTCGTATAGTGTTGTAGACGCTTCGTGAACACCAATTATATGTCAAATTCGAGAAGTGTGAATTTTGGCGGCGGGAAGTGAAGTTTCTGAGTCACGTAGTGTCAGAAAGGGGAATAATGGTAGATCCAGCCAAGGTTTCAGCAATGGTATAATAGGGACAGCCTACTTCACTTACCGAGATTCAGAATTTCCTCGGATTGGCAAGATATTATTGTAGGTTCATTCAGGGATTCTCAAATATAGCAGGACCACTCACTCATTTAACTAAGAAGGAGGTACAGTTCGTATGGGATGAACACTGTCAGAAAGCTTTTAATGAGCTAAAAAGCAAGTTAACTTCTGCACCGGTTCTGTCTACTCCATAGAGCGGGATAGAGTATCTTGTCTACACAGATGCTTCTTTGCAAGGTCTTGGGTGTCAGTTGATACAGGAGGAATGACCAATTTCGTATAGATCTTGTAAACTTAAGCCTTATGAGCTGAATTATCCAAACCATGATTTGGAGTTGCCAATTGTGGTCTTTACCTTACGTATTTAGAGGCATTATTTGTTGGGAGAGTCCTTCAGATTATTTAGTGATCACAAAAGTCTGTAGTATTTGTTCACTCAGCGGGAGCTGAATATGAGACAGCGCCGATGGCTAGAGTTTGTGAAAGACTACCATTTCTCTATACAGTACCATCCAGGGAAAGCGAATGTGGTGGCAGATGCACTCAGTCGTCGACCCTATGTGAGTCTTTTTGCTTTATTTACCACTGAGTATAATGTTTTGAAGACAGTTGACGAGTTGTCTGATGCTTTTATGGCTTACATGGTAGTTACACCTTCTCTCATTCACAAAGTTTTAAAGGCACAACTCACAGATCAGCAATGCATTGACAAAGTTACAGAGATAACTTCTGGGGAGGTTCTATTTTATTATGTTGGGACTGATGGAGGTTTGAGGTACAAAGGGCGTTTAGTAGTACATTCTGCTGACGATTTGAGGAAAGATATGATGACTGAGACTCATCATTCTGAGTTTTCTGTTCATCCAGGAAGAGACAAAATGTATCAGGATATGAAGTGGCAGTTTTGGTGGGCAGGTTTGAAGAAAGACATTGTTATTTTTGTTTCTTGGTGTAGTACTTGTCAGATGGTCAAGATTAATCGTCATAGGCCGCCAGGATCTCTATAGCCACTACCTATACCAGAGTGGAATAGAAGAATATTTCTATGGATTTTGTGGAGGGATTGTCTACTTCATTCAAGGATCGCAATTCCATTTGATTCATCGTTAATAGGTTAACTAAATCAGCTCATTTCTTACATATTCGCACTGACTTCACTTCGGAGCAATTGGCGAGACTTTACATTATAGAGATTGTGAAGTTACATGGCATTCTGTTATCTATTATATCGGACAGGGATTCGAGCTTTGTGTCAGGATTTTGGAAGAGTTTTCAGCAGGCTTTGGGTATAGAGTTGCATCTTAGCACTATTTATCATCCTCGGACAGATGGTCAGACTGAGAGGGTATAATCAGATCATGGAAGATATGCTTCGTTCTTGTGTTCTTGACTTCAACAGCCACTGGGAGAATTATTTGCCACTTATGGAGTTCGCGTATAATAATAGCTTCCAGAAGACTATTGGTATGGCACCGTTTGAAGCATTGTAATGCCGACCATGTCGATCTCCTGTTTGTTAGATGGAGGTTAGAGATAGCAGATTTTTGGGTCCCAAGTTCATTAAAGATACTTCTGAGAAGATCGCTCTTATTCGAGATCGTATGCGCACTGCCCAGTGTAGGCAGAAGAGTTATGCTGATCGTTATACTCGTGCATTAGAGTTTCAGGTTAGAGATCAGGTTCTACTCAAAGTGCCTCTTATGAAAGGAATAATGAGCTTTGGAAAGAAAATGAAATTGTCACCGCGGTTTGTGGGTTTATTCATGATTACAGATCGAGTTAGAGCTGTGGCTTATCGGTTAGCACTTCCGGATCATTTGGATTGTGTGCACAATATGTTTTATGTTTCTATGTTGCGGAAATTTCTGCGAGATGAGGATCGGTATCGGCATATCGATGTTGGTGAGATTGAGTTGCAGCCAGATGTAATATATATGGAGCCACCGTGTTGTATTGTAGACCGTCAAGATCAGATTATTCGCAACAAGGTTATACCTTCAGTGCGTATTCAGTGGAGTCACCATAATAAGGCTGAGTTTACTTGAGAACGGGAGGATGTTATTTGCTCGCAGTTTTCTGAAATATTGGAAGAAGGTAAGAGCGAATTCCTAGGACGAAATTCCTTTTGTTAGGGGGGAAGAATGTAATACTCCTAATTTTAAAAGGATAGTCTCGGAATTTCTTTTAATTCTTTTATTTGCATTTTTATTTATTTAATTGATTAATTGATGATTTGATTATATGTTTAATTGTTTAATTGTTTATTTTAATTATTTGTTTTCATTTACATTGTATGTTTATGTGGAAATTGAAATAATTATTTTATTTGAATAAATGAATAAATTGGTTAATTAAATTATGTGTTTAAATGTTTATTTTATTTTAAGGAGTTGGGTTTGGATAGTACGGATTACTTTGATAGGAGGTTAAATGGGTAATACCCATAGATGGTTATACATATATATATGGGTATATATGGATATAAGGATAGTTTAATTATTAATTATTATTAATGATTAAATAAGTATCATTATTCATTATATATGTATTATATAGTTTTAGAGTTTTGTATTTTTATGAAATCACGTGGTGGGATAGCCAACTTTGTTATATATTTATTTTATTTTATTTTCCTTCTCTAAGTATAATTAGAATTAGGTTTTTTTAAACCTATAAATATGAAATGTTGTGTCTGCCAAGGGTTTTTAGAACCCTATTCACGTAACAGTGGAGGCAGAGAGAAAGAACAGAGAGGTTTGAGAGAAAACTGAGAGAATAAGTTAGGGTTTCGGCCATAGATTAAAGGTCAGACCAAGGAGGAAGGAAGAAGATTGCTTGTGGGTTGAATTAGGAGTAGTAGAGGAGTTGAGAACAGTCAAGGAATTGCAAAAAGTCTAGGAAGACGACGTTGAGATTTTAGTCCGAAATCTCAAAGGCAAGTTCTATATCTTACTCCTTCCCTTAGACTTGTGTTCTGTGCATGCCTAAATAATCTCCAGGATTTAGTCGGATTTTAAAATTGATCTTGTATGCATATTAATTTTGAGTTTTAAACTGTATTATGTGATGTTAATTGAAATTGATTTATCTCATCAATTGTTTCATATTATGTATTCTAAATTGTTGTTAATGATGCATACTGTGTTTTTATGAACTTCTGGAATAAATTTGGGACGTAGATTGAACTCCTAGGAACCCTAACAAAGAGTTACAAATGTGTTTTAACGTCGCCGGAGGTGAAGAAGATGAAGGGGTTCGGCATACGGCTCTTTGGGAAAGAGAGAGCTGGCTCTCCAAAGGAAGGAGCCGGTTTTAGGAGAGAGAGAGAGAGTTGGCTCTCTATAAGGGAGAGCTGACTCCATAAGGAGTAGAGCCGACTCTCTATGGGGGAGAGCCATCTCCACAAAGGGAAGAGCCGGCTCCCTCTTTGGGAGAGGCGGTTCCCCTGCTGGTAGTGCACCTACGGGTGTAATTTTGAGACTTTTAGAACTTCAGGGGCTAAATTGAAATTATGGACTTTAATGGGGGGTTTTAAATGGTTTAAATAAATATGTTAAAATCCCAGGATTGTTAGTCTATGCTATTATGCTAAAATATTGGATATCATGAAATTTTAAATACTTATTTGCATGCTGTAAATGGATGTGGAAGATTTAATTGCTTGTAATTGTTCTAGCAAGTTAAATGGATTAGTATGATTATACTCTTGTATAATTCAATATAATATGCTCAGTTTGTTATCTGATTTTCGTTATGTCATTCTTTGGATTTTAATTGATAAACCATTTGTATCTGTTTTATCAATTAAGGGATTGTTTTGTGGATTATATGCACCGGTACGGGACGGTGGCATATTAGGAATGGATTAGTTTAAAACACTAAGTCCTACCTATTCTGGAATAAGGGAATGGATTAACTATAAAAGTTAAGTTCTACTTATATTTGTCTCAGGTCAATAGACAATTGAATGACATACCTTGGTTTTGGGTGGATTTATATATATATGATTATGGTACCATGATATGAGCTTGAGTCTCAGGATCATGGTTAGGGTGCGTATATCACCTAGGATGGATAACGGTACATAGTAGACATCTAGTCCCCTGGTAGGCCTAGGTATACATACCCACTTTATGTGCGATTTGCATGTTACCTTCTATTCAGGTTGAGACAGACCTATGATCCAGTGAACATCCTATAGTGTGTATTTATATATATATGGACTATTTAGTTATTGTTGAGTTGTTTTGGGTGTATCTGCATATTGAGTCTCTGTTTGGATTGTAGTGGAGTAGAACTTGTTCGTGGGCCTGACCCTCTATTATTTTTCAGTTATCGGACGGTTCCCGTCTCAGAGCTTGTTCGTGCTGAGCAGAGACTGTCACTCACTCTTTCAACTACATAGTACTATAATTCATGTTTTAGTTTTGGTTTCCTTTTTAGTTCAGTTTATTTTCAGTTGGGATTTTATTAAAGGTCCACTAGATGGATTCCCGAGTTGTAATGGTTGGAGGTTTTGGATTATGGGATTATATTATTATTTTGAGGATTTATTATTTAGATTTCTTTTAGCTTATTTAATCTTTATTCTTTAAATTCTTCTTGTATTCTATGCTTGTTTATATACTTATTTGTTTGGTATCCCTCGGATCTATGCTCGGACTTGATGACCTGTGGCTCTAGAATCGAGGGGTTTCACACTTTTCACCTACTATAATGGATAACCACATGTTATAACTCCGTTATCAGTACAATGTAGAACTGATATGAAGCTCTAAAGTGAACACTACTAGAATTAATGTCCACAAGCGAACTTACTCAATCCACCACTCTTAATCTATATGGAATTAAAATTTCAATCAATGTCAATAATTTCTACCAACCATCAATTCCTAATTAGTCCGACTCCCATTTTGATATAGGAAGTGGCAAAAATCTCCAATGATATCCAGTCATCAATCTTCCACCTTTTTAACAGGTATTCCACAGAAAGACAGTTATGTACTCGTCCCTAGCTGTACCTGTTCCTTAAAATCGACATTGAATATCTTGATGTAACATATAACTATCTGAGTGCTCCGTGAAAAAGTTACGAATTTAACATCTCAGTCACTTTGACATTATTCACAGAACCTACTAATCCTCCTCCAGTACCTTAAGCTCTATCTGAGTAAGGTAACACGTCCTCCAGGGTCAGCTCCGATATTCTTAGTTGACCTCCTTAATTACCTTGCTATTAGCAAGTGTCATTATTACACATGCTATAAATTCAACAGATAACTCAATCACTAACCGAAAGATTTAAATATCATATCGGTTGTTGAGAGCATCCACTTCCATATTCCCTTCCACTAGACAGAATTTAATGCAAAGCGTGAATCACCACTTCTATCCATCTAAGCCGTCTCATGATCCATTCTATTAGTATGAACTAATGCCCTACCAGTTCAAAATAAACAAGAATTAAGCTAATTTAATTTATCAATCAAACAATATCCCAACCAGAATCCTGACCCTTGTGTAAAGTCAGCAACCCCTCAACAAAATCCGTGAAAAATACTCTGTCATTTCCACTTCAGTATAGGAAATGGTTGCAAGAATCTAGTGATCTCTGATGGTCCATCTCGACCATCTAATAAATATTAGACTTGGAGACAAAATATCTATGTCTCTCTTTTTGCTTGTCCTCCAAACATCTGCCTCATACCGTGAAACATCATGTTTCTACCAGGATGAATAAAAAACTAAGAGTTGTGAACCTTAGTCTTTGCATTTCCTTCCAATTTGTCTGTAGAAATTACTGTTAGTCTGGTACCACCAGCCTCTGCGACTGAATCAGTGCACCACTGCTTTGTGATAAACTACAGACAATGAAAGTCAACCGGTAATTCTATTAATCAAAAGTTAACAATCATTAACGAAGTTAACAAACTACGACCTTTCCATACACACCGTGCACTTCTTTTTTATATATAGGTGATCATTCCCACCATCTTGTCTTTGACACACCCTGTTTCTGTAATGCAAGTAAGTGTCAATCAGACTTCTTATCCAACTTCAAAAGAATATGGAACTTTTCCATCACCCAAATAAGTCATCAATTTCCTAGCAACAACTATTTGTTGCGAACTGTGTGATACCCCTCGGATCCGAGACACGGGTTGATCAGGCCCAGGCCCAAACCCAAACCCGAGGGATATCGAACAATCAATATGTTATAACGAACACAGATTACTAAATGAAATAAGAATTAAAATTTAAGAGCTGAAAGAAAACTAAAAGATAATCCTTAATAATTTAAATACTTCAAATTCGATAAACCAAAACTCCATAAGCTAAACAACTCGGGAATCCATCTCCAGTGGACCCCTAATAAAAATCCCAAACTGAAATGAAAGTAAAGCTGAAGATAAAATCTAAATCTATTATCTGGAAAGAAGTCCTACATCGTCGGTAGAGTGGAAGATCGTCTCTGCTCAGTACGCACAAGATCAAGCCTGGAACTGACGTACACCTGAAAAATAGGAGTGGGCAGGCCCACGAACAAGTTCTATCCTACTACAATCCAAGCAAAGACTCGATACGTATGTACATACTAAATAGTTCAACAATAACTAATAATCCGTACATAAATATATCCACACTACTGGACTTTCGCTAGATTATGAAGAGGGTCTCAACCTGAATAGAAGGCATCACACAAAAAGCACCTGAGTGGACATGAGTACCTAAACCTAAACAGGGTATACCTCAACCCTCACAGCCAGCTACCCATCCTATTGCATATACGCCCCTTAACCGTCGACTCTGAGACTCAAGCTCATGTCACGGTAACATAAAAATATATTTAAATTCCATTCTTAACCCTCCACAAGAAATCCAGTGAGTCGTTCGGCGTATTCAACCGCACCGATTCATAAATATAAGGAGGATTTTATTTAATAACCCCTGCCCTTATTCCAAAATAGGTAGGACTTAGCAATTTCTTTTAAGCTAATCCAAACCTAGTATGACACCGTCCCATACCAGTGCATACAATCCCATCCATCCAACAGTTGATAAAGTATAGATCATAATAATAACAATATCAACAATTCCATACTAAGCATATTAAAACATATTATGAAACATGCTTAAATAAAACCAATTATCAACAATTCCATACTAAGCATATTAGAATATATTATCATTCATGCTTAAATAGAACCAACAGTGGATGAAGTATTGACAACCTAAATATCAATATCAACTACTCCATACTAAGCATATTAGAGTATATCAACAATCATGCTTAAACAAAATCATTGCACAGAAGCCATTATTTGCTCACACCAGTAGTATTTATAATTAACTATCAACTCCCAGTATTCACATAACTAACAGACCTGAAGTAGCAGTACCTCATCAATTAATTTTATGGTGAGCATAAACATTATAAGCCATTAACATATTTTAAAAATCCCAGTCCAACTATCAATGCACTACCTGCTAGAATCTAACGATCAACTAGTCTATAAACAACCTAAGCACGACATAGATTTTTATCATGCTTATTCAGCACCACCATACAAAATTAGCAGTGATTAAATCCCTCTCATAGAATTTTCTAACTTATAAATGAAAATTAATAAGCTAAATCCTCACAGTATGGACGTTCATTAAAATTTTGCATACAGACTTACATAATTGAAAACTAAGAGTTTGTTCATAAATTAACTGTCCATTAGAGTTTAAAGTTTATTCTGGACAACCCTTTAAGCATCCATTACAGCACATTTTCTCCTTTGAAACTTCATACAACCCAACAACTATGGCTTCCTTACTGAAAATTGAAAAACAAAACCGCAGAACGGAAAAACTGGAAAAACAAAAGATGGAGCAGGCTCCAAAAATACTTGGAGCCGCCTCCAAGTACCTTGGAGCCGCCTCCAAAGGCCTTGGAGCCACCTCTAAATAAAAGGAGCCGGCTCTCTCCCTCCTCTTCTCCGTGTTCTCTCTTCCGGCATCGTCTACATCTCTTGCCCTTCACTGCTTAGGTTCCCAGAACTTGTAACTGAGTTCCAGTAGATTACAACCCTTGTTTAAGTCCTTATTACAATTACTAACAGGGATTTAAACAAAAAATAATGCAGGAAAGTTTCAAGTTTAAACTTTAAACAGTTTATCAAATAAAACTTACGACCAACAGTTTAAAATCATGGAAACAGATATTATATATATCATCCTGGAACTATTTAAGTATGCAAAGAACACGAAACCTAAGGGAGAAAGTTAAGACAGAACTTGCCTTTAGATTTTTTCCAAAATCTCTTCGTCGTCTTCTAAGGTCTCCGACGAACTCCAAATATTGCAAACCTTCCTCTGTTCTCTCTCTTTATTTCCACAGACGTGTTTTGGTTTTGTTTGTTTTTAAAACCCTAGGTACAGACTTATTACGTCTATTTATAAGGTTACACAGAACCTAAAGTAATTGAAGCCCTAATCTGAAACCTAATCGGCCCATAAAAACTGAATTAAAACTACACCGACGACAGAAAAATAAATAACTCAAAACCCTACTGTCAATTAACATAATACAGAAATTAATAATTTCATAAAAGAAAATAATAAGTTAACAATTAAAATAAAAACCTAAATAAAACAATTAAAGAATTAAAGTCCAACACAAAATAGAACAATTTAAATCACAACTAAAAATTAATCCACATCATACACGCAATTAAACAATTAAAAAGATAATATCAATAACTAACAACCAAAATTAACAATTCAACAAATAAAAGAAAAGCACATAAAATTACAATTTCGAGACTATCCTTTTTAAAATTAGGAGTATTACAAACTGTGACCTAAAAATTTCTCCATATTATTTATGCAAGTGAAAAGACTTAGTTTCCTCCTCCATGTATAACATCGGCAACTCTTCCTAATGACATGCCCTTGTGAAAAAATTCTTGATTAAAAATAAACTAATGAAGATTTATTCAGTCAGCTATCCTTACGTGGCATCATTCCAATAGGTACCTAAACCAGTACAAAATCCTCCTTCTGACTTGGTAACAACTTCTAGTATTTCTAAGTAGATGTTCTGTAACTCAAACACCTCTGATAAACCACCATGGTGTTACAGTGGTCTTTATTTACCACAATCTCACGAATACCGAAATATCAACGACCACCATTATCATGGCATTGTAATATGATACGAATCCATACCTTGTGTAAAGTATATCAAACTAATCGTTCTAGATTATTTGACTCGTAGTGATGGTTTAACTATCCCATCCCAAATAACATACCATAATGACGCATGTCCAGGTCCAATAGATTGGCTAGATTTATGTGTATCTACAAAATCCTATGACCACATGCTCACAAATCTAGCATAAATAGCGCTATTACTCCATGTTATTAAAAAAATAGTAGTTGGCTGATCACATACTTGTGTCCCCAACTAAACCACATACCAAATCCCGAATAATAAATGAAAATAAAACATGTATGACAAACATAATAACACAAAATTTACTCCTACTTAAGATATCGTTCATTCTAGAAAAGAAAGTTTCTTTTGAAATCAACCTTACCATATTATTTCACAATTTCCTTTTATAGTTTTGTAGGTAATCATCCAACCTTGAAACAGATCCTTTAAACATAGGTTAAAAGCAACATATGTTTGCCTAAGAAAATACCAAAGGCTTAACCCACATCCTCCCTATACACGGAATGTAAACTGTATAACTTCGCTTTATAAAGGGAATTAGAACATCACAAAATAATCCCCTTACTCTCCAGAACGTAATACAAAATCATACATTTCGTTCTAATAAGAACTCTATCAAATCCCCAAACTCCTGAAGATTACTTCTTATATATCTCTTTTAGAGAGGATAAAAAAGTCTAACTATATGTAGATTGATCAACACCAATTCTACTAATAGTATTCACTATACTACTAGCAAATAAGATCACCCTCGATCGATCATTCATCTTCCAGATTTAGTATCTTCTTTTTTGGATACACTGAAATCTCCTCCATTTGGATTATTTCCTCTTCGGCTCTTCCTATTTGCTTTTCTCCTTTTTAAGAACAACTAAAGTCGTGTTGGTCCCGATATGCGGTGACCTATCACGTACACCTAAATCCTTCCTTGGCCTATACTTTTAAAGTAACTCCAACCCAGAACCAAACATTCGATCCCTAATTCTGCATTCAGGCAAAGAATCGATAACGTACTCCTTTACTTCCTAGGGCTTGGACCCTATCCTCCTCCCAGTGTCACTCATTCTGTAACTACGGAATATAATTGATATTAGCTCCTCCTAACAAATCGTAAATAGAGTACAACGAATCCTAATATGAGCTTTAAGTTTTAAGAAACGCAATGCGGAAGTCACATAACGAAAGACACTTTTAAGGACACTTAAACCTGGAGTGCTCTGATACCAATTGTGATACCCCCGGATTTCCGGATACGGGTTGACCAGGCCCACGCCCGAATATCCGAGGATATCAAAAACAAATCGGTAACAATCGAACACATAATACAAATATGAAAATAAGAATAACTAAAATGCTGATAAGAAACTAAAATGATAAATAAATCCTCAGAATAAATTTTTATTAATAAATTCTTCTGATACACGTAATTCTCTAATTTATACAACTCGGGAATCCATACTATGTGGACCCCTGGAAAACCAAAACTGAATAATCAACGGTCTACAATTAGATACTAAACCATAAAGGAAATTCCTACCTAGACAATCCGGAAGAATGAAGTAAATGATCCCTGCTCAGCACGAACAATCCCTACTCCAGACGAACACCTGAAAAATAATGGTGGGTCAGGCCCACAAACAAGTTCTACTCTACTACAGTCCAAGCAGAGATCCGATACACATATACATCCTAGTCAATCCAACAATAACTAGTAGTCCATATATATATATATATAGATACACACTAAGGGACTCTCACTGGACTACATGGCGGTCTCAACCTGACTAGTAGGCAACATGCAAAACGCATCTGAAGTGGGCATGAGTACCTAGACCTAACAGGGTATACCACTAACCATCATAGCCAGCTATGCATTCCACTGCATATGCGCTCCCTAACCATTGATCCTGAGATTCAAGCTCATATCATGGCATCATAATCATATATACAAATAATCCGTCATATCCAAACATAAATTAATATCCAATAAAAAGTAATCCTCTATAAGTCATTCAACTTGTTCCGTTGACCTGACTTGAATATAAGTAGGACTTAACTTTTTTAGTTAATCCATTCCCTTATACAAAATAGGTAGGACTTAACTTCTTTGGTTAATCCATCCTTAGAATACCACTGTCCCATGCCGGTGCATTTAAACCACACAATCCAATACATGATGCAACAAATAAAACAGTACATCAAGTAAATTAATAGTTGATGCAATAATTTAAATACATCATAAAAAAATTCCAGAATTAAGCATAATAAGGTTAGACCAAATACTTGGGCATATTATTCTACCTATGCATGATTAAAATCATATAACATCCATATTAATTGCTAAGTTATTTTTAAGCAATTAAATTCCTCCCTTCCATCCAATAATTGATGACGAAATAAATTAATATATCAATTAAATTCAAAAATCAACATACCCAACATTAGATAAATACATGACTAAATTATACTGATAATCTATGATTTAAATCATTTAACATCCATTTAAATTGTTAGAATAATTTTCAGCAATTAAAACATCTACTAACAACATGCAAATTTTTATTAAAATTTCATATTGTTCAAATCCTTAGCACTTTATATAGATTATGCATTGTGGGTATTTAATATGTACATCGTAGTTATTTAATACTCTTAAATTAACATATAAAGCCTGAAATACCCCAAAACCAAATACAGTAGCCGAAACCCACGCACAGGTGAAGTCGTAGGAGTAGAGCCGCCTCTACTTTGAGTAGAGCCACCTCTACTCAAAGTCGACTCCATTCTCAATGGAGCCGCCTCCATTCCTTCTACTTTCCGTCTACCTCTACTCCAAGTAGAGCCGACTCCATTCTCAATGGAGCCATCTCCACTTCGAATGGAGCCGCCTCCATTCCTTCTACTCTCCGTCTTCTTCATCTTTGGCGTCCTCTAATCACTCCGACCATCTTTCTTAAGGTTCCTAACCCTCTATTTTAAGTCCCAGATGATCTGCATTACCCCTAATTTTAAAAGGATAGTTTCGGCATTTATTTATTATTTTTATTGTATTTTTCGTGATTATTTGGTTTAATTATTTTTATTTATTGATTTGATTTAATTGTTTACCTATGTGTCATGTGTTTTAAATTGAATTAAGTTATCTTTTATTATTTAATTGGCATTTTATTGTTTAAGTGTTTTTAATTATTTAATTGGAATTAATTAGTTAAGTGGATTTAATTATTTAATTATTTTTTTTCATTTAATTCTATTTTAAGTTATAGTTAACTTTGGGGTTGGAATTTCACGTATAGGTAAGCCGTAACAGAGATAGTTTCATGGGCCGACTAGGTTTAGAATTAGGGCTCTGTCTCTGATTAAACACGGATTAGGGTTTATGATTTTTACGCCTATATATATATACGGTTATAATCTGTATCAAGGGTTGGAAAAAACCCTATTCACGTACCAAAGATACAGAGAGAGAAACAGATAGCAGTTGTGGGAAAACAGAGTGAGGCTTAAGAGAAATTGTACAGAGAGGACCAAGGAGGTTGAGTAAGGATTAGAGACAGAGTTATAGGAAGCTTGGCGGCGTTCAGAATTGCCGAAAAACTTAGAGACGACACAGGGATTTCAAAATTGAAATCACAGGCAAGTTCTTATCTTCCTCCTTCCCTCCGGCTTGTGTTCTGTGCACCTAGATAACCTCTAGGGGATTAATTGGACATTAACTGAACCATGTAAGATTTGTATATGTTTACTTGAGGATCTTTTAACCGTGAAAATTTGTCTGTAAAACCATTATGTCAGGTATGTGTTCTATTCTTTGTTTTTGGCGTAACGTCTCACTGTTCTAATTTTTATTTTGAACCTTACTGAAATCAACCAAGGTTTGAATGGATACTAGATGTAATTTAAGACCTTCAAATTTAAATTGGAGGAAGAACAGAGGGGTTGGGATAGAACTAATGTTGCAAACTAGTTTCAGTGCTGTTCTTCAACAATGCTAGTTTAAATGGCTTGATTAAACTCCGTAATTGCTTTCAAAATTATTATAAACAATCTTGGGGAATGCTTCTAGACTAAATTAAGACTTCTAAGATTAGTTTTTGAAACCAACAGAGTAGTAGGATTTGATTAGAGAAGGAGCAGACGGACTGAAACGAAGAACAGACGGACGGTAGGCTCTCAAAGAGGAGAGAGCCGGTTCCACAATGGAAGGAACCGGCTCCCCCATCTAAAAGAGCCGGCTCTATGATGTTTAGAGCCGGCTCCAGGCTCTAAAAAAGAGCCTGCTCCAAATTTTGGAGCAGGCTCCCTTTTTATTTTTGATTTATTTTAAGTTTTTTTTTTTAATTTTCTACGTACTATGTTCACTGTTGGAGCATGGAGACTATTTAAGAGAATTTGGAACTTTACAGAGGGATTAAGGAATGAATTTTGAGTGTTATTAAGACCCTAAATTGAATAAAGTTTAATTCTAAATTATCGGAACAAACAGTGTAAAAATTAAGACACTCCCTATGTTGTTAACAAATGGAAGAGGAATTAATTGTTGAATTAAATTTTCAGCAATTTGATGGAATATAATGTGTTTATAAAATTTGTTTTAGAATGCATTCAAGTGCATGATAAGGTCATTTAATTATTAATTTTGATCTATGCATGCTTTGGAGGTTAGTTGCTGAATTATTAAATCGTTTCCTGCAACTATATGGTTAATGCTTGGATTTAAATTGCCGAAATATTAAACAATCTTCTGAAATTGTTTTAGCAATTTATCGGATAATAATAGAATTATTTAACCTATTCACATGCATGATAGAGTCCCTGACATATTAAATTTGGTTTATGCATGCTCTGGATGTTAGTTGTTGATTTGTTAAATCGTCTCCTGCAACTATATGGTTAAATGCTTGGATTTAAATTGCTGAAGCTTTAAATATTTTTCTGCAATTGTTTAGATGGTGGTTCTTGGGTCTGTAAATTATTAAACTGTTATGTATGTTGTAATTTACCTGGATATGGAGGATTGTATGTACCGGTATGGGACGGTGACATACTACGGACGGTTTAGCTCAAAACGCATAAACCTAACCTAATGGATTAATGGAATGGATTGAAAGATACCGAATCCTAATTGTGACTAAGTCAGATCAGCTGTAACCAAGTTGGATGACTTCCTGGATTAACGGATGGTAGTTATGTCATATTAACTGAATAAGTTGAGTAACTAACTAGTTGGTTTATTGTATGTCAGTTTAATAAATAGTTGAACTGCATACCCTGGATTTGGACGGACTTTATATATATGTTTATGGTACCACGAGTTGAGCTTGAGTCTCAGACTCGTTGGTTAGGGTGCGTATATGCAGTGGATGCGTAACTGGTTATAATAGGTTGAGGTGTACCCTGTTAGGTCTAGGTACTCATGTCCACCTTTGGGTGCGTATTCGCATGATGCCTACTATTCAGGTTGAGACCCCTATTATAGACTAGTGAATGTCCCTTAATGTGGATATATTTATACGTATGGACTAGATAGATATTGTGAGGTGTCTACGGTGTATCTGCGTATCGGGTCACTGTATGGATTGCAGTTAGATTAGAACTTGCTCGTGGGTCTAACCCACTCCTTTATTATTCTTTTCAGGTACAGGACGATTTCAGCCTTAGAGCTTGATCGTGCTTGTCGAGGACAGTCTCACTTTCATCGGATTACGTAGGACTTTCCCTGATGTTTCTAGTATTATCTATTTTTCGGTTTCAGTCTCAGTTGAATTTTTAGTTAGGGGTCCATCAGTGGATTCCCAAGTTGTAACTTTGAAGTTTTGGAGGATTGGAGTTTTAAATTTTCAGTTACACATGGAGGATTTTATTATTATTATTTCTTTCAGTTTTATTCTATCTTTATTGGTTTTTGTCATCTGTGTTCGTTTTAAAATACTTTAATTGTTTGATATTCCCTCGGGTTTGGGCCTGGGCCTGATCAACCCGTGTCTCGGATCCGAGGGGTATCACATGATCCCAATAAATTTATATAAGTCCATATGCAATATAAATACGAATTAAAACAAAGTTCCATACAATTAATTTCAAGATTAATCAAGAACACATATAATCACACATGTACTATTTTAATTCAAATTAAGCATGCATATTAAGTCAATTTAATATCTAATTAATCCTGGAATTAACCTAGGCATGTATAGAAATGCGACATCTAAAGGAGAGAGTTAGAAGAAGAACTTGCCTTTAGATTTCAGATTGAAACATTAACTTCTTCTTCTTAGCTTTTCCGGCGATCGTGACTGTCGTCAAGGACTCTTCTGCTGCTATTGGTTTTACCCACGAGCAATCCCTCTTCCTTCCTCCTTGGTTCGACCTTCAACCTTTGGCCAAAACCCTAGCCTTTTCTCTCTCAATTCCTCTCTTTCTCTCTCCCTCCAATAACTAACGTGAATAAAGTTTTTAACCCTATGGCAGACAATACTTATATATATAGGCTTATATAAAATATAACCTACTCCTAATCCCTCTCTAATTCATTCCTTAATACTAAATAACATAAAAATATTTATATAAATAATATACATATATATATATAATCTGTACACAATTATATATATATATATATATATATATATATATATATATATATAAATTTAACTTATAACTATATATATATATATATAAACTAACTATACTTATTAATATAATTATTTATAATACTAATAAATATAATATCCATAAATATACATATATACCCATATATATATGTACCAACATCCATGGGTAAATATTCGCACCCATTAATCTCCTATCCAAGTAGTCCATGCGACCCAATTGGTTGGTCCATTATTACTATTCATATCCGTTCTTTAAATTGTAGAATAAAATAAAACAATTAAAATCATTCAATCCTAACACAAAATTACAATTAAGCAATATTTCAACTAAGTAAGTTAAATCATACAAACAAATTACACCTCATCAAAGCAAGCAAGTCAATTACCATATTAATTAAGACAAATCATTTAAGCACACAATTAATATAAACAATTAAGCAACTAGCCAAATAATCAATCAATTAATTAAAAATGCAGGTAAAACAAATAAATAAATACCGAGACTATCCTTTTAAAATTAAGGGTATTGCAATTACTGACTCCAATTGGTCATTTCCTCCCTCCATCACTAATATCTTACCCCAATTACTACCTATAGCAACACTTCCCACACTAGTCCTATAAAAGAAAGACAGATTCATATGGATTCCTTCCCCAAATGGAAAATTCACAATTGCTTCTACACTGAAACTCATCAACCAAAACATACTTCTTAGCCTTGGACTCATCTGGTTTGGTCCAAACTCTCAATCCCAAAGCATGCATTCACACTATGGGTTGCAATCCAGAATCGTCTGCCAACCCTCAACAGAAGGTGTGCTGCTTACTTCAACACCACCATTTGCCTCTTATGCGACAATGACATGGAATCACACAACCATCTTTTCTTCGGCTGTCCCTATGTTAAACCATTATGGAACTTTCTGCAAGCACGTTGTGGGTTTTACATATTGCCCTCAAATTGGTCTGAACTAATACATCGGGTTGCTCATCACTGGCGAGGCAACAATCAAGCTCTTCTCATCTTACTTTTCAAAAAAATATATATAATATCTTATTATAATATAAGGGCATTATCGACTTTTCACACACAAAATAACTTTCCTCGTAAACGGTTTTATGAAGAGGTCAAAGTAATAACCCATGTGTAATTTGTCCAAATCTTAAAGAAATTAAGTGTAATTTACATGTTTTTTCCCGACAATAGTAGTGTCAGGCTATTAAAAGAAATTCATAGTCAATGCAGTCTTTCCATTCCCGGACAACCTGAATATTTTTAACTAGCTAGCTAGTAGGTTAGATTATTAAAACCCAAGCGCATAAATCAGATAGCTAAATAATTTTAATAAACATTGATTTAATTCATTTTAACCAAATGATTTAATTCTTACGTAGGACTAATTTTGGAAGATTATCATTTTGTTTTGTGTAATTGTTTTGAAGGGGAGCATATAAATACTGATCGGCATCAATAAAAAAAATACAAGAGCCAAATCTCTCTCTCCTCACTCTCTCTCTTTTTCTTTCTCTCTCTACCATGGAGAACAATAATCAGCCATTGTCACCAAACCATCTCCAAGGCCCTGTGACACCACCAAATAACTCTTCTGCTTCATCCTTCACTGATGGTGCCAATGACATACCACCTATTTCAGGAATTCAAGTTTTCTTCAGAGAATTCATGGTTGAGTCCAGAAAGCTTTGGTACCTAGCCGCTCCAGCCATCTTCATATCGCTTGGTCAATACTCCCTGAATGTCGTCACACAGATCTTCGCTGGCCACGTCGGAACTCTCGAGCTAGCCGCCGTTTCCATCCAGAATTCCGTCATCTCCGGATTCTCTTTTGGTGTCATGGTATAGATTTTATATATGCATTTCGATTTCTTTTTTAATTGACTATTGTGATGTCAGGCCTCTTAAATCATTCCGTATCTACCACAAGACACATGTAGTATTCTTGCTCCCTATATCTAAAAATTTCTCTCTAAAAATTAGTTGCAAGGGGATTTTAACTCCGACGTCATGTAAGTGGAAGTCTACCATCCTCTTTATGGCGTTGAAATTGCTAGATTTGTTTTTTAATAGTTCGCAGTATTAGTTACAGTCGCGGTATCGATTGCGATCACGGTATAACTGACTCGGACAAAGTCAGTATAAATTGATCCATATAGGTCGTTTATTAGACTTGAAAAAAAATCGCGTATCGGACAATACGGGGAATCATTTCCAACACAATCCCACAGCCTTGAAAAAGTCTATAGATGTTTTGTTTGTTTGTTTTTTTCCCCTCAAACTTGGACATGAGCACCACAAACTATGGAACAACAACATACCAACAAGGTTAACACTGTTTTGATATTTGGTCAGTTTTTGTTGCTTAAGTTATTAGTACCCGGCACTATTCAGTTGCCAGAGCGTCCAGTTTTCCGAGTAGGTATGCTTGAATCTCCATCTCATAGTTTGCAAGGATAAAAATAAAAAAAAAATAAAAAATTATTACAAGCTGCAGTGATATCCACTCATAAGGGATACAACCCATCCGTTATGAATGGCTATGTTGTTTCTGCAGGATTTGGGTTCTTGTGTGGGGGCTGCAGTTGGGCGTGTTTGTTTTCATTACGTCGAGCGATTTGTAGCCAGTATTTTTGTTTACTTTTGGTCCCAACTTAGGACCAAATTGCTTTATTGTTTTCGTGTGCAAGACTACATGTTTTTTATTTATTTAAATAATGGTTCATCAGTTTTATCGGTCCCGTGCAAGACAAAGCTAACACATGAAAAAGAGTGTTAGAGCTTGCTAATACATTGATAACGCACAATTCAAGTTTATGAGATCGAAAAATAACAATCTAAAAATATTTGTCTATAAATATAGTGTCTGATATACATTATGATTCGCGGTATCGGTCACTGTCGTGGTATCAATCACAGTCGGGGTATAATAGACTCAAACAAAATAGTGTAAACTAGTCAATACAATAGTGTATCGAGCAAAAAAGTCTGATATCAGATGATACGGTAAACCATGATATATATAGATAGATATTATAGAATATGCAAAAATAATCTCTTACTCTTCGGTAAGTAAAAAAATTTTCTGCACCAAATATGGAAACCTATTATTGTTATGTTTCTATCGCCGATGATGAAGAGATCTTATTATATAGATGTATTATTTTGTGAAATTAACTTAATATATGAATGGAATGTACAGTTGGGAATGGGGAGTGCACTAGAGACTCTATGTGGACAAGCGTTTGGAGCATCGCAAGTGGACATGCTTGGTGTCTACATGCAGAGGTCATGGATCATCCTCACCATCACAGCCTTTTTTATCATGTTCTTCTACATCTTCGCGGCCCAATGTCTGAAACTCATCGGGCAGACCAGTGAGATATCCGAGGCAGCTGGGGCTATGGCGCTGTGGATGATTCCGCAGCTGTACGCCTACGCTGCCAACTTTCCGATGGCCAAGTTCTTGCAGGCCCAAAGCAAGATGATGGTGATGGCTGTAATAACTGGAGTGGCTTTGGTTTTGCACACTTTCTTCAGCTGGCTGTTGATGCTGAAGTTGCGGTGGGGTATAGTGGGTGCAGCGGTGGTGCTTGACGCGTCGTGGTGGTTCATAGTGGTGGCTCAGCTACTTTATATATTTAGTGGAGTCTGTGGTCGATCATGGTCATGGTTTTCATGGAAAGCGTTTCAGAATCTGTGGGGATTTGTGAGGCTATCTCTTGCATCTGCAGTAATGCTTTGGTGAGACTTTGAGTAATGCTACTTAGACCCATTTCCTAAACGGACGAGTGTAGCTGACCAGATTTTTATTTATGCTCCTCAATATAAGAAATAGGTCTAAGTAGTATTTTCCTTTTGATGAAAATTAAAACTTAACTAAAAAAACCTATATGAAAAGAAACACTTTTCACAAAAAGTAAATTATATAAGGATGGCAAATTATCCTGAGGTACATTTAAGTAGGGGTGGGACTTTGGCGGATTTGTCCGCCCAAGGGATTAGTCCATACCAGACAAAACATAATATTCTTCTTTAATTTATTTCTAAATTTAAATTAACACCAATTATTGGAGAATAATTTTACCTCAAACTTTTAAAACAACTATGTTATAAATTAGTTGTTTATAACATGATTATATAAATTACATGTAGTTTTAAAAATATATAAATAATATATATATTTTTTCTATATTTCTGATTATTCGAATAGTTCAGCTAGTAAAGTCTTTGTCCAAATTTGCAAAATAAGTTCTGATTCGAAGACTAAAACTCAATTTCCATCCTATTATCCCAAATACCTTACCACACTTGGAAATTTATGACGCATTTGGCTCACTTATATTCCACCGCTGTAAGAAATAATCTCTCTCTGATGAGAGTAGGAGCAGAAATATAAAAAATATTTAAGTCATTTAAAATGAGAGCATGAGTAAAAAAATGTACGGAAGAATTCGAGAGCGAGAGCGCGCGTAGGCCGTCTAGAAAAATTATGTAACTTTATACTATGAGATATAAGTCATGTGTTACGTGAATTATAATTTTGCTTCAGATGTACCTACATGATGCTAACGGGCCGGGTTGAGTGGGCCTAGCCCGTCAGCATTGGACCAGAATTGACTGGATCTATGCCTCCCAGAATCTATAGTAAATGCCTACGATTTGGCCTTTTTTTTCTGAGCTTGTGGGATGGACTAGTGGGGTTTGAAGTGGAAAAGCATTTTCTTTCATATACTTATATATCATCATTCTTACACTTCTTTTTCTTAAAATGAATGAGATTCGTGGCATTAAATTCTCATTTTCATTCTCCTATATTATACATCAATGTTTCTCTAATAATTACATTTTTGAAATTATTTTTATTATTATTATTTTTAGCCTAATTTTTGAAGTTATTTTTAATTACTTAGTTTTATGTTATTTTTGGTAAATCTAGTTATCTTTAACATTATGTGCAAAACAAGTCTATCATTTATTGCGGCACGTCACAAGCCTACATTTTATGAGTCCATACTACTCTAGAAAGTGACGGTGTCGAACATGGGCTAAAAGTATTTTGAAATTTAAGTAATTCTTTTTTTTTTTTTTTTTGGGACACGGAGTAATAACACATTTTTGATACTTTCAAGACATGATGGGATTGTTTTGTAATTATTATTATTTTTTTAAAAGGAATTGGATTCAATGCAATTTAAAATATAATAAGAGTAAATTAGAAAAATAATATAAAATTTAAGAAAATAAACATTATAAACATCTAGTTCTAAGCTCCAATTAGTGATTTTATACATAATTAAATGGATAAAATGAGTAAAAATTATTATTCTATATATAATAATTTTTTTTTACGTGTTGATGCGATATCCGTGTTTTATTTATTTATTTTTTTTAAATAATTCCTGAGTGTTCATATAGTGTCGTACACGTATCTTATGTCCATAACTCCATATCCGTATCCATGCTTCTTATATTCTACTTAGATATATTTTTTCTTATTTTATCACTAGTCTCTCCCTCACAATTAAATTAGTAAGCTTATCTTCTCCGGTAACTTTTAACATTCTCATTACATCTATGTGTTTTTTTGTTTTTGTAAGACATCCAACACTATAATACCTATAGTTTTATATTGGTAGTATATATGTATGTATGTGTGTGTGTGTGTGTATATATATATATATATATATATTACAATAGTTTGTAACTTAAAACTTATATAAAAGGTATTTATATTTATGTTATGCTTTCTATATAAGTTTATTAAACGTAATATAATTAAAAAGAATTCAAATTTGATTTCTTCTCTAAGTCTAGGTTTATTTCTAACATTTTCGTATAAATATTGCACAGCTTAGAAGTGTGGTATTTTGTTGCACTTATGCTCTTTGCTGGATACATGAAGAATGCACGAATTTCAGTGGATGCTCTGTCTATATGGTGAGTACTCTGTGCTGGATTTCTTACTTGGAATATGTATCTTTTCCTCCTTTTTTTGGTTTAAAGTGCAAAAAAACCCTGTTACACATACAAAATATGGGAAAAGCCACTGATGTCTAAAAATAAAACCTCTAAATTTTTCAAATTGAGCAAATAAGGGCATTTAAAAAAAAAAAAATTGAAATACCTAAAATGCCCATAAGACAAAACAAAAAAAAGGGTACTTTGAGATTTTTATAAAAAAAATTGGGACTGTCAACATATATTAGTGTGCAATTTGCACATATCTTGGAAATGTTGAGGGTTATGCTCATACTAAACAGGAGGAGGAGTGCATTGTGCACAATTTTTATGTAAGAGGGGGATTTCTTACACTTTACTTCGTTTTTGTTTTTGGAAAATACTCTTGCACACGCCCACAAATACTCGCTCTGGGATCCGGGGGTGGGCTTGAGCCCACTCCAAATTTTTATTTTTATTTTTAATAGAGATAATTTTAGCCCAGTCCAAAAATAAATAAATAATAAAATTTAGTAGTACTAACCCACCCAGAATAGATTCGTCTACCCCATTATGCATTTCTAGGTCCGCCTCACCTCGTATTTAAAGGGATAGAGGTTATACCAGTTGGGCTATTGGCCCAGTGGTGAAGTGTATAGGTTCGTCCCCTCTCGAATCCCTCACCTCGTATTTAAAGGGATAGAGGAGGTTATACCAATTGGGCTATTGGCCGAGTGGTGAAGTGTATAATGTTAATTTTGTGTAGAGAATTACTAATATTAGTATTTAAGTTGTTTTTGTTTTTTGAATGTTTGAAATTGCAGCATAAACATACAGTTTTGGGTAATGACTGTGGCACTTGGATGCAATGCAGCCATAAGGTTAAATCCAGAAACATAAGCTTCACATTGTTACTACTCATAAACTAAAACATGAATGAAAAATAAGAAAAAAAATTCTCAAATCTAACAAATATATGTGCAGTGTAAGGGTGTCAAATGAATTAGGGGCGGCGCATCCAAGAACTGCAAAATTTTCAGTGGTGGTGGCAGTGGTTTCTGCATTTCTGATCGGTCTCGTCCCCTCCATCGCTCTTCTAATCAGTCGAAGAGTGTACCCTTCCTTGTTCTCCAACAATGCAGAGGTTCAAGAACTTGTGTATGAGCTCACACCATTGCTAGCAATTTGCATTGTCATTAATAGTGTTCAACCTGTTCTCTCTGGTAAGTATTAGCCCTTACTCTGTTGATATATCATTTTGCTTTCTTCTATTATGTTTCTTGTTTGGGTAAATTGCACTAGCCTCTTATGAGGTTTGAACAAATTATAAATGGGTAGACGGTTCAAAGTTTATTATTTTAACCTTCCTGAAGATTTGGGAGTGTGCTTAATGACACTGTATCATTTTCTTTCCAACAAATATGTTAAACCAAATTTTATCATTTCCTAATATAAATGCAATTTAAAATATTATTATAATACAAGGACATTACTTACTTTTCACACTTAGAGTCACTTTCCGGCCACCAATAAATATATTTATGAGAGGTCAAAGTAATAAATGTTAAATGGTGTACCGATGTGTAAATTGCCCAAATCTCGAAGGAGATCAGTGTGATTTACCCTTCTTGTTTTGTTTGAAAATGTAATGTGGTGTTGTTGCAGGGGTGGCTATTGGAGGTGGATGGCAAGCTTTTGTTGCTTATGTAAATATTGTGTGCTACTATGTTTTTGGCATTCCTATGGGCCTCATAATGGGCTACAAACTCAAAATGGGCGTCAGGGTAATTCTTCTATACATATCAATATAATATTTTCTATTAGTCAAAATAAAGCATATATTAACAGAAGTACTTGTTATTTTAATTGATTATTTGGTTCTGACATTGATTATTTATTTATTTATTTTATTAATTTATTTCCAGGGGATTTGGTATGGCATGCTGATAGGAACAGTATTACAAACTAGTGTACTGCTCTGTATGGTTTACAGAACCAACTGGAATAAAGAGGTAGCAATTACATTCACATGTAGCCAAACCATGTCCATACTTTTCAAATTTTTTTAATTTTTAATTTTTAAATTTTATTGATTCTTATAAACCAATACATATTCCAATTAAGACTTTAATCTGGTTCAAAATGCAGGCTTCTATTGCAGAAAAGAGAATAACACAATGGGGAGGAGAACCGATCGTCAGAGAAAATAATGTAGAGAATTAATCAACTAAACACGATAATAATATGAAATTACAAGCACGAGTTTGCAGATGTTGAAAAAATTCAACTGCAGAGAGGAGAAAGCAACAATTTTACCATTGCAACAAATTCAATGCCCACAAGAATTCTGTGTTGTGCATTAAGGAAACTTATTGCTCCAAATCCTTATTTGAAAAAAAAAAAAAAAAACCAAACCTTATTGCTCCAAATATATATAGAGGCAATATTATTTGCCTGCTGATATCAACTCTATCATGACAAGGCTCAACTTAAGAATTTCTCATCTCCGGAGGCATGAACTTTATGCCCTTTTGAAATAGACTAATGTTTATGTGAATATTTGTGTTTTAGTGGGTATATTTAATAATTTCTATCTTGATTAAATTATAAGCATGTAATCTATTATATATATATAGTGGGAAAGCATTCCATTTTTATACTCTGTTTGGGGCATAACCTAATCAATAAACAAGATTCATAGTGCATTTCAGTATTTTGGTATGAATTTATTGGTTTTCTTTATTTGTAAAAATTTTACACCTACAATGCAGAGGTTCAAGAACTTTTGTATAGCTCACACAATTGGTAGCAATTTGCATTATTATTAACAGTGTCCAACCTGTTCTCTCTTGTAACTATTAGTCCCTTACTCTGTTGATATATCCTTTTGCTTTCTTCTACTATGTTTTTTGTTTGGGTAAATTACACGGGCCTCTCACAAGGTTTGGACGACAAATTACACATGGATAGATCGTTCAAAGTTTATTACTTTAACCTTTTCAGAGATTTGGCTTATGTGCTTTGGGACATCCTAACGTTTTCCTTCCAGCAAATATGTTGACCAAATTTTATAAAGTGATAATTTTGCCCATCCCTTATATAAAATGTAATTTAAAATATTATTATAATATGAGAGCATTACTTAATTTTCACACTTAGAGTCACTTTCTAGCCATCAGCATAATTTGCCCAAAATCTCGAAGAAGGTCGGTGTAATTTAATCAAGATAGAAAAGAGAATAAAAAAATGGGGCGCAGAACCAAACGCGAGAAAATGATGTGGATAATTAATGTTCCAAATGCAGTAATTTGCAGATGTCAAAAAAATTCAATTGCAAAGAGGAGAAAGCAACAATTTTACCATTGCCACAAATTCAATGCCCACAAGAATTCTTTGCTATGCATTAAGGCAACTTATTTCCCCCAAATCCTTATTTGAGGAAAAAAATTTTGTTGTTCCAAATATATATAGAGGCAATATTATTAGCCCGATATCAACTGTGTCAAGACAAGGCTCAACTTAAGAATATCTCATCTCCTGGAGGCTTGAACTTTGAGTTTTTTAAATTGACCAAATCGAACTCTTTTTCTTCTGGAATAAAACGTTGGTGCTTTTACAATTGCCAAGACTTCTTCATTCTCTTGTTGTTCTTGATCTTCCAATTTAGTAGATCTTGAAATAGGCTTTTATTCTGTTTTTGTAATTGATCCACCTAGCATAGTATTTCCCAACAAAATATAAAGATTATTAACATTCCTTCCCAAAAGCTTAACACGTGATCCCCTTTTTATCTTCATCAATCCATTCTTCATTTCACACCAACAATCCTTGGAATCCAATACTCCCGGTGGAGATCACATTCCGTTTAACACTTGGAATATGACGTACATTCATTAGAGTTCTTAGCAAACCATTTGTTGTTTTGATTTTGATTGTTTCAATTTCTATAACTTCACAAGAAACATTATTTTCCATAAATACATTACAACCTATAGGTTTGCAGGTAGCAAATCACCCTTTACGAGGACACACATAAAAAGGACGTGAATTGTGTCGATGTTTTGTAAATGAATAGATCTATTTATTTAGACAACGTAGATGTTTTGTATTTGTCGAAAAAGTGATTCGAATGATATATTAAAATTCAGGATAAATTATACATGAATAAACCATTTAGCGTTTATTACTTTGACATCCTCTAAGAATTGACACAATACTTAACAATACCCCTAACATTTTTTTTCCGGGTTCTGTTGAACATATTTTATAAAATGACAATTTTATCCTTCCCTTTTATAAAATACAATATAATATAATATAACTGCAATCAAAATTTATGTAAACATGCTAAATCAAACCTAAAAATAAGCTAAATCAAACCTGAAAATATTAAATCTCTCTAGATTATTGGGAATGATACAAACACGTAGTGTGACAATTGGCATGCCATGTGTCCTATTAACAATGAAATTAGTTATAGCTTGAGTCATGTATACAGCTCAACATTAGCTGATGGTAGCATTATATACGATGGAAAAGAGATTATTATTATACAGTTGTGGAGTATTTCTGAAGTGCTATGTTAAATATATATGCTGAGCTAAAAGTTTGGAAAGTTACTTCTCTCTAAAGTTGTGGAGTATTCCTCTTTTACTATACGAAATTTGGATGGGTTTAATTATTCCAATCATTTTGCAATATTATGCCACAAAGATGATACGATAATGATTTGGAGTTCGAAAGTAAAACAAATTTAACTCACTTATGTGAGTGAGGATCACATCATATATCTATAATGTCATGGTGACATACATTAGCTTTTATTTATATAAAATTAGTTCAATGTGTCCGATGTTGGACTCCCTACTATTACTTAAGATGATAATAAGTAATCAATCAGGGCCAGCAGGAGCCATAAGCAACTTAGACCGTTGCCTAAAGCCCCAGTCAATATGAAGACTTCAAATTTTTTGTTTCCTTACATTATAGCATCCTTCATTTTTAAATTACTTTCTATAATTAGGCCTCAAGCGATCCCAAATTTTTTATTTCCTTATAGTATAGTATCCTTAAATTTTTTGTATTTTCTATAATTAGGCCCTAAGCATTAAAAAGTGACCACTATAAATTCAAATAAAATTAGTGGAATGTCCCACTCAAGATGATAATAAGTGATAAGGAGTTTGAAGTAACCACTATAAATTTGAGTGGTTTAAATTCAATTTTATTTTTGATGTTGAATCAAAGTTGACAGATACATGCTACATTCAAGGACTCTAACCCTAATATCGTTTGTAACACTCAAGCAGTTGAAGGTAATAAATGCATGGACAGCAACATCAAAATATCTGAAATAATTTGAGAGCAGAGAGGTTCGTAAGGAAGAGTGTGCGTGCAGTACTCTCTCCTGTCACGATTAGAGTAATTGTGACACTTCTCTCAATCAAACGGTTGAAATGGGTCTGCAAAAAGTTAGAGATAGGAAGGAGAGTAAATGTCATTTGAAGAAGACAAGTCAAGAGTGCTAGTTGCGACTGTCTTTTCACACTCTTTTTCTTGTTTGCTGGTTGACATCTATCGCTTATCAAATTATTCTTATCGTTATCCTTTTCCCAATTTTAATTCAACTAAAACTAAATTTTTATAATTTAACTTCAATTAAAATTTACAACTATAAAAATTCAAATTTAAAGTGTGTGTATATATTTATATATATATATATATTTCTCCAAAGCAAGCAGACAAGTATTCATTCATAGCAAAATTTTAGTTACAATCCATGACAGTCCAGAACGTTAAACTCGTATACATAGCATTTTAAATTATATATACATATATATATATATACATTATAATACATATATGCAAAGAATACATCCACAGGAAGCCGAAATACATGTTAAGCAAAAGGGCTATCGATCACGATCGATACTAAGCTACTTGGTATGGAAACGATCAACCTCTTATAGGAATATTTCTTTTTACAATTAAAAAAGAAAGAAAGGAAAAAATTCATTTACATAGGTTAGTTTAAATATAGGAAGTGTGTATTAGTTGTTTAAATATAGGAGAGATAAGAAAGACTAATAAAAACACTTAAAAGGGCAGTTCGTTCTTTACAAGGTTAGTATTATCTTTACAAAGGTTTGTGTTTTTAATATTCTCTAAAAATAGGAAACAAATAAATAATATGATTAAAACAAGCCAATAAGAAGTGAAAGGCAACTTAATATTCTCCCAAAATTTTCTCTAAAAGCCACTGACCTTATCATCCTTCTATTTTATTTATTTTTGGATATATTACACTTCACATCTTATATAATTTGATCTCCCTTTTTATAAAATATTGGGATAATTACATTGACCTATCCTGAAATTTCGTGAACCTACACTGACCTTTCTTTTTATTTTTCAAATTACAAAGAACTCCCCTGTCATTAACAATTCTATTGAAATTACTTTTCTACCCTTATTGTATCTATATTGTATTTTATTACAAATACAATAAAATTTGAAAAGACAAAAACGCCCAAAGTGTTTCTTTACTCTCTTTCCTATCTCTAACTTTTTGTAGACCCTTTTTTGGGACAAGAAGAGAGATCCATTTCAATTTGAGAGAGGATGGCGGTGGTTATGGGGTGAGGATGACGGTGATGAAGCTACAGGTTGTAGTGGTGCCGTGGTGCAATCCTTGCCTTCATTGTTGCTTCACCGAAGTTTCCATTCGTTGTTGCTTCACCTGTAGTTCCTAAAATATTTGACCTTTTTTTTTTTTCCTTTAACTTTCTAATTAATTTATTCAATTCAATGTCTTAACCTTTTGACTTCAACTTTTATTTTCTTTGATTTTCCTATTCTGCCGACACCAAATTTCTTTCTTTCCTTTTCACATTTGCATCATCAATTGCATTTTCTGGAATATACTAGAGACAGAAATATCTGGATAGAGAAATTTCTTTCTTTCCTTTTCACATTTGCATCATCAATTGCATTTTCTGGAATATACTAGAGACAGAAATATCTGGATAGAGAGATAATGAGCAAGGATGGCTGAAAAGAACAGCTTCTCCGCCGGCGGGTGGTGCACTGAACTTACCAACGGCGTGGTGGTGTTGGTGACCCTATTCCGGCGACAGTGGTTGTGAATAACTTTGGGTCTTGGGTTTGGCTTGATGGTCAATTTTTCAAGGAGTAGTATGTTGGTGGTGATGGTGATGGAGGGATGACAGTGGTGTATGGGTTAGGACTGTGTCAACATGGTGGTGCCTTGGACTTGTCTCCGTCAAACACACCACCATCATGTTAGCAACCATGATGCTGTGAACCTCTTTTTTTTTTTTTGGGTGGGGGAAAGGAAACAAAATCAAACATGAGAAAAAAAATAAACATTTTGAGTTTTGTTGTGGTGTTCGAGGGCTGTGTAGAGAGAGAGGGGAAGAGAATACGAGGATAGAGGAGAAATAATTAGTGGGATATTTTAGATATTTTAATTGCTTTATTTACATGTCATGCAAGGGTAGAATGGAAATTTGTGAATTAAAAATTGCTGGCATCATTCTTGTCAATTAGTTACAGTAAGTGGAGGTTTATGTTATGAATATACAAATATCGAGGGAGGTGAGTCTTATTTGACAAACAAAGAAAAGGTCAATATATAATTACGAAACTTCAAGAAAGGTAAGTATAATTATTCCTAAAATATAATATAATATATTATTATAATATAAGAGCATTTATTCACATTTAATGTGACTTTTGGCTCTTAAAGTAATATTTACACCTTTTTTTTTAATTTAAAACAATGATATATATATTTTAATTTATGACAGTGATGATGTGACCTATGGAGTATAAATTAAAAGAACTTCATAATACACCACCAAATACATGCAGTTTTTCTATTCCTATCATATCTGAATTTTTTTAACTAGCTAGTAGATTAAATCATTAAAACCCAAGTGCGTAAATCACAAAGTTCAATACTTTTAATAAATTACATGATTTAATTCTAGGTAGGACTGATTTTGGAAGATTATTATTTTCCATTTGTGTAATTGTTTTACATGAATTAAGCACCACTAATGTTGGAAGAGGAGCATATGAATACTGATCTGCATGAATTAAAAAAATACAAGAGCCAAATCTTTTTCTCCCGCACTCTCTCTCTCTCTCTCTCTCTCTCTCTCTCTCTCTCTCTCTCTCTACCATGGAGAACAATAATCAGCCATTGTCAACAAACCATCTCCAAGGCCCTGTGAGACCACCAAATAACTCTTCTGCTTCATCCTTCACTGAAGGTGCCCATGACATACCACCTATTTCAGGAATTCAAGTTTTCTTCAGAGAATTCATTGTTGAATCAAGAAAGCTTTGGTACCTCGCCGCTCCGGCCATCTTCATATCCTTGGGTCAGTACTCCCTAAGTTTCATCACTCAGATCTTCGCCGGCCACATTGGAACTCTCGAGCTGGCCGCTGTTTCCGTCCAGAATTCCATCATCACAGGATTCTCTTTTGGTGTCATGGTATAGATTATTTACATATATTTGGTTATTTATTAACTATCAATACAATAAAAAAAATATTAATATTAAAATCCATCCTCTTTAAAAGTTGAATTCGGACATTTAATTTGAGAGTAAGGAGTATCATTTTCTAAAATTAACTTAGCATAAATGCATGGAATGTACAGTTGGGAATGGGGAGCGCACTAGAGACTCTATGTGGACAAGCGTTTGGAGCCTCACAACTGGACATGCTTGGGGTCTACATGCAGAGGTCATGGATCATCCTCACCACCACAGCCTTTTTCATTATGTTCTTCTACATCTTCGCGGCCCAATGTCTGAAACTCATCGGGCAGACTAGGGAGATATCTGAGGCGGCAGGGGCTATGGCGGTGTGGATGATTCCACAGCTCTACGCCTACGCAGCCAACTTTCCGATGGCCAAGTTCTTGCAGGCCCAAAGCAAGATGATGGTGATGGCTGTGATAACTGGAGTGGCTTTGGTTTTTCACACTCTCTTCAGCTGGCTGTTGATGCTGAAGTTGCGGTGGGGCCTAATGGGTGCCGCCGTGGTGCTCAACGCTTCATGGTGGTTCATCGTGGTGGCTCAACTCCTTTATATATTTAGTGGAGCCTGTGGTCGATCATGGTCCTGGTTTTCATGGAAGGCATTTCAGAATCTCTGGGGTTTTCTGAGGCTATCTCTTGCATCCGCAATAATGCTTTGGTGAGAATTCGAGTAACGCTACTTAAACCGATTTCCTAAACCCGATTGAATTTGTATTTGTACGCTAACCTTCTCGGTTTTAAAAATAGATCTAAGTAACATTTTTCTTTGCTGCAAATCGGAACTTAGCTACAGTATAAAACTATCATGAAAGAAAAACTTTCACAAAAAGTAATTTTGTAGGGATGGAAAATTATGGTGCAGGTACCTCCTACTTAACATTAACATTATATGGAATCTAGAAAGTGCTCAAAAGATAATATTCTTCTTTATTTTATTTCTAAATTGAAATTAACATCAATTATTATAATTTTACCTCAAACTTTTAGAACAACTATGTTATAAATTAGGTAAATAAATATCCATCAGAGAACAAATCATCCACCCTTAACAATATTATATAAATCACATGTGTCTTAAAAACATATAAAATAAAATAAAATATTCTTATAGTTCAGATTACTTAGATTGTTACTGGTACCATTCATAGCTATGAGATACGGGTCGTGTTAACGTGAAATATAATTTTGCGTTAGGTATACCAACTGATGCTTACGGGCCGGGTTGCGTGGGCCTAGCCCGTCAGCATTGGACCAGACAATTGACTTGATCTGTGCTTCCCAAAATCTATATATAGTAAATGCCCACGACTAGGCTTTCTTTCTTGGCGTGTTGGATGGACTGGGTCCAACTGGAAAAGCCTTTTATTTTCATTTACTTATATCATTGTTAGACTTTTTCTATTATGCTGAGTATGGCCGGGGTGGTGGATGGCCGGGGATGGCGGTGATGATGGTGGTGGGGGTGTAAAGCGGTAGTGGTGTAAGTGGTGGTGTTAGAAGGCGAAGGTGGTGGTGATGGTGGAAGGCGATGGTGGAAGGCGGCGGCAGTGGAGTTGGTAGAAGGCATGGTAATGATTGTGGAAGGTAGTGGCGGTGGTGGTGGTGGTAGAAGGAAACAGTGGCGATAGCATTGGTGGTGTTGGAGGGGAGGTGATAGTGGTGGTGGTGGCGGTGGAAAGCAGTGGCAGGAGATTCGTCCCATAAATTCTCCTTTTTTTCATTCTACATACATTATGTTTCTTTAATAATTAAATTTTAAAAGTTATTTTTTTAATTACTTCATTTTATATTATGTTTGGTAAAGCTCGTTATCTTTTACATCTTGTGCAAATCAATCTAACCTTTCTTGTGGCACATCATAAGCCTATTATGTGTCCATACTACTTTAGAAAGCTCCGAAAATTCACCTAGGGGTGTAGTGGTGGTGTCAAATACTTGAACAGATGTCAAACACACTTAAAAATGTTCTGAAATCTAAATATTTTATTTTTCTTACTAGAACATAGTTGGGTCACGACATGGACATAGTAATGATGCGTTCTGATTACTTTCATAACACGACGGTGTGGTTTTGTAATTATTATTATTACTATATATATATTTTTTTTAGAAAAATGGGATTCAATTCAATTTAAAATATATTATGGGTTCATTAAAAATAATATAAAATTTTACAAAACAAATATAAAAAAAAAATTTATTTGTAAGCTCCAAATTAGTAATTTTATAAATGATTATAGGGATAAATTAGTAAAAATTATTATGTAATAATATATATATATATATATATATATATATATATATATATATATATATTTATGTATCCATGTCATATTTGTCTCCTATTTTTTTAAAAAATTACCGTATTACTTTGTCCTTATCGTGTCATACCCGTATTCTTGCCCGTATCCGTGCTTAGTAGATATTACTTAGTTATATATTTTTTTTCTTTTTTTATCACTAGTCTTTCCCCTCACACTTGGATATAAATTTATCTAAACTGGTTACTCTTATCATCTAATTTAACATTCTCATTTCAAACTTATATAAAAAATATTTATATTCCATTTGATGCTTTCTATATGAGTTTATTTAAAAGTATTGTAATTAAAAAGTATTCAATTTGGATTTCTTCTCTATGTCTAGGTTTCTTTCTAACATTTCAATATAAATATTGCACAGCTTAGAAGTGTGGTATTTTAGTGCACTAATGCTCTTTGTTGGATACATGAAGAATGCACGAATTTCAGTGGATGCTCTGTCTATATGGTGAGTACACTCTGCTAGATTCTAACTTGGAATATATATCTTTTCCTCCTTTTTTGGTTTAAAGTGCGAAAAAACCCTGTTACTGGTCCGTCCCTCTCGAATCCCTCACCTCGTATTTAAAGGGATAGAGGTTTTAACAGTTGGGCTAATGGCCCAGTGGTGAAGTGTATAATTTTAATTTTGTGTGGAGAATTACTAATATTAGTATTTAAGTTCTTTTTGTTTTTTGAATGTTTGAAATTGTAGCATAAACATACAGTTTTGGGTAATGACCGTGGCACTTGGATGCAATGCAGCTATAAGGTTAATTCTAGAAACATAAGCTTCACATTGTTACTACTCACAAACTAAAACATGAATGAAAAAGAAGAAGAAAAAAATCTCAAGTATGACAAATGTATGTGCAGTGTAAGGGTGTCAAATGAATTAGGGGCGGTGCATCCAAGAACCGCGAAATTTTCAGTGGTGGTAGCAGTGGTTTCTGCATTTATAATCGGTCTCATCCCCTCCATCGTTCTTTTGGTCAGTCGAAGAGTGTACCCTTCCTTGTTCTCCAACAATGTAGAGGTTCAAGAACTTGTGTATGAGCTCACACCATTGCTAGCAATTTGCATTGTCATTAACAGTGTTCAACCTGTTCTCTCTGGTAATCTATTTGTCCCTTTACTTCTATTTATGTTTCTTTTTTTTATTTTTTTGTAACAACGTATGAGATTAATGTTACTGGGCTAAATATTTATGGTGTGATCAAATGTGTGGTTGTTGAAGGTGTGGCTATTGGAGGTGGATGGCAAGCTTTTGTTGCTTATGTAAATGTTGTGTGCTACTATGTTTTTGGCATTCCTATGGGCCTCATAATGGACTACAAACTCAAAATGGGTGTAAAGGTAACGTGTGTTCTCCGATGGATTTATTTGGCTTGTAATTCTAAAAATAGTACTTAAGAATTCAGAAAATAGAAAACTATTTTTACATAATTATAAAAAATCGTTATTAGAAAATTGAACCAAACAAATGCTTTATATAGTTTTCTGATTTTGAGTTCTCTAAAAACAGTAAAGTGTTTTCAGAATTTCAAACCAAGTAGTCCCCAAATCTGAATCTAAACGGTTTTTTGAAAATTGAACCAAACTAAGTCTTTGTACAGTTTTGTTCTTCCCATTTCTCTAAAAATAGAAAAATATTTTTAGAGTTTCAAACATGCATGATTTATTTTTTTTAAGTCAATATTATGTGTGTGTGTGTATATATATATACTGTATATAATATTTTCAAAAAAGTAAAAATTAATCATATATGAACTGAACTGCTTGTTATTTTAATTGATTATTTGTTCCTGCCATTGATTATTTATTTAATTTATTTCAGGGGATTTGGTATGGCATGCTGATAGGAACAATGTTACAAACATGTGTATTGTTCTGTATGGTTTACAGAACCAACTGGAATAAAGAGGTAGCAACTATATTCACATATAGCCAAACCATGTCTATAGTTTTCAATTTTTTCAATTTTAATTTTTACGGAATCTTATAAACCAATACATATTCCAATTAAGACTTTAATCTGGTTCAAAATGCAGGTTTCTATTACAGAAAAGAGAATAAAACAATGGGGAGGAGAACCGATCGTCAGAAAAAATGATGTGGAGAATTAATCAACTAAACTCAATAATAATATGAAATTACAAGTACAAGTTTGCAGATGTCGAAAAAATTCAATTGCAGAGAGGAGAAAGCAACAATTTTTCCACTGCAACAAATTTTTACTCAAGTGCATCACATTGTCATCTGATAGTAAAATCTAAGTTTGAAAAAACTCGAAATTTCTACAAGTGTACAGAGACTTTCACTCAAGTGCATCACACTTGTCATCAGGTAATAAAAGCTACTTTGAAAAAGCTTATGCCAACTACCGAAAAAAATATATATCATTACAGTAACAAAGCATTTACCATAACTACTGAGAGGAGAGGAAGATTGGAGAAATGGACAAATATTGGGATTGACCGAAAATTTAATATAGCTAAGGTAAAGTAAATTTAATAATGCAAATTGAGGCTTTTATTGTTGGATTAATCTAGAAGATTAGTTTCTATAATTTAAATCAGTTGAAAAATAATTTAGAATAATGATATACTCAATTTTGACTAGCTCAAAGTCAACTCGTAACGATGGCGCTAATTAAAATCATTTTCATTTTTCAAATTAGGATTTGATTTTATTATTTTAGGAGTAGATACTCAATTTTGAGTACCACTGGCTGTAGCCGCTGTCTCTATCTACCACTCCTATTCTACGGATGGCGGCAGGATCCCATGAACCAATAATTCTAAGGCAACCCGGAAGTGGCGGCCTATTCCCTAACTTCCACTTTTCTCTGTCTGACACCAAACAAAATAAATTTATTTTTTTAAAATTAGGGTTTGATTTTATTATTTTAAGGGTTTTTAGAATAATTATAATAGTTGGAAAATCAATGACTAAAGAGTTAATTATGGATGTTCTTTATTCAAATTTCAAATGATACAAAATATAATTTACATAATTCTTTTTAACAATGTTGTTTTCACGCTTTGCACGCGCTCTGATTCAAATTCTCGTCATTTATAATTTAATTCTGCTACTCTTATTCTTAAATTTATTTTCGCTTTTACTTTTACTCTTTCTTTCTTTATATGACTCAACACAAAACAAGTGGATTTAGAAATATCAATAATCACGAGTAACTTAATTTGTTGAATTTCTGTGGTTAGAAAATTGAAGGACTAAACGAGTAGTACATGGTTGACTGTTTTATTTACTTTATTGTATTGTTTTTTTACCTTATAGTTTTTTGAAAGATTTTATTTTACATTAATTTTAAATACTTTTACACAAATACCCTTGTTTTGTGGATTCTGGCATTTCCAAAGCTAAACCCTCTTAAATTTCTAGCGGAATTCAATAGATAAATATATATATAGAGAGAGAGAGAGAGAGAGAGATCAAAAGGTTGCATTTATCACCGCTTCGCATGACTCAGGACCCATGGACCTTTGTGGCTCTGTAGCCTGTACGCCCTATAATCCCTTTTTGGTGTATGCCACCAAAAATCATTAATTCCCTCAAAAACTGCATCTTTCTGATAGTATATTTTGGGTTGTTGAATTAAAGTTGACAGATTCATGCAACATCGTTTGTAACACTCATGTAGTTGGAGGTAATTAATGCATGGACAGCAACATCAGTACATCACTATCTGAAATAAATTATAAAGGTTACACCAAACTTTTTCTTTCCTTCATTCACCACAAAATATACTATCGTCCTTTTTCAGGGATCCTTCCCCAATTAATAAGGATATCTTGACGGAATTGCCACATACGAAATTGAGCACAATTTTATTGTGAGTCACGAAACAGACAATTAAAAAAAGACGGAAAGAGTATATAATTATATTTTAATTCACCATCAGGGATGGAGCCAATGAAGGCTCGGGGGGACACGTGCCTTCCTGAATTGGCCAGCAACCTATAATATATGTGGTAATTTTTTAAAAAAATTCTATATATATGACAAAATTTATATCGTGCCCCCCTCAAATTTGTAATTCCTAAAATTATATTCTTATTTTTTCTTTATTTTCTCTTTTACCCTTCACATTCTTTAAATTTTCTTAATAGAAAAAGTCAAATTTTTCTTCTTCAATTGAAACTTTTTAACTATTTCCTATTAAAAATTTTTCATTTTTATTTTCCTTTTATATTTTAATAATTTTCTTCTTCTTTGTCTTTTTAAATTTTATAGTTGTTATATATATATATATATATATATACTCCGTATTATTATTATTGTTTTTTGGCAGTGTGCCCCTCTCACTTGAAATCCTGACTACGTCACTGTTCACCACATAATATAATTTAATTTTGAGATTAAAATCGATCTTAATATATATATATATATATATATATATATATAGATTTATAATTATACATATAAATTTTAAACCATTTTATCAGATGGTAAAGTTTAAATTAAACTAAAGTAAGATTTTGAGCACCGTCGTCTACTACGGAAAAGATTAAAAAATTGCCTCGTAGATATCTCACACACATATATAAAAAAACCTTAAAAAAAAGTCGAATTTTGCTATAGATGTCAACCAAATCCTTGACACACTGAATCCTCGTGCAGCCGCATCACACCGGATGAACCCACTTAGATCTTAAAAAAAAAAAAAAAAAATTAGGGCAAATCATTTCAGCCTTCCCAATCGCCTCTGTCTCTATTTTCGTTCTCAGATCTGAACTCCCCCACCCTCTCTCTCTCTCTCTACAACTGCAAATTACAAAATCAACAAGAATCAGAAGTTCAATTAATCTATCTGTCTGCAAGAATCAAAAGTTCAAAACCTATTGTGATACCCCTCGGATCCGAGACACGGGTTGATCAGGCCCAAGCCCAAACCCGAGGGAATATCAAACAATTAAAGTATTTTAAAACGAACACAGATGACAAAAAGAACAATAAAGATAGAATAAAACTGAAAGAAACATTAATTATAAAATCCTCCATGTATAACTGAAAATTGAAACTCCAATCCTCCAAAACTTCAAAGTTACAACTTGGGAATCCACTGATGGACCCCTAACTAAAAGTTCAACTGAGAATGAAACTGAAAATAGATAATACTAGAAACATCGAGAGAAGTCCTACGTAATCAGATGAAAGTGAGACTGTCCTCGACAAGCACGATCAAGCTCTAAGGCTGGAACCGTCCTGTACCTGAAAATAATAATAAAGGAGTAGGTCAGACCCACGAGCAAGTTCTAATCTAACTGCAATCCATACAGTGACCCGATACGCAGATACACCGTAGACACCTCACAATATCTATCTAGTCCATACGTATAAATATATCCACACTAAGGGACATTCACTAGTCTATAATAGGGGTCTCAACCTGAATAGAAGGCAACATGCGAATACGCACCCAAAGGTGGGCATGAGTACCTAGACCTAACAGGGTACACCTCAACCTATTATAACCAGCTACGCATCCACTACATATACGCACCCTAACCAACAAGTCTGAGACTCAAGCTCAACTCGTGGTACCATAAACATATATATAAATTCCGTCCAAATCCAGGGTAAGCAGTTTAACAATTTATTAAACTGACTTACAATAAACCAACTAATTAGTCACTCAACTTATTCAGTGGATATGACTTAACTACCATCCGTTAATCCAGGAAGTCATCCAACTTGGTTACAGCTGATCTGACTTAGTCACAATTAGGATTCGATATCTTACAATCCATTCCATTAATCCATTAGGTTAGGTCTTAGCGTTTTGAAGCTAAACCATCCCTAGTATGCCACCGTCCCATACCGGTGCATATAATCCTCCATATCAATGCCAATTACAATATAGAAATCATAATTTAGTAAATTACATTCCAAAACATTATCCAAATAATTACAGGAAGATATTTGATGTTCTAGCAATTAAAAATCCAAACGATAATCCATATCATTGTAGAAAGTATTTACTATTTCAACAATTAGCCTCCAAAGCATGCATAGGTCAACTTCAATACATCAATGACCCTATAATGTATTTAGAACAATTTATAAACATATTAGATCCCACTAGAATGCTCAAAAATAAGCTTGAGCAATTAAGTCTTCTTCCATCCCTTAATCGTGTACAATGTGTATAAATTTTATACAGTTTGTTCCGTTAATTTAGAGATAAACTTTAATCAATTAAAAGACCTCTTAATACCCAAAGTTAACTTCTTAATCACTATGGCAAGTCCCAATATTTTGTTTTAAACAGTTCCCACACACAACAGCTTCAAACAGTGCATTAAACACCTTCTGGAAGCAAACTGAGCGAGAACAGGTTATGAACAAAAGGGGAGCCGGCTCCAATTTTTATTGGAGCCTGCTCTACTTGGGTAGAGCCGGCTCTACACTTCCTAGAGCCGGATCTACACTAGGGGGGAGCCGGCTCCCTCCTCCATGGAGCCGGCTCTCTCCCTCTCTGAGAGCCGTCTGTCCGTCTGTGACTTCTGCGACCTTCTTCTTCAACGCCGGCCGCTTCCCACCCGTTCTATTTAGTTTTAGACTGTTCCCAAGGGTCCTAACTATGTCCAGTATAATCCCCATGGAGTGTTTACAACAGTTGAAATCAAAAACAAAAACTACAAGTTTCACAGACAAATCATGCTTAGGAAAAACAACTACTGTAATGAACTTTCAAAAACCCATCACCAAATTTATTCAAGGCAAAGATAAGGTTAAATTGACATATAAAAACATGCTTAATTCAATTATTGATCCATTAAAACCCTAGAGTATGTCTAGGTGCACAGAACACAGGCCAACGGGAAGGAGGAAGAAAAGAACTTGCCTGAAGTTTTGGACTCAAAACTTGTCGCCGTCTTCCCAACGTCCGGTAACCACTGCAACACTATCTAGCCTCCTAATACCTCTGCCCTTCCCTTCTCCTAGGTCCAACCCTGAAATCCCCGTCGAATCCCACACCAAACAAAATCTGTTCTCTCAAAACCTCACTCTGTATCTCTCTGTTTTTATATTACGCGAGTAGAGTCTTTTTTTTTTCCAATCCTTAATACCAAGAAGCATGTATATATATATAGGCATACAAATCCCAAACCCTAATCCTTGTTTAATAGAGACAGAGCCCTCCTTGGCCCATAAACCGACCTATGATATATACATTGCCGGCTATAAACTGAAACCCTAATATAACTATATGTGTCCCATACAGTCCCGTGAAAACCAAATTAAACAAAACAAATAAATTTACCACTTAAATAATTAACTATAATTAAATAAATTAACAAATAAATTTACCACTTAAATAATTAACTATAATTAAATAAATTAAATCAAAACAATTAACTCAATTAAATTAAAACAATTAAATCAATTTACTAATTAAAACACTTAAACAATTAAATAATCAATTTACTAATTACAACACTTAAACAATTAAATAATCAAATTAATTCAACTAATCACACATAATCAAATAAAATGCAATTAACTACTAAATTAAAATCCCTGGGATATCCTTTTTAAAATTAGGGGTATTACATTCTTCCCCCCTAACAAAAGGAATTCCGTCCTCGGAATTCGCTCTTACCTTCTTCCAGTATTTCAGGAAACTGCGAGCGAATGACATCCTCCCGTTCCCAAGTAGACTCAGCCTCATTGTGATGACTCCACTGCACACGAACTAATGGGATAACCTTATTACGAAGGATTTGATCCCGACGGTCGACAATACGACACGGTGGCTCCAAATAAGTTGCATCCGGCTGCAACTCAATCTCCCCAACATCAATATGCTGATACCGATCCTCATCGCGTAGAAATTTCCGCAACGTGGACACATGGAATACGTTGTGTACGCGGTCTAAATTATCCGGCAGTGCCAACCGATAAGCAATAGCTCCAACTCGATCCGTAATCATGAATGGACCGACAAACCGCGGAGACAACTTCTCTTTCTTCCCAAAGCGCATAACACCCTTCATAGGAGATACTTTAAGAAGAACCTGATCCCCAACCTGAAACTCCAAAGCACGAGTGCGACGATCAGCATAGCTCTTCTGCCTACTTTGGGCAGTACGTATGCGATCTCAAATAAGAGCAATCTTTTCAGAGGTATCCTTGATGAACTCAGGACCTAAGAATCGATTCTCTCCAACCTCCATCCAACAAACAGGTGATCGACACGGTTGACCGTATAACGCCTCAAAAGGTGCCATCCCAATAGTCTTCTGGAAACTATTGTTATAAGCAAACTCCACAAGTGGCAAATATTCCTCCCAGTGGCCCTTGAAATCCAGAACACACGACCGAAGCATATCTTCCATAATCTAATTCACCCTCTCAGTCTGTCCGTCAGTCTGAGGATGATAAGCAGTACTAAGGTGTAACTCCGTACCTAAAGCCTGCTGAAAACTCTTCCAAAATCCAGATACAAAGCTCGAATCCCTGTCCGATATAATAGACAATGGAATGCCATGTAGCTTCACAATCTCTGAAATGTAAAGCCTCGCCAACTGCTCCGAAGTGTAGTCAGTGCAAATAGGCAAGAAATGAGCTGACTTGGTCAACCTATCCACAATGACCCATATGGAATTATGCCCCTTGAAAGAATTTGGCAACCCTTCCACAAAATCCATAGATATGCTCTCCCATTTCCACTCCGGAATTGGTAGTGACTGTAGAGCTCCTGGCGGCCTCTGATGATCAATCTTAACCATCTGACAAGTACTACACTGAGAAACAAAAAGGGCAATGTCCCTCTTCATACCTGCCTACCAAAACTGCCGTTTCATATCCTGATACATCTTATCGCCTCCTGGATGAACAGAGAACTCAGAGTGGTGAGTCTCAGTCATCACATCCTTCCTCAAATTATCAGTAGAAGGTACCACTAACCGTCCCTTGTACCTTAAACCTCCATCAGCCCCAACATAGTAGAATGGAACCTCTCCGGAAGCTATCTCTGTGACCTTGTCGACACATTGCTGATCAGTGAGTTGTGCTTGTAAAACCTTGCGAATGATGGAAGGTGTAACCACCATGCAAGCCATAAAAGCATCCGATAACTCATCCATACTCTTCAAAGCATTCCACTCAGTAGTGAATAGAGCAGAAAGACTACCAACAGGTCGGCGACTGAGTGCATCCGCCACCACATTCGCTTTCCCTGGATGGTACTGTATAGAAAAATGATAGTCTTTTACAAACTCCAACCATCTGCGCTGTCTCATATTCAGCTCCCGCTGAGTGAACAAGTACTGCAAACTCTTGTGATCGCTGAATAATCTGAAGAACCCACCCAATAGATAATGCCTCCAAATACGCAAGGCAAAGACTACTGCTGCCAATTCCAAATCATGTGTTGGATAATTAAGCTCATGAGGCTTAAGTTTCCGAGATCCATAAGAAATCGGTTACTCTTCCTGCATCAATACACATCCAAGACCCTGCAACGAAGCATCCGTGTAAACAAGATACTCTATCCCGCTCTGCGGAGTAGCCAGAACTGGTACAGAAGTCAGCTTCCTTTTCAGCTCATCAAAAGCTCGCTGACAGTGTTCATCCCACACGAACTGTACACCCTTCTTGGTCAGATGAGTGAGTGGTCCTGCTATCTTGGAGAACCCCTGGATGAATCTCCTGTAATATCCTGCCAGGCCGAGAAAACTCCGAATCTCAGTAGGTGATGTAGGCTGTCCCCACTCAACCACAGCTGAAACCTTGGCCGGATCCACTGCTATCCCCTTTTCTGACACCACGTGACCCTGAAATTTCACCTCCCGCTGCCAAAATTCACACTTCTCGAAGTTGGCATATAACTGGTGCTCACGAAGCGTCTGCAAGATTATGCGAAGATGTCTAGCATAATCGTCCTCCGACCGAGAATAGATCAAGATGTCATCAATAAAGAGAATAACAAACTGATCCAAATAAGCCCGGAAGACTCTATTCATTAAGTCCATGAATACTGCAGGTGCATTAGTCGTCCTAAACGGCATAACTCGAAACTCATAAGAACCATACCGCGTGAGAAATGTTGTCTTAGGAACATCCTGCTCCCTGACCCTCAGCTGATGATACCCAGAACGCAGATCAACCTTGGAGAAATATGTGGCTCCCCTTAACTGATCAAACAAGTCATCAATCCTGAGCAAAGGATACTTGTTACGAATCATAACCTTGTTCAACTCCCTGTAATCTATACACAGACGAAGCGAACCATCCTTCTTCTTCACAAACAGAACCGGTGCTCCCCAAGGTGATGTACTCCTACGAATAAAACCCTGGCTGAGTAACTGCTGAATCTGATCCCTCAGCTCTCTCATCTCTACCGGTGCCATCCTATAGGGTACCCTAGCAATAGGCACAGTGCCTGGAGCTAAGTCTATCACAAAATCGATCTCGCGACTAGGTGGCAACCCTGGAATCTCCTGAAATACATCCGGGAAATCCTATACAATTGGTATGTTATCCAATGACACAGTAATCCCCTCATCCTTTTCCTCCTCCATATGGAACAAATAGGTGCTACCGCCTTTTTTAGAACGTGGTATAGCTACTACGTACATATCCTGACCAGGTATGGTAAAAATAATAGATCTATCAAAACAATCAACTTGGGCATGGTAGTGAGACAACCAATCCATCCCAAGTATCACATCATAAGTGTGCATGTCCAGGACCAGTAGATTGGCTAGAAACCTGAGTCTGCCAATATCTAGTGTCACAGGCCCATCACTCTCATGTATAATAGCTGTATCACCCAATGGTGTAGAAATACCCTGAGGTCTAGTGCATACCCTCGTCCTCATCCCAGATAAAGCAACAAAAGTCCTAACTACAAATGAGTGTGTAGCACCTGCATCAAATAAAACACGTCCATGTAAACCATGAATAGGAAACTTACCCTCAATAGTCTGAGGTGCCTGAACATCCTGTGGCATGGGGTTATACACCCTGCCATAATGCAACTGCTGTGGTGCCTGTCCCTGAGTCTGCGGCGGTGCCGGTAAAGCCAGATGTGTCTGTCCCTGAATCCGTGGAACCTGTGGAGCTGGTAGAGGCACTGGCGCCCTCTGTCCCTGCTGCACATACTGTCCCTGTCCCTGTCCTGCTTTAGAACACTGCCTAGTGGTATGACCATACTCTCCACAAGTGTAATAACTACCCTGGAAAGTACCAAATGGTCTCCTCTGTCGATTAGCCTGTGGCTGACCCTGTCCTACCTATGGTCCCCCATTCTGTTGCCTCTGAATAGGTGCCCCATTCCGATGAGCATCTGAACCACCCTTGTGCTTCTTCCAAGGCTGTTGCCCTTGGAACTTGCCTTTGTCATTCTGCCGGTGACCATTGCCGTTCCCCTTTTCAGCTGACTGATTAGTAGAGTCTTTATCACCCCGCTTCTCACCACGAGCTTGTCTGATGTCCACAGTCAACTGATACTGTTGTAGAGCGGCGTCTACCACCTGAGCATAGGAAGTATAGGCTGGACTACCTGCAATAGCTCTCTTGATAGACCACATCAGTCCCTTGACGAAACTGTTACGCTTCTTCTCCTCTGTATCCACCTCCTCCAGTGCAAAGAGAGACAAGAGTGTGAACTGCTGCTCATACTCCGCCACTGTCATGTTTCCCTACTGCAAACTTAGAAACTCGGTCTTCATAGCTGCCCTGACCGCATAGGGAAAATATTTCTCGTCAAAGCGAGCACTGAACTCATCATAAGTCAATGTCATCCTCTCCTCTGAGGTGGTAACTGACTCCCACCACTGTAGTGCATCCCCAACTAGCTTGAATGTAGCAAGTATCTACTTTTGAAGCTCTGTGCACTGAACCAAATGAAGATGACGCTCAATGTCTTGTTTCCACATGTGAGCTGCTCTCGCATCGGTGGAGCCTGAGAACACATGTGGACTCCCCTTTGTGAAAGAGCTCCTAGCCTTTCCCCAAGAATCCGTTTGAACTACTGGTGCTGGTACAGGTGTCTGCTGAACCTGTGGTTGGTTCCGGAGTGCAGTTGTTACCCCAGCCTCTATAGCCCGAGCAACAAGGTCATTGAGGTGTGGAGGAATCTCTGAATCTCTGTTCCGACCCTGAGTCTGTTGAACTTCCTCCTGCTCCTCTTGAAACCCTAGCATTTGCTGCTCTTCTTCCATTTGCCGACGTTGCAGACGTTCCTGCTGTCTACGTGCCGCTCTCTTCTGTCGACTGTTCATGTTCTGTCCTCTTCCAGTGTTAACCGTGCTGTTAACATAGAAAGACAGACATTAATACAAGTTTAAACGAACCGTAAAAGAATTCAACGAATCCTAAACATGAGCTCTATAAAAAAAAACGCTACGCGGAAGTCTTAATACGAAACGTCCTAGAGACACTTGAACCTGGAGTGCTCTGATACCAATTGTGATACCCCTCGGATCCGAGACACGGGTTGATCAGGCCCAGGCCCAAACCCGAGGGAATATCAAACAATTAAAGTATTTTAAAACGAACACAGATGACAAAAAGAACAATAAAAATAGAATAAAACTGAAAGAAACATTAATTATAAAATCCTCCATGTATAACTGAAAATTGAAACTCCAATCCTCCAAAACTTCAAAGTTACAACTTGGAAATCCACTGATGGACCCCTAACTAAAAGTTCAACTGAGAATGAAACTGAAAATAGATAATACTAGAAACATCGAGAGAAGTCCTACGTAATGAGATGAAAGTGAGACTGTCCTCGACAAGCACGATCAAGCTCTAAGGCTGGAACCGTCCTGTACCTGAAAAGAATAATAAAGGAGTGGGTCAGACCCACGAGCAAGTTCTAATCTAACTGCAATCCATACAGTGACCCGATACGCAGATACACCGTAGACACCTCACAATATCTATCTAGTCCATACGTATAAATATATCCACACTAAGGGACATTCACTAGTCTATAATAGGGGTCTCAACCTGAATAAAAGGCAACATGCGAATACGCACCCAAAGGTGGGCATGAGTACCTAGACCTAACAGGGTACACCTCAACCTATTATAACCAGCTACGCATCCACTACATATACGCACCCTAACCAACAAGTCTGAGACTCAAGCTCAACTCATGGTACCATAAACATATATATAAATTCCGTCCAAATCCAGGGTAAGCAGTTTAACAATTTATTAAACTGACCTACAATAAACCAACTAATTAGTCACTCAACTTATTCAGTGGATATGACTTAACTACCATCCGTTAATCCAGGAAGTCATCCAACTTGGTTACAGCTGATCTGACTTAGTCACAATTAGGATTCGATATCTTACAATCCATTCCATTAATCCATTAGGTTAGGTTTTAACGTTTTGAAGCTAAACCATCCCTAGTATGCCACCGTCCCATACCGGTGCATATAATCCTCCATATCAATGCCAATTACAATATAGAAATCATAATTTAGTAAATTACATTCCAAAACATTATCCAAATAATTGCAGGAAGATATTTGATGTTCTAGCAATTAAAAATCCAAACGATAATCCATATCATTACAGAAAGTATTTCAACAATTAGCCTCCAAAGCATGCATAGGTCAACTTCAATACATCAATGACCCTATAATGTATTTAGAACAATTTATAAACATATTAGATCCCACTGGAATGCTCAAAAATAAGCTTGAGCAATTAAGTCTTCTTCCATCCCTTAATCGTGTACAATGTGCATAAATTTTATACAGTTTGTTCCGTTAATTTAGAGATAAACTTTAATCAATTAAAAGACCTCTTAATACCCAAAGTTAACTTCTTAATCACTATGGCAAGTCCCAATATTTTGTTTTAAACAGTTCCCACACACAACAGCTTCAAACAGTGCATTAAACACCTTCTGGAAGCAAACTGAGCGAGAACAGGTTATGAACAAAAGGGGAGCCGGCTCCAATTTTTATTGGAGCCTGCTCTACTTGGGTAGAGCTGGCTCTACACTTCCTAGAGCCGGCTCTACACTAGGGGGGGAGCCGGCTCCCTCCTCCATGGAGCCGGCTCTCTCCCTCTCTGAGAGCCGTCTGTCCGTCTGTGACTTCTGCGACCTTCTTCTTCAACGCCGGCCGCTTCCCACCCGTTCTATTTAGTTTTAGACTGTTCCCAAGGGTCCTAACTATGTCCAGTATAATCCCCATGGAGTGTTTACAACAGTTGAAATCAAAAACAAAAACTACAAGTTTCACAGACAAATCATGCTTAGGAAAAACAACTACTGTAATGAACTTTCAAAAACCCATCACCGAATTTATTCAAGGCAAAGATAAGGTTAAATAGACATATAAAAACATGCTTAATTCAATTATTGATCCATTAAAACCCTAGAGTATGTCTAGGTGCACAGAACACAGGCCAACGGGAAGGAGGAAGAAAAGAACTTGCCTGAAGTTTTGGACTCAAAACTTGTCGCCGTCTTCCCAACGTCCGGTAACCACTGCAACACTGTCTAGCCTCCTAATACCTCTGCCCTTCCCTTCTCCTAGGTCCAACCCTGAAATCCCCGTCGAATCCCACACCAAACAAAATCTGTTCTCTCAAAACCTCACTCTGTATCTCTCTGTTTTTATGTTACGTGAGTAGAGTCTTTTTTTTTTTTTCCAATCCTTAATACCAAGAAGCATGTATATATATATAGGCATACAAATCCCAAACCCTAATCCTTGTTTAATAGAGACAGAGCCCTCCTTGGCCCATAAACCGACCTATGATATATACATTGCCGGCTATAAACTGAAACCCTAATATAACTATATGTGTCCCATACAGTCCCGTGAAAACCAAATTAAACAAAACAAATAAATTTACCACTTAAATAATTAACTATAATTAAATAAATTAACAAATAAATTTACCACTTAAATAATTAACTATAATTAAATAAATTAAATCAAAACAATTAACTCAATTAAATTAAAACAATTAAATCAATTTACTAATTAAAACACTTAAACAATTAAATAATCAATTTACTAATTACAACACTTAAACAATTAAATAATCAAATTAATTCAACTAATCACACATAATCAAATAAAATGCAATTAACTACTAAATTAAAATCCCTGGGATATCATTTTTAAAATTTGGGGTATTACACCTATTACCTATATCAAAAAACCCATATCGGCATATCATTTCAGATTGTTCAAAAAATCAAAACCCATATCTTTCAGTTTCCATCGCCTGTCGTTCCAGTTCGGGTTCACCATTCGCAAGCTTTAGTCGCTGGCCCACTGTCTCTTAACTCTCAAGCTTTTCCCCCCTCTCTCTCTCTGCAACTGCTAACTTGTATGTATGGGTTTTGTTTTAATTTTTTTTTTTCTAAATCTACTAATCAAGGTCTGTAATTCTTGTTTTGCAAACTAAATTCTGGTGAAATTTTTTATGATATTTTTTGTATAATTTAAAAAAAAAAAATATAAAGTAACAAAATATGCATTGCATTTGAGGTAATCACCTTAATCTACATTTTATTTAAGCAAAGCAAATATATATTTGTTATTTCTATAACTTCTATTTCTTTTCCTTTTTTTTTTTCTTTTTTTTTTTTTTTTCTTTTTTTGTGGTGTCAATTAGATCTATAAGAAAATTTGAATCTGGGCATGAAAAAAGAAAAGAAAAAAAATATATGAATTGGATTAGAAATCTACAGAGATTGAATCTGAAACAATTTTTATCAACATGCCAAGCTTTTTGAAGATGTAAATCTTTTTAGAACTAAAAAAAATCATAACAAGAACTTTGACAAGCAAAAGTAGTTAATATAGGGTAAAGCTCTAAAGTTACTTCTTGAAAATTAAAATACTTACAGAAAGCATGCTTTTGAGTGAATTCCATAGTGTTGGAAGGGGTTTGCCATGAACTACCTCACACTCTGTTTTCCACTTGTAGATTCTTAAATAGGATTAGTAAATTGGTCAAAATAAGAGATAGGGTACTGATTGGTGAATTGTTCAGAAATAAATTGGTAATTTTTTCATTAATTACCCAAATAGGATTTTCTATGGCTTAATCAGTCAATTGTCTAAAGGAACATTGTTAGTTAACTAACATTGAATTAAACAACAGTTGATTTTGGTTGATATATTTTGATTTAGCCCACCCCATCTAGAAATTCAGATGTTTTGTTTCACATAGAAATACAATCTGTGTAATGCACGAAGGATATATTCAATCTTTTTGCCATATTTTTATTTTTAAATTTTGGTTTTTGATTTTCTCTTGTTATTAGAATGCAGAATATTAAGATATTGATTTGTTAATTTTGAAGATTATTCCTAAACTGATGCATTGTACTTTGTTATTGGATTAATTTAGCATAAGAGCCGAATATAATATGTGTTAATCACACCTATCCGTAATCACACCTCTTTCTACAAATTGGTGTCCAACATTTTGACTGAAAGCATAGTTGGGTTAGGTTGATACATGATACAGATAATACTTAAATGGTGGTGTTTTAATTGCTATGAGCATAGTTGGGTTGGGTTGATACATGATACAAATAGTACTTAGATGGTGTTTTAATTGTTATGAGTGAGATTGTGAAACCTCTTCCTTACAACTTGAGTGTTTTCTTATTTTTAGGATTAGCATCGGGCCTTAACAATTAGCAAAAACAAGGTTTAAGAAACATGCCTCCTCAGTCATCAGGTAACAAACTCTTACTTTTTCTAAAATTGGCATTTTTAGCTATTGCTTACGTTTATTTATTCATGGTTTACATACTGATTTTTTTTTTTTTTTTCTACATACATATATATAATATTGTTATGATGTGATGCTCAAACAATTAAAGACTTGGAAGTTTAGTTTTCAATTTCAGAATATATGTTTTACAAGTTTATTAACGCTTTTAACACTTTTCCTCTTTTGTCCTAATAATATAGGTCTCTTTTCTGAAAAAAGAGAGTTGATGGGGAATGGGTGGAGTAGGGAAAAAGAAAAAAAAGGTATGTTTTTTTGGCCTAGATAATTGAATTATATAAATCTCCGTACCGTTGTGGCAGTGATGTTGGTTTTAAAATGACCAATTATGATAGGAAGTCTCTTTTTAGTTTATCTTAATCAAATATATATCTATGCAAGAGGATTACGTGATTCTAGATGATGACTCTAGTTGAGGATGTTAATGTTAACGTTATGAGGATGTTGATGTCAACGTTGACTCTAGTGATGACGAATGATGATATTGATAATATGTTGATGCACTCAAATTAAGTCAAAGCACTTAGCATCGAAGTTTAGAGTTGAAGACATATTATTGAGCATAGTGTCTAATTTTTTTAGTTATAAGAATCTTTGGTCATTTCACACACGATTTTTCAGTTCTTGAAATTTTGAAACAATGGTGTGATATGATTCATTTACTTGGGCTCTCTGCTTTTTCATCTCTCTAAACCCTAATTTTATCTGTGAAAAGACTGTATAAACGCTATGCAATTTTAATTTAACTTTATCAGTTTGAGCATTGTCAGAGCTTCTGAAATGTTGAAATTGAAACAGCAAAGAAGAGAGAGTCCACCGATAAGAATTACCCAACTTAGGACAAAATAAGCTCTGTGAGCGTCTTGACTAATATTGGCATGGGAGACTTCTATAGATATGAACTTGTCGAGAGAAAGATATATGATTGGGGGCACAAAAGTGTACGACAACTGTGAACCAACGATAGGGTGTGCGCTTTTGGCTTGTTTCATGCATCGGATCTAGGAAGTGTACAACAATGAAATAGAAAGCTCTGATGCACTCAAAGTTACAAACAGAGACAATAATTAATATTATATATTTATAACTTTACTAATCTAATACGATACTACGTATATCTTTTATATATATATATATATATATATATATATATATATGTGTGTGTGTGTGTGTGTGTGTGTTTGTAACTTTATACTTAGATATATTTTGATTTAGCCTATTGTGATACTCCTCAGATCCGAGACACGGGTTGATCAGGCCCAAGTCCAAACCCGAGGGAAATATCAAACAATTAATATGTAATACGAACACAGATGACAAAATGAACAATATAAATAGAATAAAGCTGAAAGAAATAATAATAATAAAATCCTCCATGTGTAACTGAAAATTTAAACTCCAATCCTCCAAAACTTCAAGGTTACAACTTGGGAATCCAACTAGTGGACCCCTATTAAACATCCAAACGGAAGATAAAACAACTGTAATAAACGTCCAGAAATAAAACTATGGAGAGAGCCCTACATCGTTGGAAGAGTGAATAGAGACCTCTGCTCAGCACGAACACGTCTAAGCCTGGAACTGTCGTGTACCTGAAAAATAGAAGTGGGTCAGGCCCACGCGCAAGTTCTATACTACTACAATCCAAACAGAGGCCCGATATGCATGTACATCCTAAACAATTTAACAATAGCTAATAGTCCGTAAGTGTATATATATATAGTCACACTAAAGGACTCTCACTGGACTACAGGCCAGTCTCAACCTGAATAGAGGTAACATGCTAAAAACGCACACGAAGTGGGCATGTGTACCTAAACCTAAACAGGGTACACCTCTAACCATCGTATCCAGCTATGCATCCCAATGCATATACGCTCCCTAACCGTCGATCCTGAGACTCAAGCTCATATCGAGGTACCATAACAATATATTTAAAATCCATCCTGAATTCTAGTAGTGCCGCTCAACTAGTTGTTGCCATGACACTACAATCAATAGGACTTAACTTTTAGTTAATTCAATTCTTAATCCAGAGTCGGTAGGTTTTGGTATTTCGAATCCAAACCGTCCCTAGTATACCACCGTCCCATACGGTGTATACAATCCAATCATCCAACAGTTGATAATACAGACAACTACCATAAGTATCAACTCAATCCATATCTCCCTTTCTGTTACTAACAGTCATATTGTAAGCATTAATAAACACAACCAACCATATCCATAAACAGGCTCAGTTTTATATCCATTACTGATATTATCAATTAAACACAGTCAAACTATTTTTCTACATATGCTCAGTTTATAGTGTTCCACAAAATCTGATCTAGTGTTAAGTTTAAATTTTTTTAGCATCCAACATCCAGCAGTTGGTATTACAACCAGTTAAGATGACCATTAACTATGTCCATTCCTCTACTAAGTGATACTAGCAGTGGTAAGATACACATCAACAACAGAAACCACAGTATCTATATAACATGCTTAATTTAAGTTATTTTACAAAATTCCCTTTAGTGCCAAGTTTAAGACTTATTCCCATTCAACTCTAACACATCCCAGAAGAGTATAATCCAGATACATGCTCAGGTTATAGAGTTTAACAAGTTCCAGTTATAACATCTGTCTCACAAGATTTCTATTGCAGAGAGAGTTAAACACTACTAGCTTCACAGAATTAAACATAGTTTAAATACCTAGTTAAGTCCCTACTGTCCAAGCTAATCTAAGCAAGTAGACTTAATTAACACCACAACAGAAACTTTAATCTAACCAAATATATCAATTAGACCCTCCATAATCACCCTGCACTCAACTGAATACTCCAGAAACAACTACAGCATGCAAAACTTACTGGAGAACGAAGAAAAAATAAAAAATTCACCAAAGAAGACGTCTCCAAAAAGTGGAGCCGCCTCCTTTAGACCTTGGAGCCGGCTCCACTTTTTGGAGCCGCCTCCACCTAAAAAGGGAGCCGGCTCCCTCCAAGGGAGAGCCGGCTCTCTCCCTCTCTGTCTCGTCTCTTCGCCCTCTATCTTCGTTTTTACGCCTCTGCTACCTCACGCCATGATTTTCGGAGACTGTAACCCACTCCCAGTACATCCCAGTTCATGCTTAAGTCCAGTTAACATTACACACATTGCTTTAAACAGAGATTCATGCAAGCAAACAATAGGTTCTTAACAGTTTTACAAAGCGTGAAAACTTACAGACCAGTTTCGGTTTAAGCATAAACAAAGAATGTTTTAATTGATCTGATTAGTCCTAAAATTGTTCAAGAATGCAAAGAACACGAAACCTAAGAGAGAGAGTGAGGATAGAACTTGCCTTACGCTGACGTTCGCCTTAATTTGCCGTCGAATCCTTCGTTTGCTCTCTGTTTCCTGCCGTCTCTAAAACTGCTCACAGATTTACTATGTCGTAGTATTATGCTAAAACCCTAGACAAACCCCTTAGATGAGTATTTATAAACCACTATAACCCTAGGCTCAATTAAACTCTAATACAAATCACTCGGCCCATTAAACAACCTAGGTTTAAAACATTGACGGCTATATAAACTATAACCCTAATGTAATACTATCTGTGTGCAATCTTCTATACTGACACGTTAAGATAGAATAAATAAGAAAATTGAATTAAATAACTTCAAGTAAAACAATTTAAATAATTAACTCAAGCAATTAATTCAAATAAAGCAAATAATCACAATTAAGTCAAAAAAATTCAAGCAACTAAACAATTAACCATTAAAAATTTAACTAAATAATTAATGAAATTCCAGGACTATCCTTTTGAAAATTAAAATAAAATAATAATCAAAGAATTTACAGAACACAATTAAACCCATAACCAATTAAAACATTAAATGGAAAATTAAAATAAAACAATAATTAAAGAATTTATAGAACACAATTAAACCAATTAAAACATTAAATAAAACAATTAATGAAAAGAAAACAATTAAACAAAATACCGAGACTATCCTTTTGAAAATTAGGGGTATTACACCCATCCCATTCAGAAATCCTGGATCCACCCTTGATAGCATTTTAAATTATATATACATATATGTAAATAATACATCCATAGGAAGCCAAAATACATGTTAAGCATGTATATATATATATATATATATATATATATATATATATATCTTATAGGAATATTTCTTTTTTACAATTGAAAAACAAAAAAAAGAAAGAAAGGAAAAAATTCATTTACATAGGTTAGTTGTTTATATATAGGAAGTATATATATATATATATATATATACTTTTAATAAATTACATGGTTTAATTCTTCGTAGGACTGATTTTGGAAGATTATTATTTTCCTTTTGTGTAATTGTTTTACATGAATTAAGCACCACTAATGTTGGAAGAGGAGCATATAAATACTGATCTGCATGAATTAAAAAAATACACTCTCTCCTCTCTCTCTCTCTCTCTACCATGGAGAACAATAATCAGCCATTGTCAACAAACCATCTCCAAGGCCCTGTGAGACCACCAAATAACCCTTCTGCTTCATCCTTCACTAAAGGTGCCAATGACATACACCTATTTCAGGAATTCAAGTTTTCTTTAGAGAATTCATTGTTGAATCAAGAAAGCTTTGGTACCTCGCCGCTCTGGCCATCTTCATATCCTTTGGTCAATACTCCCTAAGTTTTGTCACTCAGATCTTCGCCGGCCACTTTGGAATTCTCGAGCTGGCCGCTGTTTCCGTCCAGAACTCCATCACCAGATTCTCTTTTGGTGTCATGGTATAAATTATATATACATATATATATGGGTTTTTAATTTTTTTTTATTTTTATCTAGGACTTTGGTGACAGGCCTTTTAGAGTACCCTACAATCTTCCAACAATTTCAACGCCATTAACTCAAAGAGGATGGCCTTGGTGACAAACACTTTCACCAGAGCACTACAAACTATGGAACAACGCAAACCAACTAGTTTAACACTGTTGTGATATTTGGTCTCTTTTTGTTGCCTGAGTTATTTACTACCCAACGTTACCTAGTGACTTAATTGGTTTAGCGTCCAACTTACCAAGCAGGTTTGCATTCCCTTCCCCCTAATTAGTGACCTCATTTTTGGGCTACAGTTGGGACTGTTTGTTTTCATTTTTGTTAAGTGATTTCTAGCCAATTTTTCTTGTTTCCATTGGGCCCAACTTAGGCCCAAATGAAAAAGAGTGTAAGTTAGAGTTTACTATACATTGTTAAATACACAATTCTATAATAATTTAAGCTTTTGAGATTCAAAAATGACAATCTAAAAATATGTGTGTTAATATATAGTGTTTGATATAATATATAGAATATAAATGATCTCTAACTTATTCACCGGTGAATGAAAGATTTATTCACACCAAGTATGGAGACGATTGAATATGATTATTATATTATTTTTAGTAATTACGCATTCGTACACTTAAACCATATGATCACCAGGTGTAAAGAAGGTTTGTGGCTCATGTCGATATACTCTCTCCGTCTCAAATTAAATATCCACCTTTTCATTTTTGCCGTCTCAAAATAAATGAAACAATCATACGAACCCATGATATATTTGGTTATTCATTCACTATCAAAATAATAAAAGGGCAAACTACAATGACCTCCCCTGAGGTTTGGTCTAATTGCAACTAAACCTGTGTTTTGCTATTTTTTTGCATTGTGTTCCCTTGAGGTTTGCTCAATTTTGCAAAGACCTCCCCTCAATACAAAAAATGGTACTTTTTGTCAGAAAATTTGGTTGAAGTGACTAAAATGCCCATCAACTAAGTGTAAAAGACCACATTACCCTTATAGTGTCATGAAATAACAAAAAAAACCATGCATTAGTGGACCAAATTACCCTTTATATATAAATGAGACTAAAGCATGAAATTGAACTTCAAATGCAAATCCAAATGGGTCAGTTCCCATTTCTTCATTTAATCTCCATCTGTAAATATATTTTTGCTGATGGGTTTGTTCCATGAAATAACAAAAAAAACCATGCATTGGGTTTGGGGTTTACTTGGACCGGATCAGATGGGTCTGTGTCGGAACAATGAATTGAGTTGTAGTTCTACGCCGATATGAGATCGCCAATTGTGGATCTTCCTCCACCAACGTCGTCCTCGTCTCCTCCACCTACCGCCACCGACACCAAGATGCTCAAGTCTCAACATGAACCCACTTTGAGATATAAATTTCCTTATATATACATATATATATATATATATATATATATATATCTTGTGTCGTAGTTGGGATTGAAATGTAAAAATAGGTTTGGTGGAGAGAGATGGTGGTGGTAGAAGGTCGAGTGGTGGTGGTGATTGGGGGTGGGGTAGCGGCTGAAGAGAGAAAAGAGAAGGATGGTTGGACGAAAAAAGAAAAAAAAAAAAATTGTGGTTGTAAGTATAGGGATAAAATAGTCATTTGATATTTTTATATATTTTTAATAATATAATAATGAGGGTAAATAAGTAAATTCATAGCAAATTCTGACATAGTGTGGTCTTTGCAAAAAAATGATAAACCTCAGGTTTAGTTGCAATTAGGTCAAACCTCAGGGGAGGTCATTGTAGTTTGCCCTAATAAAAAATATATATTAAAGTCCATCCTCTTTAAAAGTTGAATATATTAAAGTCCATCCTCTTTAAAAGTTGAATTCAGATAATGGACATTTAATTTGAGACTCAGGGAGTATCATTTTCTAAAATTAACTTAGTATACACATGGAATATACAGTTGGGAATAGGGAGCGCACTAGAGACTATGTGGACAAGCATTTGGAGCCTCACAACCGGACATGCTTGGGGTCTACATGCAGAGGTCATGGATCATCCTCACCACCACAGCCTTTTTCATCATGTACTTCTACATCTTCGTAACACAATGTCTAAACTTATCGGGCAGACTAGGGGGATTCCGCAGCTCTACGCCTACGCGGCCAACTTTCTGATGGCCAAGTTCTTGCAGGCCTAAACCAAGATGACGGTGACGGCTGTGATAACTGAAGTGGCTTTGGTTTTTCACTCTCTTCAGCTGGCTGTTGACGCTGAAGTTGCGGTGGGGTCTAGTGGGTGCCGCCGTGGTGCTCAACGCTTCGTGGTGGTTCATAGTGGTGGCTCAACTCCTTTATAAATTTAGTGGAGCCTGTGGTCGATCATGGTCCTGGTTTTCATGGAAGGCATTTCAGAATCTCCGGGGTTTTGTGAGGCTATCTCTTGCATCCGCAATAATACTTTGGTGAGACTTCGATATCGATTTCTTAAACCTCTATTGGATTTTTATTTATACATACCCTTCCTAGGTTTAAAAAATAGGTCTAAGTAGCATTTTTCTTTGCTGAAAATTGAAACTTAGCTAGTGTAGAAAAATATCATGCAAGAAAAACTTTCACAAAAAGTAATTTTGTAGGGATGACAAATTACCCGTGGGACAGGTACCTACTTAACATTAACATTATATAGAATCTAGAAAGTACTCAAAGATAACGTTCTTCTTTATTTTATTTCTAAATTTAAATTAACATCAATTACTATAATTTTACCTCAAACTTTTAGAACAATTGTGTTATAAATTAGGTAAATAAATTTCCATCAGAGAACAAATCATCCAACCTTAACAATATTATATAATTAACATGTAGTCTTAAAAATATATGAAATAAAAAATATTCTTATAGTTCAGATTACTTAGATTGTTACTGGTACTATTCATAGCAATGAGATACGAGTCATATGTTAACGTGAATTATAATTTTGGGTTGTGTGGGCCTAGCTCGTCAGCATTGGACCACACAATTGACTTGATCTGTGCTTCCCAAAATCTATATTTAGTAAATGCCCACGACTAGGCTTTTTTCCTGGGTGTGGGATGGATTGGGTCCAACTGGAAAAGCCTTTTATTTCATTTACTTGTATCATTGTTAGACTTTTTCTCTTATGCTGAGTATGGCGGGGGCGGTGGATGGCGGTGATGATGGTGGTGGGGGTGTAAAGCGGTAGTGGTGTAAGTGGTGGTGTTAGAAGGCGACGGTGGTGGTGATGGTGGAAGGCGGCGGCGGCGACGGTGGTGGTGATGGTGGAAGGCAGCGGCGGCGGCGACAGTGGTGGTGGTAAACAACAAACCGTTATCAGAATATTAAACCAAGCGGAGGCATTGTAAAGTTTTCTGATTTTCAGTTCTCTAAAACCAGTAAACTGTTTTTAGAGTTTCAAACCAAGCAGTCCCCAATTCTGAATCTGAATAGTTTTTTGAAAATTGAGCCAAGCTAAGTCTTTGTACAGTTTTGTTATTCCCATTTCTCTAAAAATAGAAAACTATTTTTAGAGTTTCAAACATGCATGATTTTTTTTCAAGTCAATATTATTTGTGTGTATATATATAATATTTTCAAAGAAGTAAAAATTAATCATATATGAACTGAACTGCTTGTTATTTTAATTGATTATTTATTTCCAGGGGATTTGGTATGGCACGCTGATAGGAACACTGTTGCAAACGGGTGTACTGTTCTGTGTGGTTTACAGAACCAACTGGAATAAAGAGGTAGCAACTATATTCACATATAGACAAACCATGTCCATACTTTTAAATTTTTTTAATTTTTTAATTATTATGATTCTTATAAACCAATACATATTCCAATTAAGACTTTAATCTGGTTCAAAATGCAGGCTTTTATTGCAGAAAAGAGAATAAAAACCATGGGGTGGAGAACCAATCGCTAGAGAGAACGATGTGAAGAATTAATCAACTAAACTCGATAATAATATGAAATTACAAACACGGATTTGCATATGTGAAAAAAAATTCAATTGCAGAGAGGAGAAAGCAACAATTTTACCATTGCAACAAATTCAATGCCCATAAGAATTCTTTGTTATGCATTAAGGCAACTTATCGCTCCAAATCCTTATTTGAAAGGGAAAAAAAACCATTATTGCTATATATATGTATAGGAATTTCAACTTTTGAAATTGACTAATATTTCTGTGAATATTTGTGTAGCTTTAGAAGGTATATGTAATAATGTCTGTCTTGATTAAAGTACAAGCATGTGATGTGCTATATATAGTTGCGGAGACAAATTTTGAACCCTTAAGAACGTGACACCTTTACAAGATAGCAACAAGGCACAGGGCAACATGTGGCCATTGTAATGCCGGTACATGGCTAGTCGAACATGCCAAACAGGTTGTTTGACACCCCAATTTGAATTTGTGTTGGTTTTCTTTAATTGACTGTATGAGGCATTGCCTAAGCAATGTGAATTTGTTGGTCTTATCGCAAAATTTTACACCTAGAATAGTAATGATCGAGAATATAAAAACATGTATAGGTGTGCCTGTATTTTTTGGCCCAGGTATAATAGTGATTTACCATAATAAAAACGTGCACATTAATTCGTTTTAGGATAAAGTGAAATTAACCTCCCTCAACTATATTCCAAGTGCAACTAACTTCTCTTAACTATGGTATTAGTGTAGTCTTAGGACAGAGAAGGTTTTTCAGGTCATTCTAGCTACTGGAAATTAGAAAAATCTAATTTAACCCTTCATAAAACGGTGCCGTATTATAGTAAGGAAAATAAAATGCTTGGCGGACACGTGTTAGCAGCCAATACCCCCAAATTAAAAAGGCGACGACGAAGCCGGCGATTAACAGAATGGCGGGCAAGGCGATGACGAGCTTGGCTGTGGCAGCTTGATGGAGACTGGTTGTGACGGGGAGGCAGGTGGACTGAACGGAAGAGATGGCAGCGGCTCAGCCAGTGGAGGGCTCGGTTGACTCGGCCGTGAATGACTCGTGGCGGCGAGCTTAATTGGCAGGATTGAACGGCGGCCGAACTAACGGCGAGCAAGGAGACTTCGGACGATGGAGAGGAAAGAGACGGCCTCGGTGGTTTCGGCTTAGGATGATGTCGATTGTGATGGACGACGGGTGGTGCAGCGGTGGTGACGGACCGGCGAGGGCTCGGCCGTGAGGAAGAAATGCGACAGTGGAGAAGAGTGGCCGGCAAGGATGAATCCAAGCTTCTTGTTCTGTAAATGGGTTTTGATATTTTACTTTTACTCACTGTATACTAAGCTTAACATTTGGGTACAAAAGCTTCAAACTATACATCGGATCGTTTCATTCTAATGCTAAAGGACTGGTTACGAGCATCATATGTGTTGTGTATATATATATCATGTGTTATGTGTATATGTGTGTGTATGTATATATATATATATATATCATATGTGTTATGTGTGTGTGTATATTTATATATATAAACATCAAGGTAACGCGTAGACAATGATACTTACAGAGACAGACCCTTGCAAAAATTAAACGATGGATAGATACAAACATGCTATACAAAGATCGATCTCGATACACAATGATTTGGAAAGAGGGGAGGAGATTGATGTGATACACACTGATATTGAAGGAGGAGCACCACAGATCGATAAAGGAAGAAGAGGCTTGTTTGGGTCCAATGGTGTTTCATGGGCATTATAGTCTTTTAAGTTTGATGAGGGTTGTATGGTCATTTACATATATTTGGCCTCTCACTAGCAAGGAAATTGATCGGCTGGTTGCCGGATTGGTAAAGTGCAACAAACTGAATAGTTTAAGGAGTTTTTTTGCTCATTTTGAAATTTAGGGAGGTTTTTTGCTTGTTAGGATATAGTTTAGGGGGTTTTAATTTACTTTACCCTTCTTTTTATTACTCTTTTCTCCTATCTAGCCCTTCAGGACATTCAAGTAATACTTTAATGCCACTTAAGTGGTAAATATCTATCATTTCTATGGTAAAAAGCTGTACAAGAAGGCAGGGCCGGCCCTGGCCCAAGGCAACCAAGGCGGTCGCCTAATTTTGAGGCCCATAGGAGATGTAAAAAAACAAAAGTTCAGGACAAGACTTGGTTGCCTTGGGCTCAAATTTTTAGAGGCCTCAAGGGGATGGAAAAAAAAACAAAAAGTTAGGGCAAGTTTCAGAAGACACAATCTGCTTCGACACTCCGCAGGGCGCAGCCTCCGCTATCGCCTCAGGTGACAGGGTATGTTCATCCTCTCCCTCTCTCTCTTTCTCTCTCCTTTTGCATGAATCGATCTTTTTTATATGTTTCTTTCTTTCGTTCATCTCATCATTTGATTTTTCTAACTTTGGTTCGTTTGGTTACCTTTGTTCCCATAGTGAAAGTAGCTTCCAAACTAGGGTTTTTTTTTTTTTTGTGTGTGTGTGTCACTGTGTGTGATGGCTATCAAAAGCTGAATGAATATATTATGGTTCTCTTAGTATTTTAATAAATGTGTGCCTTTCTACATGTGTCTTTCATGGCGATCGAGTCCATAATCTTTGGCGGGTAAATTTCTTTTTCTTTTTCTTTTTCCTCTCCCTAATTCCACTCCAATCTCACAACAACAGCAACTATAGCCCTTTTCCTCATAATTTTTTGCATTTTCACATTCAATCCCACGAAAATTAAGGATCCCTTCTAGTGGGTTGAGGTAATAATTAACTTTTTCGATCTCTAAATTGTGCTCATACTTAAAAGTGCCAAATTAAGGGTTTTTTATTTTTATTTTTATTTTATTTTTATATGAAGATACATACCACCATTATTGATGTTATTTGAAGTTGGCTCAGTAAGAATTTCAGTTTATAATACTGTCAAAGCAATTGCCATCAGAATGTACAAACACATGGAAATCAAGAGCAGGCTTTAACAAAACAAAAGTTACTGGTTTTTTCTATTAATTTGCACATGTCTTCTGTAGCAATGATCAATCAATTACTGCGGGTAATTGGCTCCCAAAAAACACACACACAAAGTGTAGTGTAGTTAAATAAAGAGTGAAAGACAAAACTATATATGATAGTGGATGCCACATATAACCCACAACTTCTTCAGTACTACAAGTTCAGCCTCCTATATGTATATAGTCACCTCATCTCCACATATTTTTTTCATCTGTAATCGTCAAATTTTAGTAGCTATATAAACAATGAATGCAAAAGAAGATGCAGTTTTCTGTTCTCTAGTAAATTGTTCTCTTCATTTTTTATCTTGTGCCTGTGAAAATTTCGCACTCTTTAATTGATAAATTTATTGTTATTAGTTAGTTTTCTTATGCATACTGCACATGCGCACAATTATTTATTGGTGATGATAGATTTATAGTTATTAGTTAGTTGTCTTATGCAAACTGCACAGACACAATTATTTATTGGTAGTGATAAAAATTTATAATTATTAGTTAGTTGTCTTAAACACACTGCACTGACGCATAATTATTTATTGGTTGTGATAGATTTATACTTATTAGTAGTTGTCTTATGCACACTGTACAGGCGCACTATTATTTGTTGGTCGTGATAAATTTATAGTTATTAGTTAGTTGTCTTATGCACAATGCACATACGCACAATTATATTAGCTATAGAATTTGAAAACAATGTGTTAAAATTATGCACTCTTATAATTTTTTTTTTTTTTGCGTGTGTGAAACTCAAGGGCCTCACATTTGAAAGTTCAACTAGGGCCTCTCAAAATATTTGGAATCTTAGGGCCGGCCCTGCAAGAAGGGAACAGTGAATCAACTAACTTGTAGAAAGGAAAGGAAAATAACTTTTAATTTAGTGCAGGGATTAAAAATCTCACATGGTAAAGACTATATAAAGACAAATATTTGCCAAATCAAGGATTCAAGTTCCAAAATTATTCAATTTTTTATTTTTATTTTTTAAATTGTTCAAAGTAAATTATGTTCTAACAACGAGCATTATTTTAGATTGTATATCGTTTCCAAATGTAAGATGTTCGGGTGAGTTAGGTAGCCCAATTGATAAAGGCACTCTCCAGAACCCTATGGGATCCCGAGTTCGACTAGTTTTTTTTTTTAATAATATACACAACTTCTAATTTTGCCTTCAGAAACTTACTGTACATAGAGTTGATTTGTAACCAAATAATAACAAGCATGGGCGGTTGTAGGGGTGGGCTTGAGCCCACTCCAAATTTTTTTTTTTTTTACTATACTAAATTATTACTAATTTTAGCCCAACAGAAAAAAAAAATAAAAAAATAAAAAAATAAAATTTATTAATAGAATTAGCCCACCCAATCATGCCCAATTCAACTCAGCCACCATACTAAAATAGAAACCCAAGCCAAATAAGCCCAGGGCCGGCCCTGACCCAAGGCGACAAAGGTAGGGCCTCAAAATTTATAGGCCCATGGATGATGGGTCACCAAAAAAACAAAATATTTTTAGGGCAAATCATTTCAGCCTCCCAGTCGCCTCCATCTCTATTCTCATTCTCGACTTTGAACTTGCCCTCTCTCTCTCTCTGCAACTGCAAACTACAAAAATTTACAAGAATCAGAAGTTCAAAACTCATATATTTCAGTTTATCTATCTGTCTACAAGAATCAAAAGTTCAAAACCCATATCGGCATATCTTTTCAGATTGTTCAAAAAATCAAAAACCCATATCTTTCAGTTTCCATCGCCCGCTGTTCCAGTTTAGGTTTGCCGTTCGCAAGCTTCAACCACTGGCACGCTGTCTCTCAACTCTCAAGCTTGTCCCCCCCTCTCTCTCTGCAACTGCTAACTTGTATGTATGGGTTTTGTTTTAATTTTTTTTCTTTCTAAATCAACTAATCAAGGTCTGTAATTCTTGTTTTGCAAACTAAATCCTATTTGGTGAAATTTTTTATGATCTTTTTTAAATAAATTTTTTTTTTTTACAATATAAAGTAACAAAATTTGCATTGCATTTTGAGGTAATCACCGTAATCTACATTTTATTTCGGCAAAACAAATATATTTTTTTACTTCTATAATTTCTATTTCTGTTTTGTTTTTTTTTTTTTTTTTTTTTTTTTTTTGTGAATTATTTCTACAAGAAAATATGAATCTGGGCATGAAAAAAGAAAAAAAAAAAAAAGATTCTGAATTGGATTAGAAATCTGCAGAGATTGAATCTGAAACAATTTTTATCAACATGCCAAGCTTTTTGAAGATGGAAATCTTTTCCGAACTAAAAAAAAAAAATCATAACAAGAACTTTGACAAGCAAAAGTACTTAATATAGAGTAAAGCTCTAAAGTTATTTAGTGAAAATTAAAATACTTACAAAAAGCATGCTTTTGAGTGAATTCCATAGTGTTGGAAGGGGCTTGCCATGAACTACCTCACACTCTGCGTCCACTAGTAGATTCTCAAATAGGATTAGTAAATTGGTCAAAAGAAGAGATAGGGTACTGAGTGGTGAATTGTTTAGAAATAGATTGGTAATTTTTTTTTTTATTAATTATCCAAATAGGATTTTCTATGCCTTAATGAGTCAATTGTCTAAAGAAACATTGTTAGTTAACATTTTGGTTGATATATTTTGATTTAGCTCACCCCATTAAGAAATCCTGGATGTTTTGTTTCACATAGAAATACAATATGTGTAATGTACGAAGGATATATTCAATCTTTCTGCCATATTTTTATTTTCAAATTTTGGTTTTTGATTTTCTTTTGTTATTAGAATGCAGAATATCAGGATATTGATTTGTTAATTTTAAAGATTATTCCTAAACTGATGCATTGTACTTTGTTATTATTATTTTTTTTGATAAGTAAAATTTTATTAAAAACGTTCAAAAGGAGAGCGAAGCCTAGAGAAACAAAAGGAAAACAAAAGGGCCAAAGGGCGCCTTAGACCTTCAGAGAGGCCAAGAAAACAATAATTTCCTCCATAGATCTATAATCTCTCCCTGAAACCCAACAAAAAAGAGTAGAAATAACAGAGAACTTAAGCATAGAAACAGGCTTCTTTTTTCCGTCAAAATATCTCATATTTCTCTCAAGCCAAATACACCACCAGATACAAAGCGGCGTAGCCCTCCAAGCGTCCTTAATGCCAGCCCCAACAGAGACGCCTCTCGAAGCCTTAATCAACCCTCTAGAGGAAGAAGGCATGGCCCAATGGACCCCAAATAAACGAAGCATCAAATCCCAACAATCTCTGGCCATGCTGCAATGTAAAAGGAGGTGATCAACAGATTCCTCATTACATAAACACATGTAACAGTGATTGACCACCACCTGATTCCTTCTCCTCAGATTATCTTGGGTTAAAATCTTACCTAGAACAGAAGTGCAAGCAAAAAAGGCAACCTTGCAGGGAGCCTTGGACCGCCAAATAGACTTCCAAGGGAATGGATCTCCATGACCAACTGAAAGACATCTGAAAAAGGACCTAACCTCAAAACGGCCATGCGAGTTAGGAATCCAGAACCACCAATCCGATTCCCCAAAAGAAATCACTTGGCTATACAACAGCTCCAGAAAACGAGAAACATCCTCGATCTCCCAATCCTGAAAATGCCTCCTGAACTGAACATCCCAAGACAGTCTCCCGTTATCAAGATGATAACAGTCAACAACCATGGCCTGTCGATAAGAAGCAATCCTGTAGAGCCGTGGGAACGCTAGAGCAAGAGGGAGTTCCCCACACCAAAGATCCTTCCAAAAACTGATCCTCCTTCCATCTTTAATACGAAAACGAACATGCTTGCAGAAGTCATCCCAACCTCTCCGAATGAAGTGCCAAACTCCCAGCCCCCTTGGACCACGCATCACCAGAGAGCACCACCCACCATGACTTTCCCCATATTTGCTAGCAATAACTTTCCTCCATAACCAATACCTCTCGATCCCAAACCTTCAAAGCCATTTACCAAGGAGAGCCTTATTAAAAGGTAACAACCTCCGAAACCCTAAGCCTCCAAACCGGATTGGACGGCACACTTGATCCCACCGAACCAAGTGAAACTTGAACTCTTCTCCTTTCCCTCTCCAAAGAAAATTGCACTGCAATCTTTCAATTCTCTCAGCCACTGAAGAAGAAATCTGAAACAGAGATAAGAAGTATGTAGGAAGGCTAGAAAGGGTGCTCTTAATCAGGGCAACCCGACCCCCCTTGGACAGGTACTGCTTTTTCCAACCCGCCAATCTCCTCTCGACTCTGTCCACAACCGGATCCCAGCTCCCCACGCATCTCGAAGGGGCACCCAAAGGCAATCTTAAATAAGAAATGGGAAAAGAGCCAGTGCAACATCCGAGGATCTGAGCAAACAACTCAATTTCTGGAACATCCCTAACAGGCACAAGAAGACTCTTACCAACATTAACCTTAAGGCCAGACACAACTTGAAACCAAATCAGAACGCATCTCAAAAACCTCAGCTGGGGCGCTTCCGCATCACAAAACACAATAGTGTCATCTGCAAACATCAAATGAGAAACCTCCAATTGACTAGCAGCATCCCTACCCACCCGAAAGCCTCTCAAAGAACCTAACTCCATAGCCCTCTTCAGCAATCCGCTAAGAGCCTCTATCACAAAAAGGAACAGGAAAGGGGAAAGCGGATCCCCTTGTCTCAAGCCCCTCGAGCTAGAGAAGAAACCCGTCGGCACTCCATTCACAAGGACAGAGAAACGAGCGCTAGAGATGCAAAAAAGAATCCATCTCCTCCACCGCCCACCAAAACCCATCCTCTCTAAAAGGTAGAGAAGGAAACTCCAGCTCACATGATCGTATGCCTTTTCAATATCTAGCTTGCAAAGAACACCCGGAACACCAATGGTCAAGCGGGAATCAACACATTCACTAGCAATAAGGACTGAATCCAAGATCTGCCGACCTCCCACAAATGCATTCTGAGATTCAGAAATGATACCATCCATCACCTTCTTCAACCTAGAGGCCAAGACTTTCGCAATTAGCTTGTAAAAACAACCCACCAAACTAATAGGGCAGAAATCTCTAACATCCATAGCCTCTCCCTTCTTCGGAAAAAGAGTAATAAAAGTTGCATTCAAACTTTTCTCAAAAGAGCCCTGCGCATGGAAGGCGTGAAAAGAGCCCATCACCTCCCCACGGACCACCTCCCAACACTCCAAAAGGAACCTCATAGTAAAACCATCCGGTCCAGGAGCTTTATCCCCATTACAGCTCTTCAGAGCAGAGAGAACTTCCTCTTCTGAAAAAGGCTCTTCCAAAACAGAGCACTCCTCTCCTGAAATAGAATCAAAATGAATCCCATCAAGCAAGGGACGCCAAACAGCTGACTCAGTGAACTGCGACGAAAAGTACTCAGAGAAACACTTACTAATCTCCTCCTCTTTACTAATCAACACCCCATCCACCCTAATCCTCCCAATTTGGTTGCCTCTTCTGTGAGCATTGGCAAGTCTATGAAAGAATTTAGTGTTATTGTCTCCTTCTTTAAGCCACAAAGCTCTAGATTTCTGTCTCCACGAAATCTCCTCCACAACAACAATCTCAGCAGACTCTGCTTGACACTCCACCCTCCTATGCTTCAAAGGACCCGTCAACAGACCCTGACTCTCCATTTTATCAATGTCAGCAATCTCAGAGAGAACCCGATTCTTTCTCCAGACCAAATTACCAAACACCTCTTTATTCCAAACTTTGAGATTATTCTTCAAAAAACGCAACTTGCCTTCCAAAGAATGACTCGGAGTGCCAACCACTCCATACCCCGCCCACCAGTATCGAACTCGCTCCAAGAAACCTTCAGCACGGAGCCACATATTCTCAAATCTAAATGGGGATCTTCTGCTACGCAGCTCGCCACTGTCCAACAACAATGGAACATGATCAGACAAAGGACGAGCCAAGATGGTCTGAACAACATCAAAAAACTTCTCCTCCCAATCAGTCGACACCAAGAATCTATCAATACGAGAGAGTCGGAGGAGAACGCCCACTGGACCAAGTGAAAGGCCCACCAACCAAAGGCAAATCAAGCAAACAGCAAGCATCAGTGAACTCTGAAAAAGCCATCATATCAGCTGTCCATCTTCCCCCTGTCGATCTCTCAAAAGGGGAACGAACAACATTGAAATCCCCCCCGATACACCAAGGCAACGACCATTGCCTACGAATCTCCCCCAACTCCTCCAAGAACAAATGGCACTCACTATCCTCCGTAGGCCCATAGACCCCATAAAAAATCCATCGAAAGCCATCCTCCACCATGGAAAGAGCACAGGAAACCGAGAAACGCCCAACCTGAGAATCCAATAAAGAGATCCAACGGACATCCCACATAATCAGGATACCTCCCGAAGAACCAATCGCATCCAAGGCACACCACTCCACGAATCTCCTACCCCACAAACTTCGAACAATCACATCCGTCATAGAAGCAATCTTTGTTTCTTGAAGACAAACTAGATGACCACCCGCTATCCGAATCACCGATTTCACCACTTTCCTTCTAGTCGGGTCGTTAAGACCCCGAACATTCTATGAAAGAATTTGAAGCTTCATAGGGAAACAGTAGAATTGACCGTGTCACCCCTCCTCCCACTGGCCCTCTCCCTGTCCCCCATCCTCTTCCTCCTTTCGTAAGTAACGAGAGTTGAGGGACTTGGAAACCCTCTCTTCTCTCTCACCACTGGAGCACTCCCCCTACAATCCATTCTATCAGCAAACTGAGCATTAAGAACATCAAGGAAAAGATTTGTCGCCTCCTCCATCCGACCCTCAAATGACACACCCAAAAGAGAGCCTATCTCAACACCATTTTCTTTCAACCAATCTTTCTCCAAATCAGCCAACCCAGCAACAAAACCCCTTCCTTTTGCAGTATCCTCTTCTGGTCTAATAACTGCCAAAGGAGTAAGCAAATTAGCATCAGACTCACATCCATTCCACAAAACCATGCTCGCCTCCCCATGAACAGAGGAACACGACCCATCCCCCCATACTCAACAGATGACAAAGATGGAGAGCAGCAAGAAAAAGGAGTTCCAAACACCTCATCAGCCAAACGATTATTCTGGTCAGAAACAGAGCCCTTCGACACAAGATGAGCTCTCAACTCGTTCAAGAGCACAGCAGCTGAAACATCATCAATCCTTATCTGCACATCCCGACCCACACACACAGTAAAGCTGTCACTGCTAACATCACACAACCGAGGAGAACCCATCTCAAGATCATCGTTGTGACCAGGTCTTTTCTCAAGAATAAGCTCCGGCTCCCTTTCAAAAACCGGAGACAAGCATTTTGACACAGAAGCCACAACTCCCTTTTTCGGCACCAAGCTCCTTCGAGACACCCCACAAGGATGAGAAGTGGAAGAAGAAGGGAGAGCGGGAGAGTGATTGTAATACCCCGTAATTTTAAAGAATGTATTTAAATTAATTTTGTGTTAGGTTAATTAATTTTATTTATTTGTGCATACTACATTATTATATTAGGTTCATTTAATTGTGCATGTAAATTAATTGTGTATGTTAAAATAGTAAATTTGTTCATGTAAATATGCATGTATTATTATTAATAATTTTATTTGTTGGTTATGCTTATATTAATCATTATTAGTTAAGTAAAGTATTATATTTGTGTTATATAGTATTATGATGATATAATGTATTATTTTGTAATAATAATAATTATATTAGTTTAATAATAATAATAATAATAATAATAATATTAATAATAATATAATAATAATAATAATAAAAGTTTTATTAATAATAATATTAGTAATAATAATATTAATATTAAATCAATGTAATGATGGAAAATTAAATATTAGGATAGAATTTCATTTACTATGGTAGAATGGTGGATCAAATATCTTGATTAAGATTGCATTGTCTTAAAGCCATATAGGTAGGGATATGAGAAATGGGTGAGAAGTTATTATAAATTAGATATTTGTATTATATATATTATATAAGTTTGTATATATATATTAGAAGCCAACTTACTCTAAAGGCAACTTACTTAAGTTAGAAAGCTTAAACATTCTAGTGAGCTATTTTATAAGAGTGAAAGGAAAAGAGAAAGAGAAAGAAGCTTGGACCGGTGTAGGCGATTTTACCCGACTACGCGCAGACCGGCGGATTTATTTTAAATCCAAAAAGGCAAGTTATTATCTACTTTTCCCCTTTGAATTAATAAATTAATTGTTTAGCTTATTTTTATACATAGAGCCAAGGTTAGGAGGTTAATAAATTATTAATTTTATTTTATTAAATTAATGAAATTTTAATTATATAGGATGGTATATATTTATTTAATGTCCTATGAAATTAATAATGGCTAAAAATAATTAAATAAGACTTTAGGGATTTTTCTAGAATTTTCTAGATTTTTCCGGGCATTTTCTGCAATTTCCGGCGACCTTCCGGCGAGTTTTCCGGTCGCCGGCAATGGGGGAGATGACCGGAGTGATCCGGTGTGACGCGGCGCACCATAGGAGGGTGTACGCGCGCATCCTGGCCATTAGTAGAGCCTGATTGATCCGGTACATCGCGGTCCATGTTACCGCGGTACACCCGGATCCATGAACGTTGGATGGAGGAGATGTAGGTGGATTGATCCGGTGTGGCGCGCATGTAGGAAAGGTGATGCAGCCAACCAACCGGAGGACGCCACGTCAGCAGGAAGCCATCAACGCGCGCGTGGCAGCGCGTGCGCGCGTGTGGGACTCTCCAGACGCGCGTGGGAGCGCGTGGCTAATGCCAGACGCGCGTGGAGGCGCGTGGGAGAGTGGGGAAGGTTGGGTTGCGCGTGGGGAGGCTCTGGGAGGCGCGTGAGGGCGCGTATGGGGTCCCTACAGCTGCTGGAAATTACCAGAATACCCTTAGGGCCTGTTTTGTAAATTCCAGAACCTGAAACTTGGATTTTTAGGTACTGAGTTGGTATTTACGGGGTTAACGGGCCACGAAATTATTATTTTAATACCCGTTACTTATTCTTATGGCCGATTAATCTTTTCTAAGCATTTATTGGCTCGTTCACAGTACAGATACTAATGTGATTTATTTAACGACATTGTTAAATATAAATAGTGTTATTATCTTATTAAATGGTATCAACCATTACTGATAAATTAAATAAGGCCATGGTTGTAGTCAGATAAATTATCCATGATATCTTATGGGATGTTTATACTGTTAATTGATATATAAACCATGATCATTATGCTGTGTGCATTTCAGGAAATAAATGGACTGTTTAATTATGTCGCATTTATATTATATGGATGTGTTGCCATATAGAACCATATGAGCTGGCTAATAAGTTTAGACTCATTTATACCTTATGCATTCGTTGCGATAGACAGATGTGTGGCTGTCGGGGTATGTGGTTTAATATTATGGGCATGTGTTGCCTAATTGACATTCTCGGTATATTTATTAATATTGTTGGCATGTGTTGCCTAATTTATATGCTCAGTATATTCATCAGTACTTTGCGAGGTGTTATCACTGCGTAGTTTGTTATAGTCTGTGTTGTCAGTACCGTGCACCATGTATAATAGCTGATTTCCCGGGTAGGGAAAGGCGACACTTAACCACCTAGTGTGAGTCTAAGTGATCACCGTCTATTTTGGTTGAGGTCATGTTATACATCGGATAGTTCCCATAGGATGTATACAGATATAGTACTCATCCGATTCATAATGATTAATTTATTTGATTCTCTGATTTGGGTCATAGTAGAGAGGACTTGCTGGTGGGGTTGACCCACCATTGTTGTTATTTCAGGATACGGTCAGTATCCGTTTCAAGGCTGAGGTTAGCAGTGTGGGACCATCATCCGAACTCATCTACTCTTACGATCCAGTGCAGGGTAGAAGTTTTATGTAATACTTCAGTTTCAGTTTTTATTTACTTTTGACGTTGAACTCTCAGGGTTATATTTAGGGATCCCTGACGTAGGATTTCCAAGTTGTAATGAAGTACTGTATTAAATAAAGGATGGATGGATGTTGTATTATTTAATGTTTCTTTCCTGTCTAAATTCTTTTATTTCCATCATTTTGTATTCCATGCTTGTATATTGCCAATTGTTTTTGATATCCCTCGTTTTTCGTGTATAAGCCTGATCAACTTATGCGTGGAAAATGTGGGGGTGTCACAGTGATGAGGCGAATTAAAAGACATACCCGATCCAGAGGCTAACTTCGAAACCGGAATCCACTTATGTTTTTCCTTTCTAGACCATTTTTTGCGAACAGGGGGGAAAATCACTTTCTTCTTCATACGGTGTCCCTGCAACAACCCCTTAGAACTTTGACTTCTTCTAGAGCCTTCAGGAAACGCTGTGGACGGATTAATTTCAATGATATCAACAGCATCACATAAAGGCCCAAACCGGTTACCTAACACTGGCCCAGAAGAAGAAACATTAAAAGCACCCGGACCTTCCTTCAATGCACAACCCAAGTCAACGGGTCCAAGTCCACTTAACACAACATCCAAAGATTGGGCCTTACCACCTCCATCCGAACCATCAGATGATAACATATCTTCGTTAATCAGGCCAAGCTTGTCAACCACAGGCCTACAAGAAGAAGAAAATGAGTTGGATCTAGAAGCCTTAACCCTTAGCCCATTATGAGGCCCAGTCACCGACTTAACTCCAAAATTGGCCTTGCTTTTATTCGGAGCCCAAGGTTTTGAAATGAAATTGGATACAGCTGTCAACCACTTTGAATGGCCAAAGCCTCTGCGCCAACCACGTGTCAGGCCGCCAACGCTCTCCCTCCCACACGCTTGATTGACGTGAGAACCACCATGCCGACGCTCCTTACTCCACATTTGCATGAACGCCGGTCGGCCAAGACCAATGAGACCACCCTCCTTATGCCTTTTCCGGAACCTCTCTTGCCGACGAGAAGCAGTTCCATCCGATTTAACTTCTTTCCTTCTCAGAGTGAATAATCGTCTAAAACATTCCGAGTTACGCTTCCATAAATCGTCCATCCATTCCTCCCATCGCTGAAACTCAGCCAAGCCTTTCTACCCCCAAAGACTCCCACCTTAACCATTCTGTCTCCTTCAACAGGTGTGAACCATCGCCTCCTTCTAAACTATCCGTTGTCGGTACAAGCTCAAGAGGCTTCTCTTCCCACACCTTCACTTTGTAGCAGAGACGATCATCGTGGATGAAAACAAAAGGGCGGCAAACCTTGCCGTCTGATATTGTTATGCGAACCCTTTCAGTGTCAATTGATTCATCGGCGTCCACCCAAATGAAACCACCGCAAAGATCACTGACCATAACAAACAGGGCAGGACTCCAAAGATGGAGAGGGAGACCATACAACGTCACAATCTTCTGGCCCTTACCCCTCAACACCTCGGAGCACCCCACCCTAAAACTCCAAGAATCCATTCGTAGTGTGGCCGTCCCCCAAACATGACGACCTTTTTTAAGCACACGAGCCGCTTCCTTCGCAGAAGGAAAACGAAAAAGCAACAAAGAATCCGGTAGAGGTGAGATCACAACACTAGCAGAAACCTTCCAAACCCGAGAAGCCCAAGCCGCGATTTGAGCCCAATCACCCACATCCTTGTCGAACTTTCCCACCAAACACGATTGAAGGTCCTCTCTTCTTCTTTCAATCGAATCATTATCCAGGAAAAACGAATGTCCTCGATATGTGTTTACAGACCTAACAGTTCCACCTTGAAATAAACGGGGTAACCTCACAACATCCAGGAACGACCTTATCATTCAGGGACAGTTTTTGAGTGTTGAAATGTCCCACTGCATAGACAATTTTAGAGTTTCAATAGATATTGGATTTGCTCACTGCATGCAAATTGCAAATTGTGCCGTAGTTTGAACTTTTGTACTTTGTTATTGGATTAATTTAACATAAGAGCTGAGTATAATATGTGCTAATCACACCTATCCGTAATCACACCTCTTTCTACGAATAGGTGTCCAACATTTTGACTGAAAGCATAGTTGGGTTGGGTTGATATATGATACAGATAGTACTTAGATGGTGGTGTTTTAATTGTTATGAGTGAGATTGTGAAACCTTTTCCTCACAACTTGAGTGTTTTCTTATTTTTAGGGTTAGCATCAGGCCTTTACATTTAGCAAGAACAAGGTTAAAAAACACGTCTCCTCAGTCATCAGGTAACAAACTCTTACTTTTTCTAAAATTTTAATTTGCATTTTTAGCTATTGGTTATGTTTATTTATTCATGTTTTACATACTGATTTTTTGTTTTTGTTTTTATTTCTACATACATGTATATAATATTGTTATGATGTGATGCTCGAACAATTTATTAATGGGAATTAAAGACTTGGAAGTTTAGTTTTCAATTTCAGAATATATGTTTTACAAGTTTATTAATGCTTTTAACACTTTTCCTCTTTTATCCTGATTATATAGGTCTCTTTTCTGAAAGAAGAGAGTTAATGGGAATGGGTGGAGCAGGGAAAAATAAAATAGGTATGTTTTTTTTGCCAAGCTAATTGAATTATATAAATCCCCGTACCGTTGTAGCACTGATGTTGGTTTTAAAATGACCAATTATGATAGGAAGTCTCTTTTCAGTTTATCTTAATTAAATGTATATCTATGCAAGAGGATTACGTGATTCTAGATGACAATTCTAGATGAGGATGTTGATGTCAACGTTATGAGGATGTTGATGTCAACGTTGACTCTAGCGATGACGACTGATGATGTTGATAATATGTTGATGCACTCAAATTAAGTCAAAGTACTTAGAATTGAAGGAAATTTAGAGTTGAAGACATACTATTGAGCATAGTCTCTAATTCTTTTAGTTACAAGAATCTTTGATCACTTCACACACGATTTTTCAGTTCCTGAAATTCTAAAACAATGGTGTGTAATATGATTCATCTACTTAGGCTCTCTTCTTTTTCATCTCTTTAAACCGTAATTTTATCCGGGAAAATGAAAAAGAAGACTCTATGCAATTTTAATTTAACTTTATCAATTTGAGCATTGACAGAACTTCTGAAATGTTGAAACTGAAACAACAAAGAAGAGAGAGCCCACCAATAAGAATTACCCAACTTAGGACAAAATAAGCTCTCTAAGCGTCTTGACTAAAACTGGCATGGGAGACTTTTATAGATATGGACTTTTAGAGAGAAAGATATATGGTTGGAGGCACAAAAGTGTACGACAACTGTGAACCAATGATAGGGTTGTGAGCTTTTGGCTTGTTTCATGCATCGGATCTTGGAAGTGTACAACAGTGAAATGGAAAGCTCTGATGCACTCAAAGTTACAGACAGAGACAATAATTAATATTATATATTTATAAGGTACTTTACTAATCTAATATGATACTATGTATTTCTATACTTATCAAAAAAAAAAAATGATATTACGTATATCTTAAGTATACATTTATATATATATATATGTTTGTAACTTTATACTTAGACTTAGATATATTTTGATTTAGCCCACCCTATTGAGAAATCCTGGATCCGCCCATGAGAACATGGTCTATAAAAAGTGAAGCAAAGAACCCCATAAAAAGAGTAGAATTATGAGACTATCATAAATAACAAGGTTGACCCAAGTGAAACCCCATTGTATGTGATGAGCTAAACGAACAATTCAAGAACAACATTGTTTCTTGGAATTGCAAGAAGAATGGCTAGGGGAGGCCATGGCCCCCCAATTTTTTTTAACAATATATATCTATACTATTCTAAAAGTGTAAGGAATTTCTCAACACTTTTGAATTTTTTTTTATCACATAAAAAAAGTTCATTAATCTATAATATTTCATACCGCACATGAACATTAATTCCAAAAAAATATAGCACGTCCCACATATAAATATATACATGCATATTTAATTAGTGAAAAACTTTTCCTCTTCCTTGAATAGAAAACTAACAATATGTTTAAACTTTTATTTATCTCTTTTAAATAACAATTTATTTTAGTTAATCATTATTTTAGGAAATTTTCTGTTATCTATATCTATTCTAAAAGTGTAAGGAATTTCTGAACACTTTTTTTTTTTTTTTTTTTTTTCACATAAAAAAGTTCATTAATCTATAATAATTCAGACCGCACGTGAACATTAATTCCAAAAAAATATAGCACGTCCCACATATAAATATATACATGCATATTTAATTAGTGAAAAACTTTTCCTCTTCCTTGAATAGAAAACTGATAATGTGTTTAAACTTTTATTTATCTCTTTTAAATGACAATTTATTTTAGTTAATCATTATTTAATTATTTTAGGAAATTTTATGTTAAAATGCATATTCCCGACGTATATATCTATATATAGTAAGATTATATCATAGAATGATAAAAATAAAAAAAATTGATATAATATATATATATAGAGTAAGATTATTTCATAGAATGATAAAAATAAAAAAATTGATAATTAATATATATATATATATATATAACAAAAAGAAAGCAAGTAAATTTGGTAAACAGTAGTATTTATAATTACTTAACTCATTTATCACCCATAAAAGATCCACCTCTTGGAAGACTCTTATTAAATTAATTGTATATACTGTATCCCACATATAAACCTATACATGCATATTTAATTAGTGAAAAACTCGTCCTGAAACTCATTTATCACCCATAAAAGACTCATGCCTTTTAGGAGATTCTTATTAAATTAATTGTATTAGTTTCCAAACGTACGTATATGCTATATCCCACATATAAACCTATAAATGCATATTTAATTAGTGAAAAACTCTTCCTTTTCCTTAAATAGAAAACTAAAAATGTGCTTAAACTTTTATTTATTTTAATATTAATTTATTTTAGTTAATCATTACATATTTTTGAATTGTTGAGGGATTACATGCTCATACTAAACAGCAGGAGGAGTGTTTTGTGCACAATTTTTATATAAGGAGGAGATTTCTTACACTTTACACTTCTTTTTTGTTTTAGGTAAATACTCTCACACACCCACAAATACTCGCTATGAGACTCGAATCCAGGGACGGACTCAGGAAATTGCGTGATGGGGGGCAATAGTAGGATTTTTGGGTAATTTCGGGGGTGGGGGGGAGGAGTGCACTCTGTGTTCATCCCTGCTCGAATCCCTCACCTCGTATTTAAAGGGATAGAGGTTATACCAGTTGGGCTAATGGCCCAGTGGTGGAAGTGTATAATTTTAATTTTGTGTGGAGAATTACTAATATTAGTATTTAAGTTGTTTTTGTTTTTTGAATGTTTGAAATTGCAGCATAAACATACAGTTTTGGGTAATGAATGTGGCACTTGGATGCAATGTGGCCATAAGGTTAAACCCAGAAACATAAGCTTCACATTGTTACTACTCATAAACTAAAACATGAATGAAAAAGAAGGGAAAATAAAAAAAAAAAATCTCAAGTTTGACAAATATATGTGTAGTGTAAGGGTGTCAAATGAATTAGGGGTGGCGCATCCAAGAACCGCAAAATTTTCAGTGGTGGTGGCAGTGGTTTCTGCATTTCTGATCAGTCTCGTCCCCTCCATCGTTCTTCTGATCACTCGAAGAGTGTACCCTTCCTTGTTCTCCAACAATGCAGAGGTTCAAGAACTTGTGTATGAGCTCACACCATTGCTAGCAATTTGCATTCTCATTAACAGTGTTCAACCCGTTCTCTCTGGTAATCTATTAGTCCCTTTACTTCTATTTATGTTTCTTGTTTTTTGTTTGAATGTATGAGATTAATGTTATTGGGCTAAATATTTATGGTGTGATCAAATGTGTTGTTGTGGTTGAAGGTGTGGCTATTGGAGGTGGATGGCAAGCTTTTGTTGCTTATGTAAATGTTTGTGTGCTACTATGTCTTTGGCATTCCTATGGGCCTCGTAATGGGCTACAAACTCAAAATGGGTGTAAAGATAAGTCCACGTGTTCTTCGACGGATCTATTTGGTTTGTAACTCTAAAACAGTACTGAATTCAGAAAATAGAAAACTGTATTAGAGTTACAAACCAAATCGGAGAACATGTGGACTTACCTTTACACCCATTTGATCACTCCATAAATATTTAGCCCAATAACATTAATCTCATGCATTCAAACAAGAAGCATAAATAGAAGTAAAAGGACTAATAGATTACCAGAGAGAACAGGTTGAACACTGTTAATGAGAATGCAATGCTAGTAATGGTGTGAGCTCATACACAAGTTCTTAAATCTCTGCATTGTTGGAGAACAAGGAAGGGCACACTCTTCGAGTGATCAGAAGAACGATGGAGGGGACGAGACCGATTAGAAATGCAGAAACCACTGCTACCACCACTGAAAATTTCGCGGTTCTTGGATGCGCCACCCCTAATTCATTTGACACCCTTACACTGCACGTATATTTGTCATACTTAGAGAAATTTTTTTTCTTCTTTTTCATTCATGTTTTAGTTTGAGTAGTAACAATGTGAAGCTTATGTTTCTGGAATTAACCTTATGGCTGCATTGCATCCAAGTGCCACAGTCATTGTATGATTATGCTACAATTTCAAACATTCAAAAAGCAAAGACAACTTAAATACTAATATTAGTAATTCTCCACACAAAATTACCATTAACACTTCACCACTGGGCCATTAGCTCAACTGGTAAAACCTCTGTCCCTTTACATACGAGGTGGGGGGATTTGAGAGGGACGGACCTATAGCAGGGGTTTTTTGCACTTTAGACCAAAAAAAGAAGGAAAAGATATATATTTCAAGTAAGAATCCAGTACAGATCAAGTACTCACCATATAGACAGAGCATCCACTGAAATTCGTGCATTCTTCATATATGAACAGAAGTGCTTGTTATTTTAATTGATTATTTGGTCCGGACATGGATTATTTATTTAATTAATTTATTTCAGGGGATTTGGTATGGCATGCTGATAGGAAGAGTGTTACGCACATGTGTATTGTTCTGTATGGTTTACAGAACCAACTGGAATAAAGAGGTAGCAACTATATTCACATATTAGCCAACCCATGTACATACTTTTCAATTTTTATTTTTTATTTTTTAATTTTAATTTTTATGGATTCTTATAAACCAATACATATTCCAATTAAGACTTTAATTTGGTTCAAAATGTAGGCTTCTATTGTAGAAAAGAGAATAAAACAATGGGGAGGAGAACCGATCCCGAGAGAAAATGATGTGGAGAATTAATCAACTTAATATGAAATTACAAGCAAGAGTTTGCGGATGTTAAAAAAAAATCAATTGCAGAGAGGAGAAAGCAACAATTTTACCATTGCAAAAAATTCAATGCCCACAAGAATTCTTTGTTATGCATTAAGGCAACTTATTGCTCAAAATCCTTGTTTGAAAGGAAAAAAAAGAATAAAAAAAAAAAACCTTGCTATATATATATGTATACATTGATAAGAATTTCTCTTTCTCCTTGAGGCATGAACTTTCTGAACTTTTGAAATTGACTAATATTTTCGTGAATATTTGTGTAGCTTCAGGTATATGTAATAATGTCTATATTGATTAAATTAAAAGCATGTGATGCAGTTGAAAAGATATATACCTTGTAGTTGCGGAGAGAATTTTTGAACCCTTAAGAACGGGACACCTTTACAAGGTAGCAACAAGTCACAGAACAACATGTGGCCATTGTAATGCAAAGCTAGCTAGCCGAATGTGCCAAGGAGGCCGATTGACGCCAATGTGAATTTGTTGGTTTTGTTTAATGGCAAAATTTCAAATCCATTTAAGTTTTGTACCCTGTATGAGGCATTGCCTAAGCAATGTGAATTTGTTGGTTTTCTTTAATTGGAAATTTTTACACCTAGAATGGTAATGAATGAGAATATAAAAACATGTATAGGTGTACCTGGATTTTTTGGCCCAGGTATAATAGTGATTTACCATAATATAAACGTGCACAATAATTCGTTTTATTACCCTTTTCTCCTATCTACCCCTCAGAACACTCAAGTAATACTTTAACGCCAATTGAGTGGTAAACAGCTATTATTTCTATGGTAAGAAACTGTACAAGAAGGTAACAGTGAATCAACTAACTTGTAGAAAGGAAAGGAAAAAGACTTTTAATTTAGTGCATGGACTAAAAATCTCACATTATAAAGACTATATGAAGACAAATATTTGCCAAATCGAGTATTCGAGTTCCAAAATTATACAGTTTTTATTTTATTTTATTCTATTTTATTTTTATTTTTTCATGTAAATTAGGTTCTAATAAGTAGCATTATTTTAGATTTTATATCATTTCCAACTATAAGATGTTCGTTCTACTAAGTAGCATTATTTTAGATTTTATATCATTTCTAAATACAAGATGTTCGTGAGGTAATTAGCCCAATTGATAAAGGTACTCTCCAGAATCCCGTGGGTGTCCAAATTCAACTAGTTTTTTTTTAATAATATATTTGAGTCCCGTTGGGTATTCTTTGTGACTAGCCTCCGTTCCTCCTGCAGTGACTTACCCGGCCCGGGTGGAGAGGCGCTCTTCTAGATCCTCAGGGATTAATCAGGTTGTCAAGGGGTCCTAAGGGTTCGTGTCATCGCGGACACCCTGGATTAATTAATATATATATATATATACACACAATTTTTAATTTTGCCTTCAGAATCTTACAGTACATGGAGTTGATTTGTAACCAAATAATAACAAGGTCTACAAAAAGTGAAGCAAGGAGCCCCATAAAAAAAGTAGAATTGTGAGACTATCATAAATAACAAGGTCGACCCAAGTGAAACCCCATAGTATGTGATCTAAAGCAACAATTTGAGAACAACATTGTTTCTTGGAATTGCAAGAAGAAGGACTAGGGGAGGCCAAGGCCCCCAAAATTATTTTTAACATATATATATATATGTGTGTGTGTGTGTGTGTGTGTTTATATGTAACTTGTCATTTTCTCTTTTTATATGTAACTTGTCATTTTCTTTCTCATATTAACTTTTCATGTCTGGTTAATTTAGGTTTCATTTTTCACATAATTTGGATTAGATTTTCTCAATATATATACAAAGACTGATGTTATAGAAATATATATGGTACAATTGATTCTTAGATTTTAAATTTTAATTACATAATTTCAGTTTAGCCCCCCAAATCAAGCTACCGAATCTATCTAAATATATCTTTCAATGGCTATAAAAGAACTTGTTTTTATAAGAACTTGTACATGTTCTTTCAATATCCCCACTCCTCAGTTTTAGGAAAATTTAATGAATGGTCTTTCGCCAAACAGTATAACCTCCCAATCCTCTAAGAGGAGGAGAGAAGTTCGAATTCGAACGTGGGTGGGCGATCAGGTGGGTGTGCGCAGTGCGCTTGCTTTACCATTCAATATAATGAAATTTGTTATTTTAAATTATAAAGCAAGTTATGTAGAACTATAGAAGTAATCTTACATCTCAGAAAGTTGGAGATTCAACCTCATAGAAGTAAAATGAGTGCCTGAGTTATTTTACAAGATCAAAATAAAAAGATTAAAAAAAAAAAAAAAAAAAAAAAAAATTAGATCTCACTAGTCTAGGTAGTTAAAAACTACTTGCCCAAGGTTATTAATGCAAACGAACCCAGTAAAATGGTAAAATTAAAGCACACTTTATGTAACTTTGAAAGACTCCAATGGACAAAAAATCAAATAAAATAAAATAGAAAAGAAAGACACCAATCATGGGATAATATACGGAGTAATAATGATGATGATGAATTGCCAAGATGTGAAAGACGTTGTTGAAAGGGAATCATACAGAAGACCAGTTGACAAAAAAGAGAGCTAGGCAAAGAAAAAAAAATTAAAATTAAAATGAAAAATAAAAAATATCTTTCTAAATTTTTTTTTTTTCCTGGGTAAAGTCATCATAAATTCCTAATGCACGTGGAAGTTAATTATTTCCGGAGCCACCATTAACAAGCTTTAGTGACGATGACTTATTTCAATTTTATTTTATTGAAAAAAAAAAAGCCTTATTGACGATGACCTTACACCAACTAGGTGGTCTCTGAAAAAGGTAGCTGATCTTTTAAGAACCTTCAAAGTAACACAAAAGAGAATAAATAATGTTGGAGTGCATACTTTAGTAATGATATTCATGAATAATTCATCAAACACAAAAAAAAAAAAAAGTTGGTTCACTAACCAGCGGAAAGAAATTAAAGCAAACAAATAATTATAGTGTAGGTCCATGTAGTGCTTTCACAATAATGTGCATAAGTTGTTATTATTATTATTATTATAATTACTTGGATAAATTACACTAACACTTATGGGATTTTTTCTATTTACAATCATATATAAGTTAGCCTATTTTTTAATAATGGCACCTGTTACAAGAATCATTTGTCCCAGATCGAATCCAAATGGAAAAGTGATTGTGTAAAAATGGGTGAGTATGTAACAGTACCCAACAGTTTAAACTTTTGTGTAAATGAGTAAGTGTCCACCCGTTACGGTTGGTATCAAAGTCCTTGATTTTAGGGTGGTCCGACCACAATGAGGGCGTTGCGAGTTCAGGTGAGGTAGAATGTTACAAGAGGATCATTTGTCCCACAATGAATCCGAATGAAAAAATGAGTGGGTATGTAGCACTACCCAACTTGAGCCTTTGACTAAATGGACAAGCGCCTAACCGTTACAACACCTCATCAGATTTGCTAATGATACTAGCAATAACACCCTTACCTTAATACTTTTTGACTTGTCTATTGACTTTTAAATGTTGAAATTGTCCTCAAAAGAAATGTAATGCAGCATATAGAAACTAACCAAGGTTAAATATTGACTTTAGCAAACCAGTATTAATTAACAATGTTGAACAAGGTTTAATTAACACTATTATTAACAAATAAGTATTAAAAATCAGTGAACAAATTAACACTATTATTAATACACCACTGATTTAAATATTGACTTTAGCAAACCAGAATTAATTAACAATGTTGATCAAGGTTTAATTAACATTGTTATTAACAAATAAGTATTAAAAATCAATTAACAAATTAACACTATTATTAATACACCACTGATTTGTTGGTACTAAAAAAATAAGTGTTCTCAACACTAATTTAATTTTAAAAAAATAATATTTTTTTCTTAATTGATACTCACACACACATACCTCTATCGAGACTTGAACTCCTGACCTCCTTTTGAAAAGTAGGAGCCTGATACCGCTAGGCAACTGGCCTATTGGTAAAAAAAATAAGTTATTAATACACAACAGATTTGTTGGTACAAAAAAAAATCAGTATTCTCAACACTAATTTAATTAAAGAAATAAGTGTTCAGATTATAAATAAATCACTGATTTAACAAATCAGTGTTCAAATTATTAACACTGATTAGTGTTTTGGAGAGAGTGAGATAAGGGACACGTCTTCATATGATCGAAGGGCAAAAGCGTCTTTCTAGAGTTACAATATTTTTTATTTAAAATTAATTAAATATTAAGGACAATCTCATCTTTTCTTACTTTTTTAAGGGTTGTTTGGCTGCAATTTCTGACATGGGTGTCATTATTAAAAAAAATGCTAACTTGTATATAACTGTTAATAGGACAAACCTTAGGGGGGTTTGAGTGTAATGTATCCTTTTCTCTTTTATTATGTGTAGTTAATTTACTTTTTTTGCTCAACAATTAGGATAATTAATTATTTTTTGTTCGAACTTAAGTCGCATAAACCTTCTGAAGTGGTGTCACTCTCACGCTTCACACGCAGATTGACGGAAAATAAATATTTCTATAATTCACAAATTCAATTTTTTCAATTCCCAAATTAAGTTTATAAATCCTTGAATTCACAACAATTTCTCATTCATTAAATTATGAACAACTACATGTGAAATTTATTATTAATGGCAATAACCAAATGTGTTTAATACTGAATAAAAAAAAGTTAGAAATGTGAAAAATAAACCTACATTGTAAAAAAAAAAAAAAAAAGAATAACATATCATTACTTGTGATACCCCCAGATTTTCGGATGTGGGTTGGCCAAACCCACGCCCGACTACGAGAGAATATCAAACCAATTAGTAATAAACGAACACAGAATACAATTAAGATAAACAGGAATAAATAAAATTTCTGAAAAGAAACCTCAAAATAAAATTTTATAGATAAAGAATTAATCTGATACATCCAACTTTTCCATTTTTAATAAAACTCGGGAATCCATCTAGTGGACCCCTAATAAACTCCAACACTTGAAAATAACAACTGAAGAACTCCAATGCTAAACCATGAAGAAAACTCCTACATCGTCGGAAGAATGAGTAACCGTCTCTGCTCAGCACGAACAAGCTCCAAGACCTAATACCGTCCGTTACCTGAAAAATAATAGTGGGTCAGGCCCACGAACAAGTTCTATCCTAACTACAATCCAAACAGAGATCCGATACGCAAATACATCCTAGATGTCTTAACCATATCTATATAGTCCGTAAATAGATATACATATATAACTACACTACAGGACTCTCATTAGACTATGCTGAGGGTCTCAATCTGAATAGAAGGCAACATGCAAAACACACCTGAGTGGGCATGACTACCTAAGCCTAACAGGGTATACCTCAACCAACATAGCTAGCTACGCATCCTACTGCATATACGCTCCCTAACCGTCGACTATAAGACTCAAGCTCAGATCGCGGTACCATAATTTACATATATAAATTCCCATCCAAACCAATGTAGTGCCGCTCAACTGTTCGTTGCCATGACACGACATAAAATTAGGATTTAATTGTTTTAGTTAAATCCATATCCTTACTAATACAAAAACATAAATAACCATCCAATATGTCGTTCAACTGTTTTAGTTGACACGACATGCAACCATGTAGGAGTTAACTGTTTTAGTTAATCCATTCTGTATGGATGAATGGGTAGGAATTAACATTGTGTCCTAATTTGTCCCTCCATATGCCACCGTCCTATACTGGTGCATACATGCAAATGATCCGTAAATGATGCAACACATTATATAGTACATCAAACAAGGTCCACATAATCCAAATAGTTGATAAGTGCAGGATTGAAACAGTTCATCAACTACATATCCAGAATCCATTCACGTAACTTAACAAGACAAAGTTTAATAGTTCATCAAGTTAAAATCCAGCATCTATCCAGGTAATTGACAAAAAATATATAATTAATTCTTCAATTAACTCCAGGTCAACATCCAATTAGATTGACAGAACCTAAGTACTAGTTCGGCAATTTAAGTCCAAACCCTAATCCAAATGATTGCAGTGTAATGCTTAATATTACAGCAATTAAAATTCCAAGCTTAAATCTACACATTGCAGAAAAGAATTTAACATTTCAACCATTATCAATCCAAGTTATGCATAGACCAAACTTGTTAATTAAATAATCCTAACATGCAACCAAAATAAGGTTTATAAATATATACATAATCCGTTAAACTGTTAAAATTAAATTAGGCAATTAAACTCCTTCCATCCATTAATTGCCTGTACCGCTTTGTACACTTTCCTACGGTTAAATCCATGAGTACTAAGACCTTAATGTATTAAAAGTGGCTCTAGTATAGCATGATATAATGTTTGAAATCCATGTTCCAACTCTTTTTAATTTTTAAACACAGTTGGCACAATTAAATCCTTCCAGTCCGCTAAGACCACAAACTGCCTGCGACTTGCCTTAGATTTTTCTACAGTTTAAAATGTTAGCATATAAATAAATTTATGCATCCTAGGGCTTTAATATTTCGTGGATTAGTGTTTAAAACCATCATAGTAGCCCAAACACAGTTCAGAAAAACCCCATTCGACCCAAACAACGCACAAACTGCTTCAGTAAACATAAAGGACCACAGAGCCTGCTCTTAGAATCAAAGAGCAGGCTCTAACCTGCCTAGAGCCGGCTCTCCCACAAAGGGGAGCCGGCTCTCCTTGCCTAGAGCCGGCTCTCTCCCATTTGAGAGCCTCGGTTTTGTTCCTTCGTTGTTTCCGACGATCTGCTCCATCTCCGACCCTTTCCTACCCCTCTGTTGCTTCTTACATCTGGTCTTAAGAGTCCTAGAAACATCCAATAACATCCCTATTCCTTGTTCACAATAGTTCAATTCAATTACCGTGTTTAAAACCTTAACCGATTAAACATGCTTCCACTCCAAACTGGAAACCAGATGTACAAGAACTATAACAGATTAATTCCACATATACAAACATCTGATTTAGCATATAACAAACATGTATAAATTAACTAATGATCAATTAAAACCCTAGAGACAGTCTAAGAATGCACAGAACACAGGCAACGGGAGAGAGAAAGGAGATAACTTGTCTTTACAGTTTTGGATTCAAAACTCTTTTGCCGTCCTTCTAAGTTTTTCCGGCGATCCAATTCACTGTTCAATCTCCTATTGCTCCATCTTCCCCTCTCCTACATCCGTCCTTCAAGCCACGGCCAAACCCTTACCAAAGTTGTTATGTTTGTTTCTCACGGCACCTCTCCGTTCCTCTCTGTTTTCTCTCAATACTCTGAACGTAAATAGGGTCTGTGATTGCTAAAACCCTAAGGTGACATACTGCTCTATATATATATAGACTTAATTGAAACCCTATTCCCTGTAGGATTAAAAATAGAGCCCTAATCTAAATCCTAGTCGGCCTATAAACAAAGCCTACGTTTAAAATCTATGTCGGCTACACTTAAGTGACATCTAAAAACTCACTTAACTTAATTACAATAATTTAAACCTAATAATGACATTAACGCAACCAATTCCAATAATTACCAATAAGTCCATTCAGTCAAATAATAATATAATTAACGCAACTAATTCAAATAATTACAAATAGGTCTAATTATTCAAGTAATAAAAATAAAAATTCAATTAATTTAAATATACAATTAACAATTAAATCAAATAGAAATAAAACAATTCAACACATACACAAATAGGCACAAAATCAATTAAGCAAATAGACACAAAATCAATTAAAAATGCACAAAAATAAACTTTAAATTTCAATTTTATCCTTTTGGAAAATAGGGGTATTACATTACTAAATTAGTGTTCAGGAGAGAGCGAGATAAGGAACACATCTTTATATGATGGAAGGGCAAAAATGTCTTTTTAGAGTTATAATATTTTATAATAAAATTAATTAAATATTAAGGACAATCTCGCCTTTTCTTACTTTTTAAAGGGTTGTTTGGCTGCAATTTCTGACATTGGGTGTCATTGTTAAAAAAAATGTTAACTTGTATACAACTGTCAATAGGACAAACCTCGGGGGGTGTGTGAGAGTGTAATTTATCCTTTTTTCTTTTATTTTGTGTAGTTAATTTAGTTTTTTCCCTCAAAAATTAGGATAATTAATTATTTTTTGTTTGAACTTAAGTCGCACAAACCTTCTGAAGTGGTGTCACTCTCGCGCTTCTCACGCGAATTGGCGGAAAACAGATTCTTCTATAATTCACAAATTCAATTTTTTCAATTCACGAATTAAGTTTATGAATTCTTGAATTCACAACAATTTCTCATTCATTAAATTATGAACACCTACGTGTGAAATTTATTATTAATGACAATAACCAAATGTGTTTAATACTGAATAAAAAAAATTTAGAAATGTGAAAAATAAACCTACATTGTCCAAAAAAAGAATAACATATCATTACTATATTGCTCATTTTTGTTTTCTTATTTAAGTCTAAAAATATTAGACGTGTGTACATTTTATTTGCAAACAAAATATATAGATATGTTTAGTTTTATTTTTATTAGTTAAGATGTTTTTATTTTATGGTAATGCTTTAAAATAATTATTTAAAGTTTGTTTGTTTGTTTTTTTTTTTTTTTTTTCAGGCTATTGATCTTTTGTTTATTGGTGAGCATGAAATTGATTCACATCAAGAATGAAATTGGTTGGATATGATTCGAGTTTAAAAAAGTGTTCATGTTTAGTGTGGATAAATTTAATGCTTACCAATTATTGAGTGAAGTGAGGAATCTAAGACTTAAATGTGGCGATGAACACTCTACTGAATGAATTAATATTTTAAGTTGAATACTCCCAACCAAACAATTAGTATCAAGTCCAGGACTGTAGCGGTGCTAGTAAAGATTCGGAAGGTAAGTCTTTAAAGTCTCGCTTTCAAATCACATTCTTGATTGAAATGATACGTGTGTTATAAGAACAATATAAATATTTTAATAATAATAATAATAATAATAATAGTATCAGAGTCAAGTTATTATGATGGGCAAGAGGTGGTTGAAAAAAATTGTTATTGATGACATAGAAAATCCTTTTATTTATTTATTTATTTTTCTGGCAAACAAAAAATCTCTTTCGACGTGATTTATTTCCAAAGCTTCTGGGCCCAAGTGTACATGCAAAGTTCACATGTTTTAAATGAGAGGTTTAATTCCATACTAGCTCCCCGTGATTTAATCTTCATGCCAGCCAGGAAATCCACCGCATAGACTCTTTTTGCCGGTCGTTGAACCCCAAAAATATATACTACGTATTATATATATATATATATATATATCTCTCTCTCTATATATATTCAGTATCAGGTACACATACATTGTCTAGACCATGCCCGACATGAATTTTTTTTTTCAATCTAGTAACCTAATTCTATCTCAATCGAACTGTACTAGATATTCAAGATCCTACCAGTTTGGGACCCTTTCATTTTTGGTAATACAAATTAAAGTTGAAATGATCCTTCCAAGATTTTCACAAATTCTACTTCTTAAGGCTAGTTTTGTATATATCTTTGTTTTTTTTTGATATTTTTGTTTTTGTAGGGTATTGTAGTAATGAACAGTAAAGAAAATGTGTTTAGTAAAAATGTTTTATTTTGTATAGTGTTGAAACGTTTCTTAAATAATGGCTAAAAGTCAAAAATACAAATTTGGTGCTTTAACATGTTGATTGGCACTATAGTAATCAACAGTAACAAAAAATAAATAAATAATAAAATTGGAAATGACCTTTTTAAACTAGCCATTATATTTTAAAATTTGCAATACGTTTTTACCGAATATACTTTTATGTTTTTTGCTTCCAAAATTTTTGCAAGACATTATTAAACATGCTTTCGATTACGATTCAAAACACAATACAACTTGTTTGTTTCAGGTTAAAACAAAAATGCAAAAACAAAACGCGTACTAAACAGGATCTACCTTATGAGATGGCGAAAGATTATTCCATTCCTAAAGTAAAAATAATGAAAAAATAATAATAATAATACGTTTTAAAAATCTTCTCACATTCAAAGTCCAAAAACCACCATCACTATGACTACCATTGTCACCCCACAATTATCGCCATTCATCATCACCACCTTGCACCGCCACCCCTGTCTGTTGCAGGCGCTTTCCATTACTATCGCCATCATCACCATCGCTGCCGCCTACTGGTTTTTGCCACCATTACCATAACAACCAACGCCACCGTTACCGCGCATTGCCGCTTTTTACCACCATCATTGTCACCTCCGCCGCTACTACCACCAAAATTTCTTTTAAAAAAATTATAAAATAATTTTATTTTCACTGTTAAAAAGTTATTTCTTTTAATTTGGTCTAACCAAACACTAATGCTTGTTTGGTACGATTGAAGAAAATTGGATGGAAGGGAGAGAAGAATGGATGAATGAGACATCTTTAACGAAAAGATTATGTACTTCTCTCTTTTTTGTTTAGTTGGTTAGAAAAGAAGAGAATAAGGATGGTAATTTCCCCAACCCGATAGGTTTCCACCTTGCCTTGCGCCGCTCTTAATGGGGTGGATTTAGTAGCCCCCTAAATATATTTGGGGTGGGTATGGTAAAATAATTCAAAACCCGAAGCAGGTTTGGGGCTGGGGTGGTTTTAGTGATGAACTCACCCCACCTCTACCCTAATTATATATGTACTTTTAAAAATTATATATATATATATATATATATATATATATATATATATATATCTATCAACAGGCTATTGGCTTTGCAGTATCAGACTCTTACTTCACAAAGGGAGGTTAGGGATTTGAGCTTCGGTGGAGGCATGTATCAATTAAGAAAAAGAAGAAGAAGAAGCATATATTTAATATTTTTAAGACCCTTGTTATTTGCTGGAAGTGTTAGTTAATATATTAATATTCACTACTTAATACTTTAAAAGTTAGGCCAATTTATTTATTATCCCAAATTGAGCACATTGGATTAATTTTTTTTATACTAAATGATAAAGGCGGTATAACCCGCACCCTCCCCGCAATTAAACGGAGCACGCGAGGTGGAGTTGGTACGTTGTCTCCAAAAGTAAGGGCGGAAATAATATACCAATTACAAACTTGTCTTGGAGTAGAGGCAGAGTTGATAACGGATTTTCTAACGGGGCGGAATTGGTTTCCATTCTTAGAAGAGAATAAGATAATAGATTATTTTATTTTATTATGAGAGAAGGAAAAAGAAATGGCAAATTATAAGAAAAGTTTTGTAATTTAAAAATATTTATAATAACATTGCCTGTTTTCCTTCGTATCTTCCGTCCATATTTGGAAGAAAGAAAATATGTGAAGGAGGATATATGACTCATCCATCCTTTTTTTTTTTCTCTTCTCTCCTTGCATCCTTCGACCAAGCGAAGAAAGTTTGTTTCTTCCTTCATGTCTTCCCTCCACCTTGTTAATAAATTAAGGTTAAGTTTGTTTTTTCCTTCATGTCTTCCCTCCACCTAAAATTATATAATTATTGAAAAGATTCATTAAAAAAATGAACATTAAACAATTTAACATAAAATTCAACATTAAAAACATTTTAAATAGTCGCTCAAGTTACTTGTTTCAGATTTTATTGCAAAACAAACTATCTCAATATATATATACTAATGAAATATATATATACAGTACTAATGAAATACGGATACTAATGCGAAATATATATATATACTAATGAAATAATGGCCTTTTGCCCCCACATTGAATTTTCGCGAATTTTTAATATATCATACCATCCCTATTCAAATAAACTAAACGGTCCTTAAAAATAAATAAATAAATAAATAAATAATGGAGGATGGGACAAATTGCCGTTCCTGTACACTTTCAAGACATGTGGGTCAAAAGTAACACAGGAGTAAGTGTAGAGGTTAAAAACTTTAATTAATTCAAAAAAGGTAGGGACATGTTAAGACATTTGTGGGTCAAAAGTAACACAAAATTAAGCAACTTCACTAAATAAAAGCAACTTTGTACATATAAAAAGTCAAACTAGTGAGAAAATCCGACATGCGTAGAAACTATTTCTGTCCATTTGATCCGGAATCTTACAAATGTGAATCCAAATCTAATAAAAAATAAGACCCCATCTATTCACACATTTTATCATCTTATCGTCAAGGAGAAGTACCAATCACACATTTTTGTAATCCTACCTCTATTAAAGGCCAAAGAAGAATAATTTAATTGATTGAGGTACAAGTTTAAAACAAATTTATGGTGGGATAATGATTGGGTTAACAACAAATTTCGGTTATATAATTCGGGATATTGACTGGGTACACCAAATTTTGGTTATACAATTCTTTCTAACTCTTCTGCCCAAATATTATTATTCTTAAAAATATTCTTCATGAATTCACATATTTTTTATAATCTTTCGTAGCACTATTAAATCAACACAACACTCATGTTCTGTTATGTAGGAAAGAAAAAAATTGGATGAAAGGGTAAGAAGAAGCCAGGGGTGAGATATCCTTAAAGAAGATATTGGGTATTTTCTTCTTTTTATTCGGTTATATAAAAAATAAGATAATAAACTCATAATTTACCATGTTAGTTGGGAGAGAAGAAAAATAAAGTTTTAATTATTTTTATCATTATATGTAATAATATTTATCGTATTGTAATTTATAGAGGATGATATTGTAATTTAAAATTTATATAATTTAGGATAGTATTTAATTTAAAATTTTTACAATAATTCACTCTTCTTCTTTCCTTACTTACGCCCATTTTTTGCAAATGAAAATTTGTAAAGGAAGAAGGATGGGTCATTCTTCCTATTTTCCTTTCTCTTTTTATATCATTTCTATCAAACAAAGAAAGTTTGTTCATTCTTTCTTATTTTCTCTCCATACCTCTTCTTTCCTTCCTTGCTATTGAACACAACATGATAATAATGTAACACTCATTCAATATATTTATGTTTAAAATGAAATACTCATTTAACATGTACATGTGTTGTAAGTTGTAAAGTTGCAACACGCCTCAGGGACATAGTAGCATTGGCAAAGGTTTGGGCTTTGAATCGTCCCCCGAACTTAAATGATGTGTGTTATAGAACCTATGTGTTTAAGAAAAAATAAAAAATAAAACTGCAACACTATTAATAAAAAAATTACTCATTCAAGTTTATTATTGCATTATTAATTGAAACGCAATGGACACGCGGACAAAAAATGCACACGTCTTTGGGTGTGAAAGTGAAAAATAAAAAAGGAACAAAGTGTGTGGTCAAAGTTGGACCACTTAAAGATAATTCAAATGGAAAAAATAGAAAAAAACTTGGACTAGACAGCATATAAATATATCTCATGCAATACGGATCTGATCAAAATTTCAAAGACTTTGTACTCATAATTTCTCTCTGGTCTCTCTCTCCGTCTCTCTCTCATGGAGAATTGTAAGCAGCCACTTCTCTCCCAAAGTGAAGATGAGCAGATGTATCCAGATAATCCACACGGCATTCTGATAGCATCAAATAGTTCTTTCTATACATCGTCCTTCGTTGTCGATGAAAATGACATCCAGCCCATCAATGGAGTTAGAGATTTCTTCAGAGAGTTAAAGGTTGAGTCATGGAAGCTCTGGAAAATCGCCGGACCGGCCATCTTCACCTCCATTTGCCAATACACCCTCGGTTTCATTACTCAGACCTTCGCCGGCCATCTCGGAACTCTTGAACTCGCCGCCATCTCCATCGAGAACAATGTCATCGCGGCCCTCTCTATTGGGATCATGGTAACAAATAGTCTATCTTAACAAAAAATTCTTGCATCTGATATTCAATTATGAGATTGATTGATCTCTAAGAGTCTGGATCATCTGCAGTACTTACAATGTAGGACTGTGATCTGTAAAGTGATCACAATCGTCTACTGCAATACAATATCATACTGTATCATATTGCATGTTGTGAGGATCCACTCACAACTTTTAAGAAGTTGGGATCCTTAACAATACACTGTTAGGTGTTGTAATAGGACGATCACAACAACTTCTAACGTGTCTGGATCCTATGTAGTTACATTGTTGTGTGTTGTAATGGAGCGATCAAAACAGTCCGTTGCTATACAGTACCATGCTGCATGTTGCGAGAATCCACTCACTTCTAATAAGTTTGGATCCTCTGTAAGACACTACTATGATTTAATTTATAAAGTGATCATAGCCGTCCATTGCACAACAATACTAATTATAAGTGATTATCATACTATGATTTCCTCACCTAGAAATGTATCATACTCTCAAAGTTGTTAATACATTAGTTTTGAATTCATATTAAATTGTCAGTACTAATTAGTGAATTTTAATGGAACAACAGTTGGGAATGGGAAGTGCGCTGGAAACACTTTGTGGACAAGCTTTTGGAGCTGGGCAGATCAATATGTTAGGGATCTACATGCAGAGATCATGGGTTATCCTCAATGCCACTGCCCTAATACTGATGCAAGTCTACATCTTCGCCGCGCCGCTTTTGAGGCTCATCGGACAGACAGATGAGATATCGGAGGCAGCCGGAACTTTAGCAGTGTGGATGATTCCTCAGCTCTTTGCTTACGCGATGAACTTTCCGATATCAAAGTTCTTGCAGGCGCAGAGCAAGATCATGGCAATGGCGGTGATCTCCGCGGTGGCTTTACTCTTCCACACCTTCTTCAGCTGGTTGTTTATGCTGAAGTTGGGGTGTGGACTGGTGGGTGGAGCCATTGTGCTGAACTTGTCATGGTGGTTCATAGTGGTGGCTCAGCTTCTGTATATCTTGAGTGGGACTTGTGGTAGTGCTTGGTCTGGCTTTTCATGGAAGGCCTTTCAGAATCTGTGGGGCTTCGTTAGGTTGTCTCTTGCATCTGCTGTAATGATCTGGTGAGACTCGTTTTTCGAAAAATCCTTTAATGCCCCTGAAATATTTTCTCTTTACAATTCTTCTTTTCTACTGTAATAATTAAAAAAAAAAAAAAAAATGTCTTTTATAATTTTTTTATTTTAGAAAATTTATTCAGTTTATAGTCCAGAGAACTGACTTTAAAAAAGAACTGCACTTTCCTTTTAAAAAAGTCGACCAAAGATCGAATTCCAAACGCTCTTCTCCTTTATTTTTTTTCGTGTTTTAACTGAGAATTCCATGCACAACCACTACATTAATGTTACATGTTAGTTGTTTCAAGTGTTATTGTATCATTAAATACAATATACACTGATTATAATCAAATATAATATAATATATATGAATTGCTCTTGGATAGGTGTGAAATTAAATCTGTATGACCACAAATAACAGGGATCTGGTCCAGTCGATATGGTCACTTTAATGGTCACACCTGTTTAATTAATATATTACTTGATAGCTTTCTTTATTTCTTAGTCAATGTTTCCAATTTTGGTAGCTTTCAATATTTCTAAGTCAATGTTTCCGATTTATGTTCTTATCTTTCCAATATTTATGCAGCTTGGAGATATGGTATCTTACCGTATTAATTCTCTTTGCTGGATTTTTAAAGAATGCAGAAATTTCAGTGGACGCCTTCTCCATATGGTGAGTGTGTTATGTCGCACATTAATTAACATTAAAAAATAAGGCATACAATTGGTTCCCGTATAACTGACTCTCAACAACTCAAGATTGAAGGTTTCAAAGCAAATAAAATTAAACATTACAGCCTCAAAGTGCTTTCTCACATTCTAAATTGGGATTTTCAATTTTTCAACCATATCCATGATCAAACTTTCAATTAGAGGGCCAAATAGTGAGTTAAATTTAATAAATAAAAAAATTAATGGCAATAAAATTTTTTCCAGATGCATGTATAAACGATATGAGAAAAATAAATAGGAAGAATATAAGGTAACAGTCTATTAATAAAGTAGTCATTGTGAAATATATATATATATATATATATATATATATATATATATTGCGAGGCTTACAAAATAATAAGCACTTCTATTATTAAATTTGAATTTTTTAATTCAAGACCAAAAAGTTCAAAAGAGTCATAAATAATTTATTTCACAAACCATCTTTATAAGTAACTATAATGTAAAATTTTGGGAGGTCAACTTTAATTTTCTTATAAAAAATTACCTTCAATAACCATAAATAATTATTGTTAATAGAATTTTGAAAATTATCTGGAGATTCTAATTGTCCATTTATAAATTGACGAGAGATTCGATTGTGAAATTCATAATAGTTTTTTTTTTTTTTTTTTTTTGCTCTCTCCTTTCCATAAAGTGGTTACAGAGTGTGATTGTCGGATTAATTTAATTATATTTATATTAGTTGATGATAATGTCATGATAACAATCATAACATTAACCCTTCCAATATTTTGTGTTTTTTTTAACACATCCGAAGCAAATGAATAAATTGGCAAAAGTAGTTATAAAATGTGATCAAGTCATTCACGTGGGACCAAAGGGCCTTTGGCTAAAAGGTATAACTTTCTATCTTCAAAGGAGATGGGAGGGGTTTGAGTCCTGTCGTGGATAAAAAAGTGTGTGTGTTTGTTTTACCATAAAAAAAAAAAAAAAAAAAAAAAAAAAAAAAAAGAAAAAGAAAAGAAAGGTCAATCACGCGGACTCTAAATGTGAGCCCCACCAACTCTTCTTATGATGGTGTTTTTCTTAAGTTGTTACAAGTATTATTACTGTATTGCGGACTTGTAGTGGTACTTATTATATAATATAAGTCGTCACAAGTATTATTACCATATTGCAGACTTTGTAGTGGTCCTTATTATTATTGCATTTGCAGCATGAACATCTTGGGCTGGATAATCATGGAAGCTATTGGATTGAATGCAGCCGTAGGGTTTGTAACACAAGCCCCTCCCTACTCAATTATTTGCCTTCTACAATTAATAAAAATTGCATCAAAAATATTAACAACACATAAAATTAGCTATAAAAATAATAATAAAATTTTGATTAACTATTCTTACTAATTGTAATTTGGATAAATGTACAGAGTAAGAGTGTCAAATGAACTCGGTGCAGCCCACCCTAGAACGGCCAAATTCTCGGTGGTTGTGGTCGGAATAACTTCGTTCTTGTTCGGCCTCTTCCTCGCAATGATTCTGATGATCAACCAGAAGCAGTACCCATCCATATTTACAGACAATGCAGAAGTCAAAGAGCTTGTATATGAGCTTACACCATTGCTAGCACTTAGCATTGTCATTAACAATGTTCAACCTGCTCTCTCTGGTATTTATTAATTTCAAAATTTTAATTGTTTGTGCCTATACTTATATTATTGCGAAACTAATTGATATTATGAACTTAGATATGGAATTTAATGACGGGACATGATTCATGTAAACGATTCCAAATAGTTCAGAAAAAAAGAAAAAAGAAAAAAAAAAAAGAATTATTGAGTTAAATTAATTGGGGGTGATTGAATTGTTGCAGGGGTGGCCATAGGAGCAGGGTGGCAAGCAATTGTTGCATATGTGAACATTGGGTGCTACTATGTGTTTGGTGTCCCTGTGGGTCTCATCATGGGTTACAAACTTGACATGGGCGTCAAGGTAAATAACACCTTCTCTCCACTGGAATTATTAATTAATATATGGTTTCTATTAATCTACTTTTGAATTCTTTTATTATAAAAGAAATTAAGAATACAATTAAAGCACAGATATTTACGTGTTTCACCTCACAGATTGAAATTTCACCAAGAGCAAAATAAATTACAAGCACATAATAATGAAAAACTGCTTCCATCATAGAATTACCTAATAAGTGCAAGAATATCAAAAAAAAAAAAAAAAAAAAAAAAATCTGATCAAGAACACGCCCCCAAACATCCACCTTAAGAATAGATATTGAGTGTGTCGGGTGTATGGTGCATCAGCTCATCCTACCTGTACGTGTATAACACACATCCGCGCGTGCACAACACGTATTGCTCATATGAGCGTGGTGCACGATGCACCAGGCACACCCAATACCTTCCCCAACCTTAGGGGCAGAGCGACACGAACTGTAAGATAAACACATGTGATAACTGATAAGATGCACATTACTATCAAACTCCACGGTCTTTATAATTACTAAAATATTATCCGATTGCTTAAAGTGGACACATGTTAGAGATTTACCTAAAAATCTAACACCTTTATTCTTATTTTAAGACTGATTTTGATTTCTCACTTCTCCGTCCTGAATAAATTTTGCTTCAAAGCCCCCATTTAAAATGGTCACTTTGGACCTGTCCTGCTTAGACAACGACCTGACATGTTATCACCTTGTGGCTTTGCATGTTACCATACAACATACAAATGTGGAAAATTACAAAAATCAGTAAAAGATGTTATTGTTCTTGCTACACTTGGAAACATCTTCATATATGTTGGTATATATCTCTCTCTCACACACACACACGCAAAGTGCATGTACATCCCATTTTCAAGATAAGCTAAAGTTTAAGCACATGAATTAATCCATTTTATTTACCCAAAAAAAAAAATAATAATCCATTTTTTTTTTAGTGATTCTTATTGATTTATCATTATTGATAATTTTCAGGGAATTTGGTGGGGAATGCTGAGTGGAACAGTTTTACAGACATTCGTCCTTTTCTGGATTATCTATAAAACAAATTGGAAAAAAGAGGTAATTAGAACTACATGCATATTAATTTCATGCAACCAAACATAACTTTAACAAAGTGAAGTGTGCAGTTAATTTAATCTGGTGATAAATGCAGGCTTCTATTGCTGGTGAAAGAATAAAACAATGGGGAGGGGAATCAGATGTGATAGAGCATGATGTAGAAAGAAGAAACCGAGAAGAGAAAGCGTAACAGAAGAAGAAGCCATGGATGCACAAAATTTAGCAAAATTTATTTATTTACAAGTGAGAATAATCCAAGTTTGCTTCATCTTCCTGATCCAAACAGATTCAATTCTTCTCAACCTGATCGCATCAAATTGATCCCTTCCACTCCTTCTCTACTTCTTGTGCTTGAAAATTCTTCACACACACACACACACGGTTGGTATGCTCTTGGATGAAGTGGTTGGTTGTTGTTTTCTTTCTTTTTCCTAGTTGGTACTCACACACACATGTCTCCACTGAGACTCGAACTTCTGACCTTCCTTTGGGAAGTAGGGGTTTGGTACTGCTAGGCCACTGGCCTATTATTTTCTGGTTTTTTGATGTATTTTTGTATTATTGCTGTTGTTTGGATTTAGCCTTTCTGGTCTGCTATGGCCTGTAACTTGGTTTGCTCTGCAACTTTGTTGGATATGTAAAATCTTATTTAATAAAATAAATAAATACTAATAATAATCCATTGTTTCACCAATGATATATTTCATTGGCAAAATACAGTGCTTCCTTTAAAAGCCAGTGTTTTTTTTATCTTGATTTTATTGACAGTACTTTTGTGCTACATTTTGAAAAAAAAAAAAAAAAAAATGTATATACACACACACACACACACACACATACAATGCCATAATTATGAGAATTGGTAAAACTTCCCTTCCCATATTCTCTTATTAAGTGTTCTTTTCTTTTCGGATAATTAAGACTGTAATTAAACAGAAAAAATATACCAGTATACTTAGCACAACAAAGTCGAAAAGAAAGGCCCAGTGATATAAAACAGAACCCAACTGTTGGATTGGTTATGAAAGACCCAACACAGACAAACAAAAGCCCACTCATAAAATGGCAACACCAACCTTTGGCAAAACAAGTCCAAAGCCCAGGCCCTGAAACAATAATATCCAACAAATGGGATGGTGGGAATCAACAACTTGAAAGTATCTATGGTAAGATTTGGTTATGGTGGTGGAGGTGGTGGTGGTGGTGGTGGAGTAATGGCGAAGGAGAAGAAGGGGTTGAATTGTGATGGTTCGAAGAAGGAGCTAGGGAGGTTCCATTCTCCGGCAATAGTCTATGCAAATGGGCATTGGCATTCCTATTAAATTTTATTTTTTTATTTACCATTTTCCATCTTCCTCACATTTTTTATCTCCTCTCCCATTACAACGGGTGTTTTTTTTTTTTTTTCCCTAGAGAATCCACATCTCCCTCCTCTCTCATTATTATAATCACTTTTATTCTCACTTATTTCTGTATTTTAGGACTCTTCAAAGTTTTGAAAGTAGCAATTTTTTTTTTTTACAAAATAGGAATAAAATGATTAAAGAATTTTGTTGGAGCACTGGACCTGATTTTTCTAACATTTGTTCTTTAACTTAAATTATTTTATACTTTTATTATTTTTTGTTTGTTATCAAGTAGAGATCAAAAGCCTTGGTTTCTACCAGTGTAAGCTCCAATAATTGTAATGTAAGTAGATACACATTCAGTTGTCTCTCACTCTTCAAACACCCTAGCTCACAACAACACACAAATATTCTCCCTGTCCCAAGCAACCCTGCTTCGACCCTATAAACTCTCACAGCTCTCGAAAAACATTGAAAATGGTGAATAACAATAGTACTTAAGCTATTACAAAGGGCAAAATTGATTACACAGTTTAAAGTATCAAATAACGGCAACAAAACTTCATTATGTTGAATCTGTGTTTTGAGGGGTAAATCCGAAATTTCGTATCAACACAGAATAGAACTTGATTCCCAGTGCCTTATATCAACATTACACACATGCTCAATTGATAATCTCAATGGTACAAGCAACGTATATCACAATTATAGCTCAATAAAGACATATATTCTGCTCAAAACCCTAAAACGTAGGGTTTCAAAGGTCAAAATCACAAATGACAAAAAAAAAAAAAAAAAAAAAAAAAAAAAAAAAAAAAAAAAAATTCATTTGCTTAAGCTTTAGGTTATCTTGAAAATGGGATGTACACTGAGGGTGTGTGTGTGTTATATACCAACATATATGAAGATGTTTCCAAGTGGAGCAAGAACAATAACATCTTTTACTGAATTTTGTAATTTTCCACATTTGTATGTTGTATGGTAACATGCAAAGTCATATCTAGAAATTGAATTAAACATAAGTACACCAACATACTGAACATGCGAGGTCGTTGTCTAAGCAGGACAGGTTCAAATTGACCATTTTAAATGTGGCCTTTGGAGCAAAATTTATTCAGGATGGAGAAGTGAGGAATCAAAATCAGTCTTAAAATAAGAATAAAGGCGTAAGATTTTTAGGCAAATCTCTAACATGTGTGCACTTTAAGCAATTGGGTATGATTTTAATAATTATATATAGAGAGTGTGGGGTTGACAGTAATGTACACCTTATCAGTTATCACATGTGCTTAGTTTATGGGCCGTACACCTGGCACATCGTGCAACGGATTTATCTGAACTATACGTGTTGTGTACGCATGGGCGTGTGTTATGCACGTACAGCTAGGATGAGTTGGTGCACTATGCACTCAACACACTCAATATCTATTCCTAAGGTGGATGTTTGGGGGCGTGTTCCTGATTCGAATTCTTCCAAGAGTTTTATTTTTTTTTTATTTTATTATGATATTCTTGCACTTATTATGTAATTCTAGTTCTATAGGAGTATGATGGAAGCAATTTTTCATTATTATGTGCTTGTAATTTATTTTGCTCTTCGTGAAATTTCAATCTGGTGAAACAAGTAAATCTTTGTGTTTTAATTGTATTCTTATTTTTTTTATAATAAAAGAATTCAAAAGTAGAATGATAGAAACCATATATTAATTAATAATTTGACCGAGTGGAGAGAAGGTGTTATTTACCTTGACGCCAATGTCAAGTCTGTAACCCATGATGAGACCACAGGGACACCAAACACATAATAGCACCCAATGTTCACATATGCAACGAGTGCTTGCCATCCTGCTCGTATGGCCACCCCTGCAACAATTCAATCACCTCCAAAAAAAAAATTTCTAGTTGGAACTCACACACACATATCTCTACGGTAGTTCGAACTCCTGACCTCTCTTTGAGAAATAGGAGTTTGGAGAAATAGGGGTTTGGTACTGTTTTGACCCGTTGATCAATCACCCCCAATTAATTCAACTCAAATAATCTTTTTTTTTTTTTTTACCCACCGATAAGTAAGCCTGAGGCCATTTCAGAATATGATTATTATACAACACAACCATGAAAAAGATGTATGCGTGCACGTATGTGGAGTAGATATTAGGTGAGCCAAACATGCCATGTCATTAGTCCGTCCATCTTCACAATTCAATCAAAAGTGATCTCACATATACATAAAAACTACTCTCAACCAACTAAAGTTGCGCATATTCATTAGGTGGGTATATCAATAGCATAGTATGTCTAGCTCACCCAATATATTTTGGTGTCGTGGGTAAGGGTGCAACTTGAGTTGGGCAACCCGAATCCAATCTGAGTCCGGATAGATTTTTCGCGAGCTTGAGCAATCATTTTTACAAGTAGTATTCGGTCTGGATTGAAAAATCTCAACCCAAACTTAATTAGAGTTGTTTAGATTGATGGGGTTGAAGTGCTAGCAACCAAACCAGAATTCTAATATTATATATATATATATATGTATATGTTTATTTTAATTGCTTTATATATAATATTGAAATTATGATCACTTTTTTTTTTTTTTTTTAACTTCATTTGTTAAATCTTAATTTTTTAAGAATTAATTTATAATTTATTAAAAATTTGCAATACGTTTTCTAAATTTTTTTTTATTTAAGAGTAATTAATCGAAAACTGACTCAATATCACATTAAATTTTAAATGTGAAGATTCGCTATATAGGTAACTCGAATTAACCCGATTTGCTAACACGAATTAGCCTGATTTCATAATATGAAATCTAAGCACGAGTTGTAAATTAGAGAAAAGTAGAAGGATGAGTTGAGCTCCAATTGAGTAGTTAGAGTAGAAGGTATGAATAGAGTTGAGCTTGACCTATACCTCCAACTTGCCAGCATTACAACCCTAGTTGTGGGGGAAGGAAAAAAGAATGGGCGAAAAGAAAAGAAGGATAACATTAAAAAGGAAGAATTAAAGTAGAAGGAGTGCCATTTACGTCTGGAAAGAGTTTGTGGTTGAGAGAAAAGAATGAAAAAATAAATAAAATTGATTGAGGAGAGCCATTTATGATCGGAAAGAGTGGGTGGGTGAGTGAGAAAAAAACATTTGATTGAAAAAGATGGTGGTCCTAAAAGAAAAGAAAGAGAGGCAAAATTATGGGACAAATTAAAAGGACGAGAGGGGGAAAACGAAAAGACGGAAAAAAAAAAAAAAATCATTTATTTATTTATTTTTACTAAAATAACGAAAAGACATGAAATAATTACTTGGCCAACTCCATCAACTATCATGTCTGCTCAGTCGACGTCGGCAAGTTGCAAGATTCTACAATACATAGTGTGTATAAATTATTATATTATGTGTGTAATGACATAATTGAAGAACAAAAAAAAAAAAAAAAAATATCAAATTTATAGCACATGTTAAGCGACATAGAGCTGAAAGTGCGAAAGTAACAGAATTTAGGTCACAAGATGAGAACGAGAGCAAGATCGAGAGTACATGTAGCGTAAAAACGAGCTATATTTGCCGAGAAGAATCGTGTGTCATAGACCAATTCAATTAAAAAAAATTAATAATAATAAAAACTGTGAAACCAAAAAAAATTAAATAAAAAATTATAAATAAATCTGAATGCGAGTTTTGATTCGACTAACACTTGCTTTGACTAATATATAGTAGGCAAGCAAGATACACGAGTTTTGGTTTTCTCCAATGAGTAATTTTCACATATTATGTCCTTTCAATGGTTCTAGCTGGCGTTTGGACCATTGATCTAATAATGTTGTTAGGCATGGTCTTTCCTTGCTTTAATGTCACTTTCTTTGAGCAATCAAGTAGACAGAAAAGGAAAATGATGCAATACAAATTTCCACTTTCTAGGAAACCAAACGTGTGGCTGGTGAATTTTTTTATTTATTAATATACAAATTTGCAAGAAGATGATGTTCATATTTGGTGTTGTAGAAATAAATTTTTTAAAATGTACAATAATGATTCGCCGTATTGGTCGATACATTATCTTTTTTCAAGTCCGATACGCGATTCGTATCGATCAATTTAAACTGACTTTGTTTTAATCCGTTATACTGCGACCGTGACTGATATCGCGACCGTGACCGATACTGCAAACTATGGCAATAGTCTAACAGGTACAAATTCATCTTTTTAGATCAGAGGTAGAATATGTATGGAATATTATTCAGTTATAAACTTTTTGAACTCATTTTCTTTTGGACTAATAAATATCTCAATTTCCTCATTTGGGGAAGAAAAGAAAGAGAAAAGTTGCAAGATACAAGCGTGCTGGATAATATAGTTATATCTACCTATCTAAGTTATTTGTTGAGGTCAATTAATAGTAATATCTACATAATTAATAGTTATTTGTTGAGGTCAATTAATATTAATATCTACATAATATCAAAAAAATTTAAACTCGCACTTTTCATGTTTGACACTAAACATTTATTGGTGCACTATGCACACTTTTGATAAATTAATCAAACCCAATTTTAATTTTTTATTTTATTTTATTTTATTTATTCTAGTTGTAAAATTTCATATGGGTTGGATGTCCTTTTTATCTTCAGCGAATTGTGTGACATTCAATGCGAGCTAATTCTTGTGAGTGTCTATTTATCGGGCTATGACTAAAATTAGAAACAAATTCAAAGGGTGAAAGGAGTTGATTCAAGTGAGTAAGAACTTGGCTTTGATGCCTCAGAAAATATCAGGTCTAATAAGATTTCACTCCTCTTAGGCATAAACAATTATTCGAGGGGGAGGGACGAAGGGAGGGGTGGTTGTGCGAGTATCAACCGAAAATTAAAAAAAATGTAAAAAAAATAAAAAATTCACGGGTGCTATAACAAAACTTCATAAGAAAATATCTTGAGAAATCTAAATGATTGATTCTGGTTGATAAATCTTTTTTAAGTTGTACTTGCAAGAACTAGGGAGGGTTATTGGTGGACCCATGAACTCCTCTATGGGTGGTACAGATTAGTTTCGGGGCGGAACTAGCAACTTAAGGTCGACCTATTCCAGGCCCATGTTGTTGATGAATACAAGGCCTGATCAGGAAGGCTCAGTCAGAATTTGATGGACCTCCTTAGTGGGCTGGACTCTCTTCTTATGAGGTCTTTGGATCTCTTTCAGTTTGGCCCAAGCACCAAAGCCCACTTTCCATGGTAAAGAAAGGTCAAACTATAATGATACCATATTGGACTTTTGCCAAGAATGTGTGTCGTTATATTAGGTGTTGGTTGGGTGTGATTGTGAGTGTGTTGGGTGTGTGTTACTGATCAATATACATGATTGTGAGTGCGTTGGGTGTGTGTTACTGATCAATATACATGATTGTGAGTGCGTTGGGTGTGTGTTACTGATCAATATATATATATATAGGGTGAGGCTCTCAGGCAGACCAAAAAAGCGAACTATTGAACTGTCTTTTAAGTGAAGTTTATTTTTAAGGCTTAAAATCCATATTGGTGGGACCCCTTTTAAAAGGGGGGCTCTCTATTATGTCTCTCTCATCTCTTTGTCTCTCCACCTAACTTCAAGTACAGATAGGGGAAAACCGACGGCGCAGCAACCCACGGCCGGAAAATACAGACCCACGTGTTCGGCAACACGTTTTCTCTCTCTTCTTGTCGTTTATCAATTTTTTTTTCCTGTCGGTGAAGAAGCAATCCCACAGGCTCTGTCGCAACCTGCTTTCCCTTTCCTCCGGCGAGATGGGAGTTGGTGAATTAGATTTGGGTTTTGTTAGGATTCGACATGAATTGAATACTCTGATGATTGATCAAAAGAAGGGAAAAAAAAGTGATAACGAGAGGGGAAAGGGTTTTGCAGAGTAAGGGACTAGGGAGAAGGGATGCGCGCATGAAGAGAGAGAAAGGTTTGCGCAGATTAGATTTCTGAACGGCGGCGATGACAGTGAAATTTCTGCAACGAGCTCGTAGGCAGTGGACGGATGGTAACAGCGGCATGAAGTATTCTAACCGGCAAGTATGGAGTCCGGCAAAGATAGCGACTGTAAGAGCCGAACAACCCGGATTGCCGGTAGCCAAGGATGAATTGCACTGGCGTTTCTGTTCTAACTGGCGATGCAAGGATAGTGACAAGGCAAACAACAGACTACGTCTATGCCGAGAATTGGGTCTGGTCTACTTAGCCGTTTCAGTGGTCCCACCAATACGGATATTAAGTCTTAAAAATAGACTTCACTTGAAGACCGTTCAATAGTCCGCTTTTTTGGTCCGCCTGAGAGCCTCTCCCTATATATATATATATATGTATATATATTGTTTTGGCATGAAACCCCAAAGGTCAACATTAGTTATAAGGTTAAAAACAAGTCTTTCCCCGACAAAAAAAAAAAAAAAAAAAAAAAAAAAAAAAAGAAAAAAAAGAAAAACAAAAAACAAAAAACAATATATTTTTTTTCTTTCTTGCCAAAAGTTCAAATAAATCCAACAATGTTGTTCCCAATAAGATTCGACCACTCAATCTCAAAGGGGACATAAGTTACTTTATGATGAAACTCGTTTAAAGAATAATACTTGTCTTAAGTCGCATAAGAAAGAACCTTCTTATGATGAGGTGGTTCAATAAATATTAACAGGTGTTTAAGTTTAAAAAGGAAAAAAAAAATGATGAATACAGGGGATAAAAACTTCAAGAAGTATTCATAGGCCATTCAATTGACTCTTCCTACTACGAGAAAGCCACCGGGCTCCATGGAATCGTTCCAAATTCCAACTCGGCGTCATGGATCAAGAGTTGAACCCATTGCCGGAGACGTAAAGCGATATCACCAAAGATGAACATGAGCGATCCATTAGCCCTCCAACACACTGTCCATGAAGGAGTATGGACTCGAAGGCTATCAGCGGTGGAATGATGAATTACTTGTCAACTCACAACTTACATGGTCCGATTCACTAAAGCGAAAAACATTGTCTGATTTTAAATTTAAAACATAGAAGTAATATATATCACTGCATGAGAGAGAAAGAGGGATGGATTAATGGTCAGTTTCTATTCCATGTAGTCACCATTTTTTTTTTTTTTTTTCTTTTAAAACTTTAATACCTGTTAATGTTTTTTTGAATCACCTCATCATAAAAAGTACGCAGTTTAAAGCAAGCATTGTTTATATATATACGTAATATATATATTTATAACGTATTATATATTATATATAATATTTGGCCGGACCAAATTATTATCATATCAAATTGAATAATATAAACTATATATGATTTGTTAACGAAACGAATTATTGAAATTTTGATTGTTAAACAGATTATTAAACTAAATATTTTCATTCGTATCAAAGTTATGAAACCATATTCGAATTGATTTAAGATGAAAAATCTAATTCACTGATGGGTGTAGAACTGTCACATTTCAAAATATGAAAAAAATTTATTTATTTAAAATGCATAGTATCTTTTCATAGAAAGTTGACATGCCTATTTATAGGTCACTCGACCCAAGAACTAGAACTTTAGAAATTTGAGCTTTGCTAGGGCAACTGTTGCTAGACAGTCGCCTAATTCGTTGCGCGACTGTCATCACAATTCGTTTTACATTTTAAAATCTCATATTATTTGGGAATTAGAGAGCCCGCTTTAAAAAATAAAACAAAATTTTATATGAGGGACCTGGAACCTGTTGGGATTCGGATTTATGTCCTCACAGTTTCAATTTCGATTTTAAATCACATCAAACTAGACCATGTACACTCCTAACCAAAATATCATGTAAATATATATTCTTCTTAATTATAAATATTGCAATATTATGGCACCACTAATCACGGACTGGTCATCTATATGTTCCAAGATTTGAAAAAAAAAAAATTCTAGATACTTTTAGAGGTCTCTAGAATTAGCATTGACAATCAATACGATAGGGCCAGTCATCAAATAAAGAAAATGCTTCTATTTATATCACATGGGTGAAAATCAAAGTTTTTATAGTCATCGCATAAAACATAAAAACAATAATTATTTAGATTAGCAACACCCATCCAGATCTTATTTTCTCACTTGACAAGCAAACTCCCTCTCCCTCTCCCTCTCTCTCTCTCTCTCTCCCTCTCTCTCTCTACCTCTCTCACTCTCACTCTCTCATGGGTAGTATCAAGCAACCACTTCTATCTAGCAGAGACGATGAGCATCATTACCCAGGTCATCCAGAGAGCCCTCCCATCAGAGCTTTCTTCTTCATCCTTTGCCGTCAATGAAAACGACATCAAACCCATCTCCGGAGTTCAAGATTTCATCAGAGAATTTGCTGTGGAGTCAAAAAAAGATTTGGTACCTAGCTGCTCCGGCCATCTTCACACCCATTTGCCAATATTCGCAGCTCCGATTCTGATACTCATCGGCCAGACAGCCGAGATAGCAAATGCGTCCGGGAGATTCGCGGTGTGGATGATTCCACAGCTCTTTGCATACGCGGTGAACTTCCCGCTCGCCAAGTTTTTACAGGCGCAGAGCAAATTCATGGCGATGGCGGTGATCGCCGCGGTGGGTGCGGCGGTGGTGCTGAACGCGTCGTGGTGGTTAATAGTGGCGGCTCATCTGCTGTATATATTCAGTGGGTCGTGTGGTGGAGCTTGGAGCGGGTTTTCATGGAAGGCCTTTCAGAACCTCCGGCGATTTGTTAAGTTGTCCCTTGCATCTGCTGTAATGCTCTGGTGAGACTCCTAAGTACAATTGTCCAAACTACATTTCTCATTTCACTATGATGGTAGGTGTCACGGGGGTCAATTATAGTAGGGTCAGACTTTTCAATCCGCATGTCCACCAGGCTGTGTGTTGCGACTAGCAGAGAGGTCGATCACACCCCTCCTCCAGTAACAGTAGGGTATGGTTGGGTGTGTCTTGTAAAACAAGTTTAGAAACAAATATATGTTCGGACTAACATTTTACAACATAGAAATCTTAACCTAGTTTACGGAGTCTATGAGTTCACATATTGTTTAGATGCTTTTTTTTTTTAATAAGTTAAAAGGTAAGCTTGTTTAGATGCTTTAGCTATGTAATATGGACATGAACGCGATATGCAGACCTAAACATATATTATAACACATAGAATCGTAATAAAAAATAGAATACAGCGTAAACACGATTAATTTAAATATAAATTATTATTTAGATTTTATTCAACAAGACCATTAAAAACGTACAATTACTTAATTTAGAGGAGAAAGCTAGTTATGCAAATATCATAATATTGGTGTATAAGTTATTACTTATATCTATGGCTTTGTCATTATAATTATGAATAATGTTAGAGAAACCGAAAATGAATTACCGAATTATAAATAATTATTTTTGAAGACTGTTTAAGTAGATGATTTGGACATAAACACGTCAGATTCGATACTTATTTGGGGTTAATTCTGTTGGGAAACGTACAAATTTTAAAAACTTTTTGAGGAATTTTGATTCATAGATCTTGATTCATCATATAGATAAGTTTTATGCAAAAATAAAATATGATGTATCATTCAATTAAAAGATTGAATACTTACATCAAGGTTTGAGTAAACCTTAGATCTCTCCTCTAAAGTGAATGTTCTCACTTATTGTAGATCCCTTTTGCTAGACACCTTTTCCATGGATCTCAATCTTCTTGGTAATGGTCTTACCTTTAGGAATCACTCATAAGCCTCCATGAATGACCTTGAAAAATTAGGCTTGTGGGAGCCTCCATTAGATGAGAACACTAATCCTAATTTTCTAGAGAGAGAAAATTTATTCCTTTTTCCTTCTCATAAAAATCACCCCTAAAATATACATAGGCCATGTATATTTATAGGCAATATAAAAATAAAGAAAAGGAAACAACAAATCCTTCTCAATCTCTAATTCATATGTCTCAAATCTAATATGATTCCAATATCAAGTTGGGCTATGAGTGAGAATCCATTGGGCTTATTATTTTATTGGCTACAATGAATTAATAATTGGCCCAGTCCATGGACCCAATTCAATTAATTCATAAATTAATTTCTACTCCACTAAAAGAAATTAATTGAACTCCAATTAAATAATAAATAACCTCTAAATCAATATTGCACTTTGACTCATCTATGCATAATTAGTTATCGGATAAATAAAGCCATCAATCTGACTACTTAATTAATATATATATATTGGTACCATTGATTATTTCTGGCTCGATCACAATAAAACATTTGTTTGAAAAAAATAATTTAAATAAATAAATATAATAAATCATTTTGTCTAAAAACACACGAAGGCCTTCGAATTTACTTTGTGACCAACCATAATCAATACAAAATAAATACAAGTAACAATAATGTAAATATTGAAAATATAACCCTCTAACTATTAATCACATAACTACCCAAAGTGTCAGTCTAAGGATCCCGAAGAATCCGCCGAACAAATCAAAATAATTATTAATTAATAAAAGAGTCTATAATTTTCTCATGCTTAAGAGTCAAATGCCATGACGATGATAGGGAGAAATTGCATACGACAGCTCTCGCAATATATCTCAACCTAACGCGGATCCAATTCAAGTCTTAATTAATTATGAGTCCATCCATAAGTACCGACTATGAACAATTTATAATTACTTATTTATATATTATGCATTGATTGCCATCACTTACATATATATATAAATATTTCTTGTAATCACAGGGACACTATCAATTTCATAGTGAATCGAAATATAATACATTGAATTCACTAATTATATAAATCATAAATATTTCAGATATGTCAGGAACATATGTCACTATAATCCAGATAGAAATTTGCTATGTCAGGGCATATAAATCCCAACAGCTCCCACTTGCCCTCATAGCCAATTCAAATTGCACCTAACACCAATGTTATCCAGATGATGATCAAAATTATTGATCAATGACACCTTTGATAATGGATCAACAAAGTTGTGTTCCAATGCAATGTTCTGGCTACAAGTACATTTTCTTGCCGGACAATATCATGTAGAACATGATACTTCCTCTCAGTGTATCTTGTTGCTTTATAGAACCTTGGGTCATTGGTTTGGACTACTTCTGCACTCTTGTCGCAACATAGCTCAATAGGCAGGCTAGTATACTCTGCAACCTCTAAATCAGTGAGATCAAACCAATAGGCTTCCTTTGCCGTCTTTAAGGCTGCAATGTTTTCCACCTGCAGATTTGAGTCAGCAGTTGAAATCTGCTTAACAATCTACTAACTGATTTCCCTTCCATTAAATGAACATACACTAAGTCATGAACCTCATAGTATCTACTTCTGATTGAAAATTATAACTAGCATACCTGACTAGGACCATATCATCACATCTATAAATGAGTATGATATCATTGGTTCTCCTTAAGTACTTAATGATATTTTTCACAACAGACCAGTTATCAAGTCCAAGATTGGACTGATATCATCTGACTATCCCTACTATGTAGCGGATGTCCTGTTTGGTATAGACCATGGCATATATGAGACTCCCATATGCCAAAGTATATAGTTCTAGTCTCATTTGCTCAATCTCTTCTGCTAGTCTTAGAAAACTAATTACTAGAAAGAGCAATCCATATCAATTAAGCAAGAACTCATTCTTTGAGTTATGCATACCAAACCTAGTCAAAACTTTATCAATATAGGATTATTAAGATAAGCCTATTTTCCTTTTAACCTGATCTTGCAAAAGCTTGATCCTAGGAATATAACTTACATCTTGAGAATCCTTCATTTAGAAGTAATTGAACAACTACCTTTTTATTGATGACAAAACTTCCACGTCATTATAAATGAGTAGGATGTCATCAATATATATAGAATCAGAAAAATAATGACATTCCCTTGTACACTCATGATTTATGCACTAAGAAATCTTCTGGTATCTTTTTGTAGATTAACTTGCCTTCCATAGGTATCACCCTACTCGAAAGTTCTACAAGATCCCAGATTTAATTAGTATACATAGATTCCAACTCTGATTTCATAGTAACTCACCAAAATGATCTGTATCCATATCGGTTCATGCTTCCGTGTAGCTTACTGGGTCCAACTGATGTTTAACAGGGATGTCCATAACGGTCTCACCTAAAACCATGATTATGTCGGATTGGATAATTATCCTCCCACTACATCAATGTACCGATGAAGGAATCTGTGTACTAGATGATGCTGACGCATCAATAGGGAATTCATATATTATTCTCAATCTCTATAATAAGTGTGTTCACATGTGGTACATCTGGTACTCATACCATATTCTCTAACATTATGGTACTAGGTATGTGATTCATAATATGATTCTCCTATAGATAAACAGTGAGTGTAATTAATCAACTTTTATCTTTGAGATCATAAAATAAACCATCCTAGTGACTTTTAGAGTAGCTATCAAATCTATCATGCGTATGATCTGTTTCCAACTTACTTGTCCATATCAAGCGCACATATGCAAGACTACCCCATATGCGCATGTGATTCAAACTAAGATTTAGTCAAAAAACACAGCTCAACGGTATCCTTGAGACAGACTAAGATAGAATGCAGTTCATAATGCGCATCGATGTCATTAACGCTAAACTCTTAAATGAAAGAGATAATGTGGCATAACTGATCATAGATCTAACCATGTTAAGTGGAATTCTGTTATTCCTATTTAATACATAAATGCATTTAGCGTCAATTGCGGAAAACTGGTACATAACACCCTCATTGACCATTTAGTCTTTGCACAATCCCAAGAAATACTCATTTCCTCGATCAAATCGAAGTATCTTGATAAGTTTACCTAATCTGTGCTCCACATCAGTCTTGACCTTCTCAGAATATACCAAGAGTTTAAGACTTGTGTTGCATCAGATAAACTTATCCAAAACGTGAGTAATCTTGCTTGAATGTTCTTAAGACCACACGTGTCAGTGTGTACCGACTCCAATTGTCCTTTATGTCTATTTCATCTGGCTGATTAAGCCCTTAGAGTTATCTATCATTCAAAACCGGGTTCACAAGTTTGGATTAGGCTCCTCTGCCTCACTAGGTAATTAACCTTCTTTGACCAATTTTTGAATCTCATTTTGACTGATTATAACCCAAAAATAGACATTAAAAATACAATGAGTCAGGAATAATAATTTTTCTCTTAACATTCAATCTAGAATATGCAACATTAGTTTTTACATCCTGCAAATCTTAAGAGTTTGTGATTATAGTATATTAACCATCTTTCAATGCACCAGAAACAATCGCATAATTATTCAATTTTATAAACCAGTTTTACAAAATAACAACACAGTTTTTATAAACCAAAAGTGAAATAAGAATGAGATTGCGTCTAACATCTGTGTATAAAGATAGTTCTCTAATACTAATATCCTCATACTCTCTAATTTCAGATGTAATACTCCCACTGACTTAGGTACAACCTTGACATCAGGTCAAGTACAAATATATTCCATATCATCGAGGCTTCTGGATTCCTGAAATCCTTGCAATGAATTGCAAACATGTTTAGTGGCTCCAGAATCTATTCATCAGGAATTAATAGATACAACCACATAACATGGCTCAATGATTAAATATATATTTTCCTATGCCACGTCATTGCTTAGACAATTTGTCCTTTAATGTCTTAGTTAGCGACAAAAGAAACAGTTTTCTTTGCCCTCAACATACACTGCTTTATTCCCTTTAACCTTTTGGATACCCATATTTTGTGCTAGCCTAGTCCTATTATCATCCTTCTTCTTTACTTTGCCCTTCCACTTGGGCCTAGAAGAAAATGGTATAGACTAGGTTAGATTGATAGGAATACTTATACTATTTGATTATCCTTTCATTTGTTCCCAATTCTATAAGAATATCAGCGAGTGTGAACTTAAACTAATTCCTTATTTAGTTCACTCTAAAAGAGTCGAACGAGTTTGATAACAAGGCAATAATCATGTCAACTTGAAACTTACCATCCAAGTCAGCCCTATTGATCTCCAGCTAATTTTTAAAATAATAAACTATCATTTTACAAAATTCGATCTCATACTGGAGTTCCTTAGGCTATCTTGATGGTATTTAAGTTTGACATAGTACTTTCGCGTACTCTCTATATAATCTCACCAAAACATCTTATTGACATTTAGCATGATGCTTGAAGAAAATAAAATAATGTAAATGTTAGTTTTGGAGCGTATTCGAGGTAAACTCTAGAATATTGTACCAATTCATCTCATTTGCCTTATTTCACTTATTCAAAACATTAATGTTCTCTTGGGTATCTTAAAGTAAAAGGATTAGGTTTAGGAGTATTAAATACATTTTGTACCCTTACGTTGTGAATAAAATATCTAAGTTCATTTCTCAGTCAATATTAATGAGGTCCAGTTACATTGAATATGTAAGCAAGCAGATAAATTGGATTAGACATAATTAATCTGAATATAAATACATTCATACAATATGCAAGGTGAATTATTAATACTGTCATGCATATTTAAAATTAAAATGAGTTTGTTAACCTGTAATACCCCGTAATTTTAAAGAGTGTATTTAAATTAATTTTGTGTTAGGTTAATTTTTTTTTTTAATGTGTAGATTTAATCACCTTGTAATTATATATGTTAGATTAGTTAATTAATTTTATTTATTTGTGCATGTAATATTGATTTATGTTCTATATAGTATAATGATTAGTTTTGAAATTTTTATTGGTTATGTTTTAGATTAATTATTATTATTTAATTAAAGTATTTAATTTGTATATAATAATAATAATAATATAATAATAATAATTATAAAAGTTTATTAATAATAATAATAGTTATAATAATAATAATAGTATTAAACCAATGTCATGATGAAATTAGAGATTAGGATAGGATTTCATCAATGTTTATGGGTGGAATTGAAGCCATATGGTTGGGAAGGTGGTTAGTAAATGTAAAAATTAGATATTTGTAATATTTATATTATATAATTTGTATATAAATTAGCTAGCCTACCTTAGAAGGAAGGAAAGGGAGTTAAACACAAATTATAAATTCTAGTGAGCCATTGTAAGAGTGTGGAAAGGAAGAGAAAGAAAGAAAGGAGCTTGGACCGGTGTAGGAAATTTACCCGACTACGCGCAACCGGCGGATTTATTTTAAATCCAAAAAGGCAAGTTATTATCTATTTTTCCCCTTTGAATCCTTAAATTAATTGTTTAAATTATTTAGATTATGATGAAGCATTGAGAGCATGCTTAGATTTTAATAAATGATTTTTTTTAGTTTATTAAATTAGTGGATTTTTAATTATTTAGGATGGTAGATAATTAGTTATTATCCTATGAAGTTAAAAATAGCTAAAATATTTCCTTAAGGCGTTAGGGATTTTTTTTAGAATTTTTAGGAATTTTTCGGGCATTTTCTGCAATTTCCGGCGAGCCTCCGGCGAGGTTTCCGACCACCGGCAGTGAAGAAGATGACCGGAGTGATCCGGTGTGATGCGGCGCATGGTAGGTTAGTGCGCGCGTGCATCCTGGCCATTGGTAGAGTCTGATTGATCCGGTGCATCGCGGTCCATGTTACCGCGGTACACCCGGATCCGTGAGCGTTGGATGGAGGGAAGGAAGGTGGATCAATCCAGTGTAGCGCGCCCACATAGAAACGGTACAACCGACCAACCAGCACACGCCGCGTCATCAGGATGCATTAGTGCGCGCGTGGCAGAGCGTGCGCGCGCGTGGGAGGTTCTAGACGCGCGTGAAGGCGCGTGTAAGCGCGTGCGCGTGTGAGAAAAGTGGCGGCCCGTGTGGGAAGCTCTGGGAGGCGCGTGAGGGCGCGTGTGGGGTCTCTACAGCTACTGGAAATTACCAGAATACCCCTAGGGCCTGTTTTGTAAATTCCAGAACCTTAAACTTGGATTTTTAGGTACTGTGTTGGTATTTACGGGTTTAACGGGCCACGAAATTATTATTTTAATACCCGTTACTTATTCTTATGGCCGATTAATCTTTTCTAAGCATTTATTGGCTCGTTCACAATACGGATACTAATGTGATTTATTTAATGACATTGTTAAATATAAATAGTGTTATTATCTTATTAAATGGTATCAACCATTACTGTTAAATTAAATAAGGCCATGGTTTTAGTCAGATAAATTATCCATGATATCTTATGGGATGTTTATACTGTTAATTGATATATAAACCATGATTATTATGCTGTGTGCATTTCAGGAAATAAATGGACTGTTTAATTATGTCGCATTTATATTATATGGATGTGTTGCCATATAGAACCATATGAGCTGGCTAATAAGTTTAGACTCATTTATACCTTATGCATTCGTTGCGATAGACAGATGTGTGGCTGTCGGGGTATGTGGTTTAATATTATTGGCATGTGTTGCCTAATTAACATACTCAGTATATTTATTAATATTGCTGGCATGTGTTGCCTAACTTATATGCTCAGTATATTCATCAGTACTTTGCGAGGTGTTATCACTGTGTAGTTCGTTATAGTCTGTGTTGTCAGTACCGTGCACCATGTATAATAGCTGATTTCCCGGGTAGGGAAAGGCGACACTTAACCACCTAGTGTGAGTCTAAGTGATCACCGTCTATTCTGGTTGAGGTCATGTTATACATTGGATAGTTCCCTTAGGATGTATACAGATATAGTACTCAACCGATTCATAATGATTAATTTATTTGATTCTCTGATTTGGGTCATAGTAGAGAGGACTTGCTCGTGGGGTTGACCCACCATTGTTGTTATTTCAGGATACGGTCAGCACCCGTTCCAAGGTTGAGGTTAGCAGTGTGGGACCACCATCCGAACTCATCTACTCTTACGATCCAATTCAGGGTAGAAGTTTTATGTAATACTTCAGTTTCAGTTTTTATTTACTTTTGACGTTGAACTCTCTGGGTTATATTTAGGGATCCTTGACATAGGATTTCCAAGTTGTAATGAAGTACGGTATTAAATAAAGGATGGATGGATGTTGTATTATTTAGTGTTCCTTTCCTGTCTAAATTCTTTTATTATCATCATTTTGTATTCCATGCTTGTATATTGCCAATTGTTTTTGATATCCCTCGTTTTTCGTGTATAAGCCTGATCAACTTATGCGTGGAAAATGTTGGGGGTGTTACAGTTGGTATCAGAGCATTCCAGGTTCGAGTGTCTTCGGGATCTGTGATTACTATACTTCCGCGTTGTGTATTCTGATAATTAGAGCCTAAGTATTAGGGTTCTTTGTATTCTTTTAGTCGGTCCATTATAATGTACTGACGTTAGATTTTTCTGAATTCAAAAGAAGGATGTCTCGGCGTGGGACAAGGAATGCGAACCGTCATCGCAGTATTTCCCCAACTCAAAATGAGAATCAGGAATTTTCCCTTCAAGTTGCTGATATCATTGCACGAGCTGTAGCAGCAGGAGTAGCATCTGCTCTACGAAACCAGCAACCTCCTCCAATAGTACCTGTTCCTGAACCAGTGGCACAGCCAATGTCATGGGACAAAACTCGTCACTCGTTTATCAGAGGGAATCCACCGACATTTGCGGGGTCCACAGATGTCTTGTTAGCATATCAGTGGAAACAGGAGAGCGAGCGTCATCTTCGGATGGTAATCTGTACCGAAGTGCAGAAACAGATGCTGGCTACGTTTATGCTGATAGGCAATGCATTGCAGTGGTGGGAGTCTATTACTACTGTCGAAGAGAGGACCAGATTGACTTATGCTGAATTTCATACTCGCTTTGACGACAAGTATTTTCCTATGTCAGTAAGATCAGTGATGAAGACTGAATTTCTGGATCTGCAACAGGAGGATATGACTATGGCTGAGTATGAACAGAAGTTCATTAATTTGTCATTATTTGCACCAGAGGAGGTCAATACGGAAGAAAAGAAGAGAGACCGCTTTGTGAAAGGGTTGATATGGCCGATTAAAGTGGTGATTATAGGTAGTCCTGCATATACTACTTATATCCAGGTGGTTAATGCCGCCTTACAGCACTGCCAGATGAGGAGTGATTACCGGAAGTCCAAGGGAGATAAGCGGGCTAACCGAGACTACCAGACAGTGGAGAAAGGAAGCAGTAGTGGTACAAAGTCCAATGATCGGGGCAGATTTCAAGGACATCAACCTTGGAAGAAAAACAAAGGAAACCCAGATGTGCAGAGGGATGGAGTCCCTAATCAGGGTAGACAAGGTGGGATACCTCAGACCGGACAGGAACAGTGGTCGGGAAGTCAACAGAGGAGGCAGGCAGGTCCTTTTACGGGACATTGTTATCACTATAGAGAGATTGGGCATCCGGCCAAGATGTGTCCCAAAGCTAAGCAGGGACAGTATGGGCAGCCGAGACCTAATCAGCCATTACCTCTACCGGCCCCACCGATGCCACGTGGGCAAGTTCAAAATGTTCCGGCACTTCCAGCACCACCATTTCCTCCGGGACAACCTCCTCAGCAGTTGCATCATGGCAGAGTTTATAACTTCATGCCACATAATGCGCAGGCTCCTCAGGCTATTGAGGGTATGTTTTCTATACATGGTAGAACTGTTCGTATACTGTTTGACACTGCTGCATCACATTCTTTTGTGTCTAGATCTTTTGTTATCTTATCTGGTATGATGACTCAGTTATGTGACCAACCTCTTAATATTTATACACCATTGGGAGTTGGCGCAATTTTACGAGAGTGTAGCGGTGATATCCTTATAGATATGGGCCGGCTTCGATTTCTTGCAAATTTGTTAGTGTTAGATATGCATTCGTATGATATTATACTTGGGATGGAATGGTTATCTCAGTACCATGCTCAGGTTAACTGTTACGAAAAGTCTATTGTATTTTCTATACCAGGACAGGAGATGTATCTTCTTGTTGTACCACAACCTGATAGAGGGCCTATCACTTATTTATTCGTTCTTGAGGAGGACTCACAGGAAGCGACTGCGGTATCTCGGGATAGTATCCCGGTAGTACAGGAATTCCAGGATGTATTCCAGGAAATTCCAGGCTTGCCACCGAGTCGAAGGATAGACTTCGTTATTGATTTAGCTCCAGGCACTACACCTATTGCTAAGGCGCCGTACCGAATGGCACCAGTAGAGATGCGAGAGTTGAAGGATCAAATTCAACAGTTGCTCAGCCAGGGATTTATTCGCAGGAGTACTTCACCGTGGGGAGCACCAGTACTGTTTGTAAAGAAGAAGGATGGATCTCTTCGTCTTTGTATTGATTACAGAGAACTGAACAAGGTCACTATTCGCAACAAGTACCCGTTGCCCAGAATTGATGACCTGTTTGATCAGTTGAAGGGAGCTACTTACTTCTCAAAGATCGATTTGAGGTCTGGTTATCATCAGCCATGAGTCAGAGAACAAGATGTTCCAAAGACAGCATTTCTCACAAGGTACGGATCTTATGAGTTTTGTGTTATGCCCTTCGGTTTAACGAACGCTCCAGCTGTCTTTATGGACTTGATGAATAGAGTATTCAGAGAATACTTAGATCAGTTTGTCATTGTTTTCATTGATGATATTCTGGTTTACTCTAAGTCGGAGAAGGACCATGCCAGACATTTACGCACAGTGTTGCAGACACTTCGAGAACATCAGTTGTTCGCGAAGTTTGAGAAGTGCGAATTTTGGCAGAAAGAGGTCAAATTTCTGGGACATGTAGTGTCAGAAGAAGGGTTAGCAGTAGATCCAGTCAAGGTTGCGGCCGTTAGGGAGTGGGGACAGCCTACCTCACCAACAGAGATTCGCAGTTTTCTGGGATTGGCAGGGTATTATCGCAGGTTCATCCAGGGATTTTCCAAAATTGCGGGTCCACTTACTCATCTGACTAAGAAGAATGTACCATTTGTATGGGATGATTCTTGTCAGACTGCTTTTGCTGAATTGAAGAGCAAGTTAACTTCTGCACCTGTCTTAGCCACACCTCAGAGTGGAATCGAGTATTTAGTATTTACCGACGCTTCTCTGAAGGGTTTGGGTTGTGTGTTGATGCAAGAAGAGCGACTAGTTTCTTATGGGTCTAGGAAGCTTAAGCCTCATGAGCTTAATTACCCGACTCACGATCTAGAGCTCGCAGCAGTGGTTTTTGCCTTGCGTATTTGGAGACATTATCTTTTGGGGGAGACTTTTCGATTGTTTAGCGATCATAAAAGTCTACAGTATTTGTTCACACAGAGGGAACTGAATATGAGACAGCGCAGATAGTTGGAGTTCGTGAAAGACTATCACTTCTCTATACAGTATCATCCAGGGAAAGCGAATGTTGTAGCAGACGCACTCAGCCGCCGACCCTATGTCAGCCTTTCAGCTTTGTTTACAACAGAGTGGGATGCTTTGAAGACGGTTGATGAGTTAGCAGACGCTTTTATGGCATGTGTGGTAGTAACTCCTTCTATCATTCATCAGGTCATTCAAGCGCAACTCTCAGATCAACAGTGTATTGATCGGGTTTTGGAGTTAGCCTCCGGAGATGTTCTTTTTTATTCTATAGGGACTGATGGAGGATTGAGGTACAAGGGACGTTTAATTGTGCCTTCAGCTGACAATTTGAGAAATATTGTGATGAGAGAGACACACACTTCTCAGTTCTCTGTACATCCAGGGGGAGACAAGATGTATCAGGACATGAAAAGCCAGTTTTGGTGGGCCGGCATGAAAAGAGATATAGCTATCTTTGTCTCTAAATGTAGCACCTGTCAGATGATTAAGATTGATCATCAGAGACCGTCAGGATCGTTACAGCCACTTCCCATACCAGAGTGGAAATGGGAGAGTATTTCCATGGACTTCATAAAGGGATTACCTGCTTCACAGCATAATCACAACTCTATTTGGGTCATTGTTGATAGATTGACCAAGTCCGCTCACTTTCTGCCTGTTCGGTCAAACTTTACGTCAGAACAGTATGCTAAGCTGTATATTGCAGAAATGGTGAAACTTCATGGCGTACCATTGTCCATCGTATCAGATAGAGATCCGAAGTTTGTATCAGGATTTTGGAGGAGCTTTCAGCAGGCTTTGGGTACAGAACTTTATCTTAGCACTGCTTATCATCCTCAAACAGATGGACAGACTGAGCGAGTTAATCAGATTTTAGAAGACATGTTGCGGGCATGTGTTCTTGATTTTAAGGGCAATTGGGAGGAATATTTGCCGCTTTCAGAGTTTGCTTATAACAATAGTTATCAGAAAACTATTGGTATGGCACCATTTGAGGCTTTGTACGGTAGACCGTGTAGGTCTCCTGTCTGTTGGCTTGGAGTTGGTGAGAACAGCTTTTTGGGTCCTGAATTTATTAAGGACACGTCAGAAAAGATCGCTATCATTAGGGATCGGATGCGTACAGCTCAAAGCAGACAGAAAAGTTATACTGACCGTCGAACTCGTGCTTTGGAATTTAAGGTTGGTGATCAGGTTTTGCTTAAGGTTTCTCCTATGAAGGGAGTAATGCGGTTTGGGTCAAAGGGTAAGTTATCGCCTCGGTTTGTGGGTCCTTTTATGATTACAGATCGGATTGGGGCAGTAGCTTATCGTTTGGCTCTACCAGATAATCTTCATATGGTACATAATGTTTTTCATGTATCTATGCTGCGAAAATTTCTACGGGAAGAAAATCGATATCAACACATTGATGTGGGTGAGATTGAGTTGCAACCCGATGCAACCTATTTGGAACAACCTTACTGTATTCTCGATCGTAGGAATCAGATACTGCGCACGAAGACTATTCCATTAGTACGTGTACAGTGGAGTCATCATAGTGCTACAGAGTCTACTTGGGAACGGGAAGATATTATCCGTGCCAAGTATCCAGAGCTTTTTAATATAGGTATGTAGTGAATTTCGGGGATGAAATTCCTTTATTAGGGGGGGAAAATGTAATACCCCGTAATTTTAAAGAGTGTATTTAAATTAATTTTGTGTTAGGTTAATTTTTTTTTAATGTGTAGATTTAATCACCTTGTAATTATATATGTTAGATTAGTTAATTAATTTTATTTATTTGTGCATGTAATATTGATTTATGTTCTATATAGTATAATGATTAGTTTTGAAATTTTTATTGGTTATGTTTTAGATTAATTATTATTATTTAATTAAAGTATTTAATTTGTATATAATAATAATAATATAATAATAATAATAATTATAAAATTTTATTAATAATAATAATAGTTTTAATAATAATAATAGTATTAAACCAATGTCATGATGAAATTAGAGATTAGGATAGGATTTCATCAATGTTTATGGGTGGAATTGAAGCCATATGGTTGGGAAGGTGGTTAGTAAATGTAAAAATTAGATATTTGTAATATTTATATTATATAATTTGTATATAAATTAGCTAGCCTACCTTAGAAGGAAGGAAAGGGAGTTAAACACAAATTATAAATTCTAGTGAGCCATTGTAAGAGTGTGGAAAGGAAGAGAGAGAAAGAAAGGAGCTTGGACCGGTGTAGGGAATTTACCCGACTACGCCCAACCGGCGGATTTATTTTAAATCCAAAAAGGCAAGTTATTATCTATTTTTCCCCTTTGAATCCATAAATTAATTGTTTAAATTATTTAGATTATGATGGAGCATTGAGAGCATGCTTAGATTTTAATAAATGATTTTTTTAGTTTATTAAATTAGTGGATTTTTAATTATTTAGGATGGTAGATAATTAGTTATTATCCTATGAAGTTAAAAATAGCTAAAATATTTCCTTAAGGCGTTAGGGATTTTTTTTAGAATTTTTAGGAATTTTTCGGGCATTTTCTGTAATTTCCGGCGAGCCTCCGGCGAGGTTCCCGGCCACCGGCAGTGAAGAAGATGACCGGAGTGATCCGGTGTGATGCGGCGCATGGTAGGTTAGTGCGCGCGTGCATCCTGGCCATTGGTAGAGTCTGATTGATCCGGTGCATCGCGGTCCATGTTACCGCGGTACACCCGGATCCGTGAGCGTTGGATGGAGGGAAGGAAGGTGGATCAATCCAGTGTAGCGCGCCCACATAGAAACGGTACAACCGACCAACCAGCACACGCCGCGTCATCAGGATGCATTAGTGCGCGCGTGGCAGAGCGTGCGCGCGCGTGGGAGGTTCTAGACGCGCGTGAAGGCGCGTGTAAGCGCGTGCGCGTGTGAGAAAAGTGGCGGCCCGTGTGGGAAGCTCTGGGAGGCGCGTGAGGGCGCGTGTGGGGTCTCTACAGCTACTGGAAATTACCAGAATACCCCTAGGGCCTGTTTTGTAAATTCCAGAACCTTAAACTTGGATTTTTAGGTACTGTGTTGGTATTTACGGGTTTAACGGGCCACGAAATTATTATTTTAATACCCGTTACTTATTCTTATGGCCGATTAATCTTTTCTAAGCATTTATTGGCTCGTTCACAATACGGATACTAATGTGATTTATTTAACGACATTGTTAAATATAAATAGTGTTATTATCTTATTAAATGGTATCAACCATTACTGTTAAATTAAATAAGGCCATGGTTTTAGTCAGATAAATTATCCATGATATCTTATGGGATGTTTATACTGTTAATTGATATATAAACCATGATTATTATGCTGTGTGCATTTCAGGAAATAAATGGACTGTTTAATTATGTCGCATTTATATTATATGGATGTGTTGCCATATAGAACCATATGAGCTGGCTAATAAGTTTAGACTCATTTATACCTTATGCATTCGTTGCGATAGACAGATGTGTGGCTGTCGGGGTATGTGGTTTAATATTATTGGCATGTGTTGCTTAATTAACATACTCAGTATATTTATTAATATTGCTGGCATGTGTTGCCTAACTTATATGCTCAGTATATTCATCAGTACTTTGCGAGGTGTTATCACTGTGTAGTTCGTTATAGTCTGTGTTGTCAGTACCGTGCACCATGTATAATAGCTGATTTCCCGGGTAGGGAAAGGCGACACTTAACCACCTAGTGTGAGTCTAAGTGATCACCGTCTATTCTGGTTGAGGTCATGTTATACATTGGATAGTTCCCTTAGGATGTATACAGATATAGTACTCAACCGATTCATAATGATTAATTTATTTGATTCTCTGATTTGGGTCATAGTAGAGAGGACTTGCTCGTGGGGTTGACCCACCATTGTTGTTATTTCAGGATACGGTCAGCACCCGTTCCAAGGTTGAGGTTAGCAGTGTGGGACCACCATCCGAACTCATCTACTCTTACGATCCAATTCAGGGTAGAAGTTTTATGTAATACTTCAGTTTCAGTTTTTATTTACTTTTGACGTTGAACTCTCTGGGTTATATTTAGGGATCCTTGACATAGGATTTCCAAGTTGTAATGAAGTACGGTATTAAATAAAGGATGGATGGATGTTGTATTATTTAGTGTTCCTTTCCTGTCTAAATTCTTTTATTATCATCATTTTGTATTCCATGCTTGTATATTGCCAATTGTTTTTGATATCCCTCGTTTTTCGTGTATAAGCCTGATCAACTTATGCGTGGAAAATGTTGGGGGTGTTACATAACCACATAATATAATAAATCTTAATTGAACAAGAGATCATTATCATTATTGGTGAACAATCCCTTTTAATTAATGCGGGTCCCTCAACTCTGTAACATAATAAATCAACCAATCAATATGTCAATAACTTATCCTGTTGGAGGAGTTCATTATTACTATTGTTGAGATTCATTTACTATTAGGTGAGCACTTCCATTAAAATAGTATGTGGGTCCCTTAACCACTGCATGAAAAATCGAATAACCAATACGCCAATAACTTATTCGGTTGGCGAAGTTCATTATTACTATTGGCGGGCAAATCCCATCATTTCCATATCTCTTAAGACAATGCCTTGTTTATCTATATGAAATGATTCCCGATTATGTTTAGCCTTTCTAAAATCACCTAGTATAGACCACTCCGTTGGGGAGCTAACACTATTGATTTTAGATTGAGTGTATAACGTTATTAATGCTCTAATGCTCCGTTGGGGAGCTAACACTATTGATTTTAGATTGAGTGTATAACGTTATTAATACTCTAATGAAAAATAAAACATTAAATATCTTGTCATTATAATCTAGACTCTTTAAATCATGCGTAGGGCCTTATTTTTAAAGATCTAATTACAATAAACATTTAATATTATTATTTTCATGAGATAACCATTCTTGTAATATTAAGACTCTTCAAATCATGCGTGGGGCCTTATTTTTGAAGACCTAATTACAATGGTGTTAATAACGAAGGCCATGGGGCAATGTATAAAAATCCCTACTCCCACTCAATAATTAGGGTTTTCATTTTATTCATTTACATGATATAATGCATGCAAAACGTCTTGATTTTAATCCAATTAAATTTAGAAAATATTTGGACTTTAAACGATTCACTAATATTTAATTTGAAGCACACTTTAAAAATAATTTACAAAAAATAATTTTGCGTTTCCTAATAAGTGTCCTCAAATTAATTAGTAATCAGATCCAATTAATTTTCATAACTTAATTAATATAAATCAAGCCATTTAAATAAATATCATGGATCCAATGCATGAATAATAATTAATTAACAATTATATATTCCATGCATTTCATAGATCGCATAAATAAATAAATGACAGATAAAGCAAATAAAATGACCAATAGAATCAGCTTTTAACATTTTATTACTCTAAGTATTGCGGGAAGATCATCCATCGGCTTGCAAACACCCTGGTACGCACCGGGAGAAACAAAACACCGCTTGGAACGCGCCTGGAGGGCCCCACACGCGCTCACACGCGCCTGGGGCATGCTGTAGGTGAAGGCACGCGCCCCCACGCGCTGGAATATACAAAACATATTCAACATATATCTCTGTGTCTTTGTATCTCTCTTATATTCAAGATATATATCTGTCACTCTCTTATATTCAACATGATATCAGAGCCATCGATTGATGACATACTGAACAGCTTATATGCTTCCTCACCATTGTATCTCTGATCTGTTTTTCATCACAATCTACACCATTATATATATATATATATTTCTTTTTCTTTTTCTTTTTCTTTTTTTTTTCCTCTCGATTATCCCAGATTTTTTTTTTTTTTCATCACATATTGCTTTTGAAGTCAACGTCACTACAGTGGACTCAAAACAGATTCCTTGTTTGTTTTGAAGATACAGATTGCTTTTTTGAAGATAGCTTTTTGAAGTCAACATCAATTCACAGCCCTCCACGACGCCGACGAAATCAACAATGACCCATTACCACCATCACTCTCTTTGGTCAATACCAACAAAGCCACCGGCAATTGATTTTTCATCGGCTCTATCTCTCAATAATCAACGAAGCCATCGGCAATTGATTTTGTCGCCGGCCTCGTAAAGTCAGAATTTGGTCTCTGTATTGATCGCCGTTATCAGAATTTCTTCAGTCACTGCCATCCCATCTTAAAACCAATCAACGCTGTCCTCGTCGAATCGCTCCTCCACGACGCCGGCACCAACTGCCCTTTGCCACTGCTCTCTTCCGTCCGCCGTAGATCCGTCCACTCGTTTAAATCCCGGCGACCTGTTCGTTCTCTCTGTAGATCTCTGTTCAGTTCTTCTCCGGTGACCTGTCCTTCTCTCCGCCGGATCTTGTCTCAGTTGAGTCTCACACCCTCACCGGAGTTCTATTCCCCTTGGCCGGCAATATCATCTTGGTCTCTGTATTGGGTCTCTATACAATATTTTGTATCTGTCTGGCAGATTCTTTTTTGAGAAAGAAAAGATAAGGAGCTTGCTTGATTAATCACAAGGAATGTGGGACCCCACTCTTTTTTCAGGACTAGTTTAGACCTGTTATTTGCATGCCTTGACGTGCTCTCTCCAGTTTTTTGTGTGCTGTTTTGCGTAACTTATATGGCTCCTCGTTATAGATCGGTCCGAAATTTCTCATCCTATTGGTACTACATTTGAGGACTGTTCAAATTAGATTATCTGGACCCAAGCTTTGACCAACTTTCTCAAAGGTAAGAAACTATGATGCATTGTCGCTGGTGATATCCTTGAGCCCGTGCGAGAAGAAACCGAAACAAAAGAAAAATATGGTAATCATCTTGAAGAATGGAATAGCAAAAATCATCAGATTATCACTTCGTTTCGTAATACCTCAAGTTCATCCATTAGTATACAATTTGGTCGTTTTGATTCTGCAAAATCTATCTGGGATTTTTTGAAGCATCGTTACACCACTACTGATCTCACTCATCAATATCAACTTCAGACTAATCTTCATAGCAAAACTCAACAGCCTGGTCAATCTATCAGTACTTTTGTCTCTGAAATGCATGCTATTTGGGATCAACTATCTCTCTCTGAACCTACTTGGTCCTGTGCTTCTAATTCTACAAAATTTACTACCTATCGAGATCGGCAACGTATCATCATGTTTCTTATGGCTCTTCAGCCCTCCTTTGAACCCGTTCGAGCCTCTCTCCTTCATCAGCATCCTCAGCCTACTTTAGAAGAGGCGAACTTCTTTTAGAAGAAACTCGACTGAGTACATCTCTACCTCAGGCTACAGATGCAGTTCTTGCTACTCATTATCCTATAAAGAACTTGACGTCATCTTTTTCCTCTCCAAGGGAGTGTAATTACTTTCACATAATAGATCATGTTGTATTAACTTGTCCCATCAGAGTTTGCAAGTTTTGTCACAAGAAAGGCCTAGGTCACTATCAGAGTAACTGTTCCAAAAACTGGCAATCTCGCACCAATTCTTCTAAAGGTTCTTCATCTAGACACAATCAAAGTAGGCACGTAACTCAAGTGAAGAGTGAGAAGAAAAGTGAAGGCCCTGAAACATAATCCCTTTAATGTATCGAATGATGCGTAGTACAACAGTATAGTGGGTAGATCTAGTCACTTACTGGTTGGTGAAATTTCCTTTGTTGAATAAATGAAGACGAACCAGTAAAGTGAGGTCGACACACCATAATAAGATACAGATAGAAAATTATAGAAGATTTTCAAGGATATTATATATATTACAAAGGAAACGAAGTCGGACAGTAACATATCACCTATGCATAAACTTGTTCGTGACTTCCTCCGTGATGCTTGTACCCCCAAGAGTTGTGCAAGTTCAGGAGTTGTAGAACACCTTTTGTCAATTTCAACATTCTCGTAACCACAACTGGAAGATTTTCCTTTGTTTGTGGGTTCATATGACAGCTGAAACAAGAAGTGATCATACACAACAAAAATGTTAGTAAGCAATATGATATTATTATATAATACATCCAGTGATCTTTTCACAACCTTATGTAACGAGTGACATTTTGTTGGCTGTGTTCAAGAATGAAACAAATGGAAAAATAGAAAAATAAATAAAAGGGAAAAAAATGATACAAATGGAAAAATAGAGCATGTTACAGCTCCCAAAAACAGAACCAGCTAGCCATTGGAACTCCTAAAAGCAAAATTCCTGCTAGCCCATTAGTAACAAAGCAATTGTCGAACAAATTGCATACACTATACATTTATCAACTCTTCGTTGAATTCAAAAATAAATGAAATTAAATTAAATGGCAATTAATCCACTCAGCTGAATAAGCAGATTGGCATTCAAATACACGTTCATAAACCCATAATAGCAATTATATTACCAAAAAATTTCAGAACATTACAATTTATTGTCTATAAAGCTCTAAGCATCACAAACACTTTTCAATGTAGTAAACTTATAAAAAATCATAATAAATAAAAATCATCTGTGCTCTTCCAAAATATATATGTAGTTATCTGAAACTTGTTCATTCAAGCAATATCCCAATTCCTCCATTGAAGGTTCTTGATTCTTTTGTGGGTAAGGAAAAGAAACCTAAAATGCGTCCCAAAAAACAAAAATACAATCTTTTATCCCCAAAATCTAACATTCACTTAAATGGAAATACTCTAAAATGAAATAAAATCCAAAAATTATATATATATTTATATATAATAATAATAATAACATCATAGATTGAAACCCTTTAGGTTAGATAGATTGAAAACCTGACATCTATTTCTATTTCCCTTAATGGGTATAACTTGTAATTTATAATTATTCATGTCAAACATTAATCCCAAATTTACATGAATTCCATATCTTAGAACTTCATGATTTTCACATATTTATAATGCATAAATAAATAGTTAGATATAAATACCTTGATCTGTAATTGTAAAACTCGAAGAGATCAAGGCAAACGTCGAGATCCTTTCTACGAAACGAACAACATGCTAAACTGCAATAGTCAAAGCATGGAAACCGATTTCTCTTTCTTGACCTTTTGCATACATAAATATTATACGTGTTATTTTCATTAGCGTACATAACTGATGTGAATATGCACTATTATAAAGGCAGAGAGAGGATCAGTTTTCTTTTAATAACTTTATTTTCACTGTCTATCAAAGTAAGAAATAAATAGGAAAATACTTCTCCAATAATTAATTACCAAAAATATAATTTATAAATTGACCAAATAATATAATATTAATCTGATATCTATTTTATTTAACCACCAAATAATAAAAGTAAATAACGTGTCCAAATCATGTGGGCCACAAATATAAGAAAATATCTTACAGTCTTCCACTTGGCCCATATGATAACTTCTGTATTGCTTTAGTAAAATATTCATTAGTGTGCACCATAAATCAGATTGACTCATTAAGTTGGTCATCAAAAATACCATGGTAAATAAACTACCAATGCAAGTCATGGCGGTTATATATCACTAAATGACACATTCCATTCGATGTACCACAACACCAGTAACCTATTCAACATAATCTATAAATAAGAAGTATCAATAATGATCTATCAATAATGTCTTTTTCAAGACTATTCCTATTACAATTTATTAAAGCAATACGTACATGTACAAGCAATACGTACATGTACATTAATTAATATGAAATATCAAAAACATATTTAATGAGCGCAAAATGTTAAATATATATAAGCACTTTTAAGCAATCCACAATTAAAAATAATAACTATCATTGACTACATTCAAGACCCACTCTTTCAACATGTTCCATAAATGTCTTGGGTGGTAGTCCATTTGTTAATGGATTGCAATTATAAGTTGTGTGCTTATTTATTCAATAGACATTCATTGTTTCCAAATATCTTCTTTAATGATAAATTATTTCAACTTTAGAATACCTATCATTTTTCACACAAGAAGATCAACTATTGCAGCATAAATTTTTAGCAATCTAAAAAAATGATACCCATGACTTCATATCCTGAAATAAATTTTGCAATCATAAATTATAACCTCAAAACATGTTACGAATTAAAAAATTCATAATAGACAAAGTAATATTAAATTACTTTACACTTATTCATAATATTGTTCTTCCAGCTAAAAGAAATAAATAACCAATTAAAAAATGTCTTTCTAAATGTGAGCATATAATCTTTTATCCCATACCAACTTATATATACCTCAAACTCCATAATATATGCATAAAGAATATTTTTCGTTTCTTTACCTTCTAGCTAACTCATTCTTTGGGATTGCATTAAGCTGAATTTATTCCCTTCTATGTATAGAACAATACTAGTTAAATAATATTCCATACCAAATCTTTTTTAAACTCTTTCAATATATGTTTTTTGAGACAATCCTAAAAATTCACGTGATTTATCATAAAATATTTCTATTGCAATCACGTAGGATGCCTCATCCATATATTTCATTTCAAAGTTTTTAGAGATAACTTTTAGTTTCATATAATAAACTAAGATTACTACTAACAAATAAAATATCATCAATATATTAGAATTAGAAATGTAAACTTACTCCCACTAACCTTCTAGTATATACACTGATCAATAATGCTTTTCTTAAAACCAAAAGAAATAATGGTATTATTGAACTTAAAATACCATTGGCAGAAAGTTTGTTTAAATTCATATATTAACATCTTAAGTTTATAGACTGTATATTCTTTACCCTATAATGTGAAGCCTTCAGGTTATTCCATGTTGACTTCCTCTTCTAAACTCTCATTCATAAAAATTGTATTCACATCCATTTAATGTAACTCTAAATCATAACAAGCTACTAATGCCATGATATTTTAAGAGAATCCTTCTTAAATACTATAGAGAAGTTTTCTTTATAATCTTTTCATCCATGACACTAATCCATTTAGTAAAATCATTATTGTCAATGGCTTGTGAATATATAACTGGATCCTTATATATTTCACTATCAAAATTAGATTCATGCAAATATATCACATAGTCATCCGGAATAACAGATCTCCTTTCTCTTTGAGATCTTCTTAATGTTATTATTCTGTGATTCTTCTACAATCTATTCATTGGCGACAATCTCATCATGGAGTTATTGATCATTTAATTATTTTTCGTTATTATATGATTCAACAACTGAAGAAACAATTATTTCCTTAGAAGTTATGGGTAAATGAATTTGTACCTGAACTTCTTGAATGATTTCACATTCTTATTTTTATCACTCCCACTGACTTCACCATCTCAATGAATCTGACATTTCTGGTTTCAATAATTCTCGTACTATGTTTAAGATAATAAAACTTGTACCCTTTAAATTATGGGTAACCAAAAATTACTTAACATACTCCTAACCATGTCCATAAGAGTACGCTTACGCCTTTCAGTTACACGTTTCTACTGTGGCATACCTAACATAGTGCATTGAACACAAATGTCATACATTTCAAGAAGTTTAGCAAACGGTTAGAGTATTAATAACCCGTTTCATCATACTTTCCATAATATTCACCACCTCTATATGACCTAATGATTTTCACTTTTCTATCTAGTTGTTTCTCAACCTCATTTATGTGTACTTCAAGCGTACCCACTACTTGAGATTTTTCATGCAACAAATAGATATATCCATAATGTAAAAAATTAACTATAAAGACAATAAAATACTTTTCTCCACCAAAAGATGGAACATTAGAAGGTCTACAAATGTCTGTATGAATAATTTCAAGAAGCCCTATACTTTTTGTGGCTCATTTCTTTATGTGTTTGGTTTGTTTACCCTTAATACAATCCACACACACAACAAAATCAATAAAGTCTAGATTCAGAACAATCACATCATTTACGAATTTTTCCAACCTTTCACTAAATATTGTCCAGTCTTTTATACCACAAGATAAATGAATTTTCATTAATTGAGATACGTTTAATTTTAACATTATGATGCAAGGTTAAAAGGGTTTTAATAAATAAACTATTTTTTTTTCCTGGTTTGGGACTCACACACACTGCCTCCACTGAGGTTCGAACTCCTGACCTCCTTTTAGAAAGTAGGAGTTTTGTACCGTTAGGTCACATGCCTGTTGATGTTTGAATAAATAAACTATCAAGTTTGAATTTAAAGAAATCATCAAAAGAATACCATAACTCACAAATTAGAATTTCTTGAATAAACATCATTATCAAAGTTAAAGTAAAAACCATTAACATAAAGTTTTTCAAATAAAATCAAATTATGGGAAATTGAAGAAATATAAAGAATTTAAAACAATTAAATAAAATACATTGTCTAAGACTAAACAAAATGTCTCAATGGTTTCAACAAAACGTTTTCCCAATTCTCATAAATAAGAAATTCTCATTTAAATTTGTGGTTTAGACCATAAGAAATCCTTACATCTATTATAAACATAAAGATTAGTACTTAAGTCAGCCTATCATCTACTAGAAGGAATATCAATAAGTAATTCGAAATATCCAAAAGCCAAAAGCTTACATTTCTTTTGTCGAATCATTCTTTATGTTTCATATAATATTTCTAAAAGTATTTAATACATAAATGACATTTTTACATTATTACATTCTTTTCTTTTAATAGATTAATCAAAATCTTTTATTTTTGGGCGTTGCTCAAAAATAAAAGAAATCATAAGCATCATAATTCATGAAATATTACAATTATATTTACTACTAAAATTAAAATCCATCAACCATTATGATTGATCCACCTTAGTAGCTACTGATGTGAAACTAGCGTGTGCACAAAGTAATGCACAACACTTTGGTTTTGGAAATGGTATCAAGCAGGCATCATAGTTTACATTTATAAACCGCTAGACACTTATATTATGTAGTATGAAGTGAGAAGGGATCGTCCCAAGAGATTGAACACGTGTCGGAATTTAACTTGACTTTAGGGCTAATTAGATTGAAGTGGTAAGAAAGAGAGAGAGAGAGAGAGAGTTTGAGTGAAAAAAAGTTTGGTGAAGTGATTAAGTTAGAGTTCAATTAAAAACATGGAAATGGAAATAACAAAGCAAATAAATTTAACTAAATTAAACTAAGAATTAAAGAAATAGGAAGAGAGTCTTAGGGTTAGGATTCACCACTAAGCTCATGCAATTAACCATATGCTTTCAATTAATGGGTAATTTATTAGTGTAATCATAGATGTGGTCACATTATCATCACAAATCATAATTGTAAGCATAGATTATCAACATCAAGAACGAACTGTCTACCTAATGACAACTAAACTAAAGTGTAGAACCCACTCAAGACTACGTCAGAACCCACCATACACATTCACAAATGTATCCGATAAGAGCACACATCAATCAAGAAGATAATACTAATTGTAATTAGAAGTATGGATTAACATAATCAAGCACAAATTGCCTACTTTACTATAATTAACTAATGACAAGTAAGCTAATTTGTAGAACAACCCATCAAGATTAAGCCTTTATCCATCAAATTAATTGACAATTGTACCAAATAAGTATCATGCTATGGCCATCACTAAACACAACTACAAGGAGTATCTAGTGTAGAATATAATTCTAAAGTAATCACACATAGACATGCAATTTACATATAGAATTAATGGAAGAATTAAGTTTAAATCATCTAATGAAAAATAAAATCTCTAATTAATCATACATAGACATATAATCAACTGGAGATTTCAATGAAAGAATTCATCAATACAAGTCTTAATTTGTCAAATCAAGCATATATATATAAAGAAATCACAAGGCCATACAATTAATTACAACATATTAATTCCCCAAGAAAAGAAATACAAAAGTTTAGGTTACATGAACTTAAGGCTCATCCAAGCCCTAAGTGAAGAACTAGCTCATGGAGGAGATGATCATGGTGTCAACAAGCTCCATCTCCGTCTTTTGGCTCTTTCTTCTTCTTCTTCTTCTTTCCATTGTAGACAGAGAGTCTAAAAAACTTCTTGAAACCATAACTTTTTCTTTCTTTTGCTTTTTCCAGAAAGAACAGTATATCTTACAGAAAAACTAAAAACTAAATAAATAATCATAAAAACTCTCTCTCCAATGGGTCTTTGTTTTTCCTTTAATACACACATTATTGGAGGTCCATAGTTCACAAAATAAGCCCTTACAAGAAAATCCCGTAGCCAAGTAAAAGCTAAATCCTGCAAAGCTACCAGGGGCTGGGGATCGATCCCCCAGCCTTGGGGATCGATCCCCAGGGCGTAATTTTTTTACACATTTCTGCCAATAGTAGGGGATCGATCCCCCAGTGCTAGAAATCTCTTTTAAACCCTGTTTAACTCCATTTTGGCTTCGGGCTAATCGGTTTGCTTCTTGATTGTTGGGAACATCATCAAAGGCCCGAAAAAGGTAGAATTGACCGCTTTTGAAGGATAAGCACACTATATGAACAATGAGCTGCGGCCTCTTTTTGCCATTTTCTAAACTTTTTCTAATTGTCTTTGCTTGACTCCAAAAAGGCTTTAATGAACCGAAATTAGTCCGTTTGAACCATATTGACCTGAAAATGACAAAAAACATAAATTAGAACTAAAGTATGCAAGTAAGATAGATGTAAGGACTTAAATACCCTAACTTAGGTGCTAAAATGTGTAACATTTAAGCACTTATCAGCTACCAACCTTTACATAATATGAATATTAAATTAGCTAGTAACAAATTTATGATTAATTATGTTTACTACAAAAATTAATATTCATCAATCATTATGATTGGGTCACTTTGGTAGCTTCCAATTTTCACATAATATGAATATTAAATTAGATAGTGATTAATTCATTATTAAGTTATTCATTTAACATTATACACACATACTCATACTGATCGATCTAAGTTTAAGTAGGTTTGATCCCAGAAATTTAATAGTCCGAAAATTCAATAAATATATCATTTTACTTTATATATATAATAAAATATATTATTTTATTTTCGAACTCAGGAAATTATAATTGAATCAATCTAAAAATTGATTCTCCATTATGTGTGTATGCATGGGTACAAAACAATAATTTATACATACACAAGCATATACAATTCAGGCACAAAAAACATAAACAGGTGAAACACAAAAAATAACCATAAATAATAATTATACATAATTAGCCATGCTTAAAATAATTACTTAATAAGGTATTCAATTCAGGCCCAAAAATCAATATATGCAATCTGATTGAATTAAAATATTATTCAAGACACAATTCTTTGAATCATTCAATCAAATAAATATAAATAATTTTACTTTTCAATTATCCGATATTATGTATGATCTAACCGAGTCTGCCGCACTACCGTCAAGTTTGGAGAATGTGCATTAATGAAGGCAATGTGGTGTGTTGCAATATTGGTGTGTGTGTGTGTGTGTGTGTGTGTATGTGTGTGTGTGTGTGTTTGGTTGATTCAACAAGCAAGGATGACTAGTTAAACATGTATTGTCTAAACATCATGTGAAAGGCACAATATATCTAAGCAATGAAGCATATATTGTCTAAACAACATGTGAAAGGCACAATAGATCAAAAAAAGTCATTAATCCTTTCATTAAGCTCACAATCCAAATCCAACATAAGGTTAGAGACATATGCTATTTGCATTCAAAAGCTTGGATTATCAAACAACAAGCATGGACAGTCCTCCCATTTAACACTACACTACATCTACACTACTAGCATGAAAATAAACTAGGGGAGAGGCACAATCCATCAAAGAATAAGTATGAACCATCAAGAAAATCACAAGAGCATTCCATTAAGCACTATATTTTGACAATCTCTAAATCTATAGTATCAACACACATAGACATGCATCAATAATACAAAATCTAGAGACAAGCACATGGACATCTATTCTAACATACATAGACATATGTATAGAATGAAATGATCAATTGAAAGCATTTAACCACATAAATCATTGAACAATCAAGATCTATATATATCAAAGTGTCAAAACATTAATTACAACACTAATCCCTCAATAATACACAAGATTAAGATATAGAAAGCATGTTTGAGGCTAACTCTAGCCCCAAGAGGATGTCTAGCCACTCATGGTGATGTTGCTCCAACCCTCAAGGGCTAACTCCATGGTTGAGATTTGCTCATTGGATGATGAAGAGTCTCTAATGGTGTCTCTAGCCTCCTCCTCCTCTAAGCTTGCCTCCTTTTAGAATAATCCCTAGAATTGTACATGTCTCAAATACTAAGTATCTCCTTCTCAAAAAGTGCATCACATTCCTTTTATAGGTAGGTCAAGTGGCACACAAAATGAGCTGGGGTCGTGCAAGGAATATTCTCTAATGATTGGATAAAGGATGGATTGAACAAGCTGGCTTTTTAACTTTTTTGCACTAGAGGAAGTTCGATCGATCGAACCTTGGACTTGGATCGATCGAACTTGGCTGAGATCTATCGAACTTAGGCTAGATCGATCCAACTGGCTGAGCTTTTTGGGAAAAGACAAATCCTAGATATTTTGGGAGATATTTTTGGGAAAAGGACAAAAGTGGTCAGTGGGTGGTACAGCTGTGGATAAGATCAATCATTTGAATAAGGACAAAAGTGTTCGATCGATCGAAGGGTGGTGTTAGATCGATCGAACTTTGGACTTTCTGCTTTGGGTCAAGGTTTGGATCTATCTTGAAGTACTGAGATCGATCAGTGTTCGATCGATCGAACCTTGAAGTTGGATCGATCGAACTTTGCTGCTTCCTACCTTTGGCTTCATTTGTTTCTTTCTTTCTCCACTTTGCTCATTTCTTTGTTTAATCCCATAATTATTTCAATTAAGCTTTTATTTGACTGAGTTAGCTTATTTTCGGGATAAGTGCTTGAAAATGGAAATAATACGAAATCAATCTAAAATGGTAAAGTAAGATAGATAAAGGTACTAGAATGCCCAAGCTTAAGGGGTTTAAATACGCACTTTTCAGTGTTCATCACACCCCCAAACTTAAATATTTCTAATCCCTAGTAATGAACTAGAAAGTAAAGGAATGAAGTGAATAACTATACAAGTATGAATCTAGAAAACAATAAATGGATAACGCCACTTTCCTAGGGAACACGATTGCACTTAGCACATGCAACAACCCTTTTAAACCCCTAGGTTACCCCCAGTGAACGAGTGAAGTCTCGTGAGGGTTTTCAGAAATGATACCCACAAACATTAAGCTCATTCTTTCAAAAGAGGTACCAATATTGCAAATAAGCATTGGGAGAAAATTACCTTAAGTATGCAATTTTTCAATCATTTCTTAGCAATCTCCCAAAATTTCAACATCAAGCAAGCAAGTATGGTCCTCCACACATCAAAAAAATGATCATGCAAATCAAAACAATTCTAAAATTCTTTTTGAGTGGATCGGCATCAAATGTGTTGCTATCTTAGCCAACTAGAGAAATGATCACATCCTTACCCTCAAACTAGCACACAAATCTAGTACCGATTATCAAGACAAAAAGTAGACCTTTTATTAAAGTTTTATTCATCTAGGTGCGCTTATTTTTTTTCACTCGATTTTTTTTTTTTTAGGATCAAAGATGGAATCATGGTGCAATGTGTTGATCTATTAAGCTTTCTAGCGATTCATGAGGTCGAGCGTTAGGTCAATGACTCCCAAACCAGACGGCTTTAGGGCATTAGGCATTCAAATACCCCTACGGACTTACAAGCTCAAATCAACTAGGCTACAAATTAAGAAAACCTCTATTTAATCATTTCCTACTTCTCACCTTTTGGGAGAAGTCCTCACTTTTTATTGCTTTTGCTACCTTTTTTTTTTTTTTAAGCAAGTTCAATTATTAACCTAGTGTTTGGGCCCTCCACCTTTCGGCGTGAGAAGTTCAGTGCTTAATGAGGTTAGAATCCCGGCTACTTAGTGAAAAGGGGTTGTTATCCACCTTTATCAAGAATGAAAGCTTTCAATGCACTATTAGCTCAATTGGGATATAACCTATTCAATAATTAACAAAGCATGTACCCTACAAATGAATGCTAGTGTGCGCCTGTGCTAGTGTAAAATCCTAGAATGAATCTCAAAGCAATCACAAAATCAAGATGATATGGACCACAAGTGTAAGCAAGATATTAATCTTTCGAAAATTTATACCTAAATGGCTTCCGTAAGGCATACAAGGAGTATTGGACTCTCAAGTCAAACAATTTTTAAATTTTAAGTAATATAGTCCTCAAAAGATCAAAATCATAGCTAGATATGGACCAATCACAGAAATATCCCTTAAATACACAAGTTATGCTCAAAATTTTGAATTTTAAAGTTAACACTGTAAAACACCATTCCCCCCAAACTTGGGATGAACTGTGATCCTGAAAATTGGCACTTGGATAAACTCATCAGATAACAAAATGGGATAATTAGTACACAATGGACATGCAAGTGTGAATAGGATAAACAGATAAAGAGATGAGAGACGTATAAGGGTGATCTTGAAAATCGGGTAGCACTCTCTCACTGAGTCACTGTGATGCATCTGATGGAGTCAAACATACAGATATGAGAATATAATTATATGACATCCATAGCAAAAACAGATATATAAAATAGATAAAGTGCAGGTACAACAGAAATATCAAAGCCGACAGACCGGCTGCAAAAATAATAGTACTATACAGTGACAAAAATAGAGATCAGAGATCAAAAGATAGAAAGAACTGGGAACTTAGGACGATAAGGTAGGAAAGGCAGGTTGGGCTCTGCGGATATCTCTGGATAGATCTCGGAACATGGTCTCAACATCCGTACGGAAGGTAGCAAAATCAGCTTTGTGGGCCGTAAAATCAGTTCATATAGCAACAACGGCATCCTCAAGAGTCTGTAGGCATACTCCAAAGTTGGGGGTCAGATCTGGAGCCTCAGGTATAGATGAATCAGAAGAAAACTCCCGAGTCTGCTCCTAGTCGTGAATGGGCGACCCAGCTGGAGAATACTGCTCTGTGTCATCTGCAGGGCACTCTAAATCAATATCTATATGCTCGACAGCTGGATCGACTGGTGCGTTATCTGCTACGGGATCTGCTACTACTGCCTAAGCTGCTGCCTCTGCCTCCTCAGCCTCTAGCTCCTCTATAGCCACTACTGCGTGGTCCTACAGTCTTGTAATGATGGCATTGTAGCTCTTGGTCCAGTCCTTCTTTAAAAAGTGACAGGAACCTCTCAGGGTGCTCCCGAGGATGAATAGGGTAGCGCTGGTCGATAAGAATTTGGGTGATGAGGTGGCCGAATGGGAGAGACTTAGACCATCCGGGCTTCTCCTTGCTAATATACTCGTCAAATAGCTTCCTCATTATGCTCCAGATGAGCGCGAGAATAGATACCCAGTGCCTGGTGTAGAAGGCGTAGAGGGTTGTCAAATAATCTCCCCTCCTCTGAATCTTGTGCCCTGCCATGTAGATGTTCTGGAAGAGCACGGAATCAATGAACCACAGGTCATCTAGAAGATATGTCCGGGCGGCGAAAGTCTCGCCACCGGTATGGTGACCTGTAAGAAATACCGCCATGTCGACATAAGAGGGCCTGTATAGCCTTGGATATATCTCCTGAAGCTCTGGAGGGCAGCGGTGTGGGCAGTGGCAAGAGCGGGCTAGCGAGTCCACTGTGATAGTGATCTGATGGCCATCTATGGAAGTGACCAGCTCTGCTGTGGTACGCGGGGATAGTCAGAGGTTCTGGAAGAACAACCGTACCAGTCGCGGGTAGATTGGCTCTGTGACTGGGGCAAGAATAACTGCAAGGCCCCTCTGAATGATATCGTGGTAAGCTGATCGGGTCAGCACTGATTTGGAGAAAAATGCTGTGTCGAACACCGACTCATGGTCGACTGCCATATGCGCATATCTAGGCGCAGGCCTATCACGCTCCTGAACTGGCTAGAGTGGTGGAGATGGTACTGGTGAATGCTCAGCTCCAGCATGTGGTGGAGATGGTGATGGTGTAAATGCAGGCGGAGCTGCAGAGGTGGATGGAATATGATCATCCTCAGCCTCATGAGCAGGTGACTGAGGTGGTGTAGGCTGTGCTGGCTCCTCCTGTGCATGAGAGGGCTCTGTTGGCTCCTCTATCCGTGGTCTGATATGGCACTGAGGTCCTTGTTGCCTCTTGGCAACAGTCTTTCGCTTAGTCATAGTCTGAAAAATAATTTAAAAACTTACAAAGGGAGTTAGTACTAGAATTAAGAATTGAAAGCATAAAATAGAAACATGCATGTTAAATAAGATAGACAAATCATATAGATGACATGAATCTATGCAAGTGACAAGATATGAAACATGATAAACAATGTAAGTATGAAATGCATCTAATGTGGAATATCATAGGCATTGAGCATATATGAGATAGCATGAACATAAGATATGAAGAATGAAGTGTGTGTGTGAGATCTGTGAAATTCGATCGATCAGAAAAAGAAGTGAGATCGATCACAAAAGTTGGATCGATTGAAAATAAGTGAGATCGATCTCCCAACTTCGATCGATCTGAGATATGAGTTCGATTGATCTCTCAAGATCGATCAGAGATACAAGTTCAATCGATCGAACTGTGCGATGAATGTAAACAGTCACAGATCTGTGACTTTGGAAGCACCGGGCCCACACGAACGTGTTCGTGGGCCATCAACACAACACATCATCAAATCCCATCACTGTAAAAGGCCCATTCTCCCAAAAATAGATTAAACACATATATATACATACGAAGCATATACACATATATATAAACATGTAAACTCAGTGCTTCGAAGCTTCAAAAATGGAGATTCAATCATGTATAAAGCATGAATGTAACATATAAAGCATGTAATCATCATATCGAAGCTTAAATCATAGATGAGATCTCGGATTTTACCTCAAAACGATGAGAAAAGTGGAGAAGGTACGAAGGAAGTGAAATCCGAGATGAGGGAGAGAGTGTAGCTTGGATCTCACTAGAGATGGAAGAGATGAGTAGATACGACGGCGACGAGGGAAGCAAGGGTTTGGAGGGTTGGATCGATCTAAATGATCAATCTTGATACCCTCCAGGTTTATTTTAAAAACATTTCCCTATTAGTTCGATCGATCGAACTGAGATTTCAGATCGATCGAACTTTGATGAACTCTCCTCAAAGTATTTTTTAAAATTTTTAAAAAATGCAAAACTAAAATTAAAAATTAGAATTAAAATTAAAAATTGTAAAATAAAATAAAATAAAATATTTTTGGATTTTTATTTTCATTTTTTTTTAAATAATAAATAAAATAAAATAAAATCTTTTTGTATTTTTGAAATATTTTTGAGAAGTAAAATAAAATGAAATGAAATGAAAATATTTTTAGATTTTTAAAATTTGAAAAGTCAAAATAAAGTCAAACAATGAAATGGAAAACTGAGATCTATTGGAACAAGAGTTCGATCGATCAGACAGAGAGTAAAAATATGCAGGTTTATTGTTCAAAAATTTGGCTAAGTGTTAGAACTTGAAGATCGATCGAACTTGGAAGTTGGATCAATCGAAGAAAATCAGATCGATCTTAGAATGTTTCGATCGATGAGACAAAGAGGTGAAATATGCAGGTTGATGCAGGCTCAAAATTTTTATAAGTGTTGAATCATGAGATCGATCAAACTTTGAAGTTGGATCGATCGAAGGTCTCCTGATCGATCTAAGAATAAGTTCAAACAATAGTACAGAGAGGTGATTTGAATGCAGGTGGATACAGGTCGAAAATTTTTCTAAGTGTTAGACCATGGTGGAAGTTCGATCGATCAAACTCTCATTTGAGATTGATAGAACTTATGCAAAATGCTTAATCACAACACAAAATTCATGCAATCCTAATCACAGTTCCTATCAATGCATATGAACCAAAAATAAGTATCTAGCCTTCGCAAGAAACAAAATGAAAGATAGAAATGAGGGAGGAATAGGGTTTTGACACCCTACGAATGCTTTTGCTAGTCTTTAATGTCTCTAGCAAGACATTGGGCTCTTTTAGCTCAGGTCAAAGATCTTGTAATGCATCCCCTCCTTGTTGGGGTGATAGATGCTTTGAACTCCACCCAACAAATGGTTCTTTGAAGATCTTGTTGGATTAAGCTCAAAAGAAACTTTTGATACTTTGTCTATGCAATCACAACCTTTGGGCTTCCATGCCCTTTCAAAGCAAGAATTTGAAACAACACTTTTAGAATGCAAGGTTGAAGATGATCCTTTGGAAGTTTTGGTCTTACACAAAAGCTCACTTCCTTGACATTGAAGATCATGACATTTATCTACAACATTAACATCTCCTTCATATTTGTCAAATGAATTGGGTGTGGGATTGAAGATATTCAACTTCACCTTCATGTGGCCAAATGAGATCTTTATTATCCCCGTCCTACAATTGATGTAGGCATTAGCGGTTGTCAAGAAATGACGGCCAAGGATAACGGGAATTTGGCTCTTAGGATTGGGGACCGGTTCCGTGTCTATGACAACGAAATCAACGGGAAAGAAGAATTTGTCAATCTTTATCAATACATCCTTAATTATACCCCTAGGCTTCTTAATGGATCGGTCGGCAAGTTGTAAAACTACCGACGTCGGTTTTAATTCACCTAGGCCTAATTTGACATAAACCGAGTATGGAAGAAGGTTAACACTTGCTCCTAAGTCAAGAAGTGCTCGATTAATGATATAATCACCAATGATGCATGAAGTAGTAGGTGAACCGGGGTCCTTAAACTTTGGCAAAGTGTTATGTTGCAAAATTGAGCTTACTTGCTCGGTCAAAACCACTTTTCTTGGTGCTTGGCTCTTGTTCTTCCACTTTTGGGTGCACAAGTCTTTCAAGAATTTGGCATAAACCAGAATTTGCTTGATTGCATCCAGAAGTGGAAGATTGACTTTCACTTGCCTAAACATTTCCATAATTTCAATGATTTTTGCCTTTTGCTTGTCTTTTGAAATGGATCCTTTTAAGGCATCCGGAAATGGAACTTTTGGTTCAAATACTTTTTTCAGAATTTTCTTTTGAACTCTCTTCACGATAAGAAGTTTTTAAATCATTGTGTTCCAAATCATTTTTCAGCAAAACTTTTTCAACATTATTTTTTAAAACTTCTTTTTCAAACACATTTTTCAAGGCTTTCTCATTCACAAGATCATGTATATGCAATGAAGGAGGAATGGGATGTGAAACAGGACGGGTGACAACTTGAGGTTGCACCGGTTCACTCTTTTCATTGGACATTTCAAATTGATTGTCCACAATCCTACCACTCCGCAAGGTAGTCACCGCATTAACATGTTCAATGGTGTAACCTTCAGATGAGGAATGGGTTTCCACAACACATTGTTGCTTAGGTGGGGCATTAATAGGCATTTTTCCCTTCTCTCTTGCATTGAGAGTGCTTGCTATTTGCCCTACTTGGGTTTCTAGCTTCGCAATAGATTGAGAGTGAGAATGAAGCAATTGAGTGTTAGCCTTTAAAGTGCCCAAAGCATTTAAAACTTTTTCTTCAAAGGCGGGACTTCTAGTATTTCCTTGGGAATAAGATTGATTGGGAAAATGAGAATTAACAAATTGATTCCCTTGTGATTGATAAGGTCTATAGCCTTGGAATCCTTGGTTTTGAAGTAGAGGTGGAATGTACTTCCCTTAAAAACCGCCTTGGGAAGGGTTTGAGCCCTCTCCTTGGTTTTTCCAAGAAAAATTCGGATGATTCCTCCAACTTGGATTATAATGAGTACCATAAGGATTGTTCCCTTGGTTCACAAAAGCTGCATTGACTTGCTCATTAAGTTCATTTTGCACTTGTTCGTGAGGACAATGAGAAGTAGAATGAAGAACACTAGAACAAGTCATACATGTTTCATTTGATACACGATGAGAATGGTTAGGGAAGGAAGATACTTGGTTCGCCGAGTTTTAGTTAATTAAAAATTGATCAAACCTTTGAGATAAAAACTTCATTTCGGCTGCTATTTCATTTGAATGGTCGACTTGATGTAAGCCAACACTCTTCCTACCTTGTGAATTTCTACCATTCTTGGATGATAATGTTCTATATAAAGAATTTTCACTCATGCTCTCATAAAGACGCCACACGTCATCCTCATGCCTATCAATGTATGAGCCACCCATGGAAGCATCAACCATACCCTTATAATTGTCTGATAAGCTCTCAAAGAAATATTAAACTAATTTCCATTTGGGCATGTCATGATGTAGACACTTCTTAAGAAACTCATTGAAGCGTTCCCATGCCTCATGAAACGTTTCTCCATCCCCATGTGAAAATTCTCGAATCGAGGTTCTCATGGCATTGGTTTTAGAAACTGGATAGTACTTCTTCAAGAACTTTTGTTGCATTTCTGCCCAAGAAGTGATTGAAAAAGGCCTAAGATTGTTAAACCAATACTTTACCTTGTCTTTTAAGGTAAATGGAAAAAGTTTGAATCTTAAAACCTCTTCCAACATGTCCGTATATTTTATGGTGGAACATACTTCAAGAAACTCATCCAAATGCTTGTAAGGTTCTTCACTTGGAAGTCTATGATAGTTAGGAAGCATTTGAATGGTTTGTGGCTTAATTTCATAATGATGTGCTCTAAATGGAGGCAATTGGATGCATGTAGGTGCATTATACTCATTAGGCACATAATGGTCTCTTAAAGCAAGAGGTAGATTAGCTACTTGAGGTGCAATATGAATACCTTGGTTTTGAATTCCTTGATTGATGTTGGGAGGTTGTGGAGCATACATTGGCCTTGGCATTCTATATGGAGCTTGGCCTTGTTGTTGTGGTGGTTGGTGAATGTATGGCCTAGGCATACCTAATGGTACTTATATGTTCTCATTGTGCACATTAGGATGAAGAATACCTTGTTGGTCTATGTGACCAAGGTCCTCAACATGATCATCATTATGGTCATCCATTGATAGATTGGTTCTATTTGAACTTCCTCTTCCCCTAGGATTTCTAACGATGGATTCAAGATACAAATCTAAAGGGGCATGAGTGGGTCTCAATGAACGACGTCCATGCATGCACAATGCAAAACACAACAAGCATAAAGAATGACAAACACTATGCCTTCACAACAATGCAATTAGACTTCTTCCACAAACACTTAATTCATACTCCCATGCTTTAACAACAATGATGCAAAGAACAAATAAGAATGCCACCACGTGGGCTCACGATTTAACTAAGAAATTAAAAACAAGCCTCCACGCGGGCCGACGATTTAACTAAGGGATTGAGTAAGAAAAAGCTCACAAAAGTCCTTTAGTACTTCAACTCCAAATTTAAAGCTTAGCTTAGCAAATTTTTTAAATTTTTAGCTTTTTACTTTCTTTGCTTTGCTTGAATGCTCATTTGCTTGCTTCTTCTCCAACAATGCACCTAGTCAAGTAAGAACAACATAATAGGTAACCAAAAAGAAAAATTAAAAGTAAAGTAAAGACACGATCAAAAGAGAACTAATCCTAATTGATTCCACAAATCCGACGTTGCCAAATCAAATCAATCACAGGCAACGGCACCAAAAACCGACCGAGTCTGCCGCACTACCGTCAAGTTTGGAGAGTGTGCATTAAGGCGAAGGCCAAGAGTTTTACATTTATAAAAGCCACTACTTCCTTTCACTATAAATATAGATAGGGCGAGTAGGGATCGTCCCAAGGGATTGTGAGGGTCGAACATGGTTGTGGAATCACTATTAGGGCTAGTAGGTCGAGTGATCAAACAATTGGTTGGTTGGTTGATTAGACTAGAGAGCAACTAAATTAAACTAAGTGATAACAAAAGAATGCAACTAAGAGCAAATAAGAGAGAGAAGAGTCTTGGGGTTTACAGATCACTACCAAGCAATGCATTTCTATACCATTGACAAGTGATTAATGAGGGCAATGTGGTGTGTTGCAATATTGGTGTGTTACGTGTTTGGTTGATTTAACAAGTAAGGATGACTAGTTAAGCATGTATTGTCTAAACATATATGAAAGGCACAATATATCTAAGCAATGAATCATATATTGTCTAAACAACATATGAAAGGCATAATAGATCAAAACAAGTCATTAATCATTTCATTAAGCTCACAATCCAAATACAACACAAGGTTAGAGACATATGATACGTGCATTCAAAAGCTTGGATCATCAAACAACAAGCATGGACGATCCTCCCATTTAACACTACACTACAACTATACTACATCTACACTACTAGCATGAAAATAAACTAAAGGAAAGGAGCAATCCATCAAGGAATAAGTACGACCCATCAAGAAAATCACAAGAGCATTCCATTAAGCACTATGTTTTGACAATCTCTAAATCTATAGCATCAACACACATAGACATGCATTAATAACACAAAATCTAGAGACAAGCACATGAACATCTATTCTAACATACATAGACATATGGATAAAATGAAATGATCAATTGAAAGTATTTAACCACATAAATCATTGAACAATCAGGATCTATATATATCAAAGTGTCAAAACACTAATTACAACACTAATCCCTCAATAATATACAAGATTAAGATATAGAAAGCATGCTTGGGGCTAACTCTAGCCCCAAGAGGATGTCTAGCCACTCATGGTGATGTTGCTCCAACCTCAAAGGCTAACTCCATGGTTGAGATTTGCTCCTTGAATGATGAAGAGTCTCCAATGGTGTCTCTAGCCTACTCCTCCTCTAAGCTTGCCTCATTTTAAAATAATTCCTAGAATTGTATATGTCTCAAATGCTAAGTATCTCCTTCTCAAAAAGTGCATCATATTCCTTTTATAGGTAAGTCAAGTGACACACAAAATGAGCTGGGGTCATGCAAAGAATATTCTCTAATGATTGGATAGAGGATAGATTGAACAAGCTAGCTTTCTAACTTTTTCGCACTGGAAGAAGTTCGATTGATCGAACCTTGGACTTGGATCGATCGAACTTGGCTGAGATCTATCGAACTTAGGCTGGATCGATCCAACTAGCTGAGCTTTTTGGGAAAAGACAAATCTGAGATATTTTGAGAGATATTTTTGGGAAAAGGACAAAAGTGGTTAATGGGTGGTACAGTTGTGGATAAGATCAATCGTTTGAATAAGGACAAAAGTGTTCGATCGATCGAAGGGTGGTGTTGGATCGATCGAACTTTGGACTTTCTGCTTTGGGTCAAGGTTTGGATCTATCTTGAAGCATTGAGACCGATCAGTGTTCGATCGATCGAACCTTGAAGTTGGATCGATCGAACTTTGCTGCTTCCTACATTTGGCTTCATTTGTTTCTTTATTTCTCCACTTTGCTCCTTTTCTTTATTTAATCCCAGAATTGCTTCAATTAAGCTTTTATTTGGCTGAGTTAACTTATTTTCGGGATAAGTGCCTGAAAATGGAAATAATACGAAATCAATCTAAAACGGTAAAGTAAGATAGATAAAGGTACTAGAATGCCCAAGCTTAAGGGGTTTAAATACGCACTTTTCAGCGCTCATCATGATCTATCTAATAACAATTCTATAAATGTATTACGCTAAATAGAATGTTATAATCATTGGACAAAAACAATACCAAACCAAACTTTTCAAAGCAAGCACGTAAATCTAGAAACAAGCATATGTTTGTTTATATTTGCTCATAAGCACAATTGACCAACTATGAAACCAATTGCAATACTAGACCCAAATTGACAAACAATTCCATTAGACATATATTCTGCATTTATTTGTATATATGTCGATTTTAAAAGAAAATTAAATTTCACAATTATTTAATTTTACTTTATCTTTATACATATTATTTATGCAACGTGAGTGAAAAATTACGAGTTCCTAAACTATAAGCTCTGATACCACATGTAAATTATACTTATTTATGTTAAGCATTAATCCCAAATTTACATGAATTTCATATCTTATAACTTCATGATTTTCACATATCTATAATGCATATTTTCACATATCTATAATGCATAAATAAATAGTTACATATAATTAACTCGTTCTGTAATTGTAAAACTAGAAGAGATCAAGGCAAACGTCGAGATCCTTTTTGCGAAACGAACAACATGCTAAATTGCAATGGTCAAAGCGTGGAAACCGATTTCTCTCTCTTGACTTTTTGCACACATAAATATTATACGTGTTGTTTTCATTAGCGTAGATAACTGATGGGAATATGCACTTTTATAAAGGTAGAGAGATGATCAGTTTCCTTTTAGTACCTTTAATTTCACTTTCCATCAAAGTAAGGAATAAATAGGAAAACACTTCACCAATAATTAATTACCAAAAATGTAATTTATAAATTGACCAAATAATATAATATTAATCTGATATTAATTTTATTTAACCACCAAATAATAGAAGTAAATTACATGTCCAAATCATGTTGGCCACAAATATAAAGAAATATCTTACATAACTATATGGGAAAAATATAGCAATGATAATAATTCAATATATATATATATATATATATATATAGAATCTGAGTCTCACCATTTAACTCATATTCTCGCAACAAAACTGACAATCCCAAAATAAAAAAGGAAGTAGAAAGTCAAAATAGAACTCACAAGTCGATGTTTCGCTTGATTAAGTTACGTGACACTGAAGATTGGGGATGAAGTCGCAGTATGAATGATTCGAAGTACTCATTTTGCCGAGAATCGCAGAAAACTAGTATTCACAATGGGGAGAGAAACTATCGAAGCCGTGAAGACGTGTGTTATTTGATCTGTTCTAAGAGCGAAAATGAATAACTGGCATTGGTGGGAAGTTCAAAGTTGGGCCGCCACATTAATAAATTACACTGAATATCCCTGAAGTTAATGTACACCAACCTCCCCTCTTGTTTATTAAATTACACAGACCTCCCCTATCAGACTTTGTGATACCCCCTAATTTCGGAACACGGGTTGATCAAATCCGCGAACAAAATTAAGGGATATCAAAATAATTAAAGTATTTCAAACAAGCATAGAGTACAAAAGAAAAATAAAATAAAAAGAATAAATAACTCGCAAAAGGAAAATCTATTAAATAATAAATCCATTAATAATTCGCCAATGGTTACAACCCGGGAATCCTGTAACTCAAGAACCCTTTAACCAAAATCCACTATCCAGAAATTCATCAATATATACTGAAGAATGGATAAGTCCTCCAGTTGCGGATCCTCAATCTTGAGACTTGGAACTTCTAATAACCTGAAAAACAAATCGCAGGTTAAACCTTACGAGCAAGCTCTCTTTACCGGGCCTCCGAAAATCAATAAACAAATCATATCTCACCAAAACCAATCCTATTAAAGTTTTTATCTTTAATAAACAATGATACACATATATATAAATAATTATATATAATACACCAACCACATCCATTAATAAGTTCATTAAATTTAAAACCATTAAATAATGATTAAATTAATAATTATTTCTAAACCAATCCACAATTTCTTTTAAAAAGAAATTCATTTAACTTTAATTCAATCCTAAACAATTATTAAATCATTTAAATAATAAAGTATAATTAAACGAATAATATATTTAATCCAATCCCTAATAATAATTGTAATTATTTAAATCACATATCCAATATCAAGCTTTGACAAATCATTTATATCTGCACCAATATTATTTTATTAATATAAAATAATATACTAATCTTTAAATATTAAATTATTCTAATATAAGAATATTTAATCCAAATCCAACTTACACATTTAATAACCATAGATGAAATTTTAATCATCTAACACATAGCAATTTAATTACGTTTTGGCAAATAAACCATACCATTATAAATATATTTATTTATACATTGACAATTCAACCATGTCTCTACAAGTATATTTACTTATACATTTGGCAAATCAACCATGTCATTATAAATATGTTTATTTATATATTGGCAACTCAACTATACCTCCATAAGTATATTTATTTATATATTAGCAATTCAACCATGCCTCCACAAATATATTTATTTATACTTTTAAAATAACAACTCATCCATGCTTACTATGTATGTATTTTATTCATACAAATACCTAGGTAGTATATTTAAGCCCCTGACAACTCATTCATGCTTATAATTCAATCATGTACCAAACCTTAAAATTAATTTAACAACAAAACAAATCATACATAGGCATTCCTTTCAAATTATACGCATATCATTAATTTAACAATAAGCCTATCAAGACATACCAAAATAAGAAAAATAATATTAATCATCTTAAATAATATAAACATGTACACATATTTTATTTAGTATATATATATATGGGTGTGTGTATAACACCTTCCTTAATAATCCTTGATTATTTAAAACTATATATACATATATATCAATATATATATATATATATATACACACTTCATTCCATAAAAAATATAAATTAATTAAACCATATTAGAAATGACTTCCCATAAATACTCCATCTCGGTTTAAATAATTTTCTAACACCATCTCACTAAAATGTAAATATCTCCTATTACGATGGGAATCTAATGAAAGAGGACGAAAAATCCTTAAATTTGAGCTCAAGAATGACCCAATTTCAATTTAAAATGAATGAGTTATGACCGTTTCAATTTCAAGTAACAAAATAAGTAAAATAATAGGCTGAGCTCAATCACTACTATGAGCGTGACCACACAGGATTAATGACTAAGATATTGACACGTGGCACACTCTAATTTATTGCTGCATCAACTCTGATGGTGCGCGCCGCACCAGATTCTTTTTCCATTCACCAGATCTAATCTATGGTCCATTTATGCGGTACACTGAGTTTGTATGGAACCACACAACACCGGATCAATCTACTTAACTTTAAATGATCCAATGGCCAGATCAGTGTGTGTACCAAATTCCTATGCACCGTCCTACACTAGATTTCAACCCTATTGTTGGGCCGATAATACAAACGCCTCCAGTCTGTGCGTAAATTATATATATATATATATAATTTTCCAAACACACACACACATATATATATAATCTAATAAATTCCTAAAAATACAGAAAAATACCAAAAAAATTTCAGAAAAATCATAGAAAATTCCAAAAATTCTAGAAACCCTAATTACCCGTCTTGGGTCATAAATCAAGCATATCAATTGATTTAAAAAATAAACATAACCCATACATTTATCAATTTAAAATCCAAAGTTTAAAATATATAAAAAAATATAACAATTCATTCTTTTAATTTATCCAATCTAACCACAATTTAATCAAATAAACTAACATAATGCTTTTGATTAATTCGTTATAACCATGATTTAAATTAATAATTTAATTAAAGTCTTGATACTCAAGGTGAAATCCTTATGGGTTCTAATAGGAAAGTTAGAGAAGAACTCACCTGAAGGTTTTGAAACGAAATCGACGCTTTAAGTTTTGATTGTTTCTACAAATTTCAGCGTTTTCTTTCTCTAATCCGGCCTCTTCTTTGTCAGCCTTATCCTCTTCTTTCTCTACTTCTCTTATTTTTCTAATGTGTAAACCTTTAACTCTAAAGTCTTATGTGTATATTAATACACATTAAAATTCAAATTTTATTCCTACTATGATTACTAAATAAAATAATAATATTTAAATAATATATATATATATATATATATTTATATACATATATATTATATTATATATATAAATATCATCCATAAATAATCATTAGTTAAATAAATCATATACACCTATATATGTCAATATATATATTGACATATATACCCCTCCATAATAATTATTAATTAATTATATTTATATACATATAATTATATATATATATATATATATATATATATATATAATTATGCAAAGATAATTATTTAAATATTTTTATAACTATGGGTCTTTAATAATTAACCAAACAAGACTTCCTTCAAGCCCAAAACCACATTCATTGGTCTCACTTCTCTTAAGCCCAATCCAATTAAAATAAAATAATTAAATTAAATCTAATAATTACAAATAATTAACAAACAATTCACATAAGTATAAATACACACGAATCAAATAAACAATTCCACAAAGCAAAACACCATATTAATTCAACAAATATAATCACGAAATATAATCTAATTAAATAAGATAATTAATCTAAGCACTCAATTAAATAAAATAAATTATTTAAAAATAAAATAAAAGTAATTAATTCTAGTTAAATCAAACAAATCATTCAAAAATAAAATAAAAGTAATTAATCACAATTAATAAATCTTTTAAAATTTCGGGGTATTACATTCTTCTCCCCTAACAAAATGAATTCCATCCTCGGAATTCACGAATCAATGAAATGAAAACTTTGATTAGTTAATTTCAAATTTTATTGTTCCCTTTATCCATTTAGAAATTAACCCATCCACACATACTCATAATTAGCAGGCATATCTCGTAATTAGCTAATTCTATATTTATATAATCGATAAATATAAGTACACATTAGAGACTCTCACTGGACTAAAGCAGTCTCAACTGGATAGTGGGTATCTCATGCAAAATACACACAAAGGTGGCCACGAGTCCTCCTTTTACCAGGGCCTACACATCCTTAATTCCAACTACCCATCTCAATTGGTAATATACGCTTCCATCCTAACCACTGATCCTGAAACTTAAACTCATATTGTGACACATATCTATTCATATGTAAAATTCATTCTATCCAAACATAAAAGTAAACTATTCAACCATATTATTTCAATGGCATACCATCCAGCTATTCCATTGACCTGATACGAATAAGTAGGACTTAACTCTATGGTTAATCCGTTCCTTTATAAGTATAAATAGGTAGGACTTAACTATTCTGTTAATCCATCCCTAAAATACACAAATAGGTAGGACTTAACTTTTCCGTTAATCCGTCCCTCAAATACCCCCATATGGTGCCTAAATTTATAAAATCAATTGATGTAATATATATAATTATACATCAAATAATCCAGAAGTAAGCATAATAAAAATTCAATAAATACATGATTATATTATATGCCAATACATTATTAAAATCACATAAATATACATTGAAATTGCTAGAATAATATTAAGCAACTAAATCATTCATTCACAACGTGTAAGTTTATTAAAATTCCATATTGTTTAAGTCCTTAGCATATTGATGTATATTATACATTTTGAGATTTTAACCAGTCTATTTCAACCATTTAAATCACCTAATTTGATCTAAATAACCTTAGAACACCCCAAGCTTCAAAGCAGAACTTAAAAACCAATTCTGCAACTACATTCATCCTCCATAAACAATACTGAGTGTACAAGTAATAACTTTCCACAATTCAGTTATCTACTCTATCTCGCACATGTGTTTACTGTGTGAACGTAAACTATCGACTTTCATGGTCTATGGCACTAAATCAGTTTTCACGATAAAAGATTGTCTCCCTACATACTAATTTAACATACGATCCTGGCACCTACGCTCTTGCCTCTTCAAATACCTTCCAAATCGATGTCTTACCATTTGTTGATAACACTAAACGATTTAACTTTAGGACACACTAACAAACTGAATATAGAATACAATAAATCCTAAACTTAAGCTCTAAGTAAAAGAGTACACGACGCGGAAGTCACACAACGAAAGCCATCCTAGGGACACTTGAACTTGGAGTGCTTTGATACCAACTGTAATACTCTCTAATTTTGGAAAACGGGTTGATCAAATCCCGCGCACAAAATTAAGGAATATCAAAACAATTTAAGTATTTCAAATAAGCACATAGTACAAAAAGAATAAAATAAAATAAAAAGAATAAATAACTCGCAAAAAAAAAATCTATTAAATAATAATTCCATTAATAATTCTCCAATGGTTACAACTCGGGAATCCCGTAACTCAAGGACCTCTTAACCAAAATCCACTATCTAGAAATTCATCAATACATATAAAAGTAATAATATCCTACTTTGAAATAAAATAGAAAGAATGGATAAGTCTTCTAGTTGCGGATCCTCAACTTTGAGACTTGGAACTTCTAATAACTTGAAAAACAAATCGCGGGTTAAACCTTACGAGCAAGCTCTCTCTACCAGGCCTCTGAAAACCAATAAACAAATCATCTCTCACCAAAACCAATCCGATTAAATTTTTTATCTTTAATAAATAATGATATACATATATATAAATAATTATATATAATACACCAACCACATCCATTAATAGGTTCATTAAATTTAAAACCATTAAACAATGATTAAATTAATAATCATTCCTAAACCAATCCACAATTTCTTTTAAAGAGAAATTCCTTTAACCTTAATTCAATAAAAAACAATTCTTAAACCATCTAAATAATAAAATATAACTAAACGAATAATATATTTAATCCAATCTCTAACAATAATTGTAATTATTTAAATCATATATCCAATTTCCAAGCTTTTACAAATCATTAATGTCTGCACCAATATTATTTTATGAATATAAAATAATATTACCAACCTTTAAATACTAGATTATTCTAATATAAGAATATCTAATCCAAATTCAACTTACACATTCAATAACGATAGGTGAAATTTTAATCATCTAACATATAGCAATTTAATTATACTTTGACAAATAAACCATACCATTATAAATATATTTATTTATACATTAGCAATTCAACCACGCATCCACAAGTATATTTATTTATACATTTGGCAAATCAATCATGCCATTATAAATATATTTATATATATATTTGCAACTCAACCATGCATCTATAAGTATATTTATTTATATATTAGCAATTCAACCATGCCTCCACAAATATATTTATTTATACTTTAAAAATAGTAACTCATCCATGCAAACTATGTATATATTTTATTCATACAAATACCTAAGTAATATATTTAAGTCCCTAACGATTCATCCATGCTTACAATTCAACCATGTACCAAACCTTAAAATTAATTTAACAACAAAACAAATCATACATAGGCATTCCTTGCATATTATACACATATCATTAATTTAACAACGAGCCTATTAAGATATACCAAAATAAGAAAAATAATATTAATCATCTTAAATAATATATATATATACACATATATTATTTAATATATACATATACACATATATTATTTAATATATGTATATATATATATAGCGTGTGTGTGTGTGTGTATAACACCTTCCTTAATAATTCTTGATTATTTAAAATCATATATACATATATATCAATATATATATATATATATATATATATATATATATATATATATACTTCCTTCCATAAAAAATATAAATTAATTAAACCATATCATAAATGATTTTCCATAAATACTCCATCTCAGTTTAAATAATTTTTTAACACCGTCTCACTAAAACATAAATATCTCCTATTAAGATGGGAATCTGATAATGAAATTGGTACTATTGGAAAGAGGACGAAAAATCCTTAAATTTGAGTTCAAGAATGATCCAATTTCGATTTCAAATGAATTAGTTGTGAACATTTCAATTTCACGTAACAAAACAAGTAAAATAATAGGTTGAGCTCAATCGCTACTGTGAGTGCGACCGCACCGAATTAAAGACTAAGATATTGACCCGTGGCGCACTCTAATTCATTACTGCATCAACTCTGATGGTGCGCGCCACACCAGATTCTTTTTCTACTGACCAGATCTAATCTATGGTCCATTTATGCGGTGCACTAAGTCTCCATGGAACCGCATAACACCGGATCAATCTACTTAACTTTAAATGATCCAATAGCCCAGATCAGCGTGTGTACCAAATTCCTATGCACCTTCCTACACTAGATTTCAACCTTATTGTTGCGCCTCCCGTCTGTGCGTAAATTATATATATATATATATATATATATATATATATATATATATATAATCTAATAAATTCCTAAAAATATAGAAAAATACCAAAAAAAATTCAGAAAAATCATAGAAAATTCCAGAACATCTTAGAAAATTCCAGAAATTCTAGAAACCCTAATTACCTGTCTTGGGTCATAAATCAATTGAGATCAAATTATTCTAAAAATAAACACAACCCATGCATTTATCAATTTAAAATCCAAAATTTAAAATATATAAAAAAAAATATAGCAATTCATTCTTTTAATTTATCCAATCTAACCGTGATTTAATCAAATAAACTAACTTAATGCTTTTGATTAATCTGTTCTAACCATGATTTAAATTAATAATTTAATTAAAGTCTTAATACTCAAGGTGAAATCCTTATGGGTTCTAATAGGAAAGTTAAAAAAGAACTCGCCTGAAGATTTTGAAATGTAACCGACGCTTCAAGTTTTGATTGTCTCTTTAAATTCCGGCGTCTTCTTTCTCTAATTCGGTTTCCTCTTTGTCAGCCTTCTCATCTCCTCTCTCTACCTCTTCTATTTTTCTAACGTGTAAACCTTTAACCCTAAAGCCTTATGTGTATATTTATACAGATTAAAATCCAAATCCTAAGCCTATTATGATAACTAAATAAAATAATAATCTTTAAATAATATATATATATATATATATATATATATATATTGTATTATATATATAAATACCATCCATAAATAATCATTACTTAAATAAATCATATATACCTATATATGCCAATATATATATTGACATATATACTCCTCCATAATGATTATTAATTAATTATATTTATATACATATAATTATATATATATATCTATATATTATGCAAAGATAATTATTTAAATATCTTCATGTATAACATGAGCTTTTACTAATTAACCCAACAAGACTTCTTTCAAGCCCAAGATCACATCCATTAGTCTCACTCCTCTTAAGCCTAATCCAATTAAAATAAAATAATTAAATTAAGTCTAATAATTATAAATAATTAATAAACAATTTACACAAATATAAATACACACAAATAGTTAAAAAATGCACGTGGTTTTGGGTGTGAAAGTGAAAAATAAAAAAGGAACAAAGTGTGTGGTCAAAGTTGGACTACTAAAAGATAATTCAAATGGAAAAAATAGAAATAAACTTGGACTAGAAAGCATATAAATATATGGGAAAATTACATATAAATGGAGTTAAAGTTCTATATTTACTTAGAGACTGAGTCAAAGTTCCATATTTCTCTAAAATGGATTGCTGAGGTGGCACATGGTTTTTACTGTTTAGAAAATTGTGGTGCCTAAAATGCCCTTCCCTAACAAAAAAGTAGTACCTTCAGTTCAAAAAAGTAGTACCTTCAGTTCAAAAAAGTAGTACCTTCGGAGAAAAAGTAGTACCTTCGCGGGTGTTTAAAAAACATGGTACCTGGACACCAAAAAGTAGTACATTCAGTTCAAAAAAGTAGTACCTTCGAAGAAAAAGTAGTACTTTCGCGGAAGGATATTTTAGGCACCACAATTTCTAAACAGTAAAAAACCATAGCAATCCATTTTAGAGAAATATGAAACTTTGACTCAGCCTCTAAATAAATATGAAACTTTGATTCCATTTATATGTAATTTTCCTTAAATATATCTGATGCAATACGGATCTGATCAAAATTTCAAAGACTTTGTACTCATAATTTCTCTCTGGTCTCTCTCTCCGTCTCTCTCTCATGGAGAATTGTAAGCAGCCACTTCTCTCCCAAAGTGAAGATGAGCAGATGTATCCAGATAATCCACACGGCATTCTGATAGCATCAAATAGTTCTTTCTATACATCGTCCTTCGTTGTCGATGAAAATGACATCCAGCCCATCAATGGAGTTAGAGATTTCTTCAGAGAGTTAAAGGTTGAGTCATGGAAGCTCTGGAAAATCGCCGGACCGGCCATCTTCACCTCCATTTGCCAATACACCCTCGGTTTCATTACTCAGACCTTCGCCGGCCATCTCGGAACTCTTGAACTCGCCGCCATCTCCATCGAGAACAATGTCATCGCGGCCCTCTCTATTGGGATCATGGTAACAAATAGTCTATCTTAACAAAAAATTCTTGCATCTGATATTCAATTATGAGATCGATTGATCTCTAAGAGTCTGGATCATCTAAGAGTCTGGATCATCTGCAGTACTTACAATGTAGGACTGTGATCTGTAAAGTGATCACAATCGTCTACTGCAATACAATATCATACTGTATCATACTGCATGTTGTGAGGATCCACTCACAACTTTTAAGAAGTTGGGATCCTTAACAATACACTGTTAGGTGTTGTAATAGGGCGATCACAACAACTTCTAACGTGTCTGGATCCTATGTAGTTACATTGTTGTGTGTTGTAATGGAGCGATCAAAACAGTCCGTTGCTATACAGTACCATGCTGCATGTTGCGAGAATCCACTCACTTCTAATAAGTTTGGATCCTCTGTAAGACACTACTATGATTTAATTTATAAAGTGATCATAGCCGTCCATTGCACAACAATACTAATTATAAGTGATTATCATACTATGATTTCCTCACCTAGAAATGTATCATACTCTCAAAGTTGTTAATACATTAGTTTTGAATTCATATTAAATTGTCAGTACTAATTAGTGAATTTTAATGGAACAACAGTTGGGAATGGGAAGTGCGCTGGAAACACTTTGTGGACAAGCTTTTGGAGCTGGGCAGATCAATATGTTAGGGATCTACATGCAGAGATCATGGGTTATCCTCAATGCCACTGCCCTAATACTGATGCAAGTCTACATCTTCGCCGCGCCGCTTTTGAGGCTCATCGGACAGACAGATGAGATATCGGAGGCAGCCGGAACTTTAGCAGTGTGGATGATTCCTCAGCTCTTTGCTTACGCGATGAACTTTCCGATATCAAAGTTCTTGCAGGCGCAGAGCAAGATCATGGCAATGGCGGTGATCTCCGCGGTGGCTTTACTCTTCCACACCTTCTTCAGCTGGTTGTTTATGCTGAAGTTGGGGTGGGGACTGGTGGGTGGAGCCATTGTGCTGAACTTGTCATGGTGGTTCATAGTGGTGGCTCAGCTTCTGTATATCTTGAGTGGGACTTGTGGTAGTGCTTGGTCTGGCTTTTCATGGAAGGCCTTTCAGAATCTGTGGGGCTTCGTTAGGTTGTCTCTTGCATCTGCTGTAATGATCTGGTGAGACTCGTTTTTCGAAAAATCCTTTAATGCCCCTGAAATATTTTCTCTTTACACTTCTTCTTTTCTACTGTAATAATTAAAAAAAAAAAAAAAAAAAAAATGTCTTTTATAATTTTTTTATTTTAGAAAATTTATTCAGTTTATAGTCCAGAGAACTGACTTTAAAAAAGAACTGCACTTTCCTTTTAAAAAAGTCGACCAAAGATCGAATTCCAAACGCTCTTCTCCTTTATTTTTTTTCGTGTTTTAACTGAGAATTCCATGCACAACCACTACATTAATGTTACATGTTAGTTGTTTCAAGTGTTATTGTATCATTAAATACAATATACACTGATTATAATCAAATATAATATAATATATATGAATTGCTCTTGGATAGGTGTGAAATTAAATCTGTATGACCACAAATAACAGGGATCTGGTCCAGTCGATATGGTCACTTTAATGGTCACACCTGTTTAATTAATATATTACTTGATAGCTTTCTTTATTTCTTAGTCAATGTTTCCAATTTTGGTAGCTTTCAATATTTCTAAGTCAATGTTTCCGATTTATGTTCTTATCTTTCCAATATTTATGCGGCTTGGAGATATGGTATCTTACCGTATTAATTCTCTTTGCTGGATTTTTAAAGAATGCAGAAATTTCAGTGGACGCCTTCTCCATATGGTGAGTGTGTTATGTCGCACATTAATTAATATTAAAAAATAAGGCATACAAATGGTTCCCGTATAACTGACCCTCAACAACTCAAGATTGAAGGTTTCAAAGCGAATAAAATTAAACGTTTCAGCCTCAAAGTGCTTTCTCACATTCTAAACTGTGATTTTCAATTTTTCAACCATATCCATGATCAAACTTTCAATTAGAGGGCCAAATAGTGAGTTAAATTTAATAAATAAAAAAATTAATGGCAATAAAAATTTTTCCAGATGCATGTATAAACGATATGAGAAAAATAAATAGGAAGAATATAAGGTAACAGTCTATTAATAAAGTAGTCATTGTCCAATATTCTTAACAAATAATATATATATATATATATTGCAAGACTTACAAGTAATAAGCACTTTTATTATTAAATTTGAATTTTTTAATTCAAGCCAAAAGGTTTAAAAGAGTCATAAATAATTTATTTCACAAACCATCTTTATAAGTAACTATAATGTAAAATTTTGGGAGGTCAACTTTAATTTTCTTATAAAAAATTACCTTCAATAACCATAAATAATTTTTGTTAATAGAATTTTGAAAATTATCTGGAGATTCAAATTGTCCATTTATAAATTGACGAGAGATTTTGATTGTGAAATTCATAATAGTTTTTTTTTTTCCTCTCCAAAAAGTGGTTACAGAGTGTGATTGTCGGATTAATTTGATTAGATTTATATTCATTATAATAACAATCATAACATTAACCCTTCCAATATTTTGTGGTTTTTTTTACACATCGGAAGCAAATGAATAAATTGGCAAAAGTAGTTATAAAATGTGATCAAGTCAATCACGTGGGACTCTAAATGTGAGCCCCACCAACTCTTCTTATGATGGTGTTTTTCTTAAGTTGTTACAAGTATTATTACTATATTGCGGACTTGTAGTGGTACTTTTTATATAATATAAGTCGTTACAAGTATTATTACCATATTGCAGACTTTGTAGTAGTCCTTATTATTATTGCATTTGCAGCATGAACATCTTGGGCTGGATAATCATGGAAGCTATTGGATTGAATGCAGCCGTAGGGTTTGTAACAGAAGCCCCTCCCTACTGAATTATTTACCTTCTACAATTAATAAAAATTGCACCAAAAATATTAACAACACATAAAATTAGCTATAAAAATAATAATAAAATTTTGATTAACTATTCTTACTAATTGTAATTTGGATAAATGTACAGAGTAAGAGTGTCAAATGAACTCGGTGCAGCCCACCCTAGAACGGCCAAATTCTCGGTGGTTGTGGTCGGAATAACTTCGTTCTTGTTCGGCCTCTTCCTCGCAATGATTTTGATGATTACCTAGAAGCAGTACCCATCCATATTTACAGACAATGCAGAAGTCAAAGAGCTTGTATATGAGCTTACACCATTGCTAGCACTTAGCATTGTCATTAACAATGTTCAACCTGCTCTCTCTGGTATTTATTAATTTCAAAATTTTAATTCTTTGTGTCTATACTTATATTATTGTGAAACTAATTGATATTATGAGCTAAGATATGGAGTTTAATGACGGGACATGATTCATGTAACCGATTCCAAATAGTTCAGAAAAAAAAAAGAAAAAAAAAAAAAAGGATTATTGAGTTGAATTAATTGGAGGTGATTGAATTGTTGCAGGGGTGGCCATAGGAGCTAGATGGCAAGCAATTGTTGCATATGTGAACATTGGGTGCTACTATGTGTTTGGTGTTCCTATGGGTCTCATCATGGGTTACAAACTTGACATGGGCGTGAAGGTAAATAACACCTTCTCTCCACTGGAATTATTAATTAATATATGGTTTCTATTATTCTACTTTTGAATTCTTTTATTATAAAAGAAAATAAGAATACAATTAAAACACAGATATTTACGTGTTTCACCTCACAAATTGAAATTTCACCAACAACAAAATAAATTACAAGCACATAATAATTAAAAACTGCTTCCATCATAGAATTACCTAATAAATGCAAGAATATAAAAAACTAAAAAAAAATTCTGATCAAGAACACGCCCCCAAACATCCACCTTAAGAATAGATATTGAGTGTGTCAGGTGTATGGTGCATCAGCTCATCCTATCTGTACGTGTATAACACACGTCCGCACGTGCACAACACGTATTGCTCATATGAGCATGGTGCACGATGCGCCAGGCACACCCAATACCTTCCCCCACCTTAGGGGCAGAGCGGCTCGAACTGTAAGATAAACACATGGGATAACTGATAAGATGCACATTACTATCAAACTCCACGGTCTTTATAATTACTAAAATAGTATCCAATTGCTTAAAGTGGACACATGTTAGAGATTTACCTAAAAATCTAACACCTTTATTCTTCTTTTAAGACTGATTTTGATTTCTCACTTCTCCGTCCTGAATAAATTTTGCTTCAAAGCCCCCATTTAAAATGGTCACTTTGGACCTGTCCTGCTTAGACAACGACCTGACATGTTATCACCTTGTGGCTTTGCATGTTACCATACAACATACAAATGTGGAAAATTACAAAAATCAGTAAAAGATGTTATTGTTCTTGCTACACTTGGAAACATCTTCATATATGTTGGTATATATCTCTCTCTCACCCACGCAAAGTGCATGTACATCTCATTTTCAAGATAAGCTAAAGTTTAAGAACATGAATTAATCCATTTATTTTACCGAAAAAAAAAATAATAATAATCCATTTTTTTTTTTTTAATGGTGATTCTTATTGATTTATCATTATTGATAATTTTCAGGGAATTTGGTGGGGAATGCTGAGTGGAACAATTTTACAGACGTTCGTCCTTTTCTGGATTATCTATAAAACAAATTGAAAAAAAGAGGTAATTAGAACTACATGCATATTAATTTCATGCAACCAAACATAACTTTAACAAAGTGAAGTGTGTGGTTAATTTAATCCGGTGATAAATGCAGGCTTCTATTGCTGGTGAAAGAATAAAACAATGGGGAGGGGAATCAGATGTGATAGAGCATGATGTAGAAAGAAGAAACCGAGAAGAGAAAGCGTAGCAGAAGAAGAAGCCATGCATGCACAAAATTTAGCAAAATTTATTTATTTACAAGTGAGAATAATCCAAGTTTGCTTCATCTTCCTGATCCAAACAGATTCAATTCTTCTCAAACTGATCGCATCAAATTGATCCCTTCCACTCCTTCTCTACTTCTTGTGCTTGAAAATTCTTCACACACACACGCGCGCGGGGTTGGTATGCTCTTGGATGAAGTGGTTGGTTGTTGTTTTCTTTTGTTTTTTCTAGTTGGTACTCACACGCACTGAAACTCAAACTTCTAACCTCCCTTTGGGAAGTAGGGGCTTGGTACCGCTAGGTCATTGGTTTATTATTTTCCGGTTTTTTGATGTATTTTTTTATTATTGCTGTTGTTTGGATTTAGCCTTTCTGGTCTTCTTTTTGGTCTGCTATGGCCTCTAACTTGGTTTGCTCTGCAACTTTGTTGGATATGTAAAATCTTATTTAATAAAATAAATAAATACTAATAATAATCCATTGTTTCACCAATGATATATTTCATTGGCAAAATACAGTGCTTCCTTTAAAAGCCAGTGTTTTTTTTATCTTGATTTTATTGACATTACTTTTGTGCTACATTTTGAAAAAAAAAATATATGTATATATATATATACACACACACACACACACACATACAATGCCATAATTATGAGAATTGGTAAAACTTCCCTTCACATCTTCTCTTATTAAGTGTTTTTTTCTTTTCGGATAATTAAGACTGTAATTAAACAGAAAAAATATACCAGTATACTTAGCACAACAAAGTCGAAAAGAAAGGCCCAGTGATATAAAACAGAACCCAACTGTTGGATTGGTTATGAAAGACCCAACACAGACAAACAAAAGCCCACTCATAAAATGGCAACACCAACCTTTGGCAAAACAAGTCCAAAGCCCAGGCCCTGAAACAATAATATCCAACAAATGGGATGGTGGGAATCAACAACTTGAAAGTATCTATGGTAAGATTTGGTTATGGTGGTGGTGGTGGTGGAGTAATGGCGAAGAAGAAGAAGGGGTTGAATTGTGATGATTCGAAGAAGGAGCTAGGGAGGTTCCATTCTCCGGCAATAGTCTATGCAAATGGGCATTGGCATTTCCTATTAAATTTTATTTTTTTATTTACCATTTTCCATCTTCGTCACATTTTTTATCTCCTCTCTCATTACAACGTTTTTTTTTTTTTCCTAGAGAACCCACATCTCCCTCCTCTCTCATTATTATAATCACTTTTATTCTCACATATTTCTGTATTTTAGGACTCTTCAAAGTTTTGAAAGTAGCAATTTTTTTTCACAAAATAGGAATAAAATGATTAAAGAATTTTGTTGGAGCATTGGACCTGATTTTTCTAACATCAGGTTTTATTGTTCTTTAACTTAAATTATTTTATAGTTTTATTATTTTTTGTTTGTTATCATAAAATTATAAATTTTGTTTGTGAGTTATGACCATTTATTTATGTGTATTAGAAAGTATAAATCTAGATATGAAAAACTCAAAAAGAAGAGAATAATAGAAAATCTAATTCAATCTTAAAAAGAAGCTATTGACAACTAATAATTGATAAATCAAGAAGGGGTGAATTGGATTTTTTTTTTTAAAGAAAAACTTCTTTCAACACTTCTATAAATATAAATGGTCAAGACTCACACATTCAATCACAAATGCTAAGTGATTTTACAAGGAAAATCTCTCTCAAGTAGAGATCCAAAACCTTAGTTTCTGGCCTCGACCAGTGTAAGCTCCACTAATTGTAATGCAAGTAAATACACATTCAGCTGTGTCTCACTTTTCAGACACCCTAGCTCACAACAACACATACAAATATTCCCCCTGTTCTAAGCAACCCTGCTTCGACCTTATAAGCTCTCACAACTCTCGAAATACATTGAAAATGGTGAATAACAATAGTACTTAAGCTATTACAAAGGGCAAAATTGATTACACAGTTTAAAGTATCAAATAACGGCAACAAAACTTCATTATGCTGAATCTGTGTTTTGAGGGGTAAATCTGAAATTTCGTATCAACACAAAATAAAACTTGATTCCCAGTGCCTTATATCAACATTACACACATGCTTAATTGATAATCTCAATGGTACAAGCAATGTTTATCACAATCATAGCTCAATAAAGACTTATATATTCTGCTCAAAACCCTAAAACGTAGGGTTTCAAAATAAGGTCAAAATCACAAATGACAAAAAAAATAAAATAAAATAAAATAATTCATGTGCTTAAGCTTTAGGTTATCTTGAAAATGGGATGTACACTTTGGGTGTGTGTGTGTTATATCCCAACATATATGAAGATGTTTCCAAGTGGAGCAAGAACAATAACATCTTTTACTGAATTTTGTAATTTTCCACATTTGTATGTTGTATGGTAACATGCAAAATCATATCTAGAAATTAAATTAAACATAAGTACACCTACATACTGAACATGCGAGGTCGTTGTCTAAGCAGGACAGGTCCAAATTGACCATTTTAAATGTGGCCTTTGGAGCAAAATTTATTCAGGATGGAGAAGTGAGAAATCAAAATCAGTCTTAAAATAAGAATAAAGGCGTTAGATTTTTAGGTAAATCTCTAACATGTGTCCACTTTAAGCAATTGGGAACGATTTTAATAATTATATATAGAGAGTGTGGAGTTGATAATAGTGTACACCTTATCAGTTATCACATGTGCTTAGTTTATGGGCCGTGTCGTGCTGTCCCTAAGGTGAGGAAGATATTGGGTATACCTGACGCATCTTGCAACGGACTTATCTGAACCATACGTGTTGTGTACGCGCGGCGTATGTTATGCATGTACGGCTAGGATGAGCTGGTGCACCATGCACTCGACACACTCTATATCTATTCCTAAGGTGGATGTTTGGGGGCGTGTTCCTGATTCGAATTCTTCCAAGAGTTTTATTTTTATTATTATTTTTTTTTTATGATATTCATGCACTTATTATGTAATTATAGTTCTATAGGAGTATGATGGAAGCAATTTTTCATTATTATGTGCTTGTAATTTATTTTGCTCTTCGTGAAATTTCAATCCGGTGGAACAAGTAAATCTTTGTGTTTTAATTATATTCTTATTTTTTTTATAATAAAAGAATTCAAAAAAGTAGAATAATAGAAACCATATATTAATTAATAATTCGATTGAGTGGAGAGAAGGTGTTATTTACCTTGACGCCCATGTCAAGTCTGTAACCCACGATGAGACCACCGGGACACCAAACACATAGTAGCACCCAATGTTCACATATGCAATGAGTGCTTGCCATCCTGCTCGTATGACCACCTTTGCAACAATTCAATCACCCCCATTTTTATTTTTATTTATTTATTTATTTTTCTAGTTGAAACTCACACACACATATCTCTACTGTAGTTCGAACCCTTAACTTCTCTTTGAGAAATAGGGGTTTGGTATCGCTAGGTTACTAACCCATTAGTCAATCACCCTCGATAAATTCAACTCAAATAATATATATATATATATATATATATATATATATATATATTTTCACCGATAAGTAAGCCTGATGACACAACCATGAAAAAGATGTGTGCGTGCACGTGTGTGGAATAGATATTAGGTGAGCCAAGTATGCCATAGCATGCCATGTCATTGGTCCGTCCATCTTCACAATTCAATCAAAAGTGATCTCACATATACATAAAAACTACTCTCAACCAACTAAAGTTGCGCATATTCATTAGGTGGGTATATCAATAACATAGTATGTCTAGCTCACCCAATATATTTTGGTGTCGTGGGTAAGGGTGTAACTTGGGTTGGGCAACCCGAATCCAACCTGAGCCCAGATCGATTTTTCACGAGCTTGTGCAATCATTTTTACAAGTAGGATTGGGTCTGAATTGAAAAATCTCAACTCAAACTTAATTAGAGTTAGGCTTGGATTGATGGGGTTGAGGTGCTAACAACCAAACCAGAATTCTAATATTATATATATATATATCTGTGTGTGTTTATTTTAAATGCTTTATATATAATATTGAAATTATGATCACCTTTTTTCTTTTTAACTTCATTTGTTAAATCTTAATTTATTATATGTTAGTATTGAGGAGAACTAATTTTTTAAGAATTAATTTGTAATTTATTAAAAATTTGCAATGCGTTTTTAATTATTTTTTTTTGTTTAAGAGTAATTAATCGAAAACTAACCCAATATTACATTAAATTTTCAATGTGAAGATTCGCTATATGGGTAACTTGAATTAACCCAATTTGCTAACACGAATTAGCCCGATTTCTTAACCTGAAATCTAAACACGAGTTGCAAATTAGAGAAAAATAGAAGGATGAGTTGAGCTTCAATTAGTTAGAGTTGAAGGTATGAATAGAGTTGTGCTTGACCTATACCTCCAACTTGCCAGCATTACAGCCCTAGTTGTGGGGGAAGGAAAAAAGAATGGGCGAAAAGAAAAGAAGGATAACATTAAAAAGGAAGAATGAAAGTAGAAGGAGTGCCATTTACGTCTGGAAAGAGTTTGTGGTTGAGAGAAAAGAAGGAAAAAAAAAAAAAAAAATTTGATTGAGGAGAGCCATTTATGATCGGATAGAGTAGGTGGGTGAGAGAGAAAAAAACATTTGATTGAAAAAGATGGTGGTCCTAAAAGAAAAGAAATAGAGGTAAAATTATGGGGACAAATTAAAAGGACCAGAGGGGGAAAACGAAAAGACGAAAAAAAAAATCATTTATTTATTTATTTATTTTTACTAAAATAACGAAAAGACGATGAAATAATTGCTTGGCCAACTCCATCAACTATCATGTTGTGCAACGCTTCTCAGTCGACGTCGGCAAGTTGCAAGATTCTACAATACATAGTGTGTATAAATAATTATATTATGTGTGTAATGACATAATTGAAGAACAAAAAAATAAAAAAATGTCAAATTTATAGCACTTGTTAAGTGATACAGAGCTGAAAGTGCAAAAACAATAAAATTTAAGTCACACGGTAAGAACGAGATCAAGATCGAGAGTACATGTAATGTAAAAGTGAGCTACATTTGCTAAGAAGAATTATGTGACATTGATCAATTCAATTAAAAAAAATTAATAATAATAAAAACTGTGGAACCAAAAAAATTAAATAAAAAATTATAAATAAATCTGAACGCGAGTTTTGATTCGACTAACACTTGCTTTGACTAATATATAGTAGGCAAGCAAGATACACCAGTTTTGGTTTTCACATAATATGTCCTTTCAATGGTTCTAGCTGGCGTTTGGACCATTGATCTAATAATATTGTTAGGCATGGTCTTTTCTTGCTTTAATGTCACTTTCTTTGAGCAATCAAGGAGATAGAGAAGGAAAATGATGCAATACAAATTTCCACTTTGTAGGAAACCAAACGTGTGGCTGGTGAAAATTTATTTTTATTAATATACAAATTTGCAAGAAGATGATGTTCATACTTGGGGCTGTAGAAATTAATAATACGCAATTCGATATTACGACCATAACTGGTATTGCGAATTATGGCAATAATCCATCCAGTACAGATTCATCTTTTTAGGTCAAAGGTAGAATATGTGTGGAATATTATTCAATTATAAACTTTTTGAACTCATTATCTTTTGGGCTAATAAATATCTCAATTTCCTCATTTGGGAAGAAAAGAAAGAGAAAAGTAGCAAGATACAAGCGTGCTACATAATATAATAATATCTACCTATCAAACATATTTGTAGGTCAATTCTAATAAATGTTGATGGAACTCCTTTCTTTTGGACCATGATCTAAATGCGATTCAAAATAATAATAATAATAATAAAAAGTTAGACCCCAATAATGTGTGTTTTCCGTGGTCACACAAAAGGAAGAAATTATAATTTGGACGGTGATGGTGACATAAGTGAGTCCCACCTACTTATCCCACAAATGCAACGGATAAATAAGAAATGTTGCTTTCAAATTGGTTGGGATCGAGTATTTTAATTTGAGCAATGCTTAGATCCTGCCCTATCAGGACAAGTTTTGTACTCCATTCTGAAGTGGTCCTATAAAAACTTGACACCTGTCCCAAATATTACCCGTTAGTTACTTGGATTAAAATCCATCACTGAAACCCATTTTCTCTCTCTTTCAGGGCTTAGAACATTCAAGAGATAAAAGGCATGTGGGTCAGATGACGGCAAGAAGGACCCAGACGATATAGGAGCTAGAGTTGCTGGCGACGGCAACAAGATCCCCGGATTCTGAGAGGATCCCCGACTGAGATCGGGTCGGCGATAAAGTGGAGGCTGACGATGTGGGTCGACGATGAAGTCAATCAGTGGCGTGAAGATGATCTCTGGAGCCGGCGAAAATGGAGATGGCGGTTGAGACAGATCCAACGGGACAGATCTGATGACTAGATGGCAGTTAGCCGACTGAGCAGATAGTTGAAGCGGCGAGGGTGTGAGAGAACAGATCGCCGTTGGTGATGGCGACAGATCGCGACAGCCGCACAAGGCAAATATATATCAGCCGACAGCAAAGGCTTCGGAGCTGAGAGTTTGCGGCAATGAATTGAGGTGGAGACGAAAGCGATCCGACAGAGGGTTTTGAGATCGAGGGCTCGGCCGTGATGTAGTCGGTCGGTGGCGAGCTTACCGGTGGAGGGCTCGGCTTCAGATGACTGACAACGGCGGTGACGGGCTGACTTCGGACCGTGGCGAGGACGGCTCGGCTGAGGACAACTTGGATGTGGAGAGCTCAGCTGTGAATAATCTGACTGACGGTGGCGATGGCAAACCTGCGAGGACGAAGATGGTGTGGGCTTACGGCGGTGCTTGAAGAGGAGAAGAGAGAGGAAGAACTGAAGGAGAGAAAATGGGTCTGTCTATTAGATTCTACCCGATAACCCAATTTGATTCAGTATGATTCATTTTTTTATATTTTGGACAGGTGTCAAGTTTTCATAGGGTGGAGGACAAAACTTGTCATGATAGGGCAGGATCCAAGCATTGCTCTTTAATTTAGAGTAATGCTTGGATCCTATCTTATCAAGACAAGTTTTGTCCTTCAACCTGATGTGGCCCTATCAAAATTTGACACATGTCCCATAATAAAAAATTGAAACACACAGAATCAAATTCTCTAACTGCGTAGAATCCAATTAAAAACCATTTTTTCTCTCTTTCTCTCTTCTTGGCTTTCCCTTTTTTTACTTGTCAGATCCAAAACTGATATACAGAGAGAGAAAGTGAACTCAAAGCATAACAATGGCCTCTTCGGCTTAATCTCTACCACCACCCCTCTCCTCCCCCACCGGTGCTATCATTTCCCAGTCCCCACCCTCTGCCCCAAAACCATTATATGGTCCGAACTTAGCGACTCCATCGGCTACCTCGGCACCACCCCCATCTGCACCGCCCTGTACAAACAGCAATGAAGTCTATCGCCGCTGTATTCTAAACCCCCCACCTCATAAATATCCATTTTCACCACACACCCCCTCCCCCCCACCTCTTTTCCTCTTCATTCTCTCTTTTCCTCTTCATCTCTCTCAACAATAAGCCTTAAAATTATCTCTGAATTTGTTAAAGCTATACATTTAATTTGTACAATATATTGTATTCATAATTGAGTGAAGAAATATCAACCCTAACACTCCAACACTAATGGGTAGAGAGAGAATGTAACGACCCACTCCATCACATGGTATGATATTGTCCGCTTTGGGCCTGAGCCCGCACGGTTTTGTTCTTGGGTTTCACCCCAAAAGGCCTCATACCAATTGGAGATGACACACTCACATATAAGTACTTCACCTTTCCTCTACCCAGGCGATGTGGAACTGTGCACCCGTAGCTCGCCAATGTGGTAGCCTGTCAGTGTCTCTTGCACCCGCCCACAAGGTCATCACAATCTACCCCCCTTGGAGGCCTGACGTCCCCGTCGGCACACTTCCGACTGGGTCAGGCTCTGATACCATTTGTAATGTCCCGCTCCACCACATGGTATGATATTGTCCACTTTGGGTCTGAGCTCGCACGGTTTTGTTCTTGGGTTTCACCCCAAAAGGCCTCATACCAATTGGAGATGACACACTCACATATAAGCACTTCACCTTTCCTCTACCCAGGCGATGTGGGACTGTGCACCCGTAGCTCGCCAATGTGGTAGCCTGTCAGTGTCTCTTGCACCCGCCCACGGCACACCCGCCCACAAGGTCATCACAGAGAAAGTATTGGGTTTGAAGGAGAGAGAAGAGTTGTCTGGGCTTAAAGGGGAGAGAAGAGGTTAAGTCTAAAAAGTAAAAAAAGGGAAAGCCAAGAAGAGAGAGTGAGAGAAAAAATTGGTTTTTAATTGGATTCTACCCGGTTAGAGAATTTAATTCGATGTGTTTCAATTTTTTATTGTGGGACACGTGTCAAATTTTGATAGGGTCACGTCAGGTTGTAGGACAAAACTTGTCCTGATAGGGTAGGATCCAAGCATTACTCTTTTAATTAATTCCCTTTTCTAAAAAATTTTGTTTCAGAGCAGGCTTTTTTTTTTCCTTGTTAATACTCAAACACATGCCTCCATTAAGAGTCGAACTCTTGACCTCTCTTTGAGAAGTAGGGGTTTGATACCGCTATACCACTGACTCAAATTTTTTATTGTTATAAAAGGAAAAAATTAATAACGATCGAGATATAATTTCAAAAAATGAAAAGAAAAACTTAAATAACTAAAAAAAATTAATTTTATACGTGAAACATAAGATTTTATCACGTATAGAATTATATATATGAACAATGCTTGCCTTAGGCCGCATAAGAAAGAACTTTCTTATGATGAGGTGGTTCAATAAAATATCAACAGGTGTTTAAGTTTTAAAAGAAAAAAATAATAATAAATACAGGGGATAAAAACTTCAAGAAGTATCTATAGGCTATTCAATCGACTCTTCCTACTATGGGAAAGCCACCGAGCTCCACTGAATCGTTACAAATTCCAACTCGGCGTCATGGATCAAGAGTTGAACCCATTGCCGGAGTCGTAAAACGACACCACCAAAGATGAACATGAGCGATCCATTAGCCCACCAACACACTGTTCATAAAGGACAACATCGATGTGAAGGAGTATGGACTCAAAGGCTATCAACGGTGTGGAATGATGAACTACTTGTCAACTCACAACTCACATAGTCTGATTCATTAAAGCGAAAAACATTGTTTGGTTTTAGATTTAAAACATAGAAGTAATATATATCGCTGCATGAGAGAGAAAGAGGGATGGATTAATGGTCAGTTTCTATTCCATGTAGTCATCAATTTTTTTTTTTTTTTTTTTTTTTTTTTTTTTTTAAAAAAAAAACTTTAACACCTGTTAATGTTTTTTTGGATCACCTCATCATAAAAAGTATGTGGCCTAAAGCGAGCATTGTTTATATATATACGTAATATATATATTTATAACGTATTATATATTATATATAATATTTGGTCGGATCGAATTATTATCATATCAAATTAAATAATATAAACTATATATGATTCGTTAACGAAATGGATTATTGAAATTTGGATTGTTAAACATATTATTGAATTAAATATTTTCATTCATATCAAAGTTATGAAACCATATTCGAATTGATTTAAGATGAAAAATCTAATTCATTGATGGGTGTAGAATTGTCACATTTCAAAATATGAAAAAAAAAATTATTTATTTAAAATGCATAGTATCTTTTCATAGAAAGTTGACATGCCTATTTATAGGCCACTCGACCCAAGAACTAGAACTTTAGAGAAATTTGAGCTTTGCTAGGGCAACTGTTGTTAGACAGTCGCCTAATTCATTGCGCGACTGTCATCACAATTCATTTTATATTTTAAAATCTCATATTATTTGGGAATTAGAGAGCCCGCTTTAAAAACTAAAACAAAATTTTCTATGAGGGACCTGGAACCTGTTGGGATTCAGATTTATGTCCTAACAGCTTCAATTTCGATTTTAATTTCTCAAAATCATTAAGAACGATTCTCATTTTGCCGAAAACTATACCAAACTAGACCATGTACACTCCTAACTGAAATTGTTGAAAAATAAACTTAATTTTAGTATTTAATTAATCATTTTAAGTATTTGTCTTACATAGTGTATGTTGGCATTTAGCATGTTAGTGGGTAGTAAATTATCTTAATGAGAATTAGTATATGAGAGTTAGTGTGATGGTGAAGATTATGTAAAACCAAGGGTTATGAGAGTTAAGTCTAAATGGCTATGTTAGTGGGAGTAGTGAGAGTTAAGCCTAAAAGTTATGTTAGTGTGAGTAATTGTGCACTTAAATGTAATTGTTATACCTATGTTCATGTGGCCTATATATACATGTACTCTAGTCAAATAATAGTAGAAGTGGAATAAAATAATTATTCAAGTATTCCTCCATATCATTCTCTTCCAAAACATTATTGAGTATTGTGTGTATCTAGGCCACTATTTTCAACAAAGTGATATCAGAGAAAAAGCCAACAAAGTAGTATCAGAACAAAGTTAGAAAGTAGTATCAGAGAAAAAACTAACAAAGTGGTATCAGAGCCAGGTTTCATGTTCAGAGCTTAGACGATTCTGAAGGCCTAACGAAGTTGATCCTAGAATGTTCAACATTTTGAGAAAAACATGTTTCTCCTTGATGATGATGAAGGGGAGAAAATGTATTTTCTTAGTCAGAAGATGATGTTCTCTAATTACAAGAGAATAAGAATCATCATGACTTCATACCTCAAAGCATGTGATTTGTGGGATGTTGTTGGAAAAGAGCCAAAGAATGGTATATCCAACACGATTCATGTGAAGAAAGAAGAGAAGGCATTGGTAATGTTGCAAAAGGCAAAACATCAAGAAATTTGGGAGTATTTTGGAGAGTCCAAAACTCCAAGTTGTGTTTGGAAGATGCTCGAGACCATCGTTTCCAATCATAGAGGTGAATCACTACCCATAGAGTATTGGATACAATGCTTTGAGGATGATGAGTTTATGAAAGATGATTATGAAAGTCTTGATGACAAAGTTGTGGAGAATGAAGAGGTGTATCATGCAAATGAAGTTGAAGATTTTGGAGATTCAAAAGTTGATGGAAAATTTGAAATGGTGAATGAGGAAGAGGTAAGAAAAGGTGTTAAAGAAGAGATTGAAAAAGTGGAGGATAATAAAGTGAAAATAGAAGATTTAGAAGAAGAAAGTGCTAAAGAAGAGGTAAAAGTTCAAGTTGGTAAGTTAATACTTTCTGGTATAGTTACAAATTCTACAATGAAAGAAGTTATATTCAACTTATTTGATGAAATTATTATTTCTTCATATTCATCAAATAATGCTTATTTTGTGGAGAATGATGAATTTCTCTTAAAGAAAAGTGTTCCAATTAATTATGAGATTGATGCTAAAGGCGAGAAGAATTTTTCAAATTATTTTTTACAAGATAGTTCGGAGAATTTGGTAATTGACAGAGGTTGGGTGAATATGGAGTTATTTTTTGATTTCAAAGAAGAAGCACATAAGAAGTTCAAGAAGTTTCAAGAATTCAAGAAGAGAGAAAACGAATGATGCGCCCATGTGAAGAAGATAAATGTTGATCATAAGAGGGCATTATTCAAGCATTTGAAGAAGTTTCACAAGCCCTACACATCAACGGAAATGCCCAAGAAGATTGAAACTATTGAAGGAGGTGGAATTGAAGATCAACTATTGAACTTTTGATCAAGCTCTCAAGATTTATAAAGAAGCTTACTTTCAAGTTACAAAATCAAATTTAAAGGGGGGAGTTGAAAAATAAACTTGATTTTAGTATTTAATTAATCATTTTAAGTATTTGTCTTACATAGTGTATGTTGGCATTTAACGTGTTAGTGGATAGTAAATTATCTTAATGAGAATTAGTATATGAGAGTTAATGTGATTGTGAAGGTTATGTAAAACCAAGGGTCATGAGAGTTAAGTCTAAATAGTTATGTTAGTGGGAATTAAACCTTTTAAATATCATGTTAGTGGGAGTAGTGAGAGTTAAGCCTAAAAGTTATGTTAGTGAATGTAATTGTTATACCTATGTTCGTGTGGCCTATATATTCATGTACTCTAGTCAAATAATAGTAAAAGTGGAATAAAATAATTATTCAAGTATTCCTCCATATCATTCTTTTCCAAAACATTATTGAGTATTGTGTGTATTTAGGCCACTATTTTCAACAAAGTGGTATAAAAAAAAAAAGCGTAAATATATATTCTTCTTAATTATAAATATTGCAATATTATGGCAGCACTAATCACGGACTGGTCATCTATATGTTCCAAAGATATTAAAAAAAATTCTAGATACTTTTAGAGGTCTCTAGAATTAGCATTGACAATCAATAAGATAGGGCCAGTCATCAAATAAAGAAAATGCTTCTATTTATATCACATGGGTGAAAATCAAAGTTTTTATAGTCTCACTCTCTCATGGATAGTATCAAGCAACCACTTCTATCTAGCAGAGACGATGAGCATCATTACCCAGATCATCCAGAGAGCCCTCCCAGAGCATCAGAGCTTTCTTCTTCATCCTTCGCCGTCGATGAAAACGACATCAAACCCATCTCCGGAGTTCAAGATTTCATCAGAGAATTTGCTGTGGAGTCAAAAAAGCTTTGGTACCTAGCTGCTCCCGCCATCTTCACATCCATTTGCCAATACTCTCTCGGCGCCATAACTCAAGTCCTCGCCGGCCATGTCGGAACCATCGAACTCGCTGCCGTCTCCGTCGAAAACTCCGTCATTGCCGGATTCTCTTTGGGCATGATGGTACAATATTATCTAACCCACCCTCCCTTTCATGTGGTTGTTATAGTAATGATTACATATTTCTTTCTTTTTCCAAGTAAAATACCAGACCTCGAACTCCTATACATTTAACTTTTCAGCTGTTTAAGATATAAATAATTAAATTACACGTTCTCTAACGGTTTAAACTTTTAGAACGGACAATGATTAACACGATAACATTCTTGCTTCGAACAGTTGGGGATGGGAAGTGCACTAGAGACGCTTTGTGGACAGGCTTTCGGAGCTGGACAGATGAATATGCTAGGGATCTACATGCAAAGATCATGGATCATTCTCATTGCCACGGCCCTAATAATGATGTTTCTATACATATTCGCAGCTCCGATTTTGATACTCATCGGCCAGACAGCCGAGATATCAGATGCGTCCGGGAGATTCGCGGTGTGGATGATTCCACAGCTCTTTGCATACGCGGTGAACTTCCCGCTCGCCAAGTTTTTACAGGCGCAGAGCAAGTTCATGGCGATGGCGGTGATCGCCGCGGTGGCGCTGGTGCTGCACTGCGTCTTCAGCTGGTTACTGATGCTGAAGCTGGGGTGGGGACTGGTGGGTGCGGCGGTGGTGCTGAACTCGTCGTGGTGGTTCATAGTGGCGGCTCAGCTGTTGTATGTATTCAGTGGGTCGTGTGGTGGAGCTTGGAGTGGGTTTTCATGGGAGGCCTTTCAGAACCTCCTGGGATTTGTTAAGTTGTCCCTTGCATCTGCTGTAATGCTCTGGTGAGACTCCTAAGTCCAAACTACATTTCTCATTTGACTATGATGGTAGGGTATGGTTAGGTGTGTCTTGTCAAACAAGTTTAGAAACAAATATATGTTCGGACTAACATTTTTACAACATATAAATCTTAACTTAGATGTACTGTTTACGTGCTTTAGCTACGTAATGGTTGATAGTATTGATTATGGTTACAGTGTAACGGATTCAGATAAAATCAGTGTAAATTGACCAATACAAGTCGCGTATCGGACTTGAAAAAGGATTGCGTACGATACGACGAGCGTGAACACCATCCAAATAATACAGTTAATATAGATATAAATTATTATTTAAATTTTGTTAAACAAGACCGTTAAAAATGTATTACTTAATTTAGAAGAGAAAGTTATGCAAATATCATGATATTATATATGTTACTCCGTATTACTCTATCGCCTTGTCATTATAATTATATATAGTTTTGTCATAATGATAAGTGTCATTGCATATTATGACATGTATATAGTGTAAAATTTCTTTTAAAAGAAAAGGGCGTTGCACATTTTAAATCTTATTTGTATTGTTTTCAAGATTAATGTTGTGTTTGTACTCTATAAGACTAAGCATCTGAGAGAGTAGGATGTGATTAATCAAATTAATAAAAATTATTTTAAAATTATGAACATGTCTATAAAGTATTAAATGCATATCCATAGTTTGTGGTGATCAACATGAAAACAACGCATTCTTAAGAACATCCGTACTTTCTTAGCTCGTTGGTCTTCCATTATTGATTTGTTCTCTAATGTGGTTCTTTTTAGTATATTATGAGTCCACCGAGACTCGAACATTTAATTTTTAAATTTGAGTTGGAAAATTTATACGTTAAATCACACAATACTTTTCAATAAGTGTTGTTTCGCACTCGTCGAGTGTTCTCATTCTTGGTCAATTTTATCGTTTTTGCATTTTCGCTCTTTAAATTTGCTTTTGCACTGCTTTATGCACCTTGGCTTATGTCATCACAACTAGCGCCCATAAATTTTAAAGTAGTAAATGAGGGGGACATTTTCTAACATTTTCAAAAGTCAAAATAGAGAAGACAGCAAAGTACAACAATATAAAAAAATTGGAAGGAAAAGGCATTTTTTATTTTACATAACCCATCCAGTTGTTTCACGTGGCTGTGTACCAGTTCTGTGATTGTGTAATAATTTTGAAGATATGCAGACCCATGATAATGAATTCTAATCACAAAATACTCGGGGTTTGTTGTAGATCTATTTTTTATTTTTATTTTTATTTTTATTTTTTATTATTTGTTTTTATTCTCACTTAGATAATGAATTCTAATCACCTAACACGCTGACATCCTATTTTTAATTAACTGATGCGTTCCCTCTAAATATTTATTATTCAATCACTTAGATTTTAATCCACACCTCTTTCAAAATTTTGCAGCTTAGAATTTTGGTATTTTTATGCGCTGATTCTCTTTGCCGGGTATCTTAAGAACGCAGAAGTTTCTGTGGATGCCTTGTCCATATGGTGAGCAGATATATTCGTGTGTCTGTGTGTGTGTGTGTATGTGTGTGTCTATAGACACACACATACAATATGTCCAACTTGGAGCAGTTTAATTGATGTGTAAATACAAATTTAAATTACACTGGTACAGGAGTAATATACTAATTCCCTATTTTTGGTCACTCTAGCTTGATTATGGCAGAACAAGTCTTCTTTCTTTTTCTTTTTTTTTTTTTTTTTTTTTTGAAGGTAACTGGGGTATCCGGGCTTTGCCCAGACTAAATTCCCGAGACATTGTGCAAAGCATCCCTTCCACACGAGTCAGGTAACTAGTACAAGTTTCACAAATGTTTTATGAAATTTGCAGCATGAACATACTGGGATGGGCAATCATGGTAGCTTTCGGATTCAATGCAGCCACAAGGTTGTGTAATAAAACCGAACCTCCTTGAATCTTAGCGTCTATATATAACAAAGAAAACACATCAAAACAAAATAACAAGAGAAATGTGTGATTTGATCCAATGTGCAGTGTGAGAGTGTCAAATGAATTAGGGGCAGCACATCCAAGAACCGCGAAATTCTCTGTAGTGGTGGTCTCAGTAACTTCGGTTTTGTTTGGTCTCTTGCTCGCGCTCATTCTGATCATCAACCGGATGCAGTACCCAGCTTTATTTTCGAATAATGCAGAAGTAAAACAACTTGTAATCGAGCTCACGCCATTGTTAGGAGCCAGCATTGTCATTAACAATATTCAGCCTGCTCTTTCTGGTAAATAGCTGAACTATTCTTTGATTATATATCTTCATATGCATTTTCGGGAATATAGGCAAAAGACTTATAAGTGAAAGTATTGTTGCAGGAGTGGCAATAGGGGCAGGATGGCAAGCAATTGTTGCGTATGTGAACATTGGGTGCTACTATATATTCGGTATTCCTTTCGGCCTCCTAACCGGATACAAGTTTGGCATGGGTGTCCGGGTACAAGTTCTACCATCCTAAACTCTAAATTTCAAAATGCTAAAAACTCACACACCCAGGTCTCCACTAAGGCTCGAACCCCCGCCCTCCCATTTGGGGATATGGGTTTGTACTTAGCAGGCTGTTGCCCATTTGGTCTAATGCTACACATTAATCAAAATGCTTCCTAAAAACTATTTATGGTTGATCATTTTTAGGGCATATGGTATGGGATGCTGTCAGGAACAGCCCTACAGACCTGCTTCTTGTTCTGGTTGATATACAGAACAAACTGGAAGAAAGAGGTAGGTACATAAAGCAGACTTCATAAATAGTTTACAAAAGCTAGTCAGCCAATGATTTATGAAGACCTCCCTCGAGGTTTGTCCAAATTACTTACGAATGAAACTATTTGAAAAATATCTCTCACTCGAGTGAAAAGTCGTTAATTGGTTAACGGTAGTGGTTAAATTACTAAACTGCCCATGTCTTTAGTACAACCATTGTGTATGTCATGCTGACATAAGCGGCAAAAAAATTGAAAAGACAAAATTGCCCTTGTCATTTTTGGGCTCTAGCATTCTCTTCTTGCTTTGTGCAGCTTATAGGACATATATTCACACACATATATACATATATATATATATATATATACACAGACAAATATTACAATCTTCACCAATTGGTTTTTTGTCTTGGAAGTGAATCCTCTGTAATCTTTTCACTAACCGACTCTCCATGTTCAAATGGTATTGTACTCACATTTTCTATCTCTAGTTCCAGTACTACTTGTAATCATGGGTTTATATCACCCTCTCAAAATTACTGTCCTACCCTCAAGATATAACTGAAAGTAAACCCCACCACAAACATATCTATAATGTATATATCAAGGGTACTTTGTCAAAGTATATTAATAGGGTCATTTAAGTAATTATTTTTATGTTAAGGGTAGTTTTGGTATTTCATAAATATTTCGTTGACGGACTTATCAGTCAACTAAGCTAGAGGTGTTATGTCAAACTTCAAGGATTGTTCACCATACTTTTTCAAATAGTTTCAACTGTCATTAGGCAAACTCTCAAGGGAAGTTCGGGTAATTTACCCATTGACTAAACTAACAATTTTTAAACCGTTGGCAAATGCAGGCTTCGATAGCTGGAGAAAGAATAAAACAATGGGGAGGTGAATCAGATGCCAAAAAGGAAGGTGAAGAAATTTGAAACGAGACCAGAAAGTACACATGGGGTGAATCATCCAAGAATTCAATCGCAAGTGAAGAGGTATTCAAATCAATGGGTTGCTGCATGTTATGCCATCATAAAGAAATCCATATTCTCTTAATACCACCTCCTTTTTTTTTTTCCTCTTATTTTGTATTTCACCGCTAGTTCAGCTCTAGTTGAAAAACACTAAATTCATCAATTTTGGGGTTTAAAATCGTTACGTACTCATCCATTAAAGGAGTATCGATGAATCATGCTAGACTACCATCAAAATTCCAACCTACCAAGCGGTCCAAATCCATTAGGATACAGAAATCAACCTACCAGCTGCACTTAATATACAACCAAAAACCAACAGCCAGACCTACACAATAGTATAAACCCATTCACATTTATTTGTCACCCAAAATATCACCAACCAGCAAGTGACATAAATTACACAGATGCTAAAGATCCATAAAAGCAAACATTGATTTCCAACATGAGGTGTAGACATCAGAAGACAGGTTTTGGAACTTAAAATTTTAGACTTTCACATATTTTCTGGTTTTAGACAACTGGACAACTCTATGTTCAATGAATTCGCCATTAAATGCTTTAGCATTTCACTCAGATGTGGTTTTGTTTTCTTCAATGACAAAAGATTGAATAAATGAAGACGAACCAGTAGAGTGAGATTGACACCCCATAATAAGATAAAGATAGAAAATTACAGAAGATTTTCAAGGATATCATATATATAACAAAGGAAACGAAGTCGGACAGTAACATATCACCTATGCATAAACTTGTTCGTGACTGCCTCCGTGAGTTCAGCAGTTTTAGAACACCTTTTGTCAATTTCAACATTCTCGTAACCACTACTGGAAGATTTTCCTTTGTTTGTGCGTTCATATGACAGCTGAAACAAGAAGTGATTATACACAACAAAAATGTTAGTAAGCAATATGATATTATCATATAATACATCGAGTGATCTTTTCACAACCTTATGTAACGAGTGACATTTTGTTGGCTGTGTTCAAGAATGAAACAAATGGAAAAATAGAAAAATAAATAAAAGGGAAAAAAATGATACAAATGGAAAAATAGAGCATGTTACAGCTCCCAAAAACAGAACCAGCCATTGGAACTCCTAAAAGCAAAATTCCTGCTAGCCCATTAGTAACAAAGCAATGCTCGAACACATTGCATACACTCTATACATTTATCAACTCTTCGTTGAATTCAAAAATAAATGAAATTAAATTAAATGGCAATTAATCCACTCAGCTGAATAAGCAGATTGGCATTCAAATACACGTTCATAAACCCATAATAGCAATTATATGACCAAAAAATTTCAGAACATTACAATCTATTGTCTATTAAGCTCTAAGCATCACAAGTACTTTTTAATGTAGTAAACTTATAAAAAATCATAATAAATAAAAATCATCTGTGCTCTTCCAAAATATATATGTAGTTATCTGAAACTTGTTCATTCAAGCAATATCCGAATTCCTCCATTGAGGGTTCTTGATTCTTTTGTGGGTAAGGAAAAGAAACCTAAAATGTGTCCCAAAAAAAAAAAAAAAAAAATACTATCTTTTATCCCCAAAATCTAACATTCACTTAAATGGAAATACTCTAAAATGAAATAAAATCCAAAAATTATAATAATAATAATAAGAGCATAGATTGAAACCCTTTAGGTTAGATAGATTGAAAACCTGACATCTATTTCTATTTCCCTTAATGGGTATAACTTGTAAATTATAATTATTCATGTCAAACATTAATCCCAAATTTACATGAATCCCATATATTAGAACTTCATGATTTTCACATATCTATAATGCATAAATACATAGTTAGATATAAATACCTCGATCTGTAATTGTAAAACTCGAAGAGATCAAGGCAAACGTCGAGATCCTTTCTGCGGAACGAACAATATGCTAAACTGCAATAGTCAAAACGTGAAAACCGATTTCTCTCTCTTGACTTTTTGCACACATAAATATTATACGTATTGTTTTCATTAGCGTACATAACTGATGTGAATATGCACTTTTATAAAGGCAGAGAGAGGATCAGTTTTCTTTCAGTAACTTTAATTCCACTTTCCATCAAAGTAAGAAATAAATAGGAAAACACTTCTCCAATAATTAATTACCAAAAATGTAATTTATAAATTAACCAAATAATATAATATTAATCTGATATCTATTTTATTTAACCACCAAATAATAGAAGTAAATCATGTGTCCAAATTATGTGGGCCACAAATATAAGAAAATATCTTACAGTCTCCCACTTGGCCTATATGATAACTTCTGTAGTGCTTTAGTAAAATATTCATTAGTGTGCACCATAAATCAGATTGACTCATTAAGTTGGTCATCATAAATACCATGGTAAATAAACTATTAATGTGAGTCATGGCGGTTATATGTCACTAAATGACACAATCCATTCCATTTACCACAACACTAGTAACCTATTCAACATAATCTATAAATGAGAAGTATCAATAATGATCTAACAATAATGTCTTTTCCAAGCCTATTTCTATTACCATTTATTAAAGTAATACGTACATGTATATTAATTAATAGGAAATATCAGAAACATATTTAATGAGCGCAAAATGTCAAATATATATGAGTACTATTAAGCAATCCACAATTAAAAATAATAACCATCATTGACTACATTCAAGACCCATTCTTTCAACATGTTCCATAAATGTCTTGGGTGGTAATCCATTCGTTAATGGATTGCAATTATAAGTTGTGTGCTTATTTGTTCAATAGACATTCATTGTTTCTAAATATCTTCTTTAATGATAAATTATTTCAACTTTAGAATACCTATCATTTTTTATACACGGCGATCAACAATTGCAGCATAAATTTTCAACAATATGAAAAAATGATACCCATGACTTCATATCCTGAAATAAATTCTGCAACCATAAATTTTAATCTTAAAGCATGTTACGAATTAAAAAATTCATAATAAACAAAATAATAATAAATTACTTTACACTTTTTCATAATATTATTCCTCCAGCTAAAATAAACAAATAACTAATTAAAAAATATCTTTTTAAATGTGAGCATATAATCTTTTATCCCATACCAACTTGTATATACATCAAACTCCACAATATATGCATAAGGAATATTTTTCGTTTCTTTACCTTCTAGCTAACTAATTCTTTAGGATTACATTAGGCTGAATTTATCCCCTTTTATGTGTGGAACAATACTGGTTAAATAATGTTCCATACCAAATCCTTTTAAAACTCTTTCAATATATGTTTTCTGAGAAAATCCTAAAAACCTACGTGATTTATCATAAAATATTTCTATTCCTATCACGTAGGATGCCTCATCCATATCTTTCATTTCAAAATTTTTAGAGATAACTTTTAGTTTCATATAATAAACTAAGATCATTACTAGCAAATAAAATATCATCAATATATAGAATTAGAAATATAAACTTACTTTCACTAACCTTCTAGTATATACACTGATCAACAGTGTTTTTCTTAAAACTAAAAGAAATAACGATATCATTGAACTTAAAATACTATTGTCAGGAAGTTTATTTAAGTTTATATATTGATATCTTAAGTTTATAGACCATATATTCTTTACCCTCTAATGTGAAGCCTTCAGGTTGTTCCATATTGACTTCCTCTTCTAAACTCTCATTCATAAAAATTGTATTCACATCTATTTAATATAACTCTAAATCATAATAAGCTACTAATGCCATGATATTTTAAGAGAATCCTTCTTAAATACTATAGAGAAGTTTTCTTTGTAATCTTTTCATCCATGACACTAATCCATTTAGTAAAATCATTATTGTCAATGACTTATGAATATATAATTGGATCCTTATATATCTCACTATCAAAATTAGATTCTTGCAAATATATCACATAGTCATCCGGAATAGTAGATCTCATTTCTCTTTGAGATTTTCTTAATGTTATTCTTCTGTGGTTCTTCTACAATCTATTCATTGGTGACAATCTCATCATGGAGTTGTTGATCATTTAATTGTTCTTCGTTGTTATACAGTTCAACAACTGAAGAAACAATTATTTCTTTAGAAGTTATGGGTAAATAAATTTGTACCCGAACTTCTTGAATGATATCACATTGTTATTTTTATCACTCCCACTGACTTCACCATTCTTAATGAATTTGACATCTCTGGTTTCAATAATTCTCGTACTACATTTAAGATAGTAAAACTTGTACCTTTTAAATTATGGGTAACAAAAAATTACTTAACATACTCCTAACCATGTCTATAAGAGTACGCTTACGCCTTTTAGTTACACGTTTCTACTGTGGCATGCCTACCATAGTGTATTGAGCACAAATCCTATACATTTCAAGAAATTTAGCAAACGATTAGAGTATTAACCCGTTTTATCATACTTTCCATAATATTCACCACCTCTATATGACCTTATGATTTTCACTTTTCTATCTAGTTATTTTTCAACCTCATTTATGTATACTTTAAGCGTACGTACGCACTGCTTGAGATTTTTCATGCAACAAATAGATATATCCATAATGTGAAAAATTAACTATAAAGACAATAAAATACTTTTCTCCACCAAAAGATGGAACATTAGAAGATCTACAAATGTCTGTATGAATAATTTCAAGAAGCCTTATACTTTTTGTGGCTAATTTCTTTATGTGTTGGGTTTGTTTACCCTTAGTACAATCCATACACACAACAAAATTAGTAAAGTCTAGATTCAGAAGAATCACATTATTTACGAATTTTCCCAACCTTTCACTGAATATTGTCTAGTCTTTTATGCCACAAGATAAATAAATTTTCATTAATTAAGGTACGCTTAGTTCTAATATTATGATATAAGGTCAAAAAGGTTTTAATAAATAAAATATCAAGTTTGAATTTAAAGAAATCATCAAAAGAATACCATAACTCACAAATTAGAATTTCTTGAATAAACATCATTATCAAATTTAAAGTAAAAACCATTAACATAAAGTTTTTGAAATAAAATCAAATTATGGGAAATTGAAGAAATATAAAGAATTTAAAACAATTTAAATAAAATACATTATCTAAGACTAAATAAAATGTCTCAATGGTTTCAACAAAACTTTTTCTCAATTCTCATAAATAAGAAATTCTCATTTGAATTTGTAGTTTAGACCATAAGAAATCCTTGCATTTATTATAAACTTAAACATTAGTACTTAAGTCAGCCTATCATTTACTAGAAGGAATATCAATAAGTAATTCGAAATATCCAAAAGCCAAAAACTTACCTTTTTTTTTCGAATCATTCTTTATGTTTCATATAATATTTCTAAAAGTGTTTAATACATAAATAACACTTTTGCATTATTACATTCTTTTCTTTTAATAGATTAATCAAAATCTTTTATTTTTGGGCATTACTCACTTAATGCCATTTCAAGTTTCTTCCTAAATTTTTTTATAACTTCTTGAGTCATGAGATGGGCATAATGTTTATATTGTTGCTTAAGCTTTGTCTCCTCCTAAATTAACATAATGATCAATTCTTTCACTTTTCACTTTTCTTAATAATATTAATTCGAAATGACCCATGCTGAGTAGATAAAAAATTAAGAATAAATAATTCTTATCCACAATCATCTCTAAGGTTCTTAATTTTGCAACAACATTAGTTTTTTCAAAATTATATTCATACATGGTACGAGTACCAACAAAAATACACAGTAGTGATATCAATTAATAATTTTCATTTTAGATATTTATCTGCAATACGAAAATATACTTATAGTCAAATATTCCTTTGCACTATCACTATCACTATGGGAAACAATTATTCACATAACCATAATACTTAATATGTTCGATCTCTCCCAAGCTTTATGGAGAATCTTTTCTTCTTCACTTTCTTTAATAGTAAAAACAGTAGGTTTCTCAATTTAAAATGCTAAATCAAGATTTAGCACATCTAAATTTTGAACTTAACTTACTCATTCCATTATGAGAAGTTAGTCCTATTGAGAATCAGTACAGATGTAACATGTGAATAAAGAGATGTAATAAAATAAACATAATAAGATAAAATACTCACAACAATAATGCTTTGAGTTAACAACACGTATATATAAATAACTTAAAATATAAATACAATGTACAACTATAGTACTCCTTTGGGTGGCAGCTATAAAATACTAATAATAATGCTTATATGTATTTATATGTATACCTTCATTGGTGATGCATTATTTAATTAAACAGATAAGTTACCTTTAGATATCATATATCTACCCAACTAAAATATACATACAATCCCTTAATGTTTATTTAATCACTTAAAAATCAATTCCCTTAGAGAAATTATTTCTCATAATTAAATAAACTCAATATTCATGAATATCACGAGAAATTATAAGCATCATAATTCATGAAATATTATAATTATATCTACTACTAAAATTAATATCCATCAACTATTATGGTTGATCGACTTTGGTAGCTATCAACCTTTACATAATATTAATATTAAATTAGCTAGTAACAAATTTATGATTAATTATGTCTATTACAAAAATTAGCATTCATCAATCATTATAATTGGGCCACTTTGGTAGCTTCCAATTTTCACATAATATGAATATTAAATTAGATAGTGATTAATTCATTATTAAGTTACTCATTTAACATTATACACACATACTCATACTGATCGATCTAAGTTTAAGTAGGTTCGATCCCAGAAATTTAATAGTCCGAAAATTCAATAAAAATATCATTTTACTTTATATATATAATAAAACATATTATTTTATTTTCGGACTCAGGAAATTATAATTGAATCAATCTAAAAATTGATTCTCAATTATGTGTGTATGCATAAGTACAAAACAATAATTTATACATACACAAGCATATACAATCCAGGCACCAAAAACATAAACAGGTGAAACACAAAAAATAGACATAAATAATAATTATACATAATTAGCCATGCTTAAAATAATTACTTAATAACGTATTCAATTCAGGTTCAAAAAACAATATATGCAATCTGATTGAATTAAAATATTATTCAAGACGTAATTTTTTGAATCATTCAATCAAATAAATATAAATAATTTTACTTTTCAATTGTCCAATATTATGTATGATCTGTTTAATAACAATTCTATAAATGTATTACACTAAACAGAATGTTGTAATCATTGGACAAAAACAATACCAAACCAAACTTTTCAAAGCAGGCACGTAAATCTAGAAACAAACACATGTTTGTTTATATTTGCTCATAAGCACAATCGACAAACTATGAAACCAATTGCAATATTGTATCCAAATTGACAAACGGTTCCATTAGACATATACTCTACATTTGTTTGTATAAATGTCGATTTTAAAAGAAAATTAAATTTCACAATTATTTAATTTTACTTTATATTTATACATATTATTTATGCAACGTGAATGGAAAATTATAAGTTCATAAACCATAAGCTCTGATACTACATGTAAATTATACTTATTCTTGTCAAGCATTAATCTCAAATTTACATGAATTCCATATCTTAGAACTTCATGATTTTCACATATCTATAATGCATAAATAAATAGTTAGATATAAATACCTCGATCTATAATTGTAAAACTCGAAAAGATCAAGGCAAACGTCGAGATCCTTTCTACGGAACGAACAACATGCTAAACTACAATAGTCAAAGCCTGGAAACCGATTTCTCTCTCTTAACCTTTTGCACACATAAATATTATACGTGTTGTTTTCATTAGCGTACATACCTAATGGGAATATGCACTTTTAGTAACTTTAATTCCACTTTCCATCAAAGTAGGAAATAAATAAGAAAACTCTTCTCCAATAATTAATTACCAAAAATGTAATTTATAAATTGACCAAATAATATATTATTAATCTGATATCAATTTTATTTAACCACTGAATAATAGAAGTAAATCACGTGTCCAAATCATGTGCGCCACAAATATAAGAAAATATCTTACATAACTATATGGGAAAAATATAGCAATGACAATAATTCAATATATATATATATAATCTGAGTCTCACCGTCAAACTCATATTCTCGCTACAAAACTGACAATCCCAAAATAAAAAAAGAAGTAGAAAGTCAAAATAGAACTCACAAGTCGATGTTTAGCCTAATTAAGTTACGTGACACTGAAGATTTGGGATGAAGTCACAGTATGAATGATTCGAAGTACTCATTTTGCCGAGAATCGCAGAAAACTAATGTTTACAATGGGGAGAGAAACTATCGAAGCCGAGAAGACGTGTGTTATTTGATCTGTTCCAAGAGCGAAAATGAATAACTGGCATTGGTGGGAAGTTCAAAGTTGGGCCGCCACATTAATAAATTACACTGAATATCCCTGAAGTTAATGTACACCAAACTCCCCCCTTGTTTATTAAATTACACAGACCTCCCCTATCAGAATTTGTGATACCCCCTCATTTTGGAACACAGGTTGATCAAATCCGCGCACAAAATTAAGGGATATCAAAATAATTAAAGTATTTCAAACAAACATAGAGTACAAAAAGAAAAAAAAAATAAAAGAATAAATAACTCACAAAAGGAAAATCTATTAAATAATAAATCCATTAATAATTCTCCAATGGTTACAGCTCGGGAATCCCATAACTCAATGACCTCTTAACCAAAATCCACTATCCAGAAATTCATCAATACATACTGAAGTAATAATATCCTTCTTTGAAATAAAATCGAAAGAATAGATAAGTCCTCCAATTGCAGATCCTCAACCTTGAGACTTGAAACTTTTAATAACCAGAAAAATAAATCGCGGGTTAAACCTTACGAGTAAATTCTCTTTACCGAGCCTCTGAAAATCAATAAGCAAATCATCACTTACCAAAATCAATCATATTAAAGTTTTTATCTTTAATAAACAATGATACACATATATATAAATAATTATATATAATACACCAACCACATCCATTAATAGGTTCATTAAATTTAAAACCATTAAACAATGATTAAATTAATAATCATTTCTAGTCCAATCCATAATTTCTTTTAAAGAGAAATTCCTTTAACCTTAATTCAATCCTAAATAATTATTAAACCATTTAAAAAATAAAATATAATTAAATGAATAATATATTTAATCCAATCCCTAATAATAATTGTAATTATTTAAATCACATATCCAATATCCAAGCTTTGACAAATCATTCATGTCTGCACCAATATTATTTTATTAATATAAAATAATATACTAACCTTTAAATACTAGATTATTCTAATATAAGAATAGCTAATCCAAATCCAACTTACACATTCAACAACCATAGATGGAATTTTAATCATCTAACACATAGCAATTTAATTACGCTTTGACAAATAAACCATGCCATTATAAATTTATTTATTTATACATTGGCAATTAAACAATGCTTCCACAAGTATATTTATTTATACATTTGGCCAATCAACCATGTCATTATAAATATATTTATTTATATATTGGCAACTCAACCATGCCTTCATAAGTATATTTATTTATATATTGGCAATTCAACCAAGCCTCCACAAATATATTTATTTATACTGTTAAAATAGCAACTCATCCATGTTTACTATGTATGTATTTTATTCATACAAATACCTAGGTAATATATTTAAGCCCTTAACGACTCATCCATGCCTACAATTCAACCTTGTACTAAACTTTAAAATTAATTTAACAACAAAACAAATCATACATAGGCATTCCATGCATATTATACGCATATCAATAATTTAACGACGAGCCTATCAAAATATACCAAAATAAGAAAAATAATATTAATCATATTAAATAATATATACATATATACATATATTATTTAATATATATGTGTGTGTGTGTGTGTGTATGTGTGTGTGTGTGTATATAACACCTTCCTTAATAATCCTTGATTATTTATAACCATATATACATATATATCAATATACATATATATATGCATATACTTCCTTCCATACATAATATAAATTAATTAAACCATATCAGAAATGATTTCCCATAAATACTCCATTTCGGTTTAAATAATTTTCTAATACCGTCTCACTAAAATGTAAATATCTCCTATTAGGATGGGAATCTGATAATGAAATTGGTACCATTGGAAAGAGGACGAAAAATTCTTAAATTTGAGCTCAAGAATGATCCAATTTCGATTTAAAATGAATGAGTTATGACCGTTTCAATTTCAAGTAACAAAACAAGTAAAATAATAGGCTGAGCTCAATTGCTACTGTGAGCACGACCGCACCGGATTAAAGACTAAGATACTAACACGTGGCACACTCCAATTCATTGTTGTATCAACACAGATGGTGTGCGCCGCACCAGATTCTTTTTCCATTGACTAGATCTAATCTATGGTCCATTTATGCGGTGCACTAAGTCTCCATGGAACCGCACAACATCGGATCAATCTACTTAACTTTAAATGATCCAATGGCCCAGATCAGCGTATGTACCAAATTCCTATACACCGTCCTACACTAGATTTCAACCCTACTGTTGCGCCGATAATACAGACGCCTCCAGTCTGTGCGTAAATTATATATATAATTTTTTTTCCAAACACACACACACACACACACACACACACATATATATATATATATATATATATATATATATATATATATATAAATCTAATAAATTCCTAAAATATTGAAAAATACCAAAAAAAATTTAGAAAAATCATAGAAAATTCCAAAAATTCTAGAAACCCTAATTACCCGTCTTGGGTCATAAATTAAGTATATCAATTGAACCAAAAAATAAACACAACCCATACATTTATCAATTTAAAATCCAAAGTTTAAAATATATAAAAAAAAATATAACAATTCATTCTTTTAATTTATCCAATCTAACCATGATTTAAGCAAATAAACTAACTTAATGCTTTTGATTAATACATTCTAACCATGATTTCAATTAATAATTTAATTAAAGCCTTGATACTCAAGGTGAAATCCTTATGGGTTCTAATAGGAAAGTTAGAGAAGAACTTGCTGAAGGTTTTGAAACGAAATTGACGTTTCAAGCTTTGATTGTCTCTTCAAATTTCGGCGTTTTCTTTCTCTAATTTGGTCTCCTTTTTGTCAGCCTTCTCCTCTTCTCTCTCTACCTCTCTTATTTTGCTAATGTGTAAACCTTTAACCCTAAAACCTTATGTGTATATTTATACACATTAAAATCCAAATTCTATTCCTACTATGATTACTAAATAAAATAATAATTTTTAAATAATATATATATATATATATATTGTATATATAAATACCATCCATAAATAATCATTAGTTAAATAAATCATATATACCTATATATGTCAATATATATATTGACATATATACCCCTCCATAATGATTATTAATTAATTATATTTATATACATATATATATATATATATATATATATAAAATTATGCAAAGATAATTATTTAAATATATTCATAACCATGGGCCTTTAATAATTAACCCACCAAGACTTCCTTCAAGTCCAAGAACACATTCATTGGTCTCACTCTTCTTAAGTCCAATCCAATTAAAATAAAATAATTAAATTAAATATAATAATTAAAATAATTAACAAACAATTCACACAAGCATAAATACACACAAATCAAATAAACAATTCAATCATAACATTCTACAAAGCAAAACACCATATCAATTCAACAAATATAATCATGAAATATAATCTAATTAAAATAAGATAATTAATCTAAGTACTCAATTAAATAATAAAAATTATTTAAAAATAAAATAAAAGCAATTAATTTTAGTTAAATCTAACAAATTATTTAAAAATAAAATAAAAGTGATTAATCATAATTAATAAATCTTTTAAAATATCGAGGTATTACATTCTTCCCCCCTAACAAAAGGAATTCCGTCATCGGAATTCACGAATCCATAAAATGAAAACTTTGATTAGTTAGTTTCAAATTTCATTATTCCCTTTATCCATTTGGAAATTAATCTATCCACACATACTCATAATTAGCAGGCATATATCGTAATTAGCTAATTTCATATTTATATAATTGATAAATATAAGTACACACTAGAGATTCTCACTGGATTAAAGCAGTCTCAACAGAATAGTGGGTATCTCATGCAAAATACATACAAAGGTGGCCACGAGTCCTCCTCCTATCATGGTCCACACATCCTTAAATCTAACTACCCATTTCAATCGGCAATATACGCCTCCATCCTAACCACTGATCTTGAGACTCAAACTCATATCGTGGCACATATCTATACATTTATAAAATTCATTCTATGCAAACATAAAAGTAAACTATCCAACCATATTATTTCAATAGCATGCCATCCAACTATTCCGTTGACCTGACACGAATAAGTAGGACTTAACTCTATTGTTAATCTGTTCCCTTATAACTAGGAATAGGTAGCACTTAACTATTCCATTAATCCGTCCCTAAAATACACAAATAGGTAGGACTTAACTTTTTCGTTAATCTGTTCCTAAAATACACAAATAGCTAAGACTTAACTTTCCATTAATCCGTCCCTAAAATACCCCGATATTATTTTAATAGTGCATAAATTTATAAAATTCATAATTGATGCAATATATATAATTATACATCAAATAATCCAGAAGTAAGCATAATAAAAATCCGATAAATACATGATTATATTATATGCCAATACATGATTAAAATCACATAAATATACATTGAAATTGCTAGAATAATATTAAGCAACTAAATTATTCATTTGCAACGTGTAAGTAAATTAAAATTTCATATTGTTCAAGTCCTTAGCATATTAATGTAAATTATGCATTTTTAGATTTTAACCAGTCTATTTCAACCATTTAAATCACCTAATTTGATCTAAATTAGAACACCCCAATCCTCAAAACAGAACTTAAAAACCAATTCTACAACTACATTCATCCTCCCTGAACAATACTGAGTGTACAAGTAATAACTTTTCATAATTCAGTTATCTACTTTATCTCGCACATGTGTTTACTGTGTGAACGTAAACTATCGACTTTCATGGTCTATGCCATTAAATTAGTTTTCACGATAAAAGATTGTCTTCCTACATACTAATTTAGCATACGATCCTAGCACCTACGCTATTGTCTCCTCAAATACCTTCCAAATAGATGTCCTATCATTTGTTGATAAGACTAAACGATTTAACTTTAGAACGCACTAACGAACCGAATATAGAATACAATGAAGCCTAAACTTAAGCTCTAAGTAAAAGAGTACACAATGCGGAAGTTACACAACGAAAGCCACCCTAGGGACACTTAAATCTGGAGTGCTCTGATACCAACTGTGATACCCCCTAATTTCGGAACACGAGTTGATCAAATCCACGCACAAAATTAATGAATATCAAAACAATTAAAGTATTTCAAACAAGCACAGAGTACAAAAAGAAAAAAAAAAAAAAAGAATAAATAACTCGCAAAAGGAAAATCTATTAAATAATAAATCCATTAATAATTCTCCAATGATTACAGCTCGGGAATCCCATAACTCAAGGACCCCTTAACCAAAATCCACTATCCAGAAATTCATCAATACATACTGAAGTAATAATATCATACTTTGAAATAAAATAAAAAGAATGTATAAGTACTCTAGTTGCAGATCCTCAACCTTAAGACTTGGAATTTCTAATAACTTGAAAAACAAATTGCAGGTTAAACCTTACGAGCAAGCTCTCTCTACCAAGCCTCTAAAGACCAATAAACAAATCATCTCTCACCAAAACCAATCCTATTGAACTTTTTATCTTTAATAAGCAATGATATATATATATATATATATATATAATTATGAATAATACACCAACCACATCCCTTAAAAGGTTCATTAAATTTAAAACCATTAAATAATGATTAAATTAATAATCATTCCTACACCAATCCACAATTTCTTTTAAAGAGAAATTTCTTTAACCTCAATTCAATCCTAAACAATTATTAAACCATTTAAATAATAAAATATAATTAAACGAATAATATATTTGATCCAATCCCTAATAATAGTTGTAATTATTTAAATCACATATCCAATATCCAAGCTTTGACAAATCATTCATGTCTGCACCAATATTATTTTATTAATATAAAATAATATACTAACCTTTAAATACTAAATTATTCTAATATAAGAATATCTAATCCAAATCTAACTTACACATTCAATAACCATAGATGAAATTTTAATCATCTAATACATAACAATTTAATTACGCTTTGGCAAATAAACCATACCATTATAAATATATTTATTTATACATTGGCAATTCAATCACCCCTCCACAAGTATATTTATTTATACATTTAGCAAATCAACCATGCCATTATAAATATATTTATTTATATATTGGCAACTCAACCATGCCTCCATAAGTATATTTATTTATATATTAGCAATTCAACCATACCTCCACAAATATATTTATTTATACTTTTAAAATAGCAACTCATCCATGCTTACTATGTATGTATTTTATTCATACAAATACCTAAGCAACATATTTAAGTCCCCAACGACTCATCCATACCTACAATTCAACCATGTACAAAATCTCAAAATTAATTTAACAACAAAACAAATCATACATAGGCATTCCATGCATATTATACGCATATCATTAATTTAACAACGAGCCTATCAGGATATACAAAAATAAGAAAAATAATATTAATCATCTTAAATAATATATACATATATACATATATTATTTAATATATGTGTGTGTGTGTGTGTGTGTGTGTGTGTGTGTATAACACCTTCCTTAATAATCCTTGATTATTTAAAACCATATCTACATATATATCAATATATATACATATACTTCCTTCCATACAAAATATAAATTAATTAAACCATATCAGAAATGATTTTCCATAAATACTCCATCTTTGTTTAAATAATTTTGTAACACCGTCTCACTAAAACGTAAATATCTCCTATTAGGATGGGAATCTGATAATGAAATTGGTACCATTGGAAAGAGGACGAAAAATTCTTAAATTTGAGCTAAGAATGATCCAATTTTGATTTAAAATGAATGAGTTATGACCGTTTCAATTTCAAGTAACAAAACAAGTAAAATAATAGGCTAAGCTCAATTGCTACTGTGAGCGCGACCGCATCGGATTAAAGACTAAGATACTGACACGTGGCGCACTCTAATTCATTGCTGCATCAACTCTGATGGTGTGCACCGCACCAGATTCTTTTGCTATTGACCAGATCTAATCTATAGTCCATTTATGCGGTGCACTGAGTCTCCATGGAACCGCACAACACCAGATCAATCTACTTAAATATAAATGATCTAATGGCCCAGATCAGCGTGTGTACCAAATTCCTATGGACCGTCCTACACTAGATTTCAACCCTATTGTTGCGCCAATAATACCTCTAGTCTGTGCGTAAATTATATATATAAAAATTTTTCCAAACACACACACTAATTTCAGAAAAATCATAAAAAATCCCAGAACATCTCAGAAAATTTCAGAAACTCTACAAACCCTAATTGCCCATCTTGAGTCATAAATTAAGCATATCAATTGATTCTAAAAATAAACACAACCCATACATTTATCAATTTAAATTCCAAAGTTTAAAATATAAAAAAATATATATATAACAATTCATTCTTTTAATTTATCCAATCTAACCATGATTTAAGCAAATAAACTAACTTAATACTTTTGATTAATCCATTCTAACTATGATTTAAATTAATAACTTAAATAAAGCCTTGATATTCAAGGTGAAATCCTTATGGGTTCTAATTAGAAAGTTAGAGAAGAACTCGCTGAAGGTTTTGAAACGAAACTGACGCTTCAAGCTTTGATTGTCTCTTCAAATTCCGCCATTTTCTTTTTCTAATCCGGCCTCCTCTTTGTCAGCCTTCTCCTCTTCTCTCTCTACTTCTCTTATTTTGCTAACGTGTAAACCTTTAACCCTAAAGCCTTATGTGTATATTTATACACATTAAAATCCAAATCCTATTCCTACTATGATTACTAAATAAAATAATAATCTTTAAATAATATGTATATATATATATATATTGTATTATATATATAAATAACATTCATAAATAATCATTAGTTAAATAAATCATATATACCCCTCCATAATGATTTATAATTAATTATATTTATATACATATAATTATATATATATATATATATATATCTAATTATGCAAAGATAATTATTTAAATATCCTCATAACCATGGGCCTTTAATAATTAACCCAACAAGACTTCCTTCAAGCCTAAAACCACATTCATTGGTCTCACTCCTTTTAAGCCCAATCCAATTAAAATAAAATAGGGAAAACTACACATACGTAAAATTAGGAGCCATAAATAACAAATCGATCAATTTTAAAAGTTAATTTTCCATTTTGATTGAATTAAACAAAATAACTACAATTACATCAATATTTATTGCTCAGGTTCAAAATACCAAAATATCCTTTTTAAAATTATATAATTTCAATATAATAAAATAGATAATTAAAAATTAGTTTGACTAGTAAATAATAATTCTCTATCATTTACCTTCCATTTCAATAAGCCACCAATGTCCAGGGCGTCACCCACCTCACAGGTCCTCTAGGTCCCCCCTCCCTCTCTCTCACACACACATATAAATATAAATATGTAATATTTTTGTTCAGGAGTTTTAGATCTAGGACTCTGTAGGCTTTAGTAGTATGCTATAGCTTATGAATTTAGGGCTCTTGCTGTCTTGCAGAGGTTTATCAATTTGGCATCTCAAAATTTATTGTAATTTTTTATAATTGATTGAAGAAGGAACAACAACTAGAGACCTCTAGACAACAAAAAAGAGAGGCATGTGGATATTTCAATACTTCATGACCCTACTGCTAGGATATGAAATCCTTAATAAATCCCATTATAGTTTTGACATTTTCTAATATATTAACAATAATAATAGCTTATTTTAGGTAAAAATTGAAAAATCTTCTATGTGATATACCATCACTGCCATAGTAAGTTTGTAGAGCTTCCATTTTCAATTCTTAACTTTTAAACCAAATGACATCAATTCCAAAGGGCAATTCAGATTAGATGACATCAATTCCTAAGGGCAATCCATGCCATGGACAACGAAGAGAAGAGATGGAGAATTTTTATTTGCTAGTTAAACTAATTTTTAATTATTTATTTTAATATTTGAAATTAGATAATTTTAAGAAGGATATTTTTGTATTTTGAAATAAGAGTGTGAGGACATTTCAGACCTTAACAATAATTCTTGATTCATTTGTAATTATTTTGTTTAATTTAATCAATGTGAAAATTTAACTTTTAAAATTGATCAATTTGTTTTTTAAATCTATTAATCCTACTTATATGTAGTTTCCCAATAAAATAATTAAATTAAATCTAATAATTACGAATAATTAGCAAACAATTCACACAAATATAAATACACACAAATCAAATAAACAATTCAATTATAACATTCCACAAAGCAAAACACCATATCAATTCAACAAATATAATCATGAAATATAATCTAATTAAACTAAAATAATTAATCTAAGCACTCAATTAACTAAAACAAATCATTTAAAAATAAAATAAAAGCAATTAATTCTAGTTAAATCAAACAAATCATTTAAAAATAAAATAAAAGTAATTAATCACAATTAATAAATCTTTTAAAATATTGGGGTATTATAGACTTGTCGAATTTTTAATTACATCCCTGTTGGAATTAAAAAAAATGTTTTTTAAACATTATAATTGTCTTTATAAAAAAATAAGAAAGACATAATTGACTAATGAAAAATAATTACCTAAAACATTCAAGCTCTATTCAAAAAGCATTTTTAAAAGCTCCAATTAATTCAAACGCTCTATTGACCTAAATTTGGTAACCAATAAAAGTACTTTTAATGGTTACAAAACACATCTAAACACAATTTTTCAAAATAAAGCGCTTTTAAGCAATAGACAAGCAATCCCAAAATAACTTTTATTATTTGAAAGTTACAAAATTGATCATATCAGCATTTTTTATCATAAGGTGAGTATATGTAAAAATAATTCAAAATTGATGACCACATTCCATTGGTGCATGTGGAATGGAAGAACTGCATGTGCCTGATGAATGATAATGGTATGCTCTTAGAGGCTCGACATTTCCATCATCAAATAGTACTAATAAAAATGCACGTGTACACGTTACTAATAATCAATGTAAAAATAATTCAAGTAAAAAAAAAAAATCATACTCAAATAATGGGAAAAAATATCAATAGAATCATACTCAAATATAATAGAATAGAGAATTTTAAAAAAAAAAAAAAAAAAAAAAAAAAAATTTAATCAATAATCCTAAATTGGACAAAATCAATTTCATCAAATTCCACAAGAAAATTAAAAAAAAATAATAATAACAAAGTTAAAATCAATAAAATCATTCTCAAATATAATAGAAGAAAGAATTAAAAATTCTTATAAAATGAAATTGGAGTAAATGAAAATTAATAATTGAGTTTAATACCGTATAATTTAATTTATTTACAAGTGAATAATAATCGAATGTACGTTGTTTCAAATTCAGATTCAATTCTTCTCAACCGATTACATCAATTAGCAATTCACTATCTACAAATTAAAAGAAATGAAAATGATATAACGTGTTATATACATTTCTAGAACGTAATGCATTGTGACCAGTAATTTAAGTAACATTTTTTATTTTAAGTTTCTAACCCGAGACACAACTAAAATAAGATATTTATTTCCATGATGTACAACTATTTTCTTGAGCAATTAAGACCATATATCTCCAATGCAAAACCAAAGCTATATTCTGAGAGGTACTACAGTGTCAAAATGCTATATTTTAGCAATTCTACTCCAATGGTGCATTTTATTCAAATTACTATTTTTTGACACAATCATCAATTTTTTTTTCAACTATCATTTTTAACTACCATTTTCCTCTCTCAAACACTTTCAAAGCAATCAAACAAGCCTAATTAGCCAAACCAAAAACAAAAATCAGCACCATTAAAGATCATTATCACCATTTTTCTGCCTCCTTTAAAAAAGGATTCCAAAGCAGATGTTTATAGGAAACACAACAAAAAAAAAAAAGCTTCGACAACACCGTCCATTGCCTTTACTTTGATTGTCAAACATACTACCATTCATGTAATACTCCTAATTTTAAAAGGATAGTCTCGGTATTTTATTTCTTGAGTTATTTTATTTTTGTGTGATTAATTGCGTATTTGCTTAATTATTTAATTGTTTTTTTAGTTGGTTTGCTTTACCTGTTTAATCATGTATTTAACTGTTTTATTTTATTTGGTGATTAATCTGTTGAATTGATTATATTATTTAATTAATTAATTTTGTTTTATTAAATTGGTAGCAGACTTAGCGTGTATTAAAAAATAAGTTTTGTTATGGGCCGATTATGTTTAGGTTTAGGGTTTAGTTGGACTTAGGTATTATTGTCTATAAATATGTACTACACGTCTAGTTAGGGTTTTAGAACCCTATTCACGATTGTGGAGACAGAGAGAGAACAAAGGAGGATTTCAGTAGGTGGTTTTCACCAGAGAACTTAGGAAGACAACTGTGCAAGGCTAGAGGCAAGTTCTATTCCTAACTCTCTCCCTTTGGCTCGTGTTCTTTACACGACTAATACAACTCCAGGATTATACAAAGATTAAAATTAATCTCGTTTTGCATGTCTGTGATGTTTAAAACTGTTCATGTTCACAAGTTGCTTATTGATTGTTTTAAATTCTTTCTTGAGTAACATATGTTTTAAATCATGTAAAATGATGTAAAAAGAGTTTAATTAGTCTGTAACATACTGGGAATCACTAAAATTAATTTGGTTTGCATGATTTAGTTGCTTAAAACAATGGGTGTTAGAAACGGCTAATTAATCGGTTTAAATTTTTTTTACACAATACATGTCTAAGTATGTCAATGATTGTATAAAGAAGTTAAGTACCTCTTGAACATGTTGGAACCTAATTAGTATCATTAGAGACTATAACAGAGAGGGACAGAATCAATGGAATTCACCAGAGACGAAACAGGTGAGGGAACGGATGAGAGCCGGCTCTCAGTTGAAGAGAGCAGGCTCTCTTCTACAAAGAGGTGGCTCCATGGAAGCATGGAGCCGGCTCTAGGGACCATGGAGCAAGCTCCCTCTTTGAGGGAGCAGGCTCTCTCAAATTTTTTTTTTTTTTTTGGGCTTTTCAGTGATTGTTTGGGCTACAGGGCTTGGATTTTGGGATTTTTAGATTCTGGTAGAAGCTATATTGGGATGTTTGGAGATGTTGTAGGCTAGATTAAAATCTCTGATAGAAGATTTATGCAGAATAAAGCAACCTTGTGTTTAGTCCGACAGTAGACGTGGTTGAAAGAAATTAGTTGCTGTCTCGGGATAAAAGGACTTTAAGTTGTCTAAATTTTTGAATGGCAATCTAAAGTATTATTTTCTTAGTTGATTCTGCCTATGTGTAATAAAAATAAGCTTGTGAATTTAAAGATTCTAATATGCTTATTGGGAAGTAAGTTGGTTACTATTTCTGGGAGGAAAGGATTTGAAATCGCTGTATTACAGGATAGCACTTCTCGTGGGTGGTTTCTTTTAAAGAATCAAATATGTTCCAGTATTATAAAAACCAAGCCTGTGAAGTATATATTCTGTTGTGCTTACTTGGAATAAATTGTTTTACGTATATGTCCCGTTGAATCAATTATTGGACTTTGCGATGTGGAATTCATTAAGCCTGTTAACTTATATAATTTTACCATGCTTAATATGGAACCATTGATGTTTATATCTAATATTTTATTATCAATTTATTGGATATATGAAATAATTGATAACTACATTTATTACTTGTTTTATCAACTGCTGGATGTTGGATTACACGTATCGGTATGGGATAGTGGAATGTCTAGGTTTGGATTAGTTCAAAATACTAAATCCTACCTACACAGAATAAAGGAATGGATTATAAAATAAATCCTACTTATACTTAAGTTAAAGAAGCTGCACAAGCTGAATGACTAACTGGATTACTTGTTATCTATGTTATGTTAAAGAAGTTGCACAAGCTGAATGACTAACTGGATTTCTTATGGATGGATAGGATAAAGGGAATGGATTATAAAATAAATCCTACTTATACTTAAGTCAAAGAAGCTGCACAAGCTGAATGACTAATTGAATTACTTGTTATCTATGTTACGTTAAAGAAACTGCACAAACTGACTGAGTAACTGAATTTCTTATGGATGGATATGATAGGATTTTAAATACATTTTTATGGTACCGCGATATGAGCTTAAGTCTCAGAATCGTCGGTTAGGGAACGTATATGCAGTAGGATGCGCAGCTGGATATGCTAGGTTGAGGTATACCCTTTTAGGCTTTGGTACTCATGCCCACCCAGGTGCGCTTTGTATATTGCTTTCTATTCAGGTTGAGACCCCCTGCATAGTCCAGTGAGAGTCCTGTAGTGTGGATATATATATATATATAAAATATAGATATTGTTGAGTTTGTTAGAATGTATATGCGTATCGAGTCTCTGCTTGAATTGTCATAGGATAGAACTTGTTTGTGGGTCTGACCCACTTCTATTTTTTAGGTACTCGGCAATTTCAGACTTAGACCTGATCGTGCTAAGCAGAGATTACTACTCACTCTTCCGATGACGTAGGACTTCTCTCTATGGTTTACTCTGGATGTTCTTTGAGTAGTTTCATTTCAGTTTGGATTATTTTTTAGGGGTCCACTAGAGATGGATTCTCGAGTTGTTTAAGCTATTGAAGGTTTTGGATTACCGGATTTAAGTATTTATTTTTAAAGGATTTTATTTTAGATTCTTCAAGCTATTAATTATTTCTTATTTCATTTTGTATTCCGTGTTCGTTTTAAATATTAATTGTTTGATATTCTCTCGGGTTTGGGCCTGGGCCTGATCAACCCGTGTCTTGGATCCGAGGGGTATCACAATTCATGCAGGAATTTAGAATCAAATTAAAGGACTTCATACAGGGAACAAACCAATTGCATATTGCTAGAAAGTGCTAAACTTCACGTGTCCTTCATTGCGAGTTACCAACAATTGGATTTTGGGTGATGCTCAATCAAGAATTGCAAATTGTTACATCTTGATCCGGCGTGAATGTCTTTCCCCACCTTGTTGATGACTGAGAGACCTCCATTGATGGTTATCAATATGCCAAATCAAAGCAAGGGTCTGTGAACAAAAATGGAACTAAAATTAAACCTAATTACAACCAACAACAATTCCTGCTTAGACCTTTTACTTTTTGACCATCATCTCCATTTTCATTTAATAGTTTATAAAAAAATAATAATAATGAGGATGAGACCGGCCTGCTCATGGGATATAAATTTTCACTTAATAGTTTATAAAAAAAAATAATAATAATAATAAAAAAATATTTAAAAGCCAAGTCTGCTCTTCCAACAACCCATATCAGCTGGACAAAACACCTGTTGCCTTCTGGAATTAAATGAACATGGGAACAATGCTGAAGCCCTCAACATCATGCATATTCTCGTCCAACTCTGCCATTGTATAAACATCTTACTAACATTTATATAACCTTCTATCACATACAAATTTCAAAAGAAATTCCAAAATGAAAAAAAATGAAAACACTATTAAACCTTCATCTAGAATAGAATAACATGAAACTATGACCTAGTGAACTACAATTTTTTTTCTAAATATAATAGTGTCAAACAAAAGATGTCATTTAAAATTATACAAAATCAATTCTCTTGAGTGTGTGTCTGTGAGACATAGTAAATAAAATAGGGAATGGATCAATAACTCTATGTTTAAGTAATACAACAATCAAGTCTTTTTCCCAATTATTTGGGGTCGGCTACATTAATCCTATGTTTCTATTCTGCTCTTTTTTGTTTAAGTATCAATGAAAATTTCTTTATTCAAGTGGGGAGGTTTGCAACTCTGAAAAATATATACATTGCCATTTCAAGAAGCTAATTGAATGAAGAGGTGCTATAAGACGAAGAGAGATGAGGTAGCCTACCTAAGAGTTGGACGGCTACAACCATAGTGGTAGACCGAACACGCTTGATTAAGGCCAAATCTTGCTGAAATCTGAAATTTCCAGCACAGTACGCTTCGTTTTGCAAACAGCAGGGGCCAAAATCAATCAACAAGAGGAAAAGAAAAATAATACAATCTTAAGTTTGTTTGTTTACAAACCTTCACGGCCTCCTAAATTACAGCATATGGATATAAAAAATTACTCATTCAAGTTTATTGCATTATTAATTTAAACGCAATGGACACGCGGACAAAAAATGCATACGTCTTTGGGTGTGAAAGTGAAAAATAAAAAAGGAACAAAGTGTGTGGTCAAAGTTGGACTACTTATAGTCTATAGATAATTCAAATGGAAAAAATAGAAATAAACTTGGACTAGACAGCATATAAATATATCTCATGCAATACGGATCTGATCAAAATTTCAAAGACTTTGTACTCATAATTTCTCTCTGTTCTCTCTCTCCGTCTCTCTCTCATGGAGAATTGTAAGCAGCCACTTCTCTCCCAAAGTGAAGATGAGCAAATGTATCCAGATAATCCACACGGCATTCTGATAGCATCAAATAGTTCTTTCTATACATCGTCCTTCGTTGTCGATGAAAATGACATCCAGCCCATCAATGGAGTTAGAGATTTCTTCAGAGAGTTCAAGGTTGAGTCATGGAAGCTCTGGTACATCGCCGGACCGGCCATCTTCACCTCCATTTGCCAATACACCCTCGGTTTCATTACTCAGACCTTCGCCGGCCATCTCGGAACTCTTGAACTCGCCGCCATCTCCATCGAGAACAATGTCATCGCGGCCCTCTCTATTGGGATCATGGTAACAAATAGTCTATCTTAACAAAAAAATACTTGCATCTGATATTCTATTATGAGATGCATCGATCTCTAAGAGTCTAGATCCTTACTTATAATGTAAGACTATAATCTGTAAAGTGATCACAGTCGTCTCTTGCAATACAATACCATACTGCATGTTGTGAGGATCCACTCACAACTTTTAAGAGGTTGGGATCCTTAAACGGGCGATCACAACTATCCCTTGCGATTCAATACCACACTAGGATATTCACTCACACCTTCTAACGAGTCTTGATCTTCTGTAATTACATTGTTATGTGTAGTAATGGAGCACTCACAGTCGTCCGCTGCTATACAGTACCATACTGCATGTTGCAAGAATTCACTCACAACTTATAATAAGTCTTGGATTCTCTATAAGATGCTGCTATGATCTATAAAGCGATCATAGCCATCCATTGCAGTACTATGTTGTTGCTATCATAATTAATAACAATATTTTTATTTTTTATATTTATATTTTAATTATAAGTGATGTATCATACTATGATTTCCTCACCTAGAAATGTATCATACTCTAAAAGTTGCTAATATATTATTAGTTTTGAATTCATATTAAATTGTCAGTACTAATTAATGAATTTTAGTGGAACAACAGTTGGGAATGGGGAGTGCACTGGAAACACTTTGTGGACAAGCTTTTGGAGCTGGGCAGATCAATATGCTAGGGATCTACATGCAGAGATCATGGCTTATCCTCAATGCCACTGCCCTAATACTGATGCAAGTCTACATCTTCGCCGCGCCGCTTTTGAGGCTCATCGGACAGACAGATGAGATATCGGAGGCAGCCGGAACTTTAGCAGTGTGGATGATTCCTCAGCTCTTTGCTTACGCGATGAACTTTCCGATATCAAAGTTCTTGCAGGCGCAGAGCAAGATCACGGCAATGGCGGTGATCTCCGCGGTGGCTTTACTCTTCCACACCTTCTTCAGCTGGTTGTTTATGCTGAAGTTGGGGTGGGGACTGGTGGGTGGAGCCATTGTGCTGAACTTGTCATGGTGGTTCATAGTGGTGGCTCAGCTTCTGTATATCCTGAGTGGGACTTGTGGTAGTGCTTGGTCTGGCTTTTCATGGAAGGCCTTTCAGAATCTGTGGGGGTTCGTTAGGTTGTCTCTTGCATCTGCTGTAATGATCTGGTGAGACTAGTTTTTCGAAAAATACTTTAATGCTCCTCAAATATTCGTTTATAATAGTATTATGGGCTTATTAGCGATCCAATAAGAGTAATGCTACCAAAAAAAATTGTTGGTGATCAAGAGTCCTCTATATTTAATCACTCAATTAAAAAATTTATTAAATAATTTATTTAATTTTTTATTTATCTTAAAAAACTCGATTCAGTCTTTAAATGTAAAGAGTTAATAATTTTCTTACTAGAAAACTCTTTTGGTAACGTACCTTACTTTTAAAATAAATGTATTTTTATTGTTAACACAGATAACATGGTATCACTTCTTAAATGGTGTCATAAAGTACAAAAATAGCCGGAATTGATTCAACTTATTCTAGAAAACTGACTTTAAAAAAAGAAATGCATTTTCCTTTTTAAAAAGTCCACCAAACAATTCCAAACGCTCTTCTCCTTTATTTTTTTCTTGTTTTCTTTTAACTGAGAATTCCATGCACAACCACTACATTAATGTTACATGTTTGTTGTTTAAAGTGTTATTGTCTCATTAAATACAATATACACAGATTACAATCAAATATAATATAATATATATGAATTCTTCTTGAATATGTGTGAAATTAAATCTGTATGACCACAAATAACAGGGATCTGGTCCCCTCGGTATGGAGTCACTTTAAAGGTCACACCTGTTTAATTAATTTATTAGTTGATAGGTTTCTTTATTTCTAAGTCAATGTTTCCGATTTATGTTCTTATCTTTCCAATATTTATGCAGCCTGGAGATATGGTATCTTACTGTATTAATTCTCTTTGCTGGATTTTTAAAGAATGCAGAAGTTTCGGTGGACGCCTTCTCCATATGGTGAGTGTGTTATGTCACACATTAACTAACATTATAAAATAAGGCATACAAATGGTTCACGTATAACCGACCCTCAACGATCTAAGGTCGAGAGTTTCAAAACACAAATAAGATTAGAATTTTCAGCCCCGAAGTGCTCTCTCTCACCTTCTAAACTGTGATTTTCAATTTTTCAACCCAAATCCACGATGAGGGTGGAGACAGAAACTTTCAATTAGGCGACCAAATAGTGATATAAAGTTAAATTTCATAAATAAATAAAATAATTGTAATAAATTTTTTTCGGTTCATTTTTCATGTACATTTTAAGAACAAATCTATAACTGATATGAGAAAATTAAATAAAAAGAATATTAGGTAACAGTCCATTAATAAAGTTGTCATTGCCCAGTATTTTTTTTTTTGTCTCTCCGTTTAAATCATAACAAATAATTTATACACTTTTATATATATATATATATATATATATAGCAAGACTTACAAAATAATAAGCACTTGCATTATTAAATTTGAATTTTTTAAGTCAAGGCCAAAAGGTTCAAAATAATCATAAATAATTTATTTCACAAAGCATCTTTAATTCTCATTTATAAGTAACACAAAATTAGAACTTTATAAAATTTTAAGAGATCAACTTTAATTTTCTTATACAAAATTACCATTAAAAATTATGAATAATTAGTGTTAATAGAATTTTGAAAAGTATTTGGAGATTCTGATTATCCATTTATAAATTGAGTAAGTTTATCACGAGAGATTCTGATTGTGAAATTCTATCATAATTTTTTTTTTTTTCTTTCCAAAGAGTGGTGACAGAGAGTCTGATTGTCAAATTAATTTGATTACATTTACGTGAATAAAGAAATGACTTCTTGATAACATCAACCCTTCCGATTTTTCTTATTATTGTTATTATTATTATTATTATTATTTTTTAACATAGCGGAAGCAAATGAATATATTAGCAAAAGTACTTATAAAATGTGATCAAGTCAATCACGTGGGACTCTAAATGTGAGCACCACCAACCCTTCTTATGACGGTGTTTTTCGTAAGTTGTTACGAGTACTATTATTACAATATTGCAGACTTAGTAGTGGTCCTTATTATATAATATAAGTTGTTACAATATTATTACCACATTGCAGACTTTGTACTAGTGGTCCTCATTATTATTGCATTTGCAGCATGAACATCTTGGGCTGGATAATCATGGAAGCTATTGGATTGAATGCAGCCGTAGGGTTTGTAACACAAGCCCCTCCCTAGTCAATTATTTGCCTTCTACAATTAATAAAAATTGCACCAAAAATATTAACAACACAAAATTAACTATAAAAAAATAATAAAAATTTGATTAACTATTCTTACTAATTGAAATTTGGATATACAGAGTAAGAGTGTCAAATGAACTCGGTGCAGCCCACCCTAGAACGGCCAAATTCTCGGTGATTGTGGTTGGAATAACTTCATTCTTGTTTGGCCTCTTCCTCGCAATGATTTTGATGATTACCCAGAAGCAGTACCCGTCCATATTTACAGACAATGCAGAAGTCAAAGAGCTTGTATATGAGCTAACACCATTGCTAGCACTTAGCATTGTCATTAACAATGTTCAACCTGCTCTCTCCGGTATTTATTAATTTCAAAATTTTAATTCTTTGTGCTTATACTTATATTATTGCGAAACTGATTGATATTATGAGCTAAGATATGGAGTTTAATAACGGGACATGATTCATGTAACCGATTCCAAATAGCTCGGGAAAAAAAAGATTATTGAATTGAATTAATGGGGGTTGATTGAATTGTTGCAGGGGTGGCCATAGGAGCAGGATGGCAAGCACTTGTTGCATATGTGAACATTGGGTGCTACTATGTGTTTGGTGTCCCTGTGGGTCTCATCATGGGTTACAAACTTGGCATGGGCGTCAAGGTAAATAACACCTTCTCTCCACTAGAATTATTAATTAATATTTGGTTTCTATTATTCTACTTTTGAATTATTTTATTATAAAAAAAATTAATAATGAAATTTCACGAAGAGCAAAATAAATTACAAGCCCATAATAATGAAAAACTACTTCCATCATAGAATTAGAATTACATAATAAGTGCAAGAATATCATTACAAAAAAAAAAAAAACTCTTACAAGAATTCAGATAAAAAACACACCCAAAAACACCAACCTTAGGAATAGATATTGAGTGTGTCGGGTGCATGATGAATCAATTCATCCTAGCCGTACGTATATAACACACACCTGCGCATGCACAACACGTATACCTCAAGTGAACTCGTTACACGATACGCCAGGCGCACCCAATACCTTCCCCCACCTTAGAGCGGCACTCTGCCCTAAGCACATATTGATAAGGTGTACCCAATTGCTCCAACTGGCGCATTTAAAATGGTCACTTTGGACCAGCCCTGCTTAGACAACGACTCATATGTCATCATTAACCCAAAAAAAAAAAAAAAAAAAAAAAAAAAAAAAAAAAAGACTCATATGTTATCACCTTCTGACTTTGCATGTTACCATACAACATACAAATGTGGAAAATTACAAAATTTAGTAAAAGATGTTATTGTTCTTGCTAGACTTGGAAACATCTTCATATATGTTGGTATATCACACACACGTACAGTGTACATCCCATTTTCAAGATAACCTGAAGTTTAAGCACATGAATTAATCTCTTTTTTTTTTTTTAATAGTGATTCTTATTGATTTATTATTATTGATAATTTTCAGGGAATTTGGTGGGGAATGCTGTGTGGAACAGTTTTACAGTTGTTCGTCCTTTTCTGGATTATTTATAAAACAAATTGGAAAAAGGAGGTAATTAGAATTACATGCATATTAATTTCATGCAACCGAACATAATTTTAACAAAGTGAAACGTGCGATTAATTTAATCCGGCACTAAATGCAGGCTTCTATTGCTGGTGAAAGAATAAAACAATGGGGAGGGGAATCAGATGTGGTAGAGCATGATGTAGAAAGAAGAAACCGAGACGAGAAAGCGTAACAGAAGAAGCCATGCATGAACAAAATTTTGGCAAAATTTATTTATTTACAAGTGAAGAATAATCCAACCTTGTATCACCTTCCTTATCCAAACAGATTCAATTCTTCTCAACCTGATCACATCAAATTGATCCCTTCTACTCCTCTTCTACTTCTTGTGCTTGAAAATTCTTGGCCTAAAGTTGAATTGGCTCATCTTCTTCACACACACACACACACACACACCACACACACACAGTTGGTATGCTCTTGGATGAAGTGGTGGTGGTTGTTTTCTGGTTTTTTGATGTACTTTTGTATTCTTGCTGTTGTTTGGATTTAGCCTCTCTGGTTTTCTTTTTGGTCTGCCATGGCCTGTAACTTGGTTTGCTCTGCAACTTTGTTGGATATGTAAAATCTTATTTAAGAAAATAAATAAATACTAATAATAATCCATTGTTTCATCAATGATATATTTCATTGGCAAAATACAGTGCTTCTTTAAAAGTCTAGTTTTTTTTTTAATTTTTTTTTAATTTTAATTTTTATTTTTTATCCTGATTTTATTGACAGTACTTTTGTGCTACATTTTGAAAATATATATATATAGACACACATACAATGCCCATTTTTCTCGAAAGATTATATGTATCAAGCAATATAAAACAAAACCCAACTGTTGGATTGGTTATGAAAGACCCAACACAGACAAACAAAAGCCCACTCATAAAAGGGCAACAGGCAACAGCAACCTTTGGCAAAACAAGTCCCAAGCCCAGGCCCCTGAAACAATAATAACCAATAAATGGGATGGTGGGAATCAACAACTTGAAAGTATCTATGGTAAGACTCGTTATGGTGGCGGTGGTGGTGGCGGTGGCGGTGGTGGTGTGGAGTAATGGCAAAGGAGAAGAAGGGGTTGGATTGTGATGGTTCGAAGAAGGAGCTAGGGAGGTTCCATTCTCCGGCCATAGTCTTTGCAAATGGGCATTGGCATTTCCTATTAAATTTTATTTTTTTATTTACCATTTTGCATCTTCCTCACATTTTTTAATCTCCTCTCTCATTACAATGTGTGTGTGTGTGTTTCCCTAGAGAATCCACATCTCCCTCCTCTCTCATTATAATCACTTTTATTCTCACATATTTCGGTATTTTAGGACTCTTCAAAGTTTTGAAAGTAGCAATTTTTTTACAAAATAGGAATAGAATGATTAAAGAATTTTGTTGGAGCATTGGACCTTTCTAACATCTGGTTTTATTGTTCTTTAACTTAAATTATTTTATAGTTTTTTTTTTTTGTTATCATAAAATAATAAATTTTGTTTATGAGTTATGACTATTTATTTATATGTGTATTAGATATGAATCTAGATATGAAAAACTTAAAAAGAAGAGAATAAAAAAAAAATCTAATTCAATCTAAAAAAGGGGCTATTGACAACTAATAATTGATAAAGCAAGAAGGGGTGAATTGGTATTTTTTTTTTTACAAAAACTTCTTTCAACACTTGAATAAATATCAATGATCAAGACTCACACATTCAACCACAAGTGCTCAGTGATTTTACAAGGAAAATCTCTCAACTAGAGATCAAAAACTTTGATTCTTGGCCTCGGCCCGTGTAAGCTCCACTAATTATAATGCAAGTTGATACACATTCAGTTATCTCTCACTCTGCAGACACCCTAACTCACAACAACACACACATATATTCCCCCTGTCCTAAGCAACCCAACTTCGACCCTATGAACTCTTACGGCTCTCGAAATACATTGAAAATGATAAATAACAATAATACTTAAATGATGAGTGCTGAAAAGTGTGTATTTAAACCCCTTAAGCTTAGGTATTCTAGTACCTTTATCTATCTTACCCTACCGTTTTAGATTGATTTCGAATTATTTCCATTTTCAGGCACTTATCCCGAAAATAGGCTAACTTAGCCAAATAAGAGCTTAATTGAAGCAATTCTGGGATTAAATAAAGAAAGGAGCAAAGTGGAGAAAGAAGGAAGCAAATGAAGCCAAAGGTGGGAAGCAGCAAAGGTCGATCGATCCAACTTCATGGTTCGATCAATCGAATACTGATCGATCTCAGTACTTTAAGATAGATCCAAACCTTGACCCAAAGCATAAAGTCCAAAGTTGATCGATCCAACACTACCCTTCGATCGATCGAACAATTTTATACTTATCCAAATGATTGATCCTATCCACAGTTGTACCACCCACTAACTACTTTTGTCCTTTTCCCAAAAATATCTCTCAAAATATCTCGGATTTGTCTTTTCCCAAAAAGTTCAACCAGTTGGATCGATCCAGCCTCAGTTCGATGGATCTCAGCAAGTTCGATCAATCCAAGTCTAAGGTTCGATCGATCGAACTTCCTCCAGTGCGAAAAAGTTAAAAAGCCAGCTTATTCAATCCGTCCTCTATCTAATCATTAGAGAATATTCTTTGCACAACCCTAGCTCATTTGGTGTGCCACTTGACCTACCTATAAAAGGAATATGATGCACTTTTTGAGACAAATTTTTTTAGCATTTGGTAGATACAACTTTAGAGGCTATTCTTAGTGTAGAAGAAAAGATGAGGAGGCTAGAGACACCATTGGAGTTCTTCATCAACAAGGAGCAGATTTCAACCATGGAGTTAGCCCTTGAGGGTTGGAGCAACATCACCATGAGTGGCTAGACATCCTCTTGGGGCTAGAGTTAGCCCAAAACATGCTTTCTATATCTTAATCTTGTGTATTATTGATGGATTAGTGTTGTAATTAATGTTTTGACACTTGGATATACATAGATCTTGTTTATTCAATGATTTATGTGGTTAATGCTTCCAATTGATCATTTCATTCTATCCATATGTCTATGTATGCTAGAATAGATGTTTATGTGCTTGTCTCTAGATTTTGTGTTATTAATGCATGTCTATGTGTATTGATGCTATAAATTTAGAGATTGTCAAAACATAGTGCTTAAAAAAATGCTCTTGTGATTTTCTTGATGGTTCATACTTATTCCTTGATGGATTGTGCCTCTCCCTTAGTTTATTTTCATACTACTAGTGTAGATGTAGAGTAGTTGTAGTGTAGTGTTAAATGGGAGGACAATCCATGCTTGTTGTTTGATGATCCAAGCTTTTGAATGCAAGTAGCATATGTCTCTAACCTTGTGTTGTATTTGGATTGTGAGCTTAATGAAAGGATTAATGACTTGTTTTGATCTATTGTGCCTTTCATATGTTGTTTAGACAATATATGCTTCATTGCTTAGATATATTGTGCCTTTCACATGATGTTTAGACAATACATGCTTAACTAGTCATCCTTGCTTGTTGAATCAACCAAACACACACACCCCAATGTTGCAACACACTATTTGCCCTCATTAGTCATTTGTTAACGGTATAGAAATGCATTGCTTGGTGGTGATCTCTAAACCCCAAGACTCTTCTCTCTCTTATTTACTCTTAGTTGCATTCATTTGTTATTACTTAATTCAATTTAATTGCTCTCTAATCAACGAACCAACCAATTGTTTGATCACTCGACCTACTAGCCCTAATAGCGATTCCACAACCTTGTCCGACCCTCACAATCCCTTGGGACGATCCCTACTCGCCCTAGCTATATTTATAGTGAAAAGTAGTAGTGGCTTCTATAAATGTAAAACTCTTGGCCCTCACCTTAAAATTCACACTCTCAAACTTGGTGGTAGTGCGGCCTCCGTCCATCAGTTTTTGGCACCGTTGCCGGGATTGATCGATTTGATTTGGCAACATCAGATTTGTGGAATCAATTAGGATTAGTACTCTTTTGATCGTGTCTTTACTTTACTTTTATTTTTCTTTTTGGTTACTTATTGTATTGTTCTTACTTGACTAGGTGCATTGTTGGAGAGGAAGTAAGCAAAGGAGCATTCAAGCTAAGCAAGCAAGGAAAAAAGCTAAAAATTCTAAAAATTTGCTAAGCTAAGCTTAAAATTTGGAGTTGAAGTGCTAAAGGACCTTTGTGAGACTTTCTTTACTTAATCCCTTAGTTAAATCGTCGGCCCGCATGGAGGCTTGTTTTTAATTGTTCTTTGCATCATTGTTGTTAAAGCATGGGAGTATGAATTAAATGTTTATAGAGGAAGTTTCATTGAAATTGTTGTGAAGGCATAGTGTTTGTCATTCTTTGTGCTTGTTGTGTTTTGCATTATGCATGCATAGACGTCGTTCATTGAGACCAACTCTTGTCCCTCTTGATTTGCATCTTGAATCCATCGTTAGAAATCCTAGGGGAAGAGGAAGTTCAAATATAACCAATCTATTAATGGATGGCCATAATAATGATCATGTTGAGGACCTTGGTCACATAGACCAACAAGGTATTCTTCATCCTAATGTGCACAATGAGAACATACAAGTACCATAAGGCATGCCTAGGCCATTCATTCACCAACCACCACAACAACAAGGCCAAGTTCCATATGGAATGCCAAGGCCAATATATGCTCCACAACCTCCCATCATCAATCAAGGAATTCAAAACCAAGGTGTTCATGTTGCACCTCAAGTAGCTAATCCACCTCTTGTTTTAAGAGACCATTATGTGCCTAATGAGTATAATGCACCTACATGCATCCAATTGCCTCCATTTAGAGCACATCATTATGAAATTAAGCCACAAACCATTCAAATGCTTCCTAACTATCATGAACTTCCAAGTGAAGAACCTTACAAGCATTTGGATGAGTTTCTTGAAGTATGTTCCACCGTAAAATATACGGTTATGCCGGAAGAGGTCTTAAGACTCAAACTTTTTTCATTCACCTTAAAAGACAAGGTAAAGTATTGGTTTAACAATTTTAGGCCTTTTTCAATCACTTATTGGGCAGAAATGCAGCAAGAGTTCTTGAAAAAGTACTATCCAGTTTCTAAGACCAATGCCATGAGAACCTCAATTCGAGAATTTTCATATGGGGATGGAGAAACGTTTCATGAGGCATGGGAATGCTTCAATGAGTTGCTTAGGAAGTGTCCACATCATGACATGCCCAAATGGCAATTAGTTCAATATTTCTTTGAGAGCTTATCGGACAACTATAAGGGTATGGTTGATGCTTCCATGGGTGGTTCATACATTGATAGGCATGAGGATGACATGTGACGTCTTTACGAGAGCATGAGTGAAAATTCTTTGCATTGAACATTATTATCCAAGAATGGTAGAAATTCACAAGGTAGGAAGAGTGTTAGCTTACATCAAGTTGACCATTCAAATGAAATAGCCGCCGAAATGAAGTCTTTATCTTAAAGGTTTGATCAATTTTTAATTAACCAAAACTCGGCGAACCAAGTATTTTCCTTCCCTAACCATTCTCATCGTGCATCAAATGAAACATATATGACTTGTTCTAGTGTTCTTAATTCTACTTCTCATTGTCCTCACGGACAAGTGCAAAATGAACCTAATGAATAAGTCAATGCAGCTTTTGTGAACCAAGGGAACAATCCTTATGGTACTCATTATAATCCAAGTTGGAGGAATCATCCGGATTTCTCTTAGAAAAACCAAGGAGATGACTCAAACCCTTCCGAAGGCGGTTTTCAAAGGAAGTACATTCCACCTCCACTTCAAAACCAAGGATCCCAAGGTTACCTTATCAATCACAAAGGAATCAATTTGCTAATTCTCATTTTCCCAACCAATCTTATTTCCAAGGAAATACTAGAAGTCCCGCCTTTGAAGAAAAAGTTTTGAATGCTTTGGGCACTTTAGAGGCTAACACACAATTGCTCCATTCTCATTCTCAATCTATTGCGAAGCTAGAAACCCAAGTAGGGCAAATAGCAAGCACTCTCAATGCAAGAGAGAAGGGAAATATGCCTATTAATGCCCCACCTAAGCAACAATGTGTTGTGGAAACCCATTCCTCATCGGAAGCCCACACCATTGAACATGTTAATGCGGTGACTACCTTGCGGAGTGGTAGGATTGTGGACAATCAAGTTGAAATGTCCAATAAGGAGAGTAAACCGGTGCAACCTCAGGTTGTCACCCGTCCCATTTCACATCCCATTCCTCCTTCATTGCATATACATGATCTTGTGAATGAGAAAGTCTTGAAAAATGTATTTGAAAAAGAAGTTTTGAAAAATGATGTTGAAAAAGTTTTGTTAAAAAATGATTTGAAACAGAGTGATTTGAAAACTTCTTGTGTTGGAGAGAGTTCAAAAGAAAATTCTGAAAAAGTGTTTGAATCAAAAGTTCCATTTCCGGATGCCTTAAAGGATCTATTTCAAAAGACAAGCAAAAGGCAAAAACCAATGAAATTATAGAAATATTTAGGCAAGTAAAAGTTAATTTTCCACTTCTGGATGCAATCAAGCAAATTCCGGCTTATGCTAAATTCTTGAAAGACTTATGCACCCAAAAGCGGAAGAACAAGAGCCAAACACCAAGAAAAGTGGTTTTGAACGAGCAAGTAAGCTCAATTTTGCAACATAACACTTTGCCAAAGTTTAAGGACCCCAGTTCACCTAGTATTTCATGCATCATTTGTGATCATATCATTAATCGGGCGCTTCTTGACTTAGGAGTAAGTGTTAACCTTCTTCCATACTTGGTTTATGTCAAATTGGGCCTAGGTGAACTAAAACCGACGTCGGTAGTTTTACAACTTGCCGACCGATCCATTAAGAAGCCTAGGGGTATAATTGAGGATGTTTTGATTAAAATTGATAAATTTTTCTTCCCGGTTGATTTCGTTGTCATTGACACGAAACCGGTCCCCAATCCTAAAAGCTAAATTCCCGTTATCCTTGGCCGTCCTTTCTTGGCAACCGCTAATGCAAACATCAATTGTAGGACGAGGATAATGAAGAACTCATTTGGCCACATGAAGGTGAAGCTGAATATCTTTAATCCCACAACCAATTCATTTGACAAATATGAAGGAGAGGTTAATGTTGTAAATAAATGTTATGATCTTCAATGTCAAGGAAGTGGACTTTTGTATAAGACCAAAACTTCCAAAGAATCATCTTCAACCTTGCATTCTCAAAGTGTTGTTTCAAATTCTTACTTTAAAAAGGCATGGAAGCCCAAAGGTTGTGATTGCATAGACAAAGGATCAAAAGTTTTTTTTGAGCTTAATCCAACAAGTTCTTCAAAGAACCATTTGTTGGGTGGAGTTCAAAGCATCTATCACCCCAACAAAGAAGGGATGTATTACAAGATCTTTGATCTGGGCTAAAAGAACCCAATGTCTTGCTAGAGACGTTAAAAACTAGCAAAAACATTTCATAGGGTGTCAAAACCCTATTCCTCCCTCATTTCTATCTTAAATTTCATTTCTTGCGAAGTCTAGATACTTGTTTTTGTTTTTTATATGCATTGCAAGGAACTTTGGTGAGGATTGCATGAGCTTTCATGTCATTATTGAGCATTCTGCATAGTTCAATTGATCTCAAACCTGAGTTTGATCGATCGAACTCCATTATGTATCCAACACTTAGAAAAATTTTCGAGCTGCAGAAACCTGCATCCAAATCACCTCTTTGTCCCATCATTCGAACTTATTCATAGATCGATCAGGAGACCTTCGATTGAATCCAACTTCAAAGTTTGATCGATCTCATGATTCAACACTTAGAAAAATTTTGAGCCTGCATCAACCTGCATATTTCAGCTCTCTATCTCATCGATCAAAACATTTCAAGATCGATCTGAAGTTCTTCGATCGATCCAACTTCCAAGTTCAATCGATCTTCAAGCTTTAACACTTAACCAAATTTTTGAACCATAAACCTGCATATTTTTGCCCTTTGTCTAATCGATCGAACTCTTGTTCCGATCGATCTCAGTTCTCCATTTCATTGTTTGACTTTGTTTTGACTTTTTCAATTTTCAAAAATTCAAAAATATTTTCATTTTTATTTTACTTTATTTTATTTTCATTTCATTTCATTTTATTTTATTTCTCAAAAATATTTCAAAAATACAAAAAGATTTTGTTTTATTTTATTTGTTTATTCAAAAAAACAAAAAAAACAAAAATATTTTATTCTATTTTATTTTATTTTACAATTTTTAATTTTAATTCTAATTTTTAATTTTAGTTTTGCATTTTTCAAAAATTTCAAAAATCCAAAAATACTTTGAGGAGAGTTCATTAAAGTTCGATCGATCTCAGTTGAAGTTCGATCGATCGAACTCTGTCGGGAATGTTTTTAAAATAAACCTGGAGGGTCTCAAGATCAATCATTTAGATCGATCCAACCCTCCAAACCCTTGCTTCCCTCATCGTCGCCGCATCCACTCTCCATCTTCCTCATCTCTGGCGAGATCTCCGGCGAGATCCAAGCGACACTTTCTCCCTCATCTCGGATTTCTCATCCAATCTTCGCATCCACTTCTTTCCATTCGATTTGAGGTAAAATCTGAGATCTCATCTATGATTTAACCTTCGATATGATGATTACATGCTTTATATGTTACATTCATGCTTTATACATGATTGAATCTCTATTTTTGAAGCTTCGAAACACTGAGTTTACATGTTTATATATATGTGTTTGATATATTTTTGGGAGGATGGGCCATGATTGGGTGATTATATTTGTTGATGTGTTGTGTTGATGGGCCTAAGAACACGTTCGTGTGGGCCCCGTGCTTCTAAAGTCACAGATCTGTGACTTCTCGTTTTTCACAGAGCACAATTCGATCGATCTAACTTGTATCTTAGATCGATCTTGAGAGATCGATCGAACTCATGTCTCAGATCGATTGAGGTTGTGAGATTGATCTCACTTATTTTCGATCGATCCAACTTTTGTGATCGGTTTCATTTCTTTTTCTGATCGATCGAATTTCACAGATCTCACACACACACTTCATTCTTCATATTTTATGTTCATGCTATCTCATATATGCCTAATGCCTGTGATATTCCATATTAGATGCATTTCATACTTATATTGCTTAGCATGCTTCACATCCTGCCACTTGTATAGATATATGTCATATATGTTTTGTCTATTTTACTTGACATACATGTTTCTATATTATGCTTAAAATTTCTTATTTTGGCACTAACTCCCATTGCAAGTTTTTCTTTTTCTTTTTGCAGGCCATGGTTAAGACGAAGACCGTTGCCAACAGGCAACACGGGCCTCAACGCCATATCAGACCACGGACAGAGGAGCCAGCAGAGCCTTCTCATGCACAGCAGGAGCCAGTACAGGCTACCCCACCTCAGTCACCATCTCACGAGGCTGAATGTAATACCCCTAATTTTAAAAGGATAGTCTCGGTATTTATTTATTTGTTTTAATTGTATTTTTTAATTATTTAATTAATTATTTGACTAATTGCTTATGTGTTTAATTGAATTAGGTATTACTTGATTATTTGATTATGTGTCTATGTATTATTTGTATTTGTCTATGTGTTAATTGTTTAATTAGATTATGTGCTTAAATGGTGTTTTGATAAACTGTAAATTAAATGTTTTTTTTTTCTTTTATTATTTTATTTTATTTTTCTTTTATGGTTATGGTTAGTAATAATGGGCCAACCAATTGGGTCCCATGGACTACTTGGATAGGAAGTTGGATGTGTATGGATTATTACCCATGGATAATGTATGTATATATATAGATATATATTATATACATATAAAAAGGAAAGTAATTTATTAATTATTTTTATGGTAACTTGGGTAGTAATATTTAATCTGATGTATATGTTTTATATTTAAATAATAAAAATATACATAGATTTGATACGTGTTATGTTTTAAGTTACTTTATAATATTATGGTAACTTAAGTATTATTGGATAATCCATTAATAAATAATGGAATGTGTATAATTTATTTATTTAATAAGCATATACATAAATTATATACGTAACATATTTTACTTACCTTTTTAATATATATATATATATATATATATATATATATATATATATATATATATATATAAAAGAGAAAGTAATTTATTAATTACTTTTATGGTAATTTAGGTAGTAATATTTAATCTGATGTATATGTTTATTTAAATAATAAAAATATACGATACGTGTTATGTTTTAAGTTACTTTATAATATTATGGTAACTTAAATATTATTGGATAATCCATTAATAAATAATGGAATGTGTATAATTTATTTATTTAATAAATATATACATAAATTATATACGTAACATATTTTGCTTACCTTTTTAATATTTTTATTTTCATTTTTTTTTAGTTGACTTGGATTGGGAAAAGGGTTAGGGTTATTTTATTTAGCCTATAAATATATAGCTATAGGTTGTAAAAGGGGGTTAGAAATATTCACGTTATATATACTAAAGAGATAGTGTTAGAGAGGGAAGGAGGAAAAGGAATGAATGAGGAGAAAAAATCCTGTAGAGAGAAGATCAAGGAAGAAGAAGTTTAACTTTCGATCCGAAAGTTTAAGGCAAGTTCTTCTTCTATCTCTTTCCCTTTGATTCGTGTTTCTGTACATGCCTAGGAATATCTAGGATTTATTAAACACATAAAATTAAATAATTATGCATGTTTAATTGGGTTAGAACATAGGTTTTATGAAATTGGTTCATATCTGTTCTTGTGTTATGAATTGATAAAATGCATGATTTTGATTTGATTTCTTATGTGAATTTTTACATATTTAAATTATGTATTTTTTATATCTGTGGAATGATGGAACGTAGAAACATGCCTAGGATTCCTGAACATTAAATAGGGACTAGGTTTGGGTTTTAATAAATTTAAATAGACTCAATCATAATTATGCTTGCTATTTGAATGTTTTAAACAAACGAATGGATTTAATCTTTTAAAATATTTTAGCAATTGAGATTAAATGTGTAGGATGAATTGGATATAAAGAATCCTTATTTAACGGTATAATAAAATATCATCATGTATAAGATTTAGTTTGTGTAGGACATATGATATAGGAAGTTTAAAGAAATAATAAGTCATTCATATTATGTGATAACTTGATATCATATTTATCATAGTTATTTATGGAATGTTTGATGTATTTCCTTAATTGTTACATCAATTGTTGGATTGTGTGGTTTAACGCACCGATATGGGATGATGGCATTCTAGGGATGGATTAACTTATCAGTTAAGTCCTACCGATTTTATATAAGGGAATGGATTAACTAAAATGTTAAGTCCTACTTATATTTAAGTCAGGTCAGCTGAACAAGTTGAATGACTTATGGAGGATTAATTTATTATATAAGGGAATGGATTAACTAAAATATTAAGTCCTACTTATATTAAAGTCAGGTCAGCTGAACAAGTTGAATGACTTATGGAGGATTAATTTATACTGGATAGGATGGTTACTAGATTATATATATATAAGTACGGTGCCATGATATGAGCTTGAGTCTCAGGATCAATGGTTAGGGCGCGTATATCGTCAGGGATGTGTAGCTAGATATAGTGTAGTTGTGTACCCTGGTAGGTCTAGGTACTCATGCCCACTATATGTGCATTTTGCATGTTGCCTACTATTTAGGTTGAGACAACCCTATAGTCTAGTGAGGTTCCTTTAGTGTGTATATATATATATACGGACTACTAGTTACTGTTGGATTGACTAGGATGTATACGTGTATCGGATCTCTGCTTGGACTGTAGTAGAGTAGAACTTGTGTGTGGGCCTGACCCACCATTATTTTTCAGGTGTTCGTCACGAGTAGAGGTTGTTCGTGCTGAGCGGGGATCAGTCTACTTCATTTTTCCGATGCTACACAAGAGTTCCTTTATGATTCAGTTTCCTGTTTTAGATTACTATCATTTGTTTAGTTTGGATTTTCTAGAGGTCCACACAGTATGGATTCCCGAGTTGTATTTTGGAGGATCAGTTGTATCAGAAGAGTTTATTAATTAATGGAAATATATTATGAGATTTATTATTAGATTATCATTTTAGTTTCTTGTCAGCATTTTATTTATTCTTCTTTATTCTTTTGTACTCTGTGTTCGTTTATTATCAATTTGTTTTTGATATCCTCGGGTATTCGGGCGTGGGCCTGGCCAAACCGCATTCGGAAATCCGGGGGTATCACAGTTGGTATCAGAGCACTCCAGGTTCAAGTATCCTTAGGAGTGTCTTTCGTTATGTGACTTCCGCGTTACGTCTCTTAAAACTTAGAGCTCGTATTAGGATTCGTTGTACTCTATTTACGGTTTGTTAGGAGGAGCTGATGTCAATTATATTCTATAGTCATAGAATGGTTGGTACTAGGAAAAAGATGGGTTCAAGGCGAAAGCGATAAAGACCTAAAGGAGTACGTTATCGATTTCGTTGCCAGAAGGCAAAGTTAGGGATTGATGGTTTAGGTTCGTTTGGTGTTACTTTAAAAGTATAAGCCAAGGAAGGATTTAGGTGTATGTGATAGGTCACCGCATATCGGGGCCAACACGACTTCAGTTGATCTCAAAAAGGAAACAAGCGAGGAGTACGAGCCGAAGAGGATCCTAATGGAGGAGATTTATGTGCATCCAATAGAGAGGGTACTAAATCTTGAAGATGGATGATCGCACGAGGTGATCTGAATTGCTAGTAGTATAGCGAATGTTATTAGTAGAATTGGGGTTGATCAATCTATAAATAATTAAGCTTTCTTATTATCTCTAAAAGAGGTATATAAGAAGTATTGTTCAGGAGTTTGGGGATCGGATGTGTTCTTATCAGAATGAAATACATAATTTTTAAATCACATACAAGAGGGCATTAATATTATGTTGTGACATTCTAATTCGCCTTAAAAAGCCAAGTTAGATAGTTTACATTCCATATATAAGAATGATGAGGGTTAAGCCCTTGATATTTGCTTAGGCAAACATTTGTGTTTTTAAGTTATGTTTTAAATGATATGTTTCGAGGTTGGATGATTATTTACGAAACTATAAAAGGAAATTTTAAAAAAATCTAGTAAGGTTGATTTCAAAGGAAACTTTCTTTTTTAGAAAAAAACGATATCCTAAGTAGGAGTATATCTTGTTTTATTGTGTTTATCATACGTGTTTTAATTTTTTTTTTTTTTTTGTTAATTACTCAGGATTTGGTATGTGGTTTAGTTGGGGACACAAGTGTGTGATCAGCTAGCTATTGTTTTAATAACATAGACTAATAGCGCTATTTACGCTAGATTTTTGAGCATACGGTCATAGGATTTGGTAGATACACATAAATCTAGCCAATCTATTGGACCTGGACATGTGTCATTATGGTGTGCTTTGGAATGGGATAATTAAACCATCACTACGAGTCAAACAATCTAGAACGATTAGTTTGATATACTTTACGTTAGGTATGGATTCGTATCATATTACAACGCCATGATATTGGTGGTTGTTAATGTTTCGGTATGCGTGAGATAGTGGTAAATAAAGATCACTGTAACACCATGATGATTTATCAGAGGTGATGGATTTACTAAACATCTTTTTGAAAATTTCAGAAGTTGTTACCAAGTCGGAAGGAGGGTTTAGTACTGGATTAAGTACTTATTGGAATGACACCGAGTGAGGATATGGGACTGAATAAATATTCATCAGTAAATTCTTAATAAAGAATTTATTCACGAGGGTGTTTCATTAGGAGGAATTTGCCGGTGTTGCACATGGAGGAGGAAACTAAGTCTCTTCATTTCCATAAATAATATGGAATTATTTTTTTAGTCACAATTTGCAACAATTAGCTGTTGCAAGGAAATTGATGACTTATGTAGAGGATGGGAAGATTTCATATTCTTTTGAAGTTAGATAAAGAAGTCGGATTGTCATTAACTTGTCTTAAAGAAGCAGGGTGTGTCAAAGACAAGATGGTGAGACCAAATACTTATATAAAGATGAGGTGTATGGAATGTATGGAAAGGTCGTAGTTTGGTACCGGACTAACGGTACTTTCTGTAGACAAATTTGATGGAGGATGCAAGGATTGAGTTTCACAACTTTTAGTTCTTTATTCACCCTAGTAGAAACATGATGCTTCACAGTATGAAGCAGATGTTTGGAGGACAGGCAGGAAGAGGAATATAGTGTTTTTTCTCTAAGTCTAATATTTATTAAATAGTAGAGATGGACCATCAGAGATCACTGGATTCTTGCAGCTATTTTCTATACTGAAGTAGAAATGATAGAGCATTTTCACGGATTTAGTTGAGGGATTGCTGATTTGATGCAAGGGTCAGGATTCTAGATGGGATATTAGTTGACTGATAAAATTAAATTAGTTTCATTTTGTCTATTTTGATCGAGCTGGTAAGATATCAGTTCATACGAATATAACGGATCACGAGACGGCTTAGATGGATGCAATAATAACACTTGTTATTACCAAGGTAGTTCAGGAGGTCAATTTTGAATATCGGAGCTGACCCTAGAGAAGGTGTTACCTTACTCAGATGAAGTTTAAGGTACTGGAGGAGGAGTTAGTAGTTTCTATAAATAGTGATATGACTGGCGGGCGACTGAGATGGAAATTTATAATTTTTCTTGGTACACCCAGACGGTTAGAAGGTACATCACGACATCAAATGTCAGTTTTGGTGAACAGGTACGGATAGGGACGTGTATATAATTATCCTAAGTGTAAAACCTGCTACAAAGGTGGAAAGTTGATCATTAGATATCATAGGAATCTTTAGCCACTTCCTATAACAAATATGAAAGTTGAAGTAAACGGGAGTGATAGTTGGTGGGAATGATCGATATTGATTTGGAATTTTAATTTTTCATACGGAATCCGAGTGGTGGATTGAGAAAGATCGCTTGAGGACATAAATTTGAGTGATGCTTATTTTAGAACTTCATAGTAATTATATAGTTCAATGATAGTGGTGTTATAGCATGTGGATGTCCATATTAGTGGATGCAAAGTGCTATTTCGAAGGAGCTTTATGAAGATTTTGGAGCAGCAGCTCTACTTCATATATATAGAAGGAGGAATTAATCGAGAGATTAAATTAGACCATAAAGGATATGTTTGAGGCGTATATCCTAGATTTTCATGGACTGTTGGAAGTGTTTACTTCACTTGTCGGAATTTTGTCTGTGATATTGTTGGCACAAGGAGGTCAGTGTGACAACTTTGGAGGTTTTGTATCTTTCACAATGCATACCTCTCATTTGTTGGTTGGAAATGGAAGTAAGGGTTGTACAATCAGACCTCGACTTCACTTAAAAATATGTCAGAAATAGATACTTCCTTTTATATTGAACTGCGTGCGGTTGGGAGGCAACAGTAGGATGTTGTAAATAGTTGAACTCGTATACTAGAGTTTTTTTATCAGGGAGTAGTTTGCTCGTTCTGTTTTCTATGTAGGAAGAAAGGCGATTTTTGGAGAAAGGTCAATTTTACTTATTACATTGACTTTTAGAAAATTGTGTTTCGCAATTGAAGCAGTCACCTCTGAATTAGCGTTACCAAATTATTAGCGCTGGGTGCATATGAGTTTGTGCGTATATTCTAGGGCACTTGGAGGTATGTAGATCATTCCCTTGTCGACATAGGAGGATTACGTTGTTATTTGATACAACCTACGCATTGTATGATTATTGTGTTTCTTAAAATATAGGAATTCTGTATACCACTTGGTATATTAGAGTTAAGTGGAGCCTTTATAGTGAGGTTGCGTCTGTTTGGAAATATGAGTTTGTTTTTCGCTCACAGTTTCCAAGCATAATGGAAGAAAGTAAGGGCGAATTCCGAGGACGGAATTCCTTTTATTAGGGGGGAAGAATGTAATACCCCTAATTTTAAAAGGATAGTCTCGGTATTTATTTATTTGTTTTAATTGTATTTTTTAATTATTTAATTAATTATTTGACTAATTGCTTATGTGTTTAATTGAATTAGGTATTACTTGATTATTTGATTATGTGTCTATGTATTATTTTTATTTGTCTATGTGTTAATTGTTTAATTAGATTATGTGCTTAAATGGTGTTTTGATAAATTGTAAATTAAATGTTTTTTTTATTTTATTTTATTTTTCTTTTATGGTTATGGTTAGTAGTAATGGGCCAACCAATTGGGTCCCATGGACTACTTGGATAGGAGGTTGGATATGTATGGATTATTACCCATGGATAATGTATGTATATATATAGATATATATTATATACATATAAAAAGGAAAGTAATTTATTAATTACTTTTATGGTAACTTGGGTAGTAATATTTAATCTGATGTATATGTTTTATATTTAAATAATAAAAATATACATAGATTTGATACGTATTATGTTTTAAGTTACTTTATAATATTATGGTAACTTAAATATTATTGGATAATCCATTAAAAAATAATGGAATGTGTATAATTTATTTATTTAATAAACATATACATAAATTATATACGCAACATATTTTACTTACCTTTTTAATATATATATATATATAAAAGAGAAAGTAATTTATTAATTACTTTTATGGTAATTTGGGTAGTAATATTTAATCTGATGTATATGTTTATTTAAATAATAAAAATATACGATACGTGTTACGTTTTAAGTTACTTTATAATATTATGGTAACTTAAATATTATTGGATAATCCATTAATAAATAATGGAATATGTATAATTTATTTATTTAATAAACATATACATAAATTATATACGTAACATATTTTGCTTACCTTTTTAATATTTTTATTTTCATTTTTTTTAGTTGACTTGGATTGGGAAAAAGGTTAGGGTTATTTTATTTAGCCTATAAATATATAGCTATAGGTTGTAAAAGGGGGTTAGAAATATTCACGTGATATATACTAGAGAGATAGTGTTAGAGAGGGAAGGAGGAAAAAGAATGAATAAGGAGAAAAAATCCTGTAGAGAGAAGATCAAGGAAAAAGAAGTTTAACTTTCGATCCGAAAGTTTAAGGCAAGTTCTTCTTCTATCTCTTTCCCGTTAATTCGTGTTTCTGCACATGCCTAGGAAATTACAGGATTTATTAAACACATAAAATTAAATAATTATACATGTTTAATTGGGTTAGAACATAGGTTTTATGAAATTGGTTCATATCTGTTCTTGTGTTATGAATTGATAAAATGAATGATTTTGATTTGATTTCTTATGTGAATTTTTACATGTTTAGATTATATATTTTTCATATCTGTAAAATGATGGAACGTAGAAACATGCCTAGGATTCCTGAACATTAAATAGGGACTAGGTTTGGGTTTTAATAAATTTAAATAGACTCAATCATAATGATGCTTGCTATTTGAATGTTTTAAACAAACGAATGGATTTAATCTTTTAAAATATTTTAGCAATTGAGATTAAATGTGTAGGATGAATTGGATATAAAGAATCCTTATTTAATGGTATAATAAAATATCATCATGTATAAGATTCAGTTTGTGTAGGACATATGATATAGGAAGTTTAAAGAAATAATAAGTCATTCATATTATGTGATAACTTGATATCATATTTATCATAGTTATTTATGGAATGTTTGATGTATTTCCTTAATTGTTACATCAATTGTTGGATTGTGTGGTTTAATGCACCGGTATGGGACGATGGCATTCTAGGGATGGATTAACTTATCAGTTAAGTCCTACCTATTTTATATAAGGGAATGGATTAACTAAAATGTTAAGTCCTACTTATATTTAAGTCAGGTCAGCTGAACAAGTTGAATGACTTACGGAGGATTAATTTATTATATAAGGGAATGGATTAACTAAAATGTTAAGTCATACTTATATTAAAGTCAGGTCAGCTGAACAAGTTGAATGACTTATAGAGGATTAATTTATACTGGATAGGATGGTTACTAGATTATATATATATAAGTATGGTGCCATGATATGAGCTTGAGTCTCAGGATCAATGGTTGGGGCGCGTATATCGCCAGGGATGTGTAGCTAGATATAGTGTAGTTGTGTACCCAGGTAGGTCTAGGTACTCATGCCCACTATATGTGCGTTTTGCATGTTGCCTACTATTCAGGTTGAGACAACCCTATAGTCTAGTGAGGTTCCTTTAGTGTGTATATATATATATATATATACGGACTACTAGTTACTGTTGGATTGACTAGGATGTATACGTGTATCGGATCTCTGCTTGGACTGTAGTAGAGTAGAACTTGTGTGTGGGCCTGACCCACCATTATTTTTCAGGTGTTCGTCACGAGTAGAGGTTGTTCGGGCTGAGCGGAGATCAGTCTACTTCATTCTTCCGATGCTACACAGGAGTTCCTTTATGATTCAGTTTCCTGTTTTAGATTACTGTCATTTGTTTAGTTTGGATTTTCTAGGGGTCCACACAGTATGGATTCCCGAGTTGTATTTTGGAGGATCAGTTGTATCAGAAGAGTTTATTAATTAATGGAAATATATTATGAGGTTTATTATTAGATTATCATTTTAGTTTCTTGTCAGCATTTTATTTATTCTTCTTTATTCTTTTGTACTCTGTGTTCGTTTATTATCAATTTGTTTTTGATATCCTCGGGTATTCGGGCGTGGGCCTGTCCAATCCGCATTCGGAAATCCGGGGGTATCACACTGAGGCAGAGGCTGATCAGATTCCATCCACCTCTGCAGCTCCGCCTGCATTTACACCATCACTATCTCCACCACGTGTTGGATCTGAGCATTCACCCGTACCATCTCCACCACGCCAGCCAGCTCAGGAGCGTGATAGGCCCGTGCCTAGATATGCGCATATGGCGGTCGACCATGAATCAATGTTCGACACGGCCTTTTTCTCCAGATCGGTGCTGACCCGATCAGTTTACCACAATATCATTCAGAGGGGCTTGGCAGCTATTCTTGCCCCAGTCACAGAGCCAGTCTACCCCCGGCTGGTACGATTGTTCTACTAGAACCTTCGACCATCCCCGCGTACCACAGCAAAGCTAGTCACTTTTGTGGATGGCCATCAGATCACTATCACAGTGGACTCACTAGCCCGCTCTTGCCACTGCCCACACCGATGTCCTCCAGAGCTTTAGGAGACATATCCGAAACTATACAGGCCTTCATATGCCGACATGGTAGTATTTCTTACAGGTCACCATGCCGCTGGCGAGACCTTCACCACCTGGACATTCTTTCCAGATGACCTGTGGTTTATCGATTCCGTGCTCTTTCGGAATATCTATATGGCAGGGCACAAGATTCAGAGGAGGGGAGATTATTTGACAACCCTCTATGCCTTCTACACCGGGGACTGGGTATCTATTCCCGCGCTCATCTGGAGCATGATGAGGAAGCTATATGATGAGTATATTAGCAAGGAGATGCCCGGACGGGCTAAGTCTCTCCCTTTCAGCCACCTCATCACCCAGATTTTGATTGACCAGCACTACCCTATTCATCCTCGGGAGCACCCTGAGAGAGGTTCTTGTCACTTTCTGAACAAGGACTGGACCAAGAGCTACAACGCCATTATTACTAGACTACAGGACCATGCAGTAGTGGCTGCAAAGGAGCTAGAGGTTGAGGATGAGGCAGAGGCAGCAGCTCAGGTTACAGCCGAGGTAGCAGCAGCAGATCCCGCAGTGGATGACGCACCAGTCGATCCAGTTGCCAAGCATATAGATATTGACTTAGAGTGCCCTATAGACGACATAAAGCAGTACTCTCCAGCTGGGTCGCCCATTCACGAGCAGGAGCAGACTCAAGAGCTTTCTTCTGATTCATCTATACCTGAGGCTCCAGATCTGACCCCCGACTTTGGAGTACGCCTGCAGACTCTTGAGGATGTTGTTGTTGCCATACGAGCTGATCTTACAGCCCACAGAGCTAATTTTGCTACCTTCCGCACAGATGTCGCAACTATGTTCCGAGATCTATCCAGAGATATCCGCAGAGCCCGACCTGCCCGTCCTACCTCATCCTCATGAGTTCCCAGTTCCTTCTATCTCATGATCCCTCTCTATTATTGATACTTTATTTTTGTCACTGTACAATACTATTATTTTTGCAGCCGGTCTGTCGGCTTTGATATTTCTGTTGTACCTGCACTTTATCTGTTTTATATATATCTATTTTTGCTATGGATGTCATATATTATATTCTCATATCTGTATGTTTGACTCCATCAGATGTATCACAGTGACTTCAATGAGAGAGTACTTCCCGATTTTCAGGACCACCCTTATATCTCTCTCCATATTTTATTTCATTATCCCATTTACACTTGCATGTCCACTGTGCACTAATTATCCCATTTTTTTATCTGATGAGTTTATCCAAGTGCCAATTTTCAGGACCACAGTTCATCCCAAGTTTGGGGGGGCCATGCCACCCACTTCGGATACTTCAGTCCCGATCATTCTTGCTTAGTTGCACTGGTATACTCTTTCTTTTGTTCTCTTTGCACATTGAGGACATTGTGCCATTTAAGTTTGGGGGGAATGGTGCTTTGTAGTGTTAGCTTTAAATTTCAAAATAATTTTTAGCATAACTTGTGTATTTGAGGGATATTTTTATGATTGGTCCATATCTAGCTATGATTTTGATCTTTTCTGAACTATATTACTTAAAATTTAAAAAATTGCTTGACTTGAGAGTCCAATACTCCTTGTATGCTTTGTGGAAGCCATTTAGGAGTAAATTTTTTAAAAGATTGATATCATGCTTGCACTTGTGGTCTACATCATCTTGATTTTGTGATTGTTTTGAGACTCATTCTAAGATTCTACACTAGCACAGGTGCACACTAGCATTCATTTGTGGGGTACATGCTTTGTTGATTATTGAATTGGTTATATCCCAATTGAGCTAGTAGTGCATTGAAAGCTTTCATTCTTGATAAAGGTGGATAACAACCCCTTTTCACTAAGTAGCCGGGATTCTAGCCTCATCAAGCATTGAACTTCTCGTGCCGAAAGGTGGAGGGCCCAAACTATAGGTTAATAATTGAATGAAAAAAAAAAAAAAAGCAAAAGCAATGAAAAGTGAGGACTTCTCCCAAAAGGTGAGAAGTGGGAAATGATTTGATGGTTATTTTCTTGATTTGTAGCCTAGTTGATTTGAGCTTGTAAGTCCGTAGATGTATTTGAATGCCTAATGCCCTAAAGCCATCTGGTTTGGGAGTCATTGACCTAACGCTCGACCTCATAAATCGCTAGAAAGCTTCATAGATCAACACATTTCACCATGCTTCCATCTAAAAAAAAAACATCGAGTAAAAAGAATAAGCGCACCTAGAACAATAAAGCTTTAATAAAAGGTCCATTTTTTGTTTTGATGATCGGTACTAGATTTGTGTGCTAGTTTGAGGGTAAGGATGCGATCATTTCTTTTGTTGGTTAAGATAGCAACATATTTGATGTCGGTCCACTCAAAAAGGATTCTAGAGTTGTTTTGATTTGCATGATCATTGTCTTGATGTGTGGAGGACCATACTTACTTGCTTGATGTTGAGATTTTGGGAGATTGCTCGAAAATATTTGAAACATTGCATACTTGAGGTAGTTTTCTCCCAACGTTTGTTTGCAATATTGGTACCTCTTTTGAAAGAATGAGCTTAATGTTTGTGAGTATAATTTCTAGAAACCCTCACGAGACTTCACTCGTCCACTAGGGGTAACCTAGGGGTTTAAAAGGCTTGTTGTATATGCTAAGTGCAATCCTGTTCCCTACGAAAGTGGCGTTATCCATTTATTGTTTTCTAGATTCTTACTTGTATAGTTGTTCATTTCATTCCTTTATTTTCTAGTTCATTGCTAGGGACTAGCAATATTTAAGTTTGGGGGTGTGATGAGCGATAAAATGTGCGGATTTCAACCCCTTAAGCTTAGGCATTCTAGTACCTTTATCTATCTTACTCTACCGTTTTAGATTGATTTCGAATTATTTCCATTTTCAGGCAGTTATCCCGAAAATAAGCTAACTCAGCCAAATAAGAGCTTAATTGAAGCAATTCTGGGATTAAACAAAGAAATGAGCAAAGTGGAGAAAAAAGGAAGCAAATGAAGCCAAAGGTGGAAAGTAGCAAAGTTCGATCGATCTAACTTCAAGGTTCAATCGATCCAACACTGATCGATCTCTGTACTTCAAGATAGATCCAAACCTTGACCCAAAACATAAAGTCCAAAGTTTGATCAATCCAACACCACCCTTCGATCGATCGAACACTTTTGTCCTTATCCAAATGATTGATCATATCCACAATTGTACCACCCATTAACCACTTTTGTCCTTTTTCCCAAAAATATCTCTCAAAATATCTCGAATTTGTCTTTTCCCAAAAACCTCAACCAGTTGGATCGATCCAGCCTCAGTTCGATGGATCTCAGCAAGTTCGATCGATCCAAGTCCAAGGTTCGATCGATCGAACTTCCTCCAGTGCGAAAAAGTTAAAAAGCCAGCTTATTCAATCCGTCCTCTATCCAATCATTAGAGAATATTCTTTGCACGACCCTAGCTCATTTGGTGTGTCACTTGACCTACCTATAAAAGGAATATGATGCACTTTTTGAGAGAAATTTTTTTAGCATTTGGTAGATACAACTTTAGAGGCTATTCTTAGTGTAGAAGAAAAGAGGAGGAGGTTAGAGACACCATTGGAGTTCTTCATCAACAAGGAGCAGATTTCAACCATGGAGTTAGCCTTTGAGGGTTGGAGCAACATCACCATGAGTGGCTAGACATCCTTTTAGGGCTAGAGTTAGCCCCAAGCACGCTTTCTATATCTTGATCTTGTGTATTATTGAGGGATTAGTGTTGTAATTAATGTTTTGACACTTGGATATATATTGATCTTGTTTATTCAATGATTTATGTGGTTTAATGCTTCCAATTGATCATTTCATTCCATCCATATGTCTATGTATGCTAGAATAGATGTTCATGTGCTTATCTCTAGATTTTGTGTTATTGATGCATGTCTATGTGTATTGATGCTATAGATTTAGAGATTGTCAAAACATAGTGCTTAAAAGAATGCTCTTGTGATTTTCTTGATGGTTCATACTTATTCCTTGATGGATTGTGCCTCTCCCTTAGTTTATTTTCATGCTAGTAGTTTAGATGTAGAGTAATTGTAGTGTAGTGTTAAATGGGAAGACAATCCATGCTTGTTGTTTGATGATCCAAGCTTTTGAATGCAAGTAGCATATGTCTCTAACCTTGTGTTGTATTTGGATTGTGAGCTTAATGAAAGGATTAATGACTTGTTTTGATCTATTGTACCTTTCACATGTTGTTTAGACAATATATGCTTTATTACTTAGATATATTGTGCCTTTCACATGATGTTTAGACAATACATGCTTAACTAGTCATCCTTGCTTGTTGAATCAACCAAACACACACACACAAATATTGCAACACACCATTTGCCCTCATTAGTCACTTGTCAACGGTATAGAAATGCACTGCTTAGTGGTGATCTCTAAACCCCAAGACTTTTCTATCTCTTACTTACTCTTAGTTGCATTCTTTTGTTATTACTTAATTCAATTTAATTGCTCTCTAATCAACGAACCAACTAATTGTTTGATCACTCAACCTATTAGCCCTAATAGCGATTCCACAACCTTGTCCGACCCTCACAATCCCTTAGGACGATCCCTACTCGCCCTAGCTATATTTTTAGTGAAAGGTAATAATGGCTTCTATAAATGTAAAACTCTTGGCCTTCGCCTTAAAATTCACACCCTCAAACTTGGTGGTAGTGCGGCCTCCATCCATCATTAAACTATTACAAAGGGCAAAATTGATTACACAGTTTAAAGTTTCAAACAACAACAAGAAGCTTCATTCTGTTGAATCTATGTTTTGAAGGGTAAATCTGAAATTTCGTATCAACACAGAATAGAACTTGATTAATAGTGCCTTATATCAACATTACACACATGCTCAATTGATAATCTGAATAGTGCAAGCAATGCATATCACAATCATAGCTCAATAAAGACTTAAATATTCTGCTCAAAACCCTAAAACCTAGGGTTTCAAAGGTTAAAATCACAAATGACAAAAAAAATAAAATAATTTATATGCTTAAGCATTAGGTTATCTTGAAAATAGGATGTACACGTTGGGTGGGTGTGTGTGTTATATACAACATATATGAAGATGTTTCCAAGTGGAGCAAGAACAATAACATCTTTTACTGAATTTTGTAATTTTCCACATTTGTATGTTGTATGGTAACATGCCAAGTCATATATAGAAATTGAATTAAACATAAGTACACCTACATACTGAACATGCGAGGTCATTGTCTATGCAGGACATGTCCAAATTGACCATTTTAAATGTGGCCTTTGGAGCAAAATTTATTCAGGATGGAAAAGTGAGAAATCAAAATCAGTCTTAAAATAAGAATAAAGGTGTAAGATTTTTTGGTAAATCTCTAACATGTGTCCACTTTAAGCAATTGGGTACGATTTTAATAATTATATATAGAGAGCGTGGAGTTGATAGTAGTGTATACCTTATCAGTTATCACATGTGCTTAGTTTATGGGCCTTGTCGCTCTGTCCCTAAGGTGGGGAAGGTATTGGGTAAACCTGGTGCATCGTGCAACGGACTTATCTGAAACGTATGTGTTGTGTATGCGCGGGCGGCTAGGATGAGCTGGTGCACCATGCACTTGACACATTCAATATCTATTCCTAAGATGGATGTTTGGGGGCGTGTTCCTAATTTGAATTCTTTCCAAGAGTTTTATTTATTTATTTATTTATTTATGATATTCTTGCACTTATTATGTAATTCTAGTTCTATAGGAGTATGATGGAAGCAATTTTTCTTTATTATGTGCTTGTAATTTATTTTGCTCTTCGTGAAATTTCAATCTAGTAAAACAAGTAAATCTTTGTGTTTTAATTGTATTCTTATTTTTTTTATAATAAAAGAATTCAAAAGTAGAATAATAGAAACCATATATTAATTAATAATTCGAGTGGAGAGAAGGTGTTATTTACCTTGACGCCCATGTCAAGTCTGTAACCCATGATGAGACCACAAGGACACCAAACACATAGTAGCACCCAATGTTCACATATGCAACGAGTGCTTGGCATCCTGCTCGTATGGCCACCCCTACAACAATTCAATCACCCCTAATTTTTTATTTATTTTTAGTTGAAACTCACACATACATATCTCTACTGTAATTCGAGCTCCTGACCTCTTTGAGAAATAGGAGTTTGGTATCGCTAGGCCACTGACCCGTTGGTCAATCACCCCCAATTAATTCAACTCAAATAATCTTTTTTTTTTCCCCATCGATAAGTAAGCCTAAGGCCATTTCAGAATATGATTATTATACGACACAACCATGAAAAAGATGTATGTGTGCACGTGTGTGGAGTAGATATTAGGTGAGCCAAGCATGCCATAGCATGCCATGTCATTAGTCTGTCCATCTTCACAATTCAATCAAAAGTGATCTCACATATACATAAAAACTACTCTCAACCAACTAAAGTAGCGCATATTCATTTGGTGGGTATATTAATAGCATAGTATGTGTAATACCCCTAATTTTAAAAATATAGTCTCGGCATTTTAATTATTATTTTATTGCATTTTTTTTTTTTTGATTAGTTGATTATTTGCCTAAGTGTTAATTGTTGATTTGATTATTTGCCTAAGTGTTTAATTGTTTATTTTCATTATATGCTTATGTGGATTTTCTTTATATGTTTAACTTAATTTATTTACTGATTGAACCTATATGTTTAATTGGATTTTTACTTTAATAATTAACTTAATTGTTTAAATGAGATCATTATTTTAGTTTACGAAATTAGGCTATACAGTTTTAGGGTTTTATATATGTGTTTAGGAGGTCACCTTGTGCCGACTAAGAGACATATATATATATATATATTTGTTTGTATTTTATTTTTCTTTTCTTTTCCGTTTCCTCGTGTTATAAGAATTAGGGTTTAGTTAAACCTATATATGTATACTTGTATAAGTCTGCCAAGGGTTTTAGAACCCTAATCACGTAACAGTGGAGGTTACGAGATACGAAGAGTTTTGAGAGGAAAACAGAGAGAAAGAGTTGGGGGTTTCAGCCGTCGATTAAAGGTCGAACCAAGGAGGAAGGAAGAGGTTGATTGTTGGGTTAGAACTAGAGTAATAGGAGGCTTTACGGTAATCGAAACTCATCGGGAAAATCTCAGAAGAAGGCATTGAGATTTTTATTCAATGTTTCACAAGCAAATCTCTATGTTAACTCCTTCCCTTAAACCTGTGTTCTGTGCATGCCTAGGTAAACTCCAGGGGTTTAATTAATGCTAAAACAAATATTTTATGCATGTTTAAACTATATTTAATCTTATTGAATTAAACTGGTTTACAAATTCTTACAGTTCTGCCGGAGGTGAGAAAGACGAAGTAGAAACATGTAATGGCTTCAGGGAGTGAGAGAACAGGCTCCCAAAAGGAGGGAGCCAGCTCCCTCATTGATGGAGCCAGCTCCAAAGAGTGTGGAGCCGGCTCCCAATTTGTTAGAGCAGGCTCCCATGTTAGTAGAGCAAGCTCTTAATTTGTGAGAGCCTGCTGTCGCCCGGAATTGCGTATTACCCATTTTTAAGCTATGTTTGGGCTGTACAGAGTATTTTTAATCCTTTTAAATTGCATTAAATGGTGTAGGTAAGTGTTATGGACCTGTAAAAATATAGGGAAACATAAATTCATAAATGGATTAAAGAATGGACAATATGTATTTAAAGAAAATCTTACATATTGCACACTAGATGTTAATAAACTTACTTACTGGCACTTGGAGATTATTTTCTATATGATTTAATATTGTTTAGTCATATTTAAACAGAGTTATATGTATAGTGAATTACTTGCAATTAACTATACTTGGTTTGGATTAAATTGGTATTTAATTTGCTGTTAATGGTATCAATTTAGATTTGGAGGATTTAAATGTTTCGATTTATTTTAGCAATTTAAATTGTTGGAACATGATTTTTAGGTTCTATAATGAATGCCTAATATTGTTATATATGTATTAAACTATATTGATGCATATTTTGGAGAATGGTTGATGGATACCTAGTGTTGTTTTTTCAATTATGTTATTTGGAGGATTGAATGCACCGGTGTGGGACGGTGGCATACTAGGGATGGATTAGTTCAAACACTAAGTCCTACCTAATCTGGATTGAAGTATGGATTAACCATAAAGGTTAAGCCCTACTCATATTTATGTTATGTCAATAAAATAATTGAATGACCTACTTTAGTTTCTGGATGGATTGTTACACATATATCAGGCCATTATACCAAATGGATGATATTTTGTATTAGGAGTATACGGATTTTATATATTTATATTATGGTGCCATGGTGTGAGCTTGAGTCTCAGGACCATGGTTAGGGTGCGTATATCGCCTAAGATGGATAACTGGACATAGGTGTTGTTCCCTGGTAGGTCTAGGTACACATGACCACGTTATGTGCGATTTGCATGGTATCTCTACTCAAGCTGAGATAGACCTATTGGACTAGTGAGTGTCCTATAGTGTATTGTAATACTCCTAATTTCAAAAGGATAGTCCTGGTATTTAATTTATTGTTCAAGTTGTATTTTTAATTGTTTAATTGCATATTTATTTGGTTAATAGTTTATTTGCTTGTTATTTTAATTAATTGAATTTGTATTTGTTTAATTGACTTAATTGTAATTTTGAATTAATTGTATTAATTAAATTATTGGATTTAAACTGTGTTTTTATGTGAATTGATTTATTATAGTTGGTTAATTGTGTAAATTAGTTAATGGGATTAATTTAGGGTTTTGTTATTTTCTTTACGTTATAGCCGACGTAGTTTTCCCATCTCGTATTAGGACTAGAATTAGGGTAAACTTATGTGCCTATATTATATGTCTTAAGTTCTATTTAGGGTTTTAGAACCTATTCACGACAGTGGAGGCAGAGAGAGAACAGAGGAAGGGTTACAGTTTTTCGCCGGAGAATTTAGGAAGACGACAATGCAAGGTTTCAGATTGAGACCTAAAGGCAAGTTCTAATCCTAACTCAATTCCTTTGGCTAGTGTTCTTTGCATGTTTAATGCAACTCCAGGAATAAATCAGGATTAAAATTAAACTTGATTTCATGTCTTAGATGTTTTAAACTGGACGTAGGCATAAATTGTGTACTGTTTGTTTTGATTCGTTTTTGTGTAACTCATAATTTAATTAATGTAACTTGATGTTTAAAGATTTTAATTAGTCTGGAACCCATTGGGAACCACTGGAAGTAATCTGGATTACAGGGTTGAGTGTTTTAAACATTGAGTGTTAATGAATGAATGATTGCTCGTTCTAACTTCTTGTTGCATAATTGGTGTCTCAATTGATGTCGGTGAATGAATTAAGCATTAAATTGTTTCAGGATCACACTGGAACCTAGTTTAAACACCTAGGTATCTTAGGAATGGAGGACAGTCTGTCGGAAAACCGCCAGAGTTGAAAGAGACGAAGGATCAAAAGGAGAGCCGGCTCCTGTTGGAGGGGAGCAGGCTCCCCAAATAAAAGAACAGGCTCCCTCAAAGAGGGAGCCAGCTCTAGGGCACTTGGAGGTGGCTCCCTCTTCAAGAGAGCCTGCTCCATCAGTTTTTTTATTTTTTTTTGTGTTTCAGCGATGATTTTTGGCTTCGGGGCTTAAATCTTGAGACTTTCAGATTCAGTTTGAGATTGTATTGGGGATAATCAGAGCTGTTCTAGGTTTTATTAAAACCTTCAAGAGAGGATTAATGCAAAATAAAACAATTGGTATTTACAATTCAACAGGAGACAATGCTCAAATAAATTGGGTTACTGTTTCTGAATGGAGAGGGTTTTTAATTGCTTAATCTTAGGATTGCAATTCTCATAGATGTTATTACCGTTAGCATGTTCCAGTAACCTTGTATAAGCATTAGACTTACAAATCTCTATTTTGCTTGTTGGGGATAAATTGATAGTTACACGCACGGATGTGTTGTCAATTGTAGGAATTTGTTGAAGTAGATTTAAATCAGCATGCTAGTATATATACTTTGCTCTATCATGCCTAGTAGGGATTAATTGATGTTTGCATGTATGTTATAAATCATCAATTGTTGGATCTTGGAAAGTAGCATGCATAAGCCTGTTAATTTATAAAATTTTATCATGCTTAATATGGAACAATTGATACTTATATTTAATATATATTTATCAATTGTGGAATTTATGGATTAGTTGGTATTTACATATATAATTGTATGGTCAACTGTTGGATGATAGAATGCATGCACCGGTATGGGACGGTGGCATGTCTAGGTTTGTATTAGCTCAAATTGCTAAGTCCTACCTATATCGGAATAAGGGAATGGATTATAAAAATAAAATCCTACTTATATTTAAGTCTGTGCGGCTGAATAAGCTGAACGACTAACTGAATTTCTTATGGATGGATAGGATCGGATTTTAAATATATTTTTAATGTACCGCGATATGAGCTTGAGTCTCAGAGTCGTCGTTTAGGGAGCGTATATGCAGTAGGATGCATAGCTGGATATGATAGGTTGAGGTATACCCTGCTAGGCTTAGGTACTTATGCCCACTCAGGTGTGCTTTGCATGTTGCCTTCTATTCAGATTGAGACCCCCTGCATAGTCCAGTGAGAGTCCTGTAGTGTGGATATATATATATGTACAGATTATATAGCTATTGTTGAGTTGGTTAGAATGTATATGCGTATTGAGTCTCTGCTTGGATTGTAGTAGGATAGAACTTGTTCGTGGGCCTGACCCACTTCTATTTTTCAGGTATTCGCCAGTTCCAGACTTAGACTTGAGTGTGCTGAGCAAAGACTACTACTCACTCTTCCAACGACGTAGGATTTTTCTCCATGGTTTACTTTGGATGTTCTTTTAGTAGTTTAATTTCAGTTTGGATTTTTTTATTAGTAGGGATCCACTACAGATGGATTCCCGAGTTGTTTAAACTATTGGAGGTTTTGGATTATTGGATTTTCTAAGCATTTAATTTGGAAGGATTTTATTTTAGAATTCATTCAGCTTTTATTTATTCTTAATTCATTTTGAAATCTGTGTTTGTTTTAAATATTAATTGTTTGATATTCCCTCGGGTTTGGGCTTATGCCTGATCAACCCGTGTCTCGGATCCGAGGGCTATCACATGTGTACTTATACATATATGGACTATTTTAGTTATTGTTGAGCTATCTAGGATGTATCTGCGTATCGGGTTTCTGTATGGATCGTAGTAGAATAGGACTTGCATGTGGGCCTGACCTACTCTCTTATTTTTCAGGTGTTCGTCAGTTCCAGAGTTAGAGCTTGGTCGTGCAGAGCAGATACAGACACTCATTCCTTCGACTACGTAGGACTGCTTTCTATCTTTAGCTTTGGATTTCTATTTCAATTATTTTCGTTTCAGTTTAGATATTATTAGGGGTCCACTAGATGGATTTCTGAGTTGTTAATTAATGGAAAGTTTGGATTTTATTTAAGATTATCTTTTGGGGATTTTATAATTAGAATTCTTTTCAGCTTATCATTTTACTCTTATTTCATTTTTTGTATTCTGTGCTTATTTACATATTAATTGTTTGGTATCTTTCGAATCTGTGCTTGGACTTAATCACCCGTGGCTCTAGAATCGAGGGGTATCTCAGTATGTCTAGCTCACCCAATATATTATGGTGTCGTGGGTAAGGGTGCAACTAGGGTTGGGCAACCCAAATCCAACCTGAGCCCAGATCGATTTTTCGCGAGCTTAGGCAATCATTTTTACAAGTAGGATTGGGTCTGGATTGAAAAATCTCAACCCAAACTTAAGTAGAGTTAGGCTTGGATTGATAGGGTTGAGGTGCTAGCAACCAAACCAGAATTCTAATATTATATATATATATGTATATATATATATATATATATATGTTTATTTTAAATGCTTTATATAATATTGAAATTATGATCACCTTTTTTCTTTTTAACTGTAACGACTCGAACCCGAAGGTCCGAACCGCTAACTGGGTCTTTACCCAAACCAGAGGTTAACTATGGTCAACACCGTCACATCTACGTCAATTCATGACACACAAGGAAGTCCGGGGTCTTGCGATACCCCTCGAATCTGAGACATGGGCTGATCAGGCCCAAGCCCAAACCCGAGGAAATATCAAACAATTAATATATAAACGAACACAGAATATAAAAGATTTAAGAAATAAAGTAATAAGTTGGAAAGAAATTCTAATTATAAAAATCCTCAAATAATAAAGATTAAATAATCCAACTCCAAAACCTCCAAGAGTACAACTTGGGAATCCATCTAGTGGACCCCTAAATAAAATCTCAGATGATAAGTAAACAACTGAAGATAAAAATCCAACTCTAACACAAGGAATGAAATCCTACGTCGTCGGTAGAATGAATGACCGTCTCAGCTCAGCTCGATCAAGCCCCAAGACTGGAACCATCTGGTACCTGAAAAATATAAGAGTTGGTCAGGCCCACGAACAAGTTCTAATCTAACTGCAATTCATACAGTGACCCGATACGCAGATACATCCTAGATATCTCACAATATCTATCTAGTCCATAAATATATATATATCCAGACTAAGGGACATTCATTGGTCTACAAATGGGGTCTTAACCTGAATAGAAGGCAACATGCAAAAATGCACCCAAATGTGGGCATGAATACCTAGACCTAACAGGGTACACCTCAACCTATCATAGCCAGCTACGCATCCACTACATATACGCACCCTAATCTACGAGCCTGAGACTCAAGCTGATCTCGTGATACCATAATCATATATTTAAAGTCCGTTCAAAGCTAAAGCATGTCATTCAATTGTTTATTGATCTGACATATGATTTAAAATCCAGTTAGTCGCTCAACTTATTCAGTTGATATGACTTAACTACAAACAACAGTTAATCCATGTAGTCACTCAACTTAATTAGTTGATCTGACCTAAATATAAGTAGGATTCAATGTTTACAATCCATTCCCTTATTCCCACAGAGTAGGTCTTAGCGTTCTGAGCTAAACCATCCCTAGTATGCCACCGTCCCATACCGGTACATACGATCCACATCATCCATGTAAATTACAGAACCTAAATAACAGTTTAGCAATTAAAATCCAAAACCATAATCCAATTCAAAACCAAAATCCAGGTAATTACAGAATAATGTATAATATTTTAGCAATTAAAGTTTGAAACCATAATCCAGTTAATTACAGAATAGTGTATAATATTTTAGCAATTCAAGTTCGAAACCATAATCCAGTTAATTGCAGAATAGTGTATAATATTTCAACAATTAAAATCCAAAACCATAATCCAGCTCAAAACCATTATCCAGTTAATTGCAGAATAGTGTAAAATATCTTAGCAATTAAACCCAATCCTTTATTCATGTAATTGCAGAAAAGAACTAATATTTCAGCAATTTAAAATCCAGAGCATGCATAGGTCAAATCTGTTAATTAAATGACCATACTGTGCATCTAAAACAAGATTTAAAAACATGCCATAGTCCGTTAAATCACCGAATAATAACTAGGCAATTAAATCCTTTCCATTTGTAAACAACATGCAAAGTTATTAAATTTCATACTGTTCATTCTATTCGTATAACTGTATAAACTATGCAATGAGAGCTTTTAATAACACCTAAATTAAAAGTTAAATACCCCCAATATACTTCCAGAACAGTTCAAAACACTTAAATCATCCAAACAGTGCACCCGAACCAACCCAAAATGCATCAAAACTTGGGAACCTACTCTCAAAACAACAGAGCAGGCTCAATGCATAATGGAGCTGGCTCCCTAGCCCTTGGAGCCCACTCTGTGAAGAGGGGAGCCAGCTCCCAACCTCCTGGAGACGACTCTCTCCCTCTTTGAGAGCACTGATCCCCTTTCAGCTCCGTTTCTGATCATCTGCTTCATCTCCGGCCTCTTCCTACCCCTCTGTTCTTCCTTAAAACTGATCTTAACAGTTTAATATATATCCAGTATCATCCCAGCCCTTTTTTTATAACAGTGAGAATTAATACAACAATTAAAATAATACCAATTTGTTATGCTTTAAAACTGACGATGAACTTCTAAACTCGCAAGAATAGTTTCAGATTCAATTAAAACACATACAGTTGATTAATTTAATATAAACTAAGCATGCAAGATTCAGTTAATGATCCATTAAAACCCTATAGACTATCTAGGTATGGTATGCATAGAACACAGGTCAACGGGAGAGAGAAAGAAAAGAACTTGCCTATGATTTCAGTTATGAAATCTTGGCGTCGTCTCTAAGTTTCTGGCAATTACTAAATACCGTCAAGCCTCCTACTGCTCCGGCACTAATCCACAATCAACCTCCTTGGCCCTCTCTGTTTTCCTCTCAAGCCTCTCTCTGTTTCTCTCTGCCTCCAGTATGTGAATAGGGTTCTAAAACCCTTGGCAGACTTAAACACGAATTTATATAGGCAAATAAGTTAACCCTAATTCTAGACATAATAAGAGACGGAAAACTTAAAGAAACTAAAACTAGTCAGCCCAACCTAATTACCTAAGCAGAACTAAAACCCTAATTATATCTGAACAATAATAATACTAATTTAATCCAATTAATTCCATTTAAATTAATTAATAAACCATTAACAATTAAGACAAGAAATTTAATTAAAGAAAATAAAAAAATTTAACAAACAACAATTCAATTAATTAAAATAAATAAAACAAATAATCACAATAATCAGGCAAATAACCAAATAACCAACTAAAAATGTAGTAAAAATAAATATAAAAATGCCGAGACTATCATTTTAAAATTAGGGGTATTAAATTCTTCCCCCCTAACAAAAGGAATTCCATCCTCAGATTTCGCTCTTACCTTCTTCCAATATTTCAGGAAATTGCAAGCGAATGACATCCTCTTGTTCCCAAGTAGACTCAGTCTCATTGTGATGACTCCACTGAACACAAACCAAAGGAATAACCTTATTACGAAGAATTTGATCCCTCCGGTCGACAATACGGCATGGTGGCTCTAAATTGGTTGCATCCGACTGTAACTCAATCTCCCCCACATCGATATGCTGATACCGATCCTCATCTCGTAGAAATTTCTGCAACATGGAAATATGGAACACATTGTGTGCGCGATCCAAATTATCCGGAAGTGCCAACCGATAAGCTACAGCGCCAACTCGATCCATAATCATGAATGTACTGACAAACCGCTGTGACAACTTCCCTTTCTTCCCAAAGCGCATGACACCTTTTATAGGCGACACTTTGAGTAGAACCTGATCTCCAACCTGAAACTCCAAAGCACAAATGCGACGATCGGCTTAACTTTTCTGTCGACTCAAGGCAGTGTGCATGCGATCCCGAATTATAGCAATCTTTTCAGAAGTATCTTTAATGAACTCAGGACCTAAAAATCTGCTCTCGCTAACCTCCACCCAACAAACAGGCGATCGACACGGTTGGCTGTACAATGCCTTAAATGGTGCCATACCAATAGTCTTCTGAAAACAATTGTTATATGCAAACTCCACAAGTGGCAAATAATTCTCCCAGTGGCCCTTGAAATCAAGAACACACGAATGAAGCATATCCTCCATGATCTTATCAACCCTCTCAGTCTGTCCATCAGTCTGATTATGGTTTTGTAATAATTTTTACATTTTTATGGGTTTATTTGGCTGTTTGCTTATTTGTTTTAATTGTGGTTAATTAATTGAGTTAATTGCAGTATTTGTTTTATTTATTTGTTGTATTTATTTGAATTATTTAATTGAGTATTTGTTTTAATTATTTTCTGTCTTAAATATATGTTTACGTGCAAATTTGATTTAATTGTTTTATTGTTTTTATTATTATTTTTTTTTAGGGTTTTAGGTTATTCACGTTTAGCCGACTTAGATATAATATGAATGGTTCTTTTCCCGTCTCTAAATTAAACTAGAATTAGGGTTTTTAGTGAAGCCTATAAATAGAACTGTATGCCAAGGGTTTGTAAACCCTATCCACATACACAGAGAGACGAAGAGAAACAGAGAGGAACAGAATACTTTGTTTAGGGTTTAGCTAGGACTAGGGCTAAACCAAGGAAAGATTAAAGGAGTGTGTTCGAGGGTTGAACCAAGGAGAAGATAGAGAGAGAAGACAGAGCGTTCGTCGGAAACCTTAGGAAGACGACGCTGAGATTTTGAACCGAAATCTTAAAGGCAAGTTCTATTCCTAACTCTTTCTCTTTGACTCATATTCTTTACATGCCTAACACAACTCCAGGAGTAAATAGACATTAAAGATTAATCTGGTTTGCATGTTAATTTCAATTATAACAGTATGCCTTTACATGAATTGGTGTTTACTTGTTTGTAAATTTCTTTGCATAATTCATGTTTTAATTGATGTTAATTGATGCATAATGAATTTAATAAATTGTTGGGACTGTCTGGAACCTAGAACAGAGGGTTAGGAACTTTAGCAAGGATAATCAGAAAGTCAGAAAACAGCCGGTGTCGGGGAAGACGAAGGCTGGGAAGAGTGGAGGCGGCTACACCCTTCAATGGAGGCGGCTCCATTGAAGTGGAGCCAGCTTAACATGATGTAGAGGCGGTTCCAAGGGAGTTGAGCTACTCTACCTAAAGGTTGAGCCTCTACCTAAGTTAAGCCTTCTCTACCTAAAAGTTGAGCCTCCTCTACCTAAGTTGAGCTTCCTCTGCCTAAAAGTTGAGCCTCCTCTACCTTAAATTGTAGCCTGCTCTACATTTTTTTGGAGCCTGCTCCTTTGTGAATTTTCAATTTGTTTTTAATTTCAACGATGGATTTTAATCCTATACTCGGATTTTGATGTTTCGGTTTAATTAGAAGCTATACTGGAGGTTCTCCAAGGTGTCCTAAGCTTATTTAAAACTCCCAAGAGCCTTGTTAATGCATAATTAATTACCTTATATTATAGTTTGAACAGTATAAAATTCTTACACAAATTGGTATACTGTTTTAGATATGGAGGATTAAAATTGTTCATCATTGTTTTAGCAATTTTTTGAAAATGATTTTATAGTTTAAATTATGTTCCAGTGTTATAAATAAGCATGTGAATTTATATATTTTATTATGCTTAAATGGAATTAATTGATGTTTACATATAGGATCTGTACTATCAATTATTGGACTGTGCGGAGTTGTATCAAATAAGCATGTTAAATTACAGGATTTTATCATGCTTAGTATGGAAAAATTGATGTTTATATTTGATATTTTAATTATCAATTATTGGATGTATGGATTAGTTGATATTTACATTCCTTGTCTGTATTATCAACTGCTGGATGGATGGATTGTATGACCCGGTATGGGACGGTGGCATACTAGGGGGATTAGCTCAAAAACGCTAAGTCCTACCTACTATAGAATTAAGGAATGGATTAAATAAAAGTTATATCTTATTGATTTGCAGTGTCAAGGCAACGAATGGTTGAGCGGCACTACTATGGATTCTGGATGGATTTTAAATATATTGTTATGGTACCTCGATATAAGTTTGAGTCTTAGGATCGATGGTTAAGGCGCGTATATGCATTAGGATGCATAGCTGGCTATGATGGTTGGAGGTGTACCCTGTTAGGCTTGGGTATACATGCTCACTTCAGGTGCGTTTTGTATGTTGCCTCTATTCAGGTTGAGACCGGCCTGTAGTCCAGTGAGCCTGACCCACTTCTATTTTTTTCAGGTGTTCGACAATTCCAGTCGTAGGCTTGATCGTGCTGAGTAGAGACTATCACTCACTTTTCCAATGATGTAGGACTTCTCTCCATGGTTTACTTTGGATATTCTTTTAGTAGTTTCATTTCAGTTTGGATTTTTATTAGGGGTTCACTAGAGATGGATTCCCGAGTTGTTTAATTATTGGAGGTTTTATGGAGGATTGGATTTCTGGTTTTTAATTTTATTTTATTCAATGATTTTTAAACTTAGATTTCTTTCAGCTCTTAATCAATTATGTCTTTTTTTCATTTTTGTATTCCGTGTTTGTTTTAAATATGAATTGTTTGATATTCCCTCAGGTTTGGGCTTGGGCCTGATCAACCCGTGTCTCTGATATGAGGGGTATCACAGTTGGTATTAGAGCACTCCAGGTTCAAGTATCTTTAAGATGTTTCATATTGTAATACCCCTAATTTCAAAAGGATAGTCCTGGTATTTAATTTATTGTTAAAATTACATTTTTTTTTTATTTGATTATTTGATTTATTTAATAGATTGTTTGCTTGAAATTTGACTTATTTGCATAAATTGTTTTTAGTTTCATTATTTGACTATTTGTTTGAAATTAATTGATTATTTGTTTTATTTGAATTAATTGTTTAAGTTAATTGTTAATTATTAAATTGTTTTATTTTATTCAATCTCATTATTTGTTCTGCTTTAACGTGACTGTAGGGTTAGTTGCATACATATAGTACACAGTCCATAGTCGACATAGTTTATAACCTAGTTTTTCTATGGGCCGAGTGGATTATGTTTAGGGTTTAATTGAACCTAGGGTTAGTGGCCTATAAATATTCAAGTAGTATTCTGACTAGGGTTTTAGAAAAAAACTATTACAATATAGTAAGGGCTGAAGGAATTGGAGACGGCTGGGAAGGGAAACAGTGAGCCAACAGAGAGAGTTTTGCCGGAAAACTTAGACGAACGTCGGTGTAAGGCAAGTTCTATCCTTACTCTCTCCCGTAGGTTTCGTGTTCTTTGCATCCTTGAATAATTCTATGGTTGATTGAATCAATAAAACGTTATCTGTTTATGCTAGAACTTGAATTAAAAATTGTATGGTCGTATGCTTGCTTGAACTGCTAAAATGTGTTGTTTGTTTGCATAGCTCTCTGTTTAAAACCTATGTATGTAATGTAGTTAAGACTTAAACATGGACTGGAATACTCTGGGATTAGATTACAGCATTTGGGAACCATCGCAGTAGGACAGAGAAGTTGCAGCAGGCGTATAAGGAAGGGGGAAAACAAAGAGACGCGACAGAGAGGGAGAGAGCTGGCTCCCTTGGAATTAGAGGCGGCTCCCAAGTGGTGGAGCCGGCTCCAAGTTCTAAAGGAGGCAGCTTCAATTTTTGGAGACGTCTTCTTGCTCAGTTTTGTGATTTTCTTCGTTTCTAGTCAGTTTGGCATGCAATGGTTGATTTTAGAGTTTTCAATTGAGTGCAGAATTGAATATAGAAGGTCTAAGTAATGTACAGGGATAAATTAGAGCTTTAGATGTAGTGTTAACTAAGTCTACTTGCTTAGAAAAGCTTCGACAGTAGGGATTTAAACAGGTAGTTCCACGGTGTTAAATTCTGTGAGTACACTGTGTTTAATTCTGAAATCTTTTAAGACGAATGATATAATTGGAACATGTATAACTCTATATCATGAGTATGTTTCTGAATTACACTTGTGTAGAGTATGGTAGTGTTGAAGGATAATAATTCTTAAATTTAACACTAATGAGATTTTGTAAAACAACCTAAACTAAGTAGGTATATATACATACTGTAGTTCTGTCTTGATGCTTGCATTAATACTATTAGTATCAACTGTTGGAGGAATGGACTTTGTTGATGGGTATCTTAATTGTCTGTAATATCACCTGTTGAGTATTGAATGATAATTTAAAATAATCTTATCATTATATCTGATTGAATAAAACAACTTAAACAAAGTTTGTGTATATACAATGACTATGGTTCTTGATGCTTACATTATGCCTGTTAGTATCAGAGTTGGATATAAAAATAAATCTATTTATGTATACAGCTGCTTCTGTTTATTGATGCTTACACTATGCCTGTTAGTATCAATAATGGAAATATAGATTTAGCTGATGTTTACTTTAATTGTTGATATTATCAACTGCTGGATGATTGGATAGTATACACCGGTATGGGACGGTGGTATACTAGGGACGGTTTGGTTTCAAAATACCAAAACCTACCCACTCTGGATTATGAATTGGATTAACTAAAAGTTAAGTCCTATTAATTGTAGTGTCATGGCAACGACTAGTTGAATGGCACTACTAGGATTCAGGATGGACTTTAAATATATTGTTATGGTACCTCAATATGAGCTTGAGTCTTAGGATCGACGGTTAAGGAGCGTATATGCATTGGGATGCATAGCTGGATACGATGGTTAGAGGTGTACCCTGTTTAGGTTTAGGTACACATGCCTACTTCGTGTGCGTTTTAGCATGTTGCCTCTATTCAGGTTGAGACCGGTCTATAGTCCAGTGAGAGTCCTTTAGTGTGACTATATATATTTACGGACTATTAGCTATTGTTGAATTGTTTAGGATGTACATGCGTATCGGGCCTCTGTTTGAATTGTAGTAGTATAGAACTTGCGCGTGGGCCTGACCCACTTCTATTTTTCAGGTACACAACAGTTCCAGGCTTAGACGTGTTCGTACGGAGCAGAGGTCTCTATTCATTCTTCCGACGATGTAGGATTCTCTCCATAGTTTATTTCTGGATGTTTATTACAGTTGTTTTATTTTAGTCTGGATGTTTAATAGGGATCCACTAGAGATGGATTCCCGAGTTGTAAACTGATGGAGTTTGGACTATCGGATTCTAACAATTATATTATTGGAATTTAAGTATTTATTTTTAAAGGATTTATATTTAGTTTCTTTCGGCTTAAATTTTATTTCTTAATTCAATTTGTATTCTGTGTTCGTTATAACATATTAATTGTTCGATATCCCTCGGGTTTGGGCCTGGGCCTGATCAACCCGTGTCTCGGATCCGAGGGGTATCACACATATTAAGACTTCCGCGTAGTGTTTTCTCTTTATCAGAGCTTAAGTTTAGGATTCAATGTATTCCTTTATAGTTCATTTAGAAATGGTATTGATGTTTGTCTTTTTGTGTTAACAAATGGTTAACGCTAGAAGAAGACAGAACATGCAAGGAACTAGAAAGGAAAGGAGATCGGCACGTAGACAATAATATCTCCTACGACGTCAGCAAATGGAGGAAGAGCAGCAAAGGCTTAGGTTTCAGGATGATGGTCAGTTTCAGGAAGAGAAGGAGGAAGTTCAGCAGGCTCGGGATCAGGGCAGAAATCCAGAGTATCTTCTTCACATCAACGACCTCATTGCTCGGGCTATAGAAGTAGGGGTAAAAACTACACTTCGAAATCAGCCTCAGGTACAACCGACACCGATACTAGCACCGGTTATTCAGACTGATACTTGGGAAAAGGCTGGGAGTTCTTTCACAAAGGGGAGCCCACCTGAGTTCACAGGCTTCACCGATGCAAAGCAGCTCATCAGTGAAAGAAGGATATTGAATGACATCTTCGTCTAGTTCAATGCATGGAGGTTCAAAAGTAGATGCTTGTTACCTTCAAGCTAGTTGGGGATGCACTACAGTGGTGAGAGTCAGTTACCACTATAGAGGAGAGGATGTCACTGACTTATGATCAGTTCAGTACTCGCTTTAATGAGAAGTACTTCCCTTATGCAGTCAGGGTAGCTATGAAGATAGAGTTTCTTAATCTGTAGTAGGGGAACATGACAGTGGCAGAGTATGAGCAGCAGTTCACACGCTTATCTCTTTTTACTCTAGATGAGGTGGATACAGAGGAGAAGAAGCGAAATAGTTTCGTTAAGGGACTGATGTGGTCTATCAGGAGAGCTATTATAGGTAGTCCAGCCTATAATACTTACGCTCAGGTGGTAGACGTCACTCTACAGCAGTATCAGTTGATCGTGGACTTCAAACAAGCCAAAGGTGAGAAGCGGGGTGATAGAAACTCTGCAAATCAGCCAGCTGAGAAAGGGGATAGCAACGGTCACCGACAGAATGACAAAGGCAAATTCCAGGGACAACAGCCTTGGAAGAAGCACGAGGGTGGTTCAAATGCTCATAAAGATGGGGCACCTATTCAGCGACAGTAGAATGAGGGACCATAAGCAGGACAGGGTTAGCCATAGGCTAACCGACAGAGGAGGCCATTTAGTACTTTCCAGGGTAGTTACTACACTTGTGGAAAGTATGGTCATACTTCCAGGCAGTGTCCTAAAGCAGGACAGGGACAGGGACAACATGTATAGCAAGGGCAGAGGGCGCCGGTACCTTTACTCTACAGGTTCCACGGATTCAGGGACAGGCGTATCCAGCTTTACTAGCACCGCCACAGCCTTAGGGACAGGCACAACAGCAGCTACATTATAGCAGGATGTACAACCCCATGCCACAGGATGTTCAGACACCTCAGGCTGTTGAGGGTAAGTTTCCTATTTATGGTTCATTGGGACGTATTTTATTTGATACGAGTGCTACACACTCATTTGTATCTAGATCTTTTGTTACTTTATCTGGGATGATGACGCGGGTATGCAATAGACCTCAGGGTATTTCTATACATTTGGGCAATACAGCCATTTTACATGAGAGTGATGGGCCTGTGACACTAGATATTGGTAGACTCAGATTTCTAGCCAATCTATTGGTCCTGGACATGCACACTTATGACGTGATACTTGGGATGGATTGGTTATCTCACTACCTTGCCTAAGTTAATTGTTATGATAGGTCTGTTGTATTTACCACACCTGGTCAGGATTTATATGTCATTGCTATGCCACGTTCTAACATGGTTACTAGTACTTATTTGTTCCATATGGAGGAGGAAACGGAGGATAGAACTATTGTATCTTTGGACAACATACCAATTGTACAGGATTTTTCGAATGTATTCCAGGAGATTCCAGAGTTGCCACCTAGTCGAGAGATCGATTTTATGATAAACTTAGTTCCAGGCACTACCCCTATTGCTAGGGCACCGTATAGGATGGCACCAGTGGAGATGAGAGAGCTGCGGGATCAGATTCAGCAATTACTCAGCTAGGGTTTTATTCATAGGAGTACTTCACCCTGGGGAGCACCTGTTTTGTTTGTAAAAAAGAAGGATGGTTCACTTCGCCTGTGTATAGATTACAGGGAGTTGAACAAGGTTACTATTCATAACAAGTATCATCTGCCCAGAATTGATGATCTTTTTGATCAGTTGAAGGGAGCTACGTACTTCTCTAAGATTGATCTCTGTTCTGGATATCATCAACTTCGGGTTCGGGAGCAGGATGTTCTAAGGACAGCGTTTTTCACTAGATATGGGTCTTATGAGTTTCGTGTAATGCCGTTCGGGCTGACTAACGCACCAGCGGTTTTCATCGACTTAATGAATAGAGTTTTCAAGGCTTATTTAGATCAGTTTGTCATTGTCTTCATTGATGATATTCTGATTTATTCTAAGTCAGAGGATGATCATATAAGACATCTTCGTATAGTGTTGCAGATGCTTCGTGAACACCAGTTGTATGCTAAGTTCGAGAAGTGTGAATTTTGGCAGCGGGAAGTGAAATTTCTGGGTCACATAGTGTCAAAAAGGGGAATTGCGGTAGATCCAGCCAAGGTTTTAGCAATGGTTGAGTGGGGACAACCTACTTCACCTACCGAGATCCGGAGTTTTCTCGGATTGGCAGGATATTATCATAGGTTCATTTAGGGGGTTCTCTAAAATAGCGAGACCACTCACTCATTTGACTAAAAAGGGTGTACGGTTCGTGTGGGATAAACACTGTCAAAAGGCTTTTGATGAGCTAAAATGCAAGTTGACATCTGTACCAGTTTTGTCCACCCCATAGAGCAGGATAGAGTATCTTGTCTACATAGATGCTTCTTTGCATGGTCTTGGATATGTTTTGATGTAGGAGGAGCGACAGATTTCATATGGATCTCGTAAGTTTAAGCCTCACAAGCTTAATTATCCAACACATGATTTGGAGTTGGCAGCTGTGGTCTTTACCTTACGTATTTGGAGGTATTATCTGTTAGGTTAGTCCTTCAGATTATTTTGCGATCACAAGAGCTTGCAGTATTTGTTCACTTAGCGGGAACTGAATATAAGACAATGTCAATGGTTAGAGTTTGTAAAAGATTATCAATTTTCTATCCAGTACCATCCAGGGAAAATGAATGTGGTGGCAAATGCACTCAGTCGCTGACCTATTGGTAGTCTTTCCATTCTATTCACTACTGAGTGGAATGCTTTGCAAACGGTGAATGAATAATCGAATGCTTTTATGGCTTACATGGTAGTTACACCTTCCATCATTCACAAGGTTTTGAAGGCACAACTCACATATCAGCAGTACATTGACAGAGTTACGGAGATAGCTTCCGGGGAGGTTTTATTTTACTATGTTGGGGATAATGGAGGTTTGAGGTACAAGGGCCGTTTAGTGGTACCTTCTGTTGATGATTTGAGGAAGGATGTGATGACTGAGACTCACCACTCTGAGTTTTCTATTCATCCAAGAGGAGACAAGATGTATTAGGATATGAAGCAGCCGTTTTGGTGGGCAGGTATAAAGAAAGACATCGCTATTTTTGTCTCATGATGTAGTACTTGTCAGATAGTCAAGATTGATCATCAGAGGCCGCCAGGAGCTCTACAGCCACTACTGATACCGGAGTGAAAATGGTAAAGCAATTCTATGGATTTTGTGGAGGGATTGCCTAATTCTTTTGAAGATCACAATTCCATTTTGGTCATCGTGGACAGATTGACTAAATCAGCTCATTTCTTGCCTATTCGCACTGACTTCTGGAGTAGTTGGCGAGACTTTATATTACAGAGATAGTAAAGTTACATGATATTCCGTTGTCTATTATATCGACCAGGGATTCGAGCTTTGTGTCAGGATTTTGAAAAAATTTTTAGCAGGCTTTGGGTACAGAATTACACCTTAGCATTGCTTATTATCCTCAAATAGATGGTCAGACTGAGCGCGTTAATCAGATCATAGAGGATTTGCTTCGTTCATGTGTTCTTGATTTCAAGGGCCACTGGGAGGATTATTTGCCACTTATGGAGTTTGCATATAACAATAGTTTCCAAAAGACTATTGGTATGGCACCATTTGAGGCATTATATGGCCGACCGTGTCGATCTCCTGTTTGTTAGATGGAGGTTGGTGAGAATAGATTTTTGGGTCCAGAGTTCATCAAAGATAATTTGGTAAAGATCGCTCTTATTAGGGATCGCATGCGTACTACCCAGAGTAGGCAAAAAAGTTATGCCGATCGTCGCACTCGTGCCTTGGAGTTTCAGGTTGGGGATCAAGTTCTGCTCAAAGTGTCTCCTATGAAAGGAGTAATGCGCTTTGGGAAGAAAGGGAAGTTATCACTGCGATTTGTCGGTCCATTCATGATTACAGATCGAGTTGACTCTGTAGCTGATCGGTTGGCACTTCCGGATAATTTGGATCGTGTACACAATATGTTCCATGTTTTTATGTTGCGAAAATTTCTGCGCGATGAGGATCGGTATCAACATATCGATGCTGGGGAGATTGAGTTGCAGCCAGATGTAACGTATTTGGAGCCACCGTGTCGTATTGTTGACCGTCGGGATCAAATTCTTCGCAATAAGGTTATACCTTTGGTGCGTGTTCAGTGGAGTCATCACAATGAGGCTAAGTCTACTTAGGAATGGGAGGATGTCATTCGCTCACAGTTTTCTGAAATATTGGAAGAAGGTAAGAGCGTATTCCGAGGACGGAATTCCTTTTGTTAGGGGAATAATGTAATACCCCTAATTTTAAAAGGATAGTCTCGGTAGTTTATTTTATGGTTTTATTGTAATTTTTTGCATTTTTATGGGTTTATTTGGCTATTTGTTTATTTGTTTTAATTGTGGTTAATTAATTAAGTTAATTGCAGTATTTATTTTATTTATTTGTTGTATTTATTTGAATTATTTAATTGAGTATTTGTTTTAATTATTATCTGTCTTAAATATATGTTTACGTGCAAATTTGATTTAATTGTTTTATTGTTTTTATTATTATTTTTTTAGGGTTTTAGGTTCTTCACGTTTAGCCGACTTAGATATAATATGAATGGTTCTTTTCCCATCTCTAAATTAAACTAGAATTAGGGTTTTTAATGAAGCCTATAAATAGAACTATATGCCAAGGGTTTGTAAACCCTGTAGGCGTACACGGAAAGACGAAGAGAAACAGAGAGGAACAGAATACTTTGTTTAGGGTTTAGCTAGGACTAAGGCTAAACCAAGGAAAGATTAAAGGGGTGTGTTCGAGGGTTGAACCAAGGAGAAGACAAAGAGAGAAGACAGAGCATTCCCCGAAAACCTTAGGAAGACGACGCTGAGATTTTGAACCGAAATCTTAAAGGCAAGTTCTATTCCTAACTCTTTCTCTTTGACTCGTGTTCTTTACATGCCTAAAACAACTCCAGCAGTAAATAGACATTAAAGATTAATCTGGTTCGCATGTTAATTTCAATTATAACAGTATGCCTTTACATGAATTGGTGTTTGCTTGTTTGTAAATTTCTTTGCATAATTCATGTTTTAATTGATGTTAATTGATGCATAATGAATTTAATAAATTGTTGGGACTGTCTGGAACCTAGAACAAAGGGTTAGGAACCTTAGCAAGGACAATCAGAAAGTCAGAAAACAGCCGGCGTCGGAGAAGACGAAGGCTGGGAAGAGTGGAGGCGGCTGCACCCTTCAATGGAGGCGGCTCCATTGAAGTGGAGCCGGCTCCACATGATGTAGAGGCGGCTCCAAGGGAGTTGATCCTGTTTTACCTAAAAGTTGAGCCTCTACCTAAGTTGAGCCTCCTCTACCTAAGTTGAGCCTCTTCTGCCTAAAAGTTGAGCCTCCTTTACCTTAAATTGGAGCCTGCTCTACATCTTTTTAGAGCCTGCTCATTTGTGGATTTTCAATTTGTTTTTTTATTTCAGCGATGGATTTTACTCCTATACTTGGATTTTGATGTTCCGGTTTAATTAGAAGCTATACTGGAGGTTCTCAGAGGTGTCCTGAGCTTATTTAAAACTCCCAAGAGCCTTGTTAATGCATAATTAATTACCTTGTATTATAGTTTAAATAGTATAAAATTCTTACACAAATTGGTATACTGTTTTGGATGTAGAGGATTAAAATTGTTCATCATTGTTTTAGCAATTGTTTGAAAATGATTTTATAGTTTAAATCATGTTCCAGTGTTATAAATAAGCATGTGAATTTATATATTCTATTATGCTTACTTGGAATTAGTTGATGTTTACATGTAGGATCTGTATTATCAATTATTGGACAGTGCGGAGTTATATCAAATAAGCCTATTAAATTACAGGATTTTATCATGCTTAATATGGAATAATTGATGTTTATATTTGATATTTTAATTATCAATTATTGGATGTATGGATTAGTTGATATTTACATTCCTTGTTTGTATTATCAACTGTTTGGATGGATGGATTGTATGAACCGGTATGGGACGGTGGCATACTAGGGGGATTAGTTCAAAAATGCTAAGTCCTACCTACTATGGAATTAAGGAATGGATTAAATAAAAGTTAAATCCTATTGATTCGTAGTGTCAAGGCAACGAATGGTTGAGCGACACTACTATGGATTCTGGTTGGATTTTAAATATATTGTTATGGTACCTCGATATGAGCTTGAGTCTCAGGATCGATGGTTAGGGCATATATATGCATTGGGATGCATAGTTGGCTATGATGGTTGGAGGTGTACCCTGCTAGGCTTTGGTATACATGCCCACTTCAGGTGCGTTTTGCATGTTGCCTCTATTCAGGTTGAGACCGGCCTATAATCCACTGAGAGTCCTTTAGTGTGAATATATATATATATATATATATATATATATATATATATTTACGGACTATATAGTTATTGTTGAGTTAGTTAGGATGTACATGCGTATTGATTCTCTGCTTGGATTGTAGTAGGATAGAACTTGTTCGTGGGCTTAACTCACTTCTATTTTTTTCAGGTGTTCGACAGCTCTAGTCGTAGGATTGACCGTGCTGAGCAGAGACTATCACTCACTCTTCTGACGACGTAGGTGGTGTATGCTCGGAGGTCGTACCCCGAGAAGTTTATATAGAATGTGGCCAAGTTTTACATTTAGAAATCGCTATTACTACCTTTCACTAAAAATATAGCTAGGGTGAGTAGGGATCATCCCAAGGGATTGAGTGTCGTACTAGGTTGAGGGATCAAAAATAGAGTTAGTAGGTCGAGTGATCAAAATAGTGGTTGGTTGGTTGAATTAAACTCGATGCAAATTAAACTAAGGTAAACAATAATGCAATAGAGAGAATAAAAGAGAGAGAGAGATCTAAGGGTTTAGAGATCACCACTAAGCATAGTTTTTCTACACCTTTAATGAATGACTAATGAGGGGAAGAACATGTATTGCAACAAAGTATGTGTGTGTGGTTGTTTCAACAAGCATGGATGAAAAATTAAGCATATATTGTCTAAATAACATGGTGGATAGCACAACATATCAAATTAACCCATTAATCATTTCTTTAAGCTCACAATCCAAACACATCATAAGGTTAGAGATACATGTTACTTGCTTTTCATAAGTATGGAACATCAACAACAAGCATGGATTGTCCTCCCATTTAACAACTACTCTACAACTAAGCTAATGACATGAAATTAAACTAAGGAAGAGGTACAATCCATCAACAAATGAGTATGAACCATCAATAAATCATAAGAACATGACATTAAGCACTATGTCTTGACAATCTCTAGATTTATAGCATCAACACACATAAACATGCATCAATAACACAAGAAATAGAGACAAACACATGAACATCTATTCTAGCATACATAGACATATGGATAGAGTGAAATGATCAATTGGAAGCATTAAACCACATAGATCATTGAATAAACAAGATCTATATATATATAAGTGCCAAAACATGAATCACAATACAAATCCCCTCAAAAATACATAAATCAAGAAGTAGAAAGCATGCTTAAGGCTAACTCTAGCCCCAAGAGGATGTCTAGCCACTCATGGATGATGTCCTCCAACCCTCAAGGGCAAGCTCCATGGAAGAAATCTGCTCCTTGGTTGATGAAGAGTCTCCAATGGTGTCTCTAGCCTCCTCCTCTTCTTTTTTTCCTCCCTAAGAGTTTTACAAGGTATGATATGATATGATGTGATACAATACAAAAAGTAATCATTAATCTTATATAGGTAGGTGAAATGGCACCCAGAATGAGCTGGGGTCGTACAACAAATATTCCCTAATGATTGGATAAAGGATAACTTTTTGTGAACTGGAAATTTAACTTTTTCACACTGGAGGAAGTTTGATCGATCAAACCTTGGACTTGGATCGATCAAACATGGTTGAGATCTATCAAAATTAGGCTGGATCGATCCTCAATGGCGGCGCCTTTTTGAATAAAAACAAATCTGAGATATTTTGAAGATATTTTTAGAAAAAAGGACAAAAGTGGTTGGTAGGGTGGTATTACTGGATAAGATCGATCATTTGGATAAGGACAAGAATGTTCGATCGATCGGAGAAGGAAGTTGGATTGATCAAACTTTTGAGATCTTTGAACTGGGACCAACATGGCTCAGATCCATCTTGAAGTGCTGAGATCGATAAAAGTTGGATCGATTGAAAGTTTCTTGAGATCGATCGAAGTTGCTGAAATTCCACCATTTGCTTCCTTTTACTCTACTTTGCTTCTTTCTTTAATTCATCCCAGAATTGCTTCAATTATGCTCTTATTTGGCTGAGTTAGCTTGTTTTGGGGATAAGTACCTGAAAATGGAAATAACACGAAATCAATACAAAATGGTAAAATAAGATAGATAAAGGTTCTAGAATACCTAAACTTAAGGAGTTTAAATACGCACTTTTCAGCGCTCATCACACCCCCGAACTTAAATATTGCTAGTCCCTAGCAATGAACTAGAAAGTAAAGGAATGAAATGAACAACTATATAACTATGAACTAGAAAGCAATAAATGGATAACGCCACTGTCGTATGGAACACGATTGCACTTAGCATATGCAACAAGCCTTTTAAAACCCCTAGGTTACCCCCAGTGGACGAGTGAAGTCTCGTGAGGGTTTCCAGAAATGATACCGACAAACATTAAGCTCATTTTTTCAAAAGAGGTACCAATATTGCAAACAAGCATTGGGAGAAAACTACCTCAAGTATGCAATGTTTCAAACATTTCTAAGCAATCTCCCAAAATCTCAACATTAAGGGCCTCTTTGTTAGGTGTTTTACTTTGGTGTTTTTGTTGCAGGGCTCCACTTCAGGCCCAAAAACATGTTTGGTAGCACTTGTTTTGTTTTAAACAATATAAAAATATTGTTTTAAACAGTACTCAATTTGGGCCCAAAAGTGAAACACCGAAATGGTGTTTTTTGTTGTTTCTAAACTGTAACCCAATAAAAAGCACTGTAGTGGTTGAAGTAAGTTGGGTCTAACACTGTAGCGGAGGAAGTAACTTTAAACCGCGTTTGCAACATGTGGCCCGATCTTTTCTCTCTCTTCCGAAACCCTAGAGAAGGCAATTTGGGAGGCGATTTGGGAGGCGACGAAGATTTGGGAGGCGACGAAAAGGAATCGGTAAGTACTCTCTCTTCTATTTCTCTCCTGTTTAAAGACCTTTCCTTTGTTGTTTCCTTTGATGTTGCTTTACTTCCAAATCTGCAAGCACGAAGTCGTTAAAGCTCAGATTTGATTCTGGTTTGGTTTGTTCACAAGTGACTTAGCAAGTGGTGTGGAACATCTATTCCTTTAAGATCGTAACTGTTTTAACATTAGAAATGAGTGGGGGTATCATCAGTATGCATAATATTGTTGGATCATGCATTCAATGTGCAAAGAAAACAGATCCTAGTAGCTCGTAATGAGTGGGGGTATCATTAGTTGGAGGGTTGACTTTAATGCTTACTCCATAGGATCTGTTTTCTTTGCACACTGAATGTATGGTCCGTTAAAAAAAAAAAAATGCTAGGACGGATTTAATTGCATTTGAAGCATATTTTTTTTATAACCTATTTAAATAGGTAGCTTTTGGTTGAATTTTTGGCTATTTTGATTCAGGTGTGTGTATTTATATATAAATACAAATGGTTTGCGTGCAATCTATGTTTAGGCATTGTGAAGTATAATATTATTAGGGGTTTATTTATTTTGTTTAAAATTATGTTTGCAATAATACTCTGACGAAATGCAAGGGTGTGATTTAAGGAAAGTTTGTTCTTTTATTGCAGGGGATAATTGACTCTGCACTGAATCCAGTAACATACAAGATTGGTACTGATCATTATCTTTCAATGCAGTTTCATTTTAATTTTCTACTGTAATTATCTAGATATCTATGCTTTTATGCTTTAATTGTCCTGTGACTATATTTTTATTTGCCTCTCATAATTCTTTTTATTTATTTGTTTTTTGTTTCAGTGAAATTCTGTTTCCAGACATAATATCTTTTGATTTAGGTAATCTTTGCCATCCTTGTATATCTGATATTGTTTCAGCTAATTGATTAATTGATGAGCTTCTGATTGTATGTTTATCTTGTTTGGAACCATTATTGAGTTTGACCTACTCTTCTATATCTTTTGCGTGTGTCCATGATAGTTTGCCACTATTGTTTCTGTTGTACTCGTGTGGAAATCAAACAACCTCTTAAGCTTCTTTTGGATTTCTTGTCTGGTTGCTGAGAATTTCACATCTCCTTGGTATTCCTCTTTTGTGGTGTCTTGGATCTGCACTTCTGTACACAAAATATATGTTTCCATTTTGACTTCCCTATCAATTGATCGATCGATCGTTCCATCTGATATTATCAGAGAAGAGCAAGCAACGTGTATGGCGTCCTCTTCTCTCCTCAGATCTACAGCCCCTGTTCTCCGAGCCTCAGGAGTTTCTTCACTCCTGCCATCTGACGGAACAAGCAAGGTTGTTTTCCCTCCGAGTGTTTGATAACAAAAAAATTCAATCCAACTTCTATTTTTTATTTATTTTTATATAATTTGTTTTTCTGATCATGTCAAGCTGCATATATATATATATTGTTGATTTTGGTTTTTGATTATTTGTTGTTGTAAGAGATGGATCTTTGACTTTCTAAGTACCTTTATGATTTTTTTTTTTGGAATTAATTTGATTGTTGATATATAGTAGCTTTCTTTGGTTTCATTTGATTTCAGATAAAATTATAGTTGTAATGAATTTGATCTCCATTTTTTAATTTGATTAGCGATGTGTAGTTGCTTTATTTGGTTTCATTTGATTGCGAAGAAAAATATAGTTGAAGCTTGTAATAAATTTGATCTCCACTTTCCTAAAATTACCCTGCTATTGATTTTAGAGATTTTCTCCAGATCTCTATTTTTAGCATTTATCAGAACAATATCCATAGCAAATGCTATAGACTATGCACTCATTGTGTGTGTGAAAAACAAGAAAAAATCCTCTGGCATTAATCCAGATTGAAAAACAAGAAAAAATCCTCTGGCATTAATCTGTGTGTGCAATGTTTGTGGAATATGAACTTAAACCACTTCCACATGTATGAGTGAGTGAGTGAATATTGTAGAGATGTTACTGAACTTACTGGCATATGAACTTGAAGCAACACTTGCTATCATATTAACTGAATTTCAATCACAAGGAACCAAATTATTCAAGAGCTACTTAGCATAATACCAATAATATAAAAATTTACAAAGTCACTTAGCACGCCTTTGTGTTTCAACTCAACTCAACTCAACCATCTTAACAAAGAAATGAACTTTGACATAAGAGAAGAATATACTGAGGCACCTCAACACTGCACCAAGCAAAGTTCCAATTCATTTCTTTTTTTTCCCGAACAATAAAAGAATTCAGTTGTTAAACAGAAAGTGATTACAACCATAGAAATATATGTTTGTGTGTTCAAATTTCATAAGAACACAGTAAAAAGATGGAACTCTATATGTCAAATTATATATATATATATATATGTTTGTGTGTTCAAATTTCAATATATTTATTAAAAATATATAGACTATTTATATAGAAATAAATTTATAAATATATTTAAAATTTATAAAAATAAATTAAAAACAATGATAACCAAACATGTTTTTTGTTTCTGTTTTTTTTTTTTTTTTACAACAGTTAGAGTTACCAAACATGTTTTGTTTTTAAAATTCTTGAAACGCATGGCTTACCAAACATGTTTTTCATGTTTTTGCTTCTGACATTTTTACAACAAAACATCTTTCCCAAACGTACTTCTGATTTTTGCCAAAACACTCCAATAGTAAAAATATTGTTTCTGTTTTAGACAAAAATAAAACGTCTAAAGTAAAACGCATGCCAAACGGGCCCTAAGCAAACAAGTATGGTCCTCCACACATCAAGAAAATGACATGCAAATCAAAATAACTCTAGAATCCTTTTTGAGTGGACCGGCATCAAATATGTTATTATCTAAGCCAACTAGAGAATTAATCACATCCTTACCCTCAAACTAGCACACAAATCTAGTACCGATTATCAAGACAAAAAGTGAACCTTTTATTAAAGTTTTATTGTTCTAGGTGCGCTTATTCTTTTTACTCAATTTTTTTTTTTTTTTTTTTTTATTTTTTATAGGATCAAAGATGGAAGTATAGTGCAATGTGTTGATCTATTAAGCTTTCTAGCGATTCATAAGGTCGAGCATTAGGTTAATGACTCCCAAACCAGATGGCTTTAGGGCATTAGGTGTTCAAACACCCCTACAGACTTACAAGCTCAAATCAACTAGGTTACAAATCAAGACAACCTCCATCTAATCATTTCCCACTTCTCACCTTTTGGGAGAAGTCCTCACTTTTTTATTTACTGCTTTTGCAACTTTTTCTCTTCTTTTTTTTTTTTTTTTCAAGTTCAATTATTAACCTAGAGTTTGGGCCCTCTACCTTTCGGCGTGAGAAATTCAGTGCTTGATGAGGCTAGAATCCCGGCTACTTAGTGAAAAGGGGTTGTTATCCACCTTTATCAAGAATGAAAGCTTTCAATGCACTATTAGTCCAATTGGGATATAACCAATTTAATAATCAACAAAGCATGTATCCCACAAATGAATGCTAATGTGCGCCTGTGCTAGTGTAGAATCCTAGAGTGAATCTCAAAACAATCACAAAATCAGGATGATGTGGACCACAAGTGCAAGCAAGATATCAATTTTTCGAAAAATTTACTCCTACATGGCATCCATAAGGCATATAAGGAGTATTGAACTCTCAAGTCATGCAATTTTTAAATTTTAAGCAATATAGTCTTCAAAAGATCAAAATCATAGCTAGTCATGAACCAATCATAGAAAATCTCTCAAATACATAAGACATGCTCAAAATTTTGAATTTAAAAACAAACACTGCAAAGCGCCATTACCCCCAAACTTAAATGGCACAATGTCCTTAATGTGCAAAGAGAACAAAAAGAAAGAGTATACCAGTACAATGAAGGCAAAGAATGGCTAGGACAAAAGTATCCAAAGTGGGTGGCATAGGCCCCCCAAACTTGGGATTAACTGTGGTCCTGAAATTTGGCACTTGGATAAAACTCATCAGATAACAAAAGGGATAATAACAGTGCACAGTGGTCATGCAAGTGTAAATGGGATAGCAACTGAAAATAGAGAGAGGTATAAGGGTGGTCCTGAAAATTTTGAGCAGTACTCTCTCTCACTAAAATCACTGAGATGCACCTGATGGAGTCAAACAGACAGATATAAGAATATAAGAATATGACATCCATAAAGAAAACATATATATAAAGCAAGATAAAGTGCATAGTACATCATAAAATCAAAGCCGACAGACCGGCTGCAAAAATAGTATATAGTAACAAAAATGTAACAAGTATCATGAATATCAAAGATAATAAGGAAGAAGAACTAGGAATCTCAGGTGGATAAGGCAAGACGGGCAGGTCACGCTCCGCGGATGTCTCGGGATAGATCACGAAATGTGGCTATGACATCCGTGCAGAGGGAAGCAATGTCAGCTCTGAGAGCAACAGTCTCTGCATGGATAGATACCACTATGTCCTCCAGAGTGTGAAGACGCTCTCCAAAACTGAGTGTCTGAGCTGGAGCCTCAAGTGTGGCTGGATCGGAAGAATGATGATCCTGAGCTTGCTCCGCATCGTGAATAGGTAACCCAGCTGCAGCGTGCTGCTCTGCGTCCTCGGCAGACTGCTCTAAATCAATGTCCATGTGTACGGCAGTCGGATCGACTGCTGCGTCGTCCTCTACCGGGTCTGCTGCTTCTGCTGCCTCCTCAATCTCTAGCTCATCTGCTGCCTCTGCTGTATCCTCCTGTAGTTTCTTGATAATAGCATTGTAGCTCTTATTCCAGTCTTTCTTCAGGAAGTGATAGGATCCTCTCTCAGGGTGCTCCCGTGGATGGAAAGGATAGCACTGGTCTAGAAAGATCTGGGTGATAAGGTGGCCAAATGGGAGAGACTTAGCCCTTTTGGGCCTCTTCTTGCTAATGTGCTCATCATAGAGCTTCCGTATCACGCTCCAAATGAGCGCAGGGATAGAAAGCCAATGTGCACTGAACTCATCATAAGTCAAAGCCATCCTCTCCTCTATGGTGATAACTGACTCCCACCACTGTAGTGCATCCCCAACTAGCTTGAATGTAGCAAGCATCTGCTTCTGAACCTCCGTGCACTGAACCAAGCGAAGATGTCGCTCGATGTCCTGTTTCCACTGGTAAGCTGCTCTCGCATCGGTGGAGCCTATAAACTCAGGTGGACTCCCTTTGTGAAAGAGCTCCTAGCCTTTTCCCAAGAATCCGTCTGAACAACCGGTGCTGGTAACAGTGTCGACTGTACCTGAGGCTCATTTCGAAGTACAGCTGTTACCCCAGCCTCTATAGCCCGCACAACAAGGTCATTGAGGTGTGGAGGAATCTCGGGATTTCTAACCTGATCCTGAGTCTGTTGAACTTTCTCCTGCTCCACCTGAAACTGACCCATGTTATCCTGAAATCCAGGCATTTGCTGCTCTTCCTCCCTCTGCAGACGCCATAGGAGATACTGTTGCCTACATGCCGCTCTCCTTTCTTTCCTAGATCCTCGCATGTTTTGTCCATTAACCATCTGTTAATATGGAAAGACAGACATTAGTACCATTTCTAAACAAACCGTAAGGAATACAATGAATCCTAAACTTAAGCTCTAATTAAGAGAAAACGCTACGCGGAAGACTTAATATGAAACATCCTAGAGACACTTGAACCTGGAGTGCTTTGATACCAACTGTGATACCCCTCGGATCCGAGACACGGGTTGAGCAGGCCCAGGCCCAAACCCGAGGGATATCAAACAATTAATACATTATAACGAACACAGATTATAAAAGAAATAAGAATTAAGTTTTAAAAGCTGGAAGAAACTAAAACATAAAATCCTTTAATAATTAAATACTTAAATCTGATAATCCAAAACTCCATAATTTAAACAACTCGGGAATCCATCTCCAGTGGACCCCTAATAAAATCCCAAACTGAAATGAAAGTAAAGCTGAAGATAAAACCCAAATCTATTATCTGAAAAGAAGTCCTACATCGTTGGTAGAGTGGAAGATCGTCTCTGCTTAGCATGAACAAGCTCAAGCCTGGAACTGACGTACACCTGAAAAATAGAAGTGGCTCAGGCCCACGAACAAGTTCCATCCTACTACAATCCAAGCAGAGACTTGATACGCATGTACATACTAAATAGTTCAACAATAACTAATACTCCATACATAAATATATCCACATTACTGGACTCTCGCTAGACTATGAAGAGGGTCTCAACCTAGATAGAATGTATCACACAATACGCACCTGAGTGGGCATTAGTACCTAAACCTAAACAGGGTATACCTCAACCCTCACAGTCAGCTACACATCCAATTGCATATACGCACCCTAACCGTCGACACTGAGACTCAAGCTCATGACACGGTATCATAAAAATATATCTAAACTCCATTCCTAACCATCCACAAGAAATCCAGTAAGTCATTTGGCGCATTCAACCGTACCGACTCATAAATGTAAGGAAGGTTTTATTTAATAACCCATACATTACTCCAAGATAGGTAGGACTTTAGTAATATGCTGTCCTAACCTAGTATGACACCGTCCCATACCGATGCATACAATTCCATCCATCCAACAGTTGATAAGGCATTGACAATTAAATAACAATATCAACAATTCCATACTAAGCATTTTAGAATACATTATCAATTATGCTTAAATAAATCCAGCAGTTGATGGAGCATTGACAAAAATAAATATCAATTTCAGCCATTCCATGATAAGCATGAAAACATAACAAATATAATATTTACATGCTTACAAAACACCGTTACATAGAAACCATCTTGTAGAAACACATCACAGGAATTAATACTTGACCTCGTGAAGCTGTGTTTGTAAATACAAAATTTACTTCCCAATATTCTTAATTAACAGAGCCTAAATAGATTTTGTCTCGTTTAATTCCATGACAGGCAACAGAAATATCAGTAAATCTCATACTTATAAATTTCCGCTCAACAGATTAATGCACTGCATTCTAGGAATTTAATCACCACTTAAGCTTAAGATAACCTAAATTCCTAACATCTATTTCTATTCTTTGAATACAAAAATTAGCATTGAACAGCCCTCATAGAAACTTCTAAAATAATTAAGAAGATATTCCATCCAAAACCAAAGAGTTCTGCAAGGCACATACAATTTCCAGTTAGTTTAACCGATTAAAGTTCAGTGATTAAATCTGTATTATTCCATCCCTTGAGACTTTAATCCTACTCTGAACAACCTCTAATACCTCTATTACAGTATTTTAATTTCTCACAGAAAACTTCAACAACCATCACCACGAAGCTTTCTCATTGCAAACTGAAACTAAACAAAACAAAACGTAAAAACTGAAGAAGGCAAACATGGAGCAGGCTCAAAAAAAAACTTGGAGCCGCCTCCAAGTGCTTTGGAGCCACCTCCAAAGTCTTGGAGCCGGCTCCAATCCAAAATGGAGCCGGCTCTCTCCCTCCTCTTCTCCGTGCTTTGTTTTTCCGTCGTCGTTTTCACCTCCGGTACTTTTCTGCCAAGGTTCCTAGAAATTGTAGCTAAATCCCAGTATGTTCCAACCCTTGTTTCAGTCCTTATTATATCACTAGTATGGATTAAACAGAGAATTAAACAAGAAAGTTTCAACTTGGAACAGTTTAACACATGTATATCAGCTTCTATTTCAATTAAACTTTTAATCAAGAAAACAGATAACGTTTTTTTTATTTAAAACATATAAATCATCCTAAAACTATTTAAGCATGCAAAGAACATGAAGTCTAAGGGAGAAAGTTAAGACAGAACTTGCCTTTGAGATTTTTGTTCAAAATCTCTACGCCGTCTTCGAAGGTTCCCGGCAATTTCTACTGAAAATTTCCTCTGTTCCTCTCTCTACTATTTCCACAGACCTGTATAGGTTTATTTTTCTTAAACACTAAACCACCGTATAAGCCTATTTATAACCTTACTATAAACCCTAATCCATGTATAATTTGGCCCATAAGTAATCCTAGGTTAAAATCATGTCGGCTACCTATGTGTATACCAAATATGCAACCAACCCTACTGTAACGTGAAGTTTAGAAAACCCTTATCTCTAATTAAATAATTTCATACATTAAATTACATAAAATAAACAAAATGAAATAAATAAACAAATAAAAATAAGAAATTCATATCATACAAATAATTCAAGTAGGTCAAATAAGTTAAAGCAACAATTAAAACAAACAAGTTAAAATTAACTCACAATTTAAATTCAAACAAAAACACCATTAAATAAAGAAAACGCAACTTAACCAATTAAATAATTGAAAAACCAATTAAAAGAATAAATTAAATACCAGGACTATTCTTTTGAAATTAGGAGTATTACATTCTTCCCCCCTAACAAAATGAATTCCGTCCTCGGAATTCGCTCTTACCTTCTTCCAATATTGCAGGAAATTGCGAGCGAATGACATCCTCCCGTTCCCAAGTGGACTCAGCCTCATTGTGATGACTCCACTGAACACGTACCAAAGGAATAACCTTATTACGAAGGATTTGATCCCGACGGTCGACAATACTACACGGTGGCTCCAGATAAGTTGCATCCAGCTGCAACTCAATCCCCCCAACATCGGTATGCTAATAACGATCATCATCTCGCAAAAAATTTCGCAACATGGAAACATGGAACACATTATGGACACGATCCAAATTATCCGGAAGTGCCAACAGATAAGCGACAGCTCCAACTCGATCCGTAATCATAAATGGATTGACAAACCGCGGTGACAACTTCTCTTTCTTCCCAAAGCGCATTACACCCTTCATAGGTGACACTTTAAGTAGAACCTGATCCCCAACCTGAAACTCCAAAGCACGAGTGCGAAGATCAGCATAGCTCTTCTGCCTACTTTGAGCAGTACGCATGCGATCTCGAATAAGAGCAATCTTCTCAGAAGTATCCTTGATGAACTCAGGACCCAAGAATCTTTTCTTACCAACCTCCAACCAACAAACAGGCGATCGACATGGTCGGCCGTATAATGCCTCAAATGATGCCATCCCAATAGTCTTCTGGAAGCTATTGTTATAAGCAAACTCCACAAGCGATAGATAATCCTCCTAGTGGCCCTTGAAATCCAAAACACACGACCGAAACATATCCTCTATGATCTGATTCACCCGCTCAGTCTGTCCATCAGTCTGAGGATGATAGGCAGTACTAAGGTGCAACTCCGTACCCAAAGCCTGCTGAAAACTCTTCCAGAATCCAGACACAAAGCTCGAATCCCTGTCCGATATGATAGATAATGGAATACCGTGTAATTTCACAATCTCTGAAATGTATAACCGTGCCAACTGCTCCGAAGTATAATCAGTACAAATAGGCAAGAAATGAGCTGATTTGGTCAACCTATCCATGATGACCCAAATGGAATTATGACCCTTGAAAGAGTTTGGCAATCCCTCCACAAAATCCATAGAAATGCTTTCCCATTTCCACTCCGGTATTGGTAGTGGCTGTAGAGCACCTGGCGGCCTCTAATGATCGATCTTGACCATCTGACAAGTATTACATCATGAGACAAAAAGAACAATGTCCCTCTTCATACCAGCCCACCAAAACTGCCGCTTCATATCCTGATACATCTTATCGTCTCCTGGATGAACAGAGAACTCAGAGTGGTGAGTCTCAGTCATCACATCCTTCCTCAAATCATCAGCAGAAGGTACCACTAATCGTCCCTCGTACCTCAAACCTCTGTCAGCCCCAACATAGTAAAATGGAACCTCTCCAGAAGTTATCTCTGCAACCTTGTCAATGTATTGCTGATCCGTGAGTTGTGCTTGTAAAACCTTGCGAATGATGGAAGGTGTAACCACCATACAAGCCATAAAAGCATCCGATAACTCATCCATATTCTTCAAAGCATTCCACTCAGTAGTGAATAGAGCAGAAAGACTACCAACAGGTCGGCGACTGAGTGCATCCGCCACCACATTCGCTTTCCCTGGATGGTACTGTATAGAAAAATGATAGTCTTTTACAAACTCCAACCACCTGCGCTGTCTCATATTCAGCTCCCGCTGAGTGAACAAGTACTGCAGACTCTTGTGATCACTAAATAATCTGAAAGACTCACCCAACATATAATGCCTCCAACTACGTAAGGCAAAGACCACAGCTGCCAACTCCAAATCATGCGTTGGATAATTAAGCTCATGAGGCTTAAGCTTCTAAGATCCATAAGACATCGATTGCTCCTCTTGCATCAAAACACATCCAAGACCCTGTAACGAAGCATCCGTGTAGACAAGATACTCTATCCCGCTCTGTGGAGTAGCCAGAACCGGTGCAGAAGTCAACTTCTTTTTTAGCTCATCAAAAGCTCGCTGACAGTGCTCATCCCACACAAATTGTACACCCTTCTTGGTCAGATGAATGAGTGGTCCTGCTATCTTGGAGAACCCCTGGATGAACCGACGATAATATCCTGCCAAACTGAGAAAACTCCGAATTTCAGTAGGTAAAGTAGGCTGTCCCCACTCTACCACAGCTGAAACCTTGGCTGGATCAACCGCTATCCCCCTTTCTGACACCACGTGACCCAGAAACTTCACTTCTCGCTGCCAAAATTCACACTTCTCGAACTTGGCATATAACTGGTGCTCACGAAGCGTCTGCAAGACTATGCGAAGATGTCTAGCATGGTCGTCCTCGGACCTAGAATAGATCAAGATATCATTAATAAAGACAATGACAAATTGATCCAAATAAGCACGAAAGACTCTATTCATTAAATCCATGAATACTGCAGGTGCATTAGTCGTCCCCAAATGGCATGACACGAAACTCATAAGAACTATATCTCGTGAGAAACGCTGTCTTAGGAACATCCTGCTCCCTAACCCTCAGTTGATGATACCCAGAACGCAGATCAATCTTGGAAAAGTATGTGGCTCCCCGTAACTGATCAAACAAATCATCGATCCTAGGTAGAAGGTACTTGTTACGAATAGTAACCTTGTTCAACTCCCTGTAGTCTATACACAAGTGAAGCGAACCATCATTCTTCTTCACAAACAGAACCGGTGCTTCCCAAGGTGATGTACTCCTACGAATAAAACCCTGGCTGAGTAACTGCTGAATCTGATCCCTCAGCTCTCTCATCTCCACTGGTGTTATCCTATAGGGTGCCCTAGCAATAGGCGCAGTGCCTGGAGCTAAGTCTATCATAAAATCGATCTCGCGACTAGGTGGCAACCCTGGAATCTCCTGAAATACATCCAGGAAATCCTGTACAATCGGTATGTTATCCAACGATACAGTAATCCCCTCCTCCGGTTCCTCCTCCACATGGAACAAATAGGTGCTAATGACCCCGTTAGAACGCGGCATGGCAACGACATACATGTCCTGACCAGGTATGGTAAACACAATAGACCTATCAAAACAATTAACTTGGGCATGATAGTGAGACAACCAATCCATCCCAAGTATCACATCATAAGTGTGCATGTCCAGGACCACTAGATTAGCTAGAAACCTGAGTCTGCCAATATCTAGTGTGCCACAAGCCCATCACTCTCATGTATAATAGCTGTATCGCCCAATGGTGTAAAAATACCCTGAGGTCTAGTGCATACCCTCGTCCTCATCCCAGATAAAACAACAAAAGTCCTAGCTACAAATGAATGTGTAGCACCCGTATCAAATAAAACACGTCCATGAAAACCATGAATAGGAAACTTACCCTCAACAGCCTGAGGTGCCTGCATATCCTGTGGTTTAGGGTTGTACACCCTGCCATAATGTAACTGCTGCGGTGCCTGTTCCTGAGGATGCGGCGGTACCGGTAAAGCCAATTGTATCTGTCCCTGAATCCGAGGAACCTGTGGAGCTGGTAAAGGCACTGGCGCCCTCTGTCCCTGCTACACATGCTGTCCTTGTCCCTGTCCCTGTCTCTGTCCTTGTCCCTATCTGACTATAGGACACTGCCTGGAAATGTGACCATACTCCCTACAAGTGTAACAACTACCTTGGAAAGTACCGAATGGCCTCCTCTATCGGTTAGCCTGTGGCTGACCCTGTCCTGCCTGTGGTCCCCCATTCTGCTGTCGCTGAACAGGTACCACATCCCTGGGAGCATTCAAACCACCCTTGTGCTTCTTCCAAGGCTGTTGTCCCTGGAATCTGCCCTTGTCATTCTGTCAGTGTCCGTTCCCATTCCCCTTCTCAGCTGACTGGTTAGCAGAGTCTCTGTCACCCCGCTTCTCACCCTTGGCCTGTCTGATGTCCACGGTCAACTGATACTGCTGTAGAGCAGCGTCTACCACCTGAGCATAGGTAGTATAGGCTGGACTACCTGTAATAGCTCTCTTGATAGACCACATCAGTCCCTTGATGAAACTGTTGTGCTTCTTCTCTTCTGTACCCACCTCCTCTGGTGCAAAGAGAGACAAGCGTGTGAACTGCTGCTCATACTCCGCCACTGTCATGTTCCCCTGCTGCAGATTTAGAAACTCAGTCTTCATAGCTGCCCTGACTGCAGAAGGGAAGTACTTTTCATCAAAGCATGCACTGAACTGATCATAAGTCAATGCCATCCTCTCCTCTATTGTGGTAACTGACTCCCACCACTGTAGTGCATCCCCGACTAGCTTGAAAGTAGCAAGCATCTGCTTCTGAACGTCCGTGCACTGAACCAAGCGAAGATGTCACTCAATGTCCTGTTTCCACTGGTGAGCTGCTCTCGCATTGGTGGAGCCCGTAAACTCAGGTGGACTCCCCTTTGTGAAAGAGCTCCTAGCCTTTTCCCAAGAATCCGTCTGAACAACCGTTGTTGGTAGCGGTGTCGGCTGTACCTGAGGCTGATTTCAAAGTGCAACTGTTACCCCAACTTTTATAGCCCGAGCAACTAGGTCATTGAGGTGTGGAGGAATCTCTGGATCCCTGACCCGATCCTGAGCCTGTTAAACTTCCTCCTGTTCCTCCTGAAACTGACCCATGTTGTCCTAAAACCCAGGCATTCGCTGTTCTTCCTCCCTCTGCTGACGCCATAGGAGATACTGATGTCTACATGCCACCCTCCTTTCCTTCTTAGATCCTCTCATGTTTTGTCCATTAACCATCTGTTAATATGGAAAGACAGACATTAGTACCATTTCTTAACGAACCGTAAGGAATACAATGAATCCTAAACTTAAGCTCTAATCAAGAGAAAACGCTATGCGGAAGACTTAATACGAAACATCCTAGAGACACTTGAACCTTGAGTGCTCTGATACCAACTGTGATACCTCTCGGATCCGAGACACGGGTTGATCAGGCCCAGGCCTAAACCCAAGGGATATCAAACAATTAATACGTTATAACGAACACAGATTACAAAAGAAATAATAATTTTTTTAAAAAACTGGAAGAAACTAAAACATAAAATCCTTTAATAATTAAATACTTAAATCTGATAATCCAAAACTCCATAATTTATACAACTCGGGAATCCATCTCCAGTGGACCCCTAATAAAATCCCAAACTGAAATGAAAGTAAAGCTGAAGATAAAACCCAAATCTATTATCTGAAAAGAAGTCTTACATCGTTGGTAGAGTAGAAGATCGTCTCTGCTTAGCATGAACAAGCGCAAGCCTAGAACTGACGTACACCTGAAAAATAGAAGTGGGTCAGGCCCACAAACAAGTTCTATCCTACTACAATCCAAGCAGATACTCGATACGCATGTACATACTAAATAGTTCAACAATAACTAATATTCCATACATAAATATATCCACACTACTGGACTCTCGCTAGACTATGAAGAAGGTCTCAACCTGGATAGAAGGCATCACATAATACGCACCTGAGTGGGCATAAGTACCTAAACCTAAACAGGGTATACCTCAACCCTCACAGTCAGCTACACATCCAATTGCATATACGTACCATAACCGTCGACACTGAGACTCAAGCTCATAACACGGTATCATAAAAATATATCTAAACTCCATTCCTAACAATCCATAAGAAATCTAGTAAGTCATTTGGCGCATTCAACCGTACCGACTCATAAATGTAAGGAGGGTTTTATTTAATAACCCGTACCGTTACTCCAAGATAGGTAGGACTTTAGCAATGTGCTGTCCCAACCTAGTATGACACCGTCCCATACCGGTGCATAAAATTCCATCCATCCAACAGTTGATAAGGCATTGACAATTAAATAACAATATCAACAATTCCATACTAAGCATTTTAGAATACATTATCAATTATGCTTAAATAAATCCAGCAGTTGATGGAGCATTGACAAAAATAAATATCAATTTCAACCATTCCATGATAAGCGTGAAAACATAACAAATATAATATTTACATGCTTACATAACACCGTTACATAGAAACCATCTCGTAGAAAGACATCACAGGAATTAATACTTGACCTCGTGAAGCTGTGTTTGTAAATACAAAATTTACTTCCCAGTATTCTTAATTAACAGAGCCTAAATAGATTTTGTCTCGTTCAATTCCATGACATGCAACAGAAATATCAGTAAATTCTCATACTTATAAATTTTCGCTCAACAGATTAATGCACTGCATTCTAGGAATTTAATCACCACTTAAGCTTAAGATAACCTAAATTCCTAGCATCTATTTCTATTCTTTGAATACAAAAATTAGCAGTGAACAGCCCTCACAGAAACTTCTAAAATAATTAAGAAGATATTCCATCCAAAACCAAAGAGTTCTGTAAGGCACATACAATTTCCAGTTAGTTTAACCGATTAAAGTTCAGTGATTAAATCTGTATTATTCCATCCCTTGAGACTTTAATTGTACTTTGAACAACCTCTAATACCTCCATTACAGTATTTTAATTTCTCACAGAAAACTTCAACAACCATCACCACGAAGCTTTCTTATTGCAAACTGAAACTAAACAAAACAAAACGTAAAAACTGAAGAAGGCAAACATGGAGCAGGCTCAAAAAAAAACTTGGAGCCGCCTCCAAGTGCTTTGGAGCCACCTCCAAAGTCTTGGAGCCGCCTCCAATCCAAAAGGAGCCAACTCCAATCCAAAATGGAGCCGGCTCTCTCCCTCCTCTTCTCCGTGCTTTGTTTTTTCGGCGTCGTTTTCACCTTCGGTACTTTTCTGCCAAGGTTCTTAGAAATTGTAGCTAAATCCCAGTATGTTCCAACCCTTGTTTTATGGATTAAACAGAGAATTAAACAAGAAAGTTTCAACTTGGAACAGTTTAACACATGTATATCAGCTTCTATTTCATTTAAACTTTTAATCAAGAAAACAGATAACGTTTTTTTTTTATTTTAAACATATAAATCATCCTGAAACTATTTAAGCATGTAAAGAACACGAAGTCTAAGGGAGAGTGTTAAGACAGAACTTGCCTTTGAGACTTTTGTTCAAAATCTCTACGCCATCTTCGAAGGTTCCCGGCAATTCCTACTGAAAATTTCCTCTGTTCCTCTCTCTGCTATTTCCATAGACCTGTATAGGTTTATTTTTCTTAAACCCTAAACCACCGCATAAGCCTATTTATAACCTTACTATAAACCCAATCCATGTATAATTCGGCCCATAAGTAATCCTAGGTTAAAATCATGTCGGCTACCTATGTGTATACCAAATATGCAACCAACCCTACTGTAACGTGAAGTTTAGAAAACCCTTATCTCTAATTAAATAATTTCGTACATTAAATTACATAAAATAAACAAAATGAAATAAATAAACAAATAAAAATAAGAAATTCATATCATACAAATAATTCAAGTAGGTCAAATAAGTCAAAGCAACAATTAAAACAAACAAGTTAAAATTAACTCACAATTTAAATTCAAACGAAAACACCATTAAATAAAGAAAACGCAACTTAACCAATTAAATAATTGAAAAACCAATTAAAAGAATAAATTAAATACCAGGACTATCCTTTTCAAATTAGGGGTATTACACAATGCCCTGTATAGAAAGTGTACAGAGCTGTCCAGTAGTCGTCTCTCTGCTGAATCTTATGGCCGGCCATGAAGACGTTGCAGAACAAAACTGAGTCAAAGAACTACAAGTCATCTGGCAAATAGGTGTGGGTGGCGAAGGTCTCGCTATTGGCATAATGACCTGTGAGAATAACGGTCATATCTGCATATGAAGGCTTGTATAGCCTGGGATATGTCTCCTGTAGCTCTAGAGGGCAGTCATGTGGACAATAGCACGATCTGGGTAATATGTCCACAGTGATAGAAATCAGATGGGCATCAATAAAGGTCTTCAACTCCGTCGTGTTACGCGGGGCAAGCCAGAGGTTCTAAAAAAACATCCGTACTAGCCTCGGGTACACCGGGTATATGACAGGGGCAAGAATGGCTGCAAGGCCCCTCCGTAGTATATCATCATAAGTTGATCGGGTAAGCACCGATCGGGAGAAGAAATCTATATCAAAGATTGACTCGTGTGCCACTAGAAGGCGTGAGTATCTGCGTAATGGCTCGTCTAACTCCTGGACTGGCTGAGCTGGCTGTGGTGGTGAAAATGGTATATGCTCAGCCTCAGCATCACCGTGTGAAGGAGACGTGCTAGCATCAAAGTGTAGTCTGGTGTCAAAATGGGGAGACTGTGTGGGCTCAGCTAGCTCCTCCTGTATAGGGTCCTGGGCATGAGATGGACCGGCCTCATCATCGAAATGTGGACTGCCCCGACGGTGATAGTGTCCGCGGGCTACAGTCTTGACCCGAGCCATGGCCTGAAAAATAATTGAAAACTTGTAAGGGAAGTCAGTGCCAGAATAAAGAATTTAAAGCACAAAATAGAATCATGTATGTCAAGTAAAATAGATAAAACAGATAACTGACATGAATCTATGAAAGTGACAGGATGTGAACATGCTAAGCAGTATAAGTGTAAAATGCATCCAATGTGGAAAATCACAGGCATTGGGCATAAATGAGATAGCATGGACACAAGATAAGATGCATGGAATGTGTATATGAAATCTATGAAGTTCGATCGATCACAAAAAATATGAAATTGATCTCTCATGATCGATTTGAGAAATTAAGTAACTAAGTTCAATTGTTCTCACTCGATCGATCTGAGAAATATGTTCGATCGATCGAACTCTGCAAAGAACTTAGACAGTCACAGATCTGTGACGTAAATGACACGGGGCCTTCACTGTGATACCCCCAAATTTTAGGATGCGGGTTGGCCAGGTCCACGTCCGATAACCCGGGGATATCAAATCAATTAGCAATAATCGAACACAGAATACAAATAAGAAAAACAAGAATAAATAAATTGCTGAAAAGAAACTAGAATAATAATCCAAAAACCTCAGAAATAAAATTTAATTAACAAAGAATGATTCTGATACATCCTACTTCTCCATTTCTATTACAACTCGGGAATTTATCTAGTGGACCCCTTAAATATCTCACTGAGCTCAAAAGATTGGAATTGAAACCCAAGTCTAAAATATGAAATAAAACCCTGGTCATCGGTGGAGTGAATAACTGTATCTGCTCAGCACGATCCAGCTCCAAGTCTGGAACTAACAAACACCTGTAAAAATAAGAGTGGGTCAGGCCCACATGCAAATTCTTCTCTAACTACATTCCAAACAGCGACTCGATACGCAGATACACCCTAGATATCTGAACAATAGCTATCTAGTCCATACATATAGATATATCCACACTAAAGGACATTCACTGGACTACAGTAAGGGTCTCAACCTGAATAGAAGGCAACATGCGAAAACGCATCCAAAGGTGGGCATGAGTACCTAGACCTAACAGGGTACACCTCAACCTACTATAGCCAACTACGCATCCACTGCATATACGCACCCTAACCAATGAGTCTGAGGCTCAAGCTCATCTTGTGGTACCATAAACATATATATAAAGTCCGTTCCAAAACCAGGGTATGTAGTTCAAATATTTATTGAACTGACATATAATAAATAAGCTAGTTAGTCTATCAACTTATTCAGTTGATATGACTTAACTATCATCCATTAATCCAGGAAGCCACTCAACTTAGTTGCAGTTGATTTGACTTAACACAATTAGGATTCAATATTTTTAAATCCATTCCTTTAATCCATTAGGTTAGGTTTAGGCGTTTTGAGCTAAACCGTCCCCTAGTATGTCGCCGTCCCATACCAGTGCATACAATCCTCCATATCCATGTAATTGACAGAATATATTTATGCAGCAATTTAAATCCAAAACCATGTACAAATTACAGACTATCAATAACAGTACAGCAATTTAATAACTAAAACCAAAAGTCAGGTAATTGCAGAATAGTTTATACAACACTACAGCAATTACAGTTCAAAACCATAATCCAATTACTTGTATGATAATATCTAAGATCCCACAATTAACATCCAAACCATGTAAATTACAACCTATAAATAACAGTATAGCAATTTACAATCCAAAACCATCCCAAATAATTACAGAAGACTATTTATTGTTTCAGCAATTTAAATCTAAGAGTTAAACCATGTATTTGCAGGAAACGGTTTAAAGGTTCAACAACTAGCATCCATAGCACGCGTAGATCACATCTAATATACCAATGACTCTATCATGCATTAAAAATAAGTTTTTAAATCACATTATAGTCCCATAAATTGCTAGATTAATTTGAGCAACTTAATTTTCTCCATCAGGTAACCGCGTGCTAAGTTGTATACTGATATTCTGTTTAATCTGTTAGCACAGAGCCCCAATAAGCTACAAGTCTAATTGTTATTCAAAAAACTCCATCACACATTTAAACTTTAATTTAGAACTATATTATAGCCCCTTAAATTGTCAAATTAAAATTAGACAATAAATTTCCTTCCAACCGTTAACCGTACGCAAAGTGGCTAAATAGCGCACAGTTAATTCCGTTAATACCAAGAGGCTATTTTATGCATTTCAAGACCTTAGTTACATGTTAAAATAATTATTTAAAAACCCATTAAATTTCTAAAACTGTTCAATAACCCAAAATGCCCAAACAGTAGCTAAAAATTTCAGTATGCGTCAAATTGAGAAAGAGCCTGCTCTTGGAAAAATTAGAGCAGGCTCCATTTCAGCCTAGAGCCGCCTCTTTTAAAGGTAGAGCCTGCTTTACTTCCTCTAGAGCAAGCTCTACTCATGGGGGAGCCGTCTCCTCCCTCCGTGGAGCCGTCTCTTTACCCCTCTGCGAGCTTCCGTCCGTTCCTGCTTTGTTTCAGTCTGTCCTCTTCACCTCTAGTCTATTCATAACACTCTATTGGTCTTTAAAACTGATCTTAGGAGTTTAATTACCACCCAATAGCATCCCATCAGTTTGTTATAACAGTAGGAATTAAAACAACAACAAAAACAACAATCGTCTTAACACGCTTTTAAGGTCAAACACTGAATACAATCTTGTAACTACAGTTCCATTCCAACCCCTCTGCTCCTCTTCAAAACTGAACCTAAGGTTTTATATCATCCCATTAACATCCCCATGGTTTGTTTACAGTAGATAAAAGCAGGTATAGTAACTAAAATTACAACAGAACTTAACATGCTTAAAGAACAGAAAACTGAAACGACACATGCATGAACTGTAACAAATTGGATTTCAACACAAACAAATCATCCATATAGCATATAATAAACATGTAACTTCCAATTATTGATTGATTAAACCCTAGAGACTATCTAGGTGCACAGAACACAAGCCAAAGGGAAGGAGGAAGAAAAGAACTTGCTTGTAGTTTTGGTCTCAAAACTGTGTTGTCGTCTTCCTAATTTCCGGCAACCACTGACCATCTTCAAGCCTCCTATGGTTTTGGTTTAAGCCACCACAACTCTCCCTTGGCCCTCTCTATTCTCCTCCTAAGTTTTGTTCTATTTTCTCTCGCTCAGTTCTCTCAAAACTCTCTGTATTTTCACTGTGCCATGAATAGGGTTACCAAACCCTAGGGACGTATAAGTTATATATTTATAACTAATTCACACTCCAAAGTCCATAAAAACCCTAAACTTAAAACCCAATTAATTATGTCGGCAAGCCCATAAAAATACTAAAACCCTAAAAGATAATTCATACACTTAATCTAATTAAACAGTTACGTCCATGCAAGAAAAAAAATTAATAATACAATTAAAGTATCTACAGCAACCAAAATTAAAGTAACTACACCAGCTAAAAATACAATTAATTTAATTAAAGTATATTTAACCAAATAAGGCAATTCAAATACAAGGCTAACAGTTTAAAACAAATAAAACAATTAACATTTAAGCAACTAGTCACATAAAAATGCAATAAAGATAATTGAAATTCCAATTTTATCCTTTTTAAAATTAGGGGTATTACATTATTTCCCCCTAACAAATGGAATTCCATCCTCGGAATTCATGAAACCTTGAATTATTGATTATTTGTCATTCCGTTGTGGACTCTGCCTCTGTGTATAGGCTTCACCAGATTCCAAATCTTAAAGAAAAAATATAGGTCCGAAATAAAGGACACCAACATGTAAGTTGTATTTAGCGGCTACTTATCCTTACCCAAATGTTTAGACACGGTATAGATCCACATTCCTCCAAATTCCATAGCAGAAACTGGCAAAACGTCTATGCATCCATCCTAGTGTTTTAGTAACACCATCCCTGAAAAAGAAATTTAATAGCTAACAACTGACCTTCCCCGACAACACACCTTGCTTCCCCCGCAAACCTCCTGGTGCCATCAAGATGAGAAATAAAGTAAACACTTCCAACTTCCCATAAAAACCTAGGATATCTATCCCAAGTATCTCCTCCATTATCAAATATACATTCTCGATCCAATCCCCCGTTGAGAGATATGAAGCACAGTTATACCTCTGTTATCAGTACAATGTAGAACTAATACGAAATCCAAAAGTGAAAATTATGAGAATTAGTCTTACTCCCATTGTAATTTAGGCAGTGCCAAAAATCACCAATGACCTTCGGTTATCATTCTAACTGGGGAGACTTATTTAGACGGTTATATACATGTCTCTTTCTAAACCTAGTCACTAGAATGGACATTTGATGTCCTGATGTTCCGTATAACCGTCCGAGTGTACCAAGAAAAATTTCTACAAATTTTATATCTCAGTCACTCCGACAGTATTCACAGATGCGACAAATCCTCCTCTAGTACCGTATACTCTGTCTGAGTAAGGTAACACTGCCTCCAGGGTCAGCTCCGATATTTGAATTTGACCCCCTTAATTGCCTTGGTAAAAGCAAGTGTCATTAGTGTATAAACTAAGACCCCAACTCCGAATGTAACAACTAACCGAAAACTCCTATCAGTTGTTTCGAGCGTCCTCATCCATGTTCCCTTCCACCAACCAGAACGTAACGCAAAGTGCGAATTACCACTTTGATGCATCTAAATTGTCTTGTAATCCCTTCTATTTATATGAACTGATATTTCACTAGTTTGAAATAAACAAGATCTGAGCTGATTTAATTTAGAAATCATATTATCCGCCAGAATGAAGAAAGAACTACGTGTTGTGAATCTCAGTCCCGTCATCCTCCTCCCAATCTGTCTACCAAAAGTACCATTAGTCTGGTACCACCTAATTCCATCTGCACCCAGTACTTAATTTGGAGCACCGTCAATAGCTAACCATGCAGTATAACTTTTTCACGCACACCGTGCACCGCTTCCTTATGATAGCTAACCGGTCTCACTATCCTATCGTTGACACACCCTACCTTTGTAATAAAAATAGTGTTAATTTGACTCCTTGTCCTGCTTCAAAAGCTTATGAAACTTTTCCCATCCTCCATATAGTCATCAATGTCAAAGCAACAACTAATTGTTACAAATTATGACATTAAAACAATTTCCACATTTTATATAGTGGAGAAACTTTGGTTCCTCCTCCAAATACATACCAGCAACTACTTCAAATGACACCCTCGAAAAATCATGTCTAGATTTCGAATAGACTGATATAACTTTAATCAGTCCATTATCCTTTCCAGGCATCATTCTAACAAATACCTACCAGCCCGAAATCCTCCGTCCAAACCATATTGGCATTACAGTAATCTTTACCCACCACAACCCCACGAATCCCCCGAAACATTCACAACCACCATTCTTATGGTGTTGTAAAGAAAACAAATCCCTACCTAGCGTAGAGCATATCTAACTACTCATTGTAGATTAATGGACTCGTATTGGTAGTTAAGTTATCCCATCCTAATTAAGGTACCCTATTGACGCACATCCAAGTCCAATAGATTGGCTAGGAGTTTGTGTTTCCACCCAATCATATGACCATTTATTTACAAATCCTAGCATACATAGCGCTATTATCCACGTCATCAAAATAACAATTGGTTATCACATACTTGTGTCCCCAACCACTCCATACTCCCAAACCGGACAAATTAATAAAAATAAAACACGTAACAACAAAATGAAACACATAGTAGTAAAATGCAACACAAAATAACAAAATCAAACACATACATACACACAATGCAACAAAACAACCAAAATATAATTTCTAATTAAAACATCCTCCATTCTAGAGAAGAAAACCTCATTTAAACTCAAGTTCACAAATTATGTCGCAAAAGTTCATTTCGTAGTTTCGTTGGTAATCATCCAACCTTGAAACCTGTCTGTAACCATAGCTTAAAAGCAATATTCTTTTGCCTAAGCAAATACCAAAGGCTTACCCCTTATCCTCCTTATACGCGGAATGTAAACCGTCTATCATGGTTTTACAACGTACCATAGAACGTCACAACCTAATCCCCATTCGCTCCAGAATGTGATATAAAATCATGTTTTTGTTCTAATAAGAACTCTATCCTATTTCCAACTGCCTAAAGAGTACTGTTTCAATTGACTCTCCGAGAGATGACAAAAAAATTTATCCACATGTAGATTGATCTACACCAATTCTACTAGTATCATTCACCATACTGCTGATGAATGAGATCACCTCCGTGCGATCCTTCATCTTCAAGCTTTAACATCCCCTTTCTTGGAGATACTAAAATTTCCTCCCTTAGGACCCTTTTCAGAATCCTACTCTTCGATTGTCTCCTTTTTGAGAACAGCTGAAGTTGTGTTGGTCCCGATAAGCGGTGACCTAACACCGACACCTTAATCCTTCCTTGGCATATACTTTCTAAGTAATGCCAACCTTGGAACTTAACCTTCGATCCTAAGTTCTACTTCTGGCAAAGAACTCGACAACCTTTTCCGTTACTCCTTTGGGTCCGTATCGCTTTCACCTTGAACCCCATCCTCCTTCTCGGGTCAACCACTTTGTGTCTACAGAATTCAATTGACATCAACTTCTCCTAACGATCCGTAACAAGAGTATAACGAATCCTAACTTGGCTCTAAGTTTTAAGAGACGCAACGCAGAAGTCTTATAACGAAAACACTCCTAAGGACACTAGAACCTGGAGTGCTCTGATACCAACTGTGATACCCCCAAATTTCTGGATGCAGGTTGGCCAGGCCCACGTCCGATAACCCGAGGATATCAAATCAATTAGCAATAATCGAACACAGAATACAAATAAGAAAAACAAGAATAAATAAATTGCTGAAAAGAAACTAGAATAATAATCCAAAAACCTCAGAAATAAAATTAAATTAACAAAGAATGATTCTGATACATCCTACTTCTCCATTTCTATTACAACTCAGGAATCCGTCTAGTGGACCCCTTAAATATCTCACTGAGCTCAAAAGATTGGAATTGAAACCCAAGTCTAAAATATGAAATAAAACCCTAGTCATCGGTGGAGTGAATAACTGTATCTGCTCAGCACGATCCAACTCCAAGTCTGGAACTAACAAACACCTGTAAAAATAAGAGTGGGTCAGGCCCACATGCAAATTCTTCTCTAACTACATTCCAAACAGTGACTCGATACGCAGATACACCCTAGATATCTCAACAATAGCTATCTAGTCCATACATATAGATATATCCACACTAAGGGACATTCACTGAACTACAGTAGGGGTCTCAACCTGAATAGAAGGCAACATGCGAAAACGCACCCAAAGGTGGGCATGAGTACCTAGACCTAACAGGGTACACCTCAACCTACTATAGCCAGCTACGCATCCACTGCATATACGCACCATAACCAACGAGTCTGAGGCTCAAGCTCATCTCGTGGTACCATAAACATATATATAAAGTCCGTCCCAAAACCAGGGTATGTAGTTCAAATATTTATTGAACTGACATACAATAAATAAACTAGTTAGTCTATCAACTTATTCAGTTGATATGACTTAACTATCATCCATTAATCCAGGAAGCCACTCAACTTAGTTGCAGTTGATTTGACTTAACACAATTAGGATTCAATATTTTTAAATCCATTCCTTTAACCCATTAGGTTAGGTTTAGGCGTTTTGAGCTAAACCGTCCCCTAGAATGTCGCCGTCCCATACCAGTGCATACAATCCTCCATATCAATGTAATTGACAGAATATATTTACTCAGCAATTTAAATCCAAAACCATGTACAAATTACAGACTATCAATAACAGTACAGCAATTTAATAACTAAAACCAAAAGTCAGGTAATTGCAGAATAGTTTATACAACACTACAGTAATTACAGTTCAAAACCATAATCCAATTACTTGTATGATAATATCTAAGATCCCACAATTAACATCCAAACCATGTAAATTACAACCTATAAATAATAGTATAGCAATTTACAATCCAAAACCATCCCAAATAATTACAGAAGACTATTTATAGTTTCAGCAATTTAAATCCAAGAGTTAAACCATGTATTTGCAGGAAACGGTTTAAAGGTTCAACAACTAGCATCCATAGCACGCGTAGATCACATCTAATATACCAATGACTCTATCATGCATTAAAAATAAGTTTTTAAATCACATTATAGTCCCATAAATTGCTAGATTAATTTGAGCAACTTAATTTTCTCCATCAGGTAACCGCGTGCTAAGTTGTATACTGATATTCTGTTTAATCTGTTAGCACAGAGCCCCAATAAGCTACAAGTCTAATTGTTATTCAAAAGACTCCATCACACATTTAAACTTTAGTTTAGAACTATATTATAGCCCCTTAAATTGTCAAATTAAAATTAGACAATAAATTTCCTTCCAACCGTTAACCGTACGCAAAGTGGCTAAATAGCGTACAGTTAATTCCGTTAATACCAAGAGGCTATTTTATGAATTTTAAGACCTTAGTTATATGTTTAAATAATTATTTAAAAACCCATTAAATTTCTAAAACTGTTCAATAACCCAAAATGCCCAAACAGTAGCTAAAAATTTCAGTATGCGTCAAATTGAGAAAGAGCCTGCTCTTGGAAAAATTAGAGCAGGCTCCATTTCAGCCTAGAGCCGCCTCTTTTAAAGGTAGAGCCTGCTCTACTTCCTCTAGAGCAGGCTCTACTCATGGGGGAGCCGTCTCCTCCCTCCGTGGAGCCGTCTCTTTACCCCTCTGCGAGCTTCAGTCCGTTCCTGCTTTGTTTCAGTCCGTCCTCTTCACCTCTGGTCTATTCCTAACACTCTATTGGTCTTTAAAACTGATCTTAGGAGTTTAATTACCACCCAATAGCATCCCATCAGTTTGTTATAACAGTAGGAATTAAAACAACAACAAAAACAACAATCGTCTTAACACGCTTTTAAGATCAAACACTGAATACAATCTTATAACTACAGTTCCATTCCAACCCCTCTGCTCCTCTTCAAAACTGAACCTAAGGTTTTATATCATCCCATTAACATCCCCATGGTTCGTTTACTGTAGATAAAAGCAGGTATAGTAACTAAAATTACAACAGAACTTAACATGCTTAAAGAACAGAAAATTGAAACGACACATGCATGAACTGTAACAAATTGGACTTCAACACAAACAAATCATCCATATAGCATATAATAAACATGTAACTTCCAATTATTGATTGATTAAACCCTAGAGACTATCTAGGTGCACAGAACACAAGCCAAAGGGAAGGAGGAAGAAAAGAACTTGCTTGTAGTTTTGGTCTCAAAACTGTGTTGTCGTCTTCCTAATTTCCGGCAACCACTGACCATCTTCAAGCCTCCTATGGTTTTGGTTTAAGCCACCACAACTCTCCCTTGGCCCTCTCTATTCTCCTCCTAAGTTTTGTTCTATTTTCTCTCGCTCAGTTCTCTCAAAACTCTCTGTATTTTCACTGTGCCGTGAATAGGGTTACCAAACCCTAGGGACGTATAAGTTATATATTTATAACTAATTCCCACTCCAAAGTCCATAAAAACCCTAAACTTAAAACCCAATTAATTATGTCGGCAAGCCCATAAAAATACTAAAACCCTAAAAGATAATTCATACACTTAATCTAATTAAACAGTTACGTCCATGCAAGAAAAAAAATTAATAATACAATTAAAGTAACTACAGCAACCAAAAATATAATTAATTTAATTAAAATATATTTAACCAGATAAGGCAAGTCAAATACAAGGCTAACAGTTTAAAACAAATAAAACAATTAAACATTTAAGCAACTAGTCACATAAAAATGCAATAAAGATAATTGAAATTTCAATTTTATCCTTTTTAAAATTAGGGGTATTACATTCATGAATAAGGTCGTGGGCCCATCAACACACAAAACATCAATCCTAATAACCTAAGAAGGCCCATACTCCCAAAATCAAAATGAAACTTAAAAATCTAACAAAATATATATACATATATATACAAAATGAGTCAAAGCTTCATCAATGGAGATTTTCATCATCAAAATAACATGGATCTAACATTCAAAGCATGTATGAAGCAAATGAAAGCTTGAAATACAAGATAAGGTCTCAGATCTTACCAAAAATGAGAGAAAAGAGATGAGGTGCGAAGAAGTGATGGAGATCCGAGAGGAGAGAGAGAGAATCGACGTTTGGATCTCGCCGGAGATGGGGAAGATGGGTGCAGCGGCGATGAAAGGGTTAGGGCTTGAAAGGGTTAGATCAATCTTTAGAATTGATCTACAAGCCCTTGGTTTCATTTTTAAAAACTTCCCAAACCAGTTCGATCGATCGAACTGAGACCTCAGATCGATCGAACAGAAGTGATCTCTCTTTGAAAATTTTTGAAATTTTTGAAATTTTTTTTTTTTTTTTTTTGGATTTTAAAATAAAATAAAATAAAATAAAGATATTTTTGGAATTTTAAAATTAAAAAGTCAAACAATGTTAAAGATAGTGAGATAAGGAACAAAGATCGATTTGAACAAAATGTTCGATCGATCTGATAGAGAGCTAAAAATATGCAGGTTTTGGATTCAGAAATTTTCTAAATGTTAGAACTCAAGATCGATCGAACTTGAAGTTTGGATCGATCTAAGGACTTATGATCGATTTGAGAATAAGTTCGAACGATGGGACAGAGAGGTGATTTGGATGTAGATGGATGCAGTTCAAAAATTTTCTAAGTGTTGGATGCAGGTTGAAGTTCGATCGATCGAACTCTCATTTGAGATCAATCGAACTTATGCAAAATACTCAATTTCAACATAAAAGTGCATGCAATCCTAATCACAGTTCATAGCAATGCATATGAACCAAAAATAAGTATCTAGACTTGCAAGAATTGAAATTAAAGATAGAAATGAGGGAGGAATAGGGTTTTGACACCCTACGAAATGTCGTGCTAGTCTTTAACGTCTCTAGCAAGACGTTGGGCTCTTTTAGCCAGGATCAAACATCTTGTAGTGTATCCCCTCCTCAATAGGGTGATAAGTGCTTTGAACTCCACCCAATAAATGGTTCCTTAAGGAACTTGTTAGATTAAGCTCAAAAGACGTTTTCGGTCCTTGGTCAATGCAATCTTTGGGCTTCCACGCCCTTTCAAAATAGGATTTTGAAACAACTTTCTTTGGTTTCAAGGTTGAAGATGGACTTTTTGAAACTTTGATCTCACACAAAAACTCAATTCCTTCACTTTTAAGGTCATGACATTTTTCTACAACATTAATCTCTTCATGCTTGTCAAATGAATTGGGGGTTGGATTAAAAATATTCAACTTTACCTTCATATGGCCAAATGAGTTCTTCATTATCCTCGTCCTACATTGATGTTGGCATTCGCAATTGCCAAGAAAGGACGACCAAGGATAACGGGAATTTGGCTCTTATGATTTGGGACCGGTTCCGTGTCAATGACACCGAAATCAACGGGAAAGAAGAATTTATCAATTTTAATCAATACGTCCTCGATGATACCCCTAGGCTTTTTGATTGATCGGTCGGCAAGTTGTAAGACTACCGACATTGGTTTTAAGTCTCCTAAGCCTAATTTGACATATACCGAGTATGGAAGAAGATTAACACTTGCTCCTAGGTCAAGAAGAGCCCGATTAATGATATGATCACCAATGATGCATGAAGTGGTAGGTGAACCGGGGTCCTTAAACTTGGGGAGAGTGTTATGCTACAAAATTGAACTTACTTGCTCGGTTAAGACCACTTTTCTAGGTGTTTGGCTTTTGTTCTTCCTCTTTTGGGTGCACAAGTCTTTCAAGAATTTGGTATAAGCCGGAATTTGCTTGATTGCATCCAAAAGTGGAAGATTGACTTTCACTTGCCTAAACACATCGATGATTTCATTTACTTTGGCCTTTTGCTTGTCATTTGAAATGGATCCTTTTAAGGCTTCCGGAAATGGAGCTTTTGGTTCAAAAACCTTTTCAAAGTTTTTCTTTGAAGTCTCTTCAACACAAGAAGTTTTCAAATCATTTTGCACATCTTTCTTTTCAAAATCACTTTTCAACACATTCTCATTTATATGGTCATGCACATACAATGAAGGAGGAATATGATATGAAACGGGACGGGTGTCAACTTGTGGTTGCACCGGTTCACTCTTTTCATTGGACACATCCACTTGGTTGTCCACAATCTTTCTACTTCTCAAGGTAGTCACCGCATTGACATGCTCTATTGTGTGACCTTCCGATGAGGAATGAGTCTCCACAACACATTGTTGCTTTTGTAGGGCATTTAAAGGCATTTTTCCCTTCTCTCTTGCATTCAAAGTACTAGCTATTTGCCCTACTTGGTTTTCTAGCTTGGCAATGGATTGAGAATGAGAATAAAGCAATTGTGTGTTTACCTCTAAAGTGCCCAAAGCGGTCAAAACTTTCTCTTCAAAAGCGGGACTTCTAACATTTCTTTAGGAATATGATGGTTGATTGGGAAAATGAGAATTTGAAATTGGTTTCCTTGTGATTGATATGATGATCTAAAACCTTGGGAACCTTGGCTTTGCATTGGAGGTGGAATGTACTTTCCTTGAAAACCACCTTGGGAAGGGTTTGAGCCCTCCCCTTGGTTTTTTCAAGAGAAATTCGGGTGATTTCTCTAACTAGGATTGTAATGATTTCCATAAGAATTGTTCCCTTGATTAGTAAAAATAGCATTTGCTTGTTCATGATACTTACCTTACACATGTCCATGAGGACAATTGGAAGTAGAATGTAAAACACTTGAACAAGTCATACATGTCTCATTAGATGCATGATGAGAATGGTTAGGGAAGGAAGATACTTGATTCGCCGAGTTTTGATTGATCAAAAATTGATCAAACCTTTGAGATAATGATTTCATCTTGGCGGTAATTTCATTAGAGTGATCGACTTGATGTAAGCCAACACTCTTCCTACCACTAAAATTTTTACCATTCTTTGAAGATAAAGTACGATGCAAAGAATTTTCACTCATGCTCTCATAAAGACGCTACACGTCATCATCATGCCTATCAATGTAAGAGCCACCCATGGAAGTATCAACCATGCCTTTGTAATTGTCCGATAAGCTCTCAAAGAAATATTGAACTAATTGCCATTTAGGCATGTCATGATGTGGACACTTCCTAAGCAATTCATTAAAACGTTCCCATGCCTCATGAAATGTTTCTCCATCCCCATGTGAAAATTCTCTAATTGAAGTTCTCATGGCATTGGTCTTAGAAACCGGATAGTACTTCTTCAAGAACTCTTGTTGCATTTTCGCCCAAGAAGTTATTGAAAAAGGCCTAAGATTGTTAAACCAATATTTTGCCTTATCTTTAAGGGTGAATGGAAAAAATTTAAGCCTTAAGACCTCTTCCGGCATGTCCGTATATTTTACGGTGGAACAAACTTCAAGAAACTCATCCAAATGCTTGTAAGGTTCTTCACTTGGAAGTTTATGATAACTAGGAAGCATTTGAATGGTTTGTGGCTTGATTTCATAGTGGTGTGCTCTAAATGGTGGCAATTGAATGCATGTGAGTGCATTATATTCATTAGGCACATAGTGATCTCTTAAAGCAAGGGAAGGATTAGCAATTGGAGGTGCAACATGGGCACCTTGGTTGGCTTGAATGATGGGAGGTGGTGGAGCATAGATTGGCCTTGGCATTCCCAATGGAACTTGGCCTTGTTGTTGTGGTGGATGAATATATGGCCTTGGCATGCCTAATGGCACTTGCATGTTATCATGATGCACATCGGGGTGGAGGATGCCTTATTGGTCTATGTGACCAAGGTCCTCTACATGGTCCTCATTGTGTCCTTCCATTGATGAAATGGATAGAATAGAACTACCTCTTTCCCTAGGGTTTCGAACAATGGATTCAAGATGAAAATTTAAAGGGACAAAAGTGGGTCTCAATGATCTACGACCATGCATGCACAATGTAACACAACAAGCAATAATAACAAACACTTCACCTTCATAACAAATCAACAATCAACAAACTTCCTCCACATACAATATTCTCATATTCCCATGCTTTAACAAAATATGCAAGAAAAGTAAATTGCCTCCACGTGGGCTCACGATTTATCTAAGAATTGAATTACAAGCCTCCAAGCGAGCCGACGATTTAACTAAGGGATGAGTAAAGAAAAACTCACAAAGGCCCTTTAGCACTTCAACTCCAAATTTATAGCTTAGCTTAGCAATTTTTAGAATTTTAGCATTTTTCCTTGCTTGCTTAGCTCCTTTGCTTGAATGCTCATTTGCTTGCTTTCTTAGCTCAATGCTCCTTGTCAATCAAGAACAAACACAATAAGTAATAAAAATTGAAAACAAAGTAAAGACACGATCAAAAGAGTACTAATTCCTAATTGATTCCACAAATACGACGTTGCCAATCAATCAATCCCCTGTAACGGCGCCAAAAACTTGGTGTGTGCTCGGAGGTCACTGTGATACCCCTCGGATCCGAGACACGGGTTGATCAGGCCCAGGCCCAAACCCGAGGGAATATCAAACAATTAATATTTTATAATGAACACGGAATACAAAATAAATTAAGAAATGAAATTAAAGCTGGAAGGAACTAAAACTAGAATCCGTAAATATTATAATTATTAAAATCCATCAAACCCAAACTCCAAAACTCCATCAGTTTACAACTTGGGAATCCATCTCTAGTGGACCCCTATTAAACATCCAAACGGAAGATAGAAAAACTGTAATAAACATCCAGAAATAAAACTATAGAGAGAGCCCTACATCGTCGGAAGAGTGAATAGAGACCTCTGCTCAGCACGAACACGTCTAAGCCTAGAACTGTGGTGTACCTGAAAAATAGAAGTGGGTCAGGCCCACGCGCAAGTTCTATACTACTACAATCCAAACAGAGGCCTGATACGCATGTACATCCTAAACAATTCAACAATAGCTAATAGTCCGTAAATATATATATAGTCACACTAAAGGACTCTCACTGGACTACAGGCCGGTCTCAACCTGAATAGAGGTAACATGCTAAAACGCACACGAAGTAGGCATATGTACCTATACCTAAACAGGGTACACCTCCAACCATCGTAGCCAGCTACACATCCCGATACATATACTCTCCCTAGCCATCGGTCCTGAGGCTCAAGCTCATACCGAGGCACCATAACAGTACATATATAAAATCCATCCAAAATCCCTGGTATTGCCGCTCAACAAGTAGTTGCCATGACAATACAAATCCACGGGACTTAACTTTTAGTTAATCCCATCCTTATTCCAAGTAGGTGGGTAATGGTATTGTTTTAAAAACCAAACCCATCCTTAGTATGCCACCGTCCCATACCGGTGCCTACTTTCCAATCCTCCAGTAGTCAATAATACCAATAAATCAAGTATATATCAACTAAATTCCAACATCCAACATTCAATGTTAGCAGTGATAAAATAAGCATTGATAAACAAGGTCACAACAACAACATATACATGCCCAATTTAAGTTGTTCCCTTTAGTCTGATATAAAGACAGAATTAATTAAAACTTCCATTTAACACCTTACAAATGACATACAGATATGTAGGGTATGTATCACAAAATCCTAACCTCCACAGTTGATACTAACTGTGATAATGTAAGCATCACAACAATATTCACAGTATGTATGTAGACATGCTCAAATTATGGTGTTCCACAAAACCGATCTAGTGTTAAACTCAAATCCTCCTAGTATTTAAGTTCCAACAATTACTATTACAGAAGTTAAGATAGCTATCATCTAGACCCATCCTTCCAATAATTTATACTAGAAGTGGTAAGAAAAAACGTGAACCACAGAACCACAATGCATCCACAAACATGCTTAGTCTAGGTTGAACAAGCATACAACACTACTGTAACTACCAGTTTCATAGCAAAACAGATATCATTTTAGTTTGGTTTAATCTTCATTAATCCTGAAATCATTTAAGAGTGCAAAGAGTATGAAGCCTAAGGGAAAGAGTAAGGATAGAATCTTGCCTCAGAAACTTTTGTTCAAAGTTTCAACGTCGTCTTCTTAAAAAATCCCGGCGAGTTCCAAAACCCGGTTACTGTTCACAGGTACAAAACACTATTCTTGAACTCAAAATTTGATCTCCACCGTTCAGATTGTGCGACATTGAGTTATGAACCTATCTTCCAAATTTTAGCTCGATCGGACCACGAACGAAGTAGGATCGGATGTTTGATGAAATCTGGGCAGAATGGATAAAAAACCTGTGCGACCCAGTTACTGTTCACGAGTACGAATCACTGTTCCCGAAGTCAAACTCTGATCTCCATCGTTCAAATTGTGCGCCACTGAGTCGTGAACCTCTCCTCCAAAATTTAGCTCGATCGGACCATGGACAAAGCGGGATCGGATGTTTGATGAAATCTGGGCAGAATGGAAAAAAACCTGTGCGACCCAGTTACTGTTCACGAGTACGAATCACTGTTCCCGAGGTCAAACTCTGATCTGCACCGTTCAAATTGTGCGTCACTGAGTCTTGAACCTCTCCTCCAAAATTCAGCTCGATTGGACCACAGACGAAGCGGGATCGGAGCTTTGATCAAACCTTGGCAGAATGTGAAAAACTGCATTTTTCCTTCTCCACTTCCACAAAACGTGTGCTTTGTTTAAAAAAACCCTACACAGACGTCTACCTTATACTTATAGAGTTTTACTAAACCCTAGGTTCATTTAAGTCCAACTCACAATCCTAACCGGCCCATCCAATTAACGTAGAAACTTACGACGGCTATAATATAAAACCCTAATTTATACTGTAATTAAAACCCTAGTTAGATGTATTTACCTAATTACCATATTCACCATTAAATACTTAACAAATAATCTAATTGAACAAAATAATAATTAGTAAACCCAATTAAACCAAATAAGACACACATAAAATAAGACACACATAGAATAATTAAACCAATTACACTTAAACCATTAATGCCAATTAAATAATTAAAACACTAACAAGTAATTCCAATCAAATAACTAAACCAATTACACTTAAACCATTAATGCCAATTAAATAATTAAAACACTAACAAGTAATTCCAATCAAATAACTAAAAATAAATATCATTTAAATAAATTAAATCACCACAAAAGAAAACAATTAAGCACTTAATAAAAAAAAATAATGACACATAATCAAATAAAATGCACTTAAATAATAAATTAAATACCATTAAATACCAGGAATATCCTTTTTAAAATTAGGGGTATTACATTCTTCCCCCCTAACAAAAGGAATTCCGTCCTCGGAATTCACTCTTACCTTCTTCCAATATTTCAGGAAACCGTGAGCGAATGACATCCTCTCGTTCCCAAGTGGACTCAGACTCATTGTGATGACTCCACTGAACACGAACCAAAGGAATAACCTTATTATGAAGAATCTGATCTCGTCGGTCGATAATACGACACGGTGGCTCTAAATAAGTTGCATCCGGCTGCAACGCAATCTCCCCAACATCGATATGCTGATACCGATCATCATCTCGAAGAAATTTCCGCAACATGGAAACATAAAACACGTTGTGGACGCGATCCAAAGTATCCGGAAGTGCCAACCGATAAGCAACAGCTCCAATGCAATCCGTAATCATGACGCGGTGACAACTTCCCTTTCTTCCCAAAGCGCATAACACCCTTCATAGGAGACACTTTGAGTAGAACCTGATCCCCAACCTGAAACTCCAAAGCCCGAGTACGACGATCAGCATAGCTCTTCTGCCTACTTTGGGCAGTACTAAGGTGTAACTCCATACCTAAAGCCTGCTGAAAACTCTTCCAAAATCCAGATACAAAGCTCGAATCCCTGTCCGATATAATAGACAATGGAATGCCATGTAGCTTCACAATCTCTGAAATGTAAAGCCTCGCCAACTGCTCCGAAGTGTAGTCAGTGCAAATAGGCAAGAAATGAGCTGACTTAGTCAACCTATCCACAATGACCCATATGGAATTATGCCCCTTGAAAGAATTTGGCAACCCTTCCACAAAATCCATAGATATGCTCTCCCATTTCCACTCCGAAATTGGTAGTGGCTGTAGAGCTCCTGGCGGCCTCTGATGATCAATCTTAACTATCTGACAAGTACTACATTGAGAAACAAAAAGAGTAATGTCCCTCTTCATACCTGCCCACCAAAACTGCCGCTTCATATCTTGATACATCTTATCGCCTCCTGGATGAACAGAGAACTCAGAGTGATGAGTCTCAGTCATCACATCCTTCCTCAAATTATCAGCAGAAGGTACCACTAACCGTCCCTTGTACCTTAAACCTCTATCAGCCCCAACATAGTAGAATGGAACCTCTCCGGAAGCTATCTCTGCGACCTTGTCGACACACTGCTGATCGGTGAGTTGTGCTTGTAAAACCTTGCGAATGATGAAAGGTGTAACCACCATGCAAGCCATAAAAGCATCCGATAACTCATCCACACTCTTTAAAGCATTCCACTCAGTAGTGAATAGAGCAAAAAGACTACCAACAGGTCGGCGACTGAGTGCATCCGCCACTACATTCGCTTTCCCTGGATGGTACTGTATAGAAAAATGATAGTCTTTTACAAACTCCAACCACCTGCGCTATCTCATATTTAGCTCCCGCTGAGTGAACAAGTACTGCAAACTCTTGTGATCACTGAATAATCTGAAGGACTCACCCAACAGATAATGCCTCCAAATACACAAGGCAAAGACCACTGCTGCCAACTCCAAATCATATGTTGGATAATTAAGCTCATGAGGCTTAAGTTTTCGAGATCCATAAGAAATCGGTTGCTCCTCCTGCATTAATACACATCCAAGACCCTGCAATGAAGCATCCGTGTAAACAAGATACTCTATCCCGCTCTGCGGAGTAGCCAGAACCGGTGCAGAAGTCAGCTTCCTTTTCAGCTCATCAAAAGCTCGCTGACAGTGTTCATCCCACACGAACTATACACCCTTCTTGGTCAGATGAGTGAGTGGTCCTGCTATCTTGGAGAACCCCTGGATGAATCTCCTGTAATATCCTGCTAGACCGAGAAAACTCCGAATCTCAGTAGGTGATGTAGGCTGTCCCCACTCAAACACCGCTGAAACCTTGGCCGGATCCACTGCTATCCCCTTTTCTGACACCACGTGACCCATAAATTTCACCTCCTGCTGCCAAAATTCACACTTCTCGAACTTGGCATATAACTGGTGCTCACGAAGCGTCTGCAAGATTATGCGAAGATGTCTAGCATGATCGTCCTCCGACCGAGAATAGATCAAGATGTCATCTATAAAGACAATAACAAACTGATCCAAATAAGCCCGGAAAACTCTATTCATTAAGTCCATGAATACTGCAGGTGCATTAGTCATCCCAAACGGCATAACTCGAAACTCATAAGAACCATATCGCGTGAGAAATGCTGTCTTAGGAACATCCTGCTCCCTGACCCTCAGCTGATGATACCCAGAACACAGATCAATCTTGGAGAAATATGTGGCTCCCCTTAACTGATCAAACAAGTCATCAATCCTGGGCAAAGGATACTTGTTACGAATTGTAACCTTGTTCAACTCCCTGTAATCTATACACAGACGAAGCGAACCATCTTTCTTCTTTACAAACAGAACTGGTGCTCCCCAAGGTGATGTACTCCTACGAATAAAACCCTGGCTGAGTAACTGTTGAATCTGATCCCTCAGCTCTCTCATCTCTATCGGTGCCATCCTATAGGGTACCCTAGCAATAGGCGCAGTGCCTGGAGCTAAGTCTATCACAAAATCGATCTCGCGACTAGGTGGCAACCCTGGAATCTCCTGAAATACATCCGGGAAATCCTGTACAATTGGTATGTTATCCAATGACACAGTAATCCCCTCCTCATTTTCCTCCTCCACATGGAACAAATAGGTGTTACCGCCCCCTTTAGAACGTGGCATAGCTACTACATACATATCCTGACCAGGTATGGTAAAAATAATAGATCTATCAAAACAAACTACTTGGACATGGTAGTGAGACAACCAATCCATCCCAAGTATCACATCATAAGTGTGCATGTCCAGGACCAATAGATTGGCTAGAAATCTGAGTCTGCCAATATCTAGTGTCACAAGCCCATCACTCTCATGTATAATAGCTGTATCACCCAATGGTGTAGAAATACCCTGAGGTCTAGTGCATACCCTCGTCCTCATCCCAGACAAAGCAACAAAAGTCCTAGCTACAAATGAGTGTGTAGCACCCGTATCAAATAAAACACGTCCATGCAAACCATGAATAAGAAACTTACCCTCAATAGTCTGAGGTGCCTGAACATTCTGTGGCATGGGGTTATACACCCTGCCATAGTGCAACTGCTGTGGTGCCTGTCCCTGAGTCTGCGGCAGTGCCGGTAAAGCCAGATGTGTCTGTCCCTGAATCCGTGGAACCTGTGGAGCTGGTAGAGGCACTGGCGCCCTCTGTCCCTGCTGCACATACTGTTTCTGTCCCTGTCCTTGTCCTGCTTTAGGACACTGCCTGGTGGTATGACCATACTCTCCACAAGTGTAACAACTACCCTGGAAAGTATCAAATGGCCTCCTCTGTCGGTTAGCCTGTGGCTGACCCTGTCCTACCTGTGGTCCCCCATTCTGTTGCCTCTGAATAGGTGCCCCATTCCGGTGAGCATCTGAACCACCTTTGTGCTTCTTCCAAGGCTGTTGTCCTTGGAACTTGCCTTTGTCATTCTGCCAGTGACCATTGCCATTCCCTTTTTCAGCTGACTGACTAGTAGAGTCTTTATCTTCCCGCTTCTCACCACGAGCCTGTCTGATGTCCACAGTCAACTGATACTGTTGTAGAGCGGCGTCTACCACCTGAGCATAGGTAGTATAGGCTGGACTACCTGTAATAGCTCTCTTAATAGACCACATCAGTCCCTTGACAAAACCGTTGCGCTTCTTCTCCTCTATATCCACCTCCTCCGGTGCAAAGAGAGACAAGCGTGTGAACTGCTGCTCATACTCCGCCATTGTCATGTTTCCCTGCTGCAGACTTAGAAACTCGGTCTTCATAGCTGCCCTGACTGCATAGGGAAAATATTTCTCATCAAAGCGAGCACTGAACTCATCATAAGACAATGTTATCCTCTCCTCTAAGGTGGTAACTGACTCCCACCACTGTAGTGCATCCCCAACTAGCTTGAAAGTAGCAAGCATCTGCTTCTGAACCTCCGTGCACTGAACCAAACGAAGATGACGCTCAATGTCCTGTTTCCACTGGTGAGCTGCTTTCGCATCGGTTGAGCCTGAGAACACAGGTGGACTCCCCTTTGTGAAAGAGCTCCTAGCCTTTCCCCAAGAATCCGTCTGAACCACTGGTACTGGTATAGGTGCCGGCTGTACCTGAGGCTGATTCCGAAGTGCAGCTGTTACCCCAGCCTCTATAGCCTGAGCAACGAGGTCATTGAGGTGAGGAGGAATCTCTGGATCTCTGACCTGGTCCAGAGTCTGTTGAACATTCTCCTGTTCCTCCTGAAACTGATCCATGTCATCATGAAACCCAAGCCTTTGTTGCTCTTCCTCCATTTGCTAACGCCGTAGGAGATATTGTTGCTTACGTGCCGTTCTCCTTTCCTTCCTAGTTCCCTGCATGTTCTGTCCATTTCTAGCGTTAACCATCTGTCAACACGAAAAGACAGACGTCAGTACCCTTTCTATACGAACCATAAGGAATACAATGAATCCTAACTTAAGCTCTATTCAAGAGAAAATGCTACGCGGAAGACTTAATACGAAAACATCCTAGAGACACTTGAACCTGGAGTGCTCTGATACCAACTGTGATACCCCTCAGATTCGAGACACGGGTTGATCAAGCCTAGGCCCAAACCCGAGGGAATATCAAACAATTAATATTTTATAACGAACACGGAATACAAAATAAATTAAGAAATGAAATTAAAACTGGAAGGAACTAAAAATAGAATCCGTAAAATATTATAATTATTAAAATCCATCAAACCCAAACTCCAAAACTCCATCAGTTTACAACTTGGGAATCCATCTCCAGTGGACCCCTATTAAACATCCAAACGGAAGATAGAACAACTGTAATAAACGTCCAGAAATAAGACTATAGAGAGAGCCCTACATCGTCGGAAGAGTGAATAGAGACCTCTGCTCAGCACGAACACGTCTAAGCCTAGAACTGTGGTGTACCTGAAAAATAGAAGTGGGTCAGGCCCACGCGCAAGTTCTATACTACTACAATCCAAACAGAGGCCCGATACGCATGTACATCCTAAACAATTCAACAATAGCTAATAGTCCGTAAATATATATATAGTCACACTAAAGGACTCTCACTGGACTACAGGCCGGTCTCAACCTGAATAGAGGTAATATGCTAAAACGCACACGAAGTAGGCATCTGTACCTATACCTAAACAGGGTACACCTCCAACCATCGTAGCCAGCTACACATCCCGATACATATACTCTCCCTAGCCATCGGTCCTGAGGCTCAAGCTCATACCGAGGCACCATAACAGTACATATATAAAATCCATCCAAAATCCCTGGTATTGCCGCTCAACAAGTAGTTGCCATGACAATACAAATCCACGGGACTTAACTTTTAGTTAATCCCATCCTTATTCCAAGTAGGTGGGTAACGGTATTGTTTTAAAAACCAAACCCATCCTTAGTATGCCACCGTCCCATACCGGTGCCTACTTTCCAATCCTCCAGTAGTCAATAATACCAATAAATCAAGTATATATCAACTAAATTCCAACATCCAACATTTAATGTTAGCAGTGATAAAATAAGCATTGATAAACAAGGTCACAACAACAACATATACATGCCCAATTTAAGTTGTTCCCTTTAGTCTGATATAAAGACAGAATTAATTAAAACTTCCATTTAACACATTACAAATGACATACAGATATGTAGGGTATGTATCACAAAATCCTAACCTCCACAGTTGATACTAACTGTGATAATGTAAGCATCAAAACAATATTCACAGTATGTATGTAGACATGCTCAAATTATAGTGTTCCACAAAACCGATCTAGTGTTAAACTCAAATCCTCCTAGTATTTAAGTTCCAACAGTTACTATTACAGAAGTTAAGATAGCTATCATCTAGACCCATCCTTCCAATAATTTATACTAGCAGTGGTAAGAAAAAACGTGAACCACAGAACCACAATGCATCCACAAACATGCTTAGTCTAGGTTGAACAAGCATACAACACTACTGTAACTACCAGTTTCATAGCAAAACAGATATCATTTTAGTTTGGTTTAATCTTCATTAATCCTGAAATCATTTAAGAGTACAAAGAGTATGAAGCCTAAGGGAAAAAGTAAGGATAGAATCTTGCCTCAGAAACTTTTGTTCAAAGTTTCAACGTCGTCTTCTTAAAAAATCCCGGCGAGTTCCAAAACCCGATTACTGTTCACGGGTACGAAACACTATTCCTGAACTCAAAATTTGATCTCAACCGTTCAGATTGTGCGACACTGAGTTATGAACCTATCCTCCAAATTTCAGCTCGATCGGACCACGGACGAAGCAGGATCGGATGTTTGATGAAATCTGGGCAGAATGGAAAAAAAACCTGTGCGTCCCAGTTACTGTTCACTAGTACGAATCACTGTTCCCGAGGTCAAACTCTGATCTGCACCGTTCAGATTGTGTATCACTGAGTCCTAAACCTCTCTTCCAAAATTTAGCTCGATCGGACCACGGACGAAGCAGGATCGGATGTTTGATGAAATCTGGGCATAATGGAAAAAAACCTGTGCGACCCAGTTACTGTTCACGAGTATGAATCACTGTTCCTGAGGTCAAACTCTGATCTGCACCGTTCAAATTGTGCGTCACTGAGTCGTGAACCTCTCTTCCAAAATTCAGCTCGATTGGACCACGGACGAAGCGGGATCGGAGCTTTGATCAAACCTTGACAGAATGTGAAAAACTGCGTTTTTCCTTCTCCACTTCCACAAAACGTGTGCTTTGTTTAAAAAAACCCTACACAGACGTCTACCTTATACTTATAGAGTTTTCCTAAACCCTAGGTTCATTTAAGTCCAACTCACAATCCTAACCGGCCCATCCAATTAACGTAGAAACCTACGACGGCTATAATATAAAACCCTAATTTATACTGTAATTAAAACCCTAGTTAGATGTATTTACCTAATTACCCTATTCACCATTAAATACTTAACAAATAATCTAATTGAACAAAATAATAATTAGTAAATCCAATTAAACCAAATAAGACACACATAAAATAAGACACACATAGAATAATTAAACCAATTACACTTAAACCATTAATGCCAATTAAATAATTAAAACACTAACAAGTAATTCCAATCAAATAACTAAACCAATTACACTTAAACCATTAATGCCAATTAAATAATTAAAACACTAACAAGTATTTCCAATCAAATAACTAAAAATAAATATCATTTAAATAAATTAAATCACCACAAAAGAAAACAATTAAGCACCTAATAAAAAAAAATAATGACACATAATCAAATAAAATGCACTTAAATAATAAATTAAATACCATTAAATACCAGGAATATCCTTTTTAAAATTTGGGGTATTACAGTCACACCCCGAGAAGTTTATATGGAATGTGGCCAAGTTTTACATTTAGAAATTGCCACTACTACCTTTCACTAAAAATATAGCTAGGGTGAGTAGGGATCGTCCCAAGGGATTGAGTGTCGTACTAGGTTGAGGGATCAAAATTAGGGTTAGTAGGTCGAGTGATCAAAATAGTGGTTGGTTGGTTGAATTAAACTAGATGCAAATTAAACTAAGGTAAACAATAATGCAATAGAGAGAATAAAAGAGAGAGAGAGAGATCTTGGGGTTTAGAGATCACCACTAAGCATAGTTTTCTACACCTTTAATGAATGACTAATGAGGGGAAGAACATATATTTCAACAAAGTGTGTGTGTGGGTTGTTTCAACAAGCATGGATGACAAATTAAGTATATATTGTCTAAACAACATGGTGGATAGCACAACATATCAAATTAAGCCATTAATCTTTTCTTTAAGCTCATAATCCAAACACATCACAAGGTTAGAGATACATGTTACTTGCTTTTCATAAGTATGGAACATCAACAACAAGCATGGATTGCCCTCCCATTTAACAACTACTCTACAACTAAGCTAATGACATGAAATTAAACTAATTGAACTAAGAAAGATGTATAATCTGTCAAGAAATGAGTATGAACCATCAAATAAATTACAAGAACATGACATTAAGCACTATGTCTTAACAATCTCTAGATCTATAGCATCAACACATATAGACATGCATCAATAACATAAGAAATAGAGACAAACACATGAACATATATTCTAGCATACATAGACATATGAATAGAATGAAATGATCAATTGGAAGCATTAAACCACATAAATCATTGAATAAACAAGATCTATATATATAAAAGTGCCAAGACATGAATCATAATACAAATCCCCTCAAAAATACATAAATCAAGTAGTAGAAAGCATGCTTAGGGTTAACTCTAGCCCCAAGAGGATGTTTAGCCACTCATGGATGATGTCCTCTAACCCTCAAGGGCAAGCTCCATGGAAGAAATCTACTCCTTGGTTGATGAAGAGTCTCCAATGGTGTCTCTAGCCTCCTCCTCTTCTTTTCTTCCTCCCTAAGAGTTCTACAAGGTATAATATGATATGATGTGATACAATACAAAAAGTAATTCTTATCCTTATATAGGTAGGTCAAATGGCACCCAAAATGAGTTGGGGTCGTATAACAAATATTCCCCAATGATTGGATAAAGGACAACTTTTTGTGAGCTATAAATTTAACTTTTTCACACTGGAGGAAGTTTGATCGATCGAACCTTGGACTTGGATAGATCGAACATGGCTGAGATCTATCGAACTTAGGCTAGATCGATCTTCAATGGTGGTGCCTTTTTGAATAAAAACAAATCTGAGATATTTTGAAGATATTTTTGGAAAAATGACAAAAGTGGTTGGTAGGGTGGTACAACTGGATAAGATCGATCATTTAGATAAGGACAAGAATGTTCGATTGATCGGAGAAGGAAGTTGGATCGATCGAACTTTTGAGATCTTTGAATAGGGACCAACATGGCTTAGATCCATCTTGAAGTGCTGAGTTCGATAAAAGTTGGATCGATCGAAAGTTTCTTGAGATCGATCGAAGTTGCTGAAATTCCACCATTTGTTTCATTTTGCTCTACTTTGCTCATTTCTTTGATTCATCCCAGAATTGCTTCAATTATGCTCTTATTTGGCTGAGTTAGCTTGTTTTGGGGATATGTACTTGAAAATGGAAATAACACGAAATCAATACAAAACGGTAAAATAAGATAGATAAAGGTTCTAAAATACCTAAGCTTAAGGGGTTTAAATACGCACTTTTCAGCACTCATCACACCCCCAAACTTAAATATTGCTAGTCCCTAGCAATAAACTAGAAAGTAAAGGAATGAAATGAACAACTATACAACTATGAACTAGAAAGCAGTAAATGGATAACGCCACTTTCGTAGGGAACAGGATTGCACTTAGCATATGCAACAAGCCTTTTAAATCCCCTTGGTTACCCCTAGTGGACGAGTGAAGTCTCGTGAGGGTTTCCAGAAATGATACCCACTCAACCACTACCGATCTACCTGTGTCTCGGATACGAGGGGTATCACAGTGAAGTAGGCTGTCCCCACTCAACCACTACTGAAACCTTGGTCGGATCTACCGCTATTCCCCTTTCTGACACCACATGACCCAGAAATTTCACTTCTCGCTGCCAAAATTCACACTTCGCAAACTTGGCATATAACTGGTGCTCACAAAGCGTCTGCAAGACTATGCGTAGATGTCTAGCATGATCGTTCTCTGACTTTAAATAAATCAAGATATCATCAATGAAGACAATAACAAACTGATCCAAATAAGCCCAGAAGACTCTGTTCATTAAGTCCATGAAAACTGCTGGTGCTTTAGTCAGTCTGAAAGGCATGACACGGAACTCATAAGACCCATATCTAGTGAGAAATGCTGTCCTCGGAACATTTTACTCCCTAACACGAAGTTGATGATATCTAGAATGCAGATCAATCTTCGAGAAATATGTAACTCCTTCAACTGATTAAAAAGATCATCAATCATGGGCAAAGGGTACTTGTTACGAATAGTAACCTTATTCAACTCCCTGTAATCTATACACAGGCGAAGTAAACCATCCTTCTTCTTCATAAACAAAATTGGTGCTCCCTAGGGTGAAGTACTCCTACGAATAAAACCCAGGCTGAGTAATTGCTAAATCTGATCCCTCAGCTCTCGCATCTCCACTGGTGTCATCCTGTAAGGTGCCCTGGCAATAGGCGTAGTGCCTGGAGCTAAGTGTGATACCCCTCGGATCCGAGACACGGGTTGATCAAGTCCGACCCGAGTCCGAGGGATATCAAACAATTAAAGTATTTTAAATTGAACACGGAATACAAAACTATTTAAGAAATAAAAATTTAAAAGCTAAAAGGAACTAGAATTAAATATCTTCCAAATATAATTATAAAAATCCAAGCTTCAAAACCTCTGTAAGTTTATAACTCGGGAATCCATCTATTGGACCCCTTATAAAATTCTCAAATAGGAGTTTAAATCATAGAAATAAATTCTACAGCTAACATAGAGAAGATTCCTACATAGTCGGAGGAATGAATATCTGTATCTGCTCTGCACGTCCAAGCTCTAACCTTGGAACTGACGAACACCTGAAAAATAAAGGAGTGGGTCAGGCCCACATGCAAGTCCTGATCTACTACAATCCAAACAGTAATCCGATACGCAGATACATCCTAGGAAGACTCAACCATATCTAGAGTAGTCCATATATGTATATAGTGCACACTAATAGGACCTTCACTGGACAATAATGGGGTCTCAACCTGAGTAGAAGGCAACATGCAAAAACGCACCCAAAGGTGGGCATGAATACCTAGACCTAACAGGGTATACCTCAACCATCATATCCAGCTATGCATCCCAATGCATATACGCTCCCTAACCAACGACTCTGAGACTCATGCCCATATCGTGGTGCCATAACATATATATAAAGTCCGTCTAACCCAAGGTATGCCATTTTATTGTTTATTGAATTGACATAAGAATTTTAATCCAGTTTAGTCATTCAACTTAATCAGTCGATCTGACTTAAACACAACCAACATTTAATCCAGGTAGTCATTTAACTTAATCAGTCGATCCGACTACACACAAACACAATTAATCCAAATAGTCTTTCAACTTAATCAGTCGATCTGACTAAACAAGGTTCAGGATTCAATATTTTACAATCCTTCCCTTAAATCCAATAGGTTAGGTTTATGCATTTTGAGCTAAACCATCCCTAGTATGACACCGTCCCATACCGTTTCATACCCATCCATTCAAGTAAGACTTAACCTTTTTATTGTTAATCCAACTCATTCCAAATTAGGTAGGATTTAGTGCTTGAACTAATTCATACCTAGTATGTCACCGTCCCATACCGGTACATACAATCCTCCAGTTACTATAGTTGACAACACAGTGAAAGATACTAATCAACCATACTCCAGAATATGCACAAGTTAAATTAATCATCATACATAAATATCAGGCATTCATTACAGAGCCAAAAATCTAAATCCAACAATGTAAACTGCTACAATATATTCAAGCATTCACATCCTCCAAAATATGCATAAATATAAATTCATACATATATAACAGTATTAGGTATTCACTACGGAACCAAAAATATCATGCTCCAATAATTTAAATGGCTAAAGTCAGTTATAGCATTTAAATTCCACATACAGTCCATAAACTGATACCATTTAACAGTTATTAAGTGCTAATCTACTCCAAACCAGTCATAGTTGAATTTACAAATAATTCACTACGTTCATAACATGGTAAATAAAAATAAAAAATATGATTAAACATAATTAATTCATATACCAACAACTTGCTAAGCTCCGGTAATTAAAATTCTTAGCAAAACAGTGCAACACATAGACTTTCCTTGAGCTGTTCACGGCTCCCTTCTTTAATCCGTTATCATATTAAGTGTTTACAATATTTATATAAGTCCTTAACATTTAATTACACCTTACAGTAGCCTTTAAACAGCTTCTGGAAACACTGTACAACCCTAACCATTCCCAAATACCCAAACCGTAGCCTTCAGGGTGAAAGCAGGCTCTTCCAAAATGCAGAGCCTGCTCTTCTTCAACAAGAGCCGGCTCCAATACCCTAGGAGCCGGCTCCTAGCAAGGTAGAGCCGGCTCCACACCTTTGGGAGCCGGCTCTAAGGGTAAGAGAGGCGGCTCCTCCTCTTTTGGAGCCTGCTCTTCGTTCCTTAGATGCCGTAGTTCGTTTATGCGTCTTCTTCTCCAACTCCGGTGATTAACAGAGCCTCTATGGTGTTTTTTACATCCTCGTTCTATGTTCAAACTTAGTCCTAGATAAATGTTAAACCACTGATATCCAATCCTAAGATGTATTGCAACACCACCTCTTAAAGCAACAGCTACAGAATTTCAGTTAGAAAATTTAAGAGACTCTAAACAGATTTATTCAATGATAATAACCACTGCTTTTAACACTTGATTTAGAGTTCAATCATCAATTACATAATCATGGTCTCAATTTAATCAATAACGACACAAAACACCGAGAAGAAACAATAACAGAAACCTCAAGACTTATTGCAACCACTCGTTTCAACGAGACAGTATAGTTTATACATGCATACAAGACTTGATATATTTTTCGTTTAATCCATTTTTAATCTTTAGTTTAAATTCCTGGAATCTAACTAGGCATGCACAGAACATGAATTAAAGGGAAAGAGAAGAACAGAAACTTGCCTTGAGACTTTTGTTTAAAAACCCCCAACTGTTGTCTCTATCTTCTTTGGCTACCTTGGTTGTATCAAACAGCTTCTGCTGCTCCTAATTCAGTCCCGAACTCCTCCTTGAATCACTCAAGTTCACTATGTATTTCCTCTCAATCTTTCTCTCTGTTTTCTCTCTATCACACTATATACGTGATTATGGTGAATATGGTTTTTATTTGTAACCCTAAATCAACGTATAAACAATATATATATAGACTCTACAGAAACCCTAAGTCCATACAGATATCACTCGGCCCATAGGTAATCCTAGGTTATAACAATGTCGGCTATGATAAAACCTAAAACCCTAAGTTACAACTAATGCATTTAAAACACATTAAACCAATTAACATAAATAAATAAATAAACAATTAAAACAATTAAATTAAAACTAAAAATAAAACATTTAATTCAAATAAAATCAACTAATAACAATTAAATTAAACAATATCAAGTAGTTCAAATAAATTCAGATAAAATCAAATAATACACCAATTAATGAAAATACACACTTAAACAATTTTAAAATGCAATAAAATAATTAATAAAATTATCAAAATTATCCTTTTGAATTTAGGGGTATTACATTCTTCCCCCCTAATAAAAGGAATTCCGTCCTCGGAATTCGCTCTTACCTTCTTCCAAAATTTATGAAAACCGCGAGCGACTACCAACCTCCTTTTCTCAAGTGGACTCAGCCTCATTGTGATGACTCCACTGAACACGTACCAAAGAAAAACCTGATTATGAAGGATTTAATCTTTACAGTCGACAATACGATTCGGTGACTCCAAAATAAGTCGCATCCAGCTACAACTCAAACTTCCCAACATTGATATGTTGATACTGACTCTCATCTCGCTGATAATTCCACAACATGAAAACATAGGACACATTGTGGACGTGATCCAAATTATCTGGAAGTGCCAACTTATAAGCGACAGCTCCAACGTGATCCGTAATTTATGAACCGATAAATCACGGTGACAACTTCCCTTTCTTCCCAAAGCGCATGACACCTTTCATAGGCTACACTCTAAGTAAAACCTGATCCCCAACCTGAAATTTCCAAAGCACGTGTGCAATGATCTGCACAACTCGTCTGCCTACCCTGGGCGTACGCAAGCGATCCCTAAGAAACTATCCTCTCAGAAGTATCCTTGATGAACTCAAGACCCAAGAATCTACTCTCGCCAAATTCCACTCCGATATCGGCAGTGGCTGTAGAGTTCCTGGCGACCTCTGATGATCAATCTTGACCATCTGACAAGTACTATACTGAAAAACGAAAAGAGCAATGTCTCTCTCTATACCTGCCCACCAAAACTGCCACTATTCCCTTTTAGACCATCGTACTATCCTGGGGATTCAACATTCGGAAACAAAATTACCCTATCGACTTACACCAGTTCATTTATAAACTCCTTGGTAATCGTCCTGTCTTAACACATCATACACGTAAACAAATATTTGTTTGTTTGTCCAAAACCAATCACTCCACTGTGATAATCCTCCATTATCGTACTATACATATACCAATATAGTTTAACAAACCCATATGTATATTCATATCCAAAAATACTATCGTAAAACACAATTAAGATAGCCAAAACCACTAGTTTATGTTATTAAAACTCCTTCAAATCCATAAACCTCCAAAGGAATAATTGTCTTAAATTCTTTAAAACCAAAACTAGTGTAAACAGTACTATTCTTTAAATAATACTTATACTCCTACTAGTAGATAAAGTCATAGTACTCTTAAAAGAGCATTTATCCTTGAACTCCGGTGCTCTCCTTCGTGGATGCTCTGGTGTCTTCTCCATCTGGATCTTCTTCGGGGTCTTCCTCTCCGCTTGGCTCAGCTTTGAGCACCACCGAAGTTGTGTTAGGTCCACAGTATGGTGGCCAATCTCGCACACCAGAAACCTTCCTTGACGTGTACTCCGAAGCAACACCCATTGGAATCAATTCCTTATTTTCCAATTCTTCCTTCTTGATCGACCTTCTCAGGGGAATCGCCGGAGTAACCTTCCTCGGCCTTGGGCCCATCTTTGCTTTCATCACGGACCCCATCCTCTTCTTAGTGCCAACCATTCTGAAATTACAGAATAAACTTGACATCAGTACCTTCTAAACGAACCGTAAAGGAATTCAACGAATCCTAAACTTAAGCTCTAATAAAGAGAAAACGCTACGCGGAAGACTTAATACGAAACACCCTAGAGACACTTGAACCTGGAGTGCTCTGATACCAACTGTGATACCCCTCGGATCTGAGACACGGGTTGATCAAGTCCGACCCGAGTCCGAGGGATATCAAACAATTAAAGTATTTTAAATCGAACACGAAATACAAAATTGTTTAAGAAATAAAAATTTAAAAGCTGAAAGGAACTAGAAATAAATATCTTCCAAATATAATTATAAAAATCCAAGCTTCAAAACCTCTGTAAGTTTACAACTCGGGAATCCATCTATTGGACCCCTTATAAAATTCTCAAATAGGAGTTTAAATCATAGAAATAAATTCTACAGCTAACATAGAGAAGATTCCTACATAGTCGGAGGAATGAATATTTGTATCTGCTCTGCACGTCCAAGCTCTAACCCTGGAACTGACGAACACCTGAAAAATAAAGGAGTGGGTCAGGCCCACATGCAAGTCCTGATCTACTACAATCCAAACAGTAATCCGATACGCAGATACATCCTAGGAAGACTCAACCATATCTAGAGTAGTCCATATATGTATATAGTGCACACTAATAGGACCTTCACTGGACAATAATGGGGTCTCAACCTGAGTAGAAGGCAACATGCAAAAACGCACCCAAAGGTGGGCATGAATACCTAGACCTAACAGGGTACACCTCAACCATCATATCCAGCTATGCATCCCAATGCATATACGTTCCCTAACCAACGACTCTGAGACTCATGCCCATATCGTGGTGCCATAACATATATATAAAGTCCGTCTAACCCAAGGTATGCCATTTTATTGTTTATTGAATTGACATAAGAATTTTAATCCAGTTTAGTCATTCAACTTAATCAGTCAATCTGACTTAAACACAACCAACATTTAATCCAGGTAGTCATTCAACTTAATCAGTCGATCCGACTACACACAAACACAATTAATCCAGATAGTCTTTCAACTTAATCAGTCGATCTGACTAAACAAGGTTCAGGATTCAATATTTTACAATCCTTCCCTTAGTTTATGCGTTTTGAGCTAAACCATCCCTAGTATGACACCGTCCCATACCGGTTCATACACATCCATTCAAGTAAGACTTAACCTTTTTATGGTTAATCCAACTCATTCCAAATTAGGTAGGATTTAGTGCTTGAACTAATCCATACCTAGTATGTCACCGTCCCATACCGGTACATACAATCCTCTAGTTACTATAGTTGACAACACAGTGAAATATACTAATCAACCATACTCCAGAATATGCACAAGTTAAATTAATCCCCATACATAAATATCAAGCATTCATTACGGAGCCAAAAATCTGAATCCAACAATGTAAACTGCTACAATATATTCAAGCATTCACATTCTCCAAAATATGCATAAATATAAATTCATACATATATAACAGTATTAGGTATTCACTACGGAACCAAAAATATCATGCTCCAATAATTTAAATGGCTAAAGTCAGTTATAGCATTTAAATTCCACATACAGTCCATAAACTGATACCATTTAACAGTTATTAAGTGCCAATCTACTCCAAACTAGTCATAGTTGAATTTACAAATAATTCACTACGTTCATAACATGGTAAATAAAAATAAAAAATATGATTAAACATAATTAATTCATATACCAACAACTTGCTAAGCTCCGGTAATTAAAATTCTTAGTAAAACAGTGCAACACATAGACTTTCCTTGAGCTGTTCACGGCTCCCTTCTTTAATCCGTTATCATATTAAGTGTTTACAATATTTATATAAGTCCTTAACATTTAATTACACCTTACAGTAGCCTTTAAACAGCTTCTGGAAACACTGTACAGCCCTAACCATTCCCAAACACCCAAACCGTAGCCTTCAGGGTGAGAGCAGGCTCTTCCAAAATGCAGAGCCTGCTCTTCTTCAACAAGAGCCTGCTCCAATACCCTAGGAGCCGGCTCCTAGCAAGGTAGAGCCGGCTCCACACCTTTGGGAGCCGGCTCTAAGGGTAGGAGAGGCGGCTCCTCCTCTTTTGGAGCCTGCTTTTCGTTCCTTAGATGCCGTAGTTCGTTTATGCGTCTTCTTCTCCAACTCCGGTGATTAACAGAGCCTTTATGGTGTTTTTTACATACTTATTCTATGTTCAAACTTAGTCCTAGATAAATGTTAAACCACTGATATCCAATCCTAAGATGTATTGAAACACCACCTCTTAAAGCAACAGCTACAGAATTTCAGTTAGAAAATTTAAGAGACTCTAAACAGATTTATTCAATGATAATAACCACTGCTTTTAACACTTGATTTAGAGTTCAATCATCAATTACATAATCATGGTCTCAATTTAATCAATAACGACACAAAACACCGAGAAGAAACATATAACAGAAACCTCAAGACTTATTGCAACCACTCGTTTCAACGAGACAGTATAGTTTATACATGCATACAAGACTTGATATATTTTTCGTTTAATCCATTTTTAATCTTTAGTTTAAATTCCTGGAATCTAACTAGGCATGCACAGAACACGAATTAAAGGAAAGGAGAAGAACAGAAACTTGCCTTGAGACTTTGGTTTAAAAACCCCCAACTGTTGTCTCTATCTTCTTTGGCTACCTTGGTTGTATCAAACAGCCTCTGCTGCTCCTAATTCAGTCCCGAACTCCTCCTTGAATCACTCAAGTTCACTATGTATTTCCTCTCAATCTTTCTCTCTGTTTTCTCTCTATCACACTGTATACGTGATTATGGTGAATATGGTTTTTATTTGTAACCCTAAATCAACGTATAAACAATATATATATAGACTCTACAGAAACCCTAAGTCCATACAGATATCACTCGGCCCATAGGTAATCCTAGGTTATAACAATGTCGGCTATGATAAAACCTAAAACCCTAAGTTACAACTAATGCATTTAAAACACGTTAAACCAATTAACATAAATAAATAAATAAACAATTAAAACAATTAAATTAAAACTAAAAATAAAACATTTAATTCAAATAAAATCAACTAATAACAATTAAATTAAACAATATCAAGTAGTTCAAATAAATTCAGATAAAATCAAATAATACACCAATTAATGAAAATACACACTTAAACAATTTAAAAATGCAATAAAATAATTAATAAAAATATCAAAATTATCCTTTTGAATTTAGGGGTATTACACTAAGTCAATCACAAAATCGATCTCGCGACTAGGTGGTAACCCTGGAATCTCCTGAAATACATCCGAAAAGTCCTGTACGATTGGTATGCTATCCAATGACACAGTAATCCCTTCCTCCGTTTCCTCCTCCATATGAAACAAATAAGTGCTAGTGACCCCGTTAGAACGTGGCATAGCAACGACATACATATCCTGACCAGGTATGGTAAAAATAACAGACCTATTACAACAATGAACTTGGGCATGGTAGTGTGATAACCAATCCATTCCAAGTATCACATCATAAGTATGCATGTCCAGGACCAAAAGATTGACTAGAAATCTGAGTCTACCAATATCTAGTGTCACAGGCCTATCACTCTCATGTAAAATGGCTGTATCGCCTAAAGGTGTATAAATTCCCTAAGGTCTATTGCATACCCGCGTCGTCATCCCTAAACTATATCCCACATGTTCAGAATACGCCGTAGAGCAAAACACGTAAAGTAAATAAAATACTCCAAAATCTACTGACTTTTAGATTTTCGTTCTATCTTGGGAATTCCTCCTTCGAAATCAAACCTACCATATTGATTTACACAAGTTCATTTACAAACTCCTTGGTAATCATCCCATCTTAACACAATTTACTTATAAGCAAATATTTGTTTGCCTGTCCAAACACCAACCATTCCACTGTGATAATCATTTATTATCGCAACAAACACATTCTAATACAGTTTTAAATAAACCATATGTGTATAAATCACAAAAATGCTATCATAAAAGACAATAAAGATAGCAAAAACTGCTAGTTCACTTTATTAAAAACTTTTTTAAATCACAAACCTCCAAAAGAATAATTGTCAAATATTCTTCAACATACTACTAGTGTACGTGTTTAAATCCGTACTACACTTTTACTAATATCACCACTAGTATTAGTAATTAAAATTACTATAAAAAAGACCATTCATCCTTGAACACCAGTGCCCTCCATCTTAGATGCTCTGGTATCTCCTCCATCCTGATCTTCTTCGGGGTCTTCCTCTCCGCTTGGCTTAGCTTCGAGCACCACCGAAGTTGTGTTAGGTCCACAGTATGGTGGCCAATCTCACACACCCAAAACCTTCCTTGCTTTAAACTCCGAAGCAACACCTATTGGAACCAATTCTTTGGTCTCCAATTCTGTCTTCTTGGTTGCCTTCGTAGGGGAATCGTCAGAGTAACCTTCCTCTTCCTTGGATCCTTCCTTGCTTTCATCACGGACCTCATCCTTTTCCTAGTGCCAAACATTATGAAATTACAGAATAAGATTGACATCAGTATGTTCTAAGCGAACCGTAAAGGAATACAATGAATCCTAAACTTATGCTCTAATAAAAAGAAAACGCTACGCGGAAGTCTTAATACGAAATATCCTAGAGACACTTGAACCTGGAGTGCTCTGATACCAACTGTGATACCCCTCGAATCCGAGACATGGGTTGATCAGACCCAAGTCCAAACCTGAAGGAATATCAAACAATTAATATATAAACGAACATAGAATATAAAAGATTTAAGAAATAAAGTAATAAGTTGGAAAGAAATTCTAATTATAAAAATCCTCAAATAATAAAGATTAAATAATTCAACTCCAAAACCTCCAAGAGTACAACTCAGGAATCCATCTAGTGGACCCCTAAATAAAATCTCAGATGATAAGTAAATAACTGAAGATAAAAATCCAACTCTAAAACAAGGAATGAAATCCTACGTCGTCGCACTACAAGAAAAACAGTTTTTTTACCACGGTTTTAAAAAAACTGTGGTAGAAGACCCTTACTACCACGGTTTTAAAATAACCGTGGTAAAAAAAAAATACTTTTTACCACGGTTATTTTAAAACCGTGGTAGAAGACCTTTTCTACCACGGTTAATGAATAACCGTGGTAGAAAGTATATTCTTTTACCATGGTTTTAAAATAACCATGGTAGAAAGTATATTCTTTTACCACGGTTATAACATAACCGTGGTAAAAAGTGAATTATTTTTAATATAATTTAGGCGGGTCTTTCTATCACGGTTTTAAAATAACCGTGGTAAAAAGTATATTCTTTTACCACGGTTTAGAAATAACCGTGGTAGAAAGTATTTGATTTTACCATGATTATTTTTATAATCGTAGTAAAAAATGAATTAGTAATTTAGACGAGTCTTTTTACCATGGTTACAAAATAACCGTAATAAAAAGTAAATTATTTTTAAAATAATTTAGACAGTCTTTCTACCACGGTTATTTTAAAACCGTGGTAGAAAGTGAAATTTCTTCACTTACCTTTTAGCGGGTCTTATTCCCGCTAATGTCAATAAAAATATATATACTGCTCACATGAAACACCACACACGTACAGTACACAGAACACAAACACATATGTCAAAAGCCGGTCGCCCCTTTCTCGATCTGGTTCACGATTCGGAGTCTATGGCCTCTGAAATTATTGAAATCAATGTATACGGAGGCAGCAACGCAGAAGGAAGCTCCACCGCCGCCTGCTGCCGAGGAGAAGCCGCCGGAGAAGGAAGAAGACCGTCCAAGCCGTCATTCCTCTTTCTCTCCAAGGCCAACCCTTCTACCGAAGCCACTGAGGGTTGAATCGACCGTCAGTGCAGCGTTAGAGCAGAGAAGATAGCGGCACAGCTGATTGGTTACGAGATTGAACAAGGATTCGCCCCTTTCTCCAAGCCCTAACCTTACTTCCCTCTCTCATCCGGAGCCCTAAATTCGAAGGACACGAATTGAGGTTTGTATTTTCATCCCCTGTTATATTCATCAAATTGATACTCAAATAGGTATGGTATGGGATTCACCCCATACTTCTAACAGAGACAGTGGTTAATTTGGTGGGTTATATATATATATATATACAGCTCTAGATATATACCAAATTTAAGTTTACTTAATGTTGGCAAGAAATCCATATGCATGCATCTCTTGTTAAGCTATGTGGATAAGCAGTCACTTAATTACGGCATTTGTTTTGATGATATAAATATTTAAAGATATGCCATCTCTATTCACTAAATTTAGCTCAATATATGAGAGTGATAAGTTGTCTATATGGTATCACAACAGCAGGTTTTGTGCTCGAATCATTACACTTCCTAAGAAATTAGACATAACATTCTTAATTGGCCACATGAGAGACTTCTTGATGATATGTATAGTACACTCTTCTGTGAGTTAAACTTCGTAGAATAGTTGATTCTTAGCGGCATTACATGCCAAGCTAATGTTTACATGGCAAACTAAATTTAGTTGGATTAATAGCAAAAGAGGGAGTTGCAAAGTAGCATGAGTGGGGTTACACAAACCATCCTTGTAATTTGTTGGCTTCAGAAGTACATTTCCAAGTCTGGGTTAGAGGCGAGACACTCAGACACACCAGAGACGGAGATAAAGGACCGATAAACACCGATTAAAGACTCCCAACCATGAGACCTTGATGACAAATCTGTTATGTTCTATTCCGTTGAAACCTGAAATTGTGTTCTGAATATTGCTAGCTTTTACTTCACTTAAAAATTTTGTGATTTCTTTTGCCCTACAGGGATGCATTAGTGGAACAATAATCTTGTTTATAAGCAAGGGCACAAGTTCTCATATCCTAAGATTTGATGAACAACTGTTCTTTATATATCTCCTTCTGCCTATTATATTTAATGCTGGGTAAGGACACATTGTTATGGTTTACATTTTTGAACTCTTTAGAGTAGTTTGCTTAATGTTTCACGGGGTTAACTTCTCTAGCTTACGTTTGACAGATTTCACGTCAAGAAGAAACAGTTCTTCCATAACTTCTTTACCTTTATGTTGTTTGGGATTATTGGTGTTTTCATATCATCTGCCATTATTATGGCTGGTAATATATTGCCCTGTCCGGCACTCATTTTCCGTTCAATTACTTGTCTATTTGCCAACTTGACAGCCTGATTGTGAGGTTTTGCTATGCTACCTTGTCTAGTTGCGTGTGTAAGATCAAGAGACAGACAGTAAGAGAGAGGGAGAGAGAGACCTGATCAATCGAGCGATATTGAGGTCTTTTAAGTGATGTATTTGAAACTTCTGTATCCTTTCCTGCATCCAAAGCCAAATAAAAAAGTTGGAAACATAAGCTAGTGAATGGACCTTGTCCGAAAACAAACATCTTGATTGAGTTGGTATATATATATATATGTTACCAAGTAGCACACTACTAGGTTTAGAAATGAAACTGAAGAATGGAATTAAAACAGAATTTACTAATAAAACAGAGCACCTTTAGCATTATAGTGAGTCAATTCCTCTAGAAATTGAGATACTTGCATTACACATATACAAGTTTGATATTTCCCATATACTATGCTCTAATTAGAACATTTCTAATAACAAAAGGGGAACTTCCAAGCATAGCAATTGCTTTTCTTTTTTTTCATTTTTTTTTTTTTTTCTCAATCACATTGTGTTTTCATTTTTAGTAGTCGCCGTTAGCCCAACTCCATCAATCATCATACCTACAAAAAGAGGTGAAAATAGCAATTATATAAGCAAATAATTTTGTTGACCGTAAAGATACATATGCATAAGGCTATGTATATAGATGGAGTTGTGACTTAGGTCCTTGGTTTGTTGCTTTGACTTTTCTCCTCTCTTGGATCCTTTTCTCATTATATAGATATACACATGCTCATACATGGGTATATATTGCTCTTAAAATTGATTTTTTTTTTTTTTTTTTTTTTTCCAGCTGAATATGCGTTGGAACAATCCTTATTGTACCGAATTTTCTTTCTTCCTGTTTCAGAAGCAAACTGAAACACCTAAAATAACTTTATTACATAGTTATTATGTGTGTATTCTTGGATAAAGAACGAACAAAACCTAAATCAATTTTTAGTGAATTTTGAGAGTGGTGTAGGAAGAACCCATTAGAGGTATACTTGATTCTAGGTGTTTATTCTAGTTATACTTGATTTCTGAAATTCATATTTTTATAGATGGGATTTTGCAGAAGACATGCATAAAACTCATGTTAACCAAGGTACCCTTTGTTGACGTGATAGTAATATAGGATGTAGGATGGCAAGGCAAGGGATCATGCTTAGACATGACATTATTATTATTGCCCCTATTTTATTTATAATTCCATTGAACTTAGACAAGTTAAATCGATTTACGATTCCGTATTATTTCATTTTTTTTATGTACCCATACACTTACTTTGGAAACTATTGACTCTATGGTTGTGTCCTTGCATCCAAAGCTTTGTGCATTAAACTATCATGTACTGATTATTAATTATGCTTCTGCTATTATTTGAATATCTTAACCTACATTTTACTTGCATCTTATGGTCCAGTTGTTTCTTTTTATTAATTGTTTTTATTTAAAAATTAACACGGTTTATATATGTATATATAATTTGGCTGCTTCATGCAATTAGAGGGCACTTGCTTCATACATAAAAAAATATGCTTGCTCAAATGCAAAGACATGCACCAGAACCTGTCTGCTTGTTTCATGTACACACACACAAAAAAAAAAAAAAAAACTGCCTACGTTGATGAGCATGTGCATAGGAGTTCCAAAGGGCATGCAAAACAAAGAGAAGGCATAGTACTAAGCTTGCAAACTTAATAGTCACCATTTATGAGTTCTTTTTCTTTCCTAGCTATGTATGTTTGTTGGTCAGCAACCAAAAGAGAAGAAAAATGAAAACACAAGGTAAATTTTATAGAATTCAAACCTCAAACCAGACCTAGGGTTCTAACACCTGGCTTAATGAAATATGGGTCCTGACTCTTGGGTATGTGCAAGGCTTAGGGAAGCCAAACATAAATATTTAATTAACTAAAGTAATATATATGTTCTGAAAGAAAGAAAGAAAATCAGTCTTCTTTATTTTAAATGTTTGAATATGGTGTCATGATTTCTTTTGGTGACGGGATGTCAATGACTCAAGATATTGAGTTAATACGAAGAGTAGATCTTTCAATGTACCTTTATTATAATGCTTGCTTTGCTTGGTTTAATTTTGACAACTTTACAACTTGCTTTATATTCTCTGACTTCAACTATTATATCTTTGTAGGTCAAAGCTAGAATTGTGGTTACTGTTATATTTTTGTATGGCTCATGAAGAAGTTGCATATATGTAATGGAAAAGAGAGACTAAAATAGAGTAAGAAGATATAAGAAATTTTGTTTTATTTTGGTATGGCATAAGAAGTTAGAAATTTGTATATGGTTAATTTTTGTACAAAATAATGATTTGGAATTGGTTATATATATATATATATATATATATATATATATATATATATATATATGATATTATTGGTTAATTGTAAGTTATTTTGGTTATGATACTATTTTTAATTTATTTAGTATAGGCTTTTGGAATCCTTGCAAGGCTAGTGGTAGGGGAAAAAAAAAAGGCCTCGTAGGGGCTGCACTATTTTTTTTAAAAAAAAGTTATATAAAAACCGTGGTAGAAAGCCCTTTTCAAAATTGACTTTCTACTATGGTTCAAAACCGTGATAGAAAGAACACCTTTCTACCACGTTTTCGCACCATGGTAGAAATTAGACTTTCTACCACGGCTGTTTCTACCACGGTTCAAAACCGTGGTAGAAAGCCTTGTCCACCGTGATAAAAAGTCATTTTTTATGTAGTGTCGGTAGAATGAATGACAGTCTCTGCTTAACCTGATCAAGCCATGTGATACCTCCGGATTTTCGGATGCGGGTTGGCTAGGCCCACGCCCGATTACTAGAGGATATCAAACCAATTAGCAATAATCGAATACAGAATACAATTTTGATAAATAATTTAAATAAAAATTACTGAAAGAAAACTAAAATGATAAATCAAACTTAATCCTCAGAATAAAATTTTATAAATAAGAAGCTATTCTGATACATTCAACTTATCCATTTCTAATACAACTCAGGAATCCATCTGGTGGACCTCTGATAAAAATCCAACACTGAAGAACAAACACCCGAAGAACATCCAATGCTAAACCATGAAGAAAACTCTTACGTCGTTGGAAGAATGAGTGACTGTCTCTGCTCAGCACAAACAAGCTCTAAGACCTGGAATTGTCCATTACTTGAAAAATAATAGTGGGTCAGGCCAACGAACAAGTTCTATCCTAACTACAATCCAAACAGAGACCCGATACGTAAATACATTCTAGATATCTCAACCATATCTATATAATCCGTATATATATATATATATATATATATATATATATATATATATATATATATCCATACTACAGGACTCTCACTGGACTATGATGAAGGTCTCAACCTGAATAGAAGGCAACATGCAAAACGCACCTGAGTGGGCATGACTACCTAAGCCTAACAGGGTATACCTTAACCAACATAGCCAGCTACGCATCCTACTGCATATACGCTCTCTAACCGTCGACTATGAAACTCAAGCTCATATCGCGATACCATAATTATATATATAATTTCCATCCAAATACAATGTTGTGTCGGTTAACTGTCCATCGTCCAGACACGACATATAATTAGGATTTAAATGTTTTAATTAAATCCGTATCCTTCCACCTACAGAAATATAACAACCATCCAATATGTCGTTCAACTGTTTTAGTTGACAGGACATGAAACCATGTAGGATTTAATTGTTTTAGTTAATCCATTCCGTATGTATGAATGGGTAGGAATTAGCGTTTTGATCTAATCCGTCCCTCCATATGCCACCGTCCCATACCGGTGTATATAATGCATATGATCCGTAAATGATGCAACACTTTAAACCGTACATCAAATAAAATCCACATAATCCATATAGTTGATAAAACATAATTGAAACAGTTCATCAACTAAAAATCCATAATAATATCCATGTATTTGACGAGACAAAGTTTAATCGTTCGTCAATTTAAAATCCAGAATCCATCCATGTAATTGACAAGACAAGATTTAATAGTCCATCAATTCAAAATCTAGTATACATCCATGTAATTGAAAGAATATAATTTACTAATTCTTCAATTAAAAACCAGACCAACATCCATGTAATTGACAAAAAATATGTAATTAATTCTTCAATTAAATTCAGGAGAAATATAACAAAATCTAATATGTATAAGACCCTATTATGCATCCAAAACAACTTTAAAAATCCTACCCAGTTATCTAGGTTGCTAAAATAAATGTACGCATTAAATATTGTACATTTGTCAACCGTGTGTGATATCGCTTGAAACTTCCACACTGTGAATACCATTAGCATATAGAGATAAATTATGCACTGTGGGTTCAATTACAATATAATATCATGTTTAGGGTCCATGCTACAATCCGTTAAATTTTTAAAACAAGATTACACAATTCAGTCCTTCCTATCCGTTAAAGCGTGTAAGGTTGCTTATTTTTATGCTGTTTATTCCATTTGCCCTACGGATCAAATTATGCAATTAGAGAGTTTAAAATCCCTTGAAATTACGTTTAAAATTCTCAATCCAGTCCTTGAAACAATTCAGAATCCCAAACACGCCCAAAACAGTGCCCAAACAGTTTCGGAACGCAACCAAACGAGGCCAAAAACAAAGGAGCCTACTCTCTAAACAACAGAGCAGGCTCTAAGCATCATGAAGCCTTCTCTTTTAAATAAAGAGCCTTCTCTTTTATCAAAGAGCCTTCTTTTTCAAATCAAGAGCCTTCTCTTTTATCAAAGAGCCTTCTCTTTCAAATCAAGAGCTTTCTCTTTTATCAAAGAGCCTCCTCTTTGCTAAAGGAGCCGCCTCTTTGCCTACTACGCTTCTTCTGCTTCATCTCCAGCAACTTCTGTTGATTCCGTTCATCTATGTTAAGGTTTCTAATGGTCTTAACAGTCTAATATATATATCCAGTATCATCCCAGTCCCTTGTTTATAACAGTAGGAATTAATACCACGATTAAAACAATACCAATTTGTTATGCTTTAAAAACAAACGATGAGCTTCCAAACTTACAAGAATTATTTTAGACAAAATTAAACAAACAACAAATAATCAATTTAACATATATTACACATACAAGATTCAATTAACGTCCCATTAAATTCCTAGAGATCATCTAGGTATGCACAGAACACAGGCCAAGGGGAGAGAGACAAAATAAAAATTGCTTGTGTGGTTTTTAAATCAAAACCTCGTCGCCGTCTTCCTAAGTTTTTCCAGCGATCGTGACTACCATCAAGAACTCCTCTACTCCGGTTCTAAACCTCGAACAGCCCTCAACCTTCCTTCTTGGTCCAGCCTTTACGCCACAGCCGAAACCCTAACGGAAATCCCTCTGTTTGCCTCACAATCTCTCTCTGTGTTCTCTCTCTATAACATTTTACGTGCCTATGGTTTTTCCAACCCTTTTGAAGACGTATAACAGTGTATATATAGGCACCAATAAAACCCTAGGTCCAATTCTAATCAGAGATGGAAAACCTAATTAACTTCTAGTCCAGTCGGCATGAGACAAAAAAAAAAAAAAAAAAAAAAAAAAAAAAAAAAAACCTATTCTAACATTATAATTAAAAATACTAATGATTAAATCTAATTAACTCACTTAAATAAACTAACCAACCATTTAAACAATTAAAACTAATTTAATTCAATTAAAGAAAATAAAAAATACAATTAAATATCCAATTAAACAAACAATTCAATTTAATAACAATTAGTCAATTAATGCAAATAAACAGGCAAACAAAATAATCAATTAACAACCAATCCACGTAAATAAAACAATTAATCAATTTAACATAAACACACATCCACATAAGCACATCAAATACAATAACTAAATTCCAATTAAGTCATTTTAAAAATTAGGGATATTACATTTTTTCCCCCTAACAAAAGGAATTTCGTCCTCGGAATTCACGAAACTTTGAATTATTTGTTTTTAAAATTCATTTCCGTTCTCGTGTGGACTCAACCTCTAGGTATAGGCGCCACCGAATTCCAATGCATCCAACCATAAACAAAGTTCCAAAATTTAGCAATTTTACCCTGTCAGTACGAATATATTTATTCATATCTTGGCAACTCAACCATGCCTCCTTAAATATAGTTAGTTTTACTGTGGCAAATCAACCATGCCTCCTTATGTATATTTAAGTATACCTTGGCAAATCAACCATGCCGACAATTCAACCATGTCTTTGGCAAATCAACCATGCCACCGTAAGTATATTTAGTTATACTTTGGCAAATCAACCATGCCTTAATTCTACTATATATCGATTTTAACTTAACAAAGAACTAAATCACACATAATCCCAACATGCACATCATGCGCATAACATTTATTTAAAACCAACCTATCCATATAGACAAATTAAACATGTCCTACATCATCCGGTTCACTTGACCAGACATTCGATGTCCTAATGTACCTTATAATCATCCGAGTGCATTGAGAAGAAGTGACAAAAATTTACATCGCACTCACTTCGACAACATTAATAGAAACTAATCCTCCAGTACCTTAAGCTCTATCTGAGTAAGGTAACACCTCCACTAAGATCAACCCCAATATTTGAAGTTAACTTCCTTAATTTCCGTGATAACAGCCAGTGTCATTATTATACAGGCTAAAACTTCAACTGCGAACTCAACAACGAATCGAAAGATATGAATATCCTATCGGTTGTTGAGAGCGTCCACTTCCCTATTCCCTTTCACCAGACAGAACTTAACGCAAAGTGTGAATCACCACTTTGATGCATCTAAGTCATATTATAATCCCCTCTATTCATATGAACCGATGTCCTACCAGTTCGAAATAAACTAGAATTGAGCTGATTTAATATTGAAACTAACCAACATCCCAACCAAAATCCTGACCCTTTTGTAAAGTCAGCAATCCCTTAACTAAATCCGTGAAAATGCTCTATCATTTTCACTGTAGTAAAGAAAATGGCTGTAAGGATCCAGTAATCTCGAATAGTCCAGCTCGATCATCTAATAAATATTAGAAATGGTGTCACAATCGCTACGTCCCTCTGCTTGCCTATCCTCTAAATAGCTGCTTCATACCGTGGAGCATTTTGTTTTCACCAGGATGAATAAAAACTAAAAGTTGTGAACCTCAGTCCTTACATTCTCCTTCCTATTTGTCTACAGAAAGTACCATCTACTCTGGTACCACTAGCTTTCATCTGCACCCACTGTTTAAATTGGAGCATCGTCAAAAGCTAACCCTACAACTTAAGTCCATGCACCGCTGACCCACGATAGACTTACCGATATGGAAAGTCAACCGGTAATTCCATTCATCGAAAGTCAACTATCTATGTCTTTTCCACACTTACCGTGCACCTCTTCCTTATTATAGGTGATCAGTCTCACCATCCTGTCTTTGACACACCCTACTTCTTTAATATAAGTAAGTGTCAATTTGACTCATTGTCTCACTTCAAATGAATATGGAACTTTTTTCATTCTCCATATAGTCATCAATGTCGTAACAACAACTAATTGTTGCGAATTATGACCCTTAAAAAAAAAATTCACATTTTATACAGTGTAGAAACTTTGGTTCCTCCTCCAAGTGCAACACCAACAATTCCTCAAAATGACACCCTTATAAATAGTGTCTTGGTTACGAATAGACTGATGAAGATTTAATTAGTCCACTATCCTCTCTCGGCGTCATGCTAATAAGTACCTACCAGCACGAAATCCTCCTTCCGTCTTGGTGGCCACTTCTAAAATTTCCAAGAAGATGTTCTGCACCTCCGACACCTTTGATAAACCATAGTGGCATTATAGTGGTCTTTATCTATCACAACCTCACGAATACCGCCACATTAACATCCACCATTATTAGGGTGTTGTAAAAAAAATGAATCCATATCTAGTATAGAGCATATCAAACTAATCATTTTAGATTATTTGACTCATATTGATAGTTGAACTATCCCATCCCAAATAGCATACCATACCGTTGCATGTCTAGGTCCAATAAATTGGCTAGAATTATCTACATCTACCAAATCCTATGACCACATGCTCACAATCTTAGCGCACATAGCGCTATTACTCCATGTTATTAAAACCATAGTTGGCTGATCACATACTTGTGTCTCCAACCAAACCATATTCCCAATCCAGACTACTTAACGAAAAATGAAACACGTATGATACACACATTAAAACAAAACATAATTTCATTTAAGACATTGTCTATTCCAGAAGAGAAAACCTCCTTTGAACTCGACTTGCAAGAGTACTTCATAAAAGTTCCTTTTTCAGTTTCGTAGGTAATCATCCAACCGCGAAACATATTCTTTAACATAGCTCAAAAAGCAACAATCATTTGCCTAAGCAAATACTAAAGGACTTAACCCTCATCCTCCGTATACGCGGAATGCAAACCATCTAACGTGGCTTTATAAAGCAACTTAGAACGTCACAACCTAATCCCCACACTCTTCGGAACATGATATAAAATCATTTCTTCGTTCTGACAAGAACTCCATCAAATCCTCAAACTCTAGAAGAGTACTTCTTACATAACTCTCTTAGAGATGATACGAAAATTCAACTATATGTAGATTGATCCACGCCAACTCTACTAGTATCTTTCACTATACTACTAGCGAATAAGATCACCCTCGTGCAATCCTTTAAGATTTAGTATCCTCTTTCTTGGATACGCTAAAATTTCCCCCCTTAGGATCCTTCTTCGCTTGTCTCCTTTTTTAGAACAACTAAAATGGTGTTGGCCCCGATATGCGGTGACCTAACACCTACACCTTAATCCTTCCTTCGCGTATACTTTCCAAGTTATGCCAACCCTGAAACTAAACCTTCGATCCCAAGTTCTGCTTCTGGCAAAGAACTCGATAACGTACTCCTTTACTCATTTGGGTCTTTATTGCTTTCGCCTTGAACCCAATCCTCCTTCCAGGGTTAACCATTCCATAACTATGGAATGTAATTGACATCCGCTTTGACTAAGGAACCGTAAATAGAGTACAACGAATCCTAATATGGCTCTAAGTTTTAAGAGATGTAACGCGAAAGTCTTATAACGAAAAACATTCCTAAGGACACTTGAACCTGGAGTGCTCTGATACCAACTGTGATACCCCCGAATTTTCGGATGCGGGTTGGCCAGGCCCACGCCCGATTACTTGAGGATATCAAACTAATTAGCAATAATCGAACACAGAATACAATTTTGATAAATAGTTTAAATAAAAATTATTGAAAGAAAACTAAAATGATAAACCAAACTTAATCCTCAGAATAAAATTTTATAAATAAGAAACTATTCTGATACATTAATAAAAATCCAACACTGAAGAACAAACACCCGAAGAACATCCAATGCTAAATCATGAAGAAAACTCCTACGTCGTCGGAAGAATGAGTGACCGTCTCTGCTCAGCACAAACAAGCTCTAAGACCTGGAACCGTCCGTTACTTAAAAAATAATAGTGGGTCAAGCCCACGAACAAGTTCTATCCTAACTACAATCCAAACAGAGACCCGATATGCAGATACAACCTATATATATATATATATATATCCACACTACAGGACTCTCACTGGAGTATAATGAGGGTCTCAACCTGAATAGAAGGCAACATGCAAAATGCACCTGAGTGGGCATGACTACCTAAGCCTAACAGGGTATACCTCAACCAACATAGCCAGCTACGCATCCTACTGCATATACGCTCCCTAACCGTCGACTATGAAACTCAAGCTCATATCGCGGTACCATAATTATATATATAAATTCCATCCAAATAGAATGTTGTGTCGGTCAACTGTTCGTAGTCCAGACACGACATATAATTAGGATTTAAATGTTTTAATTAAATCCCTATCCTTCCTACTACAGAAATATAAACAACCATCCAATATGTCGTTCAACTATTTTAGTTGATAGGACATGAAACCATGTAGGATTTAACTGTTTTAGTTAATCCATTCCGTATGTATGAATGGGTAGGAATTAGCGTTTTGATCTAATCTGTCCCTCCATATGCCACCGTCTCATACCGGTGCATATAATGCATATGATCCGTAAATGATACAACACTTTAAACAGTACATCAAATAAAATCCACATAATCTATATAGTTGATAAAAACATAATTGAAACAGTTCATCAACTAAAAATCCATAATAATATCCATGTAATTGACGAGACAAAGTTTAACCGTTCGTCAATTTAAAATTTAGAATCCATCCATGTAATTGACGAGACAAGATTTAATAGTCCATCAATTCAAAATCTAGTATACATCCATGTAATCGACAGAATATAATTTACTAATTCTTCAATTAAAAACCAGACCAACATCCATGTAATTGATAGAAAATACGTAATTAATTCTTCAATTAAATCCAGGAGAAATAGAACAAAATCTAATATGTATAAGACCCTATTATGCATCCAAAACAACTTTAAAAATCCTACTCCAGTTATCTAGGTTGCTAAAATAAATGTACGCATTAAATACTGTACATCTGTGAACCGTGTGCGACATCGCTTGAAACTTCCACACTGTGAATACCATTAGTATATAGAGATAAATTATGCACTGTGGGCTCAATTACAGCATAATATCATGTTTAGGGTCCATGCTATAATCCGTTAAAATTTTAAAACAAGATTACACAATTCAGTCCTTCCTATCCGTTAAAGTGTGCAAGGTTGCTTATTTTTATGTTGTTTATTCCATTTGCTCTACGGATCAAATTATGGAATTACAGAGTTTAAAAACCCTTGAAATTACTTTTAAAATTCTTAGTCCAATCCTTGAAACAATTCAGAATCCTAAACACGCCCAAAACAACGCCCAAATAGTTCTCGAACGCAACCAAACGAGGCCAAAACAAGGGAGCATGCTCTCTAAACAACATAGCAGGCTCTAAGCATCATGGAGCCTTCTCTTTTAAATCAAAGAGCTTTCTCTTTTATCAAAGAGCCTTCTCTTTCAAATCATGAGCCTTCTCTTTTATCAAAGAGCCTTCTCTTTCAAATCAAGAGCCTTCTCTTTTATCAAAGTGCCTTCTCTTTCAAATCAAGAGCCTTCTCTTTTATCAAAGAGCTTCCTCTTTGCTAAAGGAGCCGCCTCTTTGCCTACTACGCTTCTTCTGCTTCATCTCTGGCAACTTTCGTTGATTCCGTTCATCTATGTTAAGGTCTCTAATGGTCTTAACAGTCTAATATATATATCCAGTATCATCCCAGTCCCTTGTTTATAACAGTAGGAATTAATACCACGATTAAAACAATACCAATTTGTTTTGCTTTAAAAACAGACGACAAGCTTCCAAACTTACAAGAATTATTTCTGACAAAATTAAACATACAACAGATAACGTCCCATTAAATTCCTAGAGATCATCTAGGTATGCACAGAACACAGCCCAAGAGGAGAGAGACAGAATAGAACTTGCCTGTGTGGTTTTTGAATCAAAACCTCGTCACCGTCTTTCTAAGTTTTTCCGGCGATCGTGACTGCCGTCAAGAACTCCTCTGCTCCGGTTCTAATCCTCGAACAGCCCTCAACTATGATACCCCTCGAATCCGAGACACGGGTTGATCAGGCCCAAGCCCGAACCCGAGGGAATACCAAACAATTAATATGTTAAAACGAACACGGAATACAAAATAATGAATTAAAGAAATAAATAATAACGCTGAATGAATACTGAATAATAAAATCCTTAAATCATAACAATGAAATCCAACTTCCCAAAACCTCTAATCCATACAACTCTGGAATCCATCCAGTGGACCCTTTATTAAAATCCCAAACTGAAACTAAAACAACTGAAGTAAAATCTAAAGCTAAACATAGAGAGTATTCCTACGTAGTCGGAGGAATGAGTGTCTGTATCTGCTCTGCACGTCCAAGCTCTAACCCTGGAACTGACGAACACATGAAAAATAAAAGAGTGGGTCAGGCCCACATGCAAGTCCTATTCTACTACAATCCAAATAGGAATCCGATATGCAGATACATCCTAGATAGATTCAACAATATCTAGAGTAGTCCATATATGTATATACAGTACACACTATAGGACGCTCGCTAGTCCAGTAGGTCTGTCTCAGCCTGAATAGAAGGCAACATGCGAATACGCACCCTAAGGTGGGCATGAGTACCTAGACCTACCAAAGAACAACACCAATGTCCAATTATCCATCCCAGGCGATATACGCGCCCTAACCATGGTCTTGAGACTCAGGCTCATACCATGGCACATATATAATATATATATAAGGTCCGTACTCCTCCTAATACAAAATACCATCCATCTGTGTAGTGGTCTGATATATGTATAACAAATCCATCTTGAAACCTTAGTAGGTCATTCAATTCACAATTGATATGACTCAAATATGAGATGTACTTAACCTTTATGGTTAGTCCATAACTCAATCTAAGTTAGGTAGAACACAGTGTTTGAACTAGTCCATACCTAGTATGTCACCGTCCCATACCGGTACATACAATCCTCCAGATAGCATAGTTAAATAAACGACACTATTATATACATCCAACAACCATCCTTCAAAACATGCATCAATATAAATTAACACATGTATATCAATACTAGGCAGTCATTAGAGAGCCTAAAAATCCAATTCCAATAATGTAAACAGCTAAACAAGTATAAGCGTTCACATCCTCCAAAATATCCATAAACTGGTGCAGTTGAATAGCAAAGTGAATATTAATGTGATCCAACACAAGCATGGTTAAATTCAGGTAATCCATGTTACTTATAATCCTATCCAAATATGATTAATTAAAATTAATTCATATAAAATAATCCTCCAAGTTCTAAAGTGTAAACTGATTAGCATTTGCAAAGCTCAACATGTAGGATCCTCCCCTAACTGTACACTGTCCATAACTTAATCCATTTATGAATCATTGTTTACCTATAATCTTGAAGGTCTAAAACAACAATATACATCATTTAGAACAATTTAACACAACTGTTAAACAATTAAACAACAAACTATCCCTTAAATAATTTATAAAAATTATTTATAAATCCATATTGCCCAATTCCTTTAATATAAGAAGTGTATTATGCTTCCTAGAACCCTTCAAAGTCCATTTAACCCATTTAGATTAATCAAAATAGGTTCCAACACAATTCTGGGCAATTAAAACTAAAATCCAAGTCGCGGCCCAACTTAGTCGGCTCAATTGGCAACTGAGCAGGCTAAGTTCCTAACTTAGTCGACTCAGTTTCCAACTGAGTCGGCTAAGTTGCCAACTTTGTCGACTTAGTTCCCAACTCAGTCGGCTAAGTAGATGCTGAAGCCGTCTTCTTCGTCCGTTCAGCCCCTGTAAGCCCCAGAACTCCATTGTTAAGGCCTCTAAGCTTCAACCTACGTCCCCTACGTCCATACTAAATTATTATAAGTATTTTAACATGTAAAGATTTATCTTAAACAACAATTATGCATCAAAACTTCCACAACCATTCTTCATAAGAAACTGAAACTAAAAACATATACCCTCTATTTTAATCTAGTTAAGCATGCATGATTAAATCAGTTTTAGCATGTATTTAAACCCCTGGAGTCTAGCTAGGCATGCACAGAACACGAATTAAAGGGAAGGAGCAAGAACAGAAACTTGCCTTTGAGTTTCAGATTTGAAACTCTAATCCACGTCTCTGAACTTCCAACTTTGTTCCACGCCTCTGTTACTCTTGGCTAACCCAGAAGCAACCCACTCCTTCCTCCTTGAGCCTCTCTATTAAACCCTCAAAGTTCCCTCTCTGTTGCTCTCTGTATTCCTCTCTGTAACTCTCCGTTTCACAGTATTCGTGAATAGGCTAAATAGGGTTTGTTTTGTAACCCTTGGCAGACATATGCTTATGTATTTATAGGTTTTAATCTAAACCCTATATTAAATCCTAAACCAACAACAAGTCGGCTCTAACCCAACTACAATGTATAGCATAAAACCCTAATAATGAAGCAGCTAAATTACATTTAAATCACAAAGCCACATAAATAATTAAAACGCTAGAATATAATTAAGTTAAAAAAACAAAATACAATTTAAATAACCAATTAAAATAATTCCATTAAAACCATAATAATACAAGAAAATAAAACACCATTTAAATAAACCAATCCACAAGTAATTTAAACAATACAAGACAAACAAGCATGTAATCGATTAACAATCAAATAATCAATTAAGTCCAACACACAAGCAACTAAACAATTTAAATAATTAAAAATTCAATTAAAATAATAAATTAAATACCAGGACTATCCTTCTGAAATTAGGGGTATTACATCAACCTTCCTCCTTGGTCCAGCCTTTAAGCCACAGCCGAAACCCTAACGGAAATCCCTCTGTTTGCCTCACAATCTTTCTCTGTGTTTTCTCTCTATAACACTATACGTGCCTAGGGTTTTTCCAACCCTTTTGAAGATTTATAGCAGTGTATATATAGGCACCAATAAAACCCTAGGTCCAATTCTAATCAGAGATGGAAAACCTAATTAATTCCTAGTTCAGTCGGCGTGAGACAAAAAAAAAACTATAACCGTATTCTAACATTATAATTAAAAACACTAATGATTAAATCTAATTAACTCACTTAAATAAACTAACCAACCATTTAAACAATTAAAACTAATTTAATTCAATTAAAGAAAATAAAAAATACAATTAAATATCCAATTAAATAAACTATTCAATTTAATAACAATTAGTCAATTAATGCAAATAAACAGGCAAAAAAAATAATCAATTAACAACCAATCCACGTAAATAAAACAATTAATCAATTCAACATAAACACATATCCACATAAGCACATCAAATACAATAACTAAATTTCAATTAAGTCCTTTTAAAAATTAGGGGTATTACAAGCCCCAAGACTGGAACCGTCCGATACCTGAAAAATATAAGAGTGGGTCAGGCCCACGAACAAGTTCTATTCTAACTGCAATCCCATATAACGACCCCATACGCAAATACATCCTAGATATCTCACAATATCTATTTAGTCCATAAATACATATATATCCACACTAAGGGACATTCACTAGTCTACAAAGGGGGTCTCAACCTTAATAGAAGGCAACATCTAAAAATGCACCCAAAGGTGGGCATGAATACCTAAACCTAACAGGGTACACCTCAACCTATCATAGCTAGCTACGAATCCACTGCATATACGCACCCTAATCTACGAGCCTGAGACTCAAGCTCATCTCGTGATACCATGATCATATATTTAAAGTCCGTTCAAAACCAGAATATGTCATTCAATTGTTCATTGATCTGACATACGATTTAAAATCCAGTTAGTCACTCAACTTATTCAGTTGATATGACTTAACTACAAACAACAATTAATCCATGTAGTTATTTAACTTACTCAGTTGATTTGACCTAAATATAAGTAGGATTCAATGTTTACAATCCATTCCTTTATTCCCATAGGGTAGGTCTTAGCGTTCTGAGCTAAACTATCCCTAGTATGCCACAGTCCCACACCGGTGCATACGATCCACATCATCCATGTAAATTACAGAACCTAAATAACAGTTCAGCAATTAAAATCCAAAACCATAATCCAATTCAAAACCAAAATCCAAGTAATTGCAAAATAATGTATAATATTGTAGCAATTAAAGTTCGAAACTATAATCCAGTTAATTGCAGAATATAGTGTATAATATTTTAGCAATTCAAGTTCGAAACCATAATCCAGTTAATTGCAGAATAGTGTATAATATTTCAACAATTAAAATCCAAAATCATAATCCAGCTCAAAACCATTATCCAATTAATTGCAGAATAGTGTAAAATATCTCAGCAATTAAACCCAATCCTTTATTCATGTAATTGCAAAAAAGAACTAATATTTTAGAAATTTAAAATCCAAAGCATGCATAGGTCAAATTTGTTAATTAAATGACCTTACTTTGCATCTAAAACAAGATTTAAAAACATGCCATAGTTCGTTAAATCGCCGAATAAAAACTAGGCAATTAAATCCTTTCCATCCGTAAACAGTGTGCAAAGTTATTAAATTTTATACTGTTCATTCTATTCGCATAACTGTATAAACTATGCAACGAGAGCTTTTAATAACACCTTAATTAAATGTTAAATACCCCCAGTATACTTCCAGAACAGTTCAAAACACTTAAATCGTCCAAATAGTGCACCCGAACCAACCCAGAACGCATCAAAACTTGGGGACCTACTCTTAAAACAACAGAGCAGGCTCAATGCATCATAGAGCCGGCTCTGTGAAGAGGGGAGCCGACTCCCAACCTCCTGGAGCCGGCTCTCTCCCTCTTTGAGAGCATTGATCCCCTTTCAGCTCCGTTTCTGATCATATGCTTCGTCTCCGGCCTCTTCCTACCCCTCTATTCTTCCTTAAAATTGATCTTAATAGTCTAATATATATCCAGTATCATCCCAACCCTTTGTTTATAACAGTGAGAATTAATACAACAATTAAAATAATACCAATTTGTTATGCTTTAAAACCGACGATGAACTTCCAAACTCGCAAGAATAGTTTTAGATTCAATTAAAACACATACAGTTGATTAATTTAAAATAAACTAAGCACGCAAGATTCAGTTAATGATCCATTAAAACCCTAGAGACTATCTAGGTATGCACAGAACACAGGCCAATGGGAGAGAGAAAGAAAAGAACTTGCCTGTGATTTCAGTTATAAAATCTTGGCGTCGTCTCTAAGTTTCTGGCAATTACTGAATACTGTCAAGCCTCCTACTGCTCCGGCTCTAATCCACAATCAACCTCCTTGGCCCTCTCTGTTTTCCTCTCAAGCCTCTCTCTGTTTCTCTTTGCCTCCAGTACTTGAATAGGGTTTCAAAACCCTTGGCAAACTTAAACACGTACTTATATAGGCAAATAAGTTTACCCTAATTCTAGACATAATAAGAGACGAAAAACTTAAAGAAACTAAAACTAGTCAGCCCAGCCTAATTATCTAAGCAGAACTAAAACCCTAATTATATCTGAACAATAATAATACTAATTTAATCCAATTAATTCCATTTAAATTAATTAATAAACTATTAACAATTAAGACAAGTAATTTAATTAAAGAAAATAAAATAATTTAACAAACAATAATTCAATTAAATAAAATAAATAAAACAAGTAATCAAATAATCACAATAATCAAGCAAATAACCAAATAACCAACTAAAAATGCAGGAAAAATAAATAAAAAAATGCCGAGACTATCTTTTTAAAATTAGGGGTATTACATTCTTCCCCCCTAACAAAAGAATGGGCTAAATACAAAAGAAGACAAAAATAAACTCCTAGTCTTCCTCATGCTTGTGAAGGATCTGCGTCAATTATTTCTTTCCCGAGTCCTGTAAAATGTTAAATAATGGGGTGAGCAATTTGCTCAGTAGGTGGTATCTAAAACACACCTCTTGTGACCCCGTGAATCCAAACAATGAATAGAACAATAGGGAATGGGGTCATACTAAGTCGGGGAAAATACAACATCAATTTTCAAGTTCAAATCAAACAAATGTCGTGCCATGGATGCAATGCCATGAATGTCATTCCCCATTTTCAAAATCATCTATCACTTTTCAAACTGTTAATATAACCCGCCCTTTGGTGACTCCGCAGTGACATAAGAGAAGGATTGGCTACTGTCTCTGACCCTTGGTATCCTTGCGGCGTCATTTGGGGCTAGCTAGCTCAACCACACTAAGGCATTTTCCCCTAGTTCTCTCTAGGTTATATTAACACACCGGCCTTTTGGTTACTCCGCGACGACCAAGTTTTCATAAAATCTATTTAATCAAAACATTTTCCAAAAAATCCCTTTTTTCATCTTGTTCAAATCATTTTCCATCATTCATGCCCCATGGTATGCATGTATGTCTCATACTTTTAATGTTATGGTAATAAGGGACTTTATGCTACACAATTAAGCATGCTTTACAAGAATTCTAAAAAAAATTACACATACTTTCATATATCACTTCTAGCAAGTTTACAACATAATAGGCATAGAACATCAATCTTAGACAAAGAAATTAACACATAAGCATGTTTTTCATATTGAAATTAACACATAAGCATGTTTTTTATATAATCAATTAACACATATGATCATAAACTTCATATACAACATTGACATCATTCTTAAGGCAAATAACTCAAAATTAAACAGGCTTTGCAACAATTAATGAGAGATAACTCACAAAGGAACAGGAAAAACATAAATTAGGAAACCCTACCTCAAGATTATGCAAAACCCCCAAATTATGCCCTAGATCTTGAATTTCCTAGAGTATACCAACCAAGAAATTGCTCCAAACAACTCGTAGATCCCGTCGTGAGCTTCAATTTGCTGCAAACGGCACTCAAAAATGCTAAGTATTGAGGGAGAAATCAAGGTTTGTAGCCTTGATAGAAAATGAAAAAGAAAAAACAAAGGAAAGGGTGAGAGAGAGAGACCAACAGGGAGAGAGAAAGAGAAGTGAGAAATGAGGCCTAAATGCCTCTTGGTTCCTTTTTAACAAAGATATGGGTCCACCATTTTTATTTTTATTTTTCCTTTATCTTTTATTTCCATTTCACACCACATATATATATATATACATATTAAATCACAACCATATGCAACACATAAAATAAAATAAATATAATGCAAATGGACCCAACTAAAATACCCGTATGTAATAATTCCGGTAGCGCGTCCCACACGGGACCGTCCGGCTCGAAAAACGGAAAAATGTGAAAATGAAAACACTTACATTTCAAAGAGTCCTGAACTCAATGAAATGCCCCAATCAACTCTCAGACACAATCGGCACACTCCACAGTGTCCGGTACGCAAAACGATAAAAGACAAAAATGTAGGAATTTAGAGTCAATTTATATACATTTTATTTAATATAATGCATTATGACCAGTTATTTAAGTACCGTTTTTTATTTTAAGTTTCTAACACGAGACACAACTAAAATAAGGTATTTATTTCCATGATGTACAACTATTTTCTTGAGCAATTAAGACCATCTCCAATGCAAAAAGCTATTTTTGCATGCCAAAGCTATATTATGATATGTGATACCCCTCGGATCCGAGACACGGGTTGATCAGGCCCAGGCCCAAACTTGAGGGAAATATCAAACAATTAATATTTAATGAACACAATACAAATTGAAAGAATAAGAAATAAATAATAACTGGCTGAAATGAAATCTAATTGAAAATCCTCAAAATATAATTATTAAAATCCAAAACTCCAAAATAACCTTATAAAGTTAACAACTCGGGAATCCCTCAAATGGACCCCTATTAATAAAAAAATCTCCAACTGGAAAGGAAAGAAAAACTGTAATCCAAATCCAAAGCTAAATAAGATAGTAGTCCTACGTAGTTAAAAGAATGGAAGTCCGTATCTACTCTGCATGATTAAGCTCTAACCCTGGAACTGACGAGCACCTGTAAAATAAGAGAGTGGGTCAGGCCTACATGCAAGTCCTGATCGACTACGATCCAAACAGGAATCCGATACGCAGATACATCTTAGATAGACTCAACAATATCTAAAGTAATCCATATATGTATATATTACACACTATAGGACGCTCACTAGTCCAATAGGTCTGTCTCAGCCTGAGTAGAGATACCATGCAAATCGCACATTACGTGGTCATGTGTACCTAGACCTACCAGGGAACAACACCTCTGTCCAGCTATCCATCCTAGGCGATATACGCACCCTGACCATGGTCATGAGACTCAAGCTCATACCATGGCGTCATAACATAAATATATAAAATCCGTATTCTCCTAATACAAAATATCATCGATCTGATATAGTGGCTTGATATCTGTACAACAGTTCATCCCAAAAATCCAATTATGTTATTCAGTTATTTACTAACCCAACATTGATAGAAGTTGGACTTAACTTTTATTGTTAATCCGAACCTCAATCCAGATTAGGTAGGCTTAGTGTCTGAACTAATCCATCCCTAGTATGCCACCGTCTCATACCGGTACATACAGTCCTCTAATCCACATAATTGATAAAAATAACATTTAATTAATTTATCAACAGTTCTCTGAAATATGCATCAGTATAGTTTAATACATATATAACGGCATTAGGTATTCACTACAGAACCAAAAAATCAAGCTTCAATTATTTAACCAACTAAAATAAATCATAGCGTTCAAATCTTCCAAAACAGTCGATAAACCGATACAATTATGAAAATTTAAGTATCAATTAAATCCAAACTAAGCATAGTTAAATATAATTAATTCACCATACTTATAACACTAAAAAAATATATGATTATATATAATTAGATTATATATAAAAACCTTGCCAAGTTTCAGTAGGTAAAACTAGCAAGACAGTGTGCAAGCTACCAATTTTCTCTTAGGTTTTTCTTACTCTAATCTTCAATCAAATTATGAATTTATATTTTTTCACCATAATACCAGTCTTATACAGTCCTATACAACACTTAAAACAAATTAAACTAAGTGTATATACCCAGAAAACCCAAACAGCCCTTAAAACACTCGTTATAGTGCCTTTTAAGAGAGAGCAAGCTCTTAAAATGGGAGCCTGCTCTATTTTTTCCACCTAGAGCCGGCTCCAAGACACCAAAAGCTGGCTCTCCCCTTTGGGAGCCAGCTCTAAGAGGTTTGGGAGCCTTCTCTCCCTCCTCTTAGCAGCCCTCGTCTGTTCTAGCTTTGTCTTCTTCAACTCCGATGATGTTCCAACCCTCTGCACTATATTAAATTCCTATTCTAATATCTAATTAACATTCCAGACTACTTACAAGGCATCTATATGCATCATTAATCTCAAATAGCAAAACTTAAAACGCATAAACAGAAGGAACAAAGCTAACAGAGACTTACAAAATTTTGTATAACAGTTTTGTTAAACGAGACTAATTATCATTCAAGCATGCAATATAGATTGTATAAGTATTATTAAACTCCTAGAGTCCATCTAAACATGCACAGAACACAGATTCATGGGAAAGAATAGAACAGAAACTTGCCTTTGAGACTTTGAATAAAAAATCTCTAACTGTTGCCTCTATCTTCTCCAACCACATTGGTTGTGTTAAACAGCTCTTGCTGCTCCTATTACAGTCCAGTAGCCCACACCAAACTTCCCTCCTTGATTCTGTTTTGTGAATCACCCAAGTTCACTCTCCGATTCTCTCTCCGTTTTCCCTCTGTATCTCACAGTCTCTATTTTTACAGAACTTTCGTTTATTTTTTCTAAACCCTAAACCACCGTATTGCTTATACTTATAGGTGAAAATAATAACCCTAGGTCACGTGTAATTAGAGAACCCATCTACAATCCTAGTCGGTCCATTATAAAAGAAAAGAACCCTAACATTAAACATAAAAACAGTTTCTTGTTTAATACAAATACACACACGAGGAATGCAAATAAAAATAATATAAGTAAACCAATTAATTTCAATAACATAATTAAAATCCAACTAATTAATTAAAAACACTTAACAAGTAATTCTAATTAAATAATTAAAAATAAATCAATTTATGCCATTAAATCACCACAACTAAAATAAGTAAGCAACTAATCAAATAAAATTGTACATAATCAAATAAAATGCAATTAAATAATAAATTAAATACCAAGAATATCCTTTTAAAATTAGAGGTATTACATGAGAGGTGCTACAGTGTCAAAATATTATATTTTAACAATTCTACTTCAATAGTGCATTTTATCCAAAATACTATTTTTTGACATAACCACCATTTTTTTCAACTACCATTTTCCTCTCTTAAACACTTTCAAAGCAATCAAACAAGCCTAATTAGCCAAACCAAAAACAAAAATCAGCACCATTAAAGATCATTATCTCCATTTTTCTGCCTCCTTCAAAAAAAGGATTCCGAAGCAAATGCTTTCAGGAAACACAACAAAAAAAAGCTTCGACAACACAGTCCATTGCCTTTGCTTTGATTGTCAAACATACTACTATTCATGCAGGAATTTAGAGTCAAATTGAAGGTACTTCATATAGGGAACAAACCAATTGCATATTGCTAGAAAGTGCTAAACTTTACGTGTGATACCCCTCGTTTCTAGAGCCACGGGTGATCAAGTCAGAGCACAGATCCGAGGAATACCAAACAATTAATATATAAATAATCACATAATACAAATATGAAATAAGAATAAAATAATAAGCTAAAAAGAATTCTAAAATAAAAATCCTCAACATTTATAAATTAATATAAATTCTAAAATTTCAAATATTTGTACAACTCGGGAATCCATCTAGTGGACCCCTATCCAAATCCCAAACTGAAAAGGAAACAATTGTAATAAAAATAACATAGAAAGCAGTCCTACGTAGTCGGAGGAGTGAGTGATTGTATCTGCTCTGCACGATTAAGTTCTAACTCTGGAAGTGACGAATACCTGAAAAATAAGGGAGTGGGTCAGGCCCACAAGTAAGTCCTATGCTATTACGATCCATACAGAAACCCGATATGCAGATACATCCTAGATAGCTCAACAATAACTAAAGTAGTCCATATATATATATATATATATATATATATATATATATATATATACACTCTATAAGACGCTCAGCCTGAATAGAAGGTAACATGCAAATCGCACGTAACGTGGTCATGTATACCTAGACCTACCAGGGAGCAGCAACTATGTCCAGTTATCCATCCTAGGCGATATACGCACCCTAACCATGATTCTAAGATTCAAGCTCATATCACGGCACCATAAAGATATATATATATATATATATATATATATATATATATATATAAAATCCGTTCAAGATATGTCATTCAAATGTTTATTGACCTGACATAAATATAAGTAGGACTTAACTTTTATAGTTAATCCAACTTATTTCAGAATATGTAGGACTTAGTATTTTGAACTAATCCGTCCTTAGAATAGGTAGGTCTTAGTGTTTTGAACTAAGTCATCCCTAATATGCCATCGTCCCATACCGATGCATATACATACATATAAGTAGGACTTAACTTTTATAGTTAATCCAACTTATTCCAGAATAGATAGGACTTAGTGTTTTGAACTAATCTGTCCCTAGTATGCCACCGTCCCATACCAGTGCATACACACACAACCAATCCAGTAATTGACAACACAGTACAAGTAGTTCATCAATTATAGTCCAGAACATTATAATGATAATCAGAATTGTTACCAAACACATTATAGTGACATTTTTTAACATAAACTTCATAACAATCCATAACTCCAACAATTGATGTAATCTAAGCAGTTAAAACATCAATTAACTCCATACAATCATACTATAGTTTCAGTTAGTGAATAATGCTTATTTCAGTGCTTAAACATGATTAATACTGTTTAATCATACATACACAAATTGTTAGAACTATAATAAGCAATTAAATCCTCTAAACAGTCCATAGCCTGATACCGGTTATAATAAATTAAATATCAATTTAATTCAATCCAAGCCTAGTTAATTGCCGGTATTCCATTACTTTTATAACACTGTTGAAATATAATAAAATATTATTAAATCATATGCAAAATATTCGTTAAGTTTCATTAAACAAACAATTTAACAAAACAGTACTCAACATGTATGTTTTCTTTTATCTTCATGTTACTTCATTCTTTAATACACTAATGTGATAATACGTCCTAATTTTTTCATAGGTCTATCACAGTTAATTACATCCTTCAGTGCAATTTAAACAAATTAAAAGTACTCCGGATAGCCCAAACAGCCCCTAAAAAGACCAAAACTGTGTGTTTCGGGCGAGAGCAGGCTCTCACAAATTGAGAGCCTGCTCCATTTACATGGGAGCCTACTCTTAGATGTTGGGAGCCAGCTCCACACCCCTTGGAGCCGGCTCCATCAATGAGGGAGCTGGCTCCCTCCTTTTGGGAGCCTGTTCTTTCACTCCCTAAAGCCGTTTCTCGGTTCTGTTTTGTCTTCCTTGCCTCCGGCGATTCCCAGGCCTTTGTAATTCTTTTAATACTTGTTCCAGTGTTTAATCAATGTCCCAGAACATTTATAAGGCATCGACATGCATCAACGATATCAATTAAACCAAACTTAAACACAAAGACAGCAGGAACCAATTAATGGAACTTTAAGAATTTGCAAACCAGTTTAATTCAACAAGATTAAATAAAGTTTAAACATGCATAAAAGATTTGTTTTAGCATTAATTAAACCCTTGGAGTCTACCTAGGCATGCACAGAACACAAGTTTCGGGGAAAGAGTTAGAACAGAGACTTGCCTTTAGGTTTCCGTTCAAAACCTTAACCCTCCGTCTCTGAGTTTTTCGACCACCTTCTAAATTTCTGTTCCACACCTTTGTTGCTCTTGGTTCAATCCAGAAGTAATCCCTTCTTGGTTCAGCCCTTGTCCCTAGCTAAACCCTAACTTTCCTCTCTCTGTTTTCCTCTCAAAACTTTCTGTATTTCATCGCTTCCACTGCTACGTGACTTGGGTTCTAAAAACCCATAGCAGACTTATACAAGTATTTATATAGGCTTATACAACCACAACCCTAATTCTAATTATATTAGGAGATAGAGAAAAATAATTAATCATATAGCTAAGTCGGCTACGACATATAAATATAAAACCCTAGAATCATTATTAATAAACCAGTATAAATGTAATTATTAATAAATCCTAATAGTTAACTTAATCCTATACACACACATATATATAGATACATGTATATCCATCCATGGGTAATAACTGTACCCATACAATTCCATATCCAAGCCCAACTTCGTTGTTTAAAAACATTAATTTAATTTAAACATATTTTATCATTTAAACAAATAAATCAATTTAAACAATTAAAGTAAACCCACATAATCATATTATTAAATTAAACACATACATTAATTAAACAAATACACAATTAAACATAAAAACACATAGCCACGTAAACAACTAAAAATGCCCGAGAAATCAAATTTAAATTCCAATTTTATCATTTTAAAAACTAGGGGTATTACATCACGTGTCCTTTATTGTGAGTTACCAAATATTGGATCTTGGGTGATGCTCAACCAAGAATTGAAAATTGCTATATCTTGATCAGGCGTGAATGCCTTTCCCTGCCATATTGATGATTGAGAGACCTCTATTGATGGTTATCAATATGTCAAATCAAAGCAAGGGTCTGTGAACAAAAATGAAACTCAAATTAAACCTAATTACTACCAACAACAATTCCTGCTTAGACCTTTTACTTTTTGACCATCATCTCCATTTTCATTTAATAGTTTATAAAAAAAAATATAATAATGAGGATGAGACCGGCCTACTCATGGGATATAAATTTTCACTTAATAGTTTATAAAAATAATAATAATAATAAAATATTTAAAATCCAAGTCTGCTCTTCCAATAACCCATATCAGCTGGACAAAACACCTGTTTCCTTCTGGAATTAAATGAATAAGGGAACAATGCAGAAGCCCTCAACATCATGCATATTCTCATCCAACTCTGCCATTGTATAAACATCTACTAACATTTATATATCCTTCTATCACAGACAAATTTCAAAAGATATTCCAAAATGAAAACACTATTAAACATTCATCTATAATAGAATAACATGAAACTAAGACCTAGTGAATTACAATTTTTTTTCTAACTATAAAAGTGTCAAACAAAAGATGTCATTTAAAATTATACAAAAGCAATTCTCTTGAGTGTGTGTCTGTGAGACATAGTAAATAAAATAAGGAATGGATTAATAACCCTATGTTTAAGTAATACAACAATTAAGACTTTTTCCCAACTACTTGGGGTCGGCTACATTCATCCTATGCTTCCATTCCGCTCTTTTTTGTTTAAGTATCAATGAAAATTTCTTTTTTCAAGCGGGGAGGTTTGCAACTCTGAAAAATATATACATTTCCATTTCAAGAAGCTAATTGAATGAAGAGGTGCTATAAGACAAATAAGGATGAAGTAGCCTACCTAAGAGTTGGACGGCTACAACCATAATGGTAGACCAAACATGCTTGATCAAGGCCAAAACTTGCTGAAATATGATTTCAATCAGAAATCTGAAATTTCCAGCACAATACGCTTCGTTTTGCAAACTGCAGGGGCCAAAATCAATCAACAAAAAGAAAAGAAAAATAATACAATCTTAAGTTTGTTTGTTTACAAACCTTCACGGCCGCCTAAATTACAGCATATAGATATAAAAAATTACTCATTCGAGTTTATTGCATTATTAATTTAAACGCAATGCACACGCAGACAAAAAATGCACACGTCTTTGGGTGTGAAAGTGAAAATTAAAAAAGGAACAAAGTGTGTTGAGGATGCCAAAAACGGCGTAGGTCGGATATGGTCCACACGATAGCAATAGGCCGGGTAATTGATCCGAACCAAGCTCCCGCAAGACAGGCCCAAGATTGAAGAACCGTGCTAAAGGTCCACTGAAAGTAATTAGGCCCATAACTAGAGAGGCCTGGGGTGTGGGCCCAACACAAGAAGCTAGTTAGGTAGCTTATAGAAAGATTGTAATAATCTATAAATAGACGAAAATTAGAGGGGAAAATGGTTGGAAAATCTTAATGTGTAAGGGTATTCTATCCAAATATAGAGAGAGAAATTTCTTGCATCTTCAATGGCGCCGTCATTGGTAAACGATGAAGATTGAATCGATCAAGATTGATTCAATAAAGACTAGTTCGTGAAGAAAAAACTTGATCTCTGAAAGTTAAATCCAGATCAGGGCGATCGGGGTTTATCCTGCAGAGTTTCGATTCTGGCTGGTGGTGAGAGATTCGCGTTGGATCTACGCAATTGTGATTTGTTTAGTGAGGCTAGATCTGACAAGTTCATGGTAGGAGAGATTCAGATCCGGCCAAAGGAGATTAGAAGTCAACTGGTTCGGTTTAGATCTAGTACGTATCTGATAAGGAACTTGCAGTTAATGACTTTGCTTCGGTCAGGAATGATGATAGGAGGTGAGAGCTCAAATCCATTGGAGAATGGCCAGCAGTCGAAGCTTAATGAACTGATGAGCATGATCGAGGTCCTGAGAAGAGATAATGCAGAATTGCGAACTGGAATAGAGCGTCGAGAAGCTCCGGTCATTCCACGATCACCTCCAGTAGGGAAGAGAATTTTGTAGTCCAATGTTACTTATCAAAATGATCAGGAAGGAGATAATCACATGGATCTTCATCGTGAGGAGATCGTGCCAGGCGATTTACAACCAAATGTTCACCAAATGAAAGATCGAGAAGGATTTATCCACTTGGATCCGCATCGTGAGCGGATCGTGTGAGAAGAAGCCGCAGCGTTTGATCCAAATTAAGGAAGATTGGGGCGTGAGGAAGCCATGGAGTTCGGTCATCGTAAAGCTACGTCACAGTGGCAAAGCGAGTTCACGGAGGACAGATTACTTGATCCACCCTACTGGCCTTCAATGGCTACGTATGATTACAGGAGTTCAGAGAGGAGATCTGAAGATTAGAGGATTTCCTTACGGTTTTCAAGGGAAAATAAAGCCTTCCGTTCATCAGCACGAACAGTTGCCTCTCCATTCACCGACGAGATTTTGAACACTCCGAATCTGAGGAAATTTTTTATGCCGGTATTTATTCTGTTTAACGGAACGACTGATTCAATTGATCAAATTTACCACATTCAACTGAAAATGGGTCTGAACACGGAGAATGATCCTTTGATGTATAAGTGCTTCCCTGCAAGTTTGGCCGGGCCAGCGCTCAATTGGTTCAAGAATTTGGCCCAAGGCTCAATCGCAAGCTTCTAAGATTTGTGCGACAAGTTCATAAGCCAGTATTATGGGAATAAGCGCCCGGCCAAGGATGTTTCAAGCCTTTTTACAATGAAGTAGCACGAAGATAAGAAACTCCAAGATTTTCTCACCAGGTTCAACCTTATCAAGAGCATGGTAATGGAATGTCATCCCTCCACGGCGGTTCAAGCATTCAAGCTGGCCATGAACCGAGGGATACCGTTCCACACAAGCCTGGTGGTGAATATGCCGAAGACCATGGATGAGCTGAATGAAAGAGTTGACGGATTCATGCGTCTGGAAGAAGAGGAGGCAACTAATGTGAGAAAGACATCGATTATATCAACAGATGAGAAGTCTAAATCCAAGATCCAACAGAAACAAGCTCCGTCGCAGTGTCAAACCTCAAAAAAGAGGCCAAGGGAAGAAGAACTGTTCACTCCACTCAAGGTCACCTTAGCTAAGTTATTCCAAGAAAACAAAGATAAGTTTCGTTCTCCCCTACCAATTAGACAACCTCTCGAGCAGAGGGATCAGTCTAAACACTGTACTTTTCATAATGATTCTGGTCACCTAACTAATGAATGCAGGAACCTAAGGAGGCAAGTGGAGATGCTGATATCCAGGGGGGAGTTCGCAGGATATATCCAAGGGCCACCAATGGAGCAGAACTGACCAGCTGAATAGGTTAAAAGAAATCAGAAGTCGAGCTATCATAGCACCTGTGATACCCCTCGGATCCGAGACGCGGGTTGATTAAGTCCGAGCCCAAACCCGAGGGATATCAAACAATTAAAGTATTTTTAATCGAACACGGAATACAAAGTGAAATAAGAAATAAAATTAAATAGCTGGAAGAAACTAAATTAATAAACCTTAAAATAAAATTATTCAAATCTGATAATCCAAAACTCCATAAGTTTACAACTCGAGAATCCATCCAGTGGACCCCTTATTAATATTCTCAATCCAAAACTGAAATGACTGAAATAAAGTCTAAAGCTAATATAGAGAAGATTCCTACGTAGTCGGAGGAATGAATATCTATATCTGCTCTACACGTCTAAGCTTTAACCCTGGAACTGACGAACACCTGAAAAATAAAGGAGTGGGTCAGGCCCATATGCAAATCCTGATCTACTACAATCCAAACAGTAATCCGATACGCAGATACATCCTAGGAAGACTCAACAATATTTAGAGTAGTCCATATATGTATATAGTACACACTATAGGACGCTCACTAGTCCAGTAGGTCTGTCTCAGCCTAAATAGAAGGCAACATGCAAATACGCACCCTAAGGTGGACAAGAGTACCTAGACCTACCAGGGAATAACACCTTTGTCCAGTTATCCATCCTAGGCGATATACGCACCCTAACCATGGTCTTGAGACTCAGGCTCATACCATGGCACATAAAATAAATATATAAAGTCCGTATTCCCTACACAAAATATCAGTCATCTATGTAGTGGTCTGATAGATGCAAACACTCCATCCTGAAACCGTAGTAAGTCTTTCAATTCACAATTGATATGACACATGTAGGTAATGGACTTAACCTTTATGGTTAATCCATACCTTAATCCAATTTGGGTAGGACTTAGTATTTTGAACTAATTCATTCCCAATATAGGTAGGTCTTAGTATTTTGAACTAAGCCATCCCTAATACGACACCGTCCCATACCGATTCATATATATATATATCCATATAAGTAGGACTTAACTTTTTTTTTTATAGTTAATCCAACTCATTCCAAATTAGGTAGGATTAGTGTTTTAACTAATCCATACCTAGTATGTTACCGTCCCATACCAGTATATACAATCCTCCAGTTAACACAGTTGACCATACCATTATTAAATAGTCATCAACCACATTCTACAATATGCACAAGATAAATTTAATGCATAGACATAAATAATAGGCATTCAATACTGCCTAAAATCCAATTCCAATTATGTAAAGTGCTACAATAAATTTAAGCATTCACATTCTCCATCATAGTCCAAGAATTGATACAGTTAATAGAAATTTAAGTATCCACTACACCCAAGGTAAGCATAGGAAAATTCAGTTAATTCCCTATACTTCAAATACTATAGAATTATGATTTATATATATATTTAAATCATACACAACAACCTTGCCAAGCTCAGGTATATAAACCTAGCAAATCTTCCAATATAGTTCACGAATTGATACCGTTAATAGAAATTTGAGTATCAATTAAACCCAAGGTAAGCATAGGGAATTTTTAGTTAATTCATTATACTTATAATACTATGGAAATATGATATATTTTTATAATTAAATCATATACACAATCCTTGTTAAGTTTCAGTGCCAATAAAACTTGTCCAACCATGTGCAACCCCTGAGTCTTATTTACTTATATAGTCCATCCTTTAATCCATTTTTGAGTTATTATTTTCCCATGTCATTATAGGTTTATAACAGCCCAAACAACACTTAAAATAAGTTAGACGAAGTCCTAATGCACTGTACAGTCCAATTAACGCATAAAAATCACACTGTTTGAGATTTCTGGGCAAGAGCAAGCTCTAGAAAAATTGAGCCTGCTCTTTTATGGATTGAGCTGGCTCTATGGATCTAAGAGCCTGCTCTAAACAGCCAAGAGCCTGTTCTAAGAATATTAGAGCTGGCTCTTTCCATTTTTGGAGCCTGCTCTTGCTCCCTTGCATGCCGTTGTCCGTTCCGGCTTTATCTTCTTCAACTCCGGTGTTTTCCTACACCCTCTGTGTTGTTTTTAATCCTTGTTCTAGGTTCAATCTTAATCCTAGATATATCATAAACCTCTAACATCCAGCCATAACATGTATTGAACACAATATTTGAAACCAACGACAATAGAAATTCAGTTTGCAATCTACCGCTTTCCTTAGATTTATTTTGCTCCATTCTTATGCTTAATCATGGATTAATGTTTCCCATACTATATTAAGCCTATTATAGTCCTAAGAAATCAATTAAACAATTTATACGAAGTGGTAATCATCTGAACAGTCCATACAGTGCCCAAAGTCCAATTTGTGTGCATTTGGGTGAGAGCAGGCTCTATAAAATTTGAGCCTGCTCTTTTAAATGTTGGAGCCGGCTCCCTAACTTAGGGAGCCTGCTCTTATCAGCATGGAGCCGGCTCCATTCTCCTTGGAGCCGGCTCTTTGTGTGAGGGAGCTGGCTCTCTCATTTTGAGAGCCTGCTCTCTCTCTTTCCGGCGCGTTCTGCGTTTTTTCCATTTCATCTTCCTCGCATCCGGCGATACCCAAGCCTCTGTAAATAATTTAATACATGTTCTAGGGTTCCATTAAATGTTCTAGATTAACCCTAAATCCATGGTATACAACCACGACATGAATTGAACACACCGTTTGAAAACTACAACAACAGAATTTTCAGTTAGAAAATTTAACCAATTTCAAAACAGATTAATTCTGTAAACTCCAACCCTGTTTTAATACTAGTTCTAGGATTAAATCTTAGACCCAGAAAAAATCCTAAACCATGGTTATACATCCACAACATGGATTTAACAGAATCTTTTAAACATAACGGTAGCAGAAATTCGACTAGTAACTTTAAGCAAACTCAAACCCAATTATTACAATGAAATTAAATACTGTATGCTCATGCATAAAAGACGTGTTACAACATCTATTTAATCCATTTTAAACCTTATTAAATCCCTGGAGACTACCTAGGCATGCACAGAACACAAATTACAGAGGAAAGAGAAGAACATAACTTGCCTGCAGTTTCAGATTTTGAAACTGTAAACCAACGTCTCTGGATTTCCCGTCAACGTCCTAGGCTGTTGTTCACCACCTCCGGTGCTCTTGGTTCAACCCAAAAGCACTCTACTCCTTCCTTCTTGAGCCTCTCTGTATATTAGTCAGACTCACTCTCTGTTTCTTTGTCTCTCACAACTCTTTTTTTTTTTTTTTTTTTTTACGTGAATAGGGTTAACAAAACCCTTGGCAACCCATACTTATGTATTTATAGGTTTTAATTGAAACCCTAATTTAAATCCTAAACCAAACCCTAAAGTAAAGCCTAAACCAATTATATGTCGGCTCCAATTCTAGACATGATGTAAAACATGAAACCCTAATTACCAAAACAGTTAATTCACATAAGCACGTAATTAATTAAACTTGAGAAATACATTTAAATTAATGAAACAAACCAAAATACAATTTAAGCAATTGATTAAAGAAAACACAATTTAAAACGATTAATGAAAGAAAAACACAATTAATTGAATTAAAAATAAAATAAACCAAATAAGCAAATAATTAATTAATCAAAACAAACAAATAATCAATTAATTTAATAAAAATACAATAAATAATTAAATTAAATTTCAGGACTGTCCTTTTAAAATTAGGGGTATTACATTCTTCCCCCCTAACAAAAAGGAATTTCGTCCTCGGAATTCGCTCTTACCTTCTTCCTATAATTCAGGAAATTACGAGCGAATGACATCCTCCCATTCCCAAGTGGACTCAGCCTCATTGTGATGACTCCACTGAACACGCACCAAAGGGATAACCTTGTTATGAAGGATTTGATCCCGACGGTCGACAATACGACACGGTGACTCCAAATAAGTTGCATCCGGCTGCAACTCAATTTCCCCTAACATCAATACGTTGATACCTATCCCCATTTCGGAGAAATTTCTGTAATATGGAAACATGGAACACATTGTGAACGCGATCCAAAGTATCCGGAAGTGCCAACCTACAAGTAACAGCTCCAACGCGACCCGTGATCATGAATGGACCGACAAACCACGGTGACAACTTCCCTTTCTTCCCAAAGCGCATAACACCTTTCATAGGCAACACCTTGAGTAGAACCTGATCTCTAACCCTAAACTCCAAAGTACGAGTACGCTGATCAGCATAACTCTTCTGCCTACTCTGAGCAGTACGCATGCGATCCCTAATAAGAGCAAGGTTCACAAATCCATAGAAATGCCCTTCCATTTCCACTCCGGTATCGGTAGTGGCCATAGAGCTCCTAACGGCCTCTGATGATCAATCTTGACATCTGACAAGTACTATACTGAGAGACAAATAAAGCAATATCCCTCTTCATACCTGCCCACCAAAACTGCCGTTTTATATCCTGCATCAAAACACAGCCAAGACCCTACAATGAAGCATCCGTGTAAACAAGATACTCAATCTCGCTCTGTGGAGTAGCCAGAACCGGTGCAGAAGTCAACTTTCTTTTCAGCTCATCAAAAGCTTGCTGACAGTGCTCATCCCACACGAACTGTACACCCCTCTTAGTCAGATGAGTGAGTGGTCCCACTATCTTGGAAAATCCCTGGATGAAACTCCGATAATATCCCGCCAAACTGAGGAAACTCCGAATCTCGGTAGGTGAAGTAGGCTGTCTCCACTCAACCATAGCTGAAACCTTGGCTGGATCTACTGCTATTCCCCTTTTCTGACACCACGTGACCTAGAAACAAAGCAGAAAGACAACCCTAGAATCTCCTAAAATACATTCGGAAAAATCCTGCACAATTGGTATAAAACCCAATGGTACAGTAATCCCTTCCTCTGTTTCCTCCTCCGTAAGGTACAAGTAGTGCTAGCTTTTTATAACATAGCATAGCGACAACATATCCTGACCAGGTATGGTAAAAACAACAAACCTATCATAACCATTAACTTGGACATGGTAGTGTGATAACTAATCCATCCCAAGTAACATCGTATAAATGTACATGTCCAAAACCACTAGATTGGCTAGGAATTCGAGCCTACAAATACCCAGTGTCCCAACCAAATTATCCAAACCCAATGCTAAATACTCCGTAGAGCAAAGCACAAAGGGTACACAAAATACTCCAAAATCAACTCATAGTTAGAGCGGCACTCTATTTTGAGAATTCTTCCTTTAATATCCAATTTATCATATTGATTTACACAAGTTCTTTTACAAACTCCTTGGTAATCATTCCGTTTTAACACAACGAACCTATAAGCAAAGCACTTGTTGCAGGTAAGCACTTGAGGGTGATTGAATTGTTGCAGGGGTGGCCATAGGAACAGGATGGCAAGCACGTGTTGCATATGTGAACATTGGGTGCTACTATGTGTTTGGTGTCCCTGCGGGTCTCATCATGGGTTACAAACTTGGCATGGGCGTCAAGGTAAATAACACCTTTTCTCCACTGGAATTATTAAATAATATATGGTTTCTATTATTCTACTTTTGAATTATTTTTTTATAAAAAAAATTAATAATGAAATTTCACGAAGAGCAAAATAAATTACAAGCCCATAATAATGAAAAACTACTTCCATCATAGAATTAGAATTACATAATAAGTGCAAGAATATCATTAAAAAAAAAAAAAACTCTTAAAAGAATTCGGATAAAAAACACACCCACAAACACCCACCATAGGAATAGATATTAGGTGTGTCGGGCACATGGTGAACCAATTCATCCTAACCGTATGTACATAACACACACCTGCGCATGCACAAAACGTATACCTCAGGTGAGCCCGTTACACGATATGTCAGGCGCACCCAATACCTTCCCCCACCTTAGAGCGGCACTTCCCTCAGCACATATGATAACTAATAAGGTGTACACTACTATCAAACTCCACGCTCTCTATAATTACTAAAATCGTACCCAATTGCTCCAACCGGCGCATTTAAAATGGTCACTTTGGACCAGTCCTTTTTAGACAACGACTCATATGTTATCACCTTCTGACCTTTTTTTTTTTTTTTTTTGGTTTAATGGTAAGCTTGTATTAAAGAAAAAGAGAGAATGTACAATGGGAAAAGAAAAACAACCAAAGCAAGACAAGCAACAAGCAGGCAACACAACCACCTAACAACAAAGAAGACAATGAAACATGTGGTTACATCAGTGAGCAAAGTGATGTCCAAAAGCCACAGCACACCCTTGATCAAACAGCAACCGAAGGTCATTCCCGTTGTTAATTTGCTTTAATGGTAAGCTTGTATCACCTTCTGACTTTGCATGTTACCATTCAACATACAAATGTGGAAAATTACAAAATTCAGTAAAAGATGTTACTGTTCTTGCTAGACTTGGAAACATCTTCATATATGTTGGTATATCACACACACGTACAGTGTACATTCCATTTTCAAGATAACCTAAAGTTTAAGCACATGAATTAATCTCTTTTTTTTTTTTTAATATATAGTGATTCTTATTGATTTATTATTATTGATAATTTTCAAGGAATTTGGTGGGGAATGCTGTGTGGAACAGTTTTACAACGTTTGTCCTTTTCTGGATTATCTATAAAACAAATTGGAAGAAGGAGGTAATTAGAATTTCATGCAAACATAACTTTAACAAAGTGAAACATGCGGTTAATTTAATCAGGTGCTAAATGCAGGCTTCTATTGCTGGTGAAAGAATAAAACAATGGGGAGGGGAATCAGATGTGGTAGAGCATGATGTAGAAAGAAGAAACCGAGACGAGAAAGCGTAACAGAAGAACCATGCATGAACAAAATTTTAGCAAAATTTATTTATTTACAAGTGAAGAATAATCCAACCTTGTATCACCTTCCTTATCCAAACAGATTCAATTCTTCTCAACCTGATCACATCAAATTGATCCCTTCTACTCCTCTTCTACTTCTTGTGCTTGAAAATTCTTGGCCTAAAGTTGAATTGGCTCATCTTCTTCACACACACACACACACCACACAGACAGTTGGTTTGCTCTTGGATGAAGTGGTGGTTGTTGTTTTCTGGTTTTTTGATGTATTTTTGTATTCTTGCTGTTGTTTGGATTTAGCCTCTCTGGTTTTCTTTTTGGTCTGCCATGACCTGTAACTTGGTTTGCTCTGCAACTTTGTTGGATATGTAAAATCTTATTTAATAAAATAAATAAATACTAATAATAATCCATTGTTTCATCAATGATATGTTTCATTGGCAAAATACAGTGCTTCTTTAAAAGTCTAATTTTTTTAATTTTTATTTTATTTTATTTTATCTTGATTTTATTGACAGTACTTTTGTGCTACATTTTGAAAAAATATATATAGAGACACGCATACAATGCCCATTTCTCTCGAAAGATTATATGTATCAACAAGCATATAAAACAAAACCCTTGTTGAAAGACCCAACACAGACAAACAAAAGCCCACTCATAAAAGGGCAACACCAACGGTTGGCAAAACAAGTCCCAAGCCCAGGCCCCTGAAACAATAATAACCAATAAATGGGATGGTGGGAATCAACAACTTGAAAGTATCTATGGTAAGACTCGTTATGGTAGTGGTGGTGGTGGTGGTGGTGGTGGTGGTGGAGTAATGGCAAAGAAGAAGAAGGGGTTGGATTGTGATGGTTCGAAGAAGGAGCTAGGGAGGTTCCATTCTCCGGCCATAGTCTATGCAAATGGGCATTGGCATTTCCTATTAAATTATATTTTTTTATTTACCATTTTGCATCTTCCTCACATTTTTTATCTCCTCTCTCATTACAGTGTGTGTGTGTGTTTTTTTTTCCCCCCCTATAGAATCCACATCTCCCTCCTCTCTCATTATAATCACTTTTATTCTCACATATTTCGGTATTTTAGGACTCTTCAAAGTTTTGAAAGTAGCAATTTTTTTTACAAATAAGGAATAAAATGATTAAAGAATTTTGTTGGAGCATTGGATCTGATTTTTCTAACATCCGGTTTTATTGTTCTTTAACTAAAATTATTTTATAGTTTTATTTTATTTTTTTTTTTTGTTATCATAAAATTATAAATTTTGTTTGTGAGTTATGACTATTTATTTATATGTGTATTAGAAAGTATGAATCTAGATATGAAAAACTTAAAAAGAAGAGAATTAAAAAAAATCTAATTCAATCTAAAAAAGAGCTATTTTGACAACTAATAATTGATAAAGCAAGAAGGGGTGAATTGGTATTTTTTTTTAACAAAAACTTCTTTCAACACTTCAATAAATATCAATGATCAAGACTCACACATTCAACCACAAGTGCTCAGTGATTTTACAAGAAAAATCTCTCTCAACTAGAGATCAAAATCTTTGTTTCTTGGCCTCGGCTAGTGTAAACTCCACTAATTATAATGCAAGTTGATACACATTCAGTTATCACTCCCTAGCTCACAACAACACACACAGATATTTCCCCAGTCCTAAGTAACCTTATTTTGACCCTAGGAACTCTTACTGCTCTTGAAATACATTGAAAATGATAAATAACAATAATACTTAACTATTACAAAGCGTAAAATTGATTACACAGTTTAAAGTATCAAACAACAGCAACAAGCTTCATTCTGTTGAATGTGTGTTTTGAGGGGTAAATATAAAATTTCGTATCAACACATAATAGAACTTGATTCCCAGTGCCTTATATCAACATTATACACATGCTCAATTGATAATCTCAATCGTACAAGCAATGTATATCACAATCTTAGCTCAATAAAGACTTATATATCCTGCTCAAAACCCTAAAACCTAGGGTTTCAAAGGTCAAAATCACAAATGACAAAAAAAAATAAAATAATTCATGTGCTTAAGCTTTAGGTTATCTTGAAAATGGGATGTACTCTTTGTGTGTGTGTGTATGTGTGTGTTATATGCCAACATATATGAAGATGTTTCCAAGTGGAGCAAGAACAATAACATCTTTTACGTACTGAATTTTGTAATTTTCCACATTTGTATGTTGTATGGTAACATGCAAAGTCACAAGGTGATAACATGCGAGGTCGTTGTCTAAGCAGGACAGGTCCAAATTGACCATTTTAAATGTGGCATTTGGAGCAAAATTTATTCAGGATGGAGAAGTGAGAAATCAAAATCAGTGTTAAAATAAGAATAAAGGTGTAAGATTTTTAGGTAAATCTTTAACATGTGTCCACTTTAAGCAATTGGGTACGATTTTAGTAATTATATGTAGAGAGCGTGGAGTCGATAGTAGTGTACACCTTATCAGTTATCACATATGCTTAGTTTATGGGTCGTGTCGTTCTGTCCTAAGGTGGAGAAGGTATTGGGTACACCCTAAGGTGGAGAAGTTATTGGGTATACCTGGCGCATTGTGCATCAGATTTATCTGAGCCATACGTGTTGTGAACGCGCGAGCGTGTGTTATGCACGTACGGCTAGGATGAACTAGTACACCATGCACTTGACACACCCAATATCTATTCCTAAGGGGGATATTTGGGGGCGTGTTCCTTATTCGAATTCCTCCAAGAGTTTTAATTTTTTATTTTTTTATGATATTCTTGCACTTATTATGTAATTATAGTTCTATAGGAGCATGATGGAAGCAATTTTTTATTATTATGTGCTTGTAATTTATTTTGCTCTTCTTGAAATTTCAATCTGGTGGAACAAGTAAATCTTTGTGTTTTAATTGTATTCTTATTTTTTATATATAATAAAAGAATTCAAAAGTAGAATAATAGAAACCATATATTAATTAATAATTCGAGTGGAGAGAAGGTGTTATTTACCTTGATGCCCATGTTAAGTTTGTAACCCATGATGAGACCCACAGGGACACCAAACACATAGTAGCACCCAATGTTCACATATGCAACAAGTGCTTGCCATCCTGCTCGTATGGCCACCCCTGCAACAATTCAATCACCCTCAATTTTTTTTTTTTTTCTAGTTGGTACTAATACACACATATCTTCACTAAAGCTCGAATTTCTAACATTTCTTTGAAAAATAGGAGCTTACTACCGCTAGGTCACTGACCTGTTGGTCAATCACCCCAAATTAATTCAACTCAAATAATCTTTTTTTTTTTTTGTTTCCCCACCGATAACTAAGCCTGAGGCCATTTCAGAATATGATTATTATACGACACAACCATGAAAAAGATGTATGTGTGCACGTGTGTTATGTAAATATTAGGTGAGCCAAGCATGCCATGTCATTGGTCTGTCCATCTTCACAATTCAATCAAAAGTGATCTCACATATACATAAAAACTACTCCCAACCAACTAAAGTGGCGCATATTTATTAGGTGGGTATATCAATAACATGGTATGTCTAGCTCACCCAATATATTCTGGTGTCGTGGGTAAGGGGGCAACTTGAGTTGGGCAACCCGAATCCAACCTGAGCCCAGATCAACTTTTCGCGAGCTTGGGCAATAATTTTTATAAGTAGGATTGGGTCTGGGTTGAAAAATCTCAACCCGAACTTAATTAGAGTTAGGCTTGGATTGATGGGGTTGAGGTGCTAGCAACAAAACTAGAATTCTAATATTATATATATATATATATATTATGTTTATTTTAAATGCTTTATATATAATATTGAAATTATGATCAGCTTTTTTTCTTTTCAGTTTCATTTGTTAAATCTTAATTTATTATATGTTAGTATTTAGGAGAATTAATTTTCTAAGAATTAATTTGTAATTTATTAAAAATTTGCAATACGTTTTTAAATTTTTTTTTGTTTAAGAGTAATTAATCGAAAACTAACTCAATATCACATTAAATTTTCAGTATGAAGATTCGCTATATGGGTAACTCGAATTAACCCGATTTGCTAACATGAATTAGCCTGATTTCTTAACCCAAAATCTAAGCACGAGTTGCAAATTAGAGAAAAGTAGAAGGATGAGTTAAGCTCCAACTGAGTAGTTAGAGTTGAAGGTAAGAATAGAGTTGAGCTTGACCTATACCTCCAACTTGCCAGCATTACAGCCCCAGTTGTGGGGGAAGGAAAAAAGAATGGGCAAAAAGGAAAGAAGGATAACATTAAAAAGGAAGAATGAAAGTAGAAGGAGAGCCATTTACGTCTGGAAAGAGTTTGTGGTTGAGAGAGAAGAAGGAAAAAATAAATAAAATTGATTGAGGAGAGCCATTTATGATCGGAAAGAGTGGGTGGGTGAGAGAGAAAAAAACATTTGATTGAAAAAGATGGTGGTCCACTGGTCCTAAAAGAAAAGAAAGAGGGGTAAAATTATGGGGACAAATTAAAAGGACAAGCGGGGGAAAACGAAATAAAAAATAATAAAAAAAACCATTTATTTATTTATTTTACTAAAAAACGAAAAAGACAATGAAATAATTACTTGGCCAACTCCATCAACTATCATGTTGTGCAACGCTGCTCAGTGGACGTCGGCAAGTTGCATGATTCTACAATACATAGTGTGTGTAAATAATTATATTATGCGTGCAATGACATAATTGAAGAACAAAAAAAAAAAAAAAAAAAAAAATTGTCAAATTGGTAACACATGTTAAATGACACAAAGCTGAGAGGGCAAAAACAATCAAATTTAAGTTAGGTAGTGAGAATGAGAGCAAGATTGGGAGCACATGTAGTGTAAAAACAAGTCACGCTTATTAAAAAGAATTGTTTAACTTAGAACATAAATTATCTCTATAAAAAATATATTTATTAGATAGTCTTTCATAATGTGACATATACCAGTTCAATTAAGAAAATTTCAATAATAATAAAAAACTGTGGAACCAAAAAAAGTAAATAAAAAATTATAAATAAATTTGAACATGAGTTTTGATTTGAGTAACACGTGGTTTGACTAATATAGTAGGCAAGCAAGATACTTTATATGGAGGTTGTAATTATCCATGTTGGTTTTCTCTAATAAGTAATTTCACATAATATTTCCTTTCAATGGTTCTAGCTGGCGTTGCCTTGCTTATGGTCCTGCAGGAGGAGGACCAGGGCCATTGATCTAATAATTTGTTAGGCATGTTCTTTGCTTGCTTTAATGTCACTTTCTTTGAGCAATCAAGGAGATAGAGAAGGAAAATGATGCAATACAAATTTCCACTTTCTAGTAAACCAAACATGTGGCTGGTGAAAATTTAATTTTATTAATGTACAAATTTGCAAGAAGATGATGTTCATATTTGGTTTTTTAGAAAAAAAATTCTTTATAATCAAATGGATAATAGATGGTTTACCATACGTTATCTTTTTTCAAGTCTGATACATGATCCGTATCGATTAATTTTTTAGAATATGTTTGAAATATTATTCAATTATAAACTTTTTGAACTCATTTTCTTTTGGACTAACAAATATCTCAATTTCCTCGTAAGAGAAAAGTTGCAAGATACAAGCGTGCTCCATAATATAGTAATATCTGCCTATCTAACTTATTTGTTGAGGTCAATTCTAATAAATGTTTCTTTTCGACCATGATCTAAATGTGACTAAAATAAAAAATAAAAAGTTAGACCACAATAAAATTATAATCTTGGCGGTGGCAGTGGCATAAGTCGAGTCCCATCTACTTATGCTACAAATGCAACGGATAAATAAGAAAATGTCTCTTTCAAATTGCTTGGGATCAAGGATTTTAATTAATTCTCTCTTGTAAAAAAAAATTCTTATTTTTTTATTTTGCATTTATATCAAAAGTATATTACATTACATCTAGTCGGTTCCGAACCGATAAACTCCAATCCAATAACCTAATAGATTATGTTTATTTCATCCATATTCGGGAATATTTGATTTGATAACCTGATTTGTTAACATTTGTAATTTTTATGAAAATTTTCAAAATATAAACCACAAAAAGTGAGAGAAAGAAAGATAAAACTAGAAAAATATGAACAAGAAAAAAGAAAAAAGATCAGGGTTTTTGATTGTTATAAAACAGAAAAAATAATAAAGATCTAGATATAATTTCAAAAAATGAAAAAAACTGAAATAACTAAAAATTTTAATTCTATACATGAAACATAAGATTTTATCACGTATAGAATTATATATATAGTATTATATATATTTATAACGCATTATATATTATATATAATATTTGGTCGAATTGAATATAAACATATAGATTTTATCACGTATAAAATTATATATACATTATATATATATTTATAATGTATTATATATTGTATATAATACTTTGTCGGATCGAATTGTTATGAGATCAAATTGAATATAAATTATATCTAATTTGTTAACTAAAGGAATTATTGAAATTTGGATCATTAACGAATTATTGAAATAAATATTTTAATTCATATCAAAGTTATCAAACCGTATTTGAATTGATTTCAGATCAAAAATCTAATTCATTGATAGGTGTAGCACTATCACATTTTGAAATATGAATATTTTTTATTTATTTAAAATGCATAGTATCTTTGACGTGCCTATTAATAGCCACTGGACCCAAGAACTAGAACCTTTAGAAATTTGAGCTTTGCTAGGCCAACTGTTGCTTGACAGTGGCCTAATTTATTTTTTATTTTTATGACATGTATATTATGATAAGTGTCATTGCATATTATGACATGTATATAGTGTAAAATTTGGCGTTGCACCCTTTAAATCTTATTTGTATTGTTTTCAAGATTAATATTGTGTTTGTGCTCTATAAGACTAACTGTCTGAGAGAGTAGGATGTGATTAATCAAATTAATAAAAATTATTTTAAAATTATGAACATGTTTATAAAGTATTAAACGCATATCCATAGTTTGTGGTGTTCAACCCGCGAACAACTAATTCTTAAGAACGTCCGTACTTTCTTAGCTCCTTGGTCTTCCATCATTGATTTGTTCTCTAATGTGGTTCTTTTTAGTATATTATGAGTCCACCGAGACTCCAACATTTTATTTCTGAATTTGAGGAAAAAAATTTATACGTTAAGTCACCTGATACTTTTCAACAGGTACTGTTTTTGCACTCCTAAAACGTTGTCGTTCTTATTCAATTTGATCGTTCTCACACTTTTGCTCTTAAATTCGTTTTTACACTGCTTTATGCGCCTTGGCTTATGTCATCAGAACTAGTGCCCATAAATTTTGAAGTAGTAAATGGGGGTTACATTTTCTAGCATTTTCAAAAGTCAGAATAGAGAAGACAGCAAAGTACAACAATATAAAAAAATTGGAAGGAAAAGGCATTTTTTATTTTACATAACCCATCCAGTTGTTTCACGTGGCCGTGTTCCAGTTCTGTGATTGTGTAATAATTTTGAAGATACGCAGACCCATGATAATGAATTCTAATCACCAAACACTCGGGGGTTTGATGTAGATATATTTTTTATTATTTGTTTTTATTCAATCACTTAGATAATGAATTCTAATCACCTAGGACGCTGAAATCCTATTTTTAATTAACTGATGCGTTCCCTTTAAATATTTATTATTCAATCACTTAGATTTTTAATCCATACCTCTTCCAAAATTTTGCAGCTTAGAATTTTGGTATTTTTATGCGCTGATTCTCTTTGCCGGGTATCTTAAGAACGCAGAAGTTTCTGTGGATGCCTTGTCCATATGGTGAGCAGATATATTCGTGTGTGTGTGTGTGTGTGTGTGTGTGTCTATAGACACGCATACAATATGTCCAGCTTGGAGCAGTTTAATTGATGTGTAAATACAAATTTAAATTACACTGGTACAGGAGTAATATACTAATTCCCTATATTTGGTCACTCTAGCTTGATTATGGCAGAACAAGTCTTTTTTTCTTTTCTGTTTTTTTAAGGTAACAGGGGTATCCGGGCTTTGCCCAGACTCTAAACAAGGCGTCCCTTCCACACGAGTTGGGTAACTAGTACAAGTTTCACAAATGTTTTATGAAATTTGCAGCATGAACATACTGGGATGGGCAATCATGGTAGCTTTCGGATTCAATGCAGCCACAAGGTTGTGTAACAAAACCGAACCTCCTTGAATCTTAGCATCAAACACATCAAATTAAACAAAATAACAAGAGAAATGTGTAATTTGATCCAATGTGCAGTGTGAGAGTGTCAAATGAACTAGGGACAGCACATCCAAGAAGCGCGAAATTCTCTGTAGTGGTGGTCTCGGTAACCTCGGTTTTGTTTGGTCTCTTGCTCGCGCTCATTCTGATCATCAACCGGAGGCAGTACCCGGCTTTATTTTCGAATAATGCAGAAGTAAAACAACTTGTAATCGAGCTCACACCATTGTTAGGAGTCAGCATTGTCATTAACAATATTCAACCTGCTCTTTCTGGTAAATAGTTGAACTATTTCTCGATTATATATCTTCATACTACATTTTCGGGAATATAAGCAAAAGACTTATAAGTGAAAGTATTGTTGCAGGAGTGGCAATAGGGGCAGGATGGCAAGCTATTGTTGCATATGTGAACATTGGGTGCTACTATCTATTCGGTATTCCTTTTGGCCTCCTAACGGGATACAAGTTCGGCATGGGTGTCCGGGTACAAGTTTTCCCATCCTAAACTCCAAATTTCAAAATGCTAACTCACATACTCGTGCCTCCACTGAGGCTCGAACTCCCGACCTCCCCTTTGGAGATGTGGGTTTGTACCAGTTGTGCTATTGCCATTTGGCCTAATTATACACATTAATCAAAATACTTCCTAAAAATTGTTTATGGTTGATCATTTTCAGGGCATATGGTATGGGATGCTGTCAGGAACAGGCCTACAGACCTGCTTCTTGTTCTGGTTGATATACAGAACAAACTGGAAGAAAGAGGTAAGTACATAAAGCAGACTTCATAAATAGTTTACAAAAGCTAGTCACCAGCCAATGATTTATGAAAACCTCTGTGATGACCTTGTGGGCGGGTGTGCTGTAAGCGGGTGCGAGAGACACTGTTAAGCTACTACACTGGGGAGCTACGGGTGCACAGTCCCACATCGCCTGGGTAGAGGAAAGCTGAAATACTTATATGTAAATGTGTCATCTCCAATTGGTATGAGGCATTTTGGGATGAAGCACGAGAGCAAAACCGTGCGAGCTCAGGCCCAAAGCGGACAATATCATTCCATGTGGTGGAATGGGTCGTTACAAATGGTATCAGAACCTGACCCAACCGGAAGTGTGCCGACGGGGACGTCAGGCCTCCAAGGGGGGTGGATTGTGATGACCTTGTGGGCTGGTGTGCTATGGGTGGGTGCGAGAGACATTGTCAAACTACCACACTGGCGAGCTACGGGTGTACAGTCCCACATCGCCTGGGTAGAGGAAAGGTGAAGTGCTGATATGTAAGTGTGTCATCTCCAATTGGTATGAGGCCTTTTAGAATGAAACCCAAGAGCAAAACTGTGCGGGCTTAGGCCCAAAGCGGACAATATCATACCATGTGGTGGAGTAGATCGTTACAACCTCCCTCAAGGTTTATCCAAATTACCTTTGAATGAAACTATTTGAAAAATATCACACACCGTGTCTAGTGAAATTAAAGTCATTAATTGGTTAACGGTAGTGGTTAAATTACTAAAATGTCCATGTCTTTAGTACAACCATTGTGTATGTCATGCTGACATAAGCACTAAAAAAATTGAAAAGACAAAATTTCCCTTGTCATTTTTGGGCTCTAACATTCTCTTCTTGCTTTGTACAACTTATAGCACACACACACACATATATATACACAAACAAATATTACAATCTTCACCCACTGGTTTTTTGTCTTGGAAGTGAAACCTCTGCAATCTTCTCACTAACCGATTCTCCATGTCCATATAGTATTGTACTCACATTTTCTATCTCTAGTTCCAGTACTACTTGTAATCATGGGTTTGTATCACCCTCTCAAAATTACTGTCCTACCCTCAAGATATAACTAAAAGTAAACCCCACCACAAACATATCTATAATGTATATATCAAGGGTACTTTGTTAAAGCATATTAATAGGGTCATTTAAGTAATTATATTTATGGTAAGAGTAGTTTTGGCATTTCTTACATATTTCGTTGACGAATTTATCAATCAACTAAACTAGAGGTGTTATGTCAAACCTCAAGGATTGTTCACCATACTTTTTCAAATAGTTTCAACTGTCGTTAGGCAAACCCTCAAGGGAAGTTCGGGTAATTTACCCATTGATTAAACTAACAATTTTTAAACCGTTGGCAAATGCAGGCTTTGATAGCTGGAGAAAGAATAAAACAATGGGAGGCGAATTAGATGCCAAAAAGGAAGGTGAAGAAATTTGAAACAGGACTGTTGGAAAAATAAACCAAATACATAAACTAACTCAAGTGTTAAATACATGAACCAACTCATGTGTGGAATACATGCACTATATCATTGGGAGATGAAACACTTGTGTTAAACTTATTGTTTTATTTATTGCCTTGTAATTTGTGTCTTTCTAAAGTCATGTATTGGTGCCGATAAATACATGTTTTTAAGTTCTTTGTAAGCAAGAAGTGGGAAAGAAAATATATCAGAATGGAGAGTTTTATATAAAAGTTGTGTGTGTTCTCCTTCTTCATATTGAGTGCCTCCTACAAATTGGTATCAGAGCCAATTTTAAAGAAGAAGGTAGCAGAAAAAATTTCAGAATTATTTCATGGCAAATACAAGCAATTGGGCTTCTCTTATTCCTTGCTTCAATGGAGACAATTATGATTATTGGAGCAACAATGTAAAGGTGCTGCTCAAATCAATGAAATTATGAAATGTTATTAAAGAGGGTTTTGATGAACCCGAAAATGAAGATGATTTAACTCAAGCGCAAAAGAATGTTTTGAATGAGAAGCGAGAAAAGGATAGCAAGCCACTTTTCACAATCTACCAAACAATTGAAATGCCGATCTACGAAAGAATTGCAAAAGCCACCAAATCCAAGCAAGCTTGGGAGATTATACAAGCGGCATACAAAGGTGAGGAAAAAGTGAAAAAGGTACATCTTCAAACCTTAAGATCGGAATTTGAGAAGTTAGAAATGAAGGAGAATTCATCTATTTCCGACTATTTTACAAATGTTACATCTATAGTAAATCAAATGGCTTCTAATGGAGAAATTTTAGAAGATGAAAGAGTGGTTGAAAAACTTCTTCGCAGCTTGCCTTAAAATTTTGATTATGTTGTAGTTGCCATTGAAGAATCTAGAGATCTCTCTTGTCTTTCTCTAGATGATTTATTGGGAACTTTAAAGGCTCATGAAATTCGGATCAATCAAAGAAATCCTCCTCCTCCTTCTCTTGACCAAGCTCTTAAATCTCAAGTTTCAATTACGGGAGGCCGTGGTTACAACCATGGTCGAGGCCGTGGAAGGAGTGGAAATTTCCGAGAAAGAGTTTCTAATTTTCGTGGAAAAGGAAGAGCTCTTTCAAAAAATGAAATTTTTTCAAAAGAAGATGAGAAAAATCAACACACAAATTTTTCACAAAGAGGAAGAGGCCGTGGTTTTTACCAAGGAAGAAAAGGCTATGTTGAATGTTTTCATTGCCATAAACCTGGTCACAAAATTAGTGAATGTTGGTACAAACAAGCTGAAAAAAATGAGACTGGTTTTATGTAATACCCCTAATTTTAAAAGGACAATCTTGTAATTTAATATAATTATTTTTATTTAATTAATTGATTATTTGCTTATTTTAATTAATTAATTATTTGCTCATTTGATTTGTTTTATTTTTAATTAACTTAAATGTGTTTTTCTTTCATTAATTGTTTTAAATTGTGTTTTCTTTAATTAATTGCTTAAATTATATTTGGGTTTGTTTCTTTACGTGTTTATGTAAATGCACTGTTTTGGTAATTAGGGTTTTATGTTTTACATCGTGTTTAGGATTGGAGCCGACATATAGTTGGTTTAGGATTTAATTTAGGGTTTGGTTTAGGATTTAAATTAGGGTTTCAACTTAAGCCTATAAATACATGAGTATACGTCTGCTAGGGTTTCCTGTAAACCATATTCACTATATTCACGTACATAAGGATACAGAGGGAATACAGAGAGAACTTTAAGAGAGTAAGGTAGGGAATCAAGGAGGAGTTCTGGATTTAACTAGGAGTGGCAGAGGTTGATAACAACTATTGACATTGCCGAAGTTGCTAGAGACAACAGTTTTGGATTTTCAATCGGAAATCAGAGGCAAGTTTCTATTCTGCTCTATCTCTTTAATCTGTGTTCTGTGCATGCCTATGAGGACTTCAGGGACTTAATAAAGGCTAAAACAATTATAAACAAACATAATATCATGGATTTATGCATATAAGAATCTAGTTTAAATACTCGTAAGATAATTGTTTTGCCTATTTCTGCTTCTCTATTAATCTGTTTTTCTATAGTTGTGATTTAGGTTGTTGTAAACTAAGGTTGTAAATTATATGTGGGATGCTTTGTAACTAATCTAGGAGTGAGTTTAAAGCCTGGAACAAGATCTTAAAACAGTTTTGATTTTTACAAAATAAATCTGTTGTAAGTTGCTTAAGGTTGCTATTTGAACGTTATGTAATTGTGGCTTCCAAACTTGAGTCTAGTTCAAATCATGGTTGCATATCAGTGGGTTAGGATTAATCTATAACTTTGATTGGACCCTAGAACAACTGATTAAAACATTCCAGAGGCTCTGTTAGCTACCGGAGTCGAAGAAGATGAAGCAAGAACAGATAACGGTGTCCAAAGAAGCAAGAGCAGGCTCCAGAAAACCTAGGAGCCGCCTCTAAGCCTTTGGAGCCGGCTCCTGGCTATTTTGGAGCCGGCTCCAATAGTCCAGAGCCGGCTCTTGAGGCAATTTGAGCAGTGCTCTCACCCGGATGCGCTCAGTTTTGGTTTAGTGCACTGTTTGGCTGCGTAGGGTGTTTTAAACGGTTTAAATTGAATTAATGGATGGATACAAATGTTGTAGATCCATTAAACAATAGAGAAACATAAATTCATAATTTAATTAAGGATTGGACAATGCACAGTTAGGCAAGGAATTTACCGGTTGCACCTTGAATATTAAACTGTTTACACTAGAGAATTTAGAGTATCGTTTGTATATGATTTAATTAGGGTTAAACATATATAAATAGGATTATAAGTAACATTAATTACTTAAATTTAACTGAATTTGTGTTGAATCAAGTTAATTTTCACTTTGTTATTCAACTACGGCAGATACGGACAACTTGGAGGATGTGAATGCTTATACTTATTTTGCAGATTACATTATTGAAATATTGATTTTGTTTAGGCTCTATAATGAATGCTTATTATTGATATATATGTATCAAATTATAATGATACATATTTTGGAGGATGGATGTTGATTATATAGTGTGGTTCAATTAACTACGCAGTTTGGAGGAGTTAAATGCTCAGTAAATTTTTATCAGCTTAAAGGAATTGGTTTACGATTTCTAAACTTTATATTGTGTGCATAATTTGATCCTAAACTTGATAGGTTATATTAAATGCTTATTCTGGAGTATAGTTGGTTTGCATCTATTACTGTTTTATCGACTATGTTAATTGAAGGATTGTATATACCGGTATGGGACGGTGACATACTAGGTATGGATTAGTTCAAGCACTAAATCCTACCTAATTTGGAATGAGTTGGATTAACCATAAAGAGGTTAAGTCCTGCTTATATGGATGTATATGGACCGGTATGGGACGGTGTCATACTAGGAATGGTTTAGCTCAAAATGCATAAACCTAACCTATTGGATTTAAGGGAATGATTGTAAAATATTGAATCCTAAACCTTGTTTAGTCAAATCGACTGATTAAGTTGAAAGACTATCTGGATTAATTGTGTTTATGTGTAGTCGGATCGACTGATTAAGTTGAATGACTACCTGGATTAAATGTTGGTTGTGTTTAAGTTAGATCGACTGATTAAGTTGAATGACTAAACTGGATTAAAATTCTTATGTCAATTCAATAAACAATAAAATGGCATACCTTGGGTTAGACGGACTTTATATATATGTTATGGCACCACGATATGGGCATGAGTCTCAGAGTCGTTGGTTAGGGAGCGTATATCACTTGGGATGGATAACTAGACATAGGTATTGTTCCCTGGTAGGTCTAGGTACTCATGCCCACCTTAGGGTGCGTATTTGCATGTTGCCTTCTATTCAGGCTGAGACAAACCTATTGGACTATCGAGCGTCCTATTAGTGTGCACTATATACATATCTGGACTACTCTAGATATTGTTGAGTCTTCCTAGGATGTATCTGCGTATCGGATTACTGTTTGGATTGTAGTAGATCAGGACTTGCATGTGGGCCTGACCCACTCCTTTATTTTTCAGGTATTCGTCAGTTCCAGGGTTAGAACTTGGACGTGCAGAGCAGATACAGATATTCATTCCTCCGACTATGTAGGAATCTTCTCTATGTTAGCTGTTGAATTTATTTTTATGATTTAAACTCCTATTTGAGAATTTTATAAGGGGTCCAATAGATGGATTCCCGAGTTGTAAACTTACAGAGGTTTTGAAGCTTGGATTTTTATAATTATATTTGGAAGATATTTATTTCTAGTTCCTTTCAGCTTTTAAATTTTTATTTCTTAAACAATTTTGTATTCCGTGTTCGATTTAAAATACTTTAATTGTTTGATATTCCCTCGGGTTTGGGCCTGGGCCTGATCAACCCGTGTCTCGGATCCGAGGGGTATCACATTTTATGCATGAAAACAAGTCTGATTTCCATGAAAATGACTCTCATGAAACTTTGTTGATTGCATGTCATGGTGATAATACTGATGATGTATGGTACTTAGATAGTGGTGCTAGCAAGCACATGACCGGCAACAAAAATCTATTTTCAAATTTGATTGAAGTGTATCATGGCCAAGTAACAATTGGAGATGCCAGAGCTTACAAAATTAAAGGCTTTGGAGAAGTTTCATTCAAAACAAATTCTGGCAAAATTGAGAAAATGTCGAAAGTTTATTATGTGCCCTGCTTAAAAGGTAATTTACTTAGCACCAGTCATCTTTTGCGGAAAGGATATGATATTCATTTTCATGAGAATGCATGCATCATGACAAAAAACAATCAACTTGTTGCTAAAATTGGGATGGCGGCTAACAATCTTTTTCCTCTCAAGCTCCAAATTGCTAATATTTCTTGTTTCACTAATGTTGAGAAAGGAGACTCCAAGTTGTGGCATGACAGGTTTGGACACTTAAATTTTGGAAGTTTGAAATTGTTGGCGTCAAAGAAAATGGTGGAAGGACTGCCTCAAATTGAAAGTATAGATGGAATTTGTGAAGAATGCATGCTTGGAAAACAACATAGAGATCCATTTCCTTCACAATCCTTGTGGCGTGCTAAGCATCCATTGGAGCTTATTCATACAGATTTGTGTGGTCCATTGCTGATTCCATCTCTTTGAGGTAATAGATATTTTCTCCTATTTATTAATGACTTCACTAGAAAAAATTGGGTATATCTTCTCAAAGAAAAATCTCAATCATTTCAAGCTTTCAAAGATTTCAAGGCCCAAGTTGAAAAAAATTCCGATTTTTCAATTAAAACATTAAGAAGTGATCAAGGGCGTGAATATCTTTCCAATGAATTTGAGATGTTGTGTAGAGATATTGGCATACGGCATGAGTTGACAGTTAGACGTACACCGCAACAAAATGGTGTGAGTGAAAGGAAAAATAGAACGGTCATGGAAATGGCAAGATGCATGCTTAAAAAGAAAAAATTGCCATCAGAATTTTGGGCGGAAGTAGTCTCTTGTGCTGTTTATTTGATCAACAGATCTCCTACAAAAATTTTGAACAATCGTACACCTCATGAAGCATGGTATGGAAGCAAGCCTAGTGTTCAACACTTGAAGATTTTTGGAAGTGTTGCTGATGCACATATTCCGGATGTGATGAGAAATAAGCTTGATAATAAGGCCGAAAAATGCATTTTTATTGGGTATAGTGAAAAGTCCAAAGCCTATAAGCTATACAATCCGGAAACAAAGAAAATTGTGATTAATAGAGATGTAAAATTTGATGAAAATGCTTCTTTTCTTGATTCAAAACCAGTTGGTTCTTAAAATACAACAATTTTTCATGGTTTTCAAGGTGTAGAAATTAATGGTGATTTGTCTTCAACATGTCCCTCATCAAGTGAAGGATCCTCTCAAGGCCCTCCATCTTCTCATGGGAGGAAAACAAGAAGCTTGCAAGAACTCTATGAATCTACCAATGAAGTGAATCAAGACAACCCTGTCTTTTTTGCTTTCTTTGCAGGGGAAGATCCAATCTCTTATGAAGAAGCATGCAAAAAGGAAAAATGAAAGAAAGTAATGAATGAAGAAATTAATGCCATTGAAAAGAATGGTACATGGGAGTTAGCTCATCTACCACCAAACAAAAATTCCATTGGTGTGAAATGAGTTTTCAAGACAAAGATGAATCCCGATGGCTCCATCAACAAGTATAAAGCACGGCTTGTTGCAAAAGGTTACAAACAAAAAGAAGGGGAGGATTATAATGAGGTATTTGCTTCAATCTCTCGACTTGATCCCATTCGTTTGATAATTTCTCTTACTGCCCAAAATGATTGGAAGTTGTTCCAAATGGATATTAAATCCACTTTTTTGAATGGGATCCTTGAAAAAGAAATTTATGTTGAACAACCTCCTGGGTTTGTGAAAAATGGGGAAGAACACAAGGTGTATAAGCTTAACAAAGCTTTATATAGCTTGAAGCAATCCCCACGAGCTTGGTATAGCCGCATTAATTCATATTTTGAGAGAAATGGTTTTCAAAAGTGTCCTTATGAACACACACTCTATATCAAAAATGACTTGGAATGAGACTTCATGATTATGAATCTTTATGTTGATGACTTTATTTTTACCGGCAATAATCTGAAATTGTTGAATGATTTTAAAGTCTCAATGATGAAAGAATTTAAAATGACGGACTTGGGTGAGCTACATCATTTTTTGGGCATTGAAGTTCTTCAATCTAAAGAGGGAATTTTTATTTCTCAAGAAAGTTATGTTAGAAAAATTCTAGAAAAATTCAAGATTGAGCAAGCCAATCCCGTTTCAACACCATGCATCACCGGAATAAAATTAAGCAAAAATGGTGAAGGAAAGCTTGTTGATTCTACCATGTTTCGAAGTTTGGTTGGAAATTTGATGTACTTAACCGCTACAAGGCCGGATATAATGTTTGCGGTAAGTTTGGTTAGCCGATTCATAGAGAAACTACATTCAAGTCATTGGGAGGCTGCAAAAAGAATTTTGAGGTATGTGAAATGAACCATTGATTATGGTATTTTTTATCAAGCAAATGTTCCGGTTAAACTTGTTGGCTACACGGATAGTGACTTGGCGGGAAGTATTGATGATAGTAAGAGCACATCCGGTTATGTCTTTAATCTTGGAAGTGGTGCAATTTCATGGAGTTCAAAGAAGCAAGCTATTGTGGCTCTTTCTACAACGGAAGCGGAGTATATTGCTGCCTCACTTGCCGGTTGTCAAATCATTTGGTTGCAAGGTATTTTGGAAAATCTCAAGCACAAGCAAGAAGGGTCAACAACATTATTTTGTGACAATAGTTCAATTATCTCTATTGCAAAAGACCCAGTTCTACATGGAAGGACGAAACATATTTGCATCCGTTATCATTTCTTAAAGGAGCTTGTCAATAAAGGAATTATTCAAGTTGAATATTGCAAGACGGATGAACAAATGGCAGATTTATTCACAAAGCCTCTTGGTGGAATTTTATTTAAGAAGAATCTTGCAAAGTTGGGAATGAAAAGCAAATTTGGTTTACGGGAGGCATTGTTGGAAAAATAAACCAAATACATGAACTAACTCAAGTGTTGAATACATGAACCAACTCATGTGTGGAATACATGCACTATACCATTGGGAGATAAAACACTTGTGTTAAACTTATTATTTTATTTATTGTTTTGTAATTTGTGTCTTTCTAGAGTCATGTATCGGTGCCTATAAATACATGTTCTTAAGTTCTTTTGTAAGAAAGTACACATGGGGTGAATCATCCAAAAATTCAATCACAAGTGAAGAGCTATTCAAATCAATAGGTTGCTGCATATTAGGCCATCATAAAGAAATCCATATTCTCTTAAGACCACCTCCTTTTTTTTCCTCTTATTTTGTATTTCAATGCTAGTTCAGCAAAAACACTAAATTCATCAATTTTGGGTTTTAAAATCATTACCTACTCATTCCTAAAAGGAGAATCAATGAATCATGCTAGACTAGCATCAAAATTCCAACCTACCAAACGGTCCAAATCCATTAGTATACAGAAATCAACTTACCAACTGCACTTAATATACAACCAAAAACCAACAACCAGACCTACACAATAGTATAAACTCATTCACATTTATTTATCACCCAAAATATCACCAACCAGCAAAAGACATAAACTCTTCTAATAGTTCACTTATATAAGAATTAATAGAAAAAAATATAATTATGTGTGTATCTATATATGTGTGTTTGTGGCTCACAATAATGTGAGTAAATTACATGCCTTTTTCATAAATTTGTCATAATTATAGGGTCTCCCACTAACCTTATGACATCAGCCAAAAAAATTTTTTTGCTGATTTAAAATAATACCAGTTTTACCCTTGTTTTACTAATTATATCTAAACTTTTTATTATAAAGTTTTAAAATATCTTACTGAAAAATTATGAAATGACAATTTTATTAAGGGAAAAGTGCAAAAAATCCCCTTGAACTTTGATAAAATCTGCAACTAACCCCTTAAATTACCAAAAGTGCAAGAAACCCCCTAAACTATACACTTTTGTTGCAGTTTACTCCATCTAGCGAATTGTCGGCCAAATATTACCGTTAAAGACCCTATGTGATGTCACGTGATGTAAGTTCTAAGTTTATATAACCATAATACCCTTATGAATGTGAAAGGACAATAATGCCCTTTTTGTTACCCTCATACCCAAACACCTCGTAACAAACCATGTACTTGAAGAGACAAATGGATTGCAACTAATAGTCACAGTGAGCAAAATCCTTGAGGACGAGGGTTGGGGTTGGTGGGTGCGAAGGAGTAGTGAGGAGAGAGAGTGATGGTGGCATGAGAGGATCAGTTTCGGGCATTCAAGTGATGATTTAATGGTCCATATAATTGAATGGTGGTTGTGGTTGAGCTTGGAGGTGAAGAGGGACTGATTGAATATATATATATATATATATATATAGAGAGAGAGAGAGAGAGAGAGAGAGAGAATTGGTGATTGAAGAAAGCATCTGGGTTCTTAATTTTGAAACCCTTCATTTGATCGGTCACGCGCACAACCCATCATATCGGAATACCAATTGCCGGCCCAAACGCACAACCCATCTCGTCACAATCCCAAACCCAGTTGCAGTCGTCATCATGTCAAATCGGAATCGCGACTGGTTCACAGCACTACAGCTGAAATCGCCGTTCACTCAACCCAATCGCCATTGCAATCGGCCCACATCTCATCGACGCTATTTCAGTCCTTCACCGCTGCTTCACCACCGAATATCATCCCACCTCCGAACCAATTGCCGCAGTTCGTGGTTCTTTACCCGCTAATCATCCTTGCATCCTCGCTAATTGCGCCGCCGGGTTTGGATCGAATATGGTTTTAAGATCCTCTATTTTTTCTTTTTTGGTTCACTGTTGAGTTGTTAGAAGTGAGTTTGGATCGAATATGGTTTTGAGTTCATTTGGAGTATTGGGTCCTTACCGTCGTCCAAAGCCGTCGTGGTCATCAACATGTACAACTCTCCTGTCCGGTCTTTGACTCATAACCACCAATAGGGAATTAGAATTTGCTGACAAGCACTTTGCCGCTGCTGTCGATGGTGGGTTTTAATCGGTCGGTGAAGAATGAGGTGGCGGTTACGAAAGGGGTCTAGTAGAGGAAGGGTTTGGCGACAGTGAGGATGGTAGTGGTGGGTGGAGAACCAGGGCATTGATGGTTCCAAAATTGAGGAAGGAGGTGATGAGCAGAGCTACGTTTGGGTTCGGTGATGAACAGAGCTACGTTTAGGTTCAATGATGAACAGTGTTTTCTCTCTCCCTCTCTCTCACTCTGCAGAAAAATGAAGGCCCAAAATAAAGAGAGGTTGGTTAATTGAGGGTAATGTTGTCTTTGGCTTTTTCGACACCTTTTTGTTAGTTCAAGGGGTTAAATGCAACAATTTATTAGTTCAAGGGAATTTTTTGTAGTTCAAGGGAGATAGTTGCAACACCCCAATAGTTAAGGGGGTTTTTTTGCACTTTTCTCTTTTATTAATTTATTTTTTATTTTTTAAAATCAATCATTTTTTGGAGGCATGGCAACAAGATAACCCACAAGGTGGCAGAACTATCCAAAGCCTTGGGGGCCAATTTGTGCTCTAAATGATGTTTCGCACAAAGATGCAAGGAGTGTAATTTTTGAAAGAAAAAGAAGAGAAAACGTATAATTACTACATATGGGAGACAATACTCATTTAGCAATTATATGTATCAAAAATGTGTAAATTCTATCAAATGTCGAATTTGATGTGGTATATACAACACGTGTTGTAATACACCGAATCCTGACACACAAATGCAAAACGAGTTAGGTGTGTGTGTGTGTTTTTTTTTTCAATCCAATTTGTGAGGCTTCCATGAAACCCTAGAAAGGTCTCTGCCACATGCATTGATGACAAAATAAATAAATAAATAAATGGTTGCTTTCAGTCCCTTCAATCAAAGCCGGCCCTTTCATATAATTGCCACAAGGAAGAGTCAATTTTAAAGGCGAAGTGAAGTGAGTGAAGGGCTTTGAAAACGCTGTGTTTCTAAAAACTACCAGTCGTCTCATCCTCGTACTTGCAAAGAATGGTAATTAACATAAATTCTCTTACTTTCATGATGTACGCTCACCCTGGCTTGCAGTTGCCGGAAAAAGAAAATAAATTGGCAGAAAATTTGAAACAAGCTTATAAAGCTTCAAGGTTGGTTCTCAATGGTATAAATTTTGAAGTGAAACAATTTTATTAGAATTTTATTATTTTATAATTTTTAGATAGTTAATATTTTTTTTTTTTTTAATTTCCTTCTAGCATCAGATTCTTTATATTTTTAGTTTTGTTTCCTTGTATTTTTATTTTCCTTTAGAAATTAGTTTCCTTTATAGATTTAGGGTTTTATTTTATGTACTCTAGAGAGAAATTAATCAATTTTATCAACAAAATATCATATTCTTTGGTAAATTTTCTTTTAGTTTGTGGATTCAAACTACTTACCATGTGGATTCAAGACAACGCCATTCTATATGAACAAATTTATCGCTTTCGGTTACGTCACATTGTGACTCACATGATCAGTTATTTCAAGCCAGTCATTTCTTCTGAATAACACTAACTTTAAAAAAAATAACGTTTTTAATTTGAAGTTTCTAACACGAGATACAACTAAAATAAACTCTTTATTTCCATGATGTACAACCATTTTCTTGAGCAATTAAGAATGACCAAGACTATGTACCAATTAAGTCACCATGCAATGTAAAAAAAAAAAAGGTAAAATGCAAGAAACCCCCCTGGACTATGGGGAAATCTGCAAGAAACCCCTTGAACTTCAAAAAATGCAAGAAACCCCTGAGCTATGCAAAATTATTGCAGATCACCTCATCCATCCACAATCCGTGATATATGACCGTTAAACCAATTAAGTCACCATGCAATGTAAAAAAAAAAAAAAAAAAGGGTAAAATGCAAGAAACCCCCCTGGACTATGGGGAAATCTGCAAAAAACCCCCCCTAAACTTCAAAAAATGCAAGAAACCCCCTGAGCTATGCAAAATTATTGCAGATCACCCCATCCATCCACAGTCCGTGATATATGACCGTTAAAATTGGTTTCTTAAATTTTAATGACCATATTACCCATAGAAGCATGAAAGGACAATAATGCCCTTAATTTCCAACTGTTAAACCCAAACCAACCCAAACAAACCTTTAACAAAATTTTCCCAAATAGACAACTCTACAACTACTAGGGTTTGTCTTCGTTTTTAATCAGCTGTGCATCTTGGTGATTTTGGTGGTCAGAAACAAGATAACATCATTAAAGAAGAAGATGATGATAGGAGGCTGGTAAAGTGTTGGTAGTCATCATTTAAACGGATTTTTAGCGTCACATCAATTTTGGGTTCTCATACTTTCTCCCAATTTCTCTCTCTAGCATAATTTTCTCCATCTACAGATATATATATATATATATATATGAATAGACCCGTAATGCAGTTTTGTTGCCAAAAAAAATGGTAACTCCAGTTCTATTGCAAGGAAAAAAAGAAATAAAAATGGTAATCCAAACCATATATATAGTAATCCAGAAAAACTGAAAATAAAATTATATATATGGTAGTAAATAATATACAAGGAAAGGAAAGATACTTCCCAACCAGAGAGCAATCTGCTTTTTTTATCCAAAAATGCCGGTTGCAGACCCGTGGATACTTGGGGCCGAAGAGGGATCTTCTCTAAAGGCACTCGCGCTAATCTGCAGCTAGCCTCGCAGGTGACTCGAGATCAGCACGGTGAGCCCATGCAAGGAGAACCCGAAGTTCACCGGAAGTGAACGAGGTTGCAGTGGTGGCCCATTAGCCGGAGTCTGCAATGGAGTAAAAGAGAGAACATTTATCTCTTCGATGTGCTGTCGATCTCCCATTGGCAGTTGACATTTTTGTTGCCACATAAGCAAGTTAATACTAACAATGCTTCAAATGGTGCCGTTTCATTGTAAGGGCAAAAATGTCCTTTATCTTTTTCGGTGACCTGATGGGGTAATATGTAACAAAATGAAAGTTCAGGGAGTTTTTTGTAATCCAGGGGGATTAATTGCAAAACCTCAATAGTTTAGGGGGGTTTCTTGCATTTTACCCAAAAAAAAATTCTTCAAGTAGCAAAGGAAAACGTGCTATACAAGTAAAAGCTGAATGATATGTTTAAATACGCATTAAATACTGATCAAACAAATTAAAAAGAATTATTCTACTTCGTCTGGCATTTTATATGGAACGATCTCAAGAATTTTGGATCTACTTAAGAGCAACCCAGCGCATGGGTTTTTTTTCCCATTCTACACTTTATATAAAATGTATAGCCACATCAGCAACTTTATGTAAAGTGTACAGCCACATCAGTAATTGATTGTACACTTATTTTGAAAGCTCCAAATTCCTATTGTGTACTCATTTTTTCATTGTACACTTTATTATATTATTATTTTTAAAATAATAAAATAAATTTTTTTATTATTATTTTTTTTTCCAATAGTTTTATTCTCAAAGTATAATACTAATGGCTATAATTGTTTACTCTGATTCAGATACAAGATTTTAAATATATATATATATATATATATATATTAAAAAACAATAATATTACATATATATATATATATATATAAAAATATAAAATAAAAAAAAGTGCATTACATAACTTTCTACAAATAAAATAAAACAATACAACTTAGGAAAAAAAAATACATTAATACTTCCACACATGAAAAAAAAAATATAGTAACATTACAATTAATTGCCCCTTTTTGCATAACGTGCCATAATTTCATTTTGTCGATCCTCGATTCATGCATTCGTCGCCGGTGTTGCAGCATCATTTGGATTTTTTTCCATCATTTGTCTTTCCCAAAGAACTTGCTCCCGCTTAATCTTTATCATCTTCATTTCTCTTTGCGCCTCAAGCTCTTTTAATTTCATTTCTTTTTGCAGCTCAAGCTCCAATCGCCGTGTCCGTTCTTGCTCCATGCCCAAATTGAATTTCGATTTCATTTTTAAAGTACGAGATTCGAGTGCTAAGTTATCCATCAACTTATTTTGCTCAGCAAATCTTTGAAATGATGTAAGAAATAAGTCATTTTGTACCTTATCTTTACTTTTACGACCCTTCTTGGCAGTTTTTTGTCCAATAGGTCGTGAAGTGTCACGTGAACTTTCGTCAATGGCGGGTGAGTCATCATCGCCAAGGTTTACCGACCGAACCTGGTGTTGATACTGCAGGAGTTGACTGAGTAGATGAATTAGTTGGGATTGAATCTGGTGTTGATGGAACTGTTTCGTAACAATCTCCAGGCTCATTCATATCAAGATCTATAACTCTCTTATTTGTGTTTGGTGTTTATTGTTTTTTCATTGTATTGCAATTTTGGAGCCATTTTGAAGATTTCCGAAGAAAATTCCAACAGTGCTCCAACTTAAATGGCTCCCCTTCTTCATCTTCATACAGTGCTTTTGTTGCCATGTGCTATAAAAATTAAACAAAAACTATATTTAGATAGATTGTCAATTAAAATAAATATTTATTTTTAAGGAAATTTAGACAGTAAGAAATTTATTACAAAGTAAGAAACTTACGACATCTTCAACGTCGTATCAACTTCGACATTGGTTTTGGATCTGTTGGTGGTATCCACTAAATTTGCTGACTACTCGCTTAATTATTGTGAATCGATTCGACAAACCTGACTGTTGTCGGTTCTTCTCCATGTCGCCCATTTGGCGTTTGAAATCAGCATGGATACGTCCCCAATATGTGCCACTTTGTTGATCTGCACTTGTTATTGGATTTTCCCCAATATTAACCCACGCTTTGCATAACGCTTCATCTTCTTGAGTGGACCAATTTTTCCTATCTTTCTTTGAATTAGACATGGATTGAGAAGGTTCAGATTGAGATGTATATTGGGAAGGAGGTCGAGATTGGATAGGAGGTGGGTATTGGGGAGGAAATGGGTATTGAGAATGAGATTGGTATTGGGAAGAAGGTAAGTATTGAGAAAGAGATTGGTATTGGGAAGAAGGTAAGTATTGGGGATGAGATTGGTATAAGGAATGTGGTGGGTTTTGGAAAGGAGAGAATTGAGATTGAGATAGGTTTTCGGATTGGTAAAATCCTGAAGAGTAAAAATCATAATTGAATTGTGGTTGTACTTCAGAGTTTTGCAATAGGGGTAATGGAGGTCGTTGATCCATGGAGTGTTCAAAGAAGAAAATTTCGTCAGAAAAAATTGAAAGGAAGATTGAGAAAGAGAAAGATAACTAACTGATAAATGATGAAATTTTTTTATAGAAATGTAGTGGTATTTAGAGAGAATATGTAATATTACAAACTGCTATATTTTATTTGTTTTTTCTCAACAGCTATATTATGTTTGTCTTTTTCCTAACGACTATATTTTGTTTGTCTTATTCTAACGGCTATATTATGTTTGTCTTTTTCCTAACGGATTTATTCTGTTTGTGCAAATTAAATGACTCTTTTTATTTATTTAGAAAAAATAACTTTTTTCAATTAATTAAAATTTGACTATCTTTACATTAATTTATTAATCCAATACACATACAATATTTATTTTACACATCATCACACAATATCACTTTTTCATTTTATATTATTATCACACACAAAGTCCTACACAATGACCCACCACGCCTGTTGCGTCGACAACGCACTGCCAGGCTCTACTCCATTCTTTAGTTGTGGAGTATGGAGTGTGTAATATTGCATGGCCCCACTTGTGTGTAATGTGCGTAGGAAAGCAATTGTAAACTATATCTCAACATGTGTACACTATAAGCTCGCGCTGGGGTTGCTCTAAATCTATACAAGTTTGATTGATGAACCAACTAATTGTAAGAATAATGGTTTGGTCAGATTTTCTAATTAATTGCATAGATTTATAAGAAGTTGGTAAATCTGGAAATTTACTTGAATCTAGACAAGTTGATTGATGGACCCATTAATTATAAAAATAGAGGTCTGGTCAGATTATTTAATTAATTGCATTGATTAATAAGAGGTTGGTTTCCATTAAGGGTTTTAGGTTACTTATGAAGTAGGAGATAGTTCATACTTTTTACAGATGGCTATTATGAATACATATCACTTTTTTTATTATAGTCAATTTTAGTCCCGTTAAAATATATATATATATATATATTACTATTATTAAAATTAGTTTATCCAAAAAAATATTAACTTATTCCATTGACAATTCATGAACCTGCCCTTGAATCCTAGCATCAACATGGAAGCTTTCATTAGCTTTATTTGAGCATCAGTTTGCCAAACAGCCCCACACCTTTGCTTTTACATAATTTCCACCACAAACACGCTTATTCCCACTAAGATAATTTTCTATTATGCTAATAGCGTATGCACATCTTGTACATCAATTAATAATGATACAGAGTGTATATATTATCTATATCAATTAATAATGATACAGAGTTCAAAAGTCGAACACATTCGATTAAAATTAATTATACGAGTAAGGAATAACGTTATCATAACGATGTCATGATTATATCATTTCTATTCACATAAAATAGTTGAATATATCTTAATTTTGGAGTAATTATTATTCTTTTCCAATAAGATGACTAAGCATTATTTGTAATAAACATGGAAAACTTGGCAAGCTTGGCAATAAAATCGATCCATAGGGCCACATTGGGACCAGTCATCTGCAGCACATGTTCTACTCGTCAAAAAAAAAAAAAAAAAAAAAAAAATTCCAACATTTCACTTTTGAATGTTCCAAAATAATTATCCCATTCTAAAATAATATTCTTAATTTATCCTCATTTTTTTCAAGTTATAAAAGAAAAAGATTGACCCAGTACCACTATAATAAAAATTAAAAAATAATAATAAAAACTACACATTTTTTAAAAATTAAATTCTTAAAAAGAACAATTTTTTTGTGGGCCCGAAGGAGTATTTATTAGCATTTGGTAACCTAGCTCAATAAATATTTAGATGAGCTTCATTTTCTCATTAACAAACAAAATTTCTCTCTCTCTCTCATGGATAGTACCAAGCAACCACTTCTAACCACCATAGAAGATGACCATTACCCAGATCATACAGAGAGCCCTCCGAGTGCATCAGAACCTTCTCTCACTTCATCCTTCGCCGCTGATGAAGCCGACATCAAACCCGTCACCGGAGTTCAAGATTTCATCAGAGAATTTGCTGTCGAGTCAAAAAACCTCTGGTGCCTAGCTGGTCCGGCCATCTTCACATCCATTTGCCGATACTCTCTAGGTGCCGTAACTCAACTCCTCGCCGGCCATGTCGGAACCATTGAACTCGCTGCCGTCTCAGTTGAAAACTCCGTCATTGCCGGATTCTCTTTCGGCCTCTTGGTACAATATCCAAGTTCTAACACACCCTTCAGAATTATATTTTATAAAAAAAATATAAATAATTAAGTTACACATTCTCTAACAACTTAAAATATACACAATAATATATTAACGTTTAAATTTTTGTTTCAAACAGTTGGGGATGGGAAGTGCACTAGAGACGCTTTGTGGACAAGCATTCAGAGCTGGACAGCTGGATATGCTAGGGATCTACATGCAAAGATCATGGGTCATTCTCAACGCCACAGCCCTAATAATCATGTTTTTATATATATTCGCAGCTCCGATTTTGATACTCATCGGACAGCCAGCTGATATATCAAAAGCGGCGGGGAGATTCGCGGTGTGGATGATTCCACAGCTCTTTGCGTACGCGATGAACTTTCCGCTCGCCAAATTCTTACAGGCGCAGAGCAAGTTCGTGGCGTTGGCCGTGATAGCCGCGGCGGCGCTGGTGCTGCACTGCTTCTTCAGTTGGTTGTTGATGCTGAAGCTGGGGTGGGGGCTGGTGGGTGCGGCGGTGGTGCTGAACTCGTCGTGGTGGTTCATAGTGGCGGCTCAGCTGCTGTAAGTGTTCAGTGGGTCGTGTGGGGGAGCTTGGAGTGGGTTTTCATGGAAGGCCTTTCAGAACATCTGGGGATTTGTTAGGTTGTCCATTGCATCTGCTGTAATGCTCTGGTGAGACTCCTAAACCAATTGTTCAGACAACCATTTTCATTTGACTAGATTGGACGACGAGGTTAGGTGTTAGAGAACATATTAGAAACAAATAAGCGTTTGGGCAACCATTTTTACAACAAATAATTATTAACGTGGTGTCTTGCCTTTGGTGACACGCCCTATTTTAGTATTTTATTACAAATATTTTTGGGCCCATATGTATAAGGACGGATCTAAAAATTCATCTAAGGGAAGAAAATTTTGTATCGAGAAATATTTTCATAATTTTAGTGAAGGCAATTTTAAAACTTTTTATGAATATAAATATAAAAAAATACAAATTTAAAGGGGTAAAATACAATAAACCCATTCTACATCAGTGCCTACTACATATGCAACAACATCCATCATTTAAAGATTAAAAAAAAAAAGTAACCATAGGATCGGACCAGCCAGCTCAGTAATTTTAATTGACTAGAGACTGATATTATCCTCATAAATATTAATAAATATCATTTGCACTTAAAAAAATAAAAAATTGAAATTATCTAACATCCTAAGGGCTAAAGGCTTCCCATCAACATCAACAATTGAGGTGCTCTTATTCGGTTGACTTTTTGGCTCACATAATATAATTACTCTGAATGTGTAACACGATTAACTTTTAGAATAATATTATTCAGACCTAACAACCTAATATCCTATTCAATAAATTCAAAAAATTAAAAATCCCGAGACAGCATAGGGATTAAACATGTTACATTCCCTGATCACATTATCAAAATAAAGTTTTAGAAAAAACTATAGCCTAGCTGGTTCAAAACTTTCCTAAAGCATTGTTTCGGAAAATATATATATATATATATATATTTATTTATTTGATTAGACTCTTAAATGGAGTATATATATATATATATATATATATATATATGTATATATATATATAATGTCTGGGTCCATTTTAGAGTCTAATCAAAAAAAATTCATGGGGGTATGGCACTTCACATAAAGTTGTTTCACGTGGCTGTGTACCTGCAGCTATGTGGTTTTGTAATGATTTCTAATCCATGCAGCAGACACCGTGACAATGAATTTAATAAATGCGCTCCCACTCATTTATTATGCCTTGCTTAGATTTTTAATAGGGTAAAGGTAGAAACCGTCCTAAAATAGTAACTCTTTTATTTTATATTATCTACATAAAATTTTTTAAATTATCACATTTTGTTATAAAATATTTAAATTTTTTTTAATTAAATGACTATAATAGCTTTTTTTTATTCAATTGCACTTATAAATTTTTCTTATTGAAATAAACTAAGAAAAATATTTATACTAATTTAATGACATATCCTTCATAAAATTTGAATAAATTTACTTTTAATTTTTTAATTAATCATTTAAATAAAAATCTTAAGTAGAAAATTGTAAAAAAATTTAAGTAATTTCTTAATTTTTCATGAATATATTGCATGAAAAAAGATATTTTTTATTTAACTAATTAATTTTCATTTTTTAAATATATTGTATGAAAAAGAAAATATTTATTTTTAAGTTAAAAAAGTTTAAATTGAGTATAATAAGTTTTATTATAAATAGTACAATTTTAATAATAAGTTAATCATTTTAGAAAATGGTAATTAAAATCTTTTTTTTTTTCATTTTTATGATAAATTTGATACTAACAATAAAATTAAGGTAATTGGTATAATTAATATTTAGATAAGAGAAATTATAATAAAAATAGTTTATTAAAGAATGACAAATTTAATAAGAAAGGATAAAATAGTCTTTTGTGATGAGTTTGTCTTTAATTACAACAAATTAATAGTTCAAGAGGCATTTTGTAGTTCATGGGAGTTATTTGCAAAAAGACAATAGTTCAAGAGATTTTTTTACACTTTACCTTTTTTAATACATTTATTTCAAAATTTTGAAGCTTAGAATTTTGGTATTTTATGGCACTTATTCTCTTAGAAAAAGAATTGGGTCCATTTTAAGGTCTATCTAATAAATTTCATGGGGGCATAATTGAAAGACCAGAAAGTGGATTGGGCCATCTTTGGGCCGGTCCACTCAGTCCAGAGCATCATTGGGCTGCCTCCAAGCCCAATCCCCTCAGCATCAAAAAGGGGCCTTCCATTCACTGCGGCCCAAAGATAAGATCCAATAAAGGTAGGCCCAGGTTTGAGAGTTTTGGGAGTGTTCCTAGGGCAAATGTATACTTCTATAAATAAAAGTTAGAGAAATGAAAAAAGGAGATTGTGTGAAGTGTAAGAGAATAGTTTCCTAATACAGATCACGATATCTTGCATCTTCAATAATATAATAGATGTTTTCTGTACCCTACATGTATGGTATCACATGGTTGTGTAATAATTTTTTAAGATAACTTATTATAATCACGTAACACTTTGGGTTATATATAGATATGTAGACCTATTTTTAATTAACTGCTTTCAAAATTTTGCAGCTTAGAATTTTGGTATTTTATAGCACTGATTCTCTTTGCCAGATATCTAAAGAATGCAGAAGTTTCTGTGGATGCCTTATCCATATGGTGAGCAGATATACATACATACATATATATATATATACACACTCACACACACACAATCTAAAGTTTTATGCAATGCTGAATTTACAGCATGAACATATTGGGATGGACAATCATGGTAGCTTTTGGATTCAATGCAGCCACAAGGTTGTGTAGCAAAATCAAACCTCCTTCAATCTTAACTTTTTATAACTAAGAAAATAACAAAAGAAATGTGAAATTTGATTGAATGTAATGTACTTCATGCAGTGTGAGAGTGTCAAATGAACTAGGGGTAGCACATCCAAGAACCGCAAAATTCACCATAGTGGTGGTCTCAGTAACCGCAATTCTATTTGGTCTCTTGCTCGCGCTCATTCTCATCATCAACAAAAACCGGTACCCAGCTTTATTTTCAAATAATGCAGAAGTAAAACAACTTGTATTCGAGCTCACGCAATTGCTAGCAGCCAGCATTGTCATCAACAATATTCAGCCTGCTCTTTCTGGTATTTATTAGGGTTTCATTTGTAGTGGCTTGTCCAAATAGCTGAACCATTTTTCGATTATCGGAGTGTCTAAAGTGAAAGTATTGTTGCAGGAGTGGCAATAGGGGCAGGATGGCAAGCCATTGTTGCGTATGTGAACATTGGCTGCTACTATCTATTCGGTATTCCTTTAGGTCTTTTAACTGGATACAAGTTCGGCATGGGTGTCAAGGTATAAGTCATACACTGCTAAACTCCAGATATTTTTTTTTTTTCAATAACCGGGAATCTATCCTAAAACCTGATACTTCACAGGGCACTGGGGCCTAAACTCCGGATTTCAAAATGCTTCCTATAAATTGTTTATGGTTGATAATTTTCAGGGGATATGGTATGGGATGCTGTCAGGTACAGTCCTACAGACCTGCTTCTTGTTCGGGATGATTTATAGAACAAACTGGAATAAAGAGGCAAGTACATAAAAGCAAACTTCATATATGGTAGTTTACACAAGCTAGTCACCATAACCATATACTACCTCTGTCCCACTTTAAATGTCGGTTTCGGAACCGTGACTCACAACTGGGATAGAGGGAGTATATCCAAACATTTAAAGTGGGACAGAAGAAGCATATCCAAACAACTGATGAGATTAATTATTTCAATAAACTATGATTAACGCTAATTGTGAAATGCAATGATTTATTTACTAAAGTAACACTTTTAAACTGTTGCCAAATGCAGGCTTCTATAGCTGGAGACAGAATTAAACAATGGAGAGGTGAATCAGATTCTCAAAACGTTGAAGAAATTTGAGAAAGTGCGCAGAGAAGAACTATTCAAATCAATGGGATTCATGTTATGCCATCATAAAGAAATCAAAATTCTCTTAATTAATACTGCCTCATTTTTTTTTTTTTTTCCTCTTCATTTGCATTTCACTGGTAGTTCAACTCTAGTTGGAAAGCTCTAAATTCATAGTTTCCACAAATCAATTTTGGGGTATGAAATAGTCAAGTACGACAAATGTAATATCAATGAATCACAATCCAAGGGATTGGCCTAATTCGAAAAGATTTGGACTTTAGTGCCTTATGAAGTATCAGGTCTCATGATCAATTCCTCTAAGTACAAATTATAATTTCTTAGGAGCCATACACGCAGATATGTTCGAGCTTTACTTGATCTGTGTGGACGCCTTGCACGAATCCAGTGGATTAGTCAGATAATTCTAATCCCGAACATCCGATTATCAAAAAAATATATATCACAATAGTAACTCATTTTTTTAACCAAGTTAAGCTATTTAATTTGAATCACCACCAGCAAATGACATAAATTAAAAGGACAAGGGAAATCAATTTTAACAACATAACCTTTTAACAATGGACATGTGCACCATGTGTAGTTAATGTTAAAACTGACCCATCACACCGTTAAAAACAATTTACGACGCACACTGAGAGCTGTTAATAGATGCAATCCTTTAACAAGGTGTAAAGCACTTCGTGAAAAACTTTTTTTTTTTTAATGGTTTAGGTTTGGTGCTCGCTCTCAACAGTAAAAGAAAAGAAATGATATAACGTGGGAAATAGCGAAATGGCTGGTCAATTCATGTGCATTTTTCGGTTTTGATGAATTATTAATTAATTGACATACAAATAAAAAGTTAAATAAAATTGACCCCGTACGTGTACTTACCTGTTAACTACTAATGAGTCCAGAGCACTATAATAATTTTTCTATACGTATGACTTTTGTACGTGTACTTAACTGGTGAAGCACATGCAATACCGGCCTATATATATAATCTGAAGAAACATCTTCCAAAGACATAGTTAAATCGGGAAAGTAGACAAGACATGGTACCAATAATTGATGAAGAACATCTTTACTTTCCGACCATGATCAAAGCTGACTCAAATAATAATAAAAGTTATACCACAAAGATGTCATAATGTGTTTTGCCTGGTGTTTATTAGTAGCCATTGTATTTACTCCCATTCCAACAATGTGTTACCACTAATATGATAAATGCTCACATACATTATTATGTATACTTTAAAAAAAAAAAAAATTAATTGAAGTGTGTGATGGAATGAAAATTTTCCATCAGGACTATGTAGTAATTAGTAACAAACGTGGAGATAATCAAATCCATAGGCCCACATTCGAGCTGGTCATCAAATAAATTAAGCATGTGTATTATTTATAGTAACGTCAATAATTATTTAAATGAGCAACAGCTATCCAGACACATCTCATTTTCTCACTTAACAAACAAAATCTCTCTCTCATGGATGGTGCTAAGCAACCACTTCTATCCATCATAGACGATGACCATTACCTAGATCATCCGGAGAGCCGTCTGGGAGCAACAGAACCTTCTTTCCCTTCACCCACCCCCGCTGATGAAGCCGACATCAACGGAGTTCAAGATTTCATCAGAGAATTTGTTACAGAGTCCAAAAAGCTATGGTACCTAGCCGGTCCGGCCATCTTCACATCCATTTGCCAATACTCTCTCGGCGCCGTAACTCAAGTCCTCGCCGGCCATGTCGGAACCATCGAACTTGCTGCCGTCTCCGTTGAAAACTCCGTCATTGCCGGATTCTCTTTCGGCATCATGGTACAATATCTAACACACCCTTTACAATGTTTGTTATAGTATTCAATACATTAATAATTAAGTTACACGCTCTCTAACAACTTATAATAGACAATAATTAACGTTAAAGTTGTTGTTTCAAACAGTTGGGGATGGGAAGTGCACTAGAAACGCTTTGTGGACAAGCTTTCGGAGCTGGGCAGCTCGATATGCTAGGGATCTACATGCAAAGATCATGGATCATTCTCACCTCCACAGCGCTAGTGATCATGTTTCTATACATATTCTCAGCTCCGGTTTTGATACTCATCGGCCAGACAGCCGAGATATCAAATGCAACGGGGACATTCGCGGTGTGGATGATTCCACAGCTCTTTGCATACGCGATGATCTTTCCGCTCGCCAAGTTCTTGCAGGCGCAGAGCAAGTTCATGGTGATGGCGGTGATATCCGCGGTGGCACTGGTTCTGCACTGCTTCTTCAGCTGGTTACTGATGCTGAAGCTGGGGTGGGGGCTGGCAGGAGCAGCGGTGGTGCTGAACGCGTCGTGGTGGTTCATAGTGGCGGCTCAGCTGCTGTATGTGTTCAGTGGGTCGTGTGGTGGAGCTTGGAGTGGGTTTTCATGGAAGGCCTTTCAGAACCTCTGGGGATTTGTTAGGTTGTCCCTTGCATCTGCTGTAATGCTATGGTGAGACTCCTGAACCCTAAACCAATTGTTTGGAGCATGAATTGGAGTTTTGGGTTTGGGATCGGTAGAAGTTTAATTTAAAATTTGTATTAAATTTTTTTCAATCTCAAATTCAAAAATCAATTCGGTACGACCAAACATAACAAAATGTACAATTTATTTATTTATTTTTTTATTAGGATGATAGGGTTTGGTTAGGTGTTAGGATATACCTGCTCTCTTGTGGAACAAATTTAGAAACAAATAGATGTGGCCAACATGTTTTCAACTATTTCTCCAAACATATGCAACACCAACATCCATTATTTAAAGACAATAATGAGATCAAGTGCTCACCCATTACCAAGAGCATTTAGCTTGGCCGTGTATCTTTTCTATTCTCAAAGAAGAAGGGAGGAGCATTCGATTCCGAATCTAAAGTATTGGATATGCACGTCATATTACACACACACACAAAAGAAATAAAAAAATAAAAATAAAATAAAAATAAAAAATGGAACAGAAAAAGGTTTGGGTCCATTTTAAGGTCTATCCAATAAATTTCATGGGGCATAGTTGATGCCTTTCTGCACCCTACATGGATGGTATCACATGGTTGTGTAGTAATTTTTAAAGATAACTTATTATAATCACCAAACACTTTGGGTTAGATATGTTGACCTATTTTTTAATTAACTGCTGCTTTCAAAATTTTGCAGCCTAGAATATTGGTATTTTATGGCACTTATTCTCTTCGCCGGATATCTAAAGAATGCAGAAGTTTCTGTGGACGCCTTATCCATATGGTGAGCAGATATACACATGATATATATATACACACAATCTAGGTTGGTTATAGCAGAAACTAGTACAAGCTTCACAATAACATTGCTTATGTTTTTATGCTTTGCTGAATTTGCAGCATGAACATACTGGGATGGACAATCATGGTAGCTTTTGGATTCAATGCAGCCTCAAGGTTGTGTAGCAAAAACAAACCTCCTTCAATCTTATAAATTCTATAACTAAGAAAACAACAGAAAAAATGTGAAATTTGATTAAAATATGCAGTGTGAGAGTGTCGAATGAACTAGGGGCGGCACATCCAAGAACAGCGAAATTCTCTGTGGTGGTGGTCTCAGTAACCGCGGTTCTGTTTGGTCTCTTGCTCGCGCTCATTCTCATCATCAACCAAAAGCAGTACCCAGATTTGTTTTCAAATAATGCAGAAGTAAAACAACTTGTATTCGAGCTCACGCCATTTCTAGGAGCCAGCATTGTCATTAACAATATTCAGCCTGCTCTTTCTGGTATTTATCGGTGTTTCATCTGTAGCTGTTTCTGCAAATAGCAGAACTATACTTCGATTCTCTAAATATCTCAAGTAATCTTCTTCATACTGCATTTTTGGGGATATAGGCAACAGACTTATAAGCAAACATATTGTTACAGGAGTGGCAATAGGGGCAGGATGGCAAGCCATTGTTGCATATCTGAACATTGGATGCTACTATCTATTCGGTATTCCTTTGGGTCTCCTAACCGGGTACAAGTTTGGCATGGGTGTCAAGGTACAAGTAATACCGTGCTAAACTCCAAATTTCAAAATGCTAATGCTACATATTAATCAAAATGCTTCCAATTAACTGTTTATTGTTGATCATTTTTCAGGGGATATGGTATGGAATGCTGTCAGGAACAATCCTACAGACCTGCTTCTTGTTCTGGATGATTTATAGAACAAACTGGAATAAAGAGGCAAGTACATAAAAGCAAACTTCATATATAGTTTACACAAGCTAGTCACCATAACCATATATCCAAACAACTGGATGATATTACTTCAATAATCTAAACTAAAGTAACACTTTTAAAACTGTTGCAATTGCAGGCTTCTATAGCTGGAGACAGAATTAAACAATGGAGTGGCAAATCAGATGCCAAAAAGGAAGGTGAAGAAATTTGAACCGAGACCAGAAAGTGCAGGGTGAATTAATCATCCAACACTCAATCGCAAGTGAAGAACTATTCAAATCAATGGGTTTCATATAATGCCAACAAAAAGAAATCCATATTCTCTTATTACTGCCTCGTTTTTTTCCTCTTAATTTGCATTTCACTGCTAGTTCAGCTCTAGTTGAAAAGCTCTAAATTCGTAGTTCCATAATATTCACACATCAATTTTGGGGTTTAAAATCATTAGGGCTAGATTCCCATCCAATTCCAACCCTACCAAATCCAATAGGATACATAATAGTACAAACTCATTCACATATATTTATCACCTAAAATATCACCACCAGCAAGTGACATAAATTACACATATGCAAAAGATCCAAAAAAGGACACATTGATTTCCCACATTAACTACAGGAAAACCATACATGGACCAGAACCTAAGCATTGCAACAGAAGTTTTCACCAGCAAGTGACATAAATCAACTTACCAAGTGACATTTATTTTATTTTTTTTATTTTATATTGGTGGGGAAGAGAAGAAACTCTTCATTGTAAGGCCTTTATTTTATTTACTTTTTTGGTGGGGCACCAACGCATGCTGTTTTACTCCCTTAAAACTATTTTTTTTCTTCCCTTTTTGGGATATCACTATTAAACACCACCAAAAACAAAAACAAAAACAGTGGAGGGTGGAGGGGGGAGATCAAACTGTGGAAAATCATAAAGTCAATTTCCTTTCTCCCAAATGAAGTGCAACTCTGCAAGGGAGTCGGATTTTGTATTTGTAAAGTTTATATAAGTATCATTTTGGTTGTGTTTCCATTATTGAATAAATTCATGTTTTTCATTTTGATTACTTTTGCTTATTGAAAGAAATGATGTATAATTTTATAAAGCTGGAATTGAAGTAGGACAATTTTAATGCGAAAATTAGAAAAAGGATTAAGTTAACGAAGTAGGTACTAGGACAATAGTACATTTCAGGAGTTTGAAGGATCAGTGCACTAGTTAAGACTTAAGAGGGCTTACAGTTAGGCAAATGACACAAATGCCTCACATCATACCCAATTCCTAATTGGTAAGAAGGGTGGGGGTGGCCCTGCATGCTCCCCCTTTAAACTTGCCCCTACCCTTGGATGAAAATAATCTCTGTAACAGATCATACCCTAATTGTAATTGGTAATTGCAATAGATAAAAAATAAGTGGCCTATGTTTACCTTCATCTAGTCTCCAAGTATGTAGCAAATGTAAAGCACCAAACCACTGGAAGTCTGGAACCCCATTGGGATCTACATTTAACCTTACTTTCATGCCCTCCAACCCCCACAAATATGCAGGGTATTTATCAGTGAAGATTTAAGCTCCATGAATACCCTATGATCAATGCGAGAAAATGCATCAAGATTGATCATATCGTCAAACATTAGTCTGATATGTTCTACATATTCCGTGTGACCAAGTCATACCACTTCAAAGTTCAAAGGCAAAGTTTCAAGAAAAATCCAAAAGGAAAGGTTTTATGACCATTAAATTCCTCTAAGGAATTATATATTTCACAAGTCGTTATTAAGTCTAGCACTGATCATTAGTTCAGAGAACTTCAGTTTTGCAACTTATATTGAACCTTTAGTTTGGTCATATCTCATTAATCTTACCTTGAAGTGCAATCTAATCATTCCATGAGAACCCAAAAATGAGAGTTAATTTAGTTCAAAATAGCGACAGGACTTACTTTTTCTCAATGAAGAAAATTTAGCAATACACTTAACTAGGATTACTTCCTTTGTATTTATCACCTTGTTCAATGTTGTCACAAGTTTGACAGCTAGTCGCAAAAATGAATGCCTAAATGCTTACACGAACTAGAATACGAACTAGAATCAAGTCTAGTAGTAGTCAGCATAATTACATGCCACGACTGTTCAAAATGCTAGAAGAAACTATTCATTAAAGAACTTCGGAATTCTACTAACAACTAATACTCAATGACAGATCAATTTTGGTTTAGAAAACTTAGATTCTAGTTCCAATATATTCCATGCATCATAAGATCAATGGACAGTAGTGAATCCAGTATTAAATGCAGCATTTAGCAAATTAGGCCACACCGAGACTCATCAGTCCACTAAAGCCACTGAATCAAATATAACAACAAACAAATTCTACACGATATCATTACTTTGTTTCTCACATAAGCTACTCAAATTGAATAATCAATCACAACCCACACGATAAAATCCGAAATAAATTGAAAATAGCAATACTCATAATAACATCAACGCTTAAAGAAAATAATTAAAAACCATTATGCATAATTGAAAATATCCAAATTAAACTATAGTAAGATTATAAGAAAATTAAGTCAACAAGTTCAAAAGTTTAAATAGCTCAGATCTAACATTATCCCGAAAAGGGGACGAACCTAAGCGGTGAGGATGACGGCACCACCGGCCTCCTTAATCTTCTTCTCGGCGATCTTCGACACGAGCTTGGCCTTGACGACGATCGGCTGAGAGGTGGACAAAACGCCCTTGCCCAACACCTTGAAGTACCCAAACTGCGTGACATCGATCATGGGGGCTTTGTCCTGAGAGGCCTTGTCCTTGATGTCGTTAGGGACGAGTGACCAGAGCTTGTCGATGTTAACGATGGGACGGTAGAACTTGTTCCGGAGCTTGTGGAAGTACCTCATGCCCACTTTCCCGAAGTAGCCAGGATGGTACTTGTCGAAGAGGATGCGGTGGTGGTGCATTCCTCCGGCGTTACCACGGCCGCCGGGATGCTTCCTGTGCTTGCCGATGCGGCCGTGCCCGGCGCTCACGTGACCTCTTTTCTTCCGGTTCTTCTTGAAGCGAGTCGTCATGGCTGCTCTTTCTCTCCTCTTTCTCTCTCTAGGTCTCGGAGGCTGGGTAGAGAAATGAAGAAGGATGCTAGGGTTTGGGGGTGTTTATGGACAGGCATTGGGCTGGGGTGTGCTTTTTTCTGTTTACAATTTTGCCCTCTGGAATTTGTTTTTACTATTAGAGGCACGCCCAAATGGATATATAGAGAGAGAGAGAGAGTGAGAGTGAGAGAGTGTAGCGTAAATCCAACCCGAATTTGATCTCTTTCTTCACGGTTTGATCCGATCTGATTTCAAATAGGGTGGGGAACATTTTAGACCTTTTTATCACTTAAGTAACACCGCCTAACCTAATTCTTAAATATATTGAAAACGCTTATAAATATGATTTGGTTGATTGGTTCTAATTTGAACTCTTATGGAATCAAATTGAACGTTGTATAAATATATATTATGCATAATAAATTAATAATCAACATTTATTTAACTAATTATTAGGACTAAACTCAACCTTAACTTTAATCATCTCTATTGTCACAAGAATGTAAAGAATCTCGTAATTGTAAATTTGAAATGAATCAAATGATTCATTCATAATTTTATTTTTTTTAATTTCACGATCCAATTTTGGTTATGAAACTATTAGAATCGGTTTCATTTCAAAATACTTCTACACTAATTTAATCCAAACTATATGCATCCCATTAACGTCATGGTTGGATATGCAAAAAAAATTTGAATTGAGAATGCTATAGTAACGACCCATTCCATCACATGGTAATATAGTATGATATTTGTCAACTAGGAGTGTTCAAATAATCCGCTAATCCGTCAAACCGATCCGAACCAATCCGATTCGTGTGGTTCGATTCGGTTTTTTGATTTAATGGTTAGGTGATGGTTTTAAAAATTAGTAATCCGTAATGAGCAGTTTGGTTAACGGATTGAATCCTGAAAAAATCGAACCGATCCGATCCAATCCGTGAATTATATTATATAATATATATATATATATAATATATATATATATATATAATTATATGTATACGATAATATATTATTTTTATTTAATTTTTTTATTCATTATTTGTTTTTAAAATTTAGCCCTACATAAGCATATCTAACCCTAGGTTTTCTACTCCCACCATCTGACTCTCTGTCTATCGACTCTCTCTTCGTTCCTCATCTCCATTAGAAAGTAAGAAACCATATTATTAGTATATCTCTGACCATATAGTAAATGTTATGTTATAAATATTTAATTAAATTATGTTCCTTTGTAGATGTGACTACAATTTCAGTTTTAGTATTTTGTTTTGCTCTATTCGGATCATATATATTTGCTACGGTAATATTATTTTCACTTTTGGATAATTTATGCCACTTTCTTACTGTTTTTCTTTAGATTAAATGTATTACAACTTACAATATACTGTTTTGACAGATTTATTGTTCGGGTAGTGCCATAACTAAAATAGTAATATATAATCATATATTAGACTGGACCATAACTACAATATAATTATATTGGGCTATTTGAAAAAGCCCAATTTGTGGGAACCGAACCAATCCGTTACTTCACGGTTCGGTTTGGTTCGGATTGATAGTCCCCACGGATTGGTTTGAATTTTATCCAAAACAGAATCGATCCGATCCGTGATCAGCCCTATTGTCAACTTGAAGCCTGAGCCCGCACCAATACCAATTGGAGATAACACCATCACATATAAGCACTTCACCTTTCCATTATCCTGGCAATGTGGAATTGTGCACTCGTATCTCGCCCAATGTGGTAGCCTGCCAGTGCCTCGCACCCGCCCACAGCACACCTACCAACAAAGTCGCTGTAATCACCCCCCTTTGGGGCCCAACGTTCTCATTAACCACACTTCCGACTGGGTCAGGCTCTGATACCATTCTGTCACACTCCAAAATTTTAAATACAAGAATTCTTGTCTCAGATTAAAATTGGGCATGACTTGCATTACATATACACAATCTAAAATAAATAAATAGAGAAGTAGAGGCGAATCTCCATTTAATTTATTAAACCAGTACAACCATGATAATAATCAACATCGTTTAAAATAAACCAATGACCTCTGGACCATATATATACAATTCCACAAAATAACAATGATCATAATAAAGGAAAGTTTTTTGCTAAAATAAATAAATGCGCAACGAGCTAAAATCCATCCACATCATATGTCTCCAATCCTACTCAACGAGTACCTGAAATGTGATAATGGAGTGAGCTCATAAGCTTAATAAAAAATATTAAACATAATCATTGTTCAACAAGCTAACCGTACTTTGTATTCCTTTACATGAAGGCAACTTAAATAAGTGCATCAATTTAAGATTCATATCTCAAGTTAATTATAAACTCAATAATCATCATTTAACTTTTACTAAACCCACATATCTCACATGAGCCCCGAGCTCCCCTCCAAAAAGGTGGTGTGAATCGTATAGTCTCGGACTACCGAAAACATATGTGTACCTAAGTTGTACATCTACTTCCCAGATAATCCCGGACCACGTCCACACAATAAGGGCACATAAAGCCTAATGGCCATAATAAAAAGGTACTGCACTCCCAATTAGATAGGTCCCGGACTGTACCCAAAGGTCATCATATGGTCAATCCCGGACTACCCCTCTAACTAATCCAAACAGATCCAAAAGATTCCAATTATGCTGAATTATGAAAGGCATTAATAATTAATAATATTAAATAATAATTAATGTACCAACATACACTTTTAATATTAAAACTAAACGTTAAAGACCTAACCAGTTAGAGTACAAAAATTATGGATATAGCCTAGCATTAGATACAATTCCATACAAAATTTAAAAATCTAACTCTTAATAGTTTTTCTGTACTCTCCATGATATTTGGGTGGTTTTACCAAATTAAAACTCAAAAAATATATATATATTATTTTTCAGCACTAAAATAGATCAGCAGCGGCTGAATATCGAAAGACGTTGTAGTAGTAGTTGTATCAAAGTTGTCAAAAAATAAGTCTATCGATTACAGGCCTTGTGTTGTACCACAAAAGTTGATTGTGATGTTGGGCAGATCAAACAGTATTGCACTCTCATCATAATAAGGCTGATTATCCGAAGAAGATGTTGGAGTAGTAGTTGCATCAAATGAAAATGATGTATTATTGGGTAATGATGAAGACGACTGCCATGGAAGTTGTAACTAATGATGATCCTTTAGAGTCGTTGTAGTAGTTGTGGAGGTGCTATGATGATGATCATCATCATATCACTTCTTCTTCTTTTTATTACTAGGGTTTCTTTATTGGAAAGTGCATACTTTGGTGTTCTCCTCAGATATTTAGAATCATCTCTTTTAATCTTGCAAACAACATAATCACCACCACCTTCTTCTTCTAACACATTCAAACTCACACTGACTAAGGAATACTCATGCATGATCTAGTGCCCTCTTGGCATGATCGAACACTCGTCATTCTTAACATCTACTTCAAAAGCCAACATCTTCTTCATACAAATAAGTTGTTTCTGTTAATTATAAATTTCTTCAAGCTTGGTTTTTTCAGTCCAAGTCTCACACCCGGCTCTTCTTATAACTCTCTTCTTATCGCCAATTTTCTTCAACTTGGTGAAAAAATAGAAAACGAATTCTTTACTACTCATATGTTGCCATTGATCTTCTTCTCTGAATATGTCCTATAGGGCATTCATGTAAAAATCAATGTCCAATATTACACCCTCGGGCAAGCTCTCTCCCATCACTTTATTTCTCAGGTAATGGAAGATTTCATTCTTTGTAAGGGTGAAGCGAAACCCTAGCGGTGGTATAAACATCTCTCTCAACTGGGTTAATCGTTGTCGTGAGAGTTGTGTGTTGAAAGATTTCAGACAATAACTCCCGAAAATAGCGTCAGAGTTGTGTTGAAAATTTTCAGAAAAAAACTCATAAATCTCTTGACAGATGAAATAACGCTCTTGGATCGCTCTTGAAGGCTTAGGATTCAATTCCATTTATAGACTCTCATACCCAATCATTTCCTTGGTGCACAAGGATTACAATTTTTAAAATACTTTCCTTTGTGGATACGGATTATAATTTCTAAAATGGAAACTAATATTACCTATACAATTTATCTAACTCTATAAATATTATATATAACAAAACACTAATTGCACGGATTTAAATTCTAATTACCTATACAATTTGCTTTTAACTTGGAAAAAAATATATACTCATATATATATATATATATATATATATATATATATATGACCTCTCCTTATTAAATTAAAAATTTTATTAAATGACTTATTTGATTTATCAAATATTTAAAAAAATTGTACGGAGAAAAAAAAAACAAAAAATAAAAGCCAATTTCTTTTCTTTTTCTTCTTTTACCCATAAAATTTCTAAAAACTAATCATACTATATAAATAATATTCTAACATACCGTCAATGTATTAATATGCATGGGATATTTACATTTTTATGGTGACAAACGATTTGACCATAACGCCTTTATCTCCAATGTCAGTTGTATGTTTTATTTACAGATTTAATATTCCTTAAAGTGACATTTTAGAACAATAAGTGATAATTGGTAAAGAAATTGGCTGATCAAATAGTCTTGCACTCTCATCATAATATGCTGCGAGAGACTGATTATCCGAGGAAGACGTTAAAGTAGCATTGCATCAAAGGAAAATGATGTATTGTTGGGTAATGATAAAGACGGCAGCCATGGAAGTTGCAACTCATGATGATGATCCTTTAGAGTCATTGGAGTACTTGTGGAGGCCTAATGATGATGATCATCATATCGCATCTTCTTTTTCTTACTACTAGGGTTTTCTTTATTGGATAGTGCATACTTTGGTGCTCTCATCAGATATTTCGAATCGTCTATTTTGATCTTGCAAATAACATAATCACATTACCTTCATCTTCTAATCTATTCAAACTCACACCGCCTAGGGAATACTCATGCATAATCCGTGCTCTCTTGGCATGATCGAGCACTCATGATTTTTGACATCTGCTTTAAAGGCCAACATTTTCTTGATACCAATAAGCTGTTTCTATCCATTATAAATTTTTTCAGGCTTGGTTTTTCCAGCCCAAGTCCCACAGTACTCGGCTCTCCTTGCAGTTCACTTCTTATCGCCAATTTTCTTTAACTTGGTAAAAAAGTATATAATGCATTTTTTGCTACTCGTATGCCACAATTGATCTTCTTTTCTGAATATGTCCAATAGGGCATTCACGTAAAGATCAATGTCCAATATTACACCCTCAGGCAAGCTCTCTCCCATCACTTTACTTCTCAGGTTATGGAGGATTTCATCTTCTGTGGAGGCGAAGCTGTGATGGCCCTGGTTTTACAAACTCAATGCGTCTAGTGATGACCCGAAAGATAACCCAATAACGGATCTGAAATGTGGAAGCAAAATAAAAAAACAAAGCCTCCAGAGATGTACGTCATCCCTAAAACACCAAAATGACTCCACATGAAGCCACAGAACTCAAATGAGTCAAGTGCGAAAACCAGGGTTTCAAACCCGACAAGAAATAATCCAAGGGTAAAGTGGTCATTTCAAACATAAATAGATGCTACCAAATATACCATTAGAAATACAACGAAAAATCAATAAGGTTAGACTTAAAAATCTCTCGATTCGGAATCCGGATGACAAAGATATGAAGAAAGAAGAAAGTGGTACCCTCCGATTAAGAGATATCATGACCCTATCTCACTAAAACTATCATAACTCTCACTACGGTTCGATTTTTTGTGTGTGGTTGGTGTCATTGGAAAGCTAACTTCAAGATCTTGAGAATGAACTCAAAAATCACTTAATTTGGATAAGAAACGAGTGAGATATGCCTATTCAAAGTCAACGCAATCAAGTTGTCCTATAAATTGAAAGAGGGCTGAATATCTGAATCAAAGAAATTAGTTTCAGAATCAAAATTGTTAAAAAAATCCCTAAATCTGTTGCAGGTCTTGGTTTGAGTTCATTGTTGTACTGATATCATTATAATGTGGTAGCAGCAACGACTGAATATCGGAAGACGTTGCAGTAATAATTGCATTAAAGTTGTCAAAAAATGAGTTTATCTGTTGCAGGCCTTGTATTGTACCACAATAGTTGATTGTGATATTGGGCAGATCAAACAGTCTTGCACTCTCATCATAGGTTGATTATCCGAAGAAGATGTTGAAGTAGTATTGCATCAAAGGAAAATGATGTATTGTTGGGTAATGATGAAGACGGCGGCCATGGAAGCTGCAAATCATGATAATGATCCTTTAGAGTCGTTGGAGTACTTGTGGAGGCCTCATGATGATCATGATCATCATCATATCGCACTTTCTTCTTCTCAGTACTTGGGCTTTCTTTATTGGATAATGCATACTTTGGTACTTTTCTCAAATATTTAGAGTCGTTTCTTTTGATCTTGCAAATAATATAATCACCATGACCTTCATCTTCTAACCCATTCAAACTCACACCGCCTAAGGAATATTCGTGCATGATCCGTGCCTTCTTGGCATGATTGAGCACTTGTCGTTCTTCACATCTGCTTCAAAAGTCAACATCTTCTTGATATCAATAAGCTGTTTCTATCTATTATAAATTTCTTTAACCTTAGTTTTTCTAGCCCATGTCCCACACCCCGACTCTCCTTATCGCCAATTTTCTTCAACTTGGTAAAAAAGTAGATAACGAATTCCTTCTACTCGTATGCCACCATTGATCTTCTTTTCTAAATGGGGTAAGTGCAAAAGACACCCCTCTATTTTAAAAAAGTTGTAAATAAGGGTTTTTGAACAAGAAAATTGGCATATGCCGTGCATGTGACCAAAAGTTAGCCTTTAATACCAAAACTACCCTTTTGTGCTACCCAAAATGCCCACAGTGGGTTTTTTGCACACTTTTGAAAATACAGGGGGTTTTTTTGGAAACATGAAAATAATTTTTAAATTTTTTTATTCTCTCCTCTCTAAATAATTAATTTCTAAATATTTAATATATATAATAACCAAACTACCCTTTACTCATTTTCTCTCTCATTTCTTTATATAATATATATAATAACCTTATTTAATTAATTTTATTTCTATAAATACTCTATATATAATACACATATATATATATTACTCATTATATTCATATTTCTCTCTCCTATTTATATAGATATATATATATTTTTTCCTTTCTTTAAGTTTTTTTTTTCTTATTTGTATTAATTAATTTTCTTTCTATAAATAATCTATATATAATACACATTATATATGTATAATACTCATTATATTTATATTTCTCTCTCCTATTTATATTATATCCCTCATTTTTATATATAATACTTATATATATATATATATATATATATATATATATATATATATATAATACTCATTGTATTTATATTTCTCTCTCTTATTTATATTATATCCTTTATTTCTATATATAATACTCATATTTATGTATTTTATTTATGTTTTCTTTCCCTGTAATGCTTTTCTTTTTATATTTTTATATTTTATTTATTTTCTTTTCTCAATATAATAAAATTTTTCTTTTCTTTTTTTTATTCTTTTTTTTTTTTTTTTTCTCTCTCTCTCTCTCTCTAAAGATTTTTTCTCTCTCTATTTAACTGTTGAGCGGCGTCATCTCCACCGGTGGCATCGCCCTCTTCCACTAACGCCCACCCAATTCCCCCCACCTCCGCCAAAATTTCGCCGTCGAGCTCAGTTCCATCGCCGCCATCCTCCACTGCTGTTGCCCCACACCTTGTAACTTCTTATATTTGTTCTGACCCACAAAACCCTCCTCTAAAATTCCTCAATCAGAACGGCCAAACAGTATTCGTTGACTAAAACTCATACTTGGTCGAAGAGAAACATCCGAAAATCGAAACCTACTACGTTCAATTCACCACCAAAGTGAGCGATTTATACGACCTTCTTCACCACGCGAGAGAGCAAATTCGAAAGGAGTGTAAGCTCTTTTCGGATTGCAAATTGGGAATTATATTCTGCTTCCCAATCATGTGTACGAAGTGGGTTGGGATGTGATTTTGGTGGATGAGTAAAGTGGGAATTTTTCGGCGGCACGGGGGTGGATGGCCTCGATATTCACCACCGGCATGCTAGCAAGAAACAAGTGAAGAAGCGGCAGAAGAAACACCCATGTGTTTGTGCAGGATGTGAATAGGGAGGTGGAGAGATTGCTTCCTTAGAACAAGACTTCCTGTTTGTTTAAATTCAGTCAGGTGGGTTCTTCCATTATATTCCCACGTAAGAAAATGTTTCAGTTTTGAAAAAGCCCTGAATCAATCCTTCAAATCTTGTTCTGGAAGATTGCTTTGGATGGATGGTTGAATATATACTAGCAGCTTGCCTCAGAATTGGTATATGTAGAAATCTGTCTGACTCTGTTTGTGTTGGTTGTGATCTGTGTTTGGTTGGTTGTGATCTGAGGCTGTGAAGCTGTGGAGGTTGTGTTTGGGAAGAAGAAGTATAGCCCCTATTTGTGTTTAATCACCCAAAACGATACCGTTTACAATTTTGTATACTATTAGTGTTTATTACCCAAAACGACGCGGTTTAGAATTGTGTCTATTTGGGTAATTTCAACTTCTAGCAATTTATTATTATTATTGTATAAAGAATATTGGGGGGTATTTTCGTATATTTACACATCCCTCTGACAAGAACTCCTTATTTGCATAATTATGAAACTACAGGGGTGGCGTTTGAACAATAGGAGTATTATTTGCACATTTTTAAAATAAATGGGTGTTTTTTGCACTTACCCCACGCATGGGGCATTCATGTAAAGATCAATGTCCAATATTATACCCTCAGGCAAGCTCGTTCCCATCACTTTACTTCTCAGGTAATAGAGGATTTCATCTTTTGTGGGAAACATCTCTCTCAACTGGGTTATTCGTTGCCGTGAGAGTTATGTGTTGAAAGAGTGTGAGAGTTGTGTGAATCTCTTGACAAACGGAATGACGCTCTTAGATCACTCTTGAAGGCTTATGATTTAATTCCATTTATAGACTCTCATACTCAATCCATTCCTTGGTGGACAAGGATTACAATTTCTAAAATACTTTCCTTGGTGGAAAATGATTATAATTTCTAACTCTATAAATATAATATTATAACAAAATACTAATTGCACGAATTTAAATTCTAATTACCTATACAATTTGCTTTTAACTTGGGAAAAAATATATACTCCTATATATATATATATAATCTCTCCTTATTAAATTAAAAATTTTACTAAATGACTTATTTTGCTTTTCAAATATCTCAAAAAATTGTATAGAGAAAAAAAAAAAAAAAAAAAAAAAAAAAAGCCAATTTCTTTTCTTTTTCTTCTTTTACCTATAAAGTTTCTAAAACTGATCATATTACATAAATAATATTCTAACACACCATCAATGCATTAATATACATGGGATGTTTACGTTTTCATGTGACAAACGATTTAACCATAACATCTTTATCTCCAATGTCAGTTGTATGTTTTATTGATAGATTTAATATTCCTCAAAGTGACATTTTAGAGCAAGAAGTGATTATTGGTGTGGAGGAGGTAAATACACAAGACTTCAAGTATTGCTTACATTCTATTGATTCTAACAACTACTTCATTATGGGGCTTTAAATTGAGAACTCATTACATTTCTGAAGACATATCAGTGAGAACTTTTATACACAGTTGTTCTTAAGAGTTTAAAATTTTCGAGACAAATGGTTGTCTATAGTTTTAATGTTGAGAGGTGTTGGTTCAATACTCTGTTCATGCTATAGAGGCTCACATGACAATTCATTACATTTACAATACTTGTTACATTTATTAGTTGCTAATGATCCATTGATAATGTGAATTTTTGTTGCAGGCTTGACGTCTATTGGAGGCTACTTTGGTGTCGAAAACTACTCTGATCGACGTTTTCGTACTCAAAAGAAAAAACAAAGTAAAAACTCTGAGGATTCAGACAATAGATCCATGAATGACAAAGACATTCTATGAAAATTCAGTAACGAGTGGACGACTGTGCCAAACTTTTCCTTATATGTCATTTTTATGTCAATTGCTTCTTCTTCTTTTCTTTTTTTAAGGTAATTTTGAGTCTATGTAGATGTTTTCCATTAGACTCAAATATCGGTTTTGAAATTTTGTTTTGGTGGCAATTGTGGTAGTCAAAGGTGGTGTATGCAAAATATGAAAATATCTACACCACAGTATATATTTTCCCATACCTTTGCTGCAAGCCTGCAATACATGCACCCAGTTTAAGCAAATCACAACCAAATTATTCACAAGCCATTGCGGTAAATATCCTTAAATTTATACAAATTGTTTGAATTTCCAGGAAAAAAAAAAAAAAAAAAACACTATTTGGGAGATTTCACTCCCTCACAACCCATTTATTAGTTGTGGAATTGTTAAATGTACTAAATGCATGTCAGGTTTTAATGTAATCAAATCCTTGTATTCATTTTTCGGTGCATATATGTAGCATTTAGGATCAAGCATACGGAAGAAGTGATTTTTTTTTTCACCACATATTGAAGCTACTGTTACTGATACGCAAGAAAAGGGAAAAAATGCAGCATTAAAAACTATAAAAGTAGAAACATATAACAACAATGAACAAAGAAATTATATTGAACCGTAAATCCAACCCGACCGATCAATTTGATCTCTTTTCTTCACGGTTTGATCCGATCCGATTCGATTTCAAATAGTGTGGCTGCCAAACCTAATTCTAAATATATTAAAAGCGCTTATAAATATGATTTGGTTGATTGATTCTGACTACTCTCATCAAATTAAATTCAATCTTAATATTAATCATCTCTATTAGGTCTGAGTTCGTCATTGAATAAGGATATGAAGAATCTCGTAATTGCAGAGTTGAATTGAACCAAATGATTCATTCATAATTAGTTTATTTTAATTTCACGATCCAAATTTAATTATAAAGCTATTAGAATTGATTTGATTTCAAAATACTCCTACACTAATTTAATTCGAACTATGTGCACCCCATTGTCTCATGATTGGGTACGCAAAAAGATTTTGGATTGAAAGTGCTATTAGAACCAGTCCGGTTCTTCTCCTTTGTTCCGGAACTTCCTTGATTCACATCAGAATTTGGGAATTCATTTTTTTTTTTTTTTGTTTCTCGCTAAAGAAATCTGTCATTGTTTATGGGAGGGTTGAGTTTATATTTATATTTTTTTGTTATCAATTTGAGTCGAATACATTGACATAATTCACATTGTTATTCATGGGTATTCAAATAAGATTATAAACATAAGTGAAACTCGAATTTGTTCAAATCTCTCTTTGAAACAAAATCATAAAACTTTCATTTATTCCTTGCATTTAGTAAACCTCAAGAAACCCTCTTAACTTTTCATAAATTCATCAAATTATCCCATTTCCGTTAATTTATCATCAGATGTGTCATTATTTTAAACAATGTTAAAATTTAAATAAAACAGGTAAAATCATAAATAAATAAAAAAATCCAAAATATGCATAGTAATAACATCTTATTTTCGTGAGAATTAACTTTGCATCACACAACCATATTTTACATGCAGAACATAGAAATTATTATTATTATTATTATTATTTCATAGAAATTAAAATCATCTCACTAATGCGTAAATGTCACATGTTTTCTTTGTTGATCCATTTGATGGCCCTGAGTCACGTGATCAATAAATTTTTTTTGATTAAGCCTTGTGCCTAATGATATATTTTCTATGTCGTGAAGATTCAAATCCCACAAGAACAAATAAGTGTGCAAATTTCTTGTCAATAAAAAAAATAAAAATTAAATTAAATGATTTGACTTAGCTGCCCATTGAAAAACTGTTTACGATTGTATGCATGCAGGAAAAACAGTAATATTAAAATAAATAAATAAGTAAAATCTGCTGGCTAGTACATAATGAAGTGTCAAATTGGAAGAGAGAAACAAAACAAAAAGATATAGTCAGACCAGGAAACAATCACAAAATACGCTATATTTCACAAAGGGCATTCGCATAAAATTACATATACAACATTAACCACAACCTATTTTCAAGAATGAATACATTTTACAAATCACAATCAGCGGCAGACTTACAGTTCATGATTGTATATATATGATTCATCTTGTAAGAAAGAGCCCAGCTCCAACCAAACCCAACCATAATGTTAAAGCTACCCAGAATGCTTGGTTCTTCTCCAAATCAGTAGGTGGTCGCCACACCAAAAAGTCCCCTAGATAGTCTCGGCTTGACGGGAGCTGATTCGTCGTCGACCCACTTCGCCTTTCGTCTTTGTCCTTGTATTTATCAGTCCATGTTGCTGCATAGCTGAAACAGCAAAGTTACAGAATCCCATCAACTTAATTAAATTGCTGAAAGTGATAATAATCAGATACCATGAAAAAATGAGAAACACTGGGCCAATACAAGACCTAAACAACACAATTGACAACCAAAATGCATTGTCTAGGTTCAGAACAAGGAAGGAAATATTCAGAAATAACTTTAATGAAGAATGACATCGAGACAGTCTTCTAAATCAAGTTTTAGATGGTAAAAAATCTGAATTAGATGTCAGTTGAAATGACATAGCATTGCAATTATACCTTCTAGTTTTGTCATAACAAAAACCAATATCTGAAATTGTAGTGGTCACTGGAAGTCTTCACTGCACTGGGCATATATATCTCACACAATTATCCTGATCGGCTAGCTAAAGATCCTAATATCTCAAAACCTACCATATTTTAGGACCGTGGCCCCACACAAGTACCATGAAGCTACATCAAATGTTAATATCTATAAGAAATTGCCACATAGGAAGTAACCGACATCTCAGTAATAGTGATACAGCATGTTAATTTCCCAAGAGTGTTCTTATTTCATCATGTGGGATCACAGTTGGACATGAAGTATTGATGGGAGTTCCGGATGGAGGATCTAAAGAAAAAAAGATTAAAACAACAAGAAATATGAGTCATGAAAATTTATGGAGAAACATACTGCTGAACTGGGGGAAAAGAATGGGCCAACATTTGACAGGATGAGCAACAAAATGGCCAAACCAACGGAGTACAATTTTTTTGACCCATTGTAAAAGCTAAACAGTAGGTTATGTAGGCATCCACAGAGATGCAGATTTCGAGGAAGTCCTACATTGTAGTCCAACAACATAATTAAATGTGTAAGAAATGGAAATCAAAGAATATCAAAGAATTCCATTAAAAACACAAGCAAAACCGAAAGAAGGAAGATTGTGCATATCGCTAAAGGAACAACTGATAGATCCCGTGTACCGGTTAAATTAATGTGCTTCCTGTCAGCCTAGGTTTAATGTTTTCAAATAAAAAAAGAAAATTTAAATGAGAGGGCATTGATGACATAAAAATGAAGCTTCTGTCATTTGGTATGTGATATTGATTAGCTATGGCATCAAATATACTTTTACAGTAAGAGCTTAATAAGGTCCGGAGAAGCAAATTATTCTCCATAAAGGAACCTCAAAAGAACAAGGAAAAGCTATTTTCCTACATTTCAGGATTACATAGTAAATTTAGCTGCAGACACAGTAATAGCATGGGTTTTTTTTATTATTTTATTTTATTTTATTTATTTATCTCCCATATGCAATTATCCTAAACAACACTCACTTATAAAACCTTAGTTTGATTAGAAGTAGGTGTAGTTACTGCCAGCATACTAATCTAGCAAAACACATCCCTAGTAAATAAATTAAGGAAAAGGGAGAAAGAACTCCATTTAAGATACACTGCAACTTTGTTGATTGAGGTTGAGAATTCAAAACTTGGAAGTGAGTTCAAAGGAGTTGAAAATACTTGTTTTGAAAATTTTGAGAACACGTAGAACAAAATGGTATTGTATAATCCAGTCATGATACCCTGGTTTTAACATGGGGGCAGACAATAGTCAATTGCCAACATTTGGATGCACTTGGGTACAGGTGCCACATGTAGGTGCACAGTGCACCTGCCCCTGAACCCTATATGTCAGTCCATGTAACATAAATTTATGGAGTGCCTTCAACTTAAACCAAATCATTCTTCCTAACTAGTGCAGTCATTGATCTTAATGGCACAAGGCCATACCATCTTAGCTAGCTTTCTCACATCTTGTCCTTCCTTGGTGCACCTCTAGGTCCTATTGGGTGCAATGAACATCGGGGGTTATAGCTCTTCTACTGAAACATCAGATTCTAAAACACACTTCTAATAGCTCATAATTTTAAAAGTCTGGTTATAAGCAATTCTGTAGTCAACATAAAACTAACCCCTACTCTAGTTTTTTCCAACTAAAATTAGATTATTAACAAATAAGATACGCTATGCGACCTCTTCCTAGATACGCTGACCAGCTCATCTGAATCAATGCAAAAATAAGGACTCAAAGACAACTTTATGTAAACCCATTGTGACTGGTAAAGTTTTTTGTCTCTCCTCAATGTTTTTCTATGCCAAGTATAGCTCTTATTGTTCCCAATTAAATCATTCTTGATTTACATCTAAACCAATGAAGTGCTACGGAAGACCATACTTTTGCTGCTCCTGCTATTAGAGCCAATTGATGCTTATTAAATAGACCTTTATGCTTCAAAGCTGTGAGACATCCTATACATTCGCCAAAGCAGCAAATATCTATAGTTGATATTAATTACACAGGAAAATTAAATAAAAAAAACCCAAAAACTCACCTATCATAGCTAGAACCTATCAGTGGTATGGTTACCATCTCCTCCTGGGATATCTTGAGCTTAGGTGCTTGCAAGATGTAGCGAAGCTCTGAAGCTTGGCGTCGGATGCTGACACTGGGATGCTTCTGTTCTAATTGCTTGTATAAAGCAATGCAATCTGCATGGCGGTTATTGGCTTCATACGCCATAGCAAGCCATATCTGTATCTGAGAACCAGAACCATAGTAGTCACATCAGTCCATAATCAAAAGAGATCTCCAAAAGAGACCCAATTTTTCAATTATCGGACCAACCTCACCACCAAACAAAGTCGGCCTGGGAATGATTGTGAGGGCACCTTCCAGGAACTCAATGGCACGTCCATACATACCCTTCCCATAAGCCCTCTGACCCAAATCGAACATCAACTGAGCTGTCTTTCTCCGCTCCACTTGCTCCTTAGCCACCTGTACTCTCATACAACAAAAGTTCCTATTTTACTACTAGCAACATAAAAATAATGCTAAGTCATACAACAACTTTGTATCTGTGCCACTGAATCTTTTGAGAAAAAACAATGACATCCATGGTTCAGCCATAGTACACCATTACATTAACTTTGACCTCTAAAATGAGGAACACAACATCTACATAACTTCCCATGTAAATAAGTTACTAACAATGTTGTTTGATAATCTAATATTGAAACACATTAGCATAAAAGAAAAGAACAAAAAGAAAATGCAAAAATATTTCTCTTTCCCTGATCGGTTCCTTAGGCCTTGCTTGGAATGTAACTCAAAGAACAGTTTTTAGAGAATTTTCAGTTTTTCAGATTGAAAATCCGCTTGGTTTAGAAAACTAAAAAACAGTTTTGGTTACTCTTGGTTTTCAAGATAAATCACCTAAACTAAGTCAGATATCAGGCTGCTTAGCCAGTTCGAGTTCGAGCTCGAGCTCCAACATTTCTCATTGAACTTGAGCTTGAGCTTGAGCTTGAGCTTGAGCTTGCCTCAATTGACTCGCAATTCTGATCCTGATCGCAAGGTCAAACTAAAGATTGTTAAGGAGAAACTTAAAGTATAAATTTTAAACAATTCTTGATAAAATGAGCCATGTTCAAGAATCTTGCTGAGCTTGTTCATAAGCCTAAAGAGCCAAGCCATGGGTTGTTCAGGCTCAACTAGTTCGTCAAAAAAGACTCGAGCTTGATTAGCAACGAGCACGAGATGAGCTTTGATGAAGCCGAGTCCAAGCAATTCATGAACAACTTGGTTCATTTGGAACCCTAGTCACAGTTATACTAAGTTTTGTTTTTCTATTCTTTCTTCTCACTAATCCAAGTAACAAAAAACCAATTAAGCTTCAAATTGTTTCTTTCTAGCATTTTATCAGCAACCAAACGTAAAATAAGAAAGAAAGCCACTTGCAACGATTTATCAAGTATGTCAACACTAAATAAACAAATACTATCAAACCTTTTCGAGCTCTTTTCTCACTCTCATCCTCTTCTCCTCCTCTGTCTCTTCTTTGAACTCCCCTTCACCATCCTCCATTCGACTCTGCAACTCCTCGGCCTTCCTCTCCAACTCTTTCCTCTCTTCAATCTCCTTCACTCTCTTCCTCATTTCCTTCTCCCAATCAAACCCCTCCTCTTCCTCCTCCTCGTATCCATTCCCGTCGTCGTCGCTCGAACCTTCGGAATCCACCGCGTTAACCTTCGAATTCACCTTCCCTCGAACGCCAACTCTCTGATTCCGAGTCTCCTTATCCGATTCGAAGCTTTTCGTCGCCATAGAAGCGTGCGACGCGTTCGTGTTCGCGATGTGGAACAGGTTCAAGAGGACATCGGCGGGCACCGGGCGGAGCTTGCGGTCCGGTAATACGATCCGAGGCGCTATCACATCGACTAACAGAGCTGTGTTTCCGATCACCACGGCCATCGCGGCGGAGTTTAGAGAGAGAGAGAAAGAGAGGGGAGAGAGAGAGAGAACTGAGAGATATGGAGCTCCCAGCTGCGAAGGATCGGTGGAGATATTTTGTTCGGTGGAATTGAAAAGACTGAAATATCCATAATTTAGGATTTGTTGTGGTAATGAAAATTTGGGATTCGAGCGACGTGATGAGGGTAGAATTGTCTAATGGAATGTAAACGTGTCGCTGTGGGAACTGTTAACAGTCGAGTTTTCTTGCGGGCAAGGGGAGATTGTTGATTGTGGCAGTCAATCACGGCGCTGGAAAATCTCATCCTCACACGGTGTCGTATTATTGGCACTTCAATATGGTGGTGTGCATATTCTTGTGCTTTCCTCAAAAGTGTTTTTTAAGAACATAAAAATAAAATAAAAATAATTAAAAAATGTTGCAATTTTTTTACTTAAAAATTGTTTTTGTTTTATTGGTTAGTTTTAAAATGTCATTTAAAATTTATTATTATTTTCTAACTATTTATCATTACAATAATCATTGTTACAGTGTGCTAAAATGCGTAAAAATATCAAATTTTGGTTTTTATTTTTTGTCACCATTCACAAAAAGTTTTGGCACTATACAAAACCAAACCATTTTTTTTCAAAGTGTTTTTTCTACTGTCATTGCTACATTAATTGACAAAAACAAAAATATCAAAAATAAAACGCGTTAGGGTCGGTGTTTGTACGCGGTATTATTTTTGGTTTGTGTTTATACATGTATTATTTTGTGTGTTTTTGTTTTTATCGGCTACCATGTGGTGAACAGTAGATCAAACGTGTTTAATAAAAATTATTTTATTTTGCATAGTGCTAAAAAGTTTATTGAATAGCTGCCAAAAATAAAAACATCAATTTAATATTTTTATATGTTTCCTTACAACAACTTTTGGTAACAATAATTTTAAATAAATAAACAAACATTTTAAAACTAATCATTATATTTTTTAAACTTACAATTATTTTTTATCAAATATGTCTTTATATTATTATTTTAAAAAATCTTACAACAAATGAATATTAACAAATGATTACTATTTAAAATATTAAATATTATATTTCAAATTAAACAAATTTATTTGTTTGTTTATTTTCTTTCCCCACAATAACTCACACTTCAACTTTTATTTGAGAGAAGTTCAAGAAAATACTCATTATTATTTGAGACGTGCAAGAAATACTACTGGTCCAATTTGTTCGAGTTACTTTTCCAACCCGTCTACAGACCATTAAAATTCCAGGTCCCACTTTATTGGCGCTTTCCCTGGGATGAGTCGTGTAAGTCGCAACTTCTTTACAAACACCGAAATGGTGGCTTCTTCTTCTGGATATCGGTGAGTGTTGTCTGTGCAAGACAACAACTATAATAATCAAGCACCAACCACAACCATACCTTCTCTTCTCTGCAACTACTTGTTAGCTCACCCAACATTCATCCATGGCTCTCACTCTTTCCAATCTTCAACCTCGCTTCTCATCTCCTCTTCACCACACACAAACATCTCTCAACACTCGTCCCAAACTCCTCCATTTACCCCCCAAAACCAAACTCCAATTCTCTCTCTCTTCGTCTAATCGGCGATTGAATTACATTCTTCCCCCAAAATCTGCCTCCATTAATGGGTTTTCTGTGCAAAACAATCCAGAGGGGTCTTCGAGAGACTACGGAGAAGAAAATGTTGAGTTTGGTGAGAGGCTGCGGAGGTGGGCTGGTTTTCTTCGATCAATTTTGCCTGGTGGAAGCTGGTGGAGCTTCTCTGAAGACGTTGAAGTGGGACTTGTTGCAAAACCGGTGACTGTCGTGCGAGCGCTTCAGAGAATGTGGCAACTGATCGCCCAAGATCGTTTGGTTATTATCGCGGCTTTTTCTGCCCTAGTTCTTACAGCGGTATGGCATTATATTTGCTTCTTGTTTGTTGTATGTGTGTATGTATATGTACTATATAGTATAATTTATCTTACTTAGTATGCCATTTGTTTGATAAAATGTCAGCTTAATATCAAATTAGCAAATTTAGTGACAATGTAGTTATATTTGCATGATTATTCGTGGTTATGCAACCATTTCCTTCGCAGTCTTTGTATGGATATGGCCTCCAAAACACTTTAGCAAACAAGTTAGTCGGCACCTTTTACAATATGCATAACTTCTTTCGGAATGACTAATGGTGTTCTTAAAAATGGAAATCGAATGAATTTCTTTTCTTGTTATAAGTATTTAAGGATAAAGAAAATTTTAATGCAAAGTGATCTGAAGAGAGAGAAAGGTGATACTAGAGAGAATTATGATAGCATAGAAGAATTTTGCCCAAGGAAGATCCTCAGCTAGTGACCAACCTCGTTCTTCTAAAAAAGTAAAAATTGACCTAAATTCCATCTCTAAAAATAAATTGAAGACAAATTAGATGTTGTAATACCAATTGGCAAGAATATATTAGGAGAGTGCCATTTCAAACAGGCAAACAGACCTTAGTGAGTTCATCATCCAATGTTGATTTTGTCATTGCAAGATGTTGGGATAGTTAGACTGGATACAGGTTTAATCTTTGATATTCTTTTGTAAAAATAGTTGATTGGAGGGGATGTATCCATGTAGTCGACCCCAACTAGTGGCGATTAAAGTATGTGGTGCAGTGGCTTTTTGAATGATGATTAAAGTGGACAAATAATATAAATTGGTCTTCTAAGAAAAATATATGAACGTAATTCATCGATCTAATATTTCTTTAGATAGCTGGCCATTGATCATGCCTGACATATATATTGCACAGCAGAAATTCAACTCAACAAAACTTAATCCCAACTTATTTGGGTTGACTACATGGATTCATCTTCCCCAGTCGGCTCTTTTTAAAGCCATTGCAGTGGAAAATCATGCATGAAAATTTTCTAAGGTGAAAAAAGCTATCTTGAAGTTAGTTATCTGAACCATTTTCAGTTTTGTAGTTTATCTTAACCATTTTCGGTTTTATAGTTTCTTACTGACACACCTAAATTACACTTTTGTGGTTCAGCTTTCCGAGATTTCCATACCACATTTCTTGACGGCATCAATCTTTTCCGCACAGAGTGGTGAAATCATGGTGTTCCACCGGAATGTGCGCCTTTTAGTTCTACTATGTTTCACTTCTGGAATTTGCAGGTTAAAATCTTGTATGATCAAAGCTCCCTTCTCTTAGAAGCAACTAGTGAATGAACCTTTATCTTATTTTCCCCTTCTGCTTATACCTCAGTCCTAAAAATTTATTCAAAATCATATTTCAGACTCATATTAATTTCTATTGTAGTAATAACAGATTCTATTCTTTTTGTATATTAAAAAATTATTCACAATTTATATAGTTGGCCATTTCATATCTTTCCTGTCTTGCAGCTTACAAACCAAAAAAAAAAACCTAATTTCATTGAAAAGACATTTAAGCAAGTGAACCTATGCGTGCCTAACCTACTTACAATGCTAGGTGATAGGGCTCCTAGGCAACACAAGGTTTTAGACTTTATTAGTTTTTGTAGGTGTAAATTTTTGCTTACTTTTCCATTTAGTGTTACCCGATACCTTACTTTTTAGGTATCAGAATATTGATCTAAAACAAATTTTGTGTTGGAAGTTGGAACTTTCTTTCTCTCTCTTTATATATCTGTGTGTGTGTGTGTGTTCTTCTATGGATTCATTAAACTTTCGATGAAAGAAGATGAATTTCAAATAAATAGGAGTGAAGTGTGATGCATGTGAGAATGTTACAATCTGCCCAGGCATTTTTCTACATTGATGCAAATTCATTTTGATCTCTAAAATGGTGTCAAGGTTTGTGGAGTAGATTCTAAAGTACACTGCTTGTGTTGGCTGGTATGCATTATATTATATATGGATAATCCTGCTAGATCTGTATCATTCCATGGGTTTGATTTAAAAATTTGTTTTCTTGTTTCTACTCTTCTTGAAATTTGTTAGTAGATAATGATCTCAGGAAGCATTTTCATTTTCATACTCTCTCTTTAAAATTTTGTACTTTTGACCATTGCTTGCTTACAAAAGTACAATTAGAAACTGATGTGGTGACAAACGGCACACTATGCGTACAACATGTTTAACATTACAATTGCTTAAGGAAATTACTTAGGTTCCTATGCAACGTGCTCTTTTGTATGCTTGCGTAGGCACTTACAGATGACTGAGCTTTAGCCTATACTTTGTGTTAGGACTTAGTGTCATAGGTTGGCAAATTTCGTAACAAAAACCAGAGTTTGTACTCTTTATTTTATTGGTGAGTCATTTAGATAAAGTTGATTATCTCTTGATCCATTGGAGATGACTCATGAAGATGATCAACAATGATAGAGATGCCAAGGGTAAGAAGGTAATTTGAATAATTTTGTTGATTACTCATAATTAGGGTTTATCATTGAACATTGAGGGCACATTTTTTCATATTTTGATTTGATTGCTTTACAATTAATTTGCATATAGGAAGAGTTCTAATTGTTTTTTAACCTGATCTAGTTGTCCGTGTCCACAACGGTGTGATTGCATAAAAATCAGTTTATTGTGTCAATATGGCAAAAACTGTGTTTTTGTTCGCAGAGGGATTGGTCCCCTGTAGAAGTATCAATCCTTCAACTGCTGAGAGCAAGGGATCAATCCCCCAAACAAGGGTTCTATCTCTGGCTGCTGGAAGTTAGGTTCATTAAACCTATTTCTTAGGACTACTCTTTCAAAAATCTATATATACATTACTAAGTTTTTGGAAAACACAAGAGGACATATATATAAATGATTTTGATGCAAATTATCACATTGAGATTTTTCATATATCAGTATTTTTGTTTGTCGCACATATTTTGAGAGTTCATCTAGTTGTGATAGTATTCATTGTTATTCTTAAGAACCAAAGGAATTTATATGTGGAGAATAATAAAGCTACGAATCCCAAAGTTGTTCGTCAAATTATAATTGGTGGTTGATACGAGGTGTTTGGCATTATACTAGATCAGGTAAATCAACTTAGGTAGTTCTTAGGGGTAAGAATCTGGACCTTGAGGTTGTATTCTCTTTATTCGTAGTGGATTATTTTACATCAGGACACTGTCCTCGTGGGTTACCCATCAAGGTTTTCTACGTAAATTTGGTGTGTTTATGTGATTGTTTTACTTTGATTATCTTCTCGTATTTTAGTAATCGGATACAACAAACAGACACAAAATCGAAGGATTCACACTCATAATTGGTTTAATTAAAACTTAAATTCAAAATTCAGTTACAGGCAGTTAGGGTTTCAAAAAATCTACAAAGACATATTCACCCCTTCTCTAGATCTAGTTGGGCCTTGCACGACTATCTATCAGAGCCTCAGGTTTTGGTCCTGTGATGTGCTTCTCATATATACTGCAAATATATTTATTCAATAATTTTATCAGAATGTCTAGGTTTATTCATTTGTAAAGAAATAATAAGGTGAGCCATTTTGAGTTAGGGTACTTGAAGAGTTCTTCATATTAGCATTCTTCTTTGAGCTGAATATTTTGGTTATATGTATTTTATTATTGGGGGAGAGAATGGAATACAAAAAGCGCTAACCTAGTGGATGAGGGTCGCCATTGCAGCATTTGTGAGGGCAGCCTTACCTTCAAATGCGAAGAGGCTGTTTCCCCTTTCGAACCTGTTGCCTCCAGGTCACAATGGAGCAACCTTACCATTGTGCCAAGGCCCGCCCTCTTATCCGATTCACTATTTCATATTATTATAGCGCCTGAATTAGGTAACATTGTTAAAAATAAGAAATATGATTTATTTGCAAGTATGATGCTGGATAAAAATTTGGTCCTGATCATATTTATGAGGTGGGTTGTTCCAATTAAGGGTGCATTGGAGCATATAGGAGTTACAAATTAGCAGCCGAAGTATAGAAATTTCCTTCCTGAAAAAGGGCAGCCTAGTGCACGAGGCTCCCACCACTGCGGGGTCTGGGAGAGTCAAATGTATGCAGCCTTACCCGTGCATGCAGAGAGGTTGTTTCCCGTTTCGAATGTGCAACCTCCACGTTACAATAGAGCAACCCTATCATTCCTTCCTGTCAAACGCAATTCTTTGACTCAATAAACATGTAAATGTTTTACCTAACGGGAGCCTTGGAAGGTTAGATGTATGCAGCCTTACCTCCACGTGTAGAGAGACTGTTTCTCGTTTCGAACTTGCGACTTTCAGGTTACAATGGAGCATCCTTACCATTCCTTCCTGACAAATGCAATACTTTGGCTTAAAAAAATGTATAAAGCAACTCCCTTTCATTTTGTCAATTGTTTTAAAATTGTGCATTGTATCAAACTTTGTATTATCCACAAGTAGAACGTGAGCTCTATATAAATAATGTGACCATGCTGATGACCTTATGCTCTTTTTATTTGACTTACAGTGGCGTACGAGGTTGCTGTTTTGGCATCGCAAATATGATCCTTGTGAGTTTATATATCATGATTTAACTATTCAAAGAATCTTAAAGGTTTTTGTTCTGGCATTGCTTATATGATGTGTTTCTATCATGACTTAACTTTTAAAAGACACTACCCAGTTGCTTTTCAAAGAATACTTTTGTTTAAGAAAAAGTATAGCAGGTGTAATTTTTGTCGCATCTTGGATAAATGAATGGTGGACGTTATATATGGACTGGCTGTCCTGTTACACCATTCAGTTTTTGGTTGTATGGGTTAAGAAGGAACTTGTAATCCCATGAAAGTTCCTGGACACTTTGACATCTTGGTATATGATTTTGAATATTATTCTAAAGGTATTTGAGTCGTTTCTCATCCAAAAAGTGGGCAACATATGTACTTTCTTGTCTTAAACATGGCTTGGCCATGTGGATGGTTTCAATGAAATGTACAGATCTTTTGTTATTCATGAATCCAAACTTAGTAAATCTTATGAAACACCTTTTTTAGGATATAATTTGAAAATTTTTGGTAGATTAATGGCTTCAATATTGATACCCTTCCACATACAATTTTGCAGGTCAAGCGAATGAGGGAAACCTTATATTCCACTCTTCTTTTTCAGGTTAAATACTTCCATTTCCATGTGCATCCATTACTTGTATACTTCCATTGCCACATGCATTTCAGAGATATACTATCTGGATTCTTGGTGCATTGAATAATTTGTTTTGATTTTACCTCCTTTGTAGGATATTTCCTTTTTTGACTCTGAAACAGTTGGTGATTTGACAAGTAGGCTTGGGGCAGATTGTCAGCAAGTAGCACGTGTTATTGGAAATGATCTTAATTTAATACTACGCAATGGTCTTCAGGTATCTTTGCTAATCAAATAACCAATGTCTGTTCATGAGTTTGTCTAGAAGTTGAGGAGCTCATTCATTATCCTTTTTCAGGCGACAGGTGCAATGATTTACTTGTTGATTTTATCATGGCCACTTGGATTATGTACATTGGCAATATGCACTACTCTATCAACCATAATGCTGTTATATGGCCGGTAAGATTTTATTTTGTTCCCTTTTTGTATGTACTATGGTGTCTTGTCATAATCTCAAATTTGCCTCACTACAGATATATAAACATAAATTTGTGGATGGGAGATGTACTAGAATTGAATGTTTCTAGGATAAGCAACAGTTATACTAGGATTTATGAATGAAACTGAATCTAAGTAATGCTAGGAGTAGAACCAATGGAATATGAGGTATTTTTATAATAAGAAATTTAGAAGATCAAAAGTGGAGTTGTTTGGGCTATCTGGGTCAACTTTCTATTGGAGGTTTTCTGCATGACCACGATGGTCAAATCATTTTCACATTCAAAAAAGAAAGAAAGAAGAAAAGATAAGAAAAAAGAAGAAGAAGAAGAAGCTGATATGTATCAGTTTAATTTTCTTACAGCCTTTTGGAATGGGTAGTGTGAATAAATCCAAGTCTGGGTTCCTCCTTTAGGCTATTTTACACCTTCAAAACTGTAACCATGCCATGCCTTCTGCTCTTTCTAGTTTGTTGTAGTGCTATTAGTTATTCCTTCTACCTGCTTTTTTTATAGGTACCAGAAGAAAACAGCAAAGTTGATTCAAGAGTTCACTGCTTCTGCAAATGAAGTATGATCAGAAGGCTAGTCATGTTTTGAAGATACTATTGCCTAATTATTTTTATGTGAAATATTTTTTCGTTATATAATATAGGTTGCACAAGAGACATTATCTTTGATTAGAACAGTTCGTGTTTATGGAACGGAGAAGCAAGAACTTGGAAGGTAAAAAATGCTAGTATTTATGTCTTTTATCAAAAGTGTATATATCTGCACTACTTTCTTTAACATGATTTGCAGAAGGAAAGGCAAATCAGAACATGTGTATGTCCATACTAAATTTTTTTCGACACATGTATGATTTATCGTGCTTTGGTGGATAGATACAACCATTGGTTGGGAAAATTAGCTGATATAAGTTTGCGACAAAGTGCCGCATATGGATTTTGGAACCTCAGCTTCAACACTCTCTATCACTCAACACAGGTCAAGTTCTTCTTAGTCATCAAATTGATAAGATTTATCCTGTTTTAAGACGAATTTTTTCTTGCAAATTTCTAGACAAGAAGTTTGGTTATTCATCTTGGTTCATTTCTGTTCTCTTTTTTAAGAAAGTCGCTAATTATTCAAGAAAAAATTGTCTGTAACTGAACGACCTAACTTGACATAACTTTATCTCTGATTACCAACCCCAAGACTGTGATAGAATTGGGTTGTGTTGTAAATGTGGGTCACCTGTTCAATATTGGGCCTGAGTTGCCAGCTTTCTGCTGCCCCAGGAAAAGTATGAATCATGCAATTTAAAACTCACCAAATTTACTGGTGCAAGAATATTTACCTGCCAGCTTGTTCAAGATAGTATGAAACTTCACAATGGGTCACCCCATTGATTGAGATATTTACAAGTTGGCCTCCAGCCTTCACAGTTAAAGTTCAGAAAAATGAAAAAAAGGTGTTTTTAGAAAACATATTTGCTCACCATTTCACTTTCCTCTCATGAATTGACTGTCTACTTAAATATATTTTGTCCAGTAATGTTACAATGTGATATTAGCAGCGTATAATGTCTTTTGGGTACTTTATCGACAAAGTAATCTCCTTTAATAAGACCTTTTGCCGAAGCATTCACACACCCCATTGATCATAGCTATATGTTTTGTATATCTTGAACGATTCCTGATTACCCTGTAAAAAATGTATAGTATCAATGGTGGTCACTTTGAGCACGATACAGCTTATCTGAAATTATTTGAATGAACTATTCATAAAAATAATCTGTGTGTGAGATTCCAGTTATTCTATAGCTACTTCCTGCGTCAATGACGAGGGTTCAAAACGTTTCCATTTATAGATGGATGATCTCTCAACTTTTTCACCCTTCTGAAGGATTTTTACCTATTTTCTAAATTGCTGATTCAGTTGATATATTGACACAGTCTTTATTTACCTTTTTGTACTCCCCCCTCCATGCTGTCTACTTTGCGATTCTTCACTGCCTTGTTCCGTCTTCTAGGGATCTGGACGTGAGAGTTTCTTTTCAGAAGATTGGGATCTTTATAGAAGGCTTTATAAAGCTTTCATCGCAATTTATATTAAGCCGTTTTGTAGACTGAGGATGCAGTTCCTCCATTATATCATGTAATTTTAAAAGTCCAAACTTTAGGAAAATAAAGTGGTACTGTTTTGATTATGTTCAGTGAACAAAAGGCCTTTCCTAAGTCTAGGTTTCTTACCCACTGAGAGTTTCTTGACAGAGGATTGTAATCTTTATGGAAGGCTTTATAAAGCTTTCTTCCCAATTCATAATAAGCCGGTTTGTGGACTGAGGATGCAGTTCCTCCATTATATTATAGTAATAAAAGTTTCAGTCCAAGCTCTAGGAAAATAAAGTTGTACTCGTTGGATTATGTTTAGTGAACAAAAGGCATTTCCTAAGTCCAGGTTCTTTACCTACTTAATTTTTTTTTAAATTTCTTCCTTGCTAGATGTAACAATGAGCACACATGAATCGACTAACTACACTAATTACATTGTGAGAGATAAGTGAATTTTTTACAAGGATTGGTAATTTCCTCATTTTTTAACGCACTCACAATCTTCATCAATATTCCGCGGTTCCTTCAATAGGCCTTGAGGGTGACGCCTTTCTAGAATTTGACCACATTGAAGGAATTTTTTTCCCCAAATGGCTAGAAGAAGAAGTGGTTTGGTTCAATTCTTGTAAAATTTTCACGTTTTGGCACAGTCAATAACTGTTCATAAAGTCTCGGTGGTAGGAATGGTAGTGCATTTGCAGTGGTGGCCCTGGTGGGGGTGGTGTGCTGCATTAGGTACTGAGCAATATTTTGAATAGACTTGGAGGGTGTTATTGGACTTGAGAAATGATAGTCTATATTGATACAAAGAATACTTTATAAATATACAATAATCTATAGGGAAGGATTGGTTAGGCCTGGCTTTGTGATCAGAGAAATAGAGAGTAAAGATGATGTGCCTTATGACAAATAAAATGGTGAAGTGCCTTACTAGTGTCCCAATGGAAACTACCTATCTGGGTCTAGCGAAGTAGATATTGTAACCATTTTATCCATAATGCAAGACATGTATGGGAATAATCCAGGAGGTATACCTTTCCTATTAAACAAGTTTGTTTCTTATGTAGAAATAACAAACTATATCCCTATCTTAATTAAATAATGTAATATTTTTAAATTTTAATTGAATAATTTAAGATATAGTTATTTTTTAAATATGTGAATGTTTCCTGGAACGTTGAATTATGCATATTTTATGAGAATTTATTTACGAAGAGAGTCTCCAGATTTGACTGTGTTACTGAAAACCAGAGATATCTGTTACGTGGTTTCATTCAAGGGAAAGGCTAGGTAAATTACTTATATTCTTATATGCAAAGCTATTCTGGAATAATTGTTTTTCTTTCAATTATTTCGGATGCTTTCCAGAATAATTGCTGCTCTTCCAATTATGTCGGATGCTTACAGGTTTCAAGATGGTAATACCTGCTAAAATTCATGAAGCATCTTGAGTTGGTTTTATGCGCGATCTTAATAATTATGTTATTTTAATTTTATAATCTTCCTGTTATTAAAAAATTCAAGTCTTTTACTTCATTGTTTGTGCGGAGTGCATTTGGTGGTTTATTGAATATTTGAGATTTGCGAATGGGTTTATTTCCTCTGCTACAAGCTGTTTGTTCTCTTATCTTAAAAAACTAAGTGAATGTAATTGACCAATTTGTTGCTGTGAAGGTTACAATATGCTGCCTCACACTATACAAGTCAACTTGTTACTTTCAACATGGTTCTAGCCTTAAACTGGAACTTATTACATTATGTCTTCATATACTAGTTACTCGGAATTTCTATATATTTTTGTGAATTTTCATAAGTACTACTTTGTGCATACCTTTGGATTCCTACATGCTCATTTGGAAAGGTGATCTATGAATGGAGCGAAGCTGAAAGCATATGCAATCATTTGTACTTAAAATGACAAAGAATGTTGTTGTTGATGATGATAATGATGAATGACGAAGAATGTTAGTACATGTGTTGTGGTCTTGGGGATTCTATTCTTAGATATAAAATTGGGGAGTGCTAAAGCCAATTTTGGATTAATCCATTGAAATCAAATATTTTTTATTTTATGATCTAGTGAATGACTTTGGCTTTTCACCTGTTTAATTTTATAGGTTATTGCAGTGCTAATAGGAGGAATGTCTATTCTGGCTGGTACCATAACGGCAGAGCAACTTACAAAGTTCCTATTGTACAGTGAATGGCTGATTTATTCGACATGGTTTGTGGGGGACAATTTGTCATCATTGATGCAATCTGTTGGGGCAAGTGAAAAAGTCTTCCAATTGATGGATCTTTTACCTACTGACCAGTTCCAATCTGAAGGCAAGTACTTCTTAACGTCCTAATATAACACTTGTACTTGTGTAGTTATGTTCAAATTGATTCCATGCTTATAATGCTTACTTCCACTTTTTTGCTTCTAATTTGAATAATTTCTATTGTGTTGAAGCTATGCACTGTAATTGAAAACTGTTTCTCTATGTAAAGTTACTTAACAAAATCAAAATCTGTGTGGGTACAGGACTCTCGTGCTCCATGAGTCACCAAAATGGCATTTTTACTTTACAAGTGTTGTCAAGATGGCATCTTACGTGGCATTACTACCCTTACCTCATGTTTTATTCTATGTACATTGACATTGATAATCAAGTGAGGGTAGTGTGAAAGAAGGAACATTCAGTGTCTTCCGATCTCAGCCTTTTATAGCTTGTTTATCTGTCACACCCCAAACCTCAATATTCCCTTCTTCCAAAGCCCAAGGGTGATTAATTAATTTTGAGACCCTAATCTTAAATAAAATTATCTGTGTTAAAGGACAATACATTCGCTAAATTTCTAATTCTGCCAGCTTGATATGCTGTTACTTAAATATTTCTAACTCACTATAGACAGCATCTTTTAAGCAAAAAAGAAAAAATTATTGGAAAACTAGACAAGGCATCCAGCCAGGAAAACTCATAGAGCATGGTGAGAATCTCATATTCACTGAATAAGTCTAGCTTGAAGATTAAAGGCATTTTGATGCAGCTTGTACCACCTGAGTTGGGAAATACGATTTAGGGGACTTCCAGAGCTTGATGTATGGCTGTCATTATGGACATTCGTAGTTCACCGAGTCCTAAGAGGTACTTAGCTTAGTGGTTGAGGTCCATTGTTCGTCAAGGTGATCTCTTTTGGATGTTTGCACATTCCTTAACCTAGCTCAAAGAGAGAGATATCACTTGACTTCCGGATCATAAATGCTCTCATATCGTAACAACACTAGTACCACGCACTCTTTACAGCTATTTTCCAAATTACCATTCTATTAACATGTGGACTCATTCTGTTGGACTACTGTAAGCTTACTGGGGAAGCCTATCACGCCGATGCCACTGGCCACCCTGGTGGTATTCCTATTGTGTCCCTATCAAATAATCCTGGTGCATGTTGAGGCATCTCATTAGATCGCAGGAGAAGTAAGCAACTAAGTATCATGGACTGACACAACCGCCATATTAGCATGAGCAATTCTTTGTTCTTACCCTATTTTGGCGCTTGTGTCCTTGACTGTCAAACTCGCTCTTTGGTGAGTCCGTCTGAATCACGCTATCACTCAACTCAATCCACTTGGGATTTCTTTTGTATCATGTATGATACCTCTACTTTCTACTTACCCAACAGGAACCCACACTATCAAAGAGATTTTTTAGAGATCCCAGTCAAAGGATCTGAAATGTTTTCTTGAATATTCGGTGCAGATCATTTACTAGATTTTAAGTTCTTGCACGATGTCACAAGGATGTGATGACCCCCTAGAGACCTCAACCTTGGCATTTGTTTTTGTATTAGTAAACAAGGGGATCTGGACCCAAATGAGATATGTATTATGTAGAATCATCCAACTTAGGAAATAACTTCAGTCATAGAAATAACTTCAGTCATACTTTTGACCTAAAATATTGACAAAGATGGAGAGATGGTACTCGCATTTGAAGTTTGAACTTTGGAGATACCAAGAATGGTCCGACAAAGGAGAGTGATAGGTGGAAAAGGACACAACTTCTTATTTCAGGCTGAATTCACTGTTCTATACACTCAAATTCAATAGAGGCAAAGAATGACTTCTATTTGTCTTTACAAATGCTTATTTTTCACTTTTGATAATGTTACGAGCACCTTTTTTGTTTGTGCCAGAAGTTTCAGCAGAAATATCTCTCTTTTTTTTCTTTTTTCTTTTTTTGCATATTATTTTCCTTCAAGGATTAATTTCCAGTTATGCTCTGTTTAATCAATTGGATATTGTATGCCAACATGTTGCAGGTTTAAAGTTGCCAAGGCTGTTGGGACATATTGAGTTTGTGAATGTATCGTTTTATTACCCTTCAAGAGCAATGGTGCGTTTCTTATCCTCAAAACTCCAAATCAAGTCTGGCTCTTACTTTGAGACCTTTTTTGATTGGCTACCTCTTGAATAAAACATATGGCAAAGTTATAATCATCCTTAATTGTTTAGTGCCAAACTTGGTTCAGAATCTTCAGATAAGGGTTAATTTGAATTTTCAGTGGCCAATTTAAGAGGGTTGTTAAGTTGGCAGGTTTTTATTTAGGGTTGTCAATGGGTAGGATCAGATCTAATTCAGTTTGAATATGACCTGATTAAAGTTGGATTTCCGTTACCGGTGTAAATCTTGATTTGAATCTGTAACTGATTTAAGAAACCTGATTATAACCAAATGAAACAAGAATCTGTGTAGATCCTATCCAATCCGACCTATTTTATCAAAATTGGATTTTAGTTTGGATTTTGAACCTTGCTGGTTGAACCTTGCTGGTTTCTCTCCTAATCTGACCCATTAATAGCCCATCTTTTATTTAGAGGGTAACATAAATTTTATATCTTTTTCATCTTTCTTTTCACCTACATAAATTTGATTGAATTATAATGAAGATTAGAACCATATCTTACACAAACATTTTCATATGTGAATTTTACGAGCGAGAATATTCAGTCAGGAACTTGATATTTTCATATGTGAATTTTACGAGTCAGAATAAGTGAGAACCAGAACATTTTCCATTCTCAACAGTTCCTTTTACTATATATTTTCATGAGAAGGACCAACACTGGGCAATATGGCAGGAAACATATGATATGGAATATTGTTGCTATGTTACACTAGGAATGGGAATCTCTGTTCATTTTTTATTTATTTTTAAAGTTGATGGGAATTTCTGTTGCATACAAATATTTGTACCACCTTCCATACTGCAGTAAAATTCAACATGCTTTGGTGAAGTATCTTAGTGCTACATATGTAATCTTTAGAGTATCTAATTAGGGTGTGGTACCAATCAAGCATACAGAGCACTTGTATTGTTTGTTTTTGTGGTGGTGGCGGTCATTTGTTTATTTGAATGGGAAACAGAAAGGTGCTTACACTATGTATAAGAGAGTTTATATACAACAATTAACAACAAACAAGACGAGGACTCGAAAACTTGAAGAAAGATCATTCAAACATAGTTACACTTCTGTTCTAAAGTCCTACTTTTGCCAATTCTCAAGTTTTTCTCAGTGGTCCCTTTCCCTTTTTTTTTTTTTTGGGTTCAATGAAAAATAATGACTTGAAAGTTGAAACCTAAGAAAAATTGGTTTGGGGGAGAAAAGGGGTGGCAGCCCTAAAACATGTAAAATCTATGTGTGTTGGAAAATTCAGCATTATCTCTTTGCAATTAACTTGCTTTTGAGAGCCTAGGATTTGTGCTTTGGAGGAGCATGTTTCATAAATCATCTTCTATTGAAGTTTTTCTTTTAAACCACCTTATTACATTTTCACGCTAATTAAGCACCCTATGAAGTTATATAAGCCATCCTGCTGTCCCACCTTTTGAGTAAATGGCAAACTGATCGCCTGTCTTGCTTCCCATTTACAACAGCAATCCATGCCCCAGGTGACACTGGGTTGAATAAAATCCCTAGGATATATGTTGTGTTTTTGTTAAAAAATGGAGAATTCTAGTAAAATGTCTTGCCATAAGCATGTGCAACTTGAAAGAGATGAGATGCATTCTGAAGTTGCTGATTATTATTCTTATAAATATATAAATTATTATCAGATGCTCACTCGTTCTCTCATTAACCGCTGAAGCATTTGTCCTTTTCACAGTGAATTTGTCACTGTTGCTATGCAATTTTTTAGAGAATTTATAAGAATAACTACATTACACTAATTCCTCGAATAATGAAATTGTAGGAAATTTATATCTAAATTCCAGATTATGAAATTCATCTTGTACTAATTTTGATCAGTTTTTATGACCAGACTAATGATTATGATCGCCTTTTCTGACTAATATTCACAAATCTTTTGATGTTACTATGAAAAGAACTAATCTTTTGACATCTGGACAGGTACCTGTACTACAACATGTAAACATTTCAGTGTGTCCTAATGAAGTGGTTGCAATTGTAAGAAAGTGAATGTTCACTTTATCTTTTTTATTATTTCATGCCAACCAGAAGAAATAAATGGCACTTGATTTTATTATTTTTTAGGTCGGTCTTAGTGGTAGTGGAAAAAGCACTCTTGTGAATCTTCTCCTTCATATTTATAAGCCAACAGGTGGTCAGGTAAGCTGCTCTATCCCTGTGTTGGGAACAAACATCATGTAATTGTATAAATATATGGGAGGATCTGGTGTCTGCAATTTAGTGGGAGTTATTGATTCAAACACAAGAAGCCTCAACAGAGGCATTTCTAACTATTGGGGGTTTGGCGAATTGAATAATGTCTTACCATTTTGATTATCTAGCTGTAACTTTGGTTAAAACTACACACTATCATATTGAAAAATATGATTTCAACTGTCTTTTGCTTTTCCTAGTGTAGATCACATCACCCTACTTCATTTCTATGTCTATCTTTTCAAGTGTAATATACTTTATATACTGAATTTTAATCCTAGCTTTCTCTCCTACCACTTAAGTTTCTTATAGACGTGATATTAACCCTCATTCTAATAATAGTGTCTACCTTCCCTCTAACTATCAATGTTCTTATATTATAAATTTGATCTTGGAATAACTTTCCCCACTTTCGTTGAGAACAATGTGGAGATAAAAGAAAAGAGCAGTGTGGGGATAAAAAAAGAAAAAAAGAAGACGAATTAAACCTCTGGTCACCCTTAAAATTACGCTGATAAAACAACAACATCTGAACAATGCACACTCTCCAGACATCTCACATACATGCTGATGATAAGCTTACGCATGAGTTGCTAAAGAAAGAACTGGAACAAGTAATGCTAACGCTCACTCAACTGGCTGTCCTATCACAACTGGGATAATCATCCATTGCCATAACTTAGGTTGGAACTCTATTTCAGTAGGATAAGTTTCACTTTCTTTTGCTTTTTATTTTTGGCACCTGGTCTTATTCTATAATATCATCAACTTTCTTATCATTTTTCGATTGATAAACCTTGCATAATCTTGATATGCATTTTTTCCCCTAGGTAAGTTGAGAATCTTGACCAGGCGTTACATCCTTTCTTGCTTTTATTTAGTTATACAGTGTGTAAAGATAAATTAGTTGAACTTTTCATTAGTAATTGTTTTTCTTATTGTAGATTCTAATTGATGGATTCCCTCTTAAAGACCTAAATATCAAGTGGTTGAGGGAAAGAATTGGATTTGTGGGACAGGTTCTGCTCGTAAACTTCCTGCCAAATAAAATCAAGTGAAACTTTATAAAATACCGTTTCCTTATTGAGTTTTTTGAGTAGGAACCCCGACTTTTCCGGATGGATATTAGTTCAAACATAAGGTATGGATGTACCCGAGATGTGAAGCAGGAGGACGTGGAGTGGGCTGCCAAGCAGGCATATGCTCACGACTTCATCTTATCTCTTCCTAATGGTTACAAAACACTTGTTGATAACAATTTGCTCAGTGGAGGACAAAAGCAACGAATTGCCATTGCTCGGGCCATACTTCGGGACCCAAACATTTTGGTTCTTGATGAAGCCACTAGTGCTCTAGATGCAGAGAGTGAATACAATATCAAGGTAACTAACTAGCATTACTAGAAAAAAGTAACACATGGAACTCTGAATTTGTTGACACAGTGCATTTAACATGTCATTTGCTATTATATGTAGGCTGTTCTTCGTGCTGTTAGAACTGACCTCAAGACGAAGAGAACTGTCATAGTGATTGCACACAGGTGAGTCCTGCAATACTCTCCTTTTGGTGTATCTACTAAATGTTCGAGTACTTAAGAACCTACTTTCTACAGACTTTCCACAATTCAAGCTGCTGACAGAATAGTGGTAATGGATGGTGGTCAAATTGTTGAGGTATGTGGTCTGGCAATCACATTGGGATGCTGTTGTCTATCAGTAACTGTAGTTACTACCATATCAACCACGTAACAAATGCCAATAGCGTCTTTGTATGATTTTTTCTTTATTTTGTCAAGTATTCTTTGGTCTAGAAGCAATGTGGTTTGCACACAAAGAACGTAGTCAATAGGGCATCAGATGTGTCTGCTATGTGAATGAGCTTTCTGGGATTTGTACTGCTATCCTCGTGCTAACACTGCACCATGAAGTCATTAATTTGTAGTTCTTTCTGCTTACTGATTTATTGTTTAGTGGAGATGGAACTTGCTACAGGCCTGTTACAGTTTGCGAGTTTTATATCGTACAACAATCTAAGAAGTTGAATTGGTTAAAACAGAGCAATTAGCAGTCATTCAGTCAAGGAACAATGGAAATGCCTTCCCTTGCAAACTTGAGTAGTCATGATCTTCTTGAGTGCTCAGGCACTCGTTAATTTATCCCACTCTTTGTTGCAAGCTTTAGGCCTAATTTCTGTTCCTACATGCAGATGGGCAACCACATGGAGCTTATCTTGAAAGATGGCCTGTATGCACAATTGACCAGAAGACAGGCTGATGCTGTAGCGTGATCTAGGAGTTGATATACTTGAAATTCCAGTATATTCTTCCTCAACTGCATTTACCGTGTGATTCAATACAGAGGTCCAACAAAAATGTGGACTTTTACGGAAAGAGAAAATGATGGGATACCATTGAAGCAGTTGCAGTGCAGTGCAGCCATCTCTATATGAAGACTGCAAGGCAGCTTCCTGCATAGTCTGCTACATCATGTTTTCCCTTCTTTCTTTGTTTACTTTTTCTTTATTAAAAAGGAAAAAGAAAAAGAAGAAAATCTTAGATGAGGGGCAAATAACTCAAATAACTCAAAAAGCCTGAGTTACTAATTGAGATACATTTCCGCTGTTTTTTTTATCTTATACTAGTAGTCTTCTTCTTCTTCTTCTTCTTTATCTTCTTTTATTTTTAAATAAATATTAGCATCTGTTGAAATAAACAGAGAGAAATAAGCATCCATGAGGAGATTTGGTCAATTATGAGTGTATCTCATCTTTTATTATCCTGAACATTTTTTGTGAGCCTGTTGATATAATTAGTATGTGCAGATGACTACTCTGCCCCTGACTTGGCAAAGAGATTCTAAGCATGCTAAAATTTGCAACAATGGTGGTGTATAGGGCATTCTACAATCTTCAATAAGCATCCCGTCAGCACTAAGAATATTCTTTCTGCTGATAAACTCTATTTGACTTGAATCAAAATGAAATATATACTTGTAACATCCTTGACACCATAGTACCTGAAATGATGCAAATTAGCTGTAGTTGAATTTAGGATAGTATTATATAAAGCCCAGTAGACATACATTTTAGTCAAGTATTGTTGTTTTCTTCTCCTCCAAATTGAACTCCTTCAGTTCCTAAATCAATGGAGGTGTCACAGATCCTACAGGCACCAATGACCTTCAGCTCAAGTACGGATTCCAGTTATTGGACATGCACGAGTCCTCTATTGATGTAACCACTCACTCCAACCACCACATATTTCTCCACTCATGAACCCTGAATTCTCCTGTTTAGTGCCAAAGATGCCTAGTTCAATCCTCATTGGATGCTTCTTGCCATCACTTTCAAGTCTTGCAGAATGATTTTCATGGGAAGATCACTTTTTCCTATCTTCACTAAACTGTATGTACTTTCAGAAACTTGACAAATATTCAAATGAAATGTGATAGTGATAGTTTATACTTTACATTGTTTGTTTCCTGAAAACAGAGAGAAAGAATTTAAAACTGAAGACTTCTTTTTGTTCATTGAAACCAAACAACTCAACCTAAAATGGTTGGAAGTCTCGGTTAGAAACTACTTTTATATTTTCTGATGGTTTCAAATTTCCTTTTAAGCCCTCCTATTTATGAGCAACTGAATGCTATTTTCTAATTCTTTACGTTATTTTTTAAACAGATTCGTTTAACAATACTCGAGGAACAGGATCTTACAGTGCCTTCAAACATTAACATTTATATTTTTCCAGATATGATGTAGGTGACTTGTGAACCTAAAACTTATCATATCCATGGTTGATGATTCAGATATGTATTACTTCTTTTGAAAATTGAGATGTTTTTTTTTTTTTCTTTTCTTTTCTTTTTTTTTTTTTTTTTTGGTTATACATCAAATTGTTTGCTATGTTCGTATTTTGATTGATTTAGGGGTTTGACACTTCCAAATGTGGATAAGTTTTTGGAGAATGTGCTCCTGGGGTTTTTCCATTGGCCCTAGGAGAACCTGAAAGGTTGAATTGTTCACGTGTTTTTGTGTTGTGATCATAATCGAGATCTGAGATGTGCCATTTGTGATCCTTTTCTTGTTGAGGGTTTTGAGAATAGACCAAGTTGCAAGCAATGGACCATCAAATCTTTGTTAGGCTTTGCTCTCACCTAGGTGGATGCCAGTATGCTGAAAAGTGAAAACTCGATAATTTTCAGCCTTTGTCTTGAGGAATCATATTATGTCATTGGTAAGTTTTGAATGCACAATGTTGGTGTGCAGTAGTTCTTTCTCTATTTCCTAACAATATTTTTATTCTCTAGTAAGTTAAATGGAACTAAACAAATTATGTTTGAGATGTACACACTTTCACACTGTGGTGCAGTTTATTGTTTTATGTTGTAGGTATGGTTATGCCACTGCCAATGATGTCCCTGCGTCGCTTAATGAACATATTCCAAAGGAAAAGATCATCAAATAGCTTTTGAGGTTGGTTAATTATAACTCGCGCCTCTTCCTCCTGATGTATAATTAATTTTGAGAAACAGAAAAACCATCATGTTTGAAAGTCATTTTTTGTCATATTTCTTTTGAAGTTATATTTTAAATAAGGAAACATCCTGTGCCATATAAAATTAAGGGCTGGAGTGTTTATCCATACTCACTTAGGAAATCTCAATCGCGCGAGTCCACATAACCATTTTATAACAGCCAGAGGACCTTATAACTGTTATGCTTAACTGGCTTACTGATTGACCTCCTTTAAAAAATTTAAGAATAGGTCTGTTGCCTAATTGATGCTGAATACTGTAGTTCTAATTCTTACTGATGCCACTAAAACATCTTGTTAACAACCATCTTCCAAAATATTGAAAGCTAATGATGGCGTGAAATTCTTTTTGCAGATTAACTAGCTCATCTTCTTGCTGTAGGTCTTCTCAACTTGAGAGTTGTATTATCTGTGTACGGAATTTTCTTTGTTGATTTAGCCTGGCCAGTAGCTTCTTTTGTACAACCATTCTTGCAAGTTATCTTGAAGGTGTAGGACGCCATTACTTTTTGGAACTCTCTTTTTGTCAAAATTTTACCACAACAGATCCCTCATGATTTTCGTACTTCTACTCAACTCAATCAACCCACAAAGTTTTTACTTTTCATATTCCCAGTTGGGATTACCTTGGTATTCATGCTTTTCTATTGATTTCCTTTTTGGTGCATCATTAGTAGTTTTGTTCTTTTTTTAAGTATGCAGCGAGAAAGCTTTATTGCGGGAATTTTTCATTACCTACCCAATGGCTTGCTTGAGGTGTTTGTTATCAGCTCAGTTAGGTGTTTCTGTGCTACATATTTGTTCATCTCATAACCCAACTTTATTTTCTCATGTGATAAAGTAGTATTGCCTAGTTTCTAACTTGAGCAAACTAGTTGATACTTTTCAGACCTGTTTGGTTTTTAAATATTGAAAGTGAGTATTAAACTAGTTTTCTGTTATCAGGATACTATTAAGGAAGCATATTCCTTTTTTATATGTTTTTTAAGATAGATTTGACAGGGTATTTCTTCCCTGGAAATTTTTTGTCCATCGTTGGGTGACACTCGAAACAAATGTTTTTGTTAAGTAGGCAAGTAGCATGAGCACTTCATGATTTGATAAGGAACTTGTTAAGAAACTTGGTTTGTGATTAGGATACTGTTGAGGATGCATATATCTTTTTTATAAACTAGTTTGATGAAATATTCAACAGGGTAATTCTCTTCACTGGAAATTCTCGCCAATCATTGGGTGTTATTCAAACAAATGATTGGCCTTTTTTTCATTTTCTTTCCAAAATCATTAGTTTGCATATAAAGCCACGCACTCATACAATCCATAATAATGTTAACAATAAATTTAATCAATTTGTAGATTATAGGTTATTTGAACTCCTAAACACCTGTCTGTGATTGCTTCGTCTGGCATGCTAGCTATATGAATGTTTTTCTTACGCTTTTATCTGGTTGCTTAAACATGTTTATGCACATCATAAAGCATGGGATCACTAGTATCAGAGAGCTTTCGTTTTTCATCTATAGCTTCCGAACAAATAGCCAATTGCTCCATTTTTGACAATGTGGCATCTGGCATGATTTGTCTGAGGAAATTAATTCTTTTGTAGGTATCAAATGGTGAGGAGAAGAACATCAATGAACCGAAGCTTTAAAAAGACGGTGCTGATGCTATGCCATATTTGAATGAAATTAAATTGGAGAAAGATGAGGAACACTCATAGGAAGCAGCAAGCAACAAGGGCAACATCAAAATTAAGCAAAGTTGTTTTTGTGGTGCTGAAGGGTATCCTGTCATGGGAAGAAAAAGGTTAAAAGAGTACAAAGTTGGTTAAGGAAATTTGAGACAAGGCAGTAGGGCGTGCTCGAGTAAGAAGCTAGTCAGACTGTAAACATAGATAAAGCGGGAGCTAGACCGTGCTCATGCTACTACAGCCAGGGTTGGAGTGACATCTAATTGCATGGCTTACGGCTTTCGCAGAAAGTCGAGCTGAAGTGTGATTACGCTCTTTGTTCATTTCTTTCTTTTTTGGTAGACGGGGACATCAAAACTTCCATTGAGCAATAATTTTTTTGACACTTGATTGTATTACTAAATTGATAAGGGGTGTAAGAACATCTTGATCCTTGAACATTCTCGAGTTGATCCACAGAAAGTTAGAGAGCAGAGCATCCGGTGGATGCTCGATTATGGCGGAAATTTTTGATCTTGGAAGTTTGTGATTCTGCTCAGGTTTGTATGGAGAAGAAACAGTCACAAGCTAAATGCATGCTGTATTGGGATATATTGATTTTGGAACCTTTGGATCAATTTCGTGATTGTTATTGCACTCCCTGAACATACACTGAATGATTTTTTGGCCTTTCTTTTTAACACAAAACCACATATGTAATTTTTAGTTTCTATATTTAATTTTACCATTCCCACAATAAAAGATAATTATCAACTCTTTCTCTATCTCTTTGTGCGTTGAATTTGAATACATGGACAAAAATGTAGACAAATAATTACTTTCTATGGATAAGGTTGTGAGAAAAGCTTTACTCATTTTTTTTGGGTTACCTTGTTGTTTTTGAGGTGGATTCTACAGTCCCACCATAGTTGGTACATCATCATCATTCAATACACAAATTCACAGATTCAATAATAAATTTCACCAAATGCCCAACTTCAAATTGAAATAGAAAGAATTTTTGTTCAAACTTTAAATGAAATTTTCTTCGATTTTAATTCCAATTAATCAATTCAATATTTTAAAATGCAATATTACATTATATTTGTTGGTAAATTTACTTATACTAGAGAAGTATATTAATTTACTTATACTGAGAACAACAAGATGTTTTTTAAGAAAATGATATAATATCATATTGTTGTTGCAAAATTAAAAGATACGGGTATTGTTTTTCTTCAAATAAACATTTAAATAAAAACAATTTTTTAGTAAAATATAGTGGTATTATTTTTTTCAAAAGTTTCTATTTTTATTTTGATAATTACCTTTTATTATTATAGTAGGTGATAATGGTAAAATTAAATATAGAAACTAAAAATAGGATGAAAGTTGTTTTGTGTTAAAAAGAAATACCATAGGTGAGTTTGAAAAATGACCATTAGTTTTTATCTAACGGTATATATAAAAAGTGTGAATTAATTTTCTTACTCCATGGGAGAGATCAAGACTCTCACCCTATTTTTAGTTTCTATATTTTATTTTATCATTACCACTTACGTAACAATAAAAAATAATTATCAACTTTCTCTCCATTTCTTCGTGTGTTGAATTTGAATTCATGGACAAAAGTGTAAACAAATGATTACTCTCCATAGATAAGGTTGTGAGAAAAGCTTCGTCCATTTTTTTAGGAAAATTCTATAATATCATACGGTTGTTACAAAATTGAAAGATACAGGTATTGTTTTACTTTTAAATAAACATCTAAATAAAAACAATTTTTTAGTAAAATATATTGGTATTATTTTTTTTCCAAAGATTTCTATTTTTATTTTGATAATTACCTTTTATTGTTATAATAGGTGATAATGGTAAAATTAAATATAGAAACTAAAAATAGTGTTAAAGTGGTTTTGTGTTAAAAAGAAATACTATAGGTGGGTTTGAAAAATGACCGTTAGATTCTATATAGAAAGTGTGGTATTAATTTTCTATATCAACAGTTTTTGTATGTCACATGATTCACGGATAGAAAATATAGGTGAATACATATATGTTTTATAACTATATATATATCATATTAAAAGAAATCAAGATATACAATTACAATTTGATAAAAATCATTTATATAGGTGAATACATATATGTTTTATAACTATATATATATCATATTAAAAGAAATCAAGATATACAATAAAAATAAAAATTACAAGTTTTTTTTTGTCACATACTAAGGAAAAATAAACGTGCATACTTGAGAAAAGAATGGCCTTCTGCTTATGTAAGAAATTAGAAAATAAATATAAATCATCTAAAAATGAAAATTGTCATCGTTACTATTCTTTACCTTAATTTCATATGGTAGTAATAAAAGTCACTTACATAAATTCACTTTTTCTATATTTTTTATCAGAAGTCATTGCTTCATTAAAATTTAACTTTTTAAAATTAATTTTAATAATCTCACATCATTATAATTTTTGTTATCCTATTTATCTTCTCACCTTTTATGGAAATTAATTTGCTTCTTCTTCCTACAGTTCCTTTCATATGTTCATATCACTTAAGATTAATTTTATTTATTTTATCGTAGTGTCAATCCTTAAGCCGCATAATTATTCTAAATGAGTGCTGTTTTCATCTTTGGTAAGTTTTTATTTTTATTTTCACTATGTGTGACTTAAATTTCGCATAATTATTCTAAATAAGCGTTGTTCTTATGATTCGTAAGTTCTCGTTTTTATTTTTATTACGTGTGACTTATATTTTGTTACTTTCGTTCTACCGTTTATATCATCACGCTACATGAATTTGTTATTTTACTTTCAGTTTTTTATTTCTTCAACACTCTGTACAACGTAAAAAGAATATTTTTAAATAAATTTTATAATAAGATGTGATACATAAATTACGTGCGTGAATTTTAAAGAAAGAATATACCTACCAAAACGAAAAAAGAAACAAAAAAATTTAGAGAAGAGAAAAATATTTAATTAGTTATGTTTTTTAAAAAATAAAGAAAAAGAACATGGGTTATTCACAAGTATTATAATAGACTGTACGATAGTATAGATTAAACGCAACACCCAATTTATGTTGGCTTTTCCCTACTACTTCCACCGCCCCCTTCTCAGCTGAAATTCGCCGTTAAACACCAAAAATATGGACTTTCAACACCCTAACCAGCGCTACATGAGGCCTCCTCCGCCACTCCCACCGCCGTCCATGGCGGATCCCCACCACCAGCCTCCTCCGCCGATGCAGCAACAGCAGCAGCAGCCACATCCTCCCCAGGGCTCCACCTGGTTCTCCACCCAATTCCAGTATCACCATCCCTCGCAGCAGTCTCCGTCTCCCCCGCCGCCTCACAACCAGTGGGGTCCACCTCCTCACTCCGATCATCTCCCCCCTCCTCCTCCTCCTCCACCGCCTTATTCTCACAATCCTTATTCTCTTCACAACCAGTACCCTCCTCTTCCTCTTCCCCCTCGGCCTCACCTACCTCCTCCTCCTCATCCTCATCCTCATTCTCATTCTCAGATCCCCCAATCTTATCCTCACGTCAACCAGGTAATATACAATCAATCATCTCTCGTTCTATTTGTGTTTCGCATTAGGTTTGATGCTTGTTTTGGTTCATCAGCCCCCTAGGGTTCTGATTTTCGTTATTGTATTTTATCTTTGAAAGCTGTTGTTTGTTTTGATAAATTAGTTTTGAGAGGTGATATCAGATTTTGAGAGATTGATTAAGCATTTTTTGAGGTTAGACTGTGGCAAGGGTTGCCATTTTTGCATCAATTTGTTGACAAATATATACCCTTTTTGATAATTTGTTAGTATTTTTTGAATCATTCAGTTGCTTTACCGCATTTAGGCTCCGTTCGGATGGAAATAAACAAGTTTTGGAAAGTGAAAGTAGCATAAAGTGAAGTGAATGAAAGAAAATCAAATTTTCTTAAAAAGATTATGTTAATGGTGATAACCTTAGTATATTAGATCTTTTGAAGTTGTAATTGTTATAGTATTTCTTTTAAGGAAGATGCGATATGTATATATGTTTCTTTTATTTTATGTAAGACGTGCTTTGTATGTACCCTAATCCTTGGTAAATTGGTAATTGATGATGGGCTGCGAAATGCTTCATATGTGAACCAATCATTAATTTGTGAATGCTTATAGGACTGGGGCAATTCAAATTGGGGTCATCATCAAGGCTGGGAGTACCCAGGTAAGTGTAGAAATGTGATTAAGTTTTGGAGAATGCTTTGTCTATATTCTTCTGAAGTTGATAATTTTATTTCCCTTATTCTCATTCTTAATCTTTTTGTTACCAAATATTTGTTCTTATTTTTTACTGCTTGATTAATCTGCCAGTAGATTTATCATACTTCTCCCCTTTTTACCTGTAATTCCTAGGATAGGAACTCACTCACTGTTCAATGTGTGAATTCCAATGCTTTTCCCACAATATATTGTGATTGTGATTCTTCTGAATATAGGTTGATGTAGATTACATACATATTTTTCTAAATTTTCTGGTTCTACATGCCATGTGGAGTCCTACCTACCTTCTAGAATTGTTGTGGGTTGAATATGGTATTGTGTTCAAATTTGAAGGAAGACCCAATTGTATTATATTATTTGGAAATAGCTATTTTGGCCAATTGCAAATTTTGTCAGATGCTTCCTCTTTTAAATACTTCTTTTTTTCCTCCACCATCACTCCATCGCCAACATAAAAAGAGAGGACAAACTAATGGCTTCTTTGAAATAAATTATAGTGTATGAAACCACTAGGACGATCATAAACAGTTCACCCCAATGAAAGGGTGAACTACTCCAAAAGTTGCATCTTTATGGTCAGGCTATGCGCTTCTTGCTTGGAGTCCCTCATAGTAAGAATTATCTAATTGAGAAGTCTCATTTGTATTTGTTGGAGCACTCGTATGAATTTAATATCATGATGCTTCTTATGTCGGCCTCCACCTTCTCTCTGTTTTGATTTTTTTTGTTATTTCCTTAAAGAAAACTGCTATATGCCTGTGCATCCTTTCATCTTGTATTGTAATCACTCTGCTGAGTTTTCAATGATGGCAGCCCAGAACAATGAAGAAGATTGGGCTGCCAAGGCCAGAGCGTGGGCAGCTGCCAAAGTTGCAACAGATACTCATCATCCACAGTCACAGTTCACGCCAAATGGCAGACCGGAAGAACTGAGTCATTATCACGATCAGTATCCACAAAATGTTGATGTTCATTATGCAGATGCTCCTCAGCCGTCCCACCTCGCGTCAAGCTATCAACAGTATCCTGCTCCAGCTGCACCTCCACACAGGCCACCTGACTTTCATGTACATGAGTCTGCATCCATCAGTACCGGTCAATCTTCGTATGTTCCGGATGGGCATTTTCATTTCACCAGTAGAGATGGAACTTTGGCGAGAGATTCAAATGCTGTATATCGTCATCAAGAATTTGGACCTACAAGCCCATTGGTTCACCAGCAGGAGGTACCTTCTAGTTATTCTTCTGTTACAGGTAATAATTCACTTGGCATTTTGTGAAGCTCACGCTCAATAACCGCTTCTATAGAGCTTGACTTTAGTAATGAACTTGATTTATAATTGTGTCCAAAGTTACATATGGGTCTTTATAAACCCTGTAAACTTATTTAAGTTGGCATTTTTGTTGAGCCATTGTGGAGATGCAAGTTTATCATTTTATGAGCTTCAGGCCTCTAGAATATGCACAATACCAGATCTGTTTGTGAATGTCTGGGAAGAAATAATTTACCATTTGGAATTGTCTATTTTCATATTTAAGGCACCTATATTATATAGAAGGTTTTTAAGGTCTGAAAATTGCTCTTTTTTTGCTGTCATCATCTGTGAGATATCTGCTTGTGACAGGTTCTAAGTCTCAACACTGCAGAGACAAGGTTGTTGCTTTCTAGTCGTTCACTTCCTCTGTTGCCTCTCAAAAATGGATGTTTGCTGTTGGCTGCCAAATTTTGAAGCTAAGGTGGCCCAAAACAATTAAGTGCTTTGGAGGTGCTTTGGCCAAAGTAGTCCATCCAATGGCTCAAATGAGTTAATAAATCTTTTGATGAGTGTTAAACAGGCCAGCAATGGCTAGATAACTGGCTTTAGCAAGCATTTCACATTGCTATGAAGAGACGAATGGCCTTTTAAAGGCATGTTGGTGACACATGGTTGCTAACTGTGGTTGGTAATGACAAATAGGCTTGTTGAATGACTGACATGGGCCAAAAAGCCCCATATGATCCTTGAATAATGCCAAACAATCATCACTGTCAAAGGGGACTGTAGTTGCAAGCCCATAGCCATCTAAGTTACCTCATTATAAGGTGGCTAAAACTTAAGCACAGCCAGTTGGTAAAAAAATACGAACTCCATTTTCAGATAAGGATGTTTGAGGGAACGATGTTGTATATATAACCTGGTCAGTCCTTGTATTGTCAATTCCTTCAAAATCTATGTAATTAGAAACATTTTTTCCTTAATTTAAATGAATTGTTGTTATTTTGTTGGGAAGGTGGGGAGAAAAGAGGGGGGAATGCTTCTTTTTACCCATGCAGTGACACACTTGCTAGGAAAGATTGTTGAAAAGGCCTTTTGGAGTGGTTCTCACACATATATGTGACTTCAGAATCCATTCAAGATCCCCTCCTGTTCTGTTTCTCATATGTTTCCTTGACAGATTACTTCATTAATGATATAAATTATTTGAACTGGGAAGGAAGGACTGTGTATCAATGTCCTATCTACTATGATTTTTGATATGTTTTCTGCATATATTACTATTTGTAAGAAATATTTTGCTTCTAAAAAGATTAATATAAGCATAAAATTCTTGGTTATGTAATGAACGCATCTGTGGCTGAAAAGAAGGTACTTTAATTAAATGATGTTCTTTTTGGGTTAGACCAGCTCTGGTTTGTTGAAGCCAAATGTCAAAATGAGCCACAAACAACTTGTGCTTTGAAAGTTGACACCTTATTCAATTTATTTATTTTTGTTCCCTCTCTCTCTCTCTCCCCCCTTCTTCTTCACCACAACAAGCTTCTTTTAAATCAGGGTAACAACACCTATCAACTCTACTGCTACAGTCAGAGCAATTTTTTATTTATTTTTGGATTGTTTGGTTGGTTCTTACAATTAGATACTTTGGCTGTCTACATTTCTTGTGTTCAGAAATTTGTGATAAAAGACAATATTTTATGTATATAAAACACACCCTCTCTCCCCCTCTCTATAAGAGAAACCATAAATTGGAATTTATACTGGTGAAAATAATTTTTATATTATGAAATGATTAGCTGTTTGACTGCTTACTCAAATATCAGGTAAAGAAGAGTCTGGAGATCAAAACGAAAAGTTCTATAAGTCACTGCCTTCGTCTATTGCATCAACTCAAGGACAGCACCATCTGCAGCCACCATTTCCTCCAATTGGTAGATCAGTTTCTATGGAGCAGACTCGTTATGCATTTGGCAGCATGTCAGCTGAGCCCATAACTGATCTTAGTGATCAGCCTTTAGATTTTGCACCGAGGTTTAATCGAGACAATGATCCACATTTGCAACCCAGTTATCCTCATACTGATTCAGTGGGACCCTTAAGAGGAGTAGACCCTGTTGCATCTGTTCCTTCTGTTCATAGTTGGACATCCCCAGTTGCAGCTGGGGCAGTTTATCCACCAGTCCCTCCAGTACACCTATCAGGGCAGCAGGTCTTGATTTTTACTTTGAATATTCATGCGATCTTGAGCCTTGATTTAATATGCTAATATTTGTTTCATTATTCATAGTACGATCCTTCAATAGATGCACCCTCATCAATTCCTGGACATTCTGCACCAATATTTGGAAGGATGCCTGGACCAAGCTTCCCGTCTACAATTCCAACTGTTGGTGCACCCTTTGGCATCGGCACAGGAACTGCACTTCATCCAACAACAGGGTTTCCTGGTGATGTATATGGGGTTTCTAGTGTTTCTGAACGCCCTAAAAAGGTATCTGTAGTTTTATACTCCAGCACTGATGTTTAAACAGTTACATAATTGTTCCAGCATTCTGTATTGTGGAAAATTTTCAGGGCTCAGTTCCTAACTGGCTTAGAGAGGAAATAATTAAGAAGAAAGCTGCTATTGGAAGTTCTGCTCTTGAGCATCCCAAAGAGGAAAGTCAATATATTGAAGATGAAAGTGTTGATAAATCTCTAGGGAAAGGTGATCAGGCAGATAGCAAAAGCATTGATTCTTCCAGGTCAACTGAAGAAGAGGATGATGATGAGGTTTTATTTTTCCTGATGATAATTCATTTTGAATACTTATGTTTATGAACATTAGAAAAAGTTTTCCTCAATTTTTCTTTTCTTTTTTTTTTTTGGTAGGGGAGTCTTTCTATTAACTTGGTTATTTAGTTTTGCAGTTCTCTAATTCAACAGACAGTTTCCTGGGTGCATTTCATTTCATTTTGTGAATTGAGCAGCTGTTTATTTTCTCTGTAGGATTATGTGGAAGTAGCCAGAACTGCAGCAATAAACCAGGAAATAAAGCGTGTTCTGACTGAAGTTCTTTTGAAGGTTGCAGCTGGTTAAAAAAATAAAAATTATAATAATAAAAAAAATGATTGTTATATTATTTATCTTTGTGGTTGTTCTGATTTCATGTATTTGAACAGGTTACTGATGATCTTTTTGATGAAATTGCGACAAAAGTTCTTAGTGAAGATGATCTCTCTGTTGAAGGTTGTTGTTATAAGATGCATAGATTATTAATTTCTTCTTTTTAAAATTTGTGGTGCACCTACTGAAATGCGAATATTTTTCTTCCTTTAAATTCCATGTGTATTGTCACTTTTTGTTGTTGCAGTTAAGCACAATGTTGTTGCCCCACCTCGTAAAGTATCACCATCTACTCCAGCTGTTCCAACTCCCAAGGCTTCTGCAAAGGTTCTAATACCAGCCAAAACCAACGAAATTGATACTGAGGATGTTAGTGGGAAATCTACTTCCAGCTCTCCTGGAGATGTATTAGGTCTCGGTAGCTATGCCTCAGATGATGATGAGGATGATGAAATCCCGACTACTGGTATGCCAAATTCTAATGAAGATACCGTTTCTCAGCGGCAAAGCATTAGAAAGCTTTCAGAAGATGTACATGCATTTGAGAATGGCAGTTCAAAAACAGAAGCTGAAAAGAATGACAAAGGTCATACAAATAAGGAGACTGATCCCACCAGTGGGAGTCCAAATGGGGCCTCAATTCATCACAGTGCTGTGCATAGTGAGTTGAGTACTGATTTGGCAGGTAAAAGACCAGCACATGGTAATGTTCAGTCCAGACATTCTTCTAAGATGGTAGCTGGAGTGAGGGAAGATGAAACTGATGTTGATGGTGAGAAAATGCTATACAGTGCCGATCCTTCCTTGTCAAAGGATAGTGTAGGAGAAAAGACAATTATGCAAACTGAACGACTAGTTGAGAATGTTGATGTCAATAAGTCGAGAACAAATGATTCTCAAGATAGAGAAACCAGAAAAAAACCAGATAAGAACGATAGACGTGAAGCTAAGAGGAGTTCTGCTGGGAAAGACTTTGTTAAGGAGGTCGAGAGTGGCAAAGATGGAAGAGACAATAAGGGTGATGAGACTCATAAGAGGCAGGATGAGAGGCATGCAAGAAAGGAACGGACAGATGACCTGAATGGATCGAAAGAAAGAATGAAAGAGCATGGTGTTAAGTCTGTGGAAAGAGCAAAGGATTATGATTCAAGGAAAAAGTCCTCCCATCCTGATGTTAAGGAGGATAGAAAGGAAAATGAGAGAGATAAAAAAGCTAGTGCTAAAGAAGATAGCGATAGAAAAAGAGCACGAAAGGATGACAAGGGAGAAAGAAAACATGGAAGTGAATCAAGCAGACACAAGAGACATCGTTCCTCTTCGATTGGCAGTAGGGGCAGAAACAGCAAGGACAATTCGGTGGTTAGTTATGCCAATGATTCAAGTGATGAACCCTCGGATGATTCTAAAAGGTTGATCCTCAGATTTCTTGTCTCTTCCTCTTTTTGTTATTATTTCATGGACTTCCTCATGTAGTCATGTTCACTTGTATGCTGCAGGAAACTACATTCAAGAAGACGTAATTTATCACCATCGCCTATCAGGTCTAGGAGAAGGTACTCATTTTATCAGGAAATTATTCATTTTCTTTATGTTTCAGTTTTACTACATATACTTGGACATACTTGTAAAAAACAGAAAAAAACATATACTTGGACATAATGTTATTGCCAAATTCGTTTAACTGTTTGTAGCATAATGAGAATAGAATTGGTTCATTTTGTTTTAGGGTAGGCAATTGAACAAATAAGTTGATAGCGTAATATGTGGATTGAGACAACAATTTTTATACTAAACTGAACTCAACAACAATGCTTTTTTCCCAAGTACTTGGGGTTGGTTACATAAATCCTATTTTCCCATTCCACTCTATTGAAGGCCATAGCCTCAGTCAAATCAGGGGCAGAGCCAGGAATTTGATTCAGGGGAGGCATATCAGACATGAGGGGAAAAAAGAAGAAAAAAAATATAAGAGAAAAGAAAAAGAAAAACAAAGAAGAATATATGAGAGAACTATGAAGAGAAAAAATTAGAAAAAAAGTTTGAAGAAGAAAAAGTAGAGTAAGAAGGAAAAGAATGAAAAAAACTTGAGAGATTTTTAGGGGGATAATTTAAAATTATATACATCTATTTATTTTAACAAAAAAAAAATTTAGTGGGCCAGCATGGGCCCGCTCGGGTGGGGGTCAGCTGCCCCCTCTAGGCCCATCTGGCTCCGCCTGAGTCAGATCACATGTCATCATATCTTTCCTTGCTAACTTTACCCATGTTAATTTTGGTCTTTCGGTCTTTCCATTCTTCTAGCACTACCCTCCATGTGAACCATTCACTCTTTTAAAACTGGTGTACATAGTATGGTGGTCACAACAACTTGCTTAGAAAAAATATATATATTTAAGAATATCCAAGAAAAGAGAAATAGGTTCCTTAATTGTTACAAGAAACAGAATGGGCTTCTTTTGACTCCAGATGCGATGCCCAAAAAACAAAGGAAAATAATAATTGCTGAAATTTTTGTTGGTTCCAATAATTGGTTTCTGCAAATTTATTGGGTTAAACATAGATAATAGTTGATACCTGCAGTCTGTAGGATATATGTGTGGTTGATATATTATATCGATTCATTCCTCATCTTTTCTACTGCAGGATATATGTTTGATTGGTTTAGTTAATATATTGATTCATTTTGTATCTTTTTCAATTTCTGTAGATTTTTCCTTCTTTCTTTCTGGTTACATTTCCTTCGAATTTCTGGCTACTGAGCTTTATAGTCTATAAACATAGATGTTGATGTTGTGTGGATAACTGACCAAGCACTGCAACATTTAGTGCCATACTATAAACCTAGGAAGTGCTACATGTCTATTTCAGGGACATGATAGTGTTCGATATGCGTCTTACAAGACATGCTTTGGAGTTTGGACACACCTATATTGTCAGAAACTTGGAAGCATGCGAAAAACCTGTCCAGTCTTTTAAAAGAGCATTACAGGTTAAACAATCACATAGAAATTCCCCTCCTAGTGAGATATTTGAAATCTTCGTGATTAAGGCTGTGTTTGGTATAGTAGGAGGAAAGAGAATAGAAAGGATAACATTAGTTACGATAGAAAAGAAAAGATAGAGTCAACTTCTTAGTGTGTTTGGCTAATTAATGAAGGAAAAGATGGTATTGACCTTGTATTGTTTTGGAAGAGATAATGGAGAGAGAAGAAATGAAATGATTGTTTTATTTTGTGAGTAATAAGGGCAAGAATGGAATCACTTCTGATAGATAACGGAGGCAAAACAAGTACTCCCTCCATCCCATAATAAGTGTTATGTATTGGGAAACCGCTCTGTCCCATAATAAGTGTCATGTATTGGGGAACCGTGACTCACAATTGTGAGTCACGGTTCCCCAATACATGACACTTATTATGGGACAAAGGGAGTAATTACTATTCTTTCCCTTTGATTCCGTTCATCGTAGGAAGGATAATTTTTTTTTTTCTATACAATGGCTTATTGGGCCCTTTCTCCCTCGAAATCCTTCAATTTCTCTCCATTTTTTCAAAACAAACACGGCATAAGGTTTCCCTTCAAATCATTTTCTTTCTTTTCCTCTTGTTTCCATCAAAGCAAATGGGCCCTAAAGCTTTTTAATTTTGCACCTCTATAATGGCATTTGATTTAGTTCATGCATATGCATATCTAAAGGATTCATGCCCGATGATTTATTTGATCCTCTTAGTTAATACGTCAAAATTTCAATTCTTTATCAAGTTTTTTATTGGCTTTGAGATGTATCTTTTGAATTGTTTCAATTATACATTGATTTAACTTAGTTCATATGCAATTTGGAAGGATTTATGCACGTTATTTAGCTATCCACTGAAATGATATGGTTAAAAATTCCTGCATATTGTAATTTTTATTTTTTTATTTTTATATTTAATATTGTTGAAAAGCATAAAACGGAAGCGAAGAGAAATTAAACGAGTAGAACACACCGATATTACGTGGTTCAGCCACTAGGGCTTACATCCACGGCACAAAGAGCCCAAAGGGCTACATCACTTTTATAATACTCTCTCAAATCATATACAATACAATGGTGGAGGCTCCTTTATATAGGAGAAGAAATTATGACAATGGAAAGAATTAGAAAATAGGAAACAAGGAGGATTTTTCTCCATTGATTCCTCTAGTAACACCAAATCTTCAATAATAGAAAACGACATCAATTACTGAAAGATTTTCCTCCACTGATTCCTCCATTAAATCTTCAATACTCCCCCTCGAGTTGGAGCATGAATGCCCAACTTGCCATTGAGATGACGAGTAACAATAATTGTGAATGATGAAAGGGGAAAGAGAGAACACGAAGAACAATGCTACCGAACACACCGGCAGCCCAAACAAGTCGATCAAAATTGTCTGAGTCACTGCAAAGACGAAGACAATGCTACTGAACACACCTGCAGCCCAACCAAGTTAACAAAAGACTACCAAATACACAGCAAAGGTGAGGACAATGCTACCGAACACATTGGCGGCCCAAACAAGTTGATAAAAACTGTCGGAGACACAACAAAGGCGAAAAACATTATTGCCGAACAAATCGGCAGCCCAAACAAGTCACAAATAGCACCAAGAAACCTTTAGCAACATTTCAGATGCTAAGGGAATATCCTAAAATAGGGTCCGAATCTAGGAAGAAAAATTAGGCTCTGATACCATGTTGAAAAGCATAAAACGGAAACGAAGAGGAATAAACGAGTAGAACACACAGATATTACGTGGTTCAGCCACTAGGGCCTACATCCACGGCACAAAGAGTCCAAAGGGCTACATCACTTTTATAATACTCTCTCAAATCATATACAATACAATGGTGGAGGCTTCTTTATATAGGAGAAGAAATTATGAGAATGGAAAGAATTAGAAAATAGGAAACAAGGAGGATTTTTCTCCATTGATTCCTCTAGTAACACCACCAAATCTTCCATAATAGGAAACGACATCAATCATTGAAAGATTTTCCTCCACTGATTCCTCCATTATATCTTCAATAAATATACATTTTTATCACATGCACAACTTGTTTCGATTAGGTCTTGGCACGGAGACAGAGAGAGAGAGAGAGAGAGGCAGCAAAGTTGTTACTTTTTTAGGAGGAGACATTTGTCGAGTAGGATTTCCTGCTTTTATGCAGACAACACCTGTTTTTTTTTTGGGTTAAACAAGTGAAGTAATACACCTACTCGTATACTTTTCTCTTTTAAATTATAAAAACTTGTTACCTGCACACTTGTACTTATGTTTCTATGATGTATGTATACAAAATATATATTTATTGTTTGCTGTGTTCCTTGCTATGTCCTAATTTTATGAGAATTGTCCTGTGGACTAGACTGTGTCATATTCTTGTTTCTTAGCTGCAAACATAAAGTGACTATGGTTACAAGAATTGTTGTTTGTGTTTGTGTATTTTCGTATGCACTATTTAAGAGGTTCTTTAGATGTTCCTTCAGAGCTTTTGTTTATTTCAATTTCCAATTGAAACACCACATAGCGCAGCCATGCAGCAAGGAATGCTCAGAATTGTCAATTCCTTGTATCATTATGTCGTTGTGGGTATTTAACGATATCTGCTTTACATACACATCATTTATAGAAATTCTTTATTATCCATCTTGTGCTCTTTATAAGTGAATGTTAAATCCTAATCGTGGTAGTTGACCATTTTTGTTCTTGTAATAAATCTATATCTCTGTGTATGATGGCTGTGTCATATTCTTGAGGAAGAAGAATGTCCATGATGCTAACAACTTGCATATGGATTGTTTTGAGAAAAGATGATTGCATATGAGCCTCTTGAACTACACTTCATATGTCATCCTTTGGTGGAGCCCCATTTGAAAATTCAGTCACGTAGGATCAGCAAAACTGTTCATCTGGAGTTTTTAGTGATTGTGACCTCTTGTCCTGTCACTTTGTTGTGGTACACAACAGGAACATATGTCCAACCTGATGGCTGGGGTCTGTTTTGGGGGCTGAATGTTGGCAAAACGGTTGTGACAAACCAAACGCCATCACATGTTTTCTTCCTCAGAAAAACAGTTTCATTGTTAATGATCCAGAGCCACCTGGACTCTTTCAAAAAGAGCATATGGTGGAGGGATTTGTCTTCCATACTTCTATCACATTTTAATTTTTGTATGGATGGAATCGTGTGGTACTGGCCAATGCATGAGCTCGTCTCTCTGCTCTTGCATATGGTTTCATTCTTGATAATTCCTTAATTACAGAGCTTTGTCTAGAATATAAATGATTAGACTTTGAATATGTAACCAAAGAAGTTAAAACATGTAGCCTTTGATATATACAATGACTTAAACTGATCAATAATTAGTCAAATTCTAAAAATGTTCGTAATTCGTCATGAAATTCATGAGTTACTATAGTCTTGTTTGAAAGTTTCCTATAAATTGTTACTAAAATATCCTATAACAGTTTACTTGTGATTTTTGCTCAAATTATTTTCTGATTTTGATTATCCAATGTTCGTGAGTTGTCATGAAATTCATAAGTTCCTATAGTCTTGTTTGAAAGTTTCCTATAAATTGTTACTAAAATATCCTATAACAGTTTACTTGTGATTTTTTTTTTTTTTTTGATAAATACATTTACTTGTGATTTTTGCTCAAATTATTTTCTGATTTTGATTATCCTTGAGGTCATGAACAATTTGCAATATTTACCTTGACTACTTCTTCAGCCCTTGTTAGCAGTGGTTCTTTTTACACTTTGTTGTGAGGCCTCCACTCTAATTCTAGACACACATCTGAAGGATGTTGTAGTATATGCTATTGGATTTATTAATTTATTTTTTCCCTATTTGAAACTCGCACATCCACTTTATTCCTATAGGGACTTGAACCCTCGACCTTCTACTTTGGAAGGTGAAGAAGTGCCACCAGGTTATAGCTTATAACCCTTCTAAAGTGTTGGTATAACACCTAAAAAGAGAGAGTGGGGTTCAGAAAAGGAAAATACTTACTGAAAAATATAAAAGAAAGGAACGTTAGAAATTTATGAAAACTATTTCACTCCAGAGGAACTGTAAGATTCCATTATTTCTTCTTCATCTTGTGACAAATAATTTCTCATTTGATGTCCTGTGGAAGTGAAAAAGGTGAGAAACTCAAGCTGCTCTACATACTAAACTATCAGTTATCAATAGGTTGTGTTTTAAAATTTTACTAGTGCAGGTGCTTAAAACCAGTTTCGTGCATACTTCCTTTTCGACTTGATGTCATTGCTGTATTTTGGTGTGATAGTTAATTCAAATCATTTCTGGCTTGTGTAAGTTTGCACTTGTCGGATGACCACATTAAAGTCGTGATACTTAGACACTGCTGCATGTCTGAAAAGTATATATATATATATAGTTGAATTATGAGAAGGTTATGCTATGCTTCAGGGTATGAAGCTTCACCTGATGATGCATTTTGTCTACTTACGTGCATGTTTTTGAATTTTACTGGATACTAGGCATCATGATTTCATCAATCTTTGAAATCTTTTTTCATTTTGTACTAGTTTCACATTTATAATTGAGAATTCTTTGAATTCTTTATAGTTGAAGTAGTGAATTTGATGGCTTGAGACCTAGACTCATTCATTTGGTTTTCTTTAACTTGATGGCTTGAGACCTAAGTATGCGTTTGGTTATTTTTTAATGCTTTACTTGGTCAAATTACTTTCCATAATATTAATGACATAATGGTAGCGGAGTAAGACATTAAAGGGAACATCCATGATGCATGTGCTCCTTGCCATTCACCTACTGAAGTTCCTCTAATGTTGCTAAGTGGCGTCAATTTTAGGTGAAGACACACCAAAAACACCAAGTGGCGTCTCCTTTTAATATAAAAGAATAGATTTGTTTTGGGTATGATATATTGGTAAAGTGGGTGTATCCAAGTATATTTCAATACCTGTTAAGTCTTTTGATGATTTAGTTGATAATGGCGTGGTTGGGCCATGATACCATTTTCATGTTCTTAAGTTGCTTTGATGATTTTGTGATCTCATTAGCATAATCAATCAAGCTTATGTTCAGTCATATGAAAAGTATTTTTTGTGTTCAGTGATATTTTTATATTCATGCTGACATCTTCTTGTGGATTGATTTTGTATAACTTGAGATTTGATTTGTAATCTCATTGTCCAATCAACTAATCATCTTCCTTTTTCTTCTTTTCTTTTTTTCTTCCTTTTTTTTTGGAAATTTTGTACGTTAATGTATAGTATCTTTCTGAACTCTCTAGTCATCCCAACAGAATCCTTAGCTTCAACGTGCAGCTAATTGCCTGAATTTTTTTTTTTTTTTTTTACTTTCCCTTCTTTGAAGAAATTGTCTTGATTCCTGTGTGTATGTTGATGTTAGTTTGTGGTATTTAGTCATAGATGCTCTTGTATCTTATCAGAAGCAGCGTAATTTATGCCAACAGGCCAGTTCTTATAAAGCTTGACTTTATAGAAGGCTGAGCATTCTTCTCCCAAAATATATAATTTCAACTCATTGGCTTAGTATGGGGTGTTTTCATTTCTAGACAAGTTTCGCGGTCTCCACATAGCAGGCATTCTCAGCGCAGGCATTCTCCCTACTCTTCTCTTGAGACCACCAGGTATGTTGCGACACGGTCTGAAAGATTATGATTATGTTGATGTTTTTGAGACGTAACCATCCATCATCATTACAATAAGAAAGTCAGGTGAAAGCATAAGGTCCTAGATTTTGGCCCACAAATATTTCATATTTTATAGACTGTTCCATTCTAATTGCAGGGGAAGGAGGTCGAGATCCAGGTCACCTGTTCGCCGGCATAGGTGATGGGAAAGAACAGTGTCTTGACATGATGCAAACTTAGAAATGCTAGAGATTCGTTTCTTTGTTGATTGCAACGAAATGGAGGCCTCACATGTGCGCCCCTATAGCATTCGAGTAATAGAGCGATTTCAATGTCAAATTGCTGCTGTTGAGGAAAAGAAGGGTTCGCGGGCATTTTGGTTTTGATGTCAGATTGGTGCTGTTTAGAAAAAGAGGGTCCCGTGTGCATTTTAATTGCAAGGATAAAGGCTTGGAATGTACATTCAAGGCAACGCGATGATGCTTGTAGCTTGTATCTGGACGTTGACATTCTTGTTGAAGTTTGTATGTTCTGCATTGACAGTTCTTTTTTCTTTTTTGGGATTTTCTTTATTTTATTTTATTTTTTGTTCTGTAGTTTCTTCTTTACTTCTCTCGCCAACTTTCTTTCACGTGGTAGTGTGAGAGAGAGAGGGTGTCCTTGTACGGATAAAGTTCAATGTCTTGCAGATATAGTGGCCGCTGTTTGTGTGGAAGGCAAGAAAATGGTTTGAACCAGCAACTCTGGTTCAACTTTTTAAGTTTAGGTGCATAATAAGACTGTACTTCTGAGTTCTTGTTGCCATAAATTCATGCCAGTATATCAGAATTCGATTGGCAGTCCCGACATTTCGTACCTTGACAATCTATGTGCAATTTGATCCGAGGTGGATACTTTAGTTTTCAAGTACCAAAACCCCGAGGAAGAAAAACAGCCGTTTTTGGCTATGCTTAGTTGGACTGCGGTGTGATTTAATTGATATGTGTGTGTATGCATATCTACATATATACATCTACGTATATATATGTTTTGGCATGAAGTTCTTGTTACTACTCGCATAACTGGTGTTTTTGGGAAACTATGAACTTTAGTGTTATGTGAGGGTGCTACAGCCTATTCTTCCTTTACGACGAAGCTGAGAAAAGGTGAAGGTGATCCTGGCACTGCTTCTTGTGAGTAAATAACCAAATGTTAGGCGGAATTTCATGTAACGTGGGTTGTTAAGGTGGTTCTCTGTGTTTTTCATTTTGATTTTATCTCAAGGGGTACTGAATGATAGTTGCACACTCATTCATACAAATTCTTGTGAGCAGGTGATGCTTTCACACTCCCCTGCTCTCGTGCTTCTGCTACTGTTCTCTCATGGTACTTGCTTCCGCTCCGTTCTTACTTTGTATGACTTATTTTTGCCGCCCCTCTAACTGGACGGACACTCTGCCTCTCCTTCTATCTTGGTTTAATTACACGAAATCTGGTGTCAAACATAAAGAAATCAATGTTGACTTGATGCAACATGGTGAGTTGGGGTCTCTTTGTGCCGAAGGCTCGTATCACCAACGTTTCAAGTCTTAGAGCTTGTATCACCAACTTCTCAAGTTTTGGAGTTACATACTACGCCGCAGGAGATGTTACTATTATGATTATTATTATTTGTAAGCGACACGCTTACGTTTTGCTATGCTGAATAGTCCCCAAAAAATAACAAGAAAAAATGATATGTATTTTTGGCAGTCTAAGGTTGATGTCATAATAATACGAGTAAAACAGGGCGTTGTCTGACAATTTTGAGATGACCCTACTCTTCAACTGCAATTCACAATGTATCTCAAAAACTGTACACTCCAAAGAAACACGTCTCTGGGTTCAACCTCATATTATTTCTTCTCTCACAATGTGCGTCGTTCGTATCATAGCTCAAATAAACCATTAAACAACTAGAGTTGTTCGTCTGTCAAACTTAACAATTAGAGTTGTTCGTCTGTCAACACAGTAACTTTTCATAGATGAACTGATCTCACAAAGCAACCAATTTTTTTACTGACATTTCAAAACGGTATTAAAAAAATGTCATTTTTGTACAATTCTCTTTCCTCCACCATTCTGATTTAGAGAGCAATTTTCCATTCATTATTCAAATCTATAAAGAAGTGTTGAAATGGTGACTTCAATGCGCACTGACGTTTGCATGACGCCAAACCTCACATGTCTGACACCCTTCGCGGCGGCGTTCTTTGTGGTGGAGGTGGTGGGGTTGGCACCACGTCTCCCTTACCTACTTTCCGTTAAAGTTCCCCTCTCTCACTTTTAAATATAAATCAAACCCATACTCATTCCATTCTCTCTTTCAGCAAGAGGAAAAAAATGAAAGTTTCTTCTCTATCCTCTCCCTTCTGCTACAACAAAAAGGTCATCATTTCAAACCATTTTCATCTTTTTGGTTATATGTATATAAAATATTCATATTTATTTAGTATTTATATTGTTCTTGATTTACAGGCATTTCAAGCTGTTCTATGGTGGGTTTGGCTAGTTGGGCTTCTCTTGATTGGTGTCTCCTTCTATGCCACTCAGAAGTTGCCTTCTTCTCTTACTGATGATATCAAAAACCCCAAAGCTTTTGAAATTGGTTTTGGTGATTTGGGTAGTCCAAAGATTACCATATTTACAGCTCCCAGACCTTTCACTGGTTCAGATGGGGCAAGGCAGTCTCTGGCTGTGAAATCATGGCTTGGTTTGTCCCCTGATATCACTGTTGTTCTGTTCAGCCAAGACCCCTCTGTTGTTTCTTTTGCAGGTGCTCTTGGTTCTAGGGTTTCGGTCGAACCCAATATCGATTTCACGTAAGGACTTAAGCTTGTTCTTGAATTCTTTGCTAAGCATGTTATGGAGGGTCATTCTTATTTGATAATTTTGATTTTAGACTGTTAGATTAATCTGATTAAAGTTATTGGTTAAAGACAAATGCTTTAATTGTGAGGCTCTTAAATGTGTTGTTTTGATTGAGAAAAAAAAAAAAGGCATATTAGTGCAGTCGTTAAAAATTATGTATAGCATGTCTGTAATACTTTTTACCTGTTGTTCACAAGATTGGGGATTTGCAATCCAGAAAGAGACTACATTTCGTTATTGAAAGACATAATTGAAATTTTCAATTTTGTCACTCGGATAAAAGACAGACTTTAAGGTCGCACCAATGGAAAGGGCTGTGCTGGAACATCCAGCATAATGTCTAAGCAACAAAAACATCTCTGAAAATATCACCAGATAAACATTAGTTTCTTTGATTTTGCTTAATTTGGCAATAAATTTAAATGTTAATAGCAGTTCTCTATACATGACGACTTTCATCTGGTCTTGCATTTGAATGGAAAAGTTGTTGCCTCTACGCTTATAAATATCATGATTTATTTTGTATATGTGATAGTGATAGCGTTCACTTGAATGGAGTCGAACTCACATGATAATGAAAAGTTTGCCCTAGTTGTCAATCTGGTAGCATTTTATACTCAGACCATCAGATGGTCATTGGTCAATCTACCTGATGGTTTAAACATTGTAACTCAATATATGTTAGTATTACCTTTTTCAACTAGCTAATTGGTGGGCCCTTTTTTTTTTTTTTTTTTTTTTCATTTGTCTTTTTATTTGTCCATCAATTAGCAGACAAGAAATTATGATTGATAACTAGTAAATTTTTTAAAAAAAAATCTTTCTAGACCGTGTAGCTCCCTACGCATGGATGAGAGAATGGATGGGCTGATTTTATTTGCTCACAATGTATTGTCATAATTTGAAATAACAGATGATGGTGCATAGAGATTAAGGATGAGGTATTATAAAGCTTGAGAACATAAAGTAGATACGTTTTACAATGATATGAAAGAAGTTGATGAAGAAAGAATTTGAACTAGTGTTATTGAAGAACTATATAGTTACTGCTTAGTAGTATTTTGGAGTTCATTCATCACTGCTTCCACTTGAATATATAGAGATAATTCCTTGTATGCCTTGGTTTAATCTAAAATTTTATTCTGGAAATGTAACCATTGAAGATGTTGGATGAACTGTGCTTGTTACCATGTACATAATGCAAAATCAAAATGTTTGAGAGGCTACATGATCTTAGACCAACTTGACACAACGTCTACTTGAAAGAAGCTGTGATTAAATGTGATGTGTTGCTGCTTTGTTGGTGTCTTATAAAAATAATTAAAATATTTTTGCTGAATTTAAAAGGGGAACCAACTAATCCACAAGTATTCTGATCCATGTCCATTTCTGTTTAGGTTCATGAATACCCCATTTTTTCATTCAATGGTTGCAAGATCACAGGCATCCACATCAGATATTTCTGTTCTGATCGATCCTGAAACCATTCTTTTGGCAGACTTCATTACCACTCTGAATTATGCTTACAAACTTGACAGAGATTGGCTCCTCGTTGCTTCGTCGCGGTCTACTTCCTACTACCCATTTCACTTGGATGCAGATGGGAAACAATGGTTAGCGGAGGATGGTAAACGGATTAAAACCCAGAAGGTATGAAGGAACCTAATAAAGATTTGGAGTAGATGGCTCATTGGACAACATCTATTAAAACTGAACTCTATTCCACCAGTTGCAGGGGATTCTTGCTCACATTTGGCAATGGAAACGTTGTGAAGGGAGGATGCTTATGGCATGGAACAACGGGGATATTCCTTTACATACTGGAGTCCTCCCTCCTTTCTTGTATGGAAAGGGGCTCCACTACCATTGGGTCATTAATGAGGCCTTGTCGTCTGATTATAGGTTTGTATTTGACGCCAGTTTGACCACATCAAATTTCTATCTCCAAGATCTAGATCATGGGTCTCATCAATTGGTTGAAGGTTCTGACATTTCAGATATTGGAAAGACAAACTGGGAGAATGTGGGGAATTCCCATCTGGGGGTGCTGTATGGATCATTGTATTTCCATGAAGCTAATTATTCCAACTTGGTTAAATTCTTTAAGTGCGATGGCCAATATGTTTTTGTGAACACAGCAGAAAACATTGTTTATCCATTGGGATACCAGAAATCAGTTAGCTTAAGGAGTAGAAAAATCTCAGGATTTGGGAGAAGTTTTAGATCACTTAATGGAATTAGAGATTGCTCTGTGAAGGACCAGTTGAAGTCCTCAACATCTTTATCTCTTCCATTCTCTTTAGAGTTGCTCCTTTCAATGCTTGCAGACCAGAATAAGACAATCGTGCTAGCAATTGCTGGATATAGTTACAAGGACATGCTCATGAGCTGGGTTTGCAGACTGCGCCACCTGATGATCTCAAATTTTTTGGTCTGTGCTCTTGACCAGGAAATTTATGATTTCTGTGTCTTGCAGGTAATCTGTTCCAATGGCGTTTCTCGTTCTAAATTTCAATTCATATATCAAAAGCCTTAAGGTCTAGATGGCGAATACCTTATTTATCTTGGTTTTGCTTTTCATTGGTCCATTCTTCTTCAATTTAAATCTCTCTCTCTCTGAACTTGGGGTATATTTTCTGCTAGGGCCTGCCTGTTTTCAAGGATTCATTTGCTCCAACCAACGTCAGCTTTAATGACTGCCACTTTGGAACAAAATGTTTTCAGAGAGTGACCAAAGTAAAGTCCAGAGTGGTTTTGCAGATCCTGAAGCTGGGTTACAATGTGCTTTTGAGTGATGTTGATGTATATTGGTTTAAAAATCCATTGCCACTGCTTTATTCTTACGGTAGTGCGGTTCTCGTGGCACAGTCTGATGAGTACAACACCACAGGTGTTTATTCCAAACCTACATTTAAAAACTAATTATTTTTCTGATGGCATTACTATAGCTTTAGATGACCAATTAATGAAAACGAATGATTAATTAATAGACTGGATGAGTAGGAGCATTAGCTCCATCTCCTTGATTTTGGTTAATCCGTTCTTATTTGATCTTTTTTCCTTTTTGCATAAAAGTAGAACATTAATTGATTAGCTTTAGTTTACAAGCACAGGACAATATTTTTGGAATCCTCCATTTGGTTTTCCTTGATAATATGGGGCTAAACTCTAGAACTCCGGTGCTGAAACTCTTGATATCTCATCTGCAGGACCTATAAACTTACCACGTCGCTTGAATTCTGGCTTCTACTATGTTCATTCAGATGGTTCAACAATTACAGCATTGGAAAAGGTGGTGATGCATGCAGCCACTTCCAATCTTTCAGAGCAGCCAAGCTTTTATGACACATTATGTGGGGAAGGTGGGTCCAATCGTGTGGGTGCTAACAGATGCTTCGAACCTGAAACGAAACTGACTGTTCATTTCCTGGACAGAAACCTCTTCCCGAATGGTGCATACCAAGGCCTGTGGGAGGAAAATGATGTGAAAGAAGCCTGTATGAAGAAGGGATGTTTTATTCTCCATAACAACTGGATCAGTGGGAGAAAGAAGAAGCTGGAACGCCAGGTGTTGTCTGGCCTGTGGGCTTATGATATTAGCACAAGGATGTGTTGGCAAAGCTGGCACAAGAACAAATTCAAAAGTTATTTCTGAAACGTAATCGATGCTAGCTAAATTATTTTTTTATGTTCCCTTCATGGCTCACTTTGGATTCCACGAGGAGTAGAAGAGTACAAAGAAAGATGATTCCTTTAGCTGACATAACCTTCCTGCTAACCTTGGATTTATCACTGGCTTTATGTGGAAATAAGCTGGAAAAAGAGAAAGAGAGCCGGCCATGAAATACAAAAGAAATTTAATGGGAAGTTTAGTATATTGATATAGCTTCATATTCCCCATTCCCCGTGACATTGAATTATAATGCATTGTGGGGGTTTTTGGTTGCTGGCCATGCTAGAGAGATGTGTTCATTTGTTGGGCTAGTCCGGTGCATCAACAGGGAATCCAGAAGAAAGAAAGAGTTTGGAAAGGCTGCCATTTCATTGGACTTTAGCGTACAATTGAAGGATATTACTGTAAGGATAATCCATGCAGGTGGGCGAGAAGAGAAGTATCAAAATGCGATTCCTGCATCTCAATTAATGGAAAAATATCCAGGGATGTTTGTTGCTCGGCCACAAGTCTTCAAGAATCCACATGAAGCTGTTTTGGTGGCAGAAGATATGCTGTTGCCTGGTCACAAATATTTCATAATCCCATCTACTACCGTACAGAAACTGAAGCGCAAACACTCACAGAAGGGGAAAGTAAAAGAATCTGCTGAAGACAAAGAAGCAATGTTTGATCAGAAAACTGATTCGGATGCAAGTGTAGATTGGTCAGATGAGTCTGTTTGTTCAGCAAAGGATTTCTCTGTCTCTAAAGAAATGTGGTCTGAATGCGCAGGCAAAACACACCGAAAAGTGAAGAAGGGATTTACACCCCCCATCCAGAATCCAAGAATGTGGAGGGACTTGAGTTGGGAACCCAGCCTAACTTCCATACAAGAGCTCTCTCCATGACTTTCTCCTTTACACAAGACTTGATGGTTCACACTACTGTATCATCTGGTTTGTAAAAACCTTTATGCAGTTGAACCACTTATCTCTGTTTGTCGATAACAGAGAAACCCACATGGGTAAGTTGCTTGAATAAAACTCCTTTTTCACTCTTTTAATTTTTGTGTTCTATTTATGGCCTTGTATTCTAGATTAGAGGACCCGTTTTAATAATTATTGATTCTTTTGGATTATTTTTAATTGTTGGAATTGATTACTATATTTAACTAGTTTTCATTGTTGACTGTCTCAACTATCTTGAAGTTCTATGATTAGTTAGATATACATGAAAGATCGAGGAAGATTCGTTTTGGTCCTATTTAGTATAGATAAGATGTCTTGTTCATCTATCATCACATGATGATTGATACAGTATATATGATTTCACTCAAATTGGTCGAATAAACCTATGATGTGCTTCTCTGGATCCCTGGAAACTCAGAACTAGCAATCTGCATTTGAACCATTCCTGAACCATGTGACACTAGATGCATCAAATGATCTTAAAGTAGTCTTTTTGGTTTATGCGTTTCAAGGAGATGGTGTTCACCTGCCGAGATATGGCATTGCTGGTTCTGTTCACAATTCTAGTTGCAATCCTGCATTCAGAAGAGCAATTTTCTGTTGTTTTAATCATGAATTGGTGTTTCAGAGGTATCAATTGTGTCTCAACACAATGGAGGCCACAATACGCAAGGCAAGAAAGTCTGCAGTGTTGCAGTAAACTTAGATCCAGCATTTTCCATCTACACTAGCAATTGCAATGTCCTATGGCCTTCTAACATGTACCAGTCCTGTTGTAGTTTAGTTTGATGAGCAATTCTCTATAATTCAAGACCTTATACGAGAACCCATTCGAAGAACCAATCCATTCCTACATCATTCTGAACTTAGCATTTGCTCGGGGCTTTCTAACGTGTACCACATCAAACTCTACATAATGCTATTTCCCTTAATGCTGCTCGGATTGCCAGAAAAATTATTTGGGAAGTCTCTGATATACTGGGATTTCAATTATGGATGGCATGGTTGCTTGAGCTGGTTTTCTCAGTGGTTTTTCCTCCTCAGAATGTTAAGGCTGTGGAGTGGACTTTTTTGGTTTTTCTTATTGTCTTAGTCTGGTCTATTTCCCTTGTATATTTTCTTCCTTGTTGGCTACTTTCTTGAAGTGGTATTTTTATTTCTTTATCTTGTAGTATATTTTCTTCCTTGTTGGCTAGTTTCATGAAATGGTATTTTTAGTTCTTATCTTGTAGTCTGGAAGGTATGCCCTTCTTGTTTATTGTATCTTGTTCTCTGGTTTTAATGATATTCTGCTTAGGTAAATAAATAAATAAATAAATAAATATATATATATATATATATATATATATATATATCAGATGGTGTCCTGACTCCTTACACACACTACATAGTAGTTAAGAGTCTTAGAGAAATCTCTGTAAATGGAATTGCTTTCCTTTCATTAAAGTTTTCCTAGATATATATATATATAGTCTTAACCAGATTAGATCTCCTTAGATGTATTTAGAGTGTATACAATATGAATTTCTAGGGTATAAATTGAGCAGAAAAGAAAGGATTTTAAATTCCACAGAAGCAAGAACAACAATTTTACTTTCTCAGTTTCAAAATACAGTAATTTCCTGTTGTGGAAACCACTCTAGGCGAAGGAAATTTAGTCGTATAACGAAACACTTTACAAAAAGATGAGTGTTCTTTAATTAATTGCATGCATCAAACTGTTTGTCATTCTGATCTATTTAAATGTACTCTCTCACAGTACATATGACAAGAGCTTGGTTAAGATCCATGTGTAGAGAACAGCCAACAAACCACCCACAGGAATTGTCACAGCCCAAGAAGCCACAATCTCCCTCACAGTTTCTGCTCTAACACTGTTGAGTCCTCTGGCAAACCCCACCCCCATGACTGCACCCACCAGCGTGTGGGTTGCCGAGATGGGCAGTCCAAGCTTCGATGCAAACAAAACCACGGAAGCAGCTGCAAACTCGGCTGCAAATCCTCTAGTTGGCGTTAATTCTGTTATCTTCTTTCCGATTGTTGCTATCACTCTGTACCCCCACATTGTAAGCCCTGCAACAATCCCGAATCCTCCCCAGGCAAGAACATCATTGGGAATGACTATCTCAGCTCCACTTGTGCCGCCCTGGAGGATAGACAATGCAGCAGCCAAAGGGCCTATTGCGTTGGAGACGTCGTTTCCACCATGGGCAAAGGACATGAAGCAGGCTGAGAGGACTTGCATGTAGCCGAAGACTCCATAAACTATTTCCAGCTGGGTGCCTTTAGGGCCTGCCACTTCAGTGAGAAACCCGACGTTTTTATTGGACAAGTTATGCTCCTGTTGCTCTGGTTCTGTTGAATTGGCCTTGACAAGGAGGTGACCAAGCTGTTTGTGGATAATTCTGTACACTAGGATTGCACCAACAATGCCACAGCCTAAAGCCTGAGCCGCAGCAATAGGAAGTGTCTTGCTAAGAGGAAAGGCTGCAAAAGAGATTGCGGTAACTCCCACAGAAACTGCAATTGGTGCAGCTGCAGCAGCTGCTTGTCCTGGATTTGGAGCACTGTACACAAACTAGAAATAGTAAAGGATAAGTTAGGGATTAAATTATCGAGTTTATAAAATTTTCGAGTTTAGGACATTCTAAAAGTTGATTATCTTTCATTGTTAGTGCTAAGTAGTTTACTCTCAAATCATGCCACCATACTTATGGCTTGTGATTTTCTAGCCAATTAACATAATTTTCGCCGTTCTTGCATATGCTTCTCACAAGCCATAAGCAGGCAAAGTGTTACAGTTTACCATAAATGTATTGGATTTATGGCAGAACGTACCCTGCGAATGCATTTGTATACAAGAAATGACACCAGTGCTCCTATTAAAGGTGAAATAACCCACGACGAAGTCACCCTTGCCAGTGAAGTCCAGAAGACGGCACCAGCTCCCCCATAGACAAGACCAAATCCAACCATGGATCCTACAATACAGTGAGTAGTGGAGACAGGCCAACCAAAATATGAAGCCACCTGAATAACACATGATAAATCATTAGTGGTTAGTAAAAAAAGAAAAGAGATAATGTAGAATTCAGATTGTTAAGCAAACTATAACAAATGTCAAATCATAAACCTTAGGAGAAAAATTAGATTTAGTTGGTTTCATGTCAAAAGCTATGCATCAAAGAGTCAGATTTCCAACATGAAATTTTCCGTCATGATACAGAGAATCTTCTCCTAGGTAGAACTGTCAACAAATTCTTCCTGTATAATTCAGGACCTTTTCTTATCGATCTTTGTATGTAAGTTAAACATTACATTGCCTATGCCGATGACTAAATAGGAAGATATACAGCCTCCTTTTCTTCAAATATATACCAAGAAAGAGGAGAAGGAAGAGGTTGCTATTAAGCAAACACGAGGTTGTATAGTAAGCATCTGAAGTGAAAAATTCTGCCTTTGTTTTGATGTTGGATAATGGATACCTTAATGCTTCGTTTGGTAGGAAGGAAGAAAATTGAATGGATGGAAGAAAAGAAGAGATGGACGAGACATCCTTGGGGAAAGGATAACGTCCTTCCCTCTTTTTGTTTGGAAAAGGATAACTTCCTTCCTTCTTTTTGTTTGGTTGGATGGAAGAGAAGTGAATGAGGTAACAACTTTACTTTGTTTCTTAAGAGAGAAGAGATGAGAGACATTGTCAATATTGGTTTATCTAATAACTATTAAGGATAATATTTTAATTTAAATTTTTCTTAATAGTCTTGCTTCTCTTTGTTCATAATTGAAGAAATAAAAATTTGTGAAGCAGGAAGGATGACTCATCCATCCTCTTTTCTATTCCCTACTAGTGTCTTCCCTACCAAACGAAGGAAGTTTGTTTCTTCCTTCTTATTTTTCCTCCACCACTTTATTCTTTCCTACCAAACGAACCATAAGAGTATCAGAAGAGATGTGCAAGCATAATTGAACCATGGTTTTTAGCTGTTATTGATGTTCTTTATGCATGTGTAAACTGAACATGCGAATAGGTTAAAACATGATAATGGACATGCTTGGGCAACTTTTTTTTGTCTGATTTCTTGGCAAAGAGGGTGAAAAGACTATAGATTGGTCATGTCTTTGGGAATCTAGATTGTTTGGATCCCCAAAGGACCATTAAAGTCAGAACCATAGAATGAAGAATAAAGAGTATATAAACTAAGAAACTGAAGCACGGACACTCCAAAATAGGCAAAGAATCCGTGTCCGACACGTGTCGGACACGGACACGCGTCGGACACGCCCTGACATGTGTCGGACACGCCAAAAAACGTGTCTGGAATTTTTTTATTTTTTATTTATTTTCGGACACGGCACGGACACTCTGCGGACACGCGTTCGACACGCCAGGGGTGTGTGTCCGACACGCGTGTCTTATTTTTAGGGGTTTAAAAGATAATTTTTGAAAGAAAGTTAGGTTAAAGTATAAATATATGAAGTTATTTAATAAGTTTTACTTACTTATGTGGTCAAAACATAATAATTTTAAACTTTCAAGGTTACTATGCAATTTTAAACAAAAGAAATAGATATTTAAGGCTACTCATTACACTATTACAAGATGAGATTCAAAGGACGGGTTGCTCTCTCTCAAAGTGACGAAGCTTTGCAACTTCCTGCTGCCGATCAAAGCGACTCCCTCCAGCCTCCAGGTCAGTCTCTCTCTCTCTCTCTCTCCTCTTCCTCCTCTTTTCTTCCTCCTCCTTCCTCTTTTCTTTCTTTTTCTTCACAAACCCTAGTTTCTTTCTTTCTTCTTCATCTTTTTTTTTTTTTCGTTTTCCTTTTTCACAAACCCAGATTCTTTCTTTCTTCCTCATCTTGTTTTTTTTCGTTTTCCTTTTTTAAAACCCCAGATTCTTTCTTTTTCTTTTATCTCTCTCCCTCCCCCCCCAACCCTTTTTCACTAACCCCAGTTTCTTTCTTCTTCTTTATTTTTTCATTTTTCACATACCCCAAATTTCTTCTTCTTCTTTCTTTCTTTTTTATTATTATTTTTTTTCACAAACCCGTCTTTCTTTCTTTCTTCTTCTCCGGTGTTTTTCCTTTTTCACAGACCTCAATTTCTTTCCTAAATTCTTTCTTCTTCTTCTTCTCTGTTGTCTTTATTCTTGCTTTAATTTCAGCCGGTGTGAGTCTGTGACTTATTGACCTGTAAATTAATAGGATTTCATCTTTGATTTTATTTCAGCTGTTGCATATGAATTGTGAATCTGTGATCAAATAGGAATTTATTCATTCTTTGCTGACTGTTCTTTCTTTGCTGACTGCTGTAAGTATGGATTTTTTTTTTCTTTTCTTTTTATGTCTAGGAAATTAGACATGTCGATGTCATTGTCTACATCAGTTGCTACTAGTACTCCTCAATTCAAACAAGATGAGAACAAACCACTTTGGAATTATGTCACAATTAGAAAAAATTGGTGGTGGAGGAGGAAATTTTTTATTCAAATGCCACTTTTGTAATAATGAATTCAGGGGGTCTTATACAAGAGTTAAAGCCCACTTGTTGCAGAACACTGGTATGGGTATTCGTATATGCCCAAAAGTCACATCTCAGAATATTGAAGAAATGCAAAAAGCAATTGAAGAAGCCGAATTGAGAATTAAAAATTCTAAACCAAAAAAAGTACTACATCATATATATACTATTCGCCGTGTCCGTGTCCGTGTCTTAATTTTTTTGGATTTGCCGTGTCGCCGTGTCCGTGTCGTGTCGTATCCGTATCCCGTATCCGTGTCCGTGTCCGTGTCCGTGCTTCTTAGGAAACTGCACTATTTATTTGATGTAAGCATTTTCTAGGGTTTTGCATTTGAATTTTTAGGAATGTACTCTCACTGTGGACCATAGCGAATGGTTAATACATGATGCAGTGATCTGGCACAACCTCTCCTAGTTTTAGACGAGACTATGATTCCATACAACTTGATTTTTATTCCAAAAAATTCTCACCATCAAATCCCCGAATATCCCAAGTACAGTGTGTCATAAGACAAGACTTATTGACATTAGCTTCCTCCTTGTCTTATACAAGGTTAGTAATTAATAAATTGAAAAGAACACAGGTTAGAAAACTGGACACGGCACAATTAGCCAATTAAATATCATAATGAGTATCTTATTAAGCCGTTTATAATGAACAAAAAATTTATAATACTGTGGAATAGTAGTCAAGTGAATTCAATGAGAAGTTTATTAGGAAACAACCTAAACATCAGTATAAGCAAAACATTCATCAATTCCATAAAGAGTGCAAACTGTCAAGTGCTTAGGTTGGAGCCAATGATGAGCATCTTTGACTCCCAAGCTATGGAGCGCTACTATCTAAATCTCATTCTTTGAGTCTTGCGAATATTATTGAACCTAGAACAGGAGGATCACATAATTTTTATGATATCAATAGTATGTTATGCCCCGCCTATTTGTAGAGAGGTTGCGCTACGCAGGTGACACACGAGTGCTGAGGAGGACTGTGCATAATGTCTTCATGGCATGAAGAGATTTAAGTTCTAAGACTTCAGGATTTATGTGGAGATTGCGAAGTAGCGTAGAGAAAAATTGGAGAATTCTAGAACATTGTAATATTTGTCGAAGTTGGTAGATTAAAAAATATTCCAGAAGAGTAGGGAGTTATGTTGAGTTTGTAAATATCTAAGATATTTACGTGGAATGTTAAAGAGAATAGAGTCCATTAGGGAGGAGAATGCCTATATATAAGCTTAGATTTTCATTTGTAATGATAAGCTATAAAAGATGAGCCACTAACAAGTAGTGTTAATGTGCATTGCATATTTTTTTTCAATATTCTTTATGTATTACCTTCTATAATTATCTATTATATTTGGGTTGTCTAGCTGATATAACTTCCGTATAGAAAATTGATTGAACAATTTGGTGTTTTCTCAAAAGGTACTCAAACTTACAGTAATCTACCAAAAGTAAGTTTTTAACAATACAGATTTCAATTGCATATTCATGCTCATTAAACAGAGAAGAACTACCGGAATAACCGAAGATCTACCACATTCCAGATTATGGGTTTCACATGTTGAAATTTAAAACATGCTGGAATATGTTAAAAATTTTGAGTGAGTAAGTTTTCTTCTATCCTAACCATTTGAAAAATAAATAAATAAAAAAAATTGTCTTTGTTTCATAAACCTTCGACAAACTGAGGATTTCATTTTTTATTTAAGTATTAGGTACACTATTACCTTAATTATTACTACTTAAGATAAATCCAAAAACAAAAAAAATTTAAATAAACACATAAATTAAAGTTTAGAATTGCATAACAAAAAAATAAAAAAAATAAATTAAAATAAACACAGGAATTAGAAATGCACCTGCAACCAAGTACCAGCAGCAGCAAGAGAAGAGAGCAACCCAGCAAAAAGCAAAGTATCCTTCCCTTGAAAAACATTGACAACAAGAATCCCCTTCTGCATTGTACTGGTCACATGTGTCCCCATCAGCAGTGCACCGGAGAACTCCAGCACCGCCGCTGTCAAGACGGCCTGCCGGATTGTCAAGGCCCCGGAACCCACCGAGGTCCCCATGGCATTGGCAACGTCATTTGCCCCAATATTCCAAGCCATGTAAAACCCCAGCAACAGAGTGGCATAGGACAACAATTTATTCTTCAACCCCAACCCTTGTCCCAAAGACGTCATGAAAAATGGGAAAGTGAGAGCCACAAATGCTATGCATATAGATATAGCAGAGGCAGTGCGAGCAGATATGTGGAAAGCCTGTGCCATTCCTTGCAAGTCATCAGAATTGGCATCTTCTTCTTGTTCTTGTTCTTGTTTGGCTTTGATTTCTTCACCTTCTTCTCCATCAGCTCCGGCAAAAGACGATAAGGCGGCAAAAGGGTGTGTGGATTTAGTGGTCTTTAATCTTAGAAGTGAGAGAGGAGATGGTTTAGATTGTAATGGGTGGGGCCTAAATGTGAGTGAATCTCTCTTGGGGAAGTGGGATTCATGTATTAACAGAGGAGAGCGATAATTGGGGACATAGAGGTGAGAGTTATGGAGGAATGACTGTGGTTTTATTGTGTTTCTTGAAGAAGATAGACAGTAAGAGGTAGTCATGAGTACTAACTAGATTGGAAAATAGGAGAGAGAAGAGTTAGAGAGAGAGAGCGCCGATGGGGTTATTCCAGTATATTCTTGGCCATGGAATGTAGGGTTGGTGGAGAGGGTAGAGGGAGAGGAAGAGGCATGGAGGGAGTGTGCATTTATTTATATTTATTTTTTCTGCTGTTTTTTTGGTGGAAGAGGGAGGATGAGTATGAATTTGGCTGGTAGCTCTGGTCGATTGAAACGAGTGGTTGGTGTTTAATTTCAAGGTCGTTCCATCCAACACCCACTAGTTTAAATTCAAATTTTTTTGAGGAAATACTCTATCCACCACAAAAAAAATCCTATCCCAGAGAAAGAGAAAGAGAAAGAGAAAGGGAGTGTTCCAAAAGTAAACAGAAAAAGTTGCAAAGAAAAGATTTTATTGAGTTGGGCTTAAACTTTGGTTTGCTGAGAACTCGGTTTCTTTATCTAACTTTATTTATATTTTTTATTCTTTTTATCGTGGCAAATGAAAGAGATTCGAACGTGTGCATACCTGGTTGGGAAGCTGGTACTTTACTAATTAGGTCACTTAGTAATGCCCTTTAACATTATTTTTGAAAAGGGAATTTTTTATTTATTTATTGGTTAGGTAAATATTTACAAAACCTGCGAGTTTCCTATAAATATCCACTATTAGACTCGATCCCTTACCTTCTCTTCTAGAAATGAGAGATTATATTAATTAGACTAAGAATAGAGTGATAAAGGAAAATGTATTTGTTTCTTTCACATAATTGAGTTCATAACAATTGTAGTACCACATGTACATGGAAATGCATCAAAATTTCTGATGTTAGGAGCAACATTTAGCTCTGGTCCCTCTAATTAATCCAGTTCTCTTACTCCATTATTATGTGCATTAGAAATTGGTAATTCTTTCATTTAGACAAATTTTTTTCGCAATACTTTAGTTTTAATTGGCTGTAATATTTTAAGGGTGTGTTCGGATGCATGAAATATTGGAGTCTTGATATTGGAATTTGTGAAATTTTATAAAAATAACTAAGAAAATTGAACTAATTTTCTTAAATTTTATAAATTCTAATTTCAAGACTTCAACTCCATGCAACCAATTACACCCTAATGCTTACCCTTTTTACCTAAAAAAAAAATTACACCCTAAGTGTTATTCAATCTTATTTAATATGTATATTATCACTAATTTAGTGCAATTCCAAATTTGAAATAGAAGGACCATTAACCATTAGTATATATTAAAAGAGGCCACTTTTTGTAAATTCATGATGAACCACATAATAGATATCAATGGACCTTTATCCAAGAAGTTGTGGCTAAATCAATTGCATGTCAAATGGACCTTCTCTTTTTTCTTTTCTTTTTTCGTCCCTCTTTTTGGTAACTAATATTCTCATCTTTATTGGATCGGGCAATAGCAGCCCATTAAGTCCGACCATTCCATGAGTCTCTAATAGAACAATGCAGACAATGACTTACTATCTATTACTCTATTAGGCCCACTTAGAATGTTCAAAATTAACACCACTCCCATTAGTCCTATCACTCATATGTTATGATGTTATGGTGGGTTTCATAATTATGTGAGACAGCAGATTAGTTGGGTGTCGTCAATTATGCTATTACGCTTGGTAAAAAATTATATAAAAATATGCCTAGTTAACAATTTTTAAGAATATATTTTGAAACTCAGTTAAATAAAGGTTTATATTTAGATAACTGTCTTTTATAATTTTTTGAAAATAATTTTTGATTTTACGAGTGTTTTTAGAACCATTTTCTTGAATTATAAATTAAACAGACCCTTTTATTATTTGAAAATAAGTGTTGTTTTATTCCCTTATCTCTAGGAAGTTTCTCTTTTCCTCATTAAGAAATCCCTAGAAGTTTGTTGAACATTGCCTTCTATAGCAAAATATGGAAATTTTAACGTCCTCTACATATTCTATTGCTAATTTTCTTTCATTAGAAATAGAATTTTCAATATTTAGAGATTGAAAAAAGGGAGGGAATGAAAGGTCCACATTGATTTAGTTTTTCCTTTCCTTCCCTTCCGTTATCCCCTCCTAATTCTTGGTTACCTAAAAGATTAAAAATATGATCTTAAGACAAATTGTGGTCATGCATATATTGGTAATTGCTTAAACAATTTATTGGACAGAAAGGTGTATGGTCCTATATTGAACTTGAAAATAGTGGACTAGCATAAACATGACCTAAAGTGAGCTAACTAACATGTGGATCATTTAAGATATATTTAAAAATAAAAAATTGTGGCTAGTCAAAATTGATCCATTCAATGTGAAAGCCGTTGATTTTTTTTTTTTTTTAGGTTAAAGTAATTGACTAATGGAATGAGGATTCGAACATGAGCCTTAGCACATATCCTATTACTGAACTATCACACCACATCTATTTGAAAGTGGTTTCGGCAATCAGAAATAAACACAAACATGAAGATGTTTCGTATGTCCCACCATTTGTACCAAATCAATCACCATTTTGCAAGAAAATCAATTTCAACCTCCAGAGGGAGGAATTCTTTTTCCATTCATAGTGACAATTAGGGTCTCCAAACACATTGAATTGTTGATTCAATGAATATTCATAGCAAACAACCAAAAGGAACTGGAATTGGCATTTGGCAAACCAAACACCACACACGTTTCACTTCTCTAGTAGCGTAATGGTTTAATTGCATTTTTTTGTGGGCCCAATTGTTGCTATGTTTCTAATCAAACAGTAATAAATGAAATCAATTTTCTAGATGTTCCTTGACGAATTATTATATACAATCTGCGTTTGAAAGCAATATTTTCTTGTTCGCTCAAATTAATTTACCATATCCAGACATGTTTGATACCATATCATGTGTAATGTTTAGAAACATATCCAAAACATATCCAACTTCCACTACAAAGGAGTAGAAATAACTGAGATAGAATGTCCCTATCAAAAATAATTTTTAGTTCTTTTTTTGAATAATTTTCAGATAATTGTCAAACAAATAAACTTTGAAACTATATATATATATTGGGAACAATATTGAACAATCAATATGGATCCATAAACTTTATGGCTACTAAAATTGCATAAAAACTTGACAACACCTAACTCACACAATTCTTTGAAGCAGGTGCGGCTCTCGCACTTTGTGATGGCTCCCACTCCCACTCCCACTTTGTATGACATAAATTTTGATCCTTTCACACTCTGCTTCCGCGTGCATATAATATAATTACAGTTAATAAACTTGTAAAAAGTTTCACTATGATATTTGTTGCGACACAGTGATATATCATACTTAAACAAAGAACAATCTACTTATTATTAGTAGGATCATAAACTCCATAAAAAAGGTGAATAATGTTCGTGTCAAAGTTGTACTACCTGGCCATTAGACCGATCATGTGCTGCTCTCTGCTTTCAAAAAGAAAGTTGAGATCTCGAACCCTAACAGGACACACAACATATGCGGATGTGTGTGTTTGGTTTCTTCAGAAAAAGAAAAAGAAAATTTGTATGAATGATTCTCACTTTTTGTCCCACCAAATAGAACGCGTTGTAGGCGTGTGCATGCAAGTGGAGGCGTGTTTGGAAGGTAGGAAATTTTCATTGGGAAAGGATTGGGAAAAAGTGTGGTGTATGTAGGCCAACCAGATCCAACGGTTCATATTGCAAGAAAATGGGGAATAAAATCCCCCAAAATATTCAATTCAAAGTTGGAAGTTTCTTTTGCATGAAGGACCAAGAAAAATGAAAAAAATTCTAAAAACTAGAAGCCTTTCACAATTTCAACCTTCACTTGGTCTACTCTTGTTGATTTTCTATTGTTCTTATTCAAACTTTTAACATTCGAACAACCATTTTTTTCATTCACATTGAAAGAGAGAGAATCATTTTAGAATATGAGAGAGTATATTCTCTCAAGACTCCTTCCCATCACTCAATCCAATCCTTGCCAAATATTCAACAGGCGTTGCAAAACCCAACCCCTACTACATCTGTCAGACTATCCAAATGGATGGCACAAGTCATGAGAAATTTGTAAGTGGACTGGGATTACATGGTCCGGCCAATCATGTTAGTAAATATGTTAATTTTATTTTTTTTTTTAATTACATCAACTAGAAAATTGTTACATGATCACAGCCAATTACAATTCGATATAGTCTCGAATTATATAAAAATTTCTGCAATATGGCCTTACACTATTGGCCCACAATTTTGTGGAAGTTACAACCTTTCAATGTCTAATATGCAGACAATCCTTACCCGATGGGCTAGATACCAACTTTCTAGGAATCAGTCTTAGTGTTCCCATTTCATACTCCTAATCCATTGTCAGTTTCTGTGACAAAACAAGGTCTCAATTGGAGTATTGGACCCCACAAAACCTCCCTTAAGAGCTTACCCTTAGATACCAACTTTCTAGGAATCAGTCTTAGTGTTCCCATTTCATCCTCCTAATCCATTGTCAGTTTCTGTGACAAAACAAGGTCTCAATTGGAGTATTGGACCCCACAAAACCTCCCTTAAGAGCTTACCCTTTAACCCCCCAAAAAAAAAAAAAAAAAAAAAAAAACACACACTAACACCTCCCTTAAGTAGCCAAATTGTCAACGAGAAGCCCCACATGTCTCCTCATTATTACTCCTCCATCCCAAAAAAAACATAGGTGTCTCTCTTTTTATTTTTATTCTTTTCAAAATAAGCGTCTGGTTTAAAAGGTTAATATATTAATTTTATAATATTAAACTTATAAAATGTAAACTATCCTATCATTGTGGAGCCATTATAGGTAAAATTGATAATTCATTTAACGCTAATACAATTAAAAAATAATAAAAGTATTATTTAAAAAAATTAAATTCCCAAAAAGGAACACTTTTAATGGGATAAAAGGAGTATATTATTTATCCATTTATTTTGATTCTCCTCCATAGGCTTGTTCTACTTTGGTCTACGTGTCTGACAATTATTCATTCTTAAAAATGTCTCAGGCTCCATTATTGTTAAATGCTGATTAATAGATGTATTGACCCTCAAAAACATAGTGGCAATTAATTGGCCTCCTTCCTAATCAAACATGATTTAATTGTTAATTAGGTCTTAATCCACTTCATCATCTTTTCAACCTCCTTTATCCCTTTCTCGACTATAAATTAAAATCACTATAATTTTGACCAACTCCATATTTTTGATTCAATCACAATGGAGAATAAAATGACGTTAGCCAATTCTATATTTTCAATTTTATCATAAATACTGTATTAGATTTTTTATAAAAATACAAATGAAACAAATGATTTATGTACAGATCAGATTCGATTTGTTTAAGTGTCAGCCCAAGACATGTATTAAGATTTTAAAACTTGTTTAACAAATCCCGATTGACATTGAATTTCAATTTTTCGACTCAAATTCATTTGCAACCCTGTAGCTTTTGATGGTCTAGAAGATTCATTCAAAGAAGGAATTGGGACCCACGGTGGTTCTACTTTCTCCCAATCATGATCGAACATGTAATGAAACCTTTTCAGACCAAATGTGGAACATGTAATGAAATCTTGTCGACCAAATGTTTTGGTGGTAATCATGTTTCTACCACACATAGTCTCGTCCAATCACAGTCAATCTCCAAATTCGTGTCCCAATCACCAGGTCGGCATAGCCTTCAGTTGACACGTTTAATTATGAAAATCCCACAAAATTAATTATTTACCCCCAAAAATATAAAAAATAAAATTCCCATAAAAAGACAACCGACTCTCTCAACAGCACAACTTGGATGGTTGCGTGTTAGATGGGCCCGCCCCACTCACTACAAGTGTCATAATGGGCCCTTGCCACGTGTAAAAGAGATTCTAAGGTCAGAATTTTAACAGCATATCTATAGTACCAAGTACCAACATCTACCAAATTCAGTTCAAATTATTCTACCCAACTATTACAAAATCATTCTTTTCTTGTTTTTCTCCCTACTCACCATGTGTTATTCTCTAGTATATATAAACCATGATTTGATTCTCTTGAGGGATACTCTTACATTCATGTTTGCTTCTTCCTTAATCTAATATTCGAGGGCTTGAACCCATAAAGTGGTTTTCTTATTCTCAACAAAATCACGTACGTTCATTTGTCCATATTAACGTTTAAACTCTTATATTTTACGTTAAAAAGTAAAAGATACACCACTAAGATACAAGTTGAATTTTAACACTAATTCTAATTAAAAGTTATTTGTCTTTCAATTGCAACTAAGTTAAACTCATTTATGTTACAAGTTCATTTTAAACAAGTAAAATTAAGTCAATTTCATGCGAGTCATTTGTTGAGAATTCTAAGTTCAAGTTAAACCCACATATTAACAATTCTAAAATATGATCAAATGAAACTCATTATCTCACAATAAAGCTCAAACGAACATTTTATTATATATAATATATATATATATTAAAAAATGAGACTTAGGATTATGTAGTTAAGTGGTACTTTATCGCCGTCTAAAGAATAAAAAAATAGAAGGTTTGAATTTCCACAGTGAAGTATATTGAGTTTCTTGCAAAAGTGAAAAAGCACCAATAGCTTGGTTGATCATACAAATCCTAAATTATATAAAAGAGAGTACACTTGGAGGGCCTAGTTATGGACGAATATTCTTTGCTTCTAGTTTTGTAATGGGAGCTATCCACATATATACATACATATGTATATTATTTTGGTGACATATGTTGGTGAATGAACCAAGCAAAAGTGCATTATTCTCTCATCAAAGGGATAAGGAGATGAAAGCTGGATATGCTAGCAAGGCTACTTTTGAAAAATTGCCCCCAAACAAATTTGAATAAAGAAAAAAGAGTAGAGGCAACCAACCCATATGGCTCTGGATATGCAATTTTAGGGCCCACACATACAATGTTCAAGTGGGAACCACTTTGTTGGGAGTGTTTCATTGGCTTATTGCATGACACACAATGAAAAAGACAACCATTTATTTAATTAAAAAATTAAAATTAGCCGAGTTAAAGACGTGTGTAAAGTTGTAAACCTTAAAACGTGTTGTTAAATAAAATTAAAAAATTAACTACTTAAAACAAAAACACAAAATGACTGTAGTTGTCAAACTGACCCTTAACATATTGTTTAATGCTTGCTCAAACGATTGTATATATAGCCTTTAAGAACTTCTCGGAATTTACCTAGACGTCATTGACATGTCCGATCCTTGCATTGTATCTAGGCATGTAAGTACGATGCCCTTAGGTGCCTAAGGGTCACATCTCCTTAGCGATCTATGCCACTATGTGTAAACGTGAAAGAAGACTCTACTCGCATCTCATTTTTTATTTGACAATTTGATTATAAGGTGCAAGTAAACTCGAGGTTTAACAACCTGGTGTGATGTTAGGGTTATGCATGGGACTCGGGAGTTGTCCTTTCGAGATTTGATGATTTAAAGAGAGGTTTGATGTTTTGGTGCAATTCAATATTTATATATGATCATTATTGTTATAAAGCCCCATCTAGACGGTACTAAAGCCTGAAAATTAATAGCGAAACTAGATTGTACTAAAATTTAGAAATTAATAATGAAAGGTAAAAATAAAAGAAAGTGAAATGAATGAAAAAAAATAAATTTTTATAATATTTTTTTATAAAAATTATAAAAAATTATCGTATTATGATTTGAATAGAATGAAACTTACCATAAAAAAAAGTGTATTATTGTAAGTACATACAACTTTTTCAATAAATGAAGAAATGCCAAACATGTTGAAGTTGACACATGCTAATAACTTCAACTGGGTACTTGGTATTAAAGTTGGCTATATTTATGATGCTATTTCATATAAGTTAAATGTGGAGATTTGAATGAATGTATAATGTCCTATATATCTATATCTATGGTTCTATATCATTATAGACGGACATTATAGACCACAACACCAAGGTCCTAGTGTCATGGTGATATTTCCTCTATCTCTATCAAAGTAAATGGTAAGGATTTGAGTTTCCAAAAACCTCCCCTTTGAAAAAAAAGAAGACATGTACATGATGTACCAACTGGCTATTGCTCATTTGATAATTAACACACATCATCTTTTGATTTACTCATCTTAATTTTTTGGTATTGTTGATGACCGCGCCACAATAGTCGCTTACATAGCACCACCTTTGCAGAATAGGCACACCTAGCCAGCGCTTACCTGGCGTGCCCACAACGAGATTGGGTATCCTCGAGCTACTCACCTAATAGCTGAACTCGCTGGCCAAGAAAGGGGTTGCTACCCTTCCTCTCCTGTGGACGTGCCCCGCTCCGATCAAATGGGCTCCTCTTCCCCACTCTTCCGAGATCACTTCTTGAAAGAGCAACCTCGACTGACTAGCTTTATGAGCTCCCTTTTTTTTTAGTTATAAGGATTTTGAAATACAGAATTGGGGTAGAGCCCTGCGAGGTCACGAAGGCAGGACCTCAAGGAAGGTTCTTTCCCCTCTTGGATTCGGGAATCTGAAAACGTGTGGACAGGTGGCTGAGATCCAAGGGATCGCCTCGGTCCGAGGCCAACACAAGGAGGAAAGGATACTCGGTACCCCAACTTGAACAAGGTGAGATAAAGAGCGCATTGATTGCGAAAGACGTCTGATAGGACTTGTATTAATTAAGGAGCGCTGTTACATCTTTTGACCTAGGGGGGGCAAAAGTCGCGGTCCATCCGTCAGGAGGAGTAACCCTCGAACCTTTGGGTAAGAGCGAGCTCACCCGAATGACCAAAGGACATTGACCGAGGGGGGCAAACACTATAAATAGGGGTGTTAATTAGCCTTTAAGACACACAGCGACCACATTAACAGCTGTTTACTATTAAGCTCGAGTTTACAGAATGCTGAGTTTGGCCTTCGCTTTCTTAACCTCTGTACTCAGAGAATCTCTTGTGTTGCTTGGATTTCCACTTGAATACTAATCTCAGATTCCTTGGCTTATGTGGAACGATCTCCACATCCCACAAAGAACTACCTTCAACAGGTATTAATAGCATTTCTCTTTTAATATTATGTGTATTATTGTAGTATTGAAATAATGTAATTTGATTAGTAAGAGGAACAGCTTCACTATGATTATGTGCCTGAAGTTATCTTCCCTTAATAGTTATGGTGTTATTTATTTTAGCATAATAATTCAAATAATCCTACAAAATTGATCCTTACTTGAAAAGAAAGAATGAATATTAAAATACCAATTATTTAGTCATTGTGTATTAACCATTAATATCTCCACCTCATCTCTATTCTCCTCAAAAGATTTGAAATATAAACTTGAAGTGGACTATGATTAACTTATGCAGAATTATCTCTCTCCACACACACACACACACACACACACAGTGACACAAGGGCCGGAGGCTGACACTTGCCAATTAGTTATGCAGAAAAATTCCTCCTCTCTCTATATGTATATATATAGCTGTTGATGTGTATGTTAGCATACCAATTAAGGGAGAGAGGTGACGTGTAATTTTAGTGTGCAATAACAAATAATAACTATCGAATACCGCTGACTTTGTGTGCAGTGAGCCATTAAGATCCTGACATCTGTTGGGGCGTGTTAGGGCCCAACCATCACACTCTCTTTTTGCAAACAAATTAGAGCTGGACCCATTGATTCCAAAGAATGATTATGACTGGATGCAATATCTAGGAGGGTTTATACTTTATACCTGCACCATATAAAAACTTTTTGATGGGAGAGTTTGCAGTTAGATGGATATATATATATATATGTGTGTGTGTGTGTGTGTGTGTGTGTGTGTGGTGGGTACCGTTTAGAACCAACTAGGTAGTTGAGAGGGGTCTTCAAAATATCAATTCAAAAAGGATTATATGAGTAATTAAGGGTATGATTGATTTGTCTGTTTTTAAATAAATTGAAAATAAAAAATTGTATAATTTTTTTTTTGCTTAATTCAAATTTTTATAAATTATTTTATAAAAATTGAGTTATAAAAAAATATATTTTTAAATAAATGACTTTTATGATTATCTGAAAACAGTTTTATATTCTCTAAATTTTTAAGAACTATTTTCAAAATTACAAATCAAATAAACTCTAACTGATCAAAAATTTCATTCAAAAATTTTCACTCTCCTCTTTGAAAAAGTATACAATACTTTGGAGGTAACATAAGCTAATAAATAATTACGAAAACTTTTGATTTACTTTAATCATAATAAAAAAAAAATTGAGAATTTTTAAGAAAAAATATAACTTTATAGCGACCTAGCATATTTACAAAAAAAATGGGATAATAATTTTCACGCAAAAATAACACCTTGCTCAAATTAGGATCTAGTGGGCAGATACCGACACCAAAGAAAGATGATACTTATAACGCAGCCAACAAGTGACTAGCTACAGAGCCCTGTATCATAACCTTCATCAGTTTCTCGCCCTAAGGAATCGCGTGAGGCCTCGAGGTTGAGCAACTCGATTGATTTTTTTGTTATTAAATATATATTCAATTTGGCAGTTTATTCACCTTTTCAATTTTAACTGTACCAAAATAATGGTCTAATTTAAAATCAAAATTTTTTAATATTCATAATTTACTCTAATTGCCTTGAAATTATAAAAGTGATTCAAGTTAATTATGTGAAACTACATATTTAAAATTTAATCACCTACCATAAGGCAAACCAACTTTTGGCCTAGCTACTTCTCACTCTCAGATTTGGGATATAGACCAGTAACTATAACTTAGTTATTTTTTAGACAATGACACCCCTCAAATTTGGTAAATTGAACAATGACACCCCCAAATCAAGGTAAAATTACCTTAACGCCCTTTGACATATGAAATGATTTATTTAAATTATAAATTTACCATTTTAACCTTTTCAAACCTTAATTTAATCAATCAATCTCAAATTTATTATCAATAGTTTAGTATTTTGGATCCATTTGGTTTTACGAACTTGATATGCTTCACTAATTAGGTTTAACGTGTAATCAAGTCCAATGAGAGGAAAATTAATTAGTCCAATTATTGATTGCAATCCTAAGATGATTAATAATTAACATGGCCACAAATGTTATTAACCGCTTTCCTTGAATTGTTTTTTTTTTTTTTATAGTAAAAATAAAATAATTAATTTTTATAAAACACACTAATGTTTTTTTTATTTATTATTAATTCAAAAGTATTTATGCGATCATATTTTTAAGCTAATTCCATTAAAATGCTTTGAAAAGGTTAAAATGGTAAATTCATAATTCAAATAAGTCAGTTCATAAATCAAATGGTAATAAGGTATTTTTTCCTTAATTTGGGATGTCATTGTTCAATTTACCAAATTTGAAGGGTATCATTCTTCAAAAAACGTCTAAGTTGTAGTTACCTGTCTTAATCCATACATAGAGGTGTGAGTGTAATTTACCCTCATAAATGGCTAAATGAATTTTTCCTTACTTCAAGCTAGACATTTTGTTGAATTAGTTGGAATCCAATTTGATAATTCAAGTATGAAATGAATATTCAATTCGATAATTCCTTAACAATCTCTTTGATCGAAACCTTACATCTTCTTTCCATTGAATATCTTGTTAATAACAATTTAAATATAAATTCATTCATAAGCAACCAGTTAACTTATCACAATAAACATAATGAAAAAAATAATCTTATTTGATTTAATAATTCAACAATTCATTTAGGAGCTACTTCAATTCCAAAAAAACAAAAACTCTCCTAGAATGCATACATTCAATTCTTAAATTTTATGAGTCCCACAATAAGGATTACAAATCATAGGGCTAGGGTAGTACAACTGTCAATATACCTTAACTCTTAAAGAAACAAAAAATATATATATATTTAAATTTGTTAAGAGTTTGGTTAAATTTTTAGGAAAGTAATTTTCTTGCAATTGCTTAATATTTCTCAAATGTATTAAACTAATTTAGTTCCAAATACTTTATTTTGATTAGACTGTTGTTTTTTTTTTTCTTTTTTCTTTTTTCTTTTTATTTTTTATGACTAAAAGTATATACATTAACTTCAACCTTTTATTATTAAACTTGCACCTACAATCACATATATCTAATTATCAAATATCAGAACACAAATACTATAATTTCATCTTTGAACTTAAATTTTGCATTTTGTTCATAATTCTGGCGATATAACAGTGTCTCAAAAGAATAAAAAGTAATCTTATAATTAAAATAGTAATTTTGAAAATTACAATAATTTTATTTTATTTTATTTATTTATTTATTTTTTCGCTTTTGCTTTTCATCAAAAAATTTTATCTAATCAAACGGATTACAGGTCATAAAGGTTACGGTTGTGCAGTTGCCAGTGCACATCTTATGAGTCCTACAGTGAAGTTTATGTATTCTAAGACTTGGATTGTACAACTACGACTGCATCGGATATTGTGAATCCCACAACAAAGCCTATAAATTCTACGACTTAGATTTTACTCAACATTCTCCAAATCTTATGTGTTCGAGGTACCTATAAATTCTAAAAATTAGATTATACAACTGCACTTTATAATGAAAAATTATTACTTCTTGATGAAATGTTCAACTGCGTTGAATCAGTACCCTCTATACCCAACTTTTTTCCCGCCTCTCTCTACCCTAGCCGCCAATCCTCACCTTCATCCCTCTGCTTCCTCCCTCCTCCCTCCCATGGGAGTGGGGAGGTCTTGATCCCAGCCACCCACTGATTAATAATATCGGTGTGCTGTACATAACTTGTTTGGTGGGTGGATTCACACCGTCTTTTGTTATTTTTCCTCGCTGTCGTCGAGGTTTCGCTATAAGCAGCGTCTCTCACATTTCATTGTGTGTTTTTATTCCTGATCTCCTGATCTGCACCTTTTCCGAGGGTACATGGCTGCTGGGTTGCCGGAGTTGGGTTTGTTTGTCTTCTCCTTTTTGGAAATTTTTGGTATTTTGCGCTAGAAGTGGATCGATGCATCTACGTCTTTTACTGATGTATGTCGTCTCTGGTGCTTGCGCTGGCGTGTTTGGTTCTCTCGCCGGTGGTTTTTTTCGGTGGGTTCCTCACTGACGTCATGGGTGACGTCATCGGGTCTTTCTCTAGCACTGTTTTTTTCTTTTGTTGTGGTGGTTTTCCTTTTATAACTGGTACCTTTTCTTTGGCTTATCAAGACGGCTGATCTTGACTATAAAATGTGTTAGTTAGTTTGGGATGGTGTTTTATGTGTTTTTGATCTTCTGTATTTGGCCGATGATCTTATTGTAGATGCCGTATGGTGTATGACCTGTTTTATTGCCAAAGTAAAAAATAATAATAATAATAATATAATAATAAAAAAATTACATAAAAAAAAAAAGAAAAAAAACATATTTCCCCGCTTTAAAATAGATGTCTAGTTTTCAAGTAGATTATCGGGGACGTGTGAAAAATAAAATAAAAAGACTTTTTGTTATTCTTACTTAATTTTTCAAATTTTGTAAGATTTTATTTATTTAATGCTTAACCAATTATTGGGAAAATGGCACCAATAACTTGTACAACGGATTTGTAACCCGACACTTTAATTCAACAGTTATCATTACTTGAGTCACAATGTTTAAGGTGGATATCTATTTTAAAATGGGAGTATATTTTGTCGTTATTGGTGTTGTCTTGGAAGTAGCACTGAATAAATCTTGAAATTTTAACCTTTGAAAATTGAAATGAGAAGTTAAAAAAAAAGGAAAAAGAAAAAAGAAAAAAGAAAAAAGAGGAGGAGCAGAGAAATGTGAGAGTGACGTAAGCATATGGGAGGTGGAGGTCTCTTTCTAGTTTCTACCACCCACAAAAAGGTGAGAACCCAGCCCCTCCCATTCTTTAGAAAAACCCCTATAAATAACGCTCCAAGAGTACCTCACATAGGCTTGAACACACAACTCCTCTCTTCTCTCTCTCCCCCCTCTTCTTTATCTTCAAAACTCCATCCTCATTTCTCTTCAATCTCAAAAACCAAACACCACAAATCAACATGGTCACTCCTTCTCTCAACACCCTCAAACCCTCCTCCACCTCCACCATCAAATTCCTCTGCAGCTACGGCGGCAGAATCCTCCCCCGCTACCCCGACGCCAAGCTCCGCTACCACGGCGGCCATACCCGTCTCCTTTCCGTAGAACGCTCCATCTCCTTTGCCGGTCAGTCCCTTCTCTATTTCATATGTATATATATATATATTTATATAGTATGTATATGTGTTTATTTATATGTGTGGATGTGGAGTGTGATATTTGTGATGTCGTTACAGAGCTGTTGGTCAAGGTCGGTGAATTGTGCGGAACGTCGGTGACTCTGAGGTGTCAGTTGCCGACGGAGGACTTGGATGCTCTCGTCTCCATCACTTCCGATGAAGATCTCGCCAATCTGATTGAAGAATACGACCGTGCCGCCTCATCAAAGATCAAAGCCTTCCTTTCCCCGCTCAAATCCACCAAAAAAGTCTCTCCTCCTCCGTCCATCGCCTCATCTAGTATCGATGCGACATCGTCCAAATCCTCCCCTTACTCCTCCTCTGCCACCGCCGCCTTCTCCGCCGCCCCTTCTAGTTCAAGGTCTCGAGTGGCGGATCGTTGTTTCCGTCAGATCCCGCCGCCGGTGCCGTTTCCGATTTGCTATGAGAAATCTGGCGGCAAGCTTCCTTACTGTGCTTACCATGCTCCTCGGGGAAGCCCTAGCCACATGTACCTCATCCACAATGGGAATCACTGGCAATAGCCCTAAATTTGGTGAACTTTTGAAGATACATATATGAAGATAAATACTACCAGTTTTACTATTTATATATAGATAGGCAAATATATTCAAGAACAACAATGGTGAAGTGAGAGCGAATCTCTCTGTCAATGTATGAATAGGACTCTGTAAATCACCCAGATGGATTGCTTTCTGATCCATGCAAAAAATGGCAATTAATGGAAATTCTCAGTCCAATTTCGTTTTGGATCATTCAAAATGTGATATGGTGAGTCTCTGTTCTTCGTCCTCTGGACGCCATTGTTGCAGAGCATTTCTTTTTCTTTTACCCTTTTCCAGGTTGCCGTTAGGGTTCCGTTAAATGCCGTTACTCATTCACCATGTATGTTGTCCCCTGTTTCGCGTAATTCGTGCCACGTTACACATATCTTTTATCCGTTAAGACTTTTTTTTTTTTAAATTATATATATATATATATATATATATATATATATATTTTAAACCTGTGTTTTTATGATGCTTTCAAGTGGCACGTACAGCTTTATCTCAATGTCGTCTTGTCAACTTTTATTATTTCTGCAGCTTAACTTTCGGGGGAAAAAAAAAAAAAAAAACTTTTTCCATATATATGTAGTAGTACCATTATTATTTTTTAGCTCATTTATGTAATATATTCTCTTTGGGCAAATTATTTTTGTTTTAATTATATATATATTTTTCTTTAATCAGTGGTTTATTGTTGTGACTTACAGGTTGAGGAGAAGGAACTAAAGACTCGATGGTGGCAAGGGTTGGAAGGTAATTTCCTTTTCAAAATTAGTATTTTGATTGGGCTGTTTTAATCACTATATTTGCAGTAAAAAACAATTAATCTTTTCTTTGTAATAAGATTATTTTGTAGTTACATTTTTGTACAAATATTGCATGACATTTGGTATAAGTAGGGAGAGGAAAGAAAGGAGTCATGGTATACTCAATGGTTAGAAAATAAAAGGCATAAATATAGCTTTAAAGAGAAAGAAAATGACAACTCTTTCATGCCTCTTATCTATTATGCAAGTGGAGAAAAAAGAAAACCATTTATGTGAAATGGGTAATTGATAATTGATTAATTACTAGTATTTAGATCATCTTTCTTGTCATTTCCTCTCATTTGTTGGGAGGAAAACAAAACCATTTATACAAACTCTTCACTCTGACTCTCCCCTTCTCTTCTTCTTCTTTGTTGGTTGTTTTTCTTAACCAAACATGATTTAATTGACTCCTTTTTCTTTCTTTTCCTTTCATTCCCCTCAATCCTAAAGATTATTACTGTATATAATATATATATCTATATAATTCCCTGTAATTTCAATTACCAAGTGAAATTACATTTGATTTCTAAGTAGGTCCATGTTGTGGTTTTTGGCTCATAACCTCAAAATAATATCAAAGGCGAAGAATTAATATGGGGCGGAGGGAGTAATTTAGAAGGATTTGGAGAGCCTTTATGACATTTTGTGAGAAGACCATAGGATAGAATCATGATATTTAATCTCTTACTTTGTCTTGAACCATATTAATGCTTTTGATGATATTTTCGTTTTTGTTTTTGGAAGATGCCATACAGACATGAGTTCATGTCCCAACCAACTGACCGGTGGCTTTCATTTTGACCAGATTCAGTTATCTCTAGAGAGAGAGAGAGAGAGAGATAGCCATGGTGTGCTTCAAATCAATACAAAACAGATAGGCCAAAATCATTGAAAGTGGAAATTATTGAGAGGAGGTTGTTTTGGTGCATCAATGAAGTCATTGAACAGATTAGAGGATGGTGTAACGTGGGCCATGACAGCTGCTACCATCAAACTGGACCATCTAATAAAAAATTACATATATATAGATATAGATATAGATATAGAGACACACTCTCCAAGGTGTGGAGGAAGATGAGAGCCATAATTTTGGATACAGAGGTAGCAATGCCCTCCACTCAGTGGCGGTTTTGGAGAAGTGGATGAGATCATATATGGTGAATTAATTATAAGATGAAGAAAAAGAAAAGGTGTAAAGAGGGGTTGAACATGATGATGATGGGAAAGTGGTTTTAATTATATCAATCTTGGTCCACCAGTATTTGATCTTTTCCTTCTCCTAGGGCTAGTTTGGTGTGGTGGAATGAATTGGAATGGAATGAGAATGGAGGTGGGAATGGAATGGAATTGAATGAAATGGTCATTCCTTTTATTGGAAGATGGAATGATTTTTGATGGAATGGCCATTTTTCAAGAATAATGGGGAATGATGATTCTAACTTTAAAATTGGCACCAAATACGAGAATGAAAAGAAAAAAAACCATTTCATTCCACTTTCTTTTATTTCATTTCACTACACCAAACTAGCCTTTAGAGAAAAGTAAACCACCTCCCAAAGACTATGGGGATTCTGTCTCTTTTGTTGACAAGGGGGGAGGAGCTTTCATATTTACATCAATCCGGCAACCTCAAGACTGCGACATGAGGCTGGAGATTCCTATTAATGGGTGGTGATCCATTATATGCCAAGCGCAGGATTGGGAATTTGGGACCATCTGAAAATGATACTAGGTTGAAAAATCAGAAATATTTTACTTGTAAACAATAAACGAAGAAAACAACTGTGCAGAAGATGATTAAACTGGTTATGTGAGCTATATATAACTGGAGCTTCGTGGAGACAAGTGAGGAATATAAAGCTCAGTTGAACATCCAAAAGGAATGAACTACTGATTACCAGAGTTTAAGTTAACCTTATTCATTGGATTAGATGGAATTCTAAAAAGACCGAGCTAGTTCTTATTTGGGGGTATTATTTGATTTCAATATCGTGTCATGACCCCACCATAGAAAGCAGTGTTACAAGCATGCCATTGCTGGGCCAGTGGTCCTGTTAGCGAATTTGAATTGAATTGCATTAAAAGTTTCAAGTGATTTAAATATGTAAAGTTGGGGGATGAAAAACAAAGTTGGAGGTTTGAATAAGTGACAATCAAATGATTATCACATGCACAGCCATTAAGACAGATATATGTATATATATATATATACACACACACACACTTATCAGCTGAGGTCATGTTTGGGTATTTCTGATTAATGGACTTATTCATAGTATTTGATGAGATGACAAGATCATTCCAAATTCATTACAGAACATAAACAAAACAGGATTAGAGCATGCATTTCAACATTGTTATCCCTTATCTGGATACACGTCAGCCATTTAAGGCTATCCTGTCCTTTCTATTTTTCATTAGTTTGACCTCTTGAATTCCAGCATCATCAAGGATAAGCAGCAAACATTAATGGATGATGACGAGAACCAACTCCCCAATCTGGATAAGTATTTAGTTTACTCCCATGAAGAGGAATTGAAACAGGATTGGTGGTGAATTTAACCAGAGAAAAGTTGGAGATCTGAGATTGGAAGAAGTTTAATCCTGTTCTTTCTCATTCCTCATCAGTGCACGAAATTTCTACAGTTGGAGATAGGAGATTAAAGGAAGTTTAATCCTGTCCTTTATTCTTCGTTATCAGTGTTGGAGATAAGAGGGCGCAAACTTATTTTTTGTATGGAGAGATTGTTTTCAATTTCAAACACTTTTGACTTTCGGTCACAAAGGATTGACTCGGGTGAGAGAGTATCGGTTGGTTTGAGTGATGTCATAAATTCCTTGATCTTATCTAATAACCGATGGCCAAGAAGCAATGTAGCACTCGATTGCAATTTTGAATTGAAGGAAACTGAAAATACTTATCTGAGTATACAGAAGAGAAAAGATCAAACTGGTAAACAATTGATTTAACAATTGAGTTAGAAAGATTTAGCACCAAACCATAATCACACGTCAGTCACCAAGACAAAACAATGCTACAAGATAATTGACATATGAGGGGTGTCGTGTTATCTGCACCATGGACAAGAGGCCGGGATCATGTGGTCTCAGCCAAATAACAAGAGTTAAATAAAATTGACATACTTAGTTGATCGTCTCAGTTTAACATAAAATCGTGGGGCAATTCTCTACCTCTGGGTAGGTCGGGAGGTCAATTCTATCCCAACATCATTAATTTGTGTATCAGTATAATAGGCTGATTTTATTTTTGATTATTCAGCCTTCCTATTAGTACTAGGAAAATGATATGTGGTGCTTTGAAAATTGAATAACTTTGTTTTCATAATATATTTATAAATGTGGAAAAATTATATATGTTGATAGAGAGAGAGAGAGAAATATGATAAAATAGGGATATTTATTGGTGTTTAGGAGGGTAGAAACTCTAAATAGCCCTTAGAGCAACTTTAAGGGGTTGCCAATTTCAAAATATAGGAGGTGGGTTAAAATTGAGCTCTACAATGAGCTGTCAAATGGGTTGCCAAAATATACCTTTGCCATTTTTTGTGCCAAACATAACACAACATATACATATAGCAATAGCTATTGCTATCTATGCCCAGAATGAGACCCTACACTCAATTGATTGCTTTTTAATCTGCTTAATTGAATTCAATTTTTGTTCTTTTTTTCCCTGGAAATCTTACCAATAAAGATAATATAAGATCGAGTTAAAACTTTATTTTTCCAGTTATTTTATCTGAATGTTCAACAATCAAACAAAGGGAAAATAAAAATTGGATTTGATTTAATTTTTGCTTTATATTGGATTTGCTTGATTTGTCCGTAGTGAATGAAAAATGGCTATCATCCATTCATCCAGTTTTTGTGAATTAGTGACAGAGCAGCAAAAAAAATTAGGGACACTATCACTTTTTGGTAACTAGTGTCTATTTATCTGTCAGGTTAAACAAATTAGTTTTAATCAGGTACATGAAATATGGACAATTAATTAATTTTTAATTTTATTTATTTTTAATAATACAAACAAGCCAAATATTTTTATTTATTTTTAATAAGGCAAACAAGCTAAATAAAATACAAACACTCACAAAAAAAAAAAAAAAAAATACAAACTCACTTGTTCACCGTCTAGTGTACAAAACACACACATACTAATAAATCAAGGAACCAAACAAAAGAAATCTGAAACACACTTCTTCAATCCGATCCGATCCGTGAAATTTATATAAATATTTAATTAGTTAATGATAATTTAATGTACTCTAAGGATGTATTAGTTAATAATTATTTAAATATATGAATTAATATTAATAAATTAAAATTTTATGTCTTAGGTTAGGGTTAAAAGATAAATAAATAATAAATAATATTAGTTATAAAAATAAAAATAATAATAGAGTGGTAGCGGGGAATGGTAGTTGAAAAGAAAATGGTGGTTGTGTAAAAAAATAGCATTTTAGATAAAATGCACCATTGAAGCAGAATTACTAAAATATAGCATTTTGACACTGTAGCACCTCTCAGAATATAGTTTTGGCATGCAAAAATAACTTTTTGCATTGGAGATGGTCTTAGGCCATCCGCAGCGGGCTCGCGGAAGCCTATTTTGGCTAGCATAATGGGCCAAATGCTCCCCAGCAGGCTCGCGGAACTGGGAGGGGCCCACAATGGCTCGCGGAATACCGCGAGGCCTAACCCGATCGTGGTATCTTTTTTTTTTGTCTTTTCCTTGACCAAAACGGCGATGTTTTGGTTAAGCTAAATTTTTTTTTTTGTTTAAACGTTCTGGAAAACTGCCTTAAGGCACTGTTTGGCATAATTATTTTTTCGAGAAAAAGCCAAAAATAGGTTATTTTGAGCCCAATTTTTTTTTTAAAAAAATAAATTAAATTTCATTAAATAAAAAATATATTGTTTAAGCACTATTTGTCCAAAAAAAAAATTTGAGCTAAAAATAAATTAAAAAACCTTTTTTTTTTTTCCATAACATCTGTTGTTAAGGCATTATTTGGCTGACACAAATAGTGCATTAACGGCTATAATTTAAAATTTCAAATTTTTAAAAATTTTTTTTTTTAAAAAATAAGTGTTAATTATACAAGATAAAAAATAAAAAATATAGCCGTTAGGAAAAAGTTTTTTAAAAAATAATAATAATTTATTATTATTATTTTTAAGAGAGCCAAAATTCGGAGAGCTTGATTGAGTGTCTATTTTGGAGAGCAAAATGTGATATGGTGAGTCTCTGTTCTTTGTCCTCTAGACGCCATTGTTGTAGTAGTGCATTTCTTTTTCTTTTTCCCTTTTCGAGGTTGCCGTTACTCATTCACCTTAACGGTGTATGTTGGTCTTGTTTCGTGTAATACATGCCACGTTACCCATATCATTTACCCGTTAGACTTTTTTTTTATTTTTAAATTATATATAATATACAGAATTATTCACTTGTTTCTTGGTGTGCAGAAAAATGTATGCACACTTCAAGTATTAACCGTTAGATTCTATTGGACAATTAAAAAATTAGTATATTCTTTCATATCCAACGGTTAAGATTTAATTCGTGCATAAATTTTTTGCACACCAGTGAGCAGGTGAACAGTCCTATATATATATATATATATATATTCATATGTATATATGATACATATATATATTTTTAAACCCGTGATTTTTTTTTTTTTTTTTAATGATGCGCCCGTACAGCTTTATCTCAATGTCGTCTTGTCAACTTTTTCTATTTCTGTGATATATATATGTATGTATGTATTACAATTACTATTAATTTTTAGCTCATTATGTAATATATTCTCTTTGGGCAAATTATTTTTGTTTTAATTGTCTATATATATTTCTTTAATCAGTGGTTTATTATAGTGACTTGCAGGTTGAGGAGATGGAACTAAAGACTCGAATGTGGCAAGTAAGGGTTGGAAGGTAATTTCTTTTTCAAAATTAAGTCCTTTATCAAAATTAATTTTTCTTTATTCTTGCTATTTTGATTGGGCTGTTTTAATCACTATATTTGCAGTAAAAAACAATTAATATTTTCTTTGTAATAAGATTATTTTGTAGTTACATTTTTTACAAATATTGCATGACATTTTGTACGAGTAGAGAGGAAAGAAAGGAGTCATAGTATACCTAGTATGTTTAATATAGCTTTAAAAAGAAAGAACATGACAACTCTTTCATGCCTCTTATTATTGCAAGTGGAGAAAAAAGAAAACCATTTATGTGAAATGGGTAATTGATGATTGATTAATTACAAGTATTTAGATCATCTTTCTTGTCATTTCCTCTCATTTGTTGGGAGGAAAACAAAACCATTTATACAAACTCTTCACTCTGACTCTCCCCTCCTCTTCTTCTTCTTTGTTGGTTGTTTTTCTTAACCAAACATGATTTAATTGACTCCTTTTTCTTTCTTTTCCTTTCATTCCCCTCAATCCTAAAGATTATTACTATATATAATATATATATATATATAGTTCCCTGTAATTTCAATTACCAAGTGAAATTACATTTGATTTCTAAGTAGGTCCATGTTGTGGTTTTGGCTCATAACCTCAGAATAATATCGAAGGCGAAGAACTAATATGGGGCGGAGGGAGTAATTTAGAAGGATTTGGAGAGCCTTTATGACATTTTGTGAGAAGACCATAGGATAGAATCATGATATTTAATCTCTTACTTTGTCTTGAACCATATTAATGCTTTTGATGATATTTTCGTTTTTGTTTTTGGAAGATGCCATACAGACATGAGTTCATGTCCCAACCAACTGACCGGTGGCTTTCATTTTGACCAGATTCAGTTATCTCTAGAGAGAGAGAGAGAGAGAGAGATAGCCATGGTGTGCTTCAAATCAATACAAAACAGATAGGCCAAAATCATTGAAAGTGGAAATTATTGAGAGGAGGTTGTTTTGGTGCGTCAATGAAGTCATTGAACAGATTAGAGGATGGTGTAACATGGGCCATGACAGTTGCTACCATCAAACTGGACCATCTAATAAAAAATTACATATATATATATATAGATATAGATATAGATATAGAGACACACTCTCCAAGGTGTGGAGGAAGATGAGAGCCATAATTTTGGATACAGAGGTAGCAATGCCCTCTACTCAGTGGCGGTTTTTGAGAAGTGGATGAGATCATATATGGTGAATTAATTATAAGATGAAGAAAAAGTAAAGGTGTAAGAGGGGTTGAAGATGATGATGATGGGAAAGTGGTTTTTAAGGTATGTCAATTTTGGTCCACCAGTATTTGATCTTCTCTTTCTCTTGGAGAAAAGTAAACCACCTCCCAAAGACTATGGGGATTCTGTCTCTTTTGTTGACAGCTTGAATATTTACATCAATCCGGCAACGTCAGGACCGCGACATGAGGCCGGAGATTTCTATTAATGGGTGGTGATCGAATATATGCCAAGTGCTTTGGGACCATCTGAAAATGATAGTAAGTTGAAAAATCAGAAATATATTACTTGTAAACAATAAGCGAAGAAAACAACCGTGCAGTAGATGATTAAACTGGTTATGATTTCATACAAGTGAGGAATATAAAGCTCCGTTGAACATCCAGAAGGAATGAATTGTGAATATTGCAGACTCTAGGTTAAACTGTACTGAACTACTGATTACGTTAACCTCATTCATCGAATTAGATGGAATTCTAGAAAGACTGTCATCGAGCAAGTTCTTATTTGGGGGCATTATTTGATTTCAATATCAAACTGGTAAACAATTGATTTAACAATTGAGTTCGAAAGATTGAGCACCAATCCAGAATCACACATCAGTCATTAACACAAAACAATGCTACAAACCATAATCACACGTAAGTCATTAAAACAAAACAATGCTACAAGACATTTGACAAACGAGGGGTGTCATGTCATCTACATCATGAACGAGGCCGAGGCAGGGACCATGTGATCTCAAACTCTCAGTCAAATAACAAGTTGTTACGTAATTAGAAAATTAAATAAAAATGATATATTTGATTGTCATGTTATTGGCCGTAACCATGTCATCTCGGACCTTTCTAGTCCACATTTTGCACCGTGAGGTCATCTCCAAGAATGAGCGTCTATCCCAAAAGCTTCAAACCACCAAAAACCTCCGTCAACGGCCAACCCAATAGCAAACCACCTTAAACCACCCTTCAAACCACTGAAACAATCCATCCCTACCACAAGCCACGCTGCTACCTCACCAAACAACATCCCCCTTTACAGCAACAACCGCAGATCAACTCACACCTCTTGCACATGCCATGTTACCACCTCACCAAACAACATTCTTCTTTACAACAATAATCACAGACCAGCTCACATACCTCTTCAAACAAATCTTCCCAAACAGATTAACCAAAAAACCATACTTAAAAAACCAACCATTAACTCCCTACATACAGAAATTTACCACCCTCCAATCCCATCCTCACTCTCTGGACAGCCTCACATCCACTTCCCTGCACCTACTGTCATTCCTATAAGGATACATTCAAATGAACTACGCTACAACAATAACTCAGCCTCTAATCCACATCCTCACATCCACTTCCTTGCACCTACTGTCAATCCTATAAGGATACATTCAAATGAACTACGCTACAACAATAACTCAGCCTCTAATCCACATCCCTATCACACTTATCAATCCCCTCCTAGCTCTCCACCTGCTAACTCAAATTTACCAAGAAACTTTAATCCCCTACTCTACTCCTCCCCAGCACACTAGATTGACAGGCTACAAGAATAGCTGGAATGGAAAGATGAGAACCTTGGGAGAGCCATGGACATGTACAACTCACTCAAGAAGATTGTATCCGACCTGAGAACTGAGCTGGCTCAGCTCAAAGCTCAAAAGCAACACCATGTTCCACCTCATCTAAGCTCTCCAACCAATGATTAACCACCACTAGCCACCACCACCACCACCACAAGTGGGCCATAACAAATCAAGGAAGGAACAGGTATGATTTCAAATTCAAACTCAAACTCAGATTCATTACCTCTAGTCAAACCCCCTCTGCAAGCTCCCACATCATCAGTCTCTCCACACCCCATCCAAAAGAGTAAAACCGCAGACTGCCTTCCCACCAATTCCAACACAAACACTACAGCCTTGCCTATTTTATGATTCCGGTCAAATTCATCACAGACAACAGTGGTCCTACCTCCACCCATCTCTAACCTTATACAACACATAACAGACAACACAACAGTAACCTCTCCCTCCCTCCACAAACAAACAACCATTAACCACCAGACAAAAGCATGGAATGAGGTGGTCAAACAAACCACCAAAATGTGTCTTGATTACCTACCTCCACCTCATTCCTCAAGGTTCATTAATCCACCCAAAGAAGTTGCAGAGGAAGGACTAAAATTCTGGGCCTTTTACCACGTGGATAAAATTTTACAACATCCCTCATCAATTTTTGGACAGCCAAAGGCTTAAGCCATATTGTTAGCACAGTTGGTGAACCTCTTTATGTTGATTAAGCTATTGAAGGAAGGATTAAGCTCAAGTATGCAAGGGTCTGTGTTAATATTGACCTCTCCAAACCACTCTAAACAGAGGTCCAAATCAAAGTTGAGGACAACAAATTTGAATAAATCAGAATCGAGTACCAGTGGCTACCAAAGTTTTGCTTGAAATGCAATCAACTTAACCACTCTCAAGCCTCCTGCCCTCTCAACCACATCAAACCTACTACAAACACTACCAAAGAGCTAACCCCTTTCCCTAATAGCCCAACAATGAAAGACCACAGCCCAGCAGAGATAAATCACAACAACAATTGGATTACAATTAGGAAGAAAAACAAAAGACCTGCCACATCACCTAAATCCTCTTCCTATCCACCAATCACTACAACAAATAACCAATTCTCACCATTAAACCACTTGAATCAACCTCACTCAACCAGTGAAACCCCCTCCCCCTCAGCAAATAACAGCTCAACATCATCATCAAACCAAACAATGGTTCAAAATTCAATTGTAATCCCTCCATCAACATCTAACCATCTGCTTGATTACTCCCCTCTCTGTATCAAAAAACTCAACTTCACAGAATATAGCTCACCCCCACCCAATTCACCATCAACTTCCAAGCCTCCTCTATTAACCTTCCCTCGGTACAAAAAGAATCCTAGATCATAGAAGTAGCTACAGAAACCATAGAAAGCCTCCATACCTATTCTCTCTCACAAGATTCAGAACTTGAAGCTACAAAACACCACCCAGGTCACTTCTACATTGACTGAACCTTTAAATGACACCAAAGGAAAACTCACAGCTAGATCATTGAAGAAAGAAGCAAGGAAGAAGCTCAGCAACAACCCTGATTTGATGTGTAAGCATCTTGGAGACTCATTCTCTCCACCCTTTAAATGATATCATTTGCAACTTCGAACATTAGAGGGATGAATCATCCATCTAAGCAATCAGAGATAAAGAGACTAATCTCTGAAATAAAGCTTGATTTAGTCTCTATTGTTGAGACTAAAGTATCCCAGGCAAATGTGGTATCCATCCACAGGTCTTTGTGCCCCTCTTGGTCACTCATTCACAATTATCTTTACTCTCCCCTAGGGAGAATTTGGGTACTGCGGAACCTTAACTAAGTAGACCTTAAAGTCATTGATACTAGCAGGTAGGCAACTCACTGCTCAATCTCTATCATTGGGCAAAACATCACATTTTTTACCTCATTTATCTATGCTGCTAACATGGCAACTGAAAAGCAGCTTCTTTGGGAAAATATTATTCATTTTGCTGGATTGTTCTCTCACTCCCCTTGGCTAATCATGGGTGACTTCAATGTTATCCCCAACACTGCTGAAACCTTTGGAGGTTCAAGAAGGAGATGTCAAGCCATAGATGAATTCAAAGACTGTCTACAGTAAGCTGAGCTAGATGATCTCAAATTCAGTGGCATTCTCTTTTCCTAGTCTAATAAAAGTCAAGGTGCAACTTGTATTGCCAAAAAATTGGATAGAGCTCTTGTCAATCACAAGTGGTCTATTTCATTTTCACTTTCTGAATATAATTTTCTCCCCCCAGGTATATCTGATCATAGTCCCATACTTATTACTATGAACTTCAATATCCCACACATGTGTGTTCCTTTCAAATGCTTCAATGTCTGGTCTTCCCACCCTAAGTTTTTATCCTCAGTCCATGAAGTGTGGTGCTGCTACATCAGAGGTACAGCTATGTTCCAAGTGGTTCAAAAACTAAAAATGTTAAAACCAGTCCTCAGAGCTAACTGTAAGAAGGAATTCTCAGAGGCTGATTCCAAGCTTCACTATGTAAAGCTGGAACTTGACTCATGACAGCTAGACCTGGATAAATCCCCAAATGATGTATTACTAAGAGAAATGGAAAGATCACTTATCTCAGAGTATCTAAGGCTTGGGAAGATTCAAGAAGATATGTTGAGACAGAAATCAAGGATGAATTGGTTGAAACTTAGAGATTGCAACTCCTCATTCTTCCACAAATTTCTTTCTTCTAGAAACAATAGGAAAAAGATTGTATCACTTACCTTGGACTCAGGACAGATAATTGATGATATGGACTCCATCAAGCTTGAAGTTGTCTCATATTTCCAAAAATTACTGGGTTGCTCACCTCCTACCACTCATCACCTAAGTGACCTCACACCTTTCTTCTCCAAGCAGGTTCCCCACCATCTCTTAACCTACCTTGATGACAATCCTACTCCTACTGAAATTAGGAACTGTATGTTCTCCATCAAAAAGGATAAAGCCTCTGGACCTGATGGCTACAATGGGTTGTTCTTCATGAAATCTTAGCCCATTATTGGAATATCAATCACTGCAGCAATCTCAGAATTTTTCAAAAATGGGAAACTCTTAGCTGAGGTAAACAACACCTACATCTCTTTGGTCCCAAAGTGTCAAAATCCTTCCTCCATACATGATTACAGACCTATCTTATGTTGCAATACAATCTACAAGTGTACTGCCAAGCTACTTGCCCACAAGCTGCAAATAACCCTCCCATTCATCATTAATCCCTCTCAGTCAGCATTCATTCAGGGTAGGAAGATCAATGATCCAATTTTCCTTACTCATGAGCTATTAAGAGGGTACCACAAGGATAGCTCTCCATCAAGATATGCAATCAAGATTGATTTAAGGAAAGCTTTTGATTCTGTTAAATGGGACTTCATAATCAGCTGCTTAACCCTACTAAATTTTCCACAGAAATTCATCTCACTGATCCAGGCATGCATATCCTCACCCTCATTCACTATTGCACTCAATGGGGAGTTCCAGGGTTTTTTCAAAGGGAAAATGGGCCTTAAGCAAGGAGATCCAATCTCCCCCTTCCTCTTTGTCATTGTAATGGATGCACTCTCATCCATCATCAACTGCTATATAGGTAGAGTACAAGCCTTCAAGTTCCACTGGAGATGTAAAGACCTCAAGATCATTCACCTCTCTTATGCTGATGATCTTCTCCTACTATGCCATGCAGACATCACTTCTGTCTCAGTTTTAAAATCAGCAATTGATTACTTTAGTACAATGTCTGGCCTTGCTATTAACCTCAATAAAAGTTCTATATTTTTCTCAGGGACTGATCAATACACAGAGAGCTGCATCACCTCCTTGCTTGGCATTGGGGTTTGGACTCTCCTAATCAGATATCTTTGGGTTCCACTCATTTCAACAAATCTAAAAGCTTCTCATTGTAGCCTGCTTATAGAGAAGATAACCCACAGGATCACACACTGGACCTCTAGATCACTTTCCTATACAGGAAGGCTGCAGTTGATCAAGGTTGTCCTAGTCTTTACACAGCTTTATTGGTCTCGCGTTTTCATCCTCCCAAAGGCAGTAATCAACAAGCTCAATAATATCTTCAGTGCATTCCTTTGGTCTTAACCAGAAATGAAATCCACCTCTGCTAAAGTTGCATGGAGTAAGGTATGCAAGCCAAAGAATGCAGGTGGTTTGGGCATCCCCAACTTGGAACTAAGCAACAAGGCTGGCATTCTCAGATACATATGGGACCTTCAATGTCATGACCACAACAAAATTTGGGTAAATTGGTGCCACACTCACTTAATCAAATCCAGAAATCTATGGACTCTAACCTATCCTCAGTCATGCTCCTGGAGTTGGAGGAAGATTTTCCAAGAGGCACCATGCCAGGTCAATCATCAAGCATAAAATTGGAGATGGCAATGGAACATCTTTCCGGTGGGACAACTGGGCTCCAGATGGACCTTTATGCTCTAGATTTCAACCCTCTATTCTCTTAGATGCTGGCTTTCAATTGGATATCCCAGTGAGTACATTCATCACCAATTCAACTTGGTATTTCCCTACTACCATCACCAATACAATTCTAGAATTAATCCCCATGAACCATCCATGCTCATCAAGGGAAGACAAGAAAACTTGGTCCATCTCCCCTTTAGGTGTCTACAATTTCAGCCACACCTTAGCTTATCTTGCAGGCAATTTCCCCTCAGTCAATTGGCACAACTTAGTACGGAATTCACCAACAATTCCAAGGATGAAGTTTAACTTATGGCTCATAGTTCAATCCAAACTCCCCACTTTTGACAGTAAATCCATGGTGCAACACCACAACAATTGTGCGTTATATAACCTCTCTCCTGAATCCTATTCCCATCTGTTCTTCAGTTGTAACTTCATTTCCCCAATTTGGAGATTTATCCGTGGCAAAATTCACTTCCATTCTCCAATCCAAAACTAGGAGGCTCTGATCCAACATATCAGCTGGACTTGGAAGTCTAATTCACCTACTAATCAGCTGCGCAAGATTGGTCTATCAGCTGTGATTTACAACTTATGGGAAGAACGCAATTCTAGAATCTTCCAAAGGAAGAAGTTCTCTCAGAAAGCAGTGCTTGCAAAGATATGCAACTCCATTACCTCAATCCTCAAATTTGGGGTTCTAAAGGATTGTGCAGCTTCCCCTTGTATCCTAGCTGACTGGAATCTCTCTCCTTCTCGTTGCCGCCCCCCTTCGCTTCCGCTGGACTAATTCAACGGCTATCCTCCTTAATGGAGGATCTTGAGCTCGATTACCGGATTGTTAATCTCTTCCCCAATCAACGGCTTCTAATCCGTTAACTGTGGTAGTTATCTTTGTGTTGTCAATGGGCCTATATCATTGTTTGGGCTTTTTTGTTTTCCCCTTTTGGGCTGTCTGTCCCCTTTGGACTTATTGTTGTTGCCCTTATTGGGTTGGTTTGGCCAAAGGCCCACACTGTATCTATAATTTCAATTAATGTCAGTTGCTTTAATTTTTGAAAAAAAAGAAAAAAAAAATTAATTGGCTGATTTTATTTTTGATTATTCAACCTAGGTATCTTCTTATTAGTACTAGGAAAATGATATGTGGTGCTTTGAAAATTGAATGACTTCGTTTTCATAATATATTTATAGATGCGGAAAAATTATATATGTTGATAGAGAAATATGATAAAACAGATATTTATTGGTATTTAGGAGGGTAGAAACTGTAAATAGCCCTTAGAAGCTAATGATGCAGATCACAGAGTGTTCTGAAACTGAAATAAAATATGAATTTGGGCACAAGTTAATTAAAACATTATACCTAGTAGTAGAATGTATCATTGGCAATTGAAATGGCCGAGGTAAGAGAGAATCTCTCACAAAGTTTAAGTTCTTTGACACATACCATGACGTTCCACATCATTTAACGGAAGAATTTTTCGACGCGTATAATGGAATGTCTTTTATTTGTGTAGATGCGTTTTGGAATCACGAGTGCAAAGTGGACAATAGTCCTACAGCATGGGACGGGATGCTGACACATTGGCTGTTATTCATGATGGACCGGACTTGAGAATGAAAAAAAAAAAAAAAAAAAGTTCAAATCTCCCATATTCTGGTTATATATAAACAGGACAGTCACCAGCAGCATCCTGAATTTTGAGTTTTGGTGGTGAAATGAAGCACAGGAAGTGGCTTTAGATCACTAATAATTCTTATACATTTTGTCTATTAAAGTAGACCTTAAACTACCATAGCAACATCAAATTTTCATCTTAAACGTGATTTTGTTCTTTAGTTTTATTTCCACGTGTTTATTTTTAATTGTATTGTTCATCGATAAATGAAATGAAAGAGCAATGTGTAATGTTTTCGATTTTTATCATTTTCCATTTTCTAGGATTTTCTTGATTTTTTGGGGGTGTTTTCGTCTTGTCTCGTTTTGCGTGTCGAACACTGTGAGTATGCCGGATGGGTCCGAGAGTTGGTAAGGGCATTTTCTTAAGTTCAAAACTCTTGGAAATGTATTGGTTGTCATTTCGACATTTTTCAATTTTCGGGTCAGGTGGGACCCGCAACTGGTATTGTTGTGCACGAGAATTATTTTTCGGAACTGTTGCATATCATCCATTATTATTTGAGGTATTTTATATAGCTATGTGTTAAATGATTGGTTGTAATGTGGTTAGTGTGTGTGTATATATATATATGTGTGTGTGTGTGTGTGTGTGTGTTACGAAGATTTTTATTTAATCACATGGGACCCGTAATTGACATAGTCATTTTAGGTGACCAAATGGTCACCAACCAGACCATTCTTTCTTCCTTTTCTGGCTGCGACAGTTTCTCTCTCTAAGCTTTATATATGTATATTTTTTTATCCATTTCAAAGCTAGATTTACACAATTTCATTGAAAATTTGACTTTGCCATTGAAAACAAAGTTCGCGAACTCAACGAGATCTACAAATTGATCGGAGCAAAGTTGAAATTGGGTGACTTTGGTGGATTTCAAAAATTGGGGCTTTTGCTTCAAATTGAGGTAGAGTTGTCTAACTGTCAATTTCCTTGAATTTAGTAGTTAATTAAATGTTTTTGCCCCTCTTTAGCATGTCAATTGATGCCTAAAATGTATGATTAAATTTTAGGGTTTTGGCTTACACTTGAATTGCTGAATTAAGACGTTTTACGTGATTAAATGTTTATCTTGTGTATAAATTGCAAATGTCATGCTATTCAGTTGCTATGTGATGGTTTATTCATTTTTTTTACTCATGATTGTTGTGATGTTTTTGGTTAGACATATGCTAGATGATCCTTAAATGTTATAGCATGCTAAAACTGTTAATTGTGTTATGAAAGTATGTTGATTATTGAACAAATGAAATTGAAGCATTCTATACGCATGTCATAGTGGGTTTATAAGCAGAGGAGAATTGTGTAGGTTGAGGGATGTGATGTGTGGGTATACGAAGGCGTGGATGTGATGTGTGGATACACAGGGTGTGGTGTGACGTGGGTATGCATTGTTTCGTATTGAATGGTATGACGGTTATTCGGAAAAGCGGAAGTGTTATTTGTGAATCCCTCGCATGATCCCTAACTCTTTTCCCAATTCATTATCTGGAAGATATGTGGTTATTTACTTTGTTTGAGGAGATGCCATTTAGGCAATCTCTATTGAGCCGTTGTGCTCACTCCTCTACATTTTTCAGGTCACGAGGTTGAGTTGGTAGATGTTGATCTTCCACGGGCATGGACGGGACTAGAATAGATCTATTATTGGTCAATCTGTATTATGATATCTCTTCTGTAAAGTTTTCAGAAAATCTATGTAATTGTTTTATTGTTGTAACTTAACAATGTGCCCGTATTTTAGACAACAATTTGATGTATTTTGTGTGTGGCCATGGAAGCATGTAATAATTATGTTGGTATATTGGGATGAATGGGATGACTATGGGTTATTTTCGTTAATTTCATTGATGAGGATGACACGGGATGTATATTATTAATGTTGCCAGGTGATTATTTTTTTCCCATCGGGTAGTCTACTGGAGGTTAGTTGACTACCATACAGGCGTAGTCTATTAGGGGTTAGTTGACTACCATATAGGCGTAGTCTACTAAGGTTTAGTTGACTACCACACAGGGGTAGTCTACTGGGTATTTTCCCTTTCTTTCTTTCATTTCATGGCAATCTTTTAAGGGTTTCATAGTACCCATGTATTGGACCTTTATGATTTGGGTCATTCCACCATGGTGTAGTAGAAGGATCTGTGGGGTAAACTAATTACATCTTAACCTTAGAAATGACCGCACAGCCCCTAGATGATCTCGGGTTTGGGTAAGGACACGGTTAACAATTCGGACCCTCGGGTTCGGATCGTTACAAATTTGGTATCAGAGTTTTAGGTTCGAAAACCTAAGGACGACGGGTAGGGTTGACCTAGAGGAGTTAGAATTTGGGTTAATGGTGTTGCATGCATATGTGGTTAGTTTTTACCTAGTTAAAAATCATGAATTGTTGTTATACGAATTTTGAAGCAATGATTAAATTTTAGCATGCTAAATGATAAGGTATTTATTGTTTTTAAGCTGTTATTCGATTAATGTGAAAGCATGCCTATTTGTCAGATGCTTACGTGAAATTATTTGTATGATTAATGAAATGATTAAATTGTTTAAAACATGCTCGATTTTCTACGTGGTTAATTGTTTATTATTGATGAAAACATGCTTGATTGACCGCATATTTAATTGTTAAGTGTTATTATTGTTAAAAACATGTTGTATAAGTTTTTATCGCAAGTAATTGAACATGCTAGATATGATCTTGTTTTAGGATGTAGTTGCATGTGTTAGATCCATGTTGTGGTCGTTGATCCACTAAGGAATGGATGTATGCGCAGCTTGTTGGTTTTGTTGTTGACGGGTATGAGTGTCCGGGCCAGTATTGTATGTTGAGTTACGAAAGGTTTTAACTTACGTATGTGAGGTGTTTGTCCATTCCTATGCTTGTCAATGTTTTCGTTCTTATCGAATGAATAATGTGATCATCGTAGGTCGTGGATTGAGTTACTTCGTGTATCCTTGTTTTGATCATATAGTTACTTTTGTAGTACCGCGCTTAAAGACTACATGACCTGATCGATCCAGATGAAGTTGGGGAGCGAGCAGGTGAAGGGCATCCCAACCAGAGAGGGTTTCAGTGGGAGAGGGCCGAGATAGAGAGGCGGATGATAATCCACAAATACCGGAGGACAATGTCTTATTAGCAAGGGATGTATCCTCAACCTTTCAGAATTTAGCAAGTACCACAGCTCCTCAAGTGGTACTACAATCGGCTATTCAGCCACAAGAGACAGATATGGAGCGGAACCTTAGGTACTTGCTCCAGTTTAATAAACTAATGAAAATAACATTTGAGGGAGGTCCAGATCCGTTGGTAGCGGACGATTGGTTAGATGAAGTTGAAAAGCATTTCAGGACAATAGTCGCGCTTGATGATCGATTGAAGATCATTTTAGCTACATATAAGTTTGTTAGCAACGCGGCAGTATGGTGGAAGACCATGAGTAGCGTGCATGACATTGACAATATGAGTTGGGATGCATTCAAAAGTCTTTTCTTTGATTAGTATTTCCCGTAGAGTAAGAGACGAGAATTGAGGATGTAGTTTGACGGACTTGAGCAAGGTGACATGTCAGTGACAGAGTATGAGAACAAGTTTACTTCTCTCTCACATTTCGCTACAAATGTGTTAGGGAACGAAGAAGAGAAGACATGGCGGTTTATGTATAGCCTAAATTGTTTTATTAGGTCGGGGTGAGATTTTTGGGATTAAAGAATTATTCAGAAGCGGTTACGAGAGCACTGATGGTAGAAGCCGAAGCCAAAGATTGGCAAGAAATGAGTGGTATTGTGGGTCCTCAGGGATGAGGTACGAGTATGGGTACTTCTTCCGGGAATCAGGATAAGAAGAGGCACATAGATGCTTCATTGTTTTCTCAAGAGCAGCGGACGGCTGGTGTTACTCCTATTGTTAGTGTTTCTTCAGGGTCCTCTAAGACGAGTTTGGTGTGTTACCATTGTAGACAACCAGGACACCGCAAGGCGGAGTATCCTCTTGATAGACCTAGTTCTGGAGTTTATTTTCGGTGTGGTCAGCCGGGCCACATGAAGAGGGATTGTCCACAAAGGAGATGAGATATTACTATGATTGATTCTTCCGTAATGGGGGATACCTGTGAAATCGGGCAGATGCTTGTGCACAGTTGTGCTAGATGTAACGGGAGCTACTTGTGAGTTTTGTAATGGGGGTTACCTATGACTGTGTTGTAACGGGGGATAGCTGTGAGTCATGTCGATTGTAACGGGGGACACCTGTGAGCCGTCTTGTGTTGTAACGGAGGATACCTATGAGTCGGTTTGTGTTGTAACGGGAGACATTTGTGAGTCGTGTTGTATGGTTATCTATGAGTCGTGTTGCATGGTCGTCTGTAAGTCGTGTTGCATAGTTAATTGGGAGTCATGTCGCATTGTCATATGTGCGTCTTGTCATGCTGTTGCTAGTGCGTCGTGTCGTGTTGTAACGGGGGCTACTTGTGAGTTGTGTTGTGTCGTAACGGGTGATACCTGTGAGTCTGGTGTAATAAGGGGGGCTACTTGTGACTATTGTAACGAGGGATACCTGTGAGTTTTGTAACAGGGGATACCTGTGAGTTCTGTAGCGGGGGATACCTGCGAGATTAGGTGTAACAGGAGATGCTTGCACACTGTTGTTCTGGTAACGGGGGCTACCCGTGAGTTTGGACAGGTGTCTGTACACTTTGTGCAGTGTCGGGTTCATCTGTGTCAGGATGGTGGACATATCCCGTAGTGTGGTTCCGGACTGGATGATGTTAATGATGCTTAGTGTGAGTCCTTAGGGCAGGATATAATTCGAAATATTTTGTATGGGTTTTAAGTTGTAATGATGTATCAGTTGTGACTGTTATGTATTAAAGCAGTGATGTATGTGTATGACTATGAGTATTCCAAACAGTTTTATTAGATAATGATGTGTATTTTGTGAACAGTTGAGCTCTCATGTAATGGTTTTAATGATGGATTAATGATAGAAAGGTTATAGCCATATTACTCTAAAGGTTATTGAGGTAGTGGTCAGCATCACCTAGTTGTTTTTATGAATGAAGGGCATAGATTTTTGCTTAAAAGGTTCTTCTTTGGGTAGGATGGGACACGATGTCTTAGGAGTCGTTGTTGTAACGACCCAAACTGGGGGTCCGGATCGCTAACCGGGTCCTTAACCAAACCCAATGACACACTAAGGGCAAATTGGTCATTTTACAATGTGGGAGGGTAATCCACCCTTAAACTAATCAAATAAGGTTTAAAATAGTCATTCTTAATCATTTCATGACATTTGAAGAGGTTCTATGATCATTGAATGTGATTTCCCAAAAGTACCCTTACCGGTTCAATGCAATTTCTGACACTACTCTACTAAAATAATCAAAACTCTCAATATGAATGGAATTTGGGGATGAAGTTGGTATCATTGGAAAGCTAACTCAAAATCCTTGAAAATTGACTTAAGAATGACCCTATTTGGGTTCGAAACGAAGGAGTTATGATCATTCGAAATATGGTGCTCAAAGCTGTCAATGCAAAATTGACCCACTGGAGGACTTGAACCGATTCAAGATGGGAAGAATGCTCATTCTTGAACCTAAAACCCCCCTTGAACCGGTTCAATGGGGCTGAACCGGTTCAAGATGCCTAGAACCTCAAATTCGCCCTCTGTAGCCTAAAATTGAAGTCTTATGCCCCTTGGCACCACTTTGGTCCTTTGGTGACCTTACACAAAACCTAAACCTGTCCCAATTCTTCCATTTGATGACAAAACTAACACAACTAAGTAGTACTAAATCAAATAAAGCTATACATGAGTCCGATACATCATTTAAATCAAGCAAATCCGCCATACATCGAAAATATGGCCTTAAGGCCTTACAAGGGTATTGAATTCATAATGAGACCACAAATTACAACTGAATGGTCTCAAGACCATTCCTAAACATGTAAGAGATACCAAATGTCCTCTAATATCATTTACAACAAAAGGAGTAAAATAATTATTAAACACTAAGAAGTCCAAGTCCTTCAACCCGTCTACACTGGTGGTGGGTTATCGTCCATCGCTATATTGTCGTGCCCTGAAAAATGTTAAATATAATGGGGTGAGCATATTGCTCAGTAGGTAGTGCCTAAGACACACCTCTTGTGACCCCGTGAATCCAAATAATGAATAGAGCAAAAGAGAACGGGATCATGCAACTCCGGGGATATAAACCATAACCACAACATTCATTATAAACACCATTGTCATCCAAGTCACAATTACACCATGTATGCCAATGAAGTGCAATGCCATGCTCATGTCACTCCCCAATTCCGAACAAAACCATTCCATTGCATCAAATCGTTAATGCAACCCGACTTATTGCACCTCTATGGCATCACGAGGAGAGGGTTGGCTAGCAATGCCCGACCACAGGCACCTCCATGGTGTCGTATGGTATAGGTAGTGTCACGACCCGACAATTCCAATAAAATCCCCCATTTATTCATATACAAATACATCAAAATATACCCAGGATCAGAAAAATTGCCCTCTCTTTTATACAAAAATCAATTTCCTCAAATATACAAAAATTCTCCAATAAATAAAATAAATCCTGCAACGCCAACTCTTCATCCTAAGCCCGTCTCTACGATCCCCGTCCATCTTCGGTACCTGAAACTAGAGGGTGGTGAGACAAAAGTCCCAGTAGGAAAAACCATAACAAGAATCTCATGGAGGTTTAATAAAACAGTTTCACAAAACATACATAATCATGTGAGTATATAGACAAAATAAATATGCATTTAATCAAAACATTTCATAAAGCATTTAATCAAAACCTCCCTATGCCATTCAAGGTATAGAGAACTCTACACTGTAAAATAATATTCTCACTAAATCATCAAAGCCTCAAAGCTCCAGCCACATCTGCAACTCGCGGCCCTCTGTCTGCTCACTCTTCTCGGCTCACTCTCTCTGTCTCAACTTTACTATCTCTGTTTGCTCACCAAGTCCCAAGAATGCACCCAATATATTGGCAAATTGTACACACAATTCACATTACACCGTACCATTATCAAATTGCAATAGTCAAAAGATATCATCATAGTGGACCCCACCACCCCATCTTTAACTTTTGTTATCATTTCACCAACTGCTTCTTTCTTTTCTTGACCACACCCACGTGAACAAAATAAGGCCTAAGAAATTTTTGTCCAACAAATCCTAGTAGGACCCACGTGCACATCACAATCACCTTTCCCACCCTTTTCAATTCTTTTCATTTCATAGACAAGGAATACAATCTCACCCAATAAGCCCACGTGAAGGAAATGAAGCCGAAAAGCTTTATTGGCCACAAAGTCTTCAAGCTCCCTTTGGCAGAATACAATATATATATATATATATATATATATATATATAATATCAAATATAATAAGTCAAAAATAATAATGCTTCTTCCATATCTTCACATCATTCCAATACCAAAATCTTACTCCATCAGAACCCACATGTCACAATTGCTTTCTCAACCCCCCAACTCTCGGCAGTCACCTATTTCCATCAACACACACACACACACACACACACACATAAATATATATATAATAACCACCATACCACAACTAAAAATAATTTATTAAAATAAATGCTAAAGAACAAAATACTAATAACCCAAAGTCACCAATAAAAATTAAATAATCAATCTCTAACAACTAAAAATTATGAGATAAATATAAATTTAAAATCAGAAGAATTCGGGTTATCACAATCTCCACCACTTAAAAAGAATTTCGTCCTCGAAATTCAGATCCAACAGTTCGTAAACCCGAATATACCAACAACCACAAAACCAAAATCCAAATCCTTACCCCAGGCGATGTGAGATATAATGATATATAGGACGTTGTGGTAGCTGACAGTGCTAGTCACCCGCTCACACATTCCGTAACCGTTGTGGTAGCTAGTCGATGCGTCACCCGCCCACCCACTAAAAAAACAACAAATCTGGGCTACTTGCCCAACCACACCAACTAAACATCACAATAGCGGCCGGTGAACGCCATCCGCCCACACACACCCAGCTACAAGTGGTAGCTCACCAGTGCTACACACTCGCCCACTCACACCCGTCTACATCATCACTATACCCACACTTCCGGCTGGGTACGGCTCTGATACCATTTTGTCACGACCCGACAATTCCAATAAAATCCTCCATTTATTCATATACAAATACATCAAAATACACCCAGGATCAGAAAAATTGCCCTCTCTTTTATACAAAAATCAATTTCCTCAAATATACAAAAATTCTCCAGTAAATAAAATAAATCCTGCAACGCCAACTCTTCAACCTAAGCCCATCTCTACGATCCCCGTCCATCTTTGGTACCTGAAACTGGAGGGTGGTGAGACAAAAGTCCCAGTAGGAAAAACCATAACAAGAATCTCATGGAGGTTTAATAAAACAGTTTCACAAAACATACATAATCATGTGAGTATATAGACAAAATAAATATGCATTTAATCAAAACATTTCATAAAACATTTAATCAAAACCTCCTCATGCCATTCAAGGTATAGAGAACCCTACACTGTAAAATAATATCCTCACTAAATCATCAAAGCCTCAAAGCTCTAGTTACATCTGCAACTCGCGGCCCTCTGTCTGCTCACTCTTCTCAGCTCACTCTTTCTGTCTCAACTTTACTATCTTTGTTTGCTCACCAAGTCACAAGAATGCACCTAATATATTAGCAAATTGTACACATAATTCACACTACACCGTACCATTATCAAATTGCAATAGTCAAAAGAAATCATCATAGTGGACCCCACCACCCCATCTTTATCTTTTGTCATCATTTCACCAACTGCTTCTTTCTTTTCTTGACCACACCCACGTGAACAAAATAAAGCCTAAGAAATTTTTGTCCAACAAATCCTAGTAGGACCCACGTGCACATCACAATCACCTTTCCCACCCTTTTCAATTCTTTTCATTTCACAGACAAGGAATACAATCTCACCCAATAAGCCCACGTGAAGGAAATGAAGCCGAAAAGCTTTATTGGCCACAAAGTCTTCAAGCTCCCTTTGGCAGAATACAATATATATATATATATATATATATATATATATAGATATATAATATCAAATATAATAAGTCAAAAATAATAATGCTTCTTCCATATCTTCACATCATTCCAATACCAAAATCTTACTCCATCAGAACCCACATGTCACAATTGCTTTCTCAACCCCCCAACTCTCGGCAGCAACCCATTTCCATCAACACACACACACACACACACACACACACACACACAAATATATATATAATAACCACCATACCACAACTAAAAATAATTTATTAAAATAAATGCTAAAGAACAAAATATTAATAACCCAAAGTCACCAATAAAAATTAAATAATCAATCTCTAACAACTAAAAATTATGAGATAAATATAAATTTAAAATCAGAAGAATTCGGGTTATCACAGGTAGTTCAACCTCCCTTTAGGTTACATTAATACCATGGACCACTAGGCGTTCCTAGGCGCCCGGTTTTCATAATACTTTTCAAAACATCTTTAACACCATGGACCACTAGGCACCTCCTAGGCGTTCGGGTTTTTGCAACACTTTTCAAAATAATTTCCCAAAGAAAGCAAGTTCCCATTTTTTACTCTTCAAAACATTTTCCCATTTTCTTTCCCAATGGAATGCATGAATGCATCATGCTTAACACAATCATGCCAATGCATATAATTTCCATCCTATACAAATCAACAACTTCATACAACAAGCCTTGAGGAAATCTCAAAAAAATAAATAACATGCTTCCATATCACAACATCTAACATTTTCCACACCATAGGTAAATAATATTATCAATTAGGCATGATCTTCCATATAATTTTAACTAACACATAATCACATGATTTGCAAAATTTCTATAGCATAGTTCACACTTTCAAGTCATAAATTTTAGCAACAAAGGTACAAGGAGCACAATTAATCATCAATTAAGCATGGTTCATCATCATATAGACCAAACAACACATAGTCACAACTTTGGTACAACATATACACAATATAGCATGAAATTTCTACAAGATTAACCATGCTAACCACAATTTAAGGTAATTAATTCACAAAAGCTCAAGAAAATGTGAATTAGAAAACCCCTACCTCAAGAATTACAAAACCCCCAATTCCAAGCCCTAGATTTTGAAAATCCTAGGGTGGCCAAAAGTATGAATTGCTTTTATCAATGTGTAGTCCTCAACAAGCTCTTCGATTTGCCGCAAACGACACTCAAAATCTCCAATTGATGAGAGAAAGATCTAAAGTTGAAGTTGTAGAAAAAAACAAAAAAAATGGAGAATTGAGAGGGAGAGAGAGAAACATGCGGGAGAGATAGAGAGAATTAGGAGCAAGGGTGTGGTCTTATGACCACTTAAAAATGGTGGTGGGTCCCACCAATTTCTTTTCATTTTTCCTTTTTCTTTTATTCTTATTTTGCACCACATACATATATGCATACACATTTAATTTACAATCACCTAAAACACAATAAATAAATAAATAAATATGATGCAAATGGACCCAACTAAAATCTCCGTAAGCAACAGTTCCGGTAACGGGCCCCACACGGGTCTGTCCGGTCCGAAAAACTGAAAAAAAAACCAAAATGATCACCCTCGCATTTTAAAGAGTTCTGAACTCAATGAAATGCCCCAGACAACTGTCGGACACAACAGGCACACTCCATAGTGTCTGGTACAAAAAAAGGGCAAAAGACGAAAATACCCTTGCAATGACAAAATTTCCAGAAAAATGAAAAATGGTAAAAATTAGAAACATCACAGTTGTCTAGCCCTAGTGTTTTGGGAAGGGGCACTGTTCTCTATTACGTATGGGTGTTAGGTGCAAGAGTTGCAGATCGAGTTGTTTCGTCTCTGTTTAGTTCCTTCTTCTTGGCATATCGTATGCAAAGTATCGATAGGCGCGTGTTCAATTCTGTTGCGGTGGAGGGACTTGATTTTCCTTCTTCTTGGTTTGGTCCTGGCAAGGACTTTGTTGTCTGTGAGTTTGTATCTCCACATAGGAGTTGTGCGTGTCAATGGGCGAAAGAACTTTTTAGAGTTCTCTATTTGTTAAGAATTCTAAGTGAGGGTTTGATCTAGATCGTTCAACTTACCTCCACGGTAGGAGGTGAAATCCCTGGTTTTGTAGGATTCGTTCCGAGTGGTTGTGATCGATACGGCATGAGATGCGACTTGTTTACCGGTGTACGTTTTCTTAGGGTCTTCGGGCTAGCAGTGGTATCTAGCAATCGTGATGCGACTTATGTAGTGAGGATGGTTAGACTGTGTGTTGTGATTAGAGATTTGTATGTACGTATACTTGAGGATTAGACCTGAAGACAAGAACGATGTTGGTGTTGAGGTCGGATCGACGACGGGAATGGTCTGGCCAACCATTTTTCTGAGTTAGTCTTTCCTTAACACAATGTCGGGTCAAAGGTCAATAATCATATATTTTAGTATGCCTAGTGACAGTCGGAGTACGGTGTTGTGCATTGCGTACATGTGGTAGTACGATCCTATTTTTAGAGTGAGTCTCACTTGGAGTTGATGGTATTCTTTGTGTGCGTTTAGGTCACTTGTCGTGGATAGTGGTATACTCGGTACGGGACTACGTGTCCAAATAGTTTCAGTTGTTGGATCAGTTGATCCTTGAGCTATGCTAATAGGTTATTTTCCCGCGTACCTGATGGTAAATTTGACAAGTTGGATGGTTTTCTCGATTTCAGTCATAGGTGTTTAGCTATTATATAGCTATTGAAGGCAGTTGTCATCAGAGATGGTTTTCAGAGTTTCTTTGGGATCTTGAGTTGAGCTCGCATATTGGTTCGTTGAGAGGTTTTGTAACTACTGTTTTGTGGACCTTAGGGCGTTTAGCGTGGATTATGTGTGAGGCGCTGCTGGTTGGACCTACCGTGTATAGGATTTAACAGTTTTCTGGTGAAATGTCTCGTGTGAACCGCGTTAGTGCAATTTTATATGTCGGATTGGTTTTGACTAGGGTTGAGTGTTTTCCCTTGATCTCATGTGCGAGAGTGGATGGTTCAGTATTGTGGTGACTTGGATTGAAAGGTTCTTTTCATGATGCTTGTATTCGTGTGGGTTGACTGAGGTTGTCGTTGCGGGTTTAGTATTAACTAGTGGTATGTTCTAGTTAGAAGGATGACAATCCTAATGGTTCTCTGTGGTTAGGCTTCGGTGAGGTCATGGATTTTGGTTGGGGGCTTGTGCCTCGTGTGCTTGTAGGTGATGGTAGAGAGTTTTGTTAGGCACTACGGTGCCTTTTTCGTTCAGTTAGTTGTTGTGGGGGATGAGATTATGTGTGGTTATGGTTACTGTTTGGTCGAGGTTGCGTTGGGTCACAAACATAGGATTGCGAGTGACATGGGACGTAGGATTTTTTGTGTTGAGATTTTTAGTCTAGTGTGTTGCGTGGAGAACTTTTTGCATCCTTTCGTCCTTCGCTTGTAAGGCGGGTTGATTTCGGGGATGAAATCTTTTGAAGTTGGGGAGAATGTAATGTTTCCGATTTTTACCATTTTTTTAGGATTTTTTTGATTTTTCGGGGGTGTTTTCGTCTTGTCTCATTTTGCGTGCCGGACACCGTGGGTGTGCCGGATGGGTCCGGGAGTTAGTAGGGACATTTCCTTGAGTTCAGAACTCTTCGAAATGTATTGGTTGTTATTTTGGTATTTTTCAATTTTCGGGTCAGGCGGGACCCGCAACGAGTATTGTTGTGTACGAGAATTATTTTTCGGAGCTGTTACATGTCATCCATTATTATTTAAGGTATTTTATATGGCTATGTGTTAAATGATTGGTTGTAATGTGGTTAGTGTATGTATATATATGTGTGTGTGTGTGTGTGTGTGTGTGTGTGTGTGTATATATATATATATATATATATATATATATATATGTAAATGTTAAAAAGATTTTTATTTAACCACGTGGGACTGACAATTGACATAGTCATTTTAGGTGACCAAAAGGTCACCAACCAGACCATTCTTTCTAGCTGCGGCAGTTTCTCTCTCTAAGCTTTATATATGTATATATTTTTTTTATCCATTTCAAAGCTAGATTTACACAATTTCATTGGAAATTTGACTTTGCCATTGAAGACAAAGTTCACGAGCTCAACGAGATCTACAAATTGATTAGAGCAAAGTTGGAATTGGGTGACTTTGGTGGATTTCAAAAATTGAGGCTTTTGCTTCAAATTGAGGTAGAATTGTCTAACTGTCAATTTCCTTGAATTTAGTAATTAATTAGATGTTTTTGCCCCTCTTTAACATGTCAATTGATGCCTAAAATGTATGATTAAATTTTAGGGTTTTGGCTTGCACTTGAATTGCTGAATTGAGATGATTTACGTGATTAAATGTTTATCTTGTGTATAAATTGCAAGTGGCATGCTATTCAGTTGCTATGTGATGATTTATTCATTTTTTTTACTCATGGTTGTTGTGATGTTTTTGGTTAGACATGTGCTAGATGATCCTTAAATGTTATAGCATGTTAAAAATGTTAATTATGTTATGAAAGTATGTTGATTATTGAACAAATGAAATTGAAGCATTCTATACGCATGTCATAGTGGGTTTATAAGCGGAGGAGAATTGTGTGGGTTGAGGGATGTGATGTGTGGGTACACGAAAGCGTGGATGTGATGTGTAGATACACGAGGGTGTGGTGTGACGTGGGTGTGCATTGGGCATTTTATGCATTATTTTGCATTGAATGATATGATGGTTATTCGGAAAAGTGGAAGTGTTGTTTGTGAATCTCTCGCATGATCCCTAACTCTTTTCCCTATTCATTGTCTGGAAGACATGTGGTTATTTACTTTGTTTGAGGAGATGCCATTTAGGCAATCTCTACTGAGTCGTTGTGTTTACTTCTTTACATTTTTCAGGTCACGGGGTTGAGTTGGTAGATGTTGATCTTCCACGGGCATGAACGGGACTAGAAAAGATCTATTATTGGCCAATTTGTATTATGATATCTCTTTTGTAAAGTTTTCAGAAAACCTATGTAATTGTTTTATTGTTGTAACTTGACAATGTACTCGTATTTTAGACAGCAATTTGATGTATTTTTTGTGTGGCCATGGAAGCATGTTATAATTATGTTGGTATATTGGGATGAATGGGATGACTATGGGTTATTTTGGTTAATTTCATTGATGAGGATGACATGGGATGTATATTATTAATGTTGTCAGGTGATTATTTCTTTCCCATCGGGTATTCTTTGTGGGTTAGTTGACTACTATACAGGCGTAGTTTACTGGGGGTTAGTTGACTATCATACAGGCGTAGTCTACTAGGGGTTAGTTGACTTCCACACAGGGGTAGTCTAGTCGGTATTTTCTCTTTCTTCCTTTCATTTCATAACAATCTTTTAAGGGTTTTCTAATACCCATGCATTGGACCTTTATGATTTGGGTCATTCCACCACTGCGTAGTAGAAGGATCTGTGGGGTGTACTAATTACATCTTAACTTTGGGAATGACTGCACAGTCCCTAGTTGATCTCGGGTTTGGGTAAAGACCCGGTTAGTAATTCGGACTCTCGAGTTCGGGTCGTTATACAATGATACATATTTTGAATTGAAACATTTTTCATTTTTCTTTTTATAGTAGTCAATTTAGTTTGGTATACCGGCAGGATATCAAATTGGTTATCAAATTGGTTGATGCACATGAAATTGATTCAAAAGTTTCATTGAAAATTGAAATAGAACCTCACAAATGGATCCAATTAAACCATATTTAAGAACCATTTTGATCAATTCAGTATAAATTAATTTTGGTTTGTACTTAGAGGATAAATTAACATTTAAATAATTTTTTTTTATAAATCAACTCGTGTAAATATTATCTATTTTATATATTTTTATATTTACAATTTTTCAAAACGCTTCTACTTTATTAGGATGACACCTTTAAGGTACTCTTTGACTTGACCTTTAAGGTGATTCGTTCTCATCATAACTCACCGCGAAAAACAAATGTGTAAAACTAAAAAAAAATTTACGCATGTTGTGTAGCACCAATGTCTTTTTAGTAATATGTTTCACATGTGTAAATGGAATTAAGGTTAGAAAAGGTGATTTATGCATAATTGCATAAATTTATGATTTAATGTGAATTTGTCCAAATTTTTACAACCTTTAAACTATAAATTACACCGATTTAACCAAATTTACTTGTTGGATTAAAATCAATCAATTTACGTTGTCCAAGTGCACGTGCTAGTTAATTTGTCGGGGAAAAAGAAAATAAATTAATAAATCGACACCATAGTGACTGCGATCCTAAACCTAAAACCTTCGTCGCAGTTCGTCATCGCTCTGAGCCTCTCTTACCATCAAGTGCCCATAAACTCTAAATCCCCAAACAATAAGCCCTAAAAGTTAAAACGTCCGACCCCATTTCAATCCATAAACCGATAACCAAAGTAAGAAGCATAATTTGAAGATGCAACACGATGAGGTTATATGGCAGGTCATCAGACACAACCACTGCAGTTTCATGACCAAGTAAGTTCCAGTAATCTCAATTCAATTCACGCTTTCTTTTGCTTTCTATTTGATTCATTCTCGAATAATCTGAACATTTTAATGCTTTGTTTTGATTTCAATTCGATTCATTTTGATGGGTCATTTCGTGTCCATTGTGGGTGGTGTGGTTTGGATTGATTGGTTTCTGTGTTAATATTAGAATCACGACGGGGAATTTCTGCCGGAACCCGTATAATGTTACCGGTCTTTGTAATCGGAGCTCTTGCCCTCTCGCCAACAGTCGTTACGCAACAATTCAAGAGGATGAAAAGGGTATTAGTTTCTCTTCTCTTTTGCTTGTTCATTGTATTCTGTGAGAAATGGTGACGATTTAGACTCTTTTGCTGATTAGAAGATTAGAACTTCAATAAATCTTCTTTGTTGTTAGACTTCGTTGTTGTTGTTCCCAGATTGTTACTTGAGAGATTGGCACTTGGCTATGGTCTCTTTGTTAATTTCTTGAAATTGGTAGTTACAGAGAAGAAAGTGCGCAGTTGGTGAGGAAGAGTTTATTTTGCATGAATAGTGTCCATAAATTGTTGTCTTCACAAGCCCTTGACTTCTCACTTGCATTTTCAAGACATAAAGAGAGATAGATTCCCATGAATCATGCATGTGTTAATGCACTAGCCAATATATTATAGATAATAAATAGTCATGGAATTCGTCATTAACTTTGATGTATTGTTCATTCCTAAATAATGATATGCTCTCTTTCTATCAATCTCTCTGCGTTTTCCTTTCATGATCATTCAGAGAACCATATGAAGATTAGTAATATCAGTTAGACGTAAAACAACAATAAAAAATTATTTGAAGGCTTGGTCTTTGTGTGGCCAAAGTTCACCTGGGCTCAAAGGGTGTTCTGAGTAAGCAAACATTATCCTTGTAATGACTGCAGTAGTTTCGATGATTAGGGGACCGTTGGGATGTAGGCAATAACCTTTGTATTAGAGACTGATAAAGTACATTACACTGCAAATTCAGTTGGACAAACAAAAAGAAAATTACAACTATGTTCATTGCATATGCACGAGGATACATTAAGTACATTGTTTGTGACAGGACTACATTGTGCAGGATCAGTTGTACATGGAATGTAAGTGGTTGCATGTGGGACACATGTTGACTAAAGTTAGGCTAGGCCAAGGATAAGTTAGGTTTAGACTAGGCTACACTAAGGATAAGTTAGAGATACATTGAAAATACATTCCTAACATGTAATAGACCATTTTGTGGCATACATTGCAGGTTACAAAAACTGTGAGGTTTGTAGGTCATTTTCAAAATTGGTTGATTTGTTCAGCAATTTATCCAAACTTATGTTACATGTGTAGGGGGTGGGTATATATCCAAGCATCGGACGTGTCAAATTCGAAAACAAAAGGACACTGCAATATAATCATTTGTTTTCTAGGAAAAAATAATGTCTTTATATAAGGTAGTGTCCGATATAGGCGTTTCACTCATTTTAAAACAATAATAAAATGAAATTGGATTTTATGACATATATCCAACCAAAAGTGTCGGACACATATACTGTACCCTTGTCCGTGTAATTTTTGTCCGACACAGGTACTTCTCCTAGACTCCCTACTTTTGAAGAGTCCATGCATATTTAAGACTAGACATTAACTTACACCTGCAGAATTTTAAGTGGCCATCTTTTTAGGGTTTGTAAGTGCTTTGGTTGATTATACTCCTTCCAAGCAATTTGCTGAATGCTCATGCTATCCTTTATACTTCCCAAGAAGTTCAGTTCTATTTAACTTGTCAAAAAAAAAAAAGAAGTTACAGTTCGATTTTAACCAATTTAGCAGTTTATTTATTTAATTTTTATTTTTCAACCATAACTACCAAAGAATTTGTCCCTCAGCATGCCAAACTAATTTCTCCATGCAAGGCCACCACTACCCATTAGACTAACTTGGTCCTTTCTAGCTCACGAGAAAGCAATTTATTTACCAGCACAAAATTAGTTCTTGTTTAGAGGTTATAATAACTACTAATTCTCACATTGGGAAGCCCTTTTGAAGTTTCCTACTGACATGGTTATATAAGAGGAGCAAGATATAGTGAGATTGGGTAGATTTTCTTGAGTTCTCATCTATCTCAATGGGAGCGACTTTTCACTGTCTAAATAAAGAATCTAGTCTATTTTGCCTTTCTTCTCTCTTCTGTTTCCACCATCAATCACACTCAGGTGTTCCTAGGGGGAAGATTTAGAAATGACGGAAACGGAAATTACGTTAGCAGTGTAATTTTTATTTGTCTTCTACTCTTCTCTCTGGATCAAACAAAAGTTGAACAAGCTTTTATATAATCATTTTTAAATTGTAATTAAAGGGAGGTTGTTTCGTCTTGATAGTCATTTTTGTATGGTAAAAGAAGATTTGGTCTTTGTCTAGGCTTTACAACTTTTTAATCAGTCTCTGTGCAAGATTTTTCAAGATATACTTTTGTGGCTCAAAATTTTCAGTTTTAAATTGATATAGACCATTTTTTTGCTATTTTATATTGAAAAGGATTGGAGTATTACTCCACCCCACCAATTTGGCAAGAAGAAGCTTAGGTTTGAGACTGCTGTACCATATCCTCTAGTATTGGGTTTCCTGTACTGCCTTAACAGGTTGCCTTTCAGCCTTGCACAGTTGCACAGGGGTGTTATAATTTTTTTCAAAGGAAAACAAAAGTTTTATTGACTGTACTAGTGAATTTGTCAAGGATTTGAGTCCATAAAGAGCAAGGGTTCCCTTTTGCACGATAGCGTGGAAAGGACTTTTTGGGGGAAAATATAGTAACAGTTTAGTTGTTGGTTATTTTGATGGATCTTACGCTGGCCATCACTCCAGTTAATGATTTATGTATATGTTGTGTTCAGCATTTTATGTAACATTTTTTTTCTATTCATCATATCTAATCATTTGATATTCTTATTATCTGCAGGATTCTTCTATTTATATATGAAAACTATAGAAAGGGCTCATATGCCAAACAATTTGTGGGAAAGAGTTATATTGCCGAGAAATTATGAGAAGGCCTTTGAAAAGATTGATGAACATTTGGTATTGAAATCTAGCGTGTTTTAGCAGTCTGATACTGTTTCAATTGATTCATATTGTTCCTTGTGTTAAGGATGTTTAACTTCTTAGTGTTTTTCCCTCTTTTGAATTGACAGATGTACTGGCCTAAGTTACTTGTACACAAAATAAAACAACGATTGACAAAAATGACACAGATGCGGATACGCATGAGGAAACTTGCTCTGAAAACAAGGTACGGACATATTTTCTCTCATTTATTCCCTTTTCTTCCACCATCTTCAGGGTAGACAATCATGTTTAGAGGTTGTTAGATAATTGTTTTTACACCATTGTTAGCGGTACATTGACAAGAAATGTGTGTCTGCAGCTTCTTACTTGCTTTTTGTGTGTTATGATGAATTCTTTCTCTTTTTTATTTTTTGGTTGGTAAGTCTCACATGCACCCGTTTGTCCCCCACCGGGGACTCAAACCCTCAACCTTTCATTTGGAAGGAGGAGATACCACTTGGGCTAAGGCCTTGGCATGAATTCTTTATTTGCTACATGAACATTAACTGAATATTTATATTTGAGGGGTATCTACTGGCGTCTTGTGAAACAAGATGATAGAAACTAGTTGTATATTGCTTTTCCTAGTAATGAAACCTTGTCTGCTAGAGAAAGTGGTTGGTTCCATAGCAAACATACATTGCTAAGGTAGTTCCTGCTTGACAGAGTGGTACTCTGCTCTTATATTTCATATTTTTATGAGATGCCTCAAACCAATAAATATCCTGAGCACATCTTCTCTGCTCTGAACTTTTCCTTCATGAATGAAATCTGGAAGATGTGGATCATTGTTTATGCCTAGAAATTGTTGACACTTGTGATGACTTGCATTAGAATATCATTGTATTAACTTTGACAGTTTATATTCACGGTAAATATAGCTGATGCCCTACCTAACCAAGCAGTACTTTGTTCACACAAGTCATCATATTGCTTGTGTTCAGAGGCATGTAGTGTAGTTACAATCTTTATGCTGAACAATTTTCCTTTCCACCTTTAATGTGTTGTATCGACCATTTTTTTTGTTGTCTCACAGGGAAAAGATAATGACAACGCCTAGGAAAGAGAAAAAAAGAGAGGCCAGGAGAGAGGAAAAAGCTGAAAAAGCAGCAGTTTTGGATAAGGTCATATTCTTGCCTAATGCTGTTGTGCAAAGCATCTATATTCTCCATAGCCTCACTGACACGCTTGATATTTTGCCAGAGTATTGAAAAGGAATTGCTTGAACGCCTTAAGAAGGGAGTTTATGGTGACATATATAATTACCCTGTAGAAGAATACAATAAAGTTCTTGACATGGAAGGACTTGAGGCTGCCAGTGAAGACGAAGATGAGGAGGTATCGTTATAGGAAATCATTGTTACTTCTTTTGACATATTATTGTCAGAGTTGGAAAATATGGAAAATGATCAGTTTTACTGTTTTTTATTGGAAACCAGGAGCCTGAGATAGAATATGTTGAAGGCTATGAAGAACTTGAAGAGGAAGATGATATGGAAGATTTTGGAGGTCTTGCGATTGATGAGTCGCCCGCTGATGATGATAATGGTAAGTGCTTACAAGATACTTTGTATCATGTAATTTCATGCAAATACTCTGATGATATCTTCTAAAGCAGATGATGATAATGGTCAAGTTCATGTTTGTATGCACATGCATACATCAATCTGTTGACTCATACAATCTCTTATGTCTATTAGTTGAACATATATTTATTGGTCATCAGAATTTTACAATGGGTTGCGGGCTTTAGCAGAACTGGTGATACAAAATGTAAATTGAACGAGGGAATTCGTAAATATTTCTTTTATATTTTACCGTTATGAATCACTTGCTTACTATACATGGTTAAAATGTCCTTTGTGTTTTTGTTAGAAAATTTAATAAATAAGAAATTTGCCTTCTAGTGTTGAAAACTAATATTGCAATTGGAATGGATGTAGATGACGAAGAGACAGTAACAATTCACCAGAAGAGAGTGAGAAGAGATTCTGCTTTAGCTCTAAGAAAGCTCGAGAAAGATGACGCAGGTGCCAAATTGAATAAGAGAGCAAGGGTTCTTGTTGAGGTAAAAATAAACACATTATATGTTACTTCAAGTGATGTGCTATGCATTTTCCTTCGTTTCTATTTGAATTGGCAATGCAAGTTCATTCGTTTCTGTCTTAATTTCTACCATTGTCTGGTTTCACAATTACATCTCTATGCTAATATCTCAATTAAATTTTTTATTGTTAGGTTGAGCATGAAGATACTAATGAAAGACAAACAGCAGCTCAATAAGAGACTGTATGTTGTATCTGTAGAGCAGATGGCGGCAATTATCTTCTAATATATGCATGAGGTAGACTGTGGGCTTCACTTTCTCTCAGAACACGCGTGGGAAAGAACAAAGGAAAGACATTTTAGTGTTTATCATTTCGATTTTAGTCCAAAGATACTGTTCTGTTAAAATTTGATTTTTATCGAAGCCTTTTCATTTCTGTTTCTCTTACCCTTATAGAACTCATTCGTTTATCCCCTCCCTGTCTCTGCCGTCTTCATCACAGCGCGTGCTGATCCCTACTTACTCTTGATAGCAGCAACAAAACAACAATGCAGTTTTTTACCTTGTATAATTATATATCGTGTGTGTGCAGTTACATTGCAGTTTTTTGCATGTGTACCTGAAAAATCTCACAGGTAATCATATTTTCGTATTTTATTTTTTTCCTTTTTTTTGTTCTTCGTAGAAGTGAACTTGAACAGTTCTTGAGTCTACTGTGATCGGTTAAAGTAGCTGGATGGTGGTATGATGGTTATTTAAAGCCCCATTCTTGAATGATGTTTTATGAAGAGCTATAGAGGAACTTGAATGGGGACTTTAAATAAGTGATTAAAGAATACATATACAGAGCTTTACTGAGGTTGAATGACAATTTCAGAAATCTGGTTGTGCTTTAGGTTTCATGTAGTGTTTTAGAGTTTTGCAGTTGTTTCTCCATCATCAATATGAAGGACCAATAAGGCTTCTCCTGTGTATCTCTCTGTATATCATCTTGATGATGTGTGTTTTGATCTGACTGCATTTATTTGAGCCGGGATGATGTCATTTTTCACTCGCATAAAAACCATCTGATAATACTATATTATTTTTGTGTTTTCATATTCAAGCTTGTTTAGCCGACGAGGTCATAGTTGTCATTTTAGTTTAGATTGGTTTGTTCAAATCTATTTATCACTATTCTTACCACTCTAGTATAGTTTGTCAAACAAGAATTAAATCTCCTCGAGCCTTTTTTCTTTCCCATCCAGAGCTCTCCCTTAACTTCGTTGTTTCCATGGCGACCACATTCTTTCAGTTGGCTAATGACGCCACTCCTCTCTCCCTTTCATCCAACTGCGTCCTCCCGGAGGACAAAAGGCCACTCCTCTCCACCGTGACACGTCTGGACTTGATTCCGATCATCGACGTGAATGAGGATGGTAGTGAAAGTGAGCAAGGACCACCACTCTTAGTCAATAAAATGTCACGAGCTTGCGAAGAATACGACTTCTTTCAGATCATCAACCATGGTGTTCCAACAAGGGTCTGCAACTAGCATCTTAAGGTTGAAGGACAAGAGAAGATCACAATGTGGAGTGAGTCCACTTGGCATCCTGTTGACCATTTACCTCATCAATTACCAAACAGTCCTCCTCAATACCGGTATTAAAACTAAACAAACATGCATACTTTTTTTTGCCCACACCCAGTTCGAACTCCTCCCTTCCTATTTGATGATGGAGAGATTATACGATTGGGTCAAAATAAAAAGCTTTTTTAGCCGAAATGCTGACTGTAGGATGCAATATACTGGAATCCAAGCTTTAGTTGGTTCTTGAGTTTGAGACAAGATTCATCGTCATCATCGTTGTCTATATTCCAAATAAATTGGGACGGTCATTTGAATATATATATATTTTATTATTTTTTTACATTATGTCTTTTCTTAAATTTAAAAATTTTAAACTATTTTTAATTACTCGTCAAGGTATGTTTTGATCGAGTTTGAGATAAGACTGATGAGGAAAAAAAAAATGATATTCACCCTAATAAATGAGCAATGAGACTTACTGAACTTGTTGACGAACACATTATTGAGTGTGTTGGTTGCTTGAACTTTATTCGTTTACTTAACGTGTTCAAAATGTTGTTCATTTGTTGAATTATTTATTTAACAAATGAAATGAACCACATTGAGAGGAAATATTTATTTATGACAAATTGCTTTTACACGATCAACAATAAAATATTGTTATACCTTCCCAAAAAAAATAAATAAATAAAGTATTATTATGTGTGATATGTTGTACATTTTGCTATATATATATATATATATATATTATTGAGTATGATAATCACAAGGAGAATCCAAGGCTTTTCCATCACAAGGCCTAATGTAGTATTTTTTTTTTTTTTTTGTTTTTTTTTCGAACATGGTTTTAAAAAAACATAATGAAAACATTTACCACGTATTAGGTTTTAACTAAGGCATTTTTAAAAGAGAGAAGAATAAAAAAATGAAAAGTATACGTGGCAACACCTGGGTGGTGTTTTGTACCGGCGAATGAAACGGTCGTGATATGCTAACATATCCCAAGAAAAAAATGTCAGCATTGAAATGATGTGTTATCATTTTTCAAGATTTCTAAATTTTACTATTTCTTTTCCAAGGAGACATGATCATCAATATATCTGTCTTTTCTTTCAAATAATCGCAGCCGTCAATTTTTGGACAAACATATCACCTCAGTTGGCGGCGTATCTAATCCATCTTTGCCAACATGTAATTATAAATATTGCTTGGAGTACATTTTTATTGTTTTTTATTTTTTAATAAATATATCGATCCAGCAACTTTTTGTTTTTTTTAGATTGCTGGTTTTAGTAACTTTTTTAATTTTTATTTTTTACTATTCAAGCTTGAGAGACCTATAGATATACATATATATATTTGATCTTTTTGAATATAAGCTATAGGTGAAGTCTTTATTACTAAGAGTTTTAACCGTCACTAATATTGTTTTAAATAATATTTCAATTAAATGAACTTAATTGAATTCATATTTATTTTATTTTAATTAAATTATTAAACATTAATCTAACATTTGATCATTAGTTGCGCAAAAAAATTCCTTTATCCACCGTGAACATCCACAAGCATAAAGCATTAGTACGTGCATGAATTTCATTTGTTTTTTAATTTTATTTTTATAGAGTAAATTTCACTTATCTATTATGAGATTTGTCAATATCTCATAGGTCACTTCTACATTTTATAATTTCACTTACCTCTACGAGGTTAACATATAAACCACAATTTTAATAGAGATTAGTGAAATTATAAAATGTAAAGATATCTATATATAATATTGATAAATTTTAGAAGTGGTAAGTGAAATTTGTTCTTTATTTTATTATAAAAAAAAATTAAAATAATTTCTTTTAAGCTTCTATATAACATTTTTACGAATTGATTGAGCTTTCACTGCTCAGTTGGATTGGAATCACACGAGACTTAACCGAAATCTTAAAAAATAACTATGTCCCAATCGAATCCCTAATCACACCATATATGATAATGTACAAAGTCGATAAAACTAGTTATGGTGAAATAATTGAGACTGCTTCCAGAATATATATATATATATATTTCAAAAAATGATTTTTAAGAATTCTGAAATCAAACACTGTTTTTAGGGAATTATTAAATACAATTCCCTATAAATAAATAATTTTTTAACTGAATTTTCAAACATGCCAATAGAATTTCTACTTTAGACCCAAGTGTCTTATTTATAGTGCTCTCTAATAGAGGTTGGAGATGCAGTTTCGGCAGCAATTGGAAACTTCCACCTGGCAAGACTTTGTTGTGCCAAGTGTCCCATCATGTAAGTAGTTCACCATCGTGTGTATGAATCTTTCTCCCTCTTGAACTCTGAGTTATGCATAGATCAAACTTCTTTTGTTTATACAACAGAGTATATACACGTTGTCCATCATCTCTTAGTAACCACCCATGATTTAATCCACTAGACCTTCGTTTAAACCTTCCTTTAACACTGCAATATGGATGATCTGATGTTTACCATGTGGCACTATATTCCTTCTGTGGATCCTCACCTCATTGAATATTTTCTGCCCTCGACGTGGTCTTTTGGTGTCATGTACCTTTATCTGAACGGTTTTCGCTTTTGATTGTTAGGAGGAACCGTTCATAGGTAACATCGTGTCTTTCAATCTTCAATGTGGTATGACCTAAGTCATACTCCTTTCGCCCCACAAAAAATGTCATATTTGGAGAATCGTGGCTCACAATTTTCAATATGGTATGACCTAAGTCATACTCTCTCCGTCCCATAAAAAAATATCATGTTTAGGGAACCGTGACTCATGATATGACCTAAGTCATACTCCATCTGTCCCACAAAAAATGTCATGTGTGAATTACGGTTCCCCAAACATGACATTTTTTATGAGACGGAGGGAGTACAATTCTTTTTCAACAGGTATCGCTCTTACATTTTTAGTGCGTTCTCGCTCTCATGCTCTGCACGTGCTCTCACTCATGTTCTCACTATTTATGACTTAATTCTGCCACTCTTATACTCCCGCTCTCGAATTCGCTGTCGCTCTCACTTTACGTGACTTGTAGTGTGACAAATATTCATGAATTCATGGAACTCGCTGCCGTTATTTGTCAACTTTCATAGACCTAAATTGGTAGCACTAACACTCATATTGTTGATTCGATCAAATTCTCAAAAATTAAAAATACATATTTTTAAAATGTTGTTGACTTTTTAAATAAAACATAAATTTTAACATTCCAAAAATAAGAAGCGAAACAATTAGGTATTGATGTATTGTGAGTTCAGTGGGGGCGATTTTTTGTTATTGCATTTTACATCTTTAAATTTGTATTTTTTTGCATTTATATTCATAAAATTTTGAAATACTTTCCAAAAATTATGAAAAAACTCTTCTACATAAATTTGTCCCCCCATATGAATTTTTTCATCCGTCCTTGAAAACAATATAATTTTTTGTTATTGCATTTTACACCTTTAAATTTGTATTTCTTGCATTTATACTTAAAAAAATTTCAAATTGCCCCCACTGAAATTATAAAAAAACTCCTCTAAAAATGACAAGAAGATATTGGAACATCAATTTGGAAGAGATGATGGAGTTCATTTGGGAGTTCATTTTGGCCATGGTACTAGAAAATGGAATCCTAGAATGGCACCTTATATCTCGACCAAGCGTAAAGGTATTCATATTACAAATCTTACTAGGACTCCTCGTTTTTGTATTAGAAGCTTGTGATTTGGTTTTTGATGTAGCAAGTAAGGAAAAACAATTATTAATTGTTGGTACCAAAACTAAAGCAGCTGATTCTGTAGCACGGGCTGCGCTAAAGGCTCGGTGTCATTATGTTAATAAAAATTGGCTCAAGAAACAATCAAGTATTGATGTATTGTGGGTTCAGCGGGGTCGATTTTTTGTTATTGCATTTTACACATTTAAATTTATATTTTTTGCATTTATACTCATAAAATTTTGAAATTGACCCCACTAAAATTATAAAAAAAACTCTTCTGTATAAATTTACTCTCCTTTATATAAATTTATAGATATGTCCAAAAAGAATATAGTTTTTGGAAGAAGAAAGAATTAATTAATTAATTTTGAGAAAAAAATTATTGGGAAACTAGAAAGTCAACTAATTAAGGGACTGGCAGCCGCAAAATTAAGGGGATGGGGGTGCCCTACAAGTGGGGCTATTTGTTAAGCTAGTAGCTAGGTTTTAAGATGAGTGTAGGAATGTGTGAACGTGTGAGACGACATAACACAGCCACGTGGCACATGCTGTGGGATTATTGGAGTGATTGGAGGCAAACGAATATTAGAATATATATATGTACATGAAAGCAACGTATCCTCATCATGCGTATTGCCAAACCCGACAAATCTCAGACTGGTTAACATCATCTTCTACTCTATACTACAAGCATTTAATCAAGCCTTTTGGTTACTACTGTCCAAATTCCATAAACCTGATTTGGAAATATTCATATCCACTTCTTAAAGAATTTAAAGTTTCAATTCCATGCTCACAAGCACAAGCAGAGCATCTAATAATATATTAAGTGTTTGAGATTTTTTTCATCTAAAGTCTTAGTTTATAGTTAGACTAATTCAACTGTTTTATATAATTAAAAACTAACGTACATTTCAATAATAGAGTCGACATCATCATAAAATCAGTCACCTTTATATTAAAACAATCATAATTGTTCTGTTATCGAACTTCCTTTACGAACATTGACAAGGATAAGTATGGACTTGGATTTTTTTTTAACACCAATAAGGAACTTCGATTAAGAAAGAAAACAAACACAATCAGACCTAACAACTACTGGGGTCAAATACTCCACTCAAAATCATCATGATTGACTTCAAGAGCCTTCCTCTCAACAAGTGAGCTACACAACAAGTGAGTTACAATATTTCTTTCACGAGAAATCCATGTCAAAGAACCTGCACATTCCTTCAAAAGAGTTGAAATATCATTAAAAACCACATAGAGAACTTCAACATTTTCATGAAATTACTACACACCACGTACTCTTCCTAAGAAATGGTACTCTTATAGACATATATGTTCACACCATGCTTTTATTACCTCCAACAATGTTGATGTTTTCTAGTTTCTTGGACAGCAAGGAAGGTGAAGGTGACAAGACTGAAGGAGTACAGGTATGTGGAATGATGGATCATAGTAGCTAGGGTTTGTGTCTGGTTTGCATGCAAAACAAAGCTAGTTTCTTTTAGGATTTCAGGAGGGTACTAATTAGTAGGGTCTCCAATTTTGATTATTTTTTTGGCGTGCAAGAGGCTACATATATTTGGCAGGCTTTTAGATCAGATTAATTAGATTAGGGGACAAAATCATTCGGAAAAAGACGAGACCCCCTCTGTGTGTTTGCAGTAACACACGCGTATATAATGTGTACTTAATTGTCCAAAAGACATGTATTAAATATATACAGCTGGTGAAGTATAGATCCTTAAAGAAACTAATCAATGAAACTAGGTCAAAACATACATACATGAAATGAGAAGAAATTGGATGGCCTCGCTCACCATGTCATTCTTTCTACACGTAGACAGAAACAAATTTTATGAATTTAAGGTTGTGATCGAGCTATTCCAAGTGTAAAAATACTGACAAGAAACCGAATGATTATACCAATGACGGGGTATGATTGACGCAGTTATATGTACTTTAGTATTGAAATTTGGAATATAGGATGGATGATGAAGATGGGTGTTGGAAAACTTTATGAATATTGTTACATGAAAACAAACTTAAGAGAAAAGGACAAAATTCAAAAGAATCTTGTGTTTAAAATTCTAAAAAATTATATTCAAATAACTACTCAAATATAACAATAAGGTTTAATGATGAGTAATTAAATAGATACCATAAAAGATCCATCATCTGCATTGTAAAGTTGGCTTTTTTGTGACCTATTATTGGCATGATGACACCTCAAATCCAAAACAATAAACCCTTTAGGCCTCACTATTAGTACCACCATATCAATGCTGCATGTGCATTCTGATCTGTCCATGCATGTCCTCTCATCTCTTCCCTCTCCCTCCCCTATCTCTTGTGTCTTCACTGTCCATGCGTGCTGCATGTTCTAGATCTCTCTCTCTCTCTCTCTCTCTCTCTCACACACACACACACACATATTTTATAAATACAACAGTGACACCCAACATCTGCATTACTCCTTTTTCACAATCTGAAAAGGTAGGATCCCAGAGATAAGATGTTTCGAAAATTTGTGAATGGACTGAAACATGTGGCCACTTTTTTTCTTTTTTCCTTTTTCCCAAGTTGCCACAGACTCACAAGTTCGTTTTCTGAAATCAATAAGAGAGAGAGAGAGAGAAGGTTTTGTTTGACATTTGGTTTATGGTTTCAAAAAAAGAGGCTGAGGCCGACAACAATTTGATACTATGGTCTCATCCAAAATTATTTCTTCTATCCAATGAGTCTTAGCTTTTGCCAAACACTGTGTAAAAGGAGGACTTTCTAGCTGTAAACTATATATATAAATATATATATGTATATATATAAGGTTATGCAATTTTAAAATAAGGGACTTGGGGGGGTGGGTGGGCACATTCACTTCAAAGCTATTTGTCAGATTTCATTAACTAAGAGCTAAAGCATCCACAGTAACAATGCCACATGTAAGTGACCCACATGACCCTAAACAGGAGATTGGTCTCTCAATGTTACAATTTGAGCTTTTATAAGTTGAGCAAACATATATAGGTGGCATAATATGTAGGAGTTTTAGGGTTGTCTAGACATTTTTGGATGGGTGCCTACATGCCAAGCTAATTTTGACTTTTGCCAAGCTCAAGAAGACTCATGTAAAGAGATTTTTTATTAAAAAAACAAGATAGAGTTTAAAATTGTTTAAAGTGGAGTGCTAGTAATAGTTGTCCACGTGTTCTAAGGGCATATAGTTAAAAAAGGCATACTAGCAAGGTTATAAATCTTGAGCGGCAACCCTTGAGTAACAAAACTCATGTAACAAACCCTAACAATCTCCTAGATCAATTAAATCTGGAGCGACAGTGCTCGAGTCCTAAACACTTCGAGACAATCCTATGTCAGTACAAACCTAGAGGGACATTCATAAAAATTCTTGAGTCCTAAAAAACCCAGAGACATTACCTTACAAATTAAAGTCCAACGTGTAATAATATTGAAAGTGATTCCTCGAGAGTCGAGACCCGAATCTCGAGTAAGCATATCCTCGAGCGTTACAAGAAAGCTCAGATCAAACGTCGAAAGTGAAGGTGTCGAAAGGAGCATGGGAAGGAACCCCTAGGTACCAATACGAACTACTTGGGACATTTGGAATGATTTTGGAATGGTGGACAAGAAGTTGGAGCATGCCGATCACATTGTAGCAAAAAAGTAAAGGGATTTGTTATACTCACGTGATGCTCCTATGAGAACTTGAACTCTTAATATTTTTTTTGAAAATAGACGAAGTACTACTTCACTACCGCAATTGGTGATGAATCATAACTACCTTAAATAATTTATTCTCAGTTTGGTACAAACATCTTTCCCTTCACCGTTAATCCCGTTAATCCCTTCTATCTCTCTAAATATCTCAAATTGTATTATAATATTCCTACTCATTTATTACTCATTTCACTAATCTAAGAAGAACCCACATCCCACAAAGTTAATTTTAGAATATATGGAGCAAACCTACAAAAGATTTTTACAAAAGCTTGAAGTCTGGCTCTGGGATGTCCAAATATGGGGCCAAAATGCCCAAAGAAAGAGTAGTTTGGGTACTCCTAGTTGAATCTAAAGTGGTGAGGACAATTATTTTTTTATTTTTCCTTGCGAACAGGTGAGAACAATTATTTAAAAAGAAGAAAACATTGAAGAAGATGTACAAGTAAAGGATATATATTACCTTTCCAATATATATATATGTGTGTGTGTGTGTGAAGTGGAAAAGTGGTATAGATTCATTTGTACATCTAAAATAGGTAAGTATGTAAGTTTATAGTGTATGATAGAAAATATTGAACATTTAAGAATAGAGATAGACAAAGAAGATATTTTAGAGGTGGATGTCTTATAATATAGAAATATAAATATATATATATATCCGAGCACAAGCTGAACAAGAATTGGGAGACGGCTGATAAAATGGTTTGGCTATGTACTCTCCGTCTTGAAATAAGTGTTAGAGGTGGATGTCTTATAATATAAAAATATAAATATATATGTCCGAGCATAAGATGATGAAGAATTGAGAGGCAGATGATAAAATGGTTTGACTGTACTCTCTTAATCTCAAAAAAAAAAGTGTTAAAGAATTGTGACTCACAATTTACACTTATGTTTGGAACGGGGGAGTAAATGTTAGTACGTAAAATAGAATGTATCAAAATTAACTACTCCTACAACTAAGAAAATACAAAACAACTTGTGTTATATAGGTAGGGTTAGTAGAGTATATATACATATATTTTATTGGAGTGAGTTAAGTTGATTTGAGAAGTATGACAGGAAAGTCTGAAACATGCTATACAATGAATTTATGGTATTACTTTGAAATGAGAGATGCAACAGAGCAGGAGTGATATTATAGGTTGCTCCTATTTGGGTATGCGAATCTTGATCCTCTGTCAAAAAGGAATTGGATTGGGATATGCTATTGTACGAATTCTCAACAAGAGAGTGATGGCTGCAGTACTATTGTGCATTGTACACACACACAAACACACACACATAGCTTTTTGTATCAGATTCAGGCCTTTCTTCTTCCAATTCCAATATTTTCATTTCATTTACTTACACAATCCATTCCATGCTATTGCTACTGCTAATAGGACGCTACCCATTTCAGAACTCATGTCCCTTCGGCTTCTACCCCAATAAAGAACCGTTATCAAGTTACAGTGCTACTCTTAATAGTACACACAAATATACACATATACATAATATACATATATATATATATATATACACATACACATAATACTAGTTGGGATGACCGCACGGAGCACTTGACCGTGCGAGTGCTTACACATATGCCAGTTGAAGTCCGTCCGATACAATACATCACGTCTATTGTACCACATAGTATCCCAGCTCATATAATATAATAATACAGGGTTGGAAGGATTTTAAAAGTCTTAGGTTTGTTTGGTTTTAATTATGAAAATAGTTTTTTTTGTTCTCTGTAAACTGAAAACAAAAAATTGTACAAATTTTTTTTGCTTGGTTTCATTTTCTGAAAATTCAATTATAAAAATATTTGTTTTGAGAGAAAAATCTTTTATAATTCTCTGAAAACTGTTATCTGTTTTATAAGTTTATTGGAATTATTTTCAGAATTATAAACTAAGCATATCCATAAATTTTGGAAGTATGTTCTTCGTATTTGAAATTGAAAAAAATTTAATTTGAAAATTAAACTAGCGTGATTCAAATTTTAGTTAAAAACAAAAATTGTTTAAAATTTGGATTGGAAATGACAGTTTTGTGAAGATTTAACAGTGTATATCTAATCCACACGAAGAAGGAAGAAAATATCTTCAGCTTTGAGAAGGCATAATCTGCAAAGCCTAAAATACTGTATAGCAGTATCTTAAAACATAAATATTCGGGCAAATTAATTGTACAATTATTCTATTGCAAGAAAACTAAAGAGAGCAGAGACCAAGAGGAGTATCGATTGAATCAACTAGGGGAAAAAAAACACAAGAGTATGGATTGAATTTCAAAACATGGCCATCAAAATCATTCGTAAATGAATAAATTAATTGAATTAGGAAGTACATTTTAATTTTAAAAAATCAATCAAAATTCACTTCAAATAATCTCAATGTGGTTTGATATGGAAAAATCACAATCATCTCCTCGGCTAAGTGGGATGTCACATAGCCCGGCTTGTGCACGCCCCCTCATCTTATGCTCTGATAGCATTTGTCATCCCGATCCATCTCATTGTGTAAATATTATTCGATTTACACTATATTTATATTTAAAGATTTTCAAAACATGAATACATAATTAAAAGATATTCACGTAGCAACAATTTATCTACATACGATGCAAATAAAAATATGTTTGTTGTAATGGGTGGACGCTTTCTTGTTTATCCAAAAACTTAAGTCATTGGGTAGTACTGTATACTCACCTATTTATATTCATATATTTTTTTCATCCAGATCCAATGCCACAAGTTCCCACTTGTAAAAATCTCTCCCACTCGAATTAGCAATGCCCTTGTTGTGGTCGGGCCATTCTGCTTACCCAGACGGCTCACCTAAATGTCTTTCGGGCCGGGCGCTTAGCGTGGCATCAGATCAAGATGAGTTTGATTCCGATACCAATTGTAAAGGGTGGACATTTGCTCATTTATAAAAAAAACTTAAATTATTAAATAATACAATACACCTACTTATTTATACTCATACTTTTCTTTATTCGAATTTAATGCGGGACAACTTCCTACTTGTAACGTTAGTCTAGTAGTGCAAGCGAAAATATTTTAGTCCAGTAACCTCTACAACCGGTGCAAGCAAAAATTAAACAGATACAAACTTTCATTGATTGAGAGTGGAGTGTATTTGCTTTAGCTTCTAATCTATATATGTATTTGAACACAATGTTTTAGAAGATCAAATCATTCTTAACACTTGAATCATTTAACTCAAAATTACAATCCTAACATAGAATTATATTCCTAAAATTATTGTCATTTCTAATTTTTCTCACACATTAATTTTTAATCTCTCTATTTTAATCACTTCCATCATTCACCTCATTATTCTCATTTCAAGTTTTCAATTATATATATATATATATATATATATATATATATATATTGACATAAAAAATTATTTTCATGTTAAAAAATTAATTTAAAAAGTTTATTTAATTTTCTAAACGAATTTCCAAAACAAAAAAACTCTTTCTAAAAGTTGTTCAAACTTAATACTCGTATATATTTGGAAAAAGGTTTCTGCATGGTCCATAACACTTGAATTACCAGAGAATTTCATAAGAACCATCAATTTTTAACACACAGCATCATTATATATATAGTATATATATTTCAAGCATCATTATATGTGTATTGGAAACAATTACCTTTACAATAAACTGGAGTAGTGAAAAGACGGTCAAAATAGATATTCAGACATTCCCTGTTTCCCGATTTTAAATATAATTTATTAATAATATTTCAATAAGTAACACATATAATACTATAATATAATATAGCATTACTTTCTCATGTAGAAAATATAATGTACAAGAGGCATAGAGTTTTTGTAATTGTTTAATTGGTAGGCAAGGTACACAGAGGTTTTCACATCTTCAGTACTGGAAAAAGCTGGTCATTCATTGATTTCTATATCCTGTAGGATCTTCTCTTGTCGTTAGAATCTAGTTGCTTTTTATTTCTTCTCCCTGGTTTGGTCTCTCCGCCTTTACATTCCTCTCCCACCGTCATTTACTATTCTCTCTCTCTCTCTAGATCTTTCTCTCTCTATATAAATTATATACTATATATTTTATGTCACTTTTCTTTCAGATGACAAGCTAGAACTACTAGTTTAATCACTTGCTGTTGAGACTAAACAATTAATAAAATGAAAATGAGTACAACTATATAGTATAAACAATCAAATATATATTGATCATGACTTCATCAAACTAACATGACATGAAAGGCATGAGATATTCTTCTAACATCATTATGGTTTGATACGTTGCAAAGGGACATTTTTCTACAAGTTCATGAGCTACACAAGTTTGAACAAGAAACATGAGATCACAAGAGATGATTAGTTTAGCGGTGGTAATTAAAAAATGGGATCTATTAATCCAATCAATGAGGAGTTTAAAATGATGATACGAGTGCATAAACGAAAATCAATCTACCATGTCTCTAATCTCGAGATTGATGCTTTGTTGGGTAGGAAATAAAAAATTTAAATGAAAGAAAGAAAAAAAATATACGTCTCACCCATTTTAAGAGGAAAAATAGGATAGTTTTATTTTTTATTTTTTTCATTATACCCATCACTATTTATAAGATTCCAGTAATTTATAGAGGGTAAATTTGTAATTCAAAAGTTGCATACTTTATGATTATAGTAATTTAGAACTTTCGTAATAGTATTACTTGTCTTTTCTCTTATTTTCTATTAATATTTAGAGAAATGAAAATTTAAAAAGGATAAAAGATGTCTTATCTTTCTTATTATCCTCTCTTTACCAAAATAATTTACTTTTTACCTATTTTTTTCTCCACTACTCTTTCTTTCTTCCAACTGATCAAAGCATAAGATATTAAGTTTTCATAATGGACATGTGATGAATAATAAATGTATATGCTTGTTTTAATTTTTCATTAAAAAAGAATAATAATATGTTAAATATCCCCATATAAATATATATATATATTTTCTCTTGTATGGGGGTATTTCGTGGTGCGATTATAAATCACCCATTTATCAAAAAAGACTTCGTTTTGTAATTATATGTTAAATATCTAAGATGGGACTGACAAAAGTTTGATTGTAACTTTTGCTCGATCTTGTCAACACAATCCTTAGTATGCATGGGTACAAACTTTAAAAGACAAAAAATCTTGTAAAAAGCTGACTTCTACTTTTGGGAGCGAAAGGGGTTTTCACCGTGAATGAAATTATAGATTCTCCAAATCTAAATGAAAAGTTCATTATGCTACGTTTGACAACACTTAATTGTATTAGCAGCACTTAATTGATGATTTGTTGCTCCTAAACTTGTTAAAATCTCTCTTTTTCTTTCAAAGTGAAATAGAGTTCAAATATTTCAAAAATATTGTAAGAATGTTTTAGGTAAAAAAAAAAAAGAGAAAAAAAAAAAGAAAAAGGAAAAATAATTTCCCTCTAGGGCTGATTTAAGTATAAAACATAAATAAATAAATAAATAATTATATATATATATAACCAACAAAAATGTTTTATAGTGAAAGGTAGGTCTCATGGAATTGCATTGGCACGATTGCTTCACACACTATTTGTAGAGTGTTACAAAAGTACACTTCTGTAAATCAGATTTCATAAAATCGTACTTTTTTTAAGTTTTAATTGAATCCTCTTAAGAAATCCTAAACATTAACACAATAATATAATGAACTTGATATCTAGCTCTCTCTCTCTATATATATATCTACAATACAAAGTTGCTGAGCCATAGATAATGTGTGCATATAATATATTTTTATATACATGCCAATTCGGTTGATACTGTAAATCGTGATACATATACGTGAAATTATATATATGTGTGTTATACCTTAATTTGAACCCAAATCTTCTACTATGCTGTTTTCAATATTTTATATCTGTTCCGTGTCATTACGTAACTTATGTAATAATTAATTTATTGATCACTTATACAATTTGACATAACTCATGCAATAATCGCTTGCATCATCATTGTTTCATAGTGTTTTAATACACTATTTACGGGGGTCAACAAAGTTGTTCTTACTATATCTACGAAGCACATCACAAATTTTATTACGAAGAATAAAAGTTTACGGAGTACAACGGAAAGCTCGCACCTACAAAAGCCTCACGAATTCGGCTGCTTCTCAAAGTATCAACTACCCCTAACACAAAAGGATAAAGAGTCTTGTGATTAAGTCTTCACCCAACAATTGTTATGTTACCATATAGTATGTTACACTAGAAATACAAAAAGATCATAAATTCAGTTGCTTATCAAAATATCAAATAACCCTAACACGAAAGACTAAAAGGCCCGTGAAGCGGCAATATAAATGGACTTTGTGATTCACATTCCACAACTTCAACAATTACGTTATGATATAATGTGTTGCATTAGCAATACAGAAAGGATGTGAAAATATCATTTTAATATAAGTACAAGTATCCTCTTTAATGCTTGAGGGTTTTGTATTATATTTTGTTATTAAGATTGAATTAATAAATGAGACTTACAAGTGACATACAATCTCAATCACTAAATAGGATACAAAATCCCTCCCGCGCTGGATAAAATCTTTGTCTGTTAATGTAGGTGGGCTGAGGAAGTGGTGATTGGTGACAAGAACAGTGGTGAAGTAGTTAGTTGTAATTGAAAGATCTGTTAGAGGAACGAATTGAAGGGACGTTGTGAGTGAGGGGGCAGAGAGAGAAATTAGGGTTAGTAGACAAATTCCCTTCTTTTTCTGACTTGGAGTACAATCCACAACAACTTTAGTCTCCATCTACCAGCAGAACCTAAACATCATCTCTTAAAAACCCTATAAAACCCTACTTCAGACAACACCATGTGAACACGAGAACCCTTGGTTTTCAAACCCTAAAAATGAATTTTTACTACTCTACTACTAAAAGTTACTAACACAAAATAACCAAAAGGCCACGTATATATATACAGTAGTGGAGTATTAATTAGCAGTACATTTTTATTATAAAATACAATAATAGACAAGTAGAATACTAGCATATACCAAAGTGGGAGGAACAAATTCTGAGAGCCGCCAGTGTAATCATTCAGAATGATAATCACAGGCACCCCAGCTGCGGCACAGATATACACAAATATATACTCATCAGAGAGAAAGAGAGAGAGGAGAGAGATAGAGATAGAGATAGAGATAGAGATAGAGAGAGAGAACTTCAACTTCCCAGAAAATTAACAGTTGGTTTTACTCATCTCTCTGCCAGCAAATCCACACTCTTTAATTACATGTTGGATGGAGACGTTTGGATGCGAACCCATGTACAGAATGTTATGATATATACTGAAGTACATTAATTATAAGGAATTTCTCAAATAATTGAGGAATTACTATAAAATAAAAAGTAAATTAGATTAAGAAAGAAATATATATACATATATTTATATTCAGAATTTACAAATCATTGGGAGTTTCAATGTAGTTTATGGGTCAATCGATTTATATTAGGATTTACAAATCATTCAAAGTTTCAATATAGTTTATGAGTGGATTGATTTTTGTAAATATATATATATATATATGTTTTAATTTTTTTTCATTTAAGAGGTAAACTACTTCAACTATATTAATTTTCTTATCTCAAAATACACATCAATCAAATAATTGCAGCCCATAAACGACAACTACACACACTACACACACACTCTCTCTCTCTCTCTCTCTCTCTCTCTCACAGATTTCTGCTTCATTACGAAACTCTCTCGGAAATATCAGAAGGCAATTACTATCCAATATATATGCTTAGCTGTCCACCCCCCAACCATTCCTCAAAACTTGAGGTACATAACAATCATGCCCAAATAGATTTCTAGTATTCCCACACATTTCTTAAATCCGTAATTTCTGTTTTTTCAAAAAATATAGAGTATACATATTTATAAAACAATTCTACATTTACACAAAGAACCAATATTTGAATTCCCATGTTACCAAATCCACTACTCTCTCTTAAACTGAAATGACACACAGATGTTCTTGACTTATAACACTAAATAAAAAATCAAGTATTACAACATTTTTTCATTTATGTTAAAAAAAAATAAAAAAATAGTACTGTGTGTGTATATAAAGAGACTGCCTTTATCATCTCTTACATAAATTATACTGTGTGTGTGTATATATGCGTTATCTATATATACTAAGAGGTTTAAAATTTTCATAAAATATATACATATCAAGCTTGGAAATTCTATATAATACTGAAAAGTAATACATATATAATTATCCAAATAAATGAGAGGTGAGGATTCAACTCAACAATATAAAGGTGTATATATGAGTTTATTGTAATAATAATAAAAAGTAAATTATTTATTTACCAAAAATTTCAAGATAGATTACTGAAGTGAATTAATTGAGTCTGACAATAATTTACTAAAATATAAAATGTCCCAGTATTTAAAATATGAGTACTAAATTACTTCTTTTTCGATATTTGCATACTCTCTCTCTATATATCTCTACTCTCTCTCTCTACCTACACGAGTGCAAATTCTGACTATAAATAGAACCTCACCACCATAACCCAGGTGCAATCTGCCACACGAAGAGTGCTAACTGCTAAGTGAACTCTCTCACACTTCATTTCTTTTAGCAATTTCACTGTGTTTCTCTCTCTCTCTCTCTCTCTCACACACACACACACACTCATTTTCTAGTACCCTATCAAATGGAAGAAGCTATGAGGAGGCTAGGAGGTCAGACCCTCACCCTGCCGGAATCTGACCCACCACCCCAACCCACCACCACCCTTAACAGGCGTTCCACCACCACAGCCGCCAACAAGCGCTCTCTCAAAGACACCACCACCACCACCACAACTGGGGGCTCCATGAGGTACCGCGGTGTCCGCCGCCGCCCCTGGGGCCGATACGCCGCCGAGATACGTGACCCCTCGTCCAAGGAGCGGCGGTGGCTCGGCACCTTCGACACGGCCGAGGAGGCGGCGTGCGCCTACGACTGCGCCGCCCGTGCCATGCGCGGTGCCAAGGCCCGCACTAACTTCGTCTACCCTCCTACTTCACCTCCTCATCATCAAGACAATCTCATCTCTCCATTCAACTTCCCAAAACAATCACAGCCGTCCATCAGAGATGGACACTTCCCAACTCGTCATCATCAATTCATGTATGGTGGTGGTACTAGCTCTACTGGCTCCTCATCTTTTTCATCAAACCCTAGTTCTCTTCCAAACCCTAATCACCATAACACCTCCGTGTCACAACCACAGCTAAGCTCTTCTCTGAACATGCTTCTCTTTCGTGACAATCTCAACACTTCATCATACTCTACATTTCGTCCTCCTCCACATGATCATCATAATCATCATCATTTTCCATATATCAACGGCTCTGGTTCATCTCTAGTGAATGATCATCACTTTAACAACACAACTACTACAAACATGTCAAAGTTAGTAGTAGAAAGTCAAAGTCAAAGTTGTTTATCATCAACTGACCATCATGATCATGATCAAACAGATGGTATGCAGTTCTTTTATTCTGAGCCGTCTGATTCGGGCTTGTTGCAGGAAATCCTACATGGGTTTTTCCCGAAACCCTCATCAAACAAATCTGAACCGTCAAAACCCCAGAATTGCAGTACTGGTGGGACTTATGTTCAGCCTGTGTCGTCTGATCCTTGTAACAACAATCAACAGTCATATGATGAGATGAGGAAGGGTATTGAGAAGGATCATTTTGGGCTCTACTTTGATTACCAAGGAGTTCCAGAGCAGTTTGGGGGGTTCAATGGTGGTTTTGGCTCGCCGAGTGTGCCGTTATATGGTGGTGAGCTTCCGGGGAACCTCCAGGCGTCGCCGGAGAACATGTTGGGGGATTACTTTCAGTACCCGGATCTTCTTGGGGTGTTTGCAGCTAAGCAGTGAAATGGGTTCAAGTCTTTTGGTGCAGTGAAGCTATAACAGGGTCCTATCTTTTCCTAGAATGGAATGTTAACATTTCTCAAAAAAAATGGAATGTTACAAATTTCCCTCTTTTTTTTTTTTTTTTTTTTTTTAAAGTGTTGAAACTTAAAAGATTATGATTATTAGTTAAAAGGTTATGATTAGTTTGATTTAAGATGTTGAAATGAAAGTTTATTTGCATTATGTTGCAAGCTATAATATATTTTGCCTGTTCACTAATTTTTTTTTTTTTTTTTTTTAATAAATAAATATCAAGGTATTTGAATTTTTTTTTCTTATGTAAATAATGTTGGTATATATGTTTAGGAGAAGTTATTACAAATTCGGGATCTAACTATTAAAATTGTATTAATTTTTTATTTTTGTGATGCTGAGCTATCTAAAAATTTTTAATATAGTTGGTCTTTTCAGATTTGTATATATTGTTGGAAGGGGGTTTGTGATTTCAGTTTTCATTAGATCCTCCGTAGGAGTAGTACAACATGCTTTGGTAGTAGCTTTTTGAGTTGACCTTCGAATTCGAAAAAGCTGTGTACGTTGGTCCAGCTTTTGTGCTGTTCTAATATATATATATATATATATATATATATATATTGGACTTACTACTGTATACCTTTTTATGGAAAGAGTGTCCTTTTTATTTTGAGTAGTGTTAGGGAAAAAAAGTTGTGGTTATGGATGGTTAATTTAAGTTGTGTCATGGGTTTCAAAATTAATGGAAGTATATTCTGAAATGACCCTTAAAAAAAAATAGTTGGTGATATTTGTTGGGTCATAAGACATGGCCCATGCAAATGCGGTTTTAGATGATCCGGTGTTGTTCTAAACTTCTAATTAAACTTTTTAGTACTCTCAAGAAGGTGAAATTATTAAAATTAGCAATTTTGATTTGAAAATTTTTGATTGGAAGAAAATTTAATTTAAAGTTTTGTAGTTAGGATTGGGTTAGATTTTCAATTCAATCTCAATTATGGGTTGGAGATTTGAACAGTTGTGTTGATAGCATAAGTCAAATCAAAGTTATTAATATTTATTATTTTAGAAATATTGTTAAAAATATCCATAAATATTGCCTTGACTAGAGAGCTCAAGAGATGAAAGTGTGTGTGTTTGAAATATTGGCCACGCATTAACCTAAAAAAGTATTTCAAGCTCTTTTCTTCTTTGTTTTCAAACATCATTTGGCACAACAAGTCATCTCATATATAATGACCATTTAGTTGCAATAATTGGATTGAGAGCGTTATCTTCATAGTATTTCCTTCTAAATTAGATACGGAATCATCACAAAGACGAGCGCTTACTTGCAGTGCTTTGATTGAGAGTGAGAAAATCTAGAGGTGGTGAATAGGTAATACTTACTCTTTTATTATTATTTCAATTTTAGTCAAAATTAAAATTAACTCAATCACACAAAGCAGTAAATAAAATTAATGTTTGGGAGTGATACTGAGATTTTAGCGTGGAAATCTTTTTGCAAAAAAAATCATGAAGACTCCGTTATTATTAAATTTTTTTTTTGGGGAAGGTAAGACTCTAATATTTTGAATCAAACAATCTACTATTAAGCAAAGTATAATAGATTTTGTCTCAAACTCACACACACTCTGCTTAACCAAGAATCGATTGTTGAACACCTCACACTCCTCGTCCCCCCTTGCTACATCATTTAGGCTTATTCCTTAATCCTTGTAAAAGGGTTGCTGGAAGAAACATAAATATAAATGTGCACTATGTCCAACGCACATACATTCTCTATGTGATGTTCTCATCAAATCGAAGTATAATTGCACACATAGTTCCGCTTCTGACATTGAGACTCAAAATAAAATAAAAATCACAACTCGATCAAAGAGCATCATCTTGATAGTATTTCATTTTCTATTACATATGGAATCATCTCAAAAGACATGCAAGGGAACCTTATTAGGGTTTCAGATGCCGCGAATCAAGAGGCTGGGGTGCCTTCGGGGAGCGCGAATATAAGTGGTGCATGGCTCTCGTGCCATTAGGTGTGAGTTAGGTTCGGCTATAAGCGAACCCTAGCTCGTGTTTAATTGCCAACGTGGAGTTTAGAATCCTGATCCAATTGTGAATTATTTGCTTGAGAAAGGTGAAAAAGATGTCAAGTCATCAAAACCCTTACGAATTGACAGATGCACATATAGCAGTGTATTCCATTCCTGATCTTTTTTGATCTTGATGCAATCTCTTAAGATTTGTTCAACCAAGTGAAATGGAATCTGCCCGACACAGTGGACTAGCCCACTAGGGTTGATTACTATAATGCTTTGGGCCACACAAAGCTCAAAGTCCAACCCATTAGCATATATGAAAGTGGGTTCAAGCCCGATCTTAGGTCCTGAACTGGAATCAACGAAATCACTGCTTGTGTCGTTAACATTTACTTGGGAACATGTATTCGGTAACTGCCGAATTCGATCCCTAAATCACTGCTTTGAGAGAATAGTCCTTAATTTATGGTAAATGATTATTGACATTTGCTCTAAACATGTTTGTAACCAGCTTAGGTCTTGAACTGGAATCAACGGATGATCTGCTTAAGGCCCAAGTCATCTTCTACGGGCCAAACCTTAGTTCGGCCCAGCAGAAATGAACAAAGGATGGTGTGGACCTTCTCTATACACAAACTACTCCTGACCCAAATGTGTTTGCATTAGTTTACTAAATCTTTTATTTTTATAATAATAATAATAATAATTATTATTATTTTGGTCGACGATGGTAATGTCAGACCTTTTAAAGGAGAAAAACTTAAATTCTCAATGGCACCGGCCTTTCAGAGAAGAAAAACTTAAATTCTCTTGATATAGTAGTGATAACATGATAATCACGCACTAATTGATTAAACACGGACACATATGAGAGTCTGAGTCTATATATAAAAAAGAAATTCTTCATATTGATCATATCTTGGGATGATCCATTCATGAAGTGGACCTCAATAAAGGTTAAATAGGTTATTTGTTAAATTGGAATAGCATGTGTAATGATTTCAAGTAAGGATGAGTTAGGTATGATGAATCATGCTGTCTATATTGATTGATTTCAAAAAAAATTATGTCAAAGGCGATTAATAGTGGGCCATAATCCGGACCCCATATTGGCATATTTTATCAGACTAAATGGACCTTTAAGCCCACTTAATAATAGTACAAGGTTTTGTTTTACCAAATTTCTCTTTTTCACACAGTTTGATTTATTCAAAGATGAGACACAACAAGAGAGACGAGATGATCAAAGAGAAATTTCTTTTAGGAACCCAAAAACAAATATCATATGGAAAGTAAGGTGATTTAGTGCTCGTTTGGTGTTACTATGATGTGAAGTTCTTTTCCTATATTGGCCACTTCTAATATATATATATATATATAATTAATTCTCTCAAAATAATTTTTTTGACATAAACAATATGTCATGCTGATAAGAATTTTCCATTTCCTCCGAGGGGTAAGTTATATATAGTTCCAAAATCTTCATAACTTCTTTTTATTAATGACATTCCAAAATATTTGACGTATTGTATAATTTAGTATTTTTTGTATACATGGTTCATCATATTATCCGATACATCACATATTAGTCGATACGCAACCATTTTTTAAGTCCGATATGTGACCCGTATCGGCCAGTTTACATTGACTTTGTCCAAGTTCATTACACCGCTTGTATATAATTGCTATTGCACATAGATACTAGTATTTGTTTGCATCCAATTAGAAATTTGATCCACCTAGGCACAACATCACGAAAAGAGGGACCCAGGTTAGCATAAAGATCGAAGAGGCATGATTGAGCCTCACTCTAAGGGCAGATTTAGGAATTGTCAATGGAGTGGACTAATATTTGTTTGGGTAGACTAATACTAATAATTTATTTATTTATTATTTTATTATTATTATTTTTTTTTGAACTAGGCTAAAATTGTCTATAGTTAAAAATACATATATTTTTTGGGGTGGGCTTAAGCCCACTAGAGCCCACCCTAAATCCACCTTTGGTCCTACTCCTAGCCACGCTAGCAGTCATTACGGCCATGTCCAACCCCACGGCGGTAATAAAATAGATTTTTTCGAATAATCAACTACACCTTTGGCTCCTCGGCTAGGCATAAGTGTATTCGAGAAGTAAAAGCTAGACGTAGCGGATGACCAGCAACAGGCAGAGTCACCCACTTCTGTTCCATCAACATACAGTTCTACTGGGCAAAATAACGAAAGTGAAACAACACTAAAGTGCTTTAGCTGGATAAGCATTCCCAGCAACCCATCACATCCAGGGCGGAGCTAGAATTTCATTTTAGGGGGGCGTAGTATATGTGATGAGAAAAAATAACTAGCATGACAAATATAAAATTTTCACATCAAAAGGCAAAAAATAAAAATTAAAAAAATCATAGCAAAATCACTATTTTTTCAATCTTAATTTACTAATTCCTTTTATTGCATGCATTATTAATTGCAATCCATTTAACATATTCATCTATGGCGCCATATGTACTCGACACATAAAGATTTCACTTACCATAGCTTCAATTAAAGCACCAATCACGACACCAACAATATTATCCCACAACAACCATATTGGAAATTTTTGCACCAATAACAATACCTGACAACAAATATTATAGAAGTATTTTGAGAAGTGTTAAATCTAATTTCCTATTATTTATACATGTGAAGACTAAACCTAGAAGGTTATATCTGTGTCAGTCAAAGAATGATGCCTTACGTGCGGTGCTAGGCCTTGGGACGAGGGGAAAAAATTATCTTCAGTTATTCTCTCACTGAACATCTAACAATGTTGATTAACGCTACCTCCCCAACATAGCTTTGTCATACCAAGTCAACAAGTTAAGAAAAAAATTTATTTTTATTTTACCATATATACAAATACCACTTTATACATTATACTTTATAGAAATATATTATATAGAGTATATATTAAACCCATATCATTTTATACGTTGTACTTTATACGTATAATAATATATTATTTTACAATTTAATTTTACCTTTTAATTTAAATTAAAATACATTTTTTACTTCTTCTCTTCGGTAAAGAAATCGTCCACCTCTGGTTCGTGAAAAAAAAAAAATTCTTCTTCTCTATTCTGTTCTTCCCTCTATCTGGTAAATCGTCTGCTCTTCTTCCGGAAAAAGTTTGATTTTGTTTTTTTGAAGAGAGAGCTCGTTAATCACAAAACATTACTTATGTAATGTGTTATAGATTTGCTTTACGTTTTGTTTGGTTTTGCTTCTTTCATAATTAATTTTGATGAGAGAAAGTTTTTATTTCATTTTGATGGAAAACTGACTTTTTGGGGAAAAAGGTTTTGTTCTTTCTTTTTGGGACTCATAGAGAAAAAAGTTAAATTCATTAAATAATGCAATATATATATATATATATATATATATATATATATATATGTTATATACGAAAGTTGTATGTATAAATTGGAAGTTTGGTAAATATGACTCAACTGCCAAGTCAACTCTTTTTACTGAACCAATCCAATAAGAGAGTAACTGAGAGGATTTTTTTCCTAGGACGAGACCATCTCATCTGTCCATGGCACGCTCCAAGGCTAAGTATCCCAAACACTATAAATAGAACTCATTTACATAGAAATCAAGGTCCTGCACCAACACAACTACTGTTTATACAACCGCCCGGTCCGGCCTGCACGATCTATACTTTAACTTTACATCCTATGTACTTGCCTTTGCACTTAATATATCTTACATGCTTTCCGTAATGTAGCTTGTAATCCTAGGTTTACATTGCTTACCCTTTTGTGGTGTAGCTTAAATTTCTTCACTTAGATTTACATTTCAAGCTTGTAACACGTGATCAGTGGTTTAACTAGTGAACTCTTTAAAACTATAACTAGGTCCTTGTGCATTGTACCGTCCAAGAAATTGTAATTGATCCTCATTGTACTGTTAAAAGTTAATGAAGAGAAGGTTACATTTTTCTTAAGTATTTTGTGTTTGTTTGTGGTTCACATCCGTAAACCCCCATCTAACTCATTTCATGCCTAACAAAGCCTTTTCATTAGGGCCACAATGTTACAAACTTAGTAGTTGGTCATTTTTGCCCTCCTCAATCGTCATTATGCACGAATGCACACGCTCTTACGATCATAACAGTTGTAAAATAATCAGAAATATTTGGTTGACTTCTCATTTGGACACTAGAAAATTACAAACATACCGTTAAAAGGAACAATTGGAGCCAAACAAGTATTCTTGCTGGTCAAACCACAATGCACTAAAAGTGATTTGAGGATAATTAGAACTTTAATTTGAATCAATCATACAACCAAAAAAAAATTATACAGTTTGGATAAGTGACCATCTTTTTATGTTCTCTCAATCTCTCTCTTCCTCTCTCAACTTGCTTCAATAGTTGAATTGTAGGGGTCAAAGGAAATTAAGGCAAATTGAAGGGAAAGAGAAAAAGAAGAAATGGAAAGGACTAAAAAGTCATCATGGAATGCCAAATGGTGGCAAGCAAGTGATTTAAAATGGTATCACATCCTTAATATAGGTGATATATGTGACCCACTGGTGGGTGTAAAACATGAATGCAGTGTGGGTGAGGAAACGATAAGCTAATTGTGACACCCACGAGAATGTCTGCCATAATTTAAAAAAGTGGGACCTCATAAATCAAAAGTGCCTAGCTAGCTCTTTCATTGCCTTGCTTTTCTCATGATTCAACCCCATAAAGAAAGAAATATCAAATAAAGAAAAAAAGCTAATAGGGTTGTTCTTCTATTGATTATGTTTAGGGGTGGAGTCAAAAATTTAGTTCAGAGGTATGTTAACATTAATAAAATAATTTTTTTTTTTTCAAACATCCCAAAATATAATAGCGTAATACCAGTACATTAGAATAAGTGAATAAAAAATAAATAAGACGAAAAAAAAAATGTTATTGTATATAAATTATGTATGAGTACAAGAAAAAAGAAATTTTTAAGAAGAAAATGAAATAAAAAGAAAAAAATATGAGTGAATTTTGAAGAAAAAAATAAGTTTTAATTGTAGAAAGATAATACAAAAGTTTTTGAAGATATTAAAAAGAAATTTGAAGAAAAAGAAGGAAAATGAATAAAGAATTAAAACGTTTTTAGAAACAGATAATTTTATGGAAAATAATTTATAAATTTTATAGGGTTATTTTATAAATATTTATAAATTATATACATAAAATAAAATAAAATTTAGTGAATTCATGGACATAGGGCTATATTATCAATTTCTTTAAATTAATGTATGAAAAAAATAAATCCTAGTGGGCCTGCATGGGGCACGGGGCAGTTAGGTTTAATTTGTAGCTAGTAGTGGTTCAAGCATTACCAAAAGTGACATTCATGGACTAAATTATAACACCCGTGATATATATATATATATATATATGTAGAGAGAGAGAGAGAGAGAGAGAGAGAGATTGTGCATGGCCTTCTCGATTTAATAACATAGTGTATAGTGCCATCACCTATCTTTATCTTTATCCACAGTTATCCAATTCCAATATCTGATCTTACTTTATCTTTTATTTAAAAGCAAGTCATGAACTCTATGCACAAGTCATGTTAGACTTTGCAGCCCATTCCACAGCTTTCAGAGGTAACAACAACACATACATGATCATGTGTTAATTTTAATTTTTTTTTTCTTCCAATTTTTTGAAAACTATATATATAGAAACAATTGCAGGATATAGCTAGAAAAGGTGGACAAAGAGAATGGATAGCGAAGAGAGGATAACCAACAAGATGATGATGAAGGTGGAGATACCATCCTCGGAGTCCGAAACGACCTCGCCGACATCGGGACAGCCGGGTGGTGGAGGAGGGCTGGCTAGGCAAGGGAGTGCTGCTAAGAGCAATTGCCTTTGCTCGCCGACAACCCATGCAGGTTCATTCCGGTGCAGGCTCCACCGTGCCCCGACCCTCCAACGGACCAAGAGCATCGACTCGGGAGGGCACAAGGACTCTGATCAGTCCAAGGCTAACACAAGTTGTGACACTACTATTAAAAGAAACACAGTAGAAGCCCAGTGAATCATATGTTCTGATGATATATAGATAAGTGTTAATAAATTGTTGTTGGTGCTATATTGTTTGTGTCCATCATTATATGTATGTGTGTTTGCGATTGCTTTCTTAATTTTATTTTTATTTTTTTTCATGCACTTTTCTCTCTTGTAATGTGAATTATATATGTATAGGAGGAATTTGAAAACATGTTAGAGGTTTTTCCTGGAGTGTGATAGAAGACTGAGTGCAATATTGGTGAATGAATATGGAAATTAATATTGGAGACAAGCAAGTTTTGTTTGATGGACATGATCGAATCATTGGGGTTCATCACAATTGCTATGCCTTGGGAAATCTCAGTGGTAAAGATCAGATATTATAGTTTTATTGTTCAACTTCATTTGTTAAATTAAATGATTCTCTTTGTTCAACTTCGTCTATTTAATGAAATGATCTTATGAACAAATTTTTTTGAGCAAGACATAATTTTTATGAGAAAGACAATCATGCCGATTCAAGTTCACCAAATAAATTTCAATCTGAAAATTTAGATTGGACCGAATTATTAAGCGTTAGTCATCGAGAACCATCTAATAATGGCAGGTATACCTACTTTAATTTTAGCTTCATTGTCCAAACTAGCTTTATCGTGATTGTGTTGATTTCCAGGCTCCAGCTTGCAAGTCCCATCAAAAGCTGATTCAAATTTACGTGGCACAATACTGTCCCACATTGAGAAATCTTACAACAAATAATTGAGTAATAGAAATAGGAAAGAAAAATTGATGCACATAAAAATAATATTTAATGTGGCTCTTGATAACATCTTATTAAAATAAGAGGAAATCAAATGCAGTGAATAATGCTATTAGGAGAGTTTGTGAATTTTTTATTTATTACAATAATTATTACAAGTACCGCACCGGGGGTAATATCTAAATACAAAATGTGATGAAAACGAATAAGAGCTTTATCGGGAGGAAAAGAAGACTATTCGAAGAGATCTGTGATGAAGTCAAAGAGTTCTCTTTTCCTTATATGTGTCTCTCCTGAATCATCTTTTACGTATGTATGAAGGCCTTCATTTATAGTTTGCTTGGGTCTCGAGGCTCAGACTCAAAGCTCGGGCCTACCTTGTTAGAGTAACCATTGTGACCCTATTATGTTTAATAGAGTCATTTCGGTCCTTTAGCTTGAGGGTGAGAGTTATTGCATTAAATGCACATGCGGCGGTAACTGAGATCAGTGTTACAGTCGAGACACGTGGTTTCGTCATCTTGTTGATCGACTAGGCCTATAGGCTAGGCAAGTGTAGATCGTGGGCCACTGAGACCGGTCCACGATACGCATGAGATCCAGTCGTGCTTGCTGCTGAGACATACGATTACACTAGAGCTTGACTTGTGTGGGGATACACCATGTGGACCTTTGGGTCGAGATGGGCTGCGAGCAATCTCACTGACAAGCTCAAGCTTGACGAGTACCCTGGGGTGTACCATGTGGATCCGTGGGATACATCCCCTACAAAGTCCTGACACGAGTTTTTCTTATTTAAGTACTGAATTGAGATAATATATTGAGATTTCAAATGAGTCAGTTAATTTATTGATTCAATAAGTAAAACTCATTATGAGAGGGTTCTCATGGTAGTATTACTCATAAATTATATAAAGCACATACAAGGAAGATTGATACAAGAAATTGACCAAAATTTCTAACAATAGTATCGACTTTATAAAATTTGTTAGGCCTGTTTCTCACATGTAACATAAATTTAGTTATGATACTAACCGTTTATGAATCTATTAATATAAAATATTTCCATTATTCTGAGAGTCGGACTAGTTATCATTTTCCTTCCATACAAATTATTCTTATCCTTGAAGATTTTACGACTTTATGAGCGTGATATTATAAGTTAATTGTTTGGTTTTACATGCAGCTAAAACATCTTTGAGATTCCTAATTGCATTTTTGACTCGATCGTCATATTGACTTCTTCATTCATTTCGTCTGCCACAAGACGTGCCTGCATTGAGATCTAAGTAATAATAATAACAATAATAAATACTATTTCATTGATTTAAAAGCAACACCCTCAATTTACTATTACTTTACAAATTAAATAATAAATTTGGTGAGATCCTAATCAAATTGATCTTATGTCAATCATTTGATATACTGAAGAAATAAGATCAAGTGAAACCTTTAATGTTATGGATCATAAAGATTTTCTACTAGCCTCACTCCAAATATGTGTGTGTGTGGATATACGACATGAATGAGAGAGACATTTGGGAATCCAATCATCTAAAGTTATGTTTGGCAAGGAGACCAATTTATGCATGCAGCTGTCAATTATATTCACCACATGTTCAATACACAAATGATCACAAACTAGTAACATGTAACATGGGATCTGTACATTGATCTTCTTGCACCAAATATATCAGACAGGTTGAATCATTGCTTGATCTTGGCTCCCATATAGTTATTTTATTCAACTTTTTAATGAGATCGATATATATATGTTTGTGTGTGTGTGTGTGTGTGTGTGTGTGTGTGTTTGGTCAGGCAGTTGATAACGTACTGACTCACTCAATAGTACTATTATTAAGTGGATACCATAATGGAAGACTAGAATAGAATCAGAACGACTGAAGATGTGATGAGAAAAAGTCATATACATAGTGTTTGATTAATAATTGAGTAACAGAAAACAAACTATATTCGATGGTTCATGTGCTTAGACAATATTATGAAAGCATGACTATGAAGCATGCATGTTTTGTATAACTGTAAGGCTTTAATTGATAGGACAATAGAACAACTGTAGATACTTGGATGTAATGAGAATAATACTCATCATATATCTTCAATGTAAGTACTAGCTGTATTATTGAGGAAGATTTGTGTGGTTGCTTTTAAATTTATAAAAATGACGAGTCTTTTTTTTTTCTTTCTCAATAGGATTTTTAGATGGAGTTGGGATCTTATGTAGTACAACACAAGTGTTGTATTGCATCCAATGAATCTCAATCTTGGTACCTAAGACTTTTTTAAAAAGAATAATTTATACGTGTAAATGTTGAAAATTCGATAACTTGTGCGGTATCGGAGAGGATCCCAACTATTTTAGAGTGGTACATAGTACTAGTACACAATCCAGTACATGTTAGACGGACCTCCAACACGAGACTCTGTGCTTGTGCATCGAAACGACATTTCGGTGCACAAGATCAGCAAAAAATCCCTCTACAAAGGAGGTGATCCTGATTTTTTTATTTTTTATTTTTATTTTTAAGATTACCACCTTAATAGTTTTAAAGTGCCAAAATGAAAGAGATTTAACTATATGTACATGAGTCAAGATAAATTTGTGTAAATGAGATAAAAGCTAAATGTGTATTAAGCACCTAAATCCCTCAGAGTCCTTTTGTAAACATGTTTAAGTTAAACTTCATTAAAATTTGTTATCAATGGTAATAATTCTCCTATTGTTTCAATGCTTTGGTGTTTATTTTCATTTCCTTCTTTGCACCGACGTGAATTAAAATCCTCCTCCGTCCTTTAGAGGTCTAGTGTTGCGACTATCGGTAGTGATTGGTACAATCACGTATTGAATCCCATTTAGGTCTTAATTTATGGTGACAATTATTACCGCTGATTGTGCGCAGAGAGTCTAGACCTCTCCTATACTAAAATACTTTAGAGGTCTAGTGTTGCAACTACTGGTAGTGATTGGTACAATCACGTGAGAGTCCCATTTGGGTCTCAATTGATGGTGACAATCACTACCGTTGATTGTGCACTAGGCAATCTAGACCTCTCCCATACTCAGAAAGATATATGAAAGATACCGACATACATTGCATAAAAAAATATCCGTATCTTACACAAATAAAATAAAATCATTGCCTCAAAAATGGGATATATCTCTGGTCCAGTGCCAGTAGCTCAAATCATTTATGGTATATTTACTCCCAAAAAAGAATATCTATATCTATAATCAATGACAAATTGGGACCAGCATATGCCTGTACATTCCATGTGCTGATATACATTATATGTATAATCCAATGCATACTTAGATTCATAGCTACAGTATTATAGTAAGCCAAAAAAGGTAAACAGCATTGCATAACCACAGGTTCAGTATGTGTTGTGTGTGTGTGTGTGTGTGTGTGTGGGTGTGTTGAGGAGGACTTTGAATTTACAGTTGAGGATTCAATGAGCACAACCAAAAGATAAAGACAGGTACTAACTGTTAACAGATCTATAGACAAACACAACAATTTTGGTCCCCCATTTAGTCAAATTACAACTAAGGGTCCTATTCCAATTTCCACAAAATGAGGGTACCACAGAGAGATTTTTTTTTTTCCCTCCTCCTCTCATGTCTCCAAAAACTTGTTACTTATTAACATAGATTACACCAACAATGCATAGTGATCTTTTTCCCAAAAAATTACAAGGCATTTTGCAAGAACAGAACAAAAAAGTAGAGTATAATTGCCATTAAAAATACCATTCCCAACCCGAAAATTAACACAAGTCTCTCAGTTCTTTTCGCTTGCACTTCTATTGATGGACCACAACTTGCTCAACATCCTTTTGGGTCGAGTTGGAATCGAACAAAGAGCCTTAATTTTTGAGGATTTCCCAATTCCTTCTGCGAAATTTTCCTCCAAGTCATCATCTTCGGCCAATTTCATCCTTAAGGTTGATAGCTTTGACTTTGGTGATTTGAGGCCCGAGACGCTCCACTGGTCGTCTGCTGGAGTAGTTGCGTTTGTGCTTAACGAAGCTGGAATCCTTGATGGGTCATTGTGCGCGGCTAGAAGTGCCTTGATGTTGCTAGGCAGCTCCGTGACTTGGCCACCGGACATAGCAACTCGAGCTTGCTCAAAGAAGAGGACTTGCACCACTACCCTTAGAGGGAGTAGCTCGTTTTGTGCTGCGTGCATGCAGGCTTCCATTGATAATTTTTTGCAGTCTAGAGTTCGGCACAAATGTTTTCTTTCACTCTTATTCAGGCTCGGGTGTGCCTGGAAGCTCAGAAGCAAGAGAATTTAGTATTACATACAGTTCTTCCATGAATAATACCATTTGGTGATTCCATATGTCACTACTTCTATGTTAAAAAAAAAAAAAAAAAAAAAAAAAAGGGGGGGGGAGGGCTGGCCGGTTCCTGCCATTGTGGGGTCTGGGAGGGTCAGATGGACGTAGCTTTACCTTCGCATGGAGAGGCTGTTTCCGGTTTCAAACCCATGATCTCCAGATCACAATAGAGCAAACGACATACAAATCATGAATTATAAGGCTAGATACACACACTTATAATGCCAAATTTTGTTAAAACTTAGTAAAGGTAAAAAAATGATACATCTAAATTTCAGTATGCACGATTCAATCTCACTAAGTCAATTTAGTTGAAAGATGTTGCCATTATGGTACTAGGATCTAGATAAATAAGACCTATTACACCAAATTGCATAGGTCAGCCTAATCCGAATTCCTAACCAACATTGAACATGGCAGTAACCAAATGTCAAGGGAGTTGGTGACCCACACCCTAACTTCTAACCACTGAAAATATGTCCAAGGATAAAGTTTTCGCGTTTCAATACCAGTATGAGTTATGGTGATTTCAAGAGAAAGACATTCATAAAGAAATCAAAAAACAAGAACTTGGAAAGATTTTCTGAATAATCCCTAATTTACCTTGAGATAAATGTCAATTGCGCGGTATAGATCATCATGGTCGAGCCTTGCAAAATCAGGAACCACCTCTGCTATAGCAATAAACTTTGACAGAGGCAGATTCATGTCCCGGGCTATCTCTTGAAGATACCCATCTACAAGCTTTGCTACCTTCAATTTTGAGCTATGTGACGCCGAGGAAGACCTCCTGCTCTCCTGAAACTCAAAATCAACATTGTCCGCGGAGCGAGACCTTCTCCTTTCGAAACTCCCCTTAGCTCTTGGAGGACTAGTAGGGGGACTCTGCCCTTGTAACATGAACTGCTCCAATATGGTCATGACTATGTCTATGTCATAGAGTGTGTCATTTGTGTAAGATAAAGAGGGTATTAGCAGATCACTAACTGTTGCTTCCTCCAACTGAATCCCAACCTTTCTAGCCAACTCCATCTTAGAAGAAGAAGAAGCATTAAGTATATTGGCTGCCTTCAAGAGCTTAAGCAAGAAACTACAAGACACCGCACCTTTCTCGGCCGGTAATAAGCTCACTATTGATTCCAAGAGCACCGTTTTCTTTGAAGTGAACTCCCCAATTGAATCCGACTCTGTGTCTGATTCTACTTGCTTACTAACATTTTTGTCTCTTGATATTTTGGGTAGCCATCTTGATGCATAAGTCCTCAATGCATCGCCTATGAGATTTGAGGGTACCCTCCCACCAGACTTAATTGCTATCATAACCCTCCAATAGAGGTCTATGCCCAATTCTGCTATTTCTTCAGCCCACCATCCTTTTGTCACAGGTTTGATTCTCTGGCTCTCTCCTCCATTACACGATACATCGTCCCGACCCCTCCGCGAATAACTGTGTGAGAGGCTCACTTTTGAGGGGTGGGCTAGGACTTTTGAGGTAATTGCTTCTATGCATCTGCTTGCGATGCTAAGGTCCTCTGCCCACATAGGGAACACTTTGGTGCTTTGTAGGGTCACTATAGTGTCCTTCCACCCATGTAGTATGCAAGAATTGAAGAACACTTCAATCTTGTATACCAGGTTCCCCTTCTCAACATCCTCAGTCATCTGGAGGTACTCGGCTGCGCATCGAGCCGTGACAATGTTGTAGGCACTGAGAGTGATTGTGATGCCATAGCAGAACTTTGCACACAATTCAAACGCCTCGACCCCGCCGGGGAAGTCGGGGAGTTGGACTATTTGGTGGTTTGAGGAGTCGGGAGACTCAGAACACAGCTTCTGGAGGCGCAAACACTTGGAGAGCAAAGGAAACTGTGCACCAAAGACTCAAAACTAATCAACTTAAACAAAAATTACAAAACACGAGAATACCATTCAATTAAATTGCATCAATTATCAAAATTCACACAACATAACATGAAATTTCATTAAAAAAAAAAAGGAAACACACACACACACACACACACACACACACACTAATTTGTTACCTTGTGAAGCAAATATCTACTTCCTTTCACTTGAACTATGAGATCACTAGACACCTCTGAGGAAACTGACCTGCATTTAAGACTAGAAAACCTCAGTATCTATATGTTTATGCATACAAATTCAAAGAAATTCTATCTTTATTCAGTAAACTTGATACCTAACAGCCTCAGTAGTATAGAAAGTATCTGGCCGAGAACCGAGTTTCATAAACTTCATCTCTGAATTTTTCTTCCTACTTAGGTTATCTATGTCTCAGATAAGCCTCACCATGCCACAACCAAACAAAACGCAACTCACAAACTGATAAAAACTTCACTTTTTAGCAAACCACAGGCCAAAGGAAATTCACCAACCAACTAGAGATCACAATCAACAACACCCATTTCCTGTATTTGATTTTCTATAGTTAGTGACCCAATAGGAAAGTAATCAACCAAACAGACCTCAAATTAAAGAAGAAGAATGAAAAAAATCGCAGAAAGGAAAAATTTTCATGGAGGAGATAGGGAGAGTACTCCGAGAACCAAGGAATACAAAGAATGCTTGCTTTGTGTGTGTTGGTCACTATGTGAATATTGTGTATGCAATTTATATCAAAAACCCACCAAGTCTGTGTCATTTCAGTCAAATTCTATACCCCATTTTGATTTAGACATGCAAACAAAGAATCAAAGCCACACCAATCCCATCAAGATCAATATATTCATAAACACAAGTCAATGAAACAAACAAAACACACTAACTAAAAAATAATAATAATAATAATAGAAACTCTAAAACATATACACAAAATACTATAATGGGTATGTTTAAAATTAAACAGGGAATAAAATATAATACAACCTGAGAAATTTTTAAGCTTGTTTGGTTCCCTGGAAAATTGCCAATCATTTGCAGGAAAATCAGAGATGAAATGGAAAACTGTGACGTTTTGTTTTCGTGACTTAGAAGAGAAATTGTTTTTAAGAACTAATGACAGCGTGCGAGCAATCACAGAAAGGCCACGCCCACGTGCTTATCCTGCGCCCACTAGTGCCATTCTCTCTCATCATTGCCACACCATTTTCCTCTCTCTTTCTCTCTCTTCACCCCCGGATTATTTTAGTCAAACACTAATTTATCCCAACATCGTACGCCGCTCTATTCCCATTATACACAAACCCATAATTTCACACACAATGATTTATATAATTATATATGTATGTATAATTTATATGTATTGAAAAGGGAATTGAGAATATAATAGTTTATATAAATTATGGATATAAAAAAAATGTGTGGAGTTGGAGATAAAGAGAGATATGATGCTAAAAGAGGAATAGGATGTGTGTGTATCACTATCAAATATGGCTTTTAACTATTCTCAACTCTTTGGACTCAATTAGATGATGATATATAAATGGAGTCTATCAAGATTGCCCTTCTGTTTTGATGGAATTACGGAAATGACCTAGGGTGCAATTATTGCAGGAGGCCCATGGGTATTAATGAGGGTAAGAAAATATATTATGGGTGGTACAAACTGATATTTAGTATGAGGAAATTAAAGGGCTTTGGTCGAAAGGTTGTCTAATATAATGCTAAATTGCATTAATTTGGTAGTTGGGTGTCCTTGTCCATTTGCTTTTTTTTTTCTTTCAAAAAATTACGACCCAGTGTCTTCATTTTCTTTTGAAGGTACAATTGATATTATTCTTTTCTTTGTTACTGTTTGATTTAAATTATACTCACAAATGACGTAAGTTATTTGTTTTTTGTATTAAATTGACTATACATAACTTCCAAGAAAGCTATTTTTCTATAATCAAATTATATATATATATATATATATATATATATATATATATATATATACAGAGTTTTTTGTATGAATATTTGTCAAGAGTTTTTTTTTTTTTTTTTTTTTTTAAAAAAAAAAGTTTTATAACTCTACAACTTTCTTTAATATAAAAGGATATTCCTCTTACTTTTTTATTAAAATTCTGATGATATACATATGGACTTCATTATTAGATGCTTAGAGACTAATGTATTGAGATATAAATGAAAAGGATCATTTTCCGCATGGGAATAGTAGGTTTAGCAAAAACATTATTTAATTTTGCCCTAGGGAGTGTCCTACAAAAAAAGTTCTATTGATAAATTACTTGTGTGAAATGATTGACATGTGCAAGGCATCCTATCATGTAAAATAGGAGCAGCTATTGAATACCCCCGGGGTATGGTACACCGGGGTAGTGAGGGCCATTGGATTATGGATGTGGTGGGGCCCACCACCACATCCAAGGGTTGATATGTCCCAGGGTATTCAATAATTTTTCGTAAAATAGAGTCAAATCTATTTGAAATACGACCTTTGAGGGTGTAATGGGTGGGATGCTTTTTATTAGATTTTGAAAGGATAAATAATTAGGTGGTGCTGTATATTTGTTTTTGTAAGTTTTTAATTTTTTTTATCGGGATTTGACGTGAGACAAGCGGTTATAAAAGAGGGATAATATAGACATTTTTACTTATTTCTCAAGTAAAAAATAAAAAAATGAAAAGTGGGTATTCAAAAAGAAAAATGATAGGGTCATCCAATGATTTCTCCGAATAAATTCCAAATCTGATGTGTTTTTATCTACCTCATCTACTTAAACAGTTTCTAAAAAATAATTATTTAACACGTAATAAACATAGTTAAACACAACAAATTCAATGTTAATTCAGGAATTCCTTTTCGGTTTTCCTATCATTACTCATTAAAATATAACAATGACATCCCAAAAGGTTAAACTATTAGATAGTGATATACACTTGTTTTCATAAGTTCTCAACTCCTTTCATTGGAATATGATGCGAGACAAAACGCTTTAAGAGAGGGATAACATAGACATTTTTACTTATTTCTCAGGTAAAAAATAAAAAAGGAAAAATGGGTATTGAAAAATAGTGATGGCCCAAGTCTGGGGACCTGAATGTTTCAGCAAATTGGGCATGACCACAAAGGGAATGTGACCCAACTGTATGTTGGCTCAATCAATGTCCACCAAAGGCCAAGAAGAGTCTAAGAGTTTAAGCATTATGGCATTGTGTTGGCTCGATCAGTGTCCACATGGGCCAAGACCTAGCCTTGTCTTGGTTCGATCAATGTCCACCAAAAACCAAGCCAATTGGTATTTTTGAAATTTTTACTATAAACCAAGGGCAAATACCACATAGACTGGATCCAAGTAAACAGGTGTGGGTTCGGGTTGCTATCCACCATGCGTGAGAGGGCACAATCCGCACGCCGTACGGGTCCACGTCGGTGTTACCCAACGGGGTGGCCAATCGACATGTGGGGCCCTTCTCTCTTTTGTGGGACCCACCAATCACTTACTTTGTGGGCTGGGAATCCAATACGGTTTACAGTTACCCTTTGTCCAATATGGTGGAGTCACCATCCGATTTTCCTAACCCTTCAAGTCTCAATAAAGATATAGATTCTAATGGTATATCTTTTCTTTTTTTCTTTTTCTTTTTTTAAAAACAAAAACATATTGTCATTTTGTGCAACTTGTGAGTAATGTGAATAGATTTAGGAATTAGGATCAAATAGGGCTCAAGTTGGGTTTAAACAGGGGTTTTGAGTGAAAAGGGTTAATTTAATGGAGGAGACTTTTGTTATTATGAAATTTGAAAAGGGTTAAATGTGGGTAGTTTTATCTTTGCATATAGAAGGATTGTTTACATTTTTAAGAGAAAATTAATATAAATTGAGATTTAATTATGCCCGTAAATCATTCTTCTTGTTTTTTTTTTTTTTTTTTCCCCCAATAAATATACATACAAAATAATGCATCCATTATTTAATTTATTTTTAACTTTCTCCTTCGCATAAAGATGATTGGCCTTGCAATGGACAGCTGTGACCAGAAATCTCATGGTCCTAGCAGTCCCCATTGACAGATCTAAAATGGAAATGTCCATACCTCCATACAAATTTCCCCTATAGGCAAAAATTAAATAATAAAAAAACTCTGGAAATTGAAATCACACACAGTCACACACATATAGGCATAGGGTATGGTCAGAAGTGAATTTCCAGTGGTTTGAATCCAGAAAATTACACACACATCACAAAATGTCTTGTTCGTTAGGTATATTGAGTAGCAAATGTCATGGCAATGTTTGATCACTGTCTCTGTCTCTTCTCTGTTCATAAACTTTACTTTAGGGATTTAATTTTTGTATTTATTAGATGTGATACTGCAATGTATAGTTTTTATAGTAGTAGTATATATATTCATTCTTGTCGTGTTCCAGAATTTAGGAGTTGTATCATTCAGAGTCACAGGGACCTCAAAAAAATGAACTGGCAATTTGATCACCATACACACACACACATATATATACATATATATATATACACACACACACACAAAAGTCTCTTTCATCTTTTCTTAAATTGAGGGGGTCCACTTTCATTCATCCCACTTTGGTAACAGCAAGATTTCTCCATATTCATACACAGCTTGTGTGCCTGTGGGGCCTCTGTGTCTTTATTTTTTGACATGAATCTTGGCACAGACAGACAGACCAAATTCTTATGACCGTACACCTGGCAAATGTTAATCCAGCCATTTCCTGGTCCAACACCATTAATACTTGTTTGCCTCACCTCAGAAAGTGTGTAATATAAATATATATATATATATTAGAAAATATTTTTGGCCAATTACTTAAAATTAATTGCCTGATATACGAGTTTTGATTAGTATGCAAAATATGAGGAAGTGGAATTCCACACTTTCTTATATAAATGGTGATAATCACGTTACAGAGTTGCAGTGAATTGTTTAAATAAATATTTTTTATTGTTTATTTATGGAAAATACAAGTAAGTAGCAGGCTCCGCTATGACCAATTAAAAACAATATATGTGCCAATTCACTGCAACAACTTGATTTAAAAATCATTTTCCTTCTTATATTTGATAAAAATGACTAATCAAAACTTATAGGTGAGACAATTTACATTAAAAGTTTGGCCCAAGTATATTACTACTCATATATATTTAGAGTTTGGATCCTTTGTTGTAACCAATCTCCAATGTAGCATGCTGTAAAAATTTTCAATACATTTAAACTCAGTTTCAACACATTTGTTTAAGATTTGTGCCAACCAATCCCAACTATCATGGGCTGTAAAAAATTTCAACATAATTTAATCTAGTTTTAACACATTTAATTTTAAAAAATTTTGTTGAAATAAGTTTTACATGTGATGAATTCTCTTTTTTAGTATTAACGGACTTAAATCGTGTTTTAAGAATTTAGGGAAAAAAATTTGTGCTTTAACAGCGTTATAACAAGCTACAATAGGGACTACTACCACAATTCATATAGACTCCTAGCTATGTCTATTAGTTAAAAAATTGAAGGTATTTTAAGGGGTTGGCTCAATTGGGTAAAAGTCACTTGATCCGGCCTGGTGCCTCATGAATCATCATCAGGTTTAAAGTTTGACTTACGTTGGATGCAAACAATTCTTTGGGGATAGAGTTTTTGAAGATAAATTTCACTTACCTTACTTAAGGTTTGTCAATATTTCATATAGCCTCCTCTTAATTACATAATCTCACTTACTCCCCCATCAGTGATAAATTTTAATATCAGCAGATTCCATTAATGACAGGAGACATTTGTTACATAAATCACAACTTGATTGGAAGTAAGTCAGATTATGAAATATTTACCTGTGAATGTGAAATTTACCCAAATTTGAAAGCAGGTCAAAAAAAATTTGGTTGCATTTCTCATGCATTTATCATCGGGTTACATCTAGTGTAATGGGTGGGACTAATACGGATTGTGAAAGGAATATAACTTAGCAGGCCAACCTGTACCCAACTTTGAAAGCCTCCATGACCAAATCAGTTTTGGGATGATTGAGAAAAAAGTATGATCGATTTTCAAGAATGGTAATCTTTTGTGTGTCGCGAATCTCTTATAATATTCAACAACGTGAAATTTTCCCTCCCAATTTATTTTATTATTTTAACAAATTAATTAATTATCAAAACAATAGTAGCCCAAGTCAACCAATCAATCCTAACCTACCCTAACTTTTCCATTAACCCATGTAATTATATAGACATAAATTTTCTTCAACCGCTAAGGTCATATTATATATAATATTTTTTTCTCTTTTTTAATACAACAAAATTATTTTTTTTAATCTTCTTCAAATCTACTAAACTAATCTTACCAATTTCTTCTATACAAGACTTACGTTGCAAGTTATAACAAAATTGTGTAACATATGTGATGAGAATGGAATAAATTCTCACCAATAAGAACATACATAGATAATTTCTTGTACGCGTACTAGTGAACAAAATTCATATTCACACCAAATATGGTGAACGTTTGATATGTCGCTATACTTGATTGCTTGGTGTGTAAAAAACATTCTTACTCATCAGACTGCAGTATATCATATATATATATATATATATATATATAAATATATATGATTGTTGTAGTAGTTGGTAAATGATGAGAAAGAAGAAAGAACTCGTTTTCCTAAGTTACCCACCCTCATATGTTTGTCAAAGATTCGCATGGATAGGCAGGATGAGTGTGACGGGACCAAATTGGCTTCAGCTTTAGGTTTGTTTTTGACTGTGAGAAAAAAGAAGCTTTTCTTTCTTTTTTTGTTGAGAATATATGGATCACTGAGTGGGCACAGACAAGGATACATGTCATTTTGTCCATCATAACATCGATTAATAGTACTAATCCCCATCTAATCCAATCATTATAGTATGCTCTTTCCTCACATTTCTTTGTTTGACGTGAATTGCATTTCCATTTACTTTTTCCTGTTTGGTCAGCTTGAAAATTTCACTTTTCACTGTTTTCCTGGCGGAAAGTTCCATATCCCAACCAAAAAGAAAGGTCTATTTAATTTGAGATTGGTATTGTATATGTAGTCTGTATAATTCATGCCTAGCTCCAATATACGTACTTACAGGAAAATATGCAAGTTTGGCCGAACACGGAACGATTGAAGCAAACACAATGGTTGTGGGGCCCACCATGTTTGTATGGCAGGCCCCACAAGAATTGTGTAACATTCGGGAGTTGAGTCTTGCATGCAGCATGCATTGTGGATGGCTCTGATGACTCGGTGTACTGAATATATTTCCATGTGTATCAGAGTAAGCGCGAACACGTGTATATATATGTAGGTTGTAGCGCTATCAAGTGTATAGGTCATAAATCTATTGACTAGTGTATGGACTAAACAAGATGATACTAAATTTAATGGGTGAAAGAGAAGTTTATACTAAAATTAGGGTGGGGGAGGGGACAAGATATTTTGTATACTCACCTTCTTTAAAAAATTATCATAAAAGTTTAAAAAATTATATAAAAGTTCAAAATTAATCACTCTTAATGCAAAAATACTAGCTATATTGAACCCTATCTTTTCAAAGGAGGTTATGATTGAGTTTCAGTAAAGACATAAGTATGTGAGTATCAACTAAAAATAAATAAATAAATAAATAAAAACTCAAATTAAAAATAAATTTACAAGGTTATGCAAGTTATGCTATCTCATTAAAGAATTGTTGATATTTTTACAATGTGAAAGGAATAGGCATCCAAGTGCCCAATTTTACCCCTAATGTAAAAAATTAAGACAACCCTAATGACAATCAGAGTGCGCTTATCTTGACCAATCTCGAAATTATTACTACAAGATCATATATTCTTTATTAAAGTGTGGAAATCAACTTTAAAGCTAAACCAAAAAAGTTAGGGCACTTGGGTAGATTAAGATAAACACAACCTTGATGACGAGATCTCAAGGATATGTGTGATCAGAGTCCCCTCTTTTGCTTTTGTGTCCAAATCTCATTTTCAAATCATTACATTGTTGATTTGCAAAATTCTTATTAATTTAATTTGAAAAGGGGTTGTGGAAGTTGGTACTTGGTAGAGGTCCTCCAGGATCTATAGGGACAGGAACTACCGACGAATTATTATATAATTTTGGACTGTTGATTCTGATCAATCGCTAACTATTTGTAAATAAATATATATATATAATTAACATATTTATTTACGCATCAATTAAAAACTAATTTGAGATCATATAGTAATTTCTCTCAACTTGAGAGTACAGAGAGATAAATTTCCAAGTCAAAAGCTAGGTGGTGTCCATATACATATAACTAAGAATTTATGGTCTCACTTAAAAAAAAAAAAAAAGGAGATAATCATATGTCCCATCCACTTAGTGACCACACCAAGGAGGATAGGCTAAGTGTTCATCACCTTTTATATAAAGGAAAAGAATGCACTGATGGGATTTGGAATGTTATCTTGGTCCATGCTATGACATTTATTTGTATGATTGTTCTTTTTTTTCTTTTTTTCTTTTCAATTAGGTTAGGCTTTTGGGTAAGTTAATATAGTCTCATTATTGACAATGGTCTGTGGCTGAAATTGCACAATGAGTAGTGATTAGGTTACCCAAGAAATCACAACTGATCAATCTTATTGGACCACAACCTTTAGGGTTTGGTCCACCTAAAATGGCAAGGTGAAAAGGAAGGTTTCAACAAGGTTACTTTGCCGGTACGAGACTCTTGTTATTGCAAAATCTGGAGAGAGTTAAATGTACGCAATTTTATCTCTGTACATGAAGAGATTGTTTCTCATTTCAAATTTGTTACTTCCGGATCAGAACGTATAAAACGAACACGTTTTATAATTTTTCGTTTTAGGTCCATATCAAATTGTGTTTTGGGACAAAGATGAGACCTACCATCTCCTTATGATGGCACACTTTGTTACCAAGTCAAAAATGACAAAGCCAAAAGTAAAACAACAAGAGGCAAACTTATAAAACATGTATATATGTGTAAACTTAAAAGAATATATGGTGGAGCAGATGGATCAGAGTTGGGCTCCATTTGACAGTAAACTCAAGTTGGTTTGTTCCTAAAAGAGTTGAGACACTGTCAATCCCATTGAAAGATTATGTTTACATAAGATGGGATCAAACTTTGGGATCCATTTAGTTTGGTTGTGGAATTGGAACCCAAGCAAGAACCCAACTGCCAGTTGGTATGGGGGCATTGACAAAACCATCCCACCAAAGGGTTGTTGAGATGCGCACGTGCAGTTCACATATAGGAATGACAAAATGACACATCATGTCCGGTATTTTTTGGTCCGTTGTTATTTCAAAGTATTTGAGTGTAGATTTTTTTGTAGTGAATTACAAAACAACCTAGGCAAATTCGATGCTAAATTGAATGAAGTTGTTGTCTTTCTAAGTTATTGAACGTAAAGCATATAGAGTGTTCTGAAAATAAAAATAAAAACATACGATCGGGGTCAATTAGTGACCTCTCTACATTTTTCTTTGATTATTAAGAGCATCTGCAACCTTCTCGCGAAACCCAATTTCCGTGAGCGAAATGGCCCAATTAATTCACATCGGGCTCGCGCTAATTGGGCGAACCCACAAGGACTTGTAGGCTGGCTCACGGAATAGCACGACCCTGAGCTCAATTGGGGAATTTTTTTTTCTTTTATTTTTGGCCAAAACGTCTACGTTTTGGGCTCAGCGGCTCCTTTTTTTTTTAATCTCGCAGCAACAGAATAGCTTTTTTGGCCAAAAAAAAAAAAAAATTAATAAAATTCACTAAAGAAAAAACGTATTGTTTTAGGCACTGTTTGTCCAAACAAAATTTGATTTGTGCCAAAAATAAATTTAAAACTCTATTTTTTTTCCCCTTAAACTTGATTTTTTAACTTATTTAAAAAAAAATTAAAAAAATCATTTATCTTCTATAAATACCCCAACTCCTACTTCCATTTACCTTACATCTAACCCATCTCTATTCTCTACTATTCAGGTTACTTCATCTTCTATTTTCTCAATTTTAGCTATTATTTTTAACTTTTTGTTTAAATTTATTTATTTATTTTTATTAATCCATAATGGATAATGTATTATTGAAAATTATAATATCAATCTTAGTTTTTTTAATAATTCGCAAAGATATTGTTTGATTGAAAAATATTGGTTGTTGAGAAATAATTTCATCATTTTAAATCTTAAAAAATTATTACATAATAAAAATTCTATTACATGAAATGTATTCGTTAAAAATATAACCGTTAGAAATATAACTGTTAGAATTATAGACGTTAGGAAAAGGTTAAAAAAACAAAAAATTAATATATATATATATTTTTTTAGAGCGAAAATTCAGAGAGCATGATGGAGTGCTTGTTTCTGGAAAGCAAAAGTTAATGACGTGTATCTTGGAATTACTAACGTGACTTTTGAAAAAGCTAAAGTGACATTTTTGGAGAACCAAAATCCGGAGAGTTTGATACGGATGCTCTAAACGTGGGCTTTAATTATGATATCTTCCCAAAAAGAATTCATATATTATCCTTGTGCTTTGCAACTATAGAGAGAGAAAAATGATATTTGAATTGATAATCTATGCCAAAAACAATAGCGGAAGGGTTATTCGTTTTTTGTATTTGTTTGTTATGTGGGGGGACTCAAGGTTCTCAATTAAAACATATCTAAAGACATAAAAACTTTTCGGCTAATGTTTTAAGCCTGAACTATCAACCAAAGTAACAATGTTCATAGAGAAATACAACATGTATATAGCTTCATCATGTACAAGCAAGTTCAACGGCAATAAGTAAAATTTGAACCTTTGCTCAAGAGTTGGCTGAGATTGACACAATTTGAATTTGAGAGATGTCAATTTAGATAAGTAATTTCACGTATTTAGATTTTAAATTTAATTCTTTTATGTTTGGTAATACTGAATCAACATTTTGAATTTAAAATTGAAAGAAATTTAGTTAGAATTTTAAACTAAATTTTTTTCAATTTAAAATCCAACGTTCGTGCTCCCAAATACAAAAATTATTAATCCATGTATAGGTCAATGACCTCTAAGTTTAAGATGTACTATCCAGATTGAAATTTTGGGTGTCTCAAATATTTTAATTAGGTTTTGGGCCGCTTCAAAATATCTAGCTATAAGGTGTACTTCTGCCTTAGGACCAAAGGATGAATGCCATACCACATTACGCCAATATAAAAAGCCCAAAGGATTGGGCCAACTTTGGCTTTGTGATCGGGGGCAATAGGATATCAAACCCAACAAAAGGTCCTACCCACTCCTATGGGTTGTGCTTTTATAAATTAAGGTATTTTATTTATTTATTTATTTTTGGGTACGCAAACAAATACCTAATTTAGGAGAAGATATTCCGTTAGGCATGCCACCTCATTAATATGCTCCGCAAATGAAAATAAATCATTCTATAAAATTGGTCTCATCTATTTTTGAAAATTATTCTCAACTAACTACTATATTAATTTTTATTGATCGAGCATATCAATTCAATGACCTGATATACCCGGCCCATTCAATATCTATTCCTATTATACTTTACGCGAGGATTGTAGTCTTGACCTTGTACCATCCGGGTGGTTTTTATGAACAAAGTTGTTTTGGCTATCCGATATATAAATGATGACGTAATTTTGTTCTTCATTGCTTTGCATGAAATGAAGTAATTTCGAAGGACAATGCTATTAAGAGTAAACGGTCTAATCAATAATTCTAATTGAGGAATTTCTGTTACTTCGATGCTATTCAGACCAAAAGCATTGTCCTCTAATATTGGGTCTATATTATGTGATCGATATGTCTCTATTTTCTGTCACATTTTGTAGGCTTATAAAATCACTTAAGATACTATTTATCTTTTCTTGGATATCGGTCATTTAAATAGACAAACAAATACTTAATTAAAATGGTAATTGGATGATAGAGTTGTCTAAAAATCTATGAAGCATGGACACTCCTTCCAGGGTCTCGTACCAGTGTCGGACACTTTTCGGACACCGACACCCGTATCCGAGGCTCGGACACATGTCCGACACTTCTGTGAAGTGTTCAGAAATTATTTTTTATTAGACACAGCTCGGACACGCTTGGGACATGGCGGGGTATATTTTGTAATTTTTTTTAAAGATAAATGGGGTACCTAATGTAATTTACTAATTTTAAAAGCTTAAAAGTAAAATTTTGAAAAAATAAAAAAACAACTACAGACAATAAAGTATTACACAAAAAATTTATTTTCTCCTCTTCTTCAATTATCTCTTTACATGAACAAGACTTTTTTTTTTTTAAGTTACATGAATAAGACTTGGTGGAAGACTGAAAGTATATATATTTATTCATATACATATTTAGCTTATTATAGTTATGTCTCTTCTGCACATCTTCGTTTAGAATTTGGATCAACTTTATTTTTCATTTATTTTCTGTTTTGTCTTGTCTATATTTTTCTTATAACAGAAATGAAATTATTAAAATTGGTCATGTTATTTGTTCTTGTTTTATTTGCAATTTTGTATTTATATATACCTGTTCTAGTAATTATATTTTGAATATATAATTATATATATATATATATATATAAAATTTTATAGGCGTATCCCCGCCGTGTCCATGTCTTATTTTTTTGAAATTTGTCGTATCACCGTATCCGTGTCGTATCGTACTCGTATTCTGTGTCCGTGTCCGTGCTTCATAGCTAAAAATTATTGAATGTCACCGAATCTTGGTTGCTAAACACTTTCACTCAATTAAAATATGGACAAGATTTATCAACTCAGTTATCTTTAATCGTTAATTCGGTTCAATCACAAATGCACAAATAAACTGTAATTACAAAATCAGAATAGTTATAAATAAAGACAATATATTTGTTTGGAATAATATTCAATCATCTTCTCTGATTTTTATATTTATCATCGTCCTAATTTTAAAATTGTAAACTATGCATTTACTTTTTATTTGATCATATCAGTAATCAATAGAAATAATCTACTTATCGGTAAATAAACAAATCTTAACCTTAAAATATTCCATTTTCTTAGCCGGGAAGAATTCAATTACTCCCGGAATATTGTATATTATTTCAGAGATGACCGGTAAACGGGTAGGTCTTGGACCATGGTTCGAGTCTAGCTTGAAATGTGTGGTCTGATATTTGAAGTTTGAGTTGGTCAAAATATGTGTTTGTTTCAGTTGTTTCTACAATATGTATGAGTAATAAAAAAAATATGAATGACACTTGTACCCCCATATGAGGACCGTGAATGAGGGGGTCTTCGTGTCATGATTAGATTAGACCGGTCAATTTGATTTTTATACACCCCAACTAAAAATAAGAGTTGACCCTTCCACTTGGAATCATTCCAATATGGTTCCATTTGCTTCATTTTATTAGACTATTATTTTAGTTGGTTTTGATAAAAATAAAATAAAAATAAAAAAATTAAGTGAAAATTGTATATTACTATTAGTATTTTAAAAAAAAATTAAGAGGTCTTTAACAAGTGACAAGTAGTTTAATCTTAAACTTTTTTACTCCATTTAAGTAAAATTTAAGTGATAAATTTCAAAGAAAAAAGATCGTTTCTGAAAATTCTAAACCGGTTCAAAACTCAAAGTAAAAAAAATTAATACATTTTGATAGCGAATAAAATATAAATGCAAATTATATTTATCGGGTTCTTGATAATTTTATTGCATTTATTTATTTTCTTACTTAGGGGATGTAGAATATTTTTATTTTTTATTTTTTGGTATTTTATTGTCGTAAAATATTTACGAAGAAAAAAATATTAAAACATAACAAAAATAACTTACTCATTAATAACAAAGGTGTGTCTGAATTTGCACCATATGCAAATTTGTTTATCATTTTCTTATGAAAAAAATATACTCTTTTAAAAGAATAAGCTCACAAACGGGAAATTTTAAAGTAAAGTATTTTTTAAACCCTTTGGAGAAGCATTTAATACAAATTGTATATGAAATATTTTATTTGCACTTCAGAAAATGTAGTACTGACACAATTATATTTAAAAGTTGTCTTACAATTTTAATCTATTAAAAAATACTCTTACACTCAACTTGTTCAGTTGCTCCATATCAATTTGTAATTGTTTTTTTTTTTTAAAATAAAAAAGTATAAAATATTACTTCCCATTATATGTACTAGTGGATGGACCATAAACTGACATGTACCCGGGAAAAAATAAAAAATAAAATACTGGCCATTGATTGGGTGTTTGTTTGACTAGAAATAATATTTAAGTAAAAAGTTTTGACAATTACCCTATCAAATTCTATAAATTTAGGGTTGATTAAGAATGGTAACAAATGTTGGATACTATAATTGAGATTGACAATGACCAACCCATGTGCTGCCATGCTGCCCCAAGGACAAAGGGTCGTTTCCTAATTTATGAGTCAACTATAGTTTACATTTTATATATATATATATATAAATCCAGTCCAAACTGGCCCGGCCAAGCTTATAGTAATAGCTTAGGACTTCACCAGAAAAGGACTGAAACTGAGGTCTCAATGGTACATATGGGGTCACCACGTGTCCTTCACGGTTAGATTCCCAAGCTTTATCATTTTTTTTACCCTTTTAAGTTATTTATATAATAGTGCAGGAAATGCAAAGGTTATATATATATATATATATATATTATTTTTTGTATTAAAAAATATATATATTTTAATAAAAAGTAAGGACTTGGTTTTGGTAACAACTTTATGTTATCAAAAACTGAAACATGCAATTGATTGAAAATCCGTTTAATTAGTTTTTTTCTTCTTCTAAATATTATATAAAAATAAAGTTAAAAAAGAATATTTGTTTTGCAATTTTCATGAAAACGTTTTCCCCTTTTCCGTGTTCATGAAATCTATTTTGAGATAACTGATTAAATTAGTTGCAACATTCTTATTATTGCTTAATATTCCTGAAACTCTTCACAAAAAGGTGATGTTTTCAAATTATAATAAAATGGTATTGTCATCAATTGTCTTGTTATAGGCAAAAACAGTTTATTTTACTTCCACGCTATTAATATCTACACTTAAATATTATTTTCTTTCTAATCAAATGGAATTTAAATAATACACACCCGTATAATAATATAAATATATAGGACTTACATTGTCCACTCTACACAAATATAAGTAGTAATTGTTTCATAAAGTAGAAAGTTAATGGCGGAGCCTATGTGTGCTCGGGAGACTTGTCTCCGGTCCCGCTCACCATACATATGATAATTTTTTTTTTTTTTTTTTTTTTTTTTTTTTTTTTTTTTTTTTTTTACGTGTATAAAGATGAAATTTTTATATAATGTCCCCTCTAAGTTATTAGTTTCTAAAACTATCTCTTAATATTTTTTTTTTTCGTTTACTCTTTAAATTCCTTTAAAAAAATTAAATTTTTCTTATTAAATTAAATTTTAATTTTTTTCCTTTTTAAATTGTCATTTTTCTTACCCTTTTTCCCTTTTACTTATTTTTTCCCCTTCTACTCCTTAAAAATAATAAAAAAAAAATTCTTAACACTACCCTCCGTCTAAACTAAGATCGTGACTCCGTTACCTAAAATTAATACATAATAATTGTCATAGTCTTATAAATACGTGAAATTTTTTTATACGAGTGTTGTCGGATAATATTGTACATCTTAAACACATTGGCAAATCCAACACGTAGCTGGAAAACTCTAATTCCATACGGTACACGATTGTTGCACATTTGTTTTGTTCTTCAACACACTGAAATTTCAGCCATTTCTGTCTATTGGTGCTTGGTTTTTAGGTTAATTTTGGCAACAAAAATACAGAGAGAGACAAGAGAGGTTTAAATTTGCGAAGAAATCAAGAAAGGGCACGACACGGACAGTTGTGTTGAGCCACTCAACGGACGCGTGGGTGGACCTAGGCAGACCCGTATCGAAAATGAAATGACGAAAATACCCATACCACCATTCGAAAAAAAGTACAAAATAAAAGGTTAATATGGTAAAATCACAAATATTCGATAGTTTAAAATCCGAGTTTAAGTGGGGTAGAAGACAAGAGAAACGGCTTCCCTTCGGTCTTTACAACTGCCACCCATTAACCAGAGAGGCTCCAACACATACACACTCTCTCTCTCCTTTCTTTCTCTCTCTAACATTCTCTCCTTCTCTCTCTAACATTGTCTTTTGGGGTGTTTTTTTTCCCGTTATTTAACTTAATTTTTTTTCTATTTCTGATATTATTCGAGGGTTTAATTCGTTGAACATCATAGAGCTCTGTATTGCTCTCTCTCTCTCTCTCCGGGTGCTTATCAATGGGGTTTGTAGAGAGAGAAATAAAGTTGTAGTCTTTTTGGGTAGAGAGAGAAACCCAACTCGCCCAACGGCTAGATTTTGAGTGTAAGATCTCTTCTAGTTTCGAATTTTACAGTGTGATTGTCTATTTGACTGCTGAATTTGAGAGAGAGGTCTAGAGAGAGAGACACTGTTTGTTGTTGTTTTTGTTGTGAGAGAAGAGAGAGAGAGATGTGGAGTGTATCGAGAATTTGTGAGAAAGTGTATAAGATGGCCGAAGGAGGATCTCATTACTGTTCTAAGAAGACTGATGATTTCTGTGGTGATGACTACGATGAGGTAATTTTGTTAATTTTTTTTTTTAGTTTTTTGCCATATATGTGATATTTATATAAATAATTGATCTAACGGTTCGATTTCCATTTTGGTTATTTATATTTATATATTTATTTATTTGGCTTGACTTTCTGGGAAGGGTAGTTTATTCTTTTTGATAGATTTATGCTCTGTTTTGGTATCTTTGAGGTTTTTAATTCTCTGGGGTTTGATGAAACTTTTCCACACAACCTTTAGGATTCTAGATTCAATTTCTTATTCTTACTCAATTTTCCTTCTAACCAAACAGAGACGTAATTGAACTCTTTGTCCCTAATGTTGCATTTGTGACCTTCAAATTGCAACTGGAGTACATTTAGTTCAAAATAGAATTGGAGGAAATCTAGTTCAACCAAACAGAGAATTAATTTTACTATATGTCCCTGATGTCACCAAATCGATTCCTTGGAATTGGAATGGGTGGAAATTTAGTTCAAATGGAGTCATGAATTAAATTTCCTTTAATTCCAATTGTAAGGTGCCATTTTTGTGCTCCCAATCGTAGCATAGCATCTGAACCCTAGAACTGGCCCCTGAATGGTTGTTATAGTCTTATACATGGTTATGTAAGTGTCTTTATTCATATTTTAGGTCCAATTCATCAATGCATCATGTTTTCGTCTGAAGAGCCAAATTCAGTACTAACATTTCATTTCTTTTTTTTTAGTTGATGTTGAGGGGAGATGCATGTAAATCTTGTAATCTGGAGTTTTCGATTTTTATAAAATTTATGCATTTCTGTATTGTGAATTTGTTGGTTATAAATGGCCTCTATAGCATTGTTCCCCGTTCTAATGCTTGTATTGAAAAAATAAATAAATTTTTAAACTTTGCATTTTGTAATGGCTTGGCTTGGCTTGGCTTGTGCTTTGAGAGTTTATATGCAAACATATATATGGAGTAATGATCTCTTACAAAAAAGGTAGTTACCAAAAAACATAGATGTAGTTACCAAAAAAAACATAGCAATCTTATCCAAGTGTGATTATTCATGATGTGAATAAATTTCTTGCTTAAGGTGTACAAGACATCATTCCTGCATATATATATACATACATGCATGCATATAATTTTTTTTCCTACAGTATATTTATGTATACATATATGTATGCATTTCTTCGTTGAATCTAAGAAAATATGTCTTCTTTCCAACTTCCAGGATATTTATGTATACATATATGTATGCATTTCTTCATTGAATCTAAGAATAGATGTCTTCTTTCTAACTTTCAGGAGTCGAACAGAGCTTTGAGCATGTCTAGATTGAGATGTTTCTTGCGAGGACTGGATTTGAAAACCCTTATCTTTTTATTTGTTATGGTCCCAACATGTGTCTTTGCTATATATTTGCACGGGCAGAAGATCTCTTACTTTTTACGGCCGTTATGGGAGTCACCACCCAAACCATTTCATGAGATCCCACACTATTATCACGAGAACGTGTCAATGGAGAATCTTTGCAGTCTTCATGGTTGGAGGACTCGTGAGTACCCGAGGCGTGTTTATGATGCAGTGTTGTTTAGTAACGAGCTGGACCTTCTTACCATACGATGGAAAGAATTGTATCCTTATGTAACAGAGTTTGTTCTCCTTGAGTCAAATTCAACATTCACGGGATCGCTAAAGCCTCTGGTTTTTGCCAACAATAGGGGTAAGTTCAAATTTGTTGAGCCACGACTGACTTATGGAAAAATTGGGGGAAGATTTAAGAAGGGAGAAAACCCCTTTGTCGAGGAGGCATATCAACGAGTAGTATTGGATTATCTTCTCAAACAAGCAGGTATCACAGATGATGACTTGTTGATAATGTCAGACGTTGATGAGATACCAAGCCGACACACTATCAATCTCTTAAGGTGGTGTGATGACATACCTCCGGTTCTTCATCTTCGGCTGAAGAATTATCTGTACTCTTTTGAGTTTCTCTTGGATAATAATAGCTGGAGAGCTTCGGTTCATAGATATCAATCTGGCAAGACTCAATATGCACATTATCGACAGTCTGATGTCATCTTGGCAGATGCAGGATGGCATTGTAGCTTTTGCTTTCGGCGCATCAGTGAGTTCATATTCAAGATGAAAGCTTACAGCCATTTTGACAGAGTGAGGTTCTCTCGCTATTTGAACCCTAAAAGAGTTCAGAGAGTAATTTGCAAAGGGGCTGACCTATTTGATATGCTTCCCGAGGAGTATACGTTTAAGGAAATCATTGGGAAAATGGGACCCATTCCTCATTCTTACTCAGCTGTTCATCTTCCATCGCATCTTCTGGAGAAAGCTGATAAGTATAAATTTCTCTTGCCTGGGAATTGCTTAAGAGAAAGTGGTTGAACTTTTTGGATGAATTTTATATTTGTTTTTGTAAAGGTTCGGGGTGCAGCTTGTGTGACTACTCGTGAATGGTTTACTGAACAATTGATGACTGCAGTGTGTCGCTGCTACAACTGTGCTACATGTTCGATAATATATATCATTCTTTCAGAAACTTTCGGCGAATTGGATGAATTATTGTATTTCTAGGGTGAAATTGTGTATATAACTTCTTTCTTATAGTAGGTTCTTGTTCAAAGTGGAGCATATCTATTTGCTGAGCAGGAAGGTTTCTGTGATGGGAACAGCTAAGTTGCCATGGTAAGTTATGCATTGGTCTGGTCTGTTCCTTAAGTATTCTCCCTTAAAGATGTGTGGCAGTTCCTGGACTTTCCTTGTACTAGGAAATTTTGATATGAGACTAATTTATGCATATATTTTTGCAAATTGTGGTGCTAATTATCTTCAGATCTCTTAAACATGGTACTGCTATGCGTTAGGCATTTCTCTTTTCTGCTAACGAAGTCCTCTTGGACAGATCATTTATATATATACTCGTGTTCATTATAGTAAGAGTAACGTGGCTTATTAGAGCACAAAGTATTGAATATTCTATGTACCTTTTGACTTGTGATTGTGACGCTTCCAGGGAGCCCGTTGTGTTCTGTTCGTTACGAAATATGAAAAAATGGAAGGAGTGGGGAGAGGTAGGATGGATGAAAGGGGTCTATGTAAGGAGGGAAGGTATTTTGTTTGGTCAAGGAAAAATGGATATTGTACTCTCTTCACTTGCTAAGAACTTTGTGGAATAAAAGAGGCTGGAGGTTTTTTGGTGGATTTGGAGGGTGATCTTTCTTTCTCCCTTTGCCTTTCCCTCTAATAATATAGAAGATGAGTAAAAATCTCTGCCCTTCTTTTCTCCTCCCCTTTCCCCTTCATACGCTTTAGCATGTACTCAACTCTCAAGTTATTTGAATGAATTGGTTACATATTGTCTGTCTTGAATTGTTTGGATGTTTTGGGATCTAATACATTGCCTTCCTAGAATTGTTTTGGAATATATGGGAAGCCTGGTATACAATTCCTTGGGAGTATTTGGAACTGCTTCAGATAGAACCCCAAATAGAATACTGGTAGACTTGAATAACTGATCATCGATCTTACCATGTCAAGTAAGGTTCTATTCCTTCTTTCAGCGACATCGTTTTGTTGTGGTGTGTCAGGTGCAGATGTTTTGGATATAATCTCATTTTCTCGTAAATGATTCTCAAATCCACCAGAGAGGTATTCCCCTCCTCGATCTGATCGAAGAGTTTTTAAGCTTTTACCCGTCTGCCTTTCACTTTCTGCCTATAATATATTGGCTACCTAGAATTGTTTAGACGATTTGGGATCTAGTATGCTGTCTGCCCAGAATTGTTTGGATGAAAAGGGACATAAATTTTCTTTTATTACCCTCTAATTTCCTTGTGATAGAGAAAGCGGTTAGAGACTAACCATTAATGTCTTAATCATTCATGATAAATTAGGTTATTCTTTTTGGTAGTGATGCAGGGAATGGGATGCTTATTTTTCCAGTGCTTATGTTTTAGATCTGGACCAGGGGTGGTGGTTGTTTTGGCCCCAGCATCTGGTGCCATTAAATGTTGAATATAAATGTCTGCCAGTACATGACAAGACATTGGGTGTGGCACCCGAGATATTCCACATCGGTTGATATACTACGTCGGTAATACCCACCCAATGAAAATGTACTGTATCAGTATCTTGTTCATCAGCACAAGACATATTTTTATGGATTAACAAGGGCGAATCTCCGTTAACATTATTTAGCTTGCGTCTACTTGAAAATCAGATAGTGCAGACAAGAAATTGATATGTTATTCCGATAATAATACAATGCAGTGGAAGAGAGTGCAAATGAGTTCTCTAGTTTTTTTAGGTTGATGAAATGTTTGGAAGTACTGAATCAGCTGTTTGGATTAATTTATTATTATTATTATTATTATTTTTTCATGGCAAGAATATTAGGGGTTAGTATTCGAAGAGAGAGGGAGGGTGTCAGACTTGAACACGAACTCCCGGACATGAGTAGCAATCAACTACTCGCACAATATGACACTTGCAATGACTTAAATTTAGAATATTAGAAAAAATTTAGTTAAAATCGATTTTGGTGCTTCAAAACATAAGCATGAAATTATTATTATTATTATTATTTTTGTGGTTATCAAAAGTTGGCTTATGAGATTCCTTATAAGTTCGAGAATAAAGTTGTGGAACATTACCATGTCTTTTCAAATACCAACTCAACAGATTACGATCAATAGTGCGCAATTGAGGACAAAACCATAAAGGGTATAAGATGCATTTCTCATCTACATAGAATTTCTTGAGCCTATAAAATAGCAATTAGGTCACAAAGTAACCACCCACACCAAACCAAAGAAACCTAAAAGAAGTTCATAGAAAATGGTCATCCAAACTGAATTGTACCCTGGTGGTGGCTACAAACAGCAAACCTATGGTGCATACCAGGAGGGTTGTTACCCTGGAGATGACTCCAGCAGCAACCACTGGGGCATGCAAATGAAGCCTAATCCATCCGTCGCCACGCCTCAGTACTCGAACCCTTACATGATGCAGCAGCCTGATGGAGGCCGTGCTCAGCAACACGAGGGCTGGTATGGCAACAACAAGCAGCACCACCACCAAAACGGGTGGCAGAAGCCGAGTGACTACCAGCACGGCTATGGGCAGAACAACACGAGTGACTACCAGCACGGCTATGGCTCTGGTGGGCAAATGCCGCCGCCTTATAACTGCAACAGCAGCACTTCCCAATTCCCGTCGCCTGGTGGGAAGTACATGAACCCGATGCCAACCACTGAGTACAAGAATTACCATGAGGCACATGCCCCCACTGCACCAAATAAGGTGGAGGTGGTGGACTATGAGTATGGCAATTCCGGGACTAATGGTGGTTACCCGCGTTGTCCAAATTATTATGATCAGAATTACGGTGGGCAGCGTTATGGCGGCCCCCAGAGAAAGGAGTGGATCGTTAAGAGTATCGATGACTGAAAATAAATATATATAGAGTATGCATGTGGTGATTGGGCAGTAGCTCAAGCACATCTATAAATAATGTTCACCATATGTATGTTTGCTTATTGCTTACTTTGTAAACTCTGTATTTGCATTATAAGCTTATAAATAAAATAAATAATAGCAATAAGTAATTATTGACAACACACTTATTTTGAATTTTCTAGCTGGAGAATGTTTCATTTTGCTAAATATTTGAGAATTTGGGGGGGAATAATGTTCACCATATGTATGTTTGCTTATTGTTTACTTTGTAAACTATGTATTTGCATTGAAGATACAATTTTCCGTTTCATCTCTCTCACTCTTACTTTCTTTCTCTCTCTCTTCTCCTTAGCTCCTCCTTTTTTTATTTTCCACCCGTCATGGTCTATTTATAGGCCATGACTTTTTTTTGCAGTTAACCAATTACATTGGGCTTATAGCCCAAAGTTCTCTTCCTCCTGGGTTGGGTCTTGTAATGGGCTTGACCTTCCTCGGTGGACCCCCCACATTCGGCCCACTTCGGGGTGCTTTGGCATGGATCCTTCTTCAATCATTCGACCCGATCTCGTTTCCGCGATTCATATCCGGCCCATGCCACTTGCCGCATCCTCAACTGCCCCCATAATTACCTCTTATTGATTAGGGGGTAATTATTAGAGGCTGCTAATGATGACCTGACGGCTCGAGGAGATCGTGTGGGAGAATGGACGGTTAGATCTAGGGGTCGGCACTTCGAGATTCAAAAAGACAACCCATCGCTTTCCTGACTCCTCGGCTCTCGGGCTTATCTCGTCTTTATAAGCTCCATCAACTCTCCATCGATCCTCTTTACCGTCTCCATCTCACCTTTTGCTGCTTGAATCCTCTCCGGCTATCTCTTGCGAAAGATCTTCCTTCCAGTGGCTTTGCAATACTTCTCTGCCATTTTCACTCTCTAAGGTTAGTTTCATTTGCATTTTCTTTTGGAAGACTTCTTTCTTCTCCCCGGAATCCTCATCCACTCACACCATGACAGTAGATCTAGACGTTCTTCGCATGAAACTTCAACTTCCTGATGATGTAGAAATTAGAAACTGTCCCCGGGAAGTGAATATTAGAACCGGTGCTGGCCTTCTTCCCGGCGAGGCCTTGTTTTCACTCCTCCATCTCAATCTCCTTAGATTTCCTCTACATCCTTTCTTCTGCTATGTTTTTAACAAGCTAAATCTTTCCCCTTTACAAGTAAACACCAATTTCCTTAGGATTTTATCCGTTATGCTACTCCTGATTCGTGACAAAGGTCTGGATCTGGACCTCGTAGATCTTCTCCTCTGTTATAAGGTCAGCAAGATCAGAACTGACGAACCGTTTTACCACTTTTTCCCCATTGAGAAGAGGTCTATCTGCACGGATAAGATCAAATCTGAAAAGGGCTGGAGGAAAAACATTATTGGGGTTAGGGGAGCCTGGTTCTCTCCAGCTGCGGAGGGTTTCCCTATCCCGAGCGCTTTCGGAGAGTGCTCTGTCTCTTTTTACAAGAAATATAAAAACCATAAGAGTGACTGTCCTTGCGAGATCTGCATTCCTCGTTTTTGTTCTTTCTTGTGCCATTCCTTAGGCATTCCTTGTGATGACTTGAGCTACAGTGTGTGCAGGGATAGGGATAACTACTTGAAGCGGTACGTTCTGACCAACGTTCCCTTTTGCTCGGACCTTCTCACCTCAGATAATCTCCTCGACATCTCAGTCCTCGGCAAGACAATGAGCCAACTCCAGATCCCTTCCTTCAGCAGTAAGAAATCTGCCCCCAGGCCTGCTATCACTCCTGCGTCAATCTCCTCACCGGCTTCAGCATCTTCCTCCGCTACTCTTTCTGACACCACTCCTTCCACCGATCCATCCGCGACGGCTGCTGACTCGGTTGCTAACACGGCGACTGCCAGCCCGAACGTTGCCCCCTCTGCCAACAATCCTCCTGGCTCTACTGCTGCTTCCGCACGGGAAAAGGCCAGAGGAAAAAGGCATCAACCTGACAGTGCTCTGAGCATGGATGACGTTCCCTTGTCTCAGAGGGTTAGGCCCTCTGGGCCGAATGTGATTTCCCTGGCGAGACCTCCTCAAGCTAGGCCCCCACCCCTTCTGGGCAAGCCTCCGTTTCAGGAACGGCGCCATGGAGCCCTCGCTTCATCCGAACAGACGGATCGTCTGTGAAGCCGACCGAGACCATGTTCAAAGATGGTTAGACCGCGATGGCCTACTACAGGAGTATGTGGACTCCCAAGGACATCGAGGTAGCCAAAGGTCTATCTCAGAGGGAGGTGTTCAGCCGATTCCCCTTGTCCGCCATGGAGGTAACTTCTACCCCTTAGTCAATAAATCTTTACATACTCTTGCCATTTATTTTCTTTTAACCATCCGCTCGGCTTAACCAGTTGTCCTGTATATCTCTACAGACCTTGTACGGGATGATGGCTATGCAGAAGCAAGTTGAGTAGATGAATGCCAAGGTTCGCGCACTTTCTGACAGCCTTAGCGCAGCGAACAAGGAGAACGATAACTTGGCTGCTCAGAAGACCGGGTTGATGGTTCAACTTGGTAAAACTGAAAAAGAGAGGGATTCGCTAAGGAGGGAGACTGACTCTCTTCATGATGAGCGGAATGCCCTGCAACTTGAAAAGAGCGTCTGGCAGACCGAACGGGAATCCTTTAGGGCCGAGAAGGAAGAACTGCTTCGCCTTCTGAATGACGAGCAATCCACTCGGATGGCCTTTGAGAAGAGGGCCCTGGACGAGCGCAACACTTTACTTGATACCATCAGCAGGGTAAATGGTGGTATGCTAGCTTTGCATGCTCGATTCTCTAGAGTTGGGGCCCTCAGATATGCTCAGGGGTTCCGAGAGGGTTACGCAGATCACATCCCTGATGAGGGTCAGACTGGCTCTACCCCTGATGATGTTGATAAGAATTTGGATATTGACCCTCCTGGTGTTTATATTGATCCAGACTCCACTGCTGCAGAGGGGATATTTGATGAATGTCAGGAGATTGCGTCTTCTCGGATCACTCCTACTCCTCCTGCCGCTCTGACTTTGGACATTCTTCCTGTGTCCACTTTAACTCCCTCTGCCGTTCCTGCTGAAGATAACCCTCAGCAGAATGATTCTTCCAGCGCTGCTGAGGGTAGGATTCAACAGAACGATTCTGTCATTCACCTTGACTCTCCACCTCGTGAGGATGGCGACACCACCAACAATGAGGAGGTAGCCCAACATCATCAAGAGGCGGTCGAGGCAAACGCCTCTTAGTTAGGACCTCTTCCTTTTTTCTTTTTTTTTTTTTTAAATGTACTGAATTTGGCATATGTGCCATCTTTATACCTCATTTTTTGAAACCTTCTGAAGATTATTAATGAGATGGCCGACTCCTGATCAAAATTTTTTGTGTCAACTCTTTTTTTTTTTTTTTGCAAGTGTTTGGTGTTTGGCTCATTGTGCCGACTGCCACTTATTTTGCTCAGGTGCCTGGCGTTTGGCTAGAATGCCACTTGCCACTTGACCCTCCAATTTTCTTTAGCAAGTGTTTGGCGTTCGGCTCATAGTGTCAGCTGCCACTTACTTTGCTTAGGTGCCTGGCGTTTGGCTAGAATGCCACTTGCCACTTGGCCCTCTAATTTTCTTTAGCAAGTGTTTGGCGTTCGGCTCATAGTGCCAGCTACCACTTACTTTGCTTAGGTGCCTGGCGCTCGGCTGGAATGCCTCTTGCCACTTGGCCTTTTATTTTTCATAGCAAGTGTTTGGCGTTCGGCTCATAGTGCCAGCTGCCACTTACTTTGCTTAAGTGCCTGGCGCTCGGCTGGAATGCCTCTTGCCACGTGGCCTTTTATTTTTCCTAGTAAGTGTTTGGCGTTCGACTCATAGTGCCAGCTGCCACTTACTTTGCTTAGGTGCCTGGCGCTCGGTTGGAATGCCTCTTGCTACTTGGCCTTTTATTTTTCTTAGCAAGTGTTTGGCGTTCGGCTCATAGTGCCAGCCGCCACTTACTTTGCTTAGGATTTTAAAGAGGAGTGCAATCTTTACAAATCTTAGAAACTCATACATTCAATTGTTTTCAATTTAAAATAAACAGAATTCAGTACTGAATCTCAACTTTTTATTGATAATACCTCTTTAGAGAAGTAGCATTCCAAGGCTTGTTAACCAGCCTTCCGGCTATGGTTTCTAAGGTATATGCGCCTTTTCCTATGGCCTCTGCAATTCTGTATGGGCCTTCCCATGGTGGCATCATCTTTTTGACTATCCCCACCTTCTTTTTCAGAACCAGGTCACCTGGCCTAAAGTCTCTGTGCTTTACTTTCTTGTTATGGCTGTTCGCGAGTGTCTGCTGGTAAGAGGCGAGCCTCACCGCTGCTGCGTCTCTTTTTTCTTCCAGCAAATCGAGGTTAAACCTTAGCATATTGTCATTATGCTCACGGTTCCATGCCAAGCTTCGAACAGTCGGAACTAAGTGCTCGACCGGTATAACTGCCTCGGTTCCATACGCCATGGTGAATGGACTTTCTCCGGTCAGTCTTCTTGGGGTCGTTCTGTAGGCCAATAGGACGTTCGGCAGTTCATCTAACCACCTTCATTTCCTTTCTTCTAGTTTCTTCTTGATACAAGTAAAGATTGTTCTGTTTGTAATTTCCGCTTGTCCATTGGCCTGTGGGTGACTTACTGCTGCCAGCTTTTGATTAATTCCATACTCCTCCAACAGCTCTCTTACTTGCTTACTGTCAAGGTTGGTACCATTATCCATGACGATTGACCTCGAAACACCAAACCAGCAAATAATATTACTCCAAATGAATCGTCTCACATGAGTTTGAGTAACGCTCGGGTACGGCTCTGCTTCCACCCACTTAGTAAAGTAGTCTGTAGCCAGTAACACATACTTGTTCTGAGCTCTGGCAGTTAGTAGAGGGCCAACTACATCCATCCCCCATTGTGCGAAAGGCCATGGTGTGGCCATTACATACAAGTCTTCAGGCGGTTGGTGGATCAGTGGTCCGAACCTTTGGCACTTATCGCACCTCCTAGACAATTCTTCTGAATCTCGCGACATGTTTGGCCAGAAATACCCTTGCGCTATTGCTTTGTGTGCTAATGATCTCCCCCCTGAGTGGTTTCGACATACACCTTCATGAATAGCTCGTAATATTTACTGAGCCTCTGTGGGGGTAACGCACTTTAAGTACGGTCCGGAAAAGGATCTTCTGTATAACTGGTTATGCACTACGGCGTATTTTGCAGCATTCGCTTTGATTTTCCTAGCCTCATTTCTTTGTTCAGGCAGAGTACCATCTCGGATGTAAGTTATGATCGGATCAATCCAACTTGGCTCATATGGAATAACGTTCACTTGCCAAGGATCTGAGCCTGAAGGTTCTTCGAAGATGGATGGCTGGTTTAATATTCCCACTGGAACCACCCTTGCCAATGTTTCTCCAGAACCCGAGGCGCTACATGCTAGCCTGTCGACATCTCTGTTATACTCCCTCGGAATTTGAATGAATTCAATTTTTTCAAAGTTCTGGGCCTCCCGCATAACAGCAGAACGATATGCTTCCATCGTTTCATCCTTGGTTTCATACTCTCCCATCACCTGCCGAACGACTAACTGTGAGTCACTGAAAACATTCAAATTCCTGACCTTAAGTTCTTTGGCAAGCTTTATTCCTGCTAGCAACGCTTCATATTCTGCCTCATTGTTCGTGGCTGCGAATTCAAGCCGAAGCGCTTGGCTTAAGGCTGTACCTTCTGGCGTCTGCAGTTTGATCCCAATGCCTGCACTCATCTGATTTGAGGATCCATCAACGAAGAGTTTCCATAAGCACTTACAAAGATCCTCCTCCACGTCTTCTGAATCACATTATAGTAAAAAATCTGCCACCGCCTGCCCTTTGACTACTGTTTTAGGTTCGTATGTGATATCAAATGAGCTTAACTCTATGGCCCACTTCGTCATTCTTCCGGAGAGATCTGGTTTGTGCAGGATTATTCTGATAGGGAAAGTGGTTAGAACGATAATAGGATGGGATTCAAAATAATGCCTGAGCTTTCTTTTCGCATGCACTAGCGAGAGTATCACCCGCTCTACCTTTGAATAACGTCTTTCGGTCTCAGTCATTGTTTTGCTAACATAGAACACTGGATATTGCTTCCTTTCTGCGTAGCGGATCAGAACGCCACTTGTTGCGATACTGGATACTCCGAGATATAAAAATAGCTTTTCACCTGACTTTGGAGCTGACAGTACTGGAAGGTTCCGTATATATTTTTTCAGAGCAGTTAACGCTAGGCGTTGTTCATCTCCCCAAACCTGCCTGCCGTTGCTTCGGATTGTGTCAAAAAATTGTTTGCATCGATCTGACAATTTGGAAATGAAACGGCTCAGTGCAGCAATCCGTCCCGTAAGTGTTTGCACCTCTTTGATTGTCGTCGGCTCGGCATTCTTAGTCAGAGCATCTGCTTGGGCAGGGCTTGCCTCGATGCCTCTGAGATTAACCACGTGCCCTAGGAATTGGCCTGAACTTACACCGAACGAGCACTTGGTCGGATTGAGCTTCATTCCATACCGCCGCAAAACATCAAACACGCCTAGAAGATACTGCACATGATCGGCTTTCTTCTTACTTTTGACCACCATATCATCAATGTAAGCCTCCACTGTCTTCCCTATTTGTTCCTTAAAAATCTTGCTAATAAGTCTTTGGTAAGTTGCCCCGGCGTTCTTTAGTCCGAACGGCATAACTTTGTAGCAATACGTCCCGCGTTCAGTAACGAAAGAAGTTTTTTCTTCATCAGCGGGGTCCATGGGGATCTGATTATAACCCGAATAAGCATCTAAAAAGGTCAGGCGTTCATATCCAGTTGTTGCATCCACCATCTGATCAATCTTTGGCAGCGGGAAGCTATCCTTCGGACAAGCTTTGTTTAAATTGGTAAAATCAATGCACACGCGCCATTTCCTATTTTTCTTTTGCATAACGACCACATTCGATAGCCAGTCGGGGTAGTGCACTTCTCTTACGAACCCCGCATCAAGCAGCCTATCAACTTCCTCGACAATAATTCGGTTGCGCTCGGGGGCAAACCGCCGCTGCTTCCGTTTTACAGGTTTTGCATTGGGATTAACGTTCAAGGAATGACAAGATACCGAAGGATCAATCCCGGGCATGTCCAGGTGACTCCATGCAAACACATCTGCATTTTGAGACAAAAAATCAACTAATTCCTGCTTTTCCTCCTCAACGAGTCGTTCCCCTACTCTGGTTGTTCGTTCTGGTTGGAACTGATCGATCTGCACATCGAGTAAGGGTTCTTCGGTCAAGCCCTCTGGTTCCTCCTCTCCGTTCTGCCTGGAGGGAGGCTCCTGTAATTGCTATCTCGGACTTACTGAACGAATGGGAGCTTTCCCTTTTTCGACATGTTTCAGCGTTACAGAGTAACATTCTTTAGCCTGCAACTTGGTCTCCATGAATGTCAATCACTTTGGTTCCATCTGGTGCCAGGCATCTCATTACCTGATGCAGAGTGGAAGGAACACCTCGAACCCTGTGGATCCACCCTCTGCCCATCAGAAGATTGTAAGAGGGATGAATTTCAACAACTACAAAGGTTTCCATCAAAACCCTCTCGGCAGCATGTACCGCTACTTCCACCTTGCCGACGGGCTCCACTCGCTTTCCATCAAACCCTACTAGTGGATTCCCGGTGGATTTCAGCTGATCTTGTTTGATCTCGAGCCGATCGAATGTATCTCTTGGCATGATGTTCGCACTACTTCTAGGGTCAATTAGAACTCTGCGCACCAAGCATTTAGCCACTGTCAAACTTACGACCAGCGGGTCCTCATGAGGGATCTGAACACGCAACAAGTCTGCTGCATCAAACTTTATCTGCGTTGATGCGCTCTGCTGGTGCAGAGTGTTTACACTGCCTATCATTCTCTTCATCCGTACCTGACGAAGGCGTGTGCGAAGCAATTCATCTGATTCTTCAGCAGGTTCTGGCCGACCGTGAATTGCATTAATTACTCGAACTGGTTGCGTGTTGTGAGAATTCGATTTCTGATTCTTCTTCACTGCTCGAACTGGTTGCGTGTTGTGAGAATTGGCCGACTCTGCTCCACCGCTGGTCCTTGAATATAACTTGTGAACTCCCCTCTGGCTATCAGCATCTCTACCTGTCTCCTTAGGTTCCTGCATTCGTTAGTCTGGTGGCCAAAATCAGAATGAAATGCACAGTGTTTAGATTGATCCCTCTGTTCGAGATGTTGCCTGATTGGTAAAAGAGGTCGGAACTTATCTTTATTTTCTTGGTACAGTCTTGCTAGGGTAACTTTCAATGGAGTAATCAGCTCTTCCTCTCTGGGCCTCTTCTCAGATTTCCACGAGGAGCGTTGCGGTTGGACCTGTTTTTGCCTGATCTTTGCTTTGGTCTTTTCTTCCATAGATATAACGGATGTCTTCCGAGCGTTTGCCGCCTCTTCTTCTTCCAAGCGTACAAATCCATCGGCTCTTTCGTTAAGTTCATCCATAGTCCTTGGCGTGTTGACCACCAAGCTTGTGTGGAACGGGGTGCCACGATTCATAGCCAGAATGAATGCTTGAACTGCCGTTGATGGGTGACATTCAATAACCATGCTCTTGGTAAGGTTAAACCTGGTTAGGAAAGCCTGGAGACGCTCTTCAGCGTGTTGCTTCATTGTGAATAAACTCGAAATATCTTTCGTTGGACGCTTGTTTCCATAGTATTGGCTTATGAACCGATCGCACAGGCTTCGGAAACTATCCACCGAACCCCTCAGCAGGTTCTTGAACCAATTCAGAGCTGGTCCGGCTAAACTCGTAGGAAAGCACTTGCACATCAAAGAATCATTCTCAGTGTTTAGAGCCATTTTCAACTGGACGTGATACACATGATCGATCGGATCAGTCATTCTGTCGAATAGAATGAAAACGGGCATGGAAAATTTCCTCAGACTCGGAGCATTCAGAATCTCATCGGTGAACGGTGAATCCACCGTTCGAGCTGCTGAACGGAGTGCTTCATTCTCCCTCTGGAATCCCGCGGCTGCTCTCTGGTCTACTGATCTCCTCTCTAAGCTGTAATAATCGAACGTCGTCATGGAAGGCCGGTAGGTCGGATCGAATGATCTATCCTCAACAAAGTCTTTGCGCCATGGAGGCATAGCTTTCTGACGAATCAACTCTGTTGCTTCACCTCGGTTGATAGTTTCTTGATGTGGATCAAAAGTCATCGCTTCGTTTTGCTTGATCTGCTCACGCCGTGGATCCATGTGAATCGATCCTTCACGATTATCCATACGACGAAGATTTGGCGGTAAACCGTCTCGCCGGATTTCCTCGCGGTGAGGATCGACCAGATTGTTTTCAACCTCTTCACCGTGATGTGCCACGTCGGTACAAGCACCTTCTTCGCTTACCGGAAGTGGTCGTGGAATTACTGGAGCTTCTTGACGCTGTATTTCATTCCTTAGATCTGCATTTTCTCTCCGGAGAGCTTTGATCATGTTCATCAACTCATCAAGTTTCACTTGCTGGACGTTCTCAACCGTATTAGAGTTGTCACCCCCTATCATGATTCCGGATCGAAGCAAATGCATGAATTACGAACTTCGAAACAGATCTAAGAGTTACCGATGCAAACTCCGCTAGATCTGGGCTTATCTTTACCGAATCGTGATCGCTGTTTGCTAGATCTGAACTTTTCTAGCTTCAAACTCGTCGGATCTGATTGTAACTGAGCAAATCACAATTGCGTCCTTCTAAAGCAAATGCCTCAGAATCCACAATAAGCAAGAATTCTCTCGGAACGAACTACAATCTCACTGATCTGGATTCAACTTTCAGAAGTCACACTGCATATTCACAAACTCAATTGAACTAATATGGTACTGATCGGGCTCGAATTGATCTTCGTCCTCGTTTCCCACAGACGGCGCCAATTGAAGATACAATTTTCCGTTTCATCTCTCTCACTCTTACTTTCTCTCTCTCTCTCTTCTCCTTAGCTCCTCCTTTTTTTACTTTCCACCCGTCATGGTCTATTTATAGGCCATGACCCTCTTTTGCAGTTAACCAATTACATTGGGCTTATAGCCCAAAGTTCTCTTCCTCCTGGGCTGGGTCTTGTAATGGGCTTGACCTTCCTCGGTGGACCCCCCACGTTCGGCCCACTTCGGGGTGCTTTGGCATGGATCCTTCTTCAATCATTCGACCCGATCTCGTTTCCGCGATCCATATCCGGCCCATGCCACTTGCCGCATCCTCAATAAGCTTATAAATAAAATAAATAATAGCAATAAGTAATTATTGACTACACACTTATTTTGAATTTTCTAGCTGGAGAATGTTTCATTTTGCTAAATATTTGAGAATTGGGGGGGGGGGGGGGGGGGAGTTAATTTGTCCTGAATGTGAAAAATACACTTGTCAGGAAGAGACTGAAAATGTCACCTTTTCACCAAGTCCACGAGAAATTATTGCATAGTCCTAATCCACCAGTTTAGATAGCTTATTTGGTGGACTAGACTATATAATCAAGGTAGAATGACCTCTTACATATAAGCTGCCATGTCAGTACCAAAAGACGAAAAAACTTAACTGAGAGAAACCGCTTGTTATCCCGCATTTTGCATCATCCAAAGTTCTCTTTGGTTTCATTTTCCCGCTTTTTGCATCATCCAAAGTTCATCTTTGCTTCTTACAAATTCTTCTTTTAAACCCAACAAAAACTCTGTGCTTTGTTTTTCCTCTTTCACCCATAAGCATCAACATAACAAAATTTCATGCTATGTTATTCCTCTTTCACTCATAAGCATCTCAGGTACATTCCTGCTCTATTATTTTTATATTATTGATATTATTATCCTGTTCTATTTCTTACTCTGTTAAAATATATATATATTTTTATATTTTTATATTATTGATATTATTTCCGTGTTCTGTTGTCCTCTTTTCCGATAAGCCTATGAATTACTTCCTTTATATATTACTAAATGTGATTTCAAATAAGATATGTAGATTAAAATATTTAAAACCTGAAATTAAGGCTTTATTGCTGGAGTTTTGTTCAGTGTGAATTTGCTGGGGATTGCTTTTTTGTTGGTTTTGTTGCTGAGCTGCTGTCATGGTTTTGTTCAACATCAGAGTCTTGTTTTTCATTTCAAAGCAGGATGAGAACATTGAGTTTTTGTTTTTGCTTTCATATTTTGCCCATTCAGTCTTAGACTTGGATTTTTTCTTTGATAATGGAGTTTACTCCATTTCTTGGCTTGTATTGAAATTGAATCGATGTCTAAAATGAAATGGGATTTTGAATCTTTTTGTAATTGTACTATTTTTCCTTATATAAAAAAACAAAAAACATCCGATTCAGGAAAACAAAAAAAAAAAAAAACCTGAAATTAAGAGAATTTTCAATCTAGTCGAATTCTAGATTTCATGATCTAGAATTTGAAGTTATGGTAAATCTCCAAGTCCAAAGACTATATATATGTATCACACACATGTATATATATATGTGGTTAAATATGTGATGAGTGGGCTGAACATCACATATTTAACTGTAAAATATAAAAAAATCAAAATTTAAGCTACATGAAATAAGAGAAATTTCAACTTGCTTATACGAGCATTATTGACGGACAAATTGATTTTATATTGGCTTGTGTTTTAGCTTCTATGTATCCCTCTTTTTATTTATATACATAATTTTTCATCTCAACTATGATTTTTCCTCTTTTTATAATATGATTTCAAATAAGATGTTGAATGAAAATTTTAATAATACATTGTATCACGTCTTGATTCACATAATAATCTTTGATAAAAATAAATAACAAAATTTGTTAATAGACATCTTTAAACTCAGAATTATAGTTTTCTTTCTCATTATTTTCATTTGAACCTAATATGACACATTGAGGTTGCTTTGATTGATGAATGTTTTAACATTATTATAGTTTTGATCTTATGTCATACAACCCTAATGGACAATCATCATGCACCAATGAAAAAATCATTGATGTTGACAATGATAACAACCCTTATGTCACACATCAGAGTGATGATAATTTTGATCTAAAAGTTGGAATGCTGGTATGGTATATAGTGAGGAATAAGCTTATAATCTCTACAATGGGTGTGCTATAAACAAAGGGTTTAGTGTGCGGAAAGGCAAAGTTCGGAAGTATGAAGGCACGAGTGGTTTGCGACAATGCTTCTTTTTGTGTTCATGTGAAGGTTTTAAAGAAGATATTTCACCTTTTGAAGATAAAAAGTTTGAAAGAATGCTAACTAGGACTGGTTACAAAGCTCGTGTTGTATTTAATGTGGAAAATGGTATTTAGGAATTGGTTAAGTTCATTTCTGAACATAACCATGCACTAATTGCAAAGCCTGAGCAAAGACACTTGTTGAGGTCAGGGCGAAAGATGACCAGCACTAGTGCCGCTGTCTTGAGTTCTATGTCCAAAGCTGGTATAAGAGCAACCAAGGCATACTCATACTTGTCTAAAGAAGTCGGTGGAGTTCAAAATGTTGGATTCACAGAACGTGATTGTCACAACTTTTTACAATCCGAAAAATCAAAATCAATAAAAACAGGGGATGCTCAAACTCTAATTAATTATTTCAAGTCCAAGCAATCAGAAAATCCAATGTTCTTTTACACAGTTCAAGTGGATGATCAAAATTGAATGACTAATTTTTTTTGGAGAGATGGTTCCTCCAAATTAGATTATCAATGTTTTGGAGATGTCGTGATATTTGATACCACCTATCGCACAAATAAATACAATATGATTTGTGCCCCTTTTGTTGGAGTAAATCATCATTGGAAGAATGTACTATTCGGTTGTGCTTTTCTATTGAATGAAACCACAACTTCTTTTGTGTGGTTATTTGAAGCATTTCTGGAGGCTATGGGAAATAAAGCTCCTAGAACAATTTTCACCAACCAAGATGGTGCAATGGCAAATGTTATACGTAAGGTGTTACCCAACACATGACATCACCTATGTACATGGCATATCTTGAAAAATGCCGCCCTAAACATTTCTACTTTGTTTGCAAATCCAAGGTTCAAGGAAAAGTTCAACAAGCTTTTTTATGGTTATGAAACTGAGGAAGAGTTCGAGTCCACCTGGGGGAACATAAATGAGGAACATAACATTGTAGGAAATAAATGGTTGAGTAAATTGTATGATATTCGTGAGAAGTGGTGCCCAACTTTCAGTCGTGATACATTCTCGGCCGATATTACATCAACACAAAGAAGGGAGAGTACAAATAATATATTTCAACATATTGCTTGGAAGACCATGACTCTTACTAAATTTGTGAAGCATTACGATAAAAGTGTAAGCCAAATCCATGAAATTGAAGTGAGTGATGATTTTTCATCTGCTTGAGATATGCCTCCCGTGCTAATACCTAATAATGGTATTTTAATACATGTAGCTCAAGTGTATACACATACCATTTTTAGAATGTTTCAAAGTGAGTTCTTAGCCGTAATAAATGAAGAGGTTAATTATACGGGTTGATTCTATTGGGCCACTTGTCATATATATTTTTAAAAATGGGTTGTCATCGAGAGCATATGGTAAAATTTCATTATTCAGTGTAGTTGTAAAAGGTTTGAATCTTTAGGTTTTTTGTATTAACATAGTTTAAGGATATTAAATCTTAATGTCATCCAAAAAATTCCAAGTGAAAATATATTGAAGATGTGGGCAAAAGGTGTAAAGGAAGGGATTATCATTGATGAGTATTGCGAGCCATCCCAAAAGGCGATATCATTATCAAAGACAATATTCTTGAACAAGCTCATGTGCAAAGCTTTTAGTGTTATGAGTTTATGTGCATATGATGAGGAAACATTTGCAATTGCTAATGGCCATCTAGACCAAATAGTGCAAGAAGTTAGAAAGATTAAATCAAGGAATGTGCTGGATAGTTGTGATTCTGATAAAATTGATGTTGTGAATGAAGTAAATTACTCAATTGGTGAAAATGTGGTGTTGGATCCTCCACGTATGAAGCCAAAAGGGGTAATATATAGTAGGCTTAAGGGCTGCTTGGAGAAGCGAAAGAAAAAGGCAAAAAAAAAGGCAACAAATTCCCTGAGGGTCCGTTTGGTTAGCTAGAAATTGATGATGGAAAGTAAAAAAAAGGAAAATGAAGTGAAAGAAAAGAAAATTAGTTTTCTATTATGCATTTGGTTAGCAAGAATTTTTTTGAAGAAACTTGTGAGAAAATGTTGTTTAATTAGTTTGGATAGCAAAAGAATGAAAGGAAAATGATTTTATATGTCAAAATTACCCTTATGAATTTAATAGTAAAATAATAATAATATATACAATTAAATAATAATAATATTTGTAAAATAATATATACAATTAAATTACCCTTATGAATTTAATAATAATAATAATAGTGATAAAATAATATATATAATTAGATTTATAAATAAATATATATGTCTAGATATGTATGTGTCTCTTTATATAGTTTTTTTTTTTTTTTTTTTTTTGAAGTTTTCATTTTATATTAGGACTCTGCTATTAGATTAGTTTACTTTGTTTTGTAGGTGTAGCGAAGAATTTTAATTTCAAGAGTAAAAGAGTTATAATCAATTTAGGAGTATTAATTTGTGTAACTCTCCTTTTTTGAGTATTAAGAAACAAAAAGAAACATTTTTCACAAGGGTATAAGAGGAAATTAATATATAACGATATAACTTTCACGCGAAACTAAAATTTTCGCGTGTTTTATAGAGGAAACATTTTGAGGAAAATCAAGCAGTTGCGGGAATATTACTTTTCTGAAAACTTTTCTCTTCACGCTAACCAAGCGGCTAAAAATCTTAAAAATTTTATGTTTCTTTTCCTTTCTCGCTAATTCACGCTAACCAAACTAACCCTAAGAGAAGATATTTCACACGTCTCTGCCTGCTCTCAACAAATGAGTTCTAACTTCCACAATCAGGTACAATATAACACAAAGTGTATGTGTAGTCATATAGAGATTATCTTATAATAATTATTTATTTATTAGGTCTATTACAATTTATCATACATGTTTTTGGATATCATAATAGTCCTTTTAAAAACTTTCAACAAATACACTCTTTTTTGCCAAATTGGAGCTAGGTAAATTTTTTTTTTAAAACTTAATTGTGCGCTTCAGTCAGACATAAAAATTTTACACACATCATTTTCATATATGTATTTGTAGGTGTCATACAACAATGTTATACAAAATCAAGCAAGCCATAATTTTGATAACATTAATCAGGTATGAACTTTTCACATTCATTTTAGGCGTGAATAAATGTTTTAATTGTCCTTTATATTATAACTTTTATGTCTTTTAATTATTTTTGTTATTTTTGTAGCTGTCGAGAAATGATGCCATAGAAAATAGTGAAAATTCCTAAGAGCTATATGAGCATTTTCTCTATTCCTCTTAGCTTGATAATTTTATCCTTTTGGCTTTCCTAATGAAAAAAAAGTTTATTTTGCTCTTTTTGTTATGTTGTTCAATGCTTTTGTTCTTGGCTACGCAGCTAAATAGTCCATAGATTCATAGACTTTGTGTTTTGTAATGGAAGATGAATCCTGATTTTGATGTACAAGATTCTTATTGATATAAATTAGAGCAAATTTCACGAAACCCCCAATATTATCACTTTTTTTTTTATCAAATACCCCCAACCTACTTTAGAAAACCCCCAACGCTATGAAATTTGATCACATTGCACCATATTTGTGATTAAATGACGAAAGTACTCTTCTAATACACTAAATCAATTAAAAAAGCCAAAATAGGTATTTTACCAATTACAAAAATACCCTTGGTGACATTTAAGTTACCAAAGCACAAAACACGGTCGTTTTGAGTGTATATATTATATGTATAGGCATATATATTATTCACCTCCCTTCTCTTCCACCTCACCTTCACCCTTCTCTTCCATCTCACCTTCAATCACAAAACCACATTTAACAAACCAAATTAGTAAGAGTGCACAGAATCGGAGCTCTGGCTAAAGAAGGTGTGACATGCCAGTTCGGTATCATCACCGAGCTCCGTCTCTTTGGCATGGGGCTTTCCGACCGAATCCCACCACACACAATTGAAAATTTGACCATCGCCACACATTCAGCCTCCACTTCAACGCCCTCTCCGACCCACTCCCAAACGACCTCGCTTCCATTTCCTGCTTAACAACGATACCTCCTCTCTTCGAGGATGTTAAGGACCGCTTCGAAGGAGCCAAACGAGCAATTAATTCTGACACCGATCGACGATTAATTGATAATTTGATAAGCGCCAAATATTGTATATTCAAGCGCCCTAAATTGCATTAGTTAAGTCCATCGTTTGATTATTTAAGTAGATTATCTTCATTTGTGTGTATGTATATATTTTCAGGTCCATTTACCAAAAAAGGAGCAAAATCAAGGCTTTGTGGAGCTTTGGCCATCAAAAGGCACAATTCTGAAATTCTGGTAACAGTAGAACCTGACTTTTGTCGCCATTTTCGACCTAGCAAACTCAAGAACTGGACTTCCATCATAACATGAAAGATTTAGATCTCTGAATCAGCTTTTTAAATCTTCAAGCGGTTTGTCATTCGGAGTTCGGAGCAGAGAGTTATGATCTTCTTATTAGAGGTGCTCAGAACTGCCTGGCAGCAATGAAAGTCTGCCTTGTTCTTCAATTTCGACCAATCAGACTTGAGAATCAGATCTCCACCAAAACATAAAGTTTTTAGAATTCTGAATTAGCTTTCCAAATCTTTAAACGGTTCATCATTTGGAGTTCAGAGCACAAAGTTATGGCCATTTTACCAAAGTAGGTCCGGGCGGAGCAAACCAAGCATAGGGCATTCTGGCCAATTTTCGAGTGCTCGAGGCCTTATTTCGAGTGCTCGAAATTAGGGCAGATTGCTTCACGAGATCAGCCACTTGTGCTCAGAAATTTGCTAACTTTGTATGCTCTCTTTATGAGTTGGTTGGGGATGTTTCTTGGAGGAGAGAGAGGGCTTTTTGGGTGGAGTAACATGTCTACAAAATAGGGGAGCCAATTCTGAAATTCTGGCAGCAGTGAAGCTTGATTTTGATTGCCACTTTTGACCTAGAAAGCTCGAGATCTAGACTTCTATTATAAAATGGCATATTTATAGCTCTGAGTTAGCTTTCTAAATCTTCAAACGGTTTGTCATTTGGAGCTCGGAGCAGAGAGTTATGGCCTTGTTACCAGAGGTGCGCAGAACTGCCTGGCAGCAATGAAATTCTGCCTTCATCTTCATTTTCAACCAACCATCCTAGAGAATTGGATCTCCACAAAAACATAAAGTATTTAAAGCTCTGAATTATCTCTCCAAATCTTCAAACGGTTTATCATTCGGAGTTCGGAGCGCAAAGTTATGGCTGTTTAACCGAAGTAGGTCTGGGCGTAGCAAGGCAAGAATGGAGCATTCTGCTCCAATTTTGAGTGCTTGAGCCCTTATTTCGAGTGCTCGAAATTAGGGCAGAATTGCATCCGGAAATGGCCCATTTTCAGCCACTTGCATCTTGGGTTCCTCAATTCTAATTTCCCTCTTTAATGGTTGGTTGGAGATGTTGGTTGGTGGGGGTTTTTTGAGCCTTATCTCCAGAAGATAAGAGGGGGAATCAACACATTGACATTAAGCTTCATTTTTACAAGATAGAGGAGAGAGAAGAGAGCAAGAAAGGTGTGTTCTTGGAGCTAGAAGAGGGGAGCTTGAAAATGGAGGTCAAGGCTTTGTTTCCTCCTTCCTCTAGTGCATCAATGGGTAACTAAACCTCCATCTAGGGAGGTGATGAAGCCTCCTTTGTAAGCATGCTATAATCTTGTTTTAATTTGGGGAATGAAGTGTATTTGTGATCTTTGCATATTCTAGAGACTTACACATGTTGTAAATGTTCTTCAATTCAATAAATGATTGTGTTAAATGTATCATCTTGTCTTAGATTGTATGTTTTCATGATTATAGGGCTTATATCTTCATAGTGAGAATGGAGATGAGAATATGAAATGGTTTTCTTGGCATGTCTTGTGAAGGTTTTGATAGTCCATTCCTAGGAACGATGAACCATACTACACCCCTAGTTTAATGTAGTTATGTAGATGGTTCATACCAACCGTGGATGGATTATACTTAGTCTTTGATTACATGTGCATTTGATCGGTTGATCAACTATACATCAACCTTCGCAATAGCACGAATCATTGTAAAATAGGGCTATTGGTCGGGTAAGTCGAACCACAGGGACTGCGCTAGTCTTACAGCAACCTTAGTGTCTAGAATCTTTCTAGAATGATGAAGGGTTTATAAAGGTTTTGTTATTTGTCACTTAAGCTAAGAATATTGAAATTGCATAAATTAGAAACTTGCAAGAATTAAAAAGAAACGAAATACAAATAGAGAAAAACTAGGGAAATGAATCCGCTCCAACCCTATACAAATTCTAGATTGAGATTAAATTGGGAAAATCAACATAAATGATGGTCATGACACATAACAACCCTTGGTTGCTATACTATCCTCAAGAGGTTCATTAAATCAAAAACAAGAATAATCCATCAAAGATTCACATGCTTGAACTACCTAAACTAGGGTGTAGTCTTCAACATGCTCCCTAAGCCAAAGATTATCAAGCCCTTAATTAAATGATGAGAGCACACAAAGTTAAGAATCAAGTATAAACCATCAAAGGGCATCCTAAGCAATGATTTATCAAAGTTCTCAAACTCCATGCCATTAAAACCATTCTATGATCTAACTTCCATTGTCACTATGGAAATGCAAGCAATATGATTAGGAAGAGAAACCATCTAAGACAAGATGAATAGCTCAAAATAATCATGTATAGACATTAGAATTCATTACAACACATATGATGCTCTAGATCATAAAATCACCAACAATAATACATTGAAATCCCAAAAGTAAAATCTACACTAGAACATGCTTACAAGGGAGGGGCTTCATCACCTCCCTAGAGAAGATTTAGTTACCCATAGGAGCAATGGAAGAAGGAAGAAGCTTGAAGACCTCCTCCATTTTCGTGCTCCCTTCTTCAAGCTTGAAGAACTCTATCTCCTTGCTCTCTTCTCTCTCTTCTAATCTTGTAGAATATGGGATAATGATATGTGTGGCCTTCCTTGCCTTATCTACCACCAAAAGGTCACCAACCAACATCTCCAACCACTTCATTAAAGAGGAAAGCAAAGTGAAGAAACCAAGGTGCAAGTGGGCTGAAATGAGCCATTTCCGAAGGGCATTCTGCCCAAAATTCGAGCACTCTAAGCAAGGCCTCGAGCACTCGAATTTAGTGTAAAAATGCCCATGCTTCACTTGCTCCGCCCAGACCTACTTTGGTTAAACAGCCATAACTTTGCACTCCGAACTCCGAATGATGAACCGTTTGAAGATTTAGAAAGATAATTCAGAGCTCTAAATATTTCATGTTTTGGTGGAGATCCAATTCTCAAGGATGGTTGGTCGAAAATGAAGATCAAGGCAGAATTTCATTGCTGCCAGGCAGTTCTGCGCGCCTCTGGTAACAAGGCCATAACTCTCTGCTCCGAACTCCGAATGACAAACCGTTTGAAGATTTAGAAAGATGATTCAGAGCTCTAAATCTTTCATGTTATGAAGGAAGTCTAGTTCTCGAGGTTGGAAGGTCAAAATGGCGAGCAAATCCCAGGTTCTACTGCTGCCAGAATTCAGCATTGGCACCTTTTGTTGCTCAAGATTCCACAAGGCCTTATTCTTGTTCCATTTTGGCCAATGAACCTGAAAATGCATAAAAACATAGAAATGAAGATAATCTACATAAATTAACATGCAACAGACTTTACTAATGCAATTTAGGGCGCTTGAATATATAATATTCGGCGCTTATCACACCCCCAAACTTACATTTTGCTAGTCCCTTAGCAAAACTACAATGAAAAATTTAATGAAAAGACAACCATGGGCTTACTACTGCAAAAATATCATCCATGGTAAAATAAGATATATACATTGCTCAAAAAATAACTTGAAATAGAAAAAGAGCTGGAGATGGGGTCATTGGGAAGACTACCTTGCATATATGAAGCATTGATACAAAAAATTGGCTAAATACATTTCCACATACATGCATCAACATCAAAGTCTATATAAATAACTCAATTATCATCGCTTGAATGGAAATCAACTCTAGCTTCAGTGAAAGTGAATTAGATTCTCAACATGCGGCTTTTACTTTCTTTTCCAATTCCAAAGCGCAAGTTTTCAAATCATTGAATTCCCCTTTAAATGAGGTCCCTAAGGCATGATTTTATTTACAAGACAACTTTTGTTGCTTGTTGACAATTTATTGTAACTCAAGCGAAACATAGAATGGTTGTGCAATGATGAAATCCCTTAAGCTTTCTACCCAACCCTTGTAGCAAGCGTTAGGCCAACAACTCCCAAACCAGATGGCTTTAGGGTGTTAAGTGTAGAGACACTCCATAGGGCTTAATAGCTCAAGTTGGAAAGGCTACGAACTCCAACGAACCATGTTTATTACCAGTTTATTTTTTTTTTTTTTTTGAATGACCGTACAATGTTTAAGTCCCTTAAGCTTTCTAACCAACCCTTGTAGCAAGCGTTAGGCCAACAACTCCCAAACCAGATGGCTTTAGGGTGTTAAGTGTAGAGACACTCCTAGGGCTTAATAGCTCGAGTTGGAAAGGCTACGAACGTCAACTGGTCATTATTTTCTTTCCTTTTCAGTTTTTTTTTTTTTTTATTTTTTTTTTTTATTTTTTTTAAACAACTTAAATCATGCCAAAGATATTCATCTATCAGGTTCATCAAATCAAATTAACTAGGCCAAGGTCAAGGTCGATCAAGTTGCATGCCTCACAGTTAAGTTTCCAATGTGCATCTGTGCATTGTGAAGCTTAAAAGAGTGTCAAATCCAGCGAGAATTTAATTGAGACATTTATACAGACTAATTTGAATCTACATGATCATTTCAACTCAAATTTTCTTTATTTTCAAAAATATCAGCTGCTTCTATACACAAAGTTTTAAACATATGCTTTTATCTCCAGCAAGTTTCAAATTCCATTATCATTGCTTAGCAAAAATGCAAAACCAAAAATGTCTAAATGCAAAACCAAAAATGTCCTATTGCACCCCCAAACTTGAATGTCACATTGTTCTCAATGTGTGAAGACAAGCTAAACAAAATAAGAGCAAAGAAGGTAAAAGAACAATATTACCAAGTGGAGTGACGAATGCAAAAATATCCATCGATGTGAATGCGCAAACGCGTCCCCCAAACTTGGACAGGAAGACCTATCAAAACAGCACTAATAGACACAGGTAAAAGCATAGGACTCTTAAGAAAAATCAAAACGGAAATGAAAACACTAAGACGAATGTTATTGCAAGGTAAAAATCCGTACAAAAAACAAATTGGCACACATGAGTCATAAGTTTAAAATGCAAAACCAAAAAGTGCCAAAAGCCGTGCATCTAGAGAGATGAAGTTGGCTTAGGCAATTCGTCAAACACGTGGTGTGCAAGACAAAAAGGAAGAGGGCCAAAGGTTGATTAGAGATGAGAAAATCCAAAAATTTGGCCCTGCAAATGCAATACACAACTCCCAAACAATCACAAATCCTTCCCACAAGCAATCCCATCCTCTATTGATCAAAAATTAAAAGAAAAAGAGGGTTAGACACTTACCCAACAATGGAGAACCAAAGGCCCTGTGTGCGTGGGATAAATGGTGGGGATGGGTGGGAGGTTGATGATGGTGCTTGGGTTAGAGGAGAGTGGGGAAAAAGGTGGAGGAGGTGAAGGTGGGTTTGCATGGGGTGGTGAGGTTGAGGGTGGTTGGGTTGTGAAGTTGGTGGAGGAGAGGGGTTGGCAGCCGAGGAGAGGAGATGAGGTTGAGTGAGAGTGGTGGGCTGGGGTTTTAAAAGGGAGGGAGAGAGAGGCTTGGTTCGAGCACTCGAAGGGTGCCGTCGAGTGCTCGAAATGGGGGCAGTGGCCTCGGCTGGTTGGTATGAGAGAGCCCGGGCAATGGCGAGCACTCAAAACTTGGGGTCGAGTGCTCTAGAAATTGGCAGAGAGGGGTGGGTTTGGGTTGGCGAGAGTGAGGGTGGTGGATGGTGGGTTTTTGAGGGGTGAGGAAGGTGGTTATGCATGGAGGACGTGGGAACATGGTTGATGGAGGTTGGGTTGCATGGTGGTTGGAGTTGGTTGTGAGGTGCATGCAAGTTGCATGAAAGTGCCGAGAGAGAGAGATGGTTTTGGGCAGGCATGAGGTTGAGGGAATGGTGTTGGTTGAGTTATGGGTTGCATGCATGGTGGGATGAGATGAGGGTGGTGAAGTGAGGTTGATGGTGGTTGAATGGTGTGAGGCCGAGAGGGATGGTGGTTGGTTTGGGAGGTGAGATGCGGGTTGAGAATGATGAGGTGAGGTTGATGCGTTTGAGATGAAGGTTGTGCATGCATGGTTGTGCATGCATGGGTGTGGGTTGATGTGGGTTGGTTGAGGAGGTTGGTGGAGAGGATGGGGTGAAGAGGTTGGTTGATGATGGGAAGGTTGCTTGGTTTGTTGTATGGTGGGCATGTTGGCTAGGCTCGAGCACTCCAAATGGGAGCTAGAGTGCTCGAGCTTGGGGCAGAGAGATTGGCAAGATGTGGAGGAGGTTCGAGCACTCAAAATTGGGATTCGAGGGCTCGAAATAGAGGCAGTAGCTGCGAATGATGGGCTGAAATTGGTGTGCAGCTGCGAGCACTCTAACTTGGATCTTGAATGCTCGAAATCAGGACAGTGGTGCATGCAAGATTGGAGGCAGCAACGAGCACTCGACAGGGAAGGTAGATTGCTCGAAATTGGATCAGTAAGCTCGGGAAAATGAGGAGGCTTATGAGATGAAATGCTGAGCACTCGGAATGGGTGCTAGAGCCCTCGAACTGGAGGCAGTGAGCATGCTAGGCGGATGAAATCACTGGGAAGGATTTTTTTGAACAATTGCAACATTATGCCAATGGAAAATTTTCCAAGCTTGATACATTGTAACATGATGCAAAATGGATGAATTTCTCAAAAATGAAATTTTCAAGCTTGGCATGCATGGGAAGAAATGGAGACTTTGTATTGGAAAATCATTGGAAACTTTGCATGCTATTCCAATCCAATGCATGGATAGATTTTTAGGAAAATTTTGAAAACTTTGCATGCCATTCCTATGCATGGAAAGATTTTTAAAGCTTTTCATGGCAGTTGGAAAAATATTTGAAAACTTTGCATGCCATTCCATGCATCTAAAATTTTTCATGTCATTCCCATGCATTGAAAAATCATTGCAAGCAGCAGCTTCAATTCAAGCCATGCATGGAAAATTTCTAGAAATTTTTTTTTTAAATTGCTTAACCTCTTTTCTAATGCCTGGATGAAATTAAGAAAATTTTTAAATTGCATACAATCTCTCCAATACATGGATGATTTTGAGAAAATTCTCAAAGTTTGCAAGAATCATGTTAATGCATTAAGATAGAAACTTCCAGGAATGAAAGTGAGAATTGAGATAATCTAAGAGGCCAGTCTAAAATTGTGGAACACAACTAAAAATATTTCCAGAAAAATTAAACTTTTGGCTTTTCTAAACCGTTTCCCAGAAAATTTCAAGGCACGAGCAATTGAAGACAAGGGAAGCATGGAAATTGGAAGAATTGCTTCCCATGAGTGCTAAATTTAACGTCGATAGCTAGACGCATCGAGATCAAGTTGGTCCTCATCACCCTATACCATGTCTCTCAAGAGATTCAAGCTTCCATAAATAAGAAAGTTCTTTTGGAAGCGGAAGAAAAAGAGCTTGAAGACAAAAGTTGGAAAGAGGTAATGGAAAGACCTCAATCCACTCTTCATCCTCAATGAAGAACTTTGGATTATGGGGCTTATTTGGATTATAGGAAGATGGAGTAGGTGAGAGTGCACCTAGCAAAGGCTTTTGAAGGGTCATATTGAGCACGGGAATGCTCGACAACTTATCCTTCAAAATTTCAACATCCTCCTCACACTTATCCGGCGGTTCGGGTTCAACAACTTGAGACAACTCAAGTGAGGGAATGGGATGAGATGCAAGCTCCCAAGAAAGAGATACATTTGATGTTGACCAAGGAAGAGAATGAATAGGTGGATGAATATTAAGCAAAGAATTCACCTCCGAAATGGAATTGTCAACATTAAAATCCTCACAATTGAAATGAGCCAAACAAGCTTTTAGAGGATCCTCCATTGAAGGAGGTGTATCAAGCAAAGGATTATGTAGGGGCTGTTTTGGAGTAGGGTAGACAATCTCTACATCATTATTTTTCCCATTTTGAGCCACAATTGCTTCATTTTGATGTGGGGCAACAATTTGATCTTCCACCACCATTTCATCATTTTCACATGTAATAACCACTTGATCATTCTCATGATGAAAGTTACTAGGAGTAATCTCATCATTCATAGAATTTTCTTTTGGATTGGCCATAAATTCAAATGAAAATGTTTCCTCCTCTTCATGATTTTTAGCATTAATCCTTTGTTGAATTTGAGATATTTGGTCATCTATCATTGCACTAACTTGGGAATGAGAATGAGTAGTGGATTGCATGCCAATAATGTCATCCAACATTTGCTTGTTGGACTCCATCATTTGCGTGTGGAAAGACTCCATCATTTGTTCATTGGCAGCAATTAGCTCATCCAATGGAGACGGTGGAAAAGGAGAAGAGGGCGGGAAAGGATGATCATTGGGTTGAAAAGGTTGCATATGAGATTGTGGGGTTGAATTTCCTATGTCATGCCACAAGAAGTTTTGTTGGTCTCCCCAACCCGAGTTGTAACCATTGAAGTATGGATTACTACCCGGTTCAAAGAAATTTTCATTTGGTTGCTCTAGATAAAAATCCGAGAATTGTCTCGTTGGAAGACAATCTCTTGTATGATGTGAATTACTAGAGCAAAAAGCACAAAACGCATGTGGTGTGTAGAATTGAGTTGGGAGATAATTATCCTCCATCTAGGAGTAATTCAACAACACACAAAGCAATCAATACAACACTTCATCACCATAACCTCCACATATGATATTCCCTTTCTCCTCAATTATCAAGATAAAAATGTAAATGGCCACGACAAGGACCGATGCTTGGAATTGAAAATACACAATTGAAAAAGCCTCGACAAGGGCTTGCAATTTATCTACTTCTAAGCTTGACACATGCACGATATTCACAATTTGAAACTAGAAGTCACGAGACTTACCTGGGGTCCTCTAGACTTACAATTTGCTAGCATTCCTACGGCGAGTTTCGAGTCCCTAGAATCTCACAAACACGAAGATGATCAAAAATACACAAGGAGTATTCACAAGACACAATATTCACAATCAAACTAAAATTAACCCTAGAACTTTGGTCGCTAAACCGTTTGCAGTCCCCGGCAACGGCGCCAAAAATTGATCGGTTGATCAACTATACATCAACCTTCGCAATAGCACGAATCATTGTAAAATAGGGCTATTGGTCGGGTAAGTCGAACCACAGGGACTGCGCTAGTCTTACAGCAACCTTAGTGTCTAGAATCTTTCTAGAATGATGAAGGGTTTATAAAGGTTTTGTTATTTGTCACTTAAGCTAAGAATATTGAAATTGCATAAATTAGAAACTTGCAAGAATTAAAAAGAAACGAAATACAAATAGAGAAAAACTAGGGAAATGAATCCGCTCCAACCCTATACAAATTCTAGATTGAGATTAAATTGGGAAAATCAACATAAATGATGGTCATGACACATAACAACCCTTGGTTGCTATACTATCCTCAAGAGGTTCATTAAATCAAAAACAAGAATAATCCATCAAAGATTCACATGCTTGAACTACCTAAACTAGGGTGTAGTCTTCAACATGCTCCCTAAGCCAAAGATTATCAAGCCCTTAATTAAATGATGAGAGCACACAAAGTTAAGAATCAAGTATAAACCATCAAAGGGCATCCTAAGCAATGATTTATCAAAGTTCTCAAACTCCATGCCATTAAAACCATTCTATGATCTAACTTCCATTGTCACTATGGAAATGCAAGCAATATGATTAGGAAGAGAAACCATCTAAGACAAGATGAATAGCTCAAAATAATCATGTATAGACATTAGAATTCATTACAACACATATGATGCTCTAGATCATAAAATCACCAACAATAATACATTGAAATCCCAAAAGTAAAATCTACACTAGAACATGCTTACAAGGGAGGGGCTTCATCACCTCCCTAGAGAAGATTTAGTTACCCATAGGAGCAATGGAAGAAGGAAGAAGCTTGAAGACCTCCTCCATTTTCGTGCTCCCTTCTTCAAGCTTGAAGAACTCTATCTCCTTGCTCTCTTCTCTCTCTTCTAATCTTGTAGAATATGGGATAATGATATGTGTGGCCTTCCTTGCCTTATCTACCACCAAAAGGTCACCAACCAACATCTCCAACCACTTCATTAAAGAGGAAAGCAAAGTGAAGAAACCAAGGTGCAAGTGGGCTGAAATGAGCCATTTCCGAAGGGCATTCTGCCCAAAATTCGAGCACTCTAAGCAAGGCCTCGAGCACTCGAATTTAGTGTAAAAATGCCCATGCTTCACTTGCTCCGCCCAGACCTACTTTGGTTAAACAGCCATAACTTTGCACTCCGAACTCTGAATGATGAACCGTTTGAAGATTTAGAAAGATAATTCAGAGCTCTAAATATTTCATGTTTTGGTGGAGATCCAATTCTCAAGGATGGTTGGTCGAAAATGAAGATCAAGGCAGAATTTCATTGCTGCCAGGCAGTTCTGCGCGCCTCTGGTAACAAGGCCATAACTCTCTGCTCCGAGCTCCGAATGACAAACCGTTTGAAGATTTGGAAAGCTGATTCAGAGCTCTAAATCTTTCATGTTATGAGGGAAGTCCAGTTCTCGAGTTTGGAAGGTCAAAATGGCGAGCAAATCCCAGGTTCTACTGCTGCCAGAATTCAGCATTGGCACCTTTTGTTGCTCAAGATTCCACAAGGCCTTATTCTTGTTCCATTTTGGCCAATGAACCTGAAAATGCATAAAAACATAGAAATGAAGATAATCTACATAAATTAACATACAACGGACTTTACTAATGCAATTTAGGGCGCTTGAATATATAATATTCGGCGCTTATCAGCATTTACCATACAAAGTAAGGGATTTGATAGGCCATTCCTAGGGGATTATACTTAGATGGTTTATACTTAGCTCTGATTGTATGAACTTCTTGAAGATAGTGTAGTTATCATGCATCTCTATATATCATGGTCATTTACATAAGTAGTTCCCCAAGTTAATTGCAAGCTAACATGTTTATGAGGTGTGTGGTGGATTCATTTCCCTAGTCCTCTCCACCTAAGTTTCACTCCTTTTAATCTCCTTCAATTTATCGTTTTATGCATTCTGAATTCGTAGTTTCAGTGACAAAAAAAACAAAACCTCTATGAACACCCCTTCATCATCCTAAGAATGACTCTAGACACTTAGGTTGCCTTAGACTAGCGCAGTCCCAGTGGTTCGACTTACCCGACCAATAGCCCTATTTTACAATGATTCGTGCTATTGCGAAGGTTGATGTATAGTTGATTAACCGATCATAATTGCTTATCTAAAATTGAGAATTTTGTCCAAGTCATGAACTGTGATTGGTCTTTGCACCTGAAAATCGATTCTACCTCGTGCTCCGAGCACCGCAACAACGATGACGACTCTGAAATTTTGTGATACAAGCCTTCAATTGAAGACCAAATGGGGAAGAGCTAGGTTTTAAGAAGCTTGGTTGGGTAGGTTTTAAGACCAAATGACCCTCTAAAATTTTGTGATTCCATGTAGTCTATAATCAGATCCAATTGATTGTAGGTATGGGCTCAGAAATGGTAACCCTAAAGCTTGTGCTGCAAAGAATAAATCATGAGTTTTTGAAACATTTTTTTTTTATTTGGATTTACACAATTGAATTTTCAAGATTACATTTTTAATGGGGACAAATGATCCTCTAATTTGGTCCTGAATAAATCAATTCTTGAGCTATATTTGGTTGTCTGTTGCAACGAATCCATAAAATTTAAAGGGCAGTGAAATGAAAATTAAAGGCCATTTCAGGGGTAACCTAAGAAGTTGAGAAAAAAGGGGCCTGCTGATCTAAAATGATTCACACCATGCTAAAACTCTTGTGTGGTTTGTGACAGGAATTTGTATTTGCAGTTACCTCAAAGTTTGAATCTGGACTAATCAAACACTTTTCCAGCTAGGGCTTTTGTCTTCTGGTGACCAAATTATGAACCTTAAAGTGGTGCAGGTTGGGAATAGTGGTGGCAATTATGAAGATGGGGATGGTGGTGCTGCGGCAGTCGCCGGTGGTGGCGTTGTATTCGCTGGATATAATGGAGATGAAAAAAAGAATATATATATATATATATATATATATATATATTGGCAAATTTCACTAAGGTTATTTATGTAATTTGTAAAATACTGATTTTTATTTTTTTAAAATAAATTGGTATATTAGAAGGGTAGTTTTGTCCTTTTATCACAGAATTGGTGCAATGTGATCAAAGTTCATAATGTTGGGGGTTTTCTAAAGTAGGTTGGGGGTATTTGATAAAAAAAAAAGTGATAGTATTAGGGGTTTCGTCAAATGTGCCCTATAATGAAAATGCCTTTTTATTTATTTATTATTATTATTTTTTAACTATGCATCATTTTTTCTTTTTTCTTATTTTAAGGATTTTCTTTTCCATTCTAAAAGTGTTTGTGCGCGCAAGTATGTAAGAGTGTAATAATGAAACCTTCAAGGAGATGGAAGGTTCAAATGATAGCTTCATAGACATTCAACAAAAACCTAGATTGGTTACGAAGCCAAAGTTTTGCTTTTCGAACATTGTTATGAGCTTGCTCTGGGCTAAATTTCTCTTAATACTAGTACATCTTCAAGCTAATGCTTAAATCTAGGTGCTATGGAGTTTGGCTAAAGCCAGTTTGTTATACATTTCCTTTCTTTAAAAAAATTATGCACTTACTACCCAGTATTATCCAAAAGAAAAGTGTTCATGAAGTTGCCTAAATACTTGATTATTTTTTGTATCGCATATCATTCAAAATAACAAAAGAGGAGTCGCAATATATCTTCTTCCTTATCTCCTATCCTCTCTTAATGTAGGAAAACAATACACGAGAGGCCATTCATGCACTTGTTACTCAGTATTATCCAAAAGAAAAGTGTTCATGAAGTTGCCTACTCAATACTTGATTAATTTTTGTATCGCATATCATTCAAAATAACAAAAGAGGAGTGACAATATATCTTCTTCCTTATTTCCTATCCTCTCTTAATGTAGGAAAACAATACACGAGAGGCCATTCATGCTTTTCTTGTTGCAATAAGAAGAAAAATCAAATTACATTATTTATAACCTTAGCTATTTAAGGGAGATATTATTGGATGGCCAAAGAACAATACAATAGCATCCCTTTTTGTGTTCTTGCCTAGAACCTAAGGCTCCAAAGCCACACCAGTATGGAGCCATCAGAAAGGGGTGGCAATTGTGAGCGGTTTCTTGTTCTTGGAGGAAGGTGAGATTTTGAACCCTGAGCACACCATAGAATTAGCTATTTTAGGGGATAAGTATTCTAGATTTGCATTGCAAGCAATTGACGAGCCTCTTTCTATGTGATAGAAAACCGACTTTTTAATGCGAGAGGTAGCTTCGCAAGGCCAAAATATGATTGTGGTTTCGGAAGCTTAGAAAGTCAAATTTACATTTATAAAACCACTACTACAATTAATGAAGTATAGCGAGTAGGGATCGCCCGCAGGGATTATACGTGTTGGAATTTAACTTTGACTCTAGCGTATCAAAAGATTGCAAAGGAGGGTTAAGTTAGTTGATTACTCTAGAAAACAATTAAATTAAAATGCAATTAAAGTAAACCAATGAGAGATAGGGATTTAAGATATATGAAAAGAGGTCTTAGGGTGTTGGAATCACCATTAAGCTCATGTAATTAACCATTTGCTTTCCACTAATGGGGAATACATTGTTGCAATCAATATATGGCCATAAACATAAACACAATTTGCATACAAAAGTGTGAACTATCTAATGCAAGAGTGAATCATCTATCTAACCAACAAGTAAACTAAGTGTAGAACAACCCACCAAGACAAAGGCATAATCCATCAATTAGTTAACAAATGGATCTAATGAGAGCACACATCAATCTAGAGAATCATAGAATTTGCAATAATAAGTGTGGAGTATCAAACCAAGCAAATATTGTCTACCTACCTACAAGCATGAATTAAATTGTAGAATAACCCATCAAGTGTAAGTATAATCTATCAAATTAATTGACAAACGCATTCAATGAAAACCATGCTTAGCCATCACTAAATCCTTAATTAATCACACATAGACATGCAACCAATATAAAGAATTTAGTGTAAAGATCAATTCTCAAATAATCACACATAAGATAACATGTAATTAAAATAGAGAATCATTAGGAAGAATTGAATCAATAATCACAAGGCTAACCACTAATCACAACAATATATATATAAATCCCAAAAATAGAAATACAAGGGTTTAGATTACACATGACTTAGGGTTCATCCAAGCCCTAAGTGTAGATCTAGCTAATCATGGAGGAGGTGGATGTGGTCATGAAACTCTCAAGGATAAGCTTCAAACATGGCTTTATCTTCTTCTTCTTCTTCTTTGAAGCTCTAGAGAAAAAGAGTATGTGGATCTAGAGATGTGTTCTTGAGATGTGCCTCCACTTCCCTTTTTTCTTCTAACCCTAATCTCTAACTTTCTAGAGAGAGAAACTAATAAAAATATAGAAATTATAATGTAAAAAGATGAATCTCTCTACAAAAATGGTTGAATCCCTCTTATATACAAGGCTTTGAAAGCCCAAAAATTTGAGAACTCGGCCCTAGGATCTCCTCTTTCAAGCATAGCCCGAGTTGGTTTCAAATGAGCTTTAGATCTGTTTTTTTATAACTTTTACGAACAGTTCGATCGATAAGGGTTCGATCGATCAGTCTTTTTTTTCGATCGATCAAACTTGGCAGATTTTCAGCATCAGCTTCCTTTTTTCTCCAGATTCTTACCAAGACTTAGTTTGACTCTAAAAAGGTCTTAAGAAGCCATTTTTAGCTCGTTTTAACTTTATTGACCTAAAAAAGGAAATAACACGAAATTAATCTAAAACGAAAAAATAAGATAGATAAAGGTCCTAGAACACTCAAGCTTAAGGGGTTTAAAAGCGCACTTTTCAGCGCTCATCACACCCCCAAACTTAAATATTGCTAGTCCCTAGCAATGAACTACAAGGTAAATGAATGAAATGGACAACTAAACAACTATGAACTAGAAAGCAATAAATGGATAACGCCACTTTCGTAGGGAACACGATTGCATTTAGCATATGCAACAAGCCTTTTAAACCCCTAGGTTACCCCTAGTGGACGAGTAAAGTCTCGTGAGGTTTCCAGAAATGATACCCACAAACATTAAGCTCATTCTCACAAAAGAGGCACTTATTACAAACAAGCATTGGGAGAAAACTACCTCAAGTATGCAATTTTTCAACCATTTCTAAGCAATCTCCCAAAATCTCAACATCAAGCAAGCAAGTATGGTCCTCCACACATTAAGAAAATGATCATGCAAATTAAAACAACTCTAGGATTCTTTTTGAGTGGACCGGCATCAAGTATGTTACTATCTAAATTAACTAAACAAATGATCACATCCTTACCCTTAAACTAGCACACAAATCTAGTACTGATCATTAAGACAAAAAGTGAACCTTTTATTAAAGCTTTCTTGCTCTAGGTGCGCTTATTTTTTTTATTTTTTATTTTTTATTTTATCCCTAAGGATCAAAGATGGAAGCATAGTGCAGTGTGTTGATCTATTAAGCTTTCTAGTGATCCACGAGGTCGAGCGTTAGGTCAATGATTCCCAAACTAGACGGCTTTAGGGCATTAGGTGTTTAAACACCCCTGAGGACTTACAAGCTCAAATCAATTAGGCTACAAATCAAAACAACCTCTATCTAATCATTTCCCACTTCTCACCTTTTAGGAGAAGTCCTCACTTTTTTATTACTTTTGCAACTTTTTCTTTTCTTTTCTTTCTTTCTTCTTCTTTATTTATTTATTTATTATTTTTTTTTAGCAAGTTCAATTATTAACCTAGAGTTTGGGCCCTCCACCTTTCTGCGCGAGAAATTCAATGCTTGATGAGGCTAGAATCCTGGCTACTCAATGAAAAGGGATTGTTATCCACTTCTGTCAAGATGAAAGGTTTCAATGCACTACTAGCTCAATTGGGATATAACCAATTCAATAATCAATAAAGCATGTATCCCACAAATGAATGCTAGTGTGTGCCTGTGCTAGTGTAGAATCCTAAAGTGAATCTCAAAACAATCACAATATCAAGATGATGTGAACCACAAATGCAAGCAAAATATCAATCTTTCAAAAAATTTACTCCTAAGTGGCATCCACAAGGCATACAAGGAGTATTGGACTCTCAAGTCAAACAATTTTTAAATTTTAAGCAATATAGTCCTCAAAAGATCAAAATCATTACAACATGGATCCCAAATCTCAATCATGCATTTAAAACTTAACTTTAAATAGAATGTAACAAAGACACCTTACCTCCAAACTTAAATCGCACATTGTCCTCAATGTGCAATAAGAACAATGAAAAAGATGGAAAGAGTATACCGTGGTGACGAAATCATGAAGCCCGGCAATGATCCACTATGAAAAGGGCCTCCCCCAAACTTGGAATTGACAACCTATTTGAATAACCACATTAGCAAACTCACATCAAATATCAAATGGGATAAGAACAATCAAATCATGCATTCTAAGGTAATATAACACAAGATGAAAGAGAGATATGAGATCAAACCCTAACTAAAGCATGAAAGTTGTATGACTACACATAAGGGCACAATTATGAGATTTTTTTTATATATATATTCTTCATTTAATGAAAGCAAGTATATACAAAATGCGAGAAAATCAAAAAATAAAATACATGAACAAAATACAAGAAGAAAAATAAAGAAAGTAAAATATAATGAAAGAATATGTACAATGCAAGAAATGAAAAACAAAAAGTAAGAAAGGATGCAAGAACAAAATAATGAAAAATGAAAATAAAAACTTTCTTTCTTTCTTTCTTTTTTTTTTTTTTTTTAATTTTATGAAAGTGTGTACAATGAAATAAATGCAAGAAAAATAAAGAAATAAAAATGAAATGAACATGTATGATACAAGAGATAGAAGACACAATGTGTCATGTGGGTGTTAAGTTTAATGTCTCTAGTAAGACGGAATGCTACTTTGAAATATTGTTTTTTTTTTTTTTTTTGGTGTTTTAATTTATTTATTTTAATTTTTTTTTAGAAAAAACAAATATATACACAAACAAAAATAAAAAAGGCAAGTAAATAAAAATGCAAGAAGTAAAAATGTAAGGAAATAAAGAATGGAAAGAAAGAATTTTTTTTTTCACAAGAGAAAAGTAAGTAAATAAAATAAAAGAAAATAACAACAGTAAAAGAAAATAAAAAAATAAAATAAAATAAAAATAGAAAGAAGAAAAAGTTAAAAAGTCAAAGGGGTAAAGCTGTGATCGATCTAAGGATGATTGATCGAAACTCGATCGATCCAAGATGTGAAAACCTGCAGACAACTTCGAACGATACATAGAGATCTGAAATATGTAAAGATTCAAAAAAAATTTAAGTATAGAACTAAGATCGTTCGAAGGGATAACTGAATCGATCGATAAATAATTGGATCGATCTGGAATAAAGTTCGTACGATACACAGAGAACTGATTTCTGTAGAGAATTGACTGCAGAGTGGTTCGATCGATCGAAGGGACACTTGTGATCGATCGAACTGGCACTAAATGCCTCTTTTTGAGATAAAAGTGCAGAAAATCATATGCTAAGCCCCAATAATGGTAACAAGAATAGAGATTGAAAAATGGATGGAAGAATGTACACAAGAACGAAAAATAAAAAGAAATGAGGGAGGAATAGAGTTTTGAAACTCTATGAAAAACTAGTGTTTAACGTCTTTAGCAAGACATTGGGTCGACTCACTAGTCAAACGAATCAAAAACCGGATATGAAACATCCTTATTGACCCTCTTTTCCATTTTCTCATTTAATGCCTCACTTACAACAATATACACATCCTCCAAAACAATGACTTGAAAAGAAATGAAAGAGATGATATTGTTCCTTTCATCCACGGTCATGAAAACAAAATCAATCATGATTTGGCTTGCCTCTTTGTCATGTTCTTGAAACACATTCAAATGATCATTCACTTTAAGAATTGGTGAGGCATTGTCTTTCAAAGACTCATTTGGATTAATAGGAAACACCCTCTCTTCATCCCTCTTTTCTTCCTCAAACTTCACCATCTCCTCACCTTCCAAGTTAGCTAAGTAGTCTATTAGAGATTCACTTCATTTTTGGAGCTTTCAAGGTCAAAATCATAATTTTTATACATTTCAAAAAGGCATGTCTCAAAAGGCCTTTGGAGATAATAGAAGGAAGGTTCTCTCCAACAAGTTCTTTCTCCTCCTTTTCTACCTCTGTAGTGGTCACCGTCTCCTCACTCTCTAAAGTAGCAATGGTGGAGATAAAATCATAATCAAAACAAGGACAGTCCTCATTAATCATATTATGCTCTATCAGACTAGCTAATGGTGGACTCATTAATTCCTCAATTTGCTCACTTGCTACTTCTTTTTCTTCACTCTCATCATCCTTATCTATATAAATTGAAGTTTTTGCCATTTTTTTATTTGCCTCTTCCTCCTCCTCTTGATGAGAAAAAGTACTTGCAATTTGCTCAACTTGAGCTTCGAGTTGGCTAACATTTGAGAATGAGAATTAATAAGTGGAGTTTGTGAAATATGCATATCAAGTAAAACTAACACTTTTTCTTGAAACTTAGGTGAATAAGGTGATAGAGGTGGTTCTTCATAAAATGGTGGGGGAGAGCAATAGTCATAAGAAGGATTAAAAGAGTGATCAAGCCTATAATAAGATGATGCATGAAATGAATTGGACTCAATCTCATAAAGATTAAAATGTGATGGAGGGACATAAGGTGAAGGGATATAATTTCCACCCAAACTTGGATCAAACAATTCCTCCATTCACAATTAGAATCCAAATGCAATAAAATATTGGCCTCCACACGGGCCGATACTTGGACAAAAATTTAAGCAATATAATGAGCCTCAACAAAGGCTATCACAAGCATGCAAAGAAATACACAATTAAAATACAAGAGTTCCAAGAATTGCTCACAACGGTCCTTAAGTAACTTCAAAATTTAATGTTAGCTTTAAGCTCCAATGATTGCTTCAAGTTCCAAAGTTTGTCTTTCTTGTAGTTAAGTACCTAATTGGCAAATAATATCAAGAATGAGAAACGAATATACAATGGAAAATAAAATAAAAATTAGAAGCAATCAAATGAACACTATTATTTAGTCTAATTCCAACAAAACCGTTAATCCCCAACAACGGCGCCAAAATTTGACGAGCCCTTTCTAATGCGTTTAGAAAACGGACTTTTTAATGTGAGAGGTCGCTTCGCAAGGTCAAAAAATGAATGTGATTTCGGAAGCCTTTCTAGTCAAATTTACATTTATAAAAACTACTACTACAACTAATGAAGTATAGCGAGTAGGGATCGTCCACAGAGATTATACGTGTTGGAATTTTACTTCGACTCTAGTGTATCAAAAGATTGCAAAGGAGGGTTGTTTGTTTGATTACACTAAGATGCAAAGAAATTAAAATGCAATTAAAATAAACTAGTGAGAGATAAGGATTTAAGAGATATGAAGAGAGGTCTTAGGGTGTTGGAATCACCACTAAGCTCATGTAATTAACCACTTGCTTTCCATTAATGGGGAATACATTGTTGCAATCAAGATATGGCCACAAACATAAACACAATATGCATGTAAAAGTGTGAACTATCTAATGCAAATGTGAATTGTCTACCTAACCAACAAGTAAACTAAGTGTAGAATAACCCACCAAGACAAAGGTATAATCCAGCAATTAGTTAACAAATGAGTCTAATGAAAGCACACATCAATCTAGAGAATCATGGAATTTGCAATAATAAGTGTGGAGTATCAAATCAAGCATATATTGTCTACCTACCTACAAACATGAATTAAATTGTAAAACAACCCATCAAGCATAAGTATAATCCATCAAATTAATTGACAAACCTATTCAATGAAAACGCATACTTAGTCATCACTAAATCCTTAATTAAACACACATAGACATGCAACCAATATAGAGAATCTAATGTAGAGATCAATTCTCAAATAATCACACATAAGAGAACATGAAATTAAAATAGAGAATCATAAGGAAGAATTAAATCAACTATCACAAGGCTAAGCACTAATCACAACAATATATATATATAAATCCCCAAAAATAGAAATATAATGGTTTAGATTATACAAGACTTAGGGCTCATCCAAACCCTAAGTGTAGATCTAGCCAATCATGGAGGAGGTGGATGTGGTCCTGAAACCCTCAAGGGTAAGCTCCAAACATGGCTTCATCATCATCATCATCTTCTTCTTCTTTAAAGCTCTAGAGAGAGAGAGAGAGTATATATGGATCTAGAGATGCGTTTTTAAGATATGCCTCAACTTCTTTCTTTTCTTCTAACCCTAATCTCTAACTTTCTATAGAGAGAAAGCTACAACAATATAGAAATTACAATGTAGAAATATGAATCTCTCTACAAAAATGGTTGAATCCCTCTTATAAACAAGGCTTTGAGAGCCCAAAAATGTGAGAATTCGGCCCTAGAATCTTCCCTTTCAAGCACAGCCCGAGTTGGTTCGAAATGAGCTTCAGATCTTCTTTTTAATAACTTTCGCGAACAGTTCGATCGATCTCACTTTTCTTTGATCGATCTGGGTTCAATCGATCTTACTTTTCTTCGATCGATCTCACTTTTCTACGATAAATCTCACTTGACAATTTTCAGCGTCAGCCTCCTTTTTGCTCCAGACTCTCACCAAAACTTAGTTTGACTCCAAAAATGCCTTAAGAAACCATTTTTAGCCCGTTTTAACTTTATTGACCTGAAATAGATAAAAACATAAAATTAGACTAAAACGGGAAAATAAGATAGATAAAGGTTCTAGAATACTCGAGCTTAAAGGGTTTAAATGCGCACTTTTCAACGCTCATCACACCCCCAAACTTAAATATTGCTAATCCCTAGCAATGAATTACAAAGTAAAGGAATGAAATGAACAACTATATAACTATGAACTAGAAAGCAATAAAAGGATAACGCCACTTTCGTAAGGAACACGATTGCATTTAGCGCATGCAACAAGCATTTTAAACCCCTAGGTTACCCCTAGTGAACGAGTAAAGTCTCATGAGGGTTTCCAGAAATGATACCCGCAAACATTAAGCTCTTTCTCACAAAAGAGGCACCGATATTGCAAACAATCATTAGGAAAAAACTACATCAAGTATGCAATTTTTTAACCCCAAACTTAATAACCACCACTAAGCTCATGTAATAACCACTTGTTTTCCATTAATGGGGAATACATTGTTGCAATCAAGATGTGGCCACAAACATAAACACAATTTGCATGCAAAAGTGTGAACTATCTAATGCAAGAGTGAATTGTCTACCTAACCAACAAGTAAACTAAGTGTAGAACAACCCACTAAGACAAAGGCATAATCCATCAATTAGTTAACAAATGGGTCTAGTGAGAGCACACATCAATCTAGAGAATCATGAAATTTGCAATAATAAGTGTGGAGTATCAAACCAAGCAAAGATTGTCTATCTATACCTATAAGCATGAATTAAATTGTAGAACAACCCATCAAGTGTAAGTATAATCCATCAAATTAATTGACAAACCCATTCAATGAAAACCATGCTTAGCCATCACTAAATCCTTAATTAATCACACGTAGACATGCAACCAACATAGAGAATCTAGTGTAAAGATCAATTTCCAAATAATCACACATAAGATAACATGTAATTAAAATAGAGAATCACTAGGAAGAATTGAATCAATAATCACAAGGCTAACCACTAATCACAACAATATATATATATATATATATATATATATATATATATATATATATCCCAAAAAATAGAAATACAAGGGTTTAGATTACACAAGACTTAGGGCTCATCCAAGCCCTAAGTGTAGATCTAGCCAATCATGAAGGAGGTGGATGTGGTCATGAAATCCTCAAGGGTAAGCTCTAAACATGGCTCCATCTTCTTTTTCTTCTTCTTCTTTGAAGCTCTAGAGAGAGAGAGAGCATGTGGATCTAGAGATGTGTTCTTGAGATGTGCCTCTACTTCCCTATTTTCTTCTAACCTTAATCTCTGACTTTCTAGAGAGACAAACTAATGAAAATATAGAAATTACAATGTAAAAATATGAATCCCTCTACAAAAATGGTTGAATCCCTCTTATATACAAGGCTTTGAGAGCCAAAAAATGTGAGAACTCGGCCCTAGGATCTCCTCTTTCAAGCACAGTCTGAGTTGGTTTCAAATAAGCTTTAGATCTGATTTTTTATAACTTTTACGAACAGTTCGACTGATCAAACTTTTTTTCGATCGATCAGAGTTGGTTTGATCGATCAGACTTTTCTTCGATCGATCAGGGTTCGATCGATCAAACTTTTCTTCGATCGATCAGACTTGGCAGATTTTTAGCATCAGCCTCCTTTTGCTCCAAATTAGCCTCCTTTTTCTCCAGATTATCACCAAGACTTAGTTTGACACCAAAAAGGTCTTAAAAAGCCATTTTTAGCTCGTTTTAACTTTAGTGACCTAAAAAAGGAAATAACACGAAATTAGTCTAAAATGAAAAAATAAGATAGATAAAGGTCCTAGAACACTCAAGCTTAAGGGGTTTAAAAGCGCATTTTTCAGTGCTCATTAGTAATTTCATCCCACAACTTGCCATTGGACTATTATGGTGCTTAACCTGGGCAATTTATTTCTTCACCAAGAAATATGATTCAATGATGGGGCTAAAGTTCTTGAATATGATAACAAGGATGCCACCTACAAAAGCCAAACTTTTTATGCAAGAAATTTTTTTTTGATACAACCATAGAATTAAACACAAACCCAGAATCAATATTCTAACCAAACTATATATTTTGATATTTGAAGAGTGATTTAAGAACAGATTAGGTTACATAATTGGCTTATACCAAAATTAGGGGTTTAAAGACTTCAAAAATACTTGTCAAAATAGAATTGTATGTCATACAAAAAAAAAAAAAAATACTGAGTATTACCATTCTAAATAGAAAATAATAATAATTACTAAGAATTGTAGGAGAAAGTAAGCTATATACTCATCAATGAAGAACAAGAAGTATAACCATCTATCTCAAAAAGGCTTTCCAAAAGAAAGACAAAATTCTAGAGAGAGAAAGCAAGACAGACTAAACCATCAGTGTTTCCACCCGTTTCCCAAACCGGCCGATCCCAAACTACAACCCGCAGTCACTTCCCCTACACCAACACTGCCAATGAAAAATATGTCATTAATGGCGATTTGTACACCATAAACTTCTTTGGGAAATGCACCAAACGAATGGGGTAATGTCTGTAGACGGACTGGTGTATGTATAAAGGGGAGGGGAAGAGAGAGAATGACTCCGGTGTAATGACCCGGTCATTTTACTTCCTTTTTTTTTTTGGTAATTTTCTTTTTTCGTCTTTTCCCTATTTCGTTCTTTTCTCGTTTTTCATTTTTCCATGCATAACCTCACTTTTTGTGCTCAGATTTGATTCCGGCTTTGCATACACTCATGATATTTAAATTCCATGATATCTATATTTTCACTTTTGTAGAAAAGCACGTTAAATGTTTACTTTCCTTATAAAGGGCATGAATGTATAACTTTTGGTAATTACTCTAAATTTGAGAGGTTTTTGTGTAAAAAAATAAAGTATTTATTTTTCGTCTTAGAGACTATTTTGTAATTTAATTTGGAAGATATTTTCAAAAAGGATCTTTTTGCAATTTCCAAAAAATGTGACAAGTGTCACATTCCTAAGGTACCACTTGTTGGTTTTGTAGTGGAACCACTTGGGGGCTTAATCTCATGACACATGAAGGGTGGAGATTCACCCATTTGTTGGCCTAGGATTGGAGCACTTGGTTGCATGGATGGTTGACAAGTGTAGGCTCAATGTTAAGTCTTGGAAGTTTACATAAGATGGTGACAAGTGTAGGCTTCACAATTGGTCTTGCAATTGTGTGTGTGTGAGAGATAGTACAAGAGCACCTAGTGAGTGAAGAATCCCACCATTTAGCTTAGGGTTTACACCTTTGTTTCATTTTAGCTCTTTCCTCTCAAGAACCCTAACTTGAGCCACCATTGGAGAAAAACTTGGTTAATAGCTTTCTTCTTCATTTTGGCCTCCTTCCGCTCACCTTAGACCATTAAGCTTGGAATACATAATCTTCCTCTCACTCTCCTCTACAAAACCCTAGTTTGGTTTGTCATTTTAAGCTTGGTTGCTTTGGATTATAGAGATTCAATTCTCTATTAAGGTATGGGTGGTTGTATGTTTATCCTCTTTGGGTTTTTATATATATTGGAGCTTAATATATATTGATTACATGCCTTTTTAAATTATTATACTAGCATGTAAATAAAGATTTTATATGCTTGACTTAGGATTTTTGGATTAAAGCATGTATGTGACTATTAAATTGTATAGGTAGGTTATTGTCTAATAAATTACCTAATATTTATGATTCCATTGAGGTTTTATTATGGATATCTTGAGATTACACTTATGATGTTAAGTAATATAGATTTCATTAAAAGCTTAGTATGAAAATCTTGTGTGTGGCACTTATAATTACTTGTAAGTAGATTACTATATTTCATAATTTGCAATTATCGCATATATTGATAGTACATTGATATAACATGATGTGTAATATCATTAACTTGCCACTTTAGACATGTAACCTTAATACATGGGTTATATGGTTTTACCCTACTTGTGCTTGGTAGGTAGTTTCATGCATTGAGATTGTATAAATGTCACGAACTTGTTGATTTTTGGAAGCTTGTAAGGATATGAGATGTTGATGGCTAGGGTTTGGCTCTAGTATAGAGGATAAGAATTCTCCTAAGTCATAGTGCGCACTAGGTAGTACCTTGTAGCATCCATTTCTATGTGAAATGACCATTTTGCCCCTAGTTCATTCTTGTTTATTTTTGAGACGTCGTTTCCGTATTCGTCTTCTTTGGGTTTCGTGACTTCTTTGAGGGTCACATTGGTGTTCTATGGATATGTAATATCTTTTAAAACCATTATTGTACCTTTTGCTTCCACATTTCGGATTCATCATTGGATTTACGTTCCGTTCATCTTAGGATGCACTGACCTAAAAACCAGGGCCGTCACAGGTGGTATCACAGCTCCTAGGTTTGAAAACCTTAGGATGACGGGTTTGGGTACATATCATGTTTTCATTGACTTGCTTTGATTTGTGTACGTCTTTCTTGATAATATGTTTTGATTTAATAACATGTTTACATGCTTATGTGGTAGCATGTTTATGAGTGTTCCTTAACTGTTTTAGTATGTTGTATATGCTTGTATGCCTTAGCATTTTGTATATGCTTGTTGGGTGTTAGCATGTTGTATTGTATATTGCATACATTTCTTGACTGTATTCTGTGCTACTTGCTTCGTGCATTCATAGCATGAGTTGCATTGGGTCTTAACGACTTGCATTGTTGTTGACCTTATCCCTTATGTGTGTAGCACCATGGTTTTGACTCGCGGAGATTCTTCTCATCACATTGGAGTGGATGAGCAGGTTGAGGAGCAGGCTATGGACACCAGGCTCGCACGGGGTCTAGGGAGGCCCAGGGCTCGACCTCATGGCGTGGATCCTAATCCACTATGAGCCTTGACTTATGAGGAGCAGATAGCACAGGGAGTGGTTCTAGAGATATCAGAGTCTATTCAAGCCATGTTTCGCTAACACATGGCAGGGATACAGATTCCGGTACCGGCACCAGCACCGACACCAGTTGCTAATGAAGCATTAGACTACTTTATGAAGTTACAGTGGGTTAAGATCGACTAGTTTGCTAGGTGTATGGATCTGCTTGCTTTAGAGGCATGGCTTGATCTCATGGTACGTAAGCTTGATAGTATGGCAGTACCTACAGACCTATTGAGGATCTCTTTGATAGCTTCTGTGTTCATGGGGGATGCCGATATCTGGTGGAGGTCTATCATCAATATCCACGATGTGGAGGTGATGACATGGGAGGAGTTCAGGACATTATTCTTCAACTGTTTCTTTCTGACGGCTATGAGGCAGGACATGAGAGTGCAGTTCACAGGTCTCTATCAGGGCATGATGAGTGTCATTGAGTATGAGACACGCTTCACTTCTCTTTCCCGCTATGCACCGAGATGGTAGCTACCGAAGAGCTCAGGGCAAGGAAGTTTCAGGATGGGTTACACCTTGATATTAGGCCACGGATTTTAGTGTTGGAATTGAGGACCTACGAGGAGGTAGTACAGAAAGCTATGTTGGTTGAGGCAGAGGACCGAGATCAGCTCAGGATCAAGGGTTCATATAAGCAGCCTCGTGGGGAGGCTTCATCTGTATCTATTGGGGGCCAGTGGAAGAAGGCTAAGGCCGGGGACAGTTCACGTACTCAGGGACAGTCACAGCAGGCTCGATCTGTACCAGCAGTTCCAGTATCTTCGGGGTCAGCCCGGGGAGTGATTTGTCACCACAGTCAGCAGCCGGGGCATATCAAGCCTCGCTGCCCATAGCTTCAGCCACAGGCCAATCAGTCACAAGCTAGTAAGCCTACAGCATCGACGAAGGGGGTTCATGGAACTTGTCATTATTACAAGCAACCAGGTCACTTCAGGAGAGAGTGTCTAAAATTGCAAGGGGGAACACAGAGTGGCATAGGCTCACAGGCCATACCGGCACAATCAGCAGTTGTGCAGTCAGGTTTCAGGGTGCCTCAGGCACCGCAGTCAGTGGTGCCGCCAGTTGGTTCTTATCCGATCAGAGGCTCTACGCTTACTGCTTCCGGACATCAGTCAGGCCACCAGGGCAGTTCACAGCAGTCGAGGGCTTAGGGACGAGCTTACGCACTGCCATAGGTTGATACCTCTGCTGGGACTTCTACAGTTCGAGGTATCTTTCCAGTTTTAAGTTTTTGGGCTAGAGTTCTTGTTGATACAAGTGCATCGTATTTATTCATATCTGCTTCATTTGCACATTCATTGGGTCTGGAGGTCACGTAGCGGGATGGTTTCCCTTGTGTTGACACACCAGTTGGGGGTCCAGTGTTTTTGGACCGTGTCTGTCAGGGTTGTGCTATTGAGATAGCTAGGCGGACTTTAGAGTTCGATTTTGTTATTTTCGATATGACGGGCTTTGACGTCATTCTCAGGATGGATTGGCTATCCTTTTTTAGTGCTACGATCGATTGCTTCCGTTGGAGGGTGACTGTATGCACTCCCGAGGGAGACTGTTTTCACTTTGTGGGAGATTGGAGCGATTCCCACTCGACGATGATTTTCAGTATTAGTGATTGGAGTCGCCACAGGTCTTACTTGGCTAGCCTGTTAGCTGAGGAGGACAGCAGCTTGGGGCGTATTTTTTTGACAGTTGTAGACGAGTTTCAGGATGTCTTTCCGAAGGAGTTGACAGAACTTCCTCATTTTCAGGAGGTTATCTTTGCCATTGATGTCATTCCCGGTACTGCACCTATCTCTATGGTACCGTACCGCATGGCACCGACAGAGCTTGATGAGCTGAAAGCTCAATTGGATAATTTGAAAACTAAGGACTTTATTCATCCTAGTGCTTCGCCCTGGGGAGCACCGGTTCTTTTTACGAAGAAGAAGGATGAGTCTTTAAGACTTTACATCGATTATCGCAAGCTGAACCACGCTACGATCAAGAACATGTATCCTTTGCCTAGGGTTGATGACTTGTTTGATCAGTTGAAGGGAGCCACTTGTTTTTTGAAGATTAATTTGAGATTGGGTTACTATCAGTTAAGGGTTAAGGATGAGGATATATCTAAGACCGCTTTTCGTACACGGTATGGCCATTAGGAGTTTCTGGTGATGCCATTTGGTCTGACCAATGCTCCAGCAGCTTTCATGGACTTGATGAACTGTGTATTCAGTGACCATCTTGATTAGTTCGTTGTGGTTTTTGTTGATGACATTCTCGTATACTCAGCTATGGTAAAGGAGTATGAGTATCATTTAAGGACAGTGTTACAGATCCTTAGGGATAATCAGTTGTATGCCAAGTTCGAGAAATGGGAATTTTAACTACCGGAAGTGAAGTTCATTAGACATGTTGTGTCAAGGGGTGGTGTTGCAGTGGATCCAACGAAGATTGAATCAGTGATGAATTGGGAGCGTCCGAAGACAATGTTTGAGATTCGGAGTTTTCTTAGCCTAGTTGGCTACTACCGGAGATTTGTTCGGGATTTCTCTTGTTTAGTGGCACCTATGACTCGACTTACCTGCAAGGGGGTTAAGTTCGTATGGAAAGAGGCATGTGAGTTTGTTTTTAGGAGTTGACGGTCAGGTTGACGTCAGCTCTAGTTTTGATCATTCCTGAACGTGGTTTAGGTTATGTGATCTTTTGTGATGCTTCGCGAGAAGGTTTGGGTTGTGTCTCAATGCAGACAGAGCGGGTGGTTGCTTATGGGTCTCGACAGTTGAAGACTCACGAGTTGAACTATCCAACACATGATTTGGAGTTGGCAGCAGTTATCTTTGCCCTGAAGGGATGGAGACACTATTTGTACGGGGAAAAGTTTTAAGTTTTCTCCGACTACAAGAGTCTCAAGTATCTCTTCTCTCAGAAGGATTTGAACTTAAGACAGGGCAAACGGGTTGAGTTCATGGAGGATTATGACTTTGAATTACAGTATCATCCGGGTAAGGCCAACGTGGTAGCCGATGCATTGAGTAGAAAGTCGCGGGGAACTCTTGCTAGCATTTCCATTCACAGATGGAAGATACTAGAAGAGCTTGCAGATCTTGGTTTACAGTGTTATGAGGATGTTTCACTGGCTATTTTGTTTAGCCTTATGGCTCAACCGGCACTTGTTAGTAGAGTTATTGAGGCACAGTTCGAGGATGGGGAGATGAAGGCCATCCATGATCGAGTTTTAGGCTGTGAGGATGTAGAGGGTTGGACCTTACATTCAGACGGTGGTCTCAGGTACAAGGGGATGATGTTTGTTCCTTTGTCTTGCCGTGAAGATGTTCTTCGGGATTTTCACCACTCTCGGCTCGCAGTTCACCCTGGTGGTACAAAGATGTATCACAATATGCGGCGACAGTTTTGGTGGCAGGGCATGAAACGGGACGTTTTACAGTTTGTGGCTCGATGCCTTACTTGTCAGCAAGTGAAGGCAGAGCATTAGAGACTGCCAGGATTATTGCAACCATTACTAGTAGCTGAGTGGAAATGAGAGCATATCACTATGGATTTTGTAACGGGACTTCCAAGGTCTCAGGTAGGGAATGATGTCGTTTGGCTCATAGTTGACAGGTTGACTAAGACGGCACACTTCTTGCCCATGGCAATGACAGACAGTGCAGAGAAACTAGGTGGACTATATGTGAGACAGATTGTCAGGCTTCACGAAGTTCCTGTATCCATTATTTCGGAGAGGGATCCACGGTTCATGTCTCACTTTTGGCAGAGTTTTCAGGAGGCTCTTGATACGGGGCTTCATTTTAGCACGGCATTCCATCCTCAGACTGATAGTTAGTCGGAGCGCACCATTCAAATATTGGAATATATGTTACGGGCTTGCATCTTGGATTTTGGGGGTGGTCGGGAGGACTACTTGCCTTTGGTTGAGTTTGCCTACAACAACAGTTATCAGACCAGTATTGGAATGGCACATTTTGAGGCGTTGTATGGCAGACCTTGCAGATCTCCAGTTTGTTGGACCGAGGTCGGTGATACCATTGCCTTGGTCCTGACATTGTCATTGAGACTACAGAGAAAATCAAGTTGATCCGGCAGCAATTGGCTACCGTACAGAGCAGACAGAAGAGTTACGCTGATAAGAGGAGACGATCCTTGTCTTTTGAGGTAAGGGACCATGTCTTTCGAGGTAAGGGTCCATGTCTTTCGAGGTAAGGGACCATGTCTTTCTTAAGATTCCTCCGTGTAAGGGGCTTCTGAGATTTCGACAGACTGGCAAGTTGTCTCCTAGATTCATTGGACCATTTAAGATTTTGGAGCGTGTTGGTGAGGTTGCTTATCGTTTGGCATTGCTGCCAGACTTGGATAGGGTTCACGACGTCTTTCATGTCTCTATGTTGAGGAAATATGAGTCGGACCCATCGTATGTTCTGTGATGGACGGATGTGGTTGTTGATGAAAACGTGACCTATGAGGAAGGTCCGGTTCAGATTCTTGATTCACGAGAGCAGGTCTTGCGGACCAAGACCATTCCATTGGTTAAGGTCTTGTGGAGACACCACGGCATTGAGGAGGCTACCTGGGAGCTTGAACAGGAGGTTTGCTCTCGGTACCCCCATTTATTCTCTCTTTTAGGTATGATTCTATTTCGGGGACGAAATCCCTTTAAGGAGGGTAGGTGGTAATGACCCGATCATTTTACTTCCTTTATTTTTTTTTGGTAATTTTCTTTTTTCGTCTTTTCCCTATTTTGTCCTTTTCTAGTTTTTCATTTTTCCTTGCATAACGTCACTTTTTGTGCTCGGATTTGATTCCGGCTTTGCATACACTCATGATATTTAAATTTCATGATATTTACATTTTCACTTTTGTAGAAAAGCATGATAAATGTTTACTTTCCTTGTAAAGGGTATGAATGTATAACTTTTGGTAATTACTCTAAACTTGAGAGGTTTTTGTGTAATTAAATAAAGTAATTATTTTTCGTCTTAGGGACTATTTTGCAATTTAATTTGGAAAATATTTTCAAAAAGGACCTTTTTGTAATTTTTGAAAAATGTGACAAGTGTTACATTCCTAAGGTGTCACTTGTTGGTTTTGTGGTGGAACCACTTGGGGGCTTAATCTCATGACACATGAAGGGTGGAGATTCACCCATTTGTTGGCCTAGGATTGGAGCACTTGGTTGCATGGATGGTTAACAAGTGTAGGCTCAATGTTAAGTTTTGGAAGTTTACATAAGATGGTGATAAATGTAGGCTTCACAATTGGTCTTGCAATTGTGTGTGTGTGAGAGATAGGGCAAAAGCACATAGTGAGTGAAGAATCCCACCATTTAGCTTAGGGTTTACACCTTTGTTTTATTTTAGCTCTTTCCTCTCAAGAACCCTAACTTGAGCCACTATTGGAGAAAAGCTTGGTTAATAGCTTTCTTCTTCATTTTGGTCTCCTTCCGCTCACCTTAGACCATTAAGCTTGGAATACATTATCTTCCTCTCACTCTCCTCTACAAAACCCTAGTTTGGTTTGTCATTTTAAGCTTGGTTGCTTTGGATTATAGAGATTCAATTCTCTATTGAGGTAGGGGTGGTTGTATGTTTATCCTCTTTGGGTTTTATATATATTGAAGCTTAATATATATTGATTACATGCCTTTTTAAATTCTTGTACTAGCATGGAAATAAAAGATTTTATATGCTTGACTTAGGATTTGTGGATTAAAGCATGTATGTGACTATTAAATTGTATAGGTAGGTTATTGTCTAATAAAGTGCCTAATATTTATGATTCCATTGAGGTTTTATTATGGATATCTTGAGATTACACTTATGATGTTAAGTAATATAGATTTCATTGAAAGCTTAGTATGAAAATCTTGTGTGTGGCACTTATAATTACTTGTAGGTAGATTATTATATTTCATAATTTGCAATTATGGCATATATTGATAGTAAATTGATATAACATGATGTGTAATATCATTAACTAGCCACTTTAGACATGTAACCTTAAGACATGGGTTATGTGGTTTTACCCTACTTGTGCTTGGTAAGTAGTTTCATGCATTGAGATTGCATAAATGTCATAAACTTTTTGATTTTTGGAAGCTTGTAAGGATATGAGATGTTGATGGCTAAGGTTTGGCTTTAGTACGGAGGATAGAAATTCTCCTAAATTATAGTGCGCACTAGGTAGTACCTTGTGAGTCGTAATTACCCAAAATAACTTGTATGGTCTCGTGGCCACATATCCTAGTCTTTCCATTATTTGATTTCGTATTACTTTCCAAGCTGTGAATCATGGATTTCTTGTAGTTTGTGATTTGGTAATCTTAGTTTTAAATGTATTAGTGTATTTGTTTAATGTATACTTGGATGCCATGTGTTTATCATTTCAAACATTAGTATAGCTTCAGATAATCCCTTAGAGTGCCTTGAAAACATAGACGTTAGGTGGAATGCACCCTTGTGATGGTCTATGTTTGGTTCATATTATACTTAAAACTATAGGGCATGCGCATGCACTACATCCTATGAGTAACTTGATTACTCACCCTAGTTGTTTGGGTTGTTTTTCAAGTAAAGAAGCTTTGTTGTGGGATGCATAACACTCTTAGGATTGCTAGTCTACTTGGAGCATTTTTTATGTTGGGATATGCACTTGTTAGCATATCATGCTCCATTTTTGTTTATTTTGACAAAACATGTATCTAATATTCAAACTATGTAGTGTGCACTTAAGTGCACTTTTTGACTCTCTTTTGATATGTTTGTAGTGAGGCCAATGGCCAAGAACACATATATGCCATGTATGCTACTTTATCTTTATAGTTTGTATGTGGATCTTAAGGGATTTCGTCCATTGAAGGGTCATATTTTGCATATGACGTCCTATGAGGCCGTAGGCCATTGTAGCGCATCTACTTCACCATTTTATGTATGCGTGCATGTTTAAATTTCACAAAACTCTTAAACTCCAACTTTTGAACTATTTATGGATGAATTAGGCAAATTTAAGCAAAAATGCATGCATTGAGGTGGCATTCAAAGCTTTGTTTTGATTTAGCATGTTTTAGATGCTTGCATGAGACTAGGAAGTGTTTTAAGACTTGTTTGGATCATTTAGGAAGCATGCATAGCCTTAGAACCAAGCCAAACATCTTTCCCATGGATCACAGTAGGTTACAACAGCTTTTTTTTGCTGCTGCTAAGCCCATCAGTCGGCTGATGGCAATCATCAGCCGGCTGATGATTGTCTCGCATCATTCTAGTAGCCATTTTTGTGAAAATTGGAGTTTCAGCCGACTGATGGCAATCATCAGCCGGCTGATGATTGTCTCGCATCATTCTAGTAGCCATTTTTGTGAAAATTGGAGTTTCAGCCGGCTAATGATTGGGTTCAGCCGGCTGATCATTGAGTTTCGGTCGGCTGATGATAGGGTTCAGCCGGCTTATCCTCCCTGAAGCTTGGTTTACTTTCAGTATCTCGGACAGTTTTCTAGGGTCAACTTCAAAGGGCCATAAATCTTTCATTTCTAATCCAAATCAGGTTATTCTTGAGCCTAAACTGAAGAGCTTGAAGTCAGATTTCCAATGATACCAATTACACTCAAAAACTCCAACCGTAGTGAAAGTTATACCAGTTTTAGTAAGATAGGGTCGTGCTGTCTCTTAAATGAGTTATGCCACTTCGTTCTAAATTCATATCTTTTCCGTCCGGACTCCGAATCAGGTTATTCTTGAGTCTAAATTCATTAATTTTTCGTTATCTTTCTAATGGTATACTTGGTAGCATCCATTTCTATATGAAATGATCATTTTGCCCCTAGGTTCATTCTTGTTTATTTTTGAGACGTCGTTTCCGCATTCGTTTTCTTTGGGTTTCGTGACTTCTTTGAGGGTCACATTGGTGTTCTATGGATGTGTAATATCTCTTAAAACCATTGTTGTACCTTTTGCTTCCACATTCGGGATTCATCATTGGATTTACGTTCCGTTCATCTTAGGACGCACTGGCCTAAAAACCAGGGCCGTCACATCCGGTGAGAGATGATTGTGATTTTTTTATGAGAAACAAAAGAAGAAAAAAGGGATGAAATGCTTAGGAGAGATTTTAGGCATTGGTTGATTTTGTCTCAAAATAGATTCTTGGAATTGATTAATTTTGAATTCATAATTTAAACTTAGAAAGAGAATTTTATCCAAGAGGGAAACGAAATCAGAAAGAGGGAAACGAAATCAGAAAGAGAGATAACGTCTTCTCTCCGTTAAATTCTTTGCCTATGCTAACCATGGTAAGTTACTACCTCTGTCCCATATTAGTAGTCCATTATCTCATTTTTAGACGTTCCAAATTAGTCGTCCACTTTGAAAAGTCAAAGCAAATTAGCTTTATCTTTCTATCATTGTCCTTTATATTTTCAAAAAATTTCAAACTTGGTAACTAGACATATCTAAACTAAAAAGGAGAAGTTGGTAATTTTAAAATGGGACAATACATTAATTACATGTCTCCTTAAAAACTCCAATTTCTAAACATGGACATCTAATATAGGACAGAGAGAATATATAAATATAACAACTTATATAAAGAGCTCATATAATTTGATTATATAGCAAAATCCACCAAATAAACTATCTGGGTGGACTAGGACCATGTAATAATTTCTCCAAGTCAACATATCTTTTTTTATTTTTCAAAAGTCCACATGTCTTAACCCCTTCAAATCTGATGTGTATACCATTAAAGTTATGATGATTTAATTAATGAAAAACATTAAATAGAACATTTTAAATTATGTGTTGATAGTGTTGTACAGGGACGAAACCAGAAAATAAGATAGGGGGAGGGGATAATGAAATTTTTTAGTAATTTAAGAGGGGTCAATATTAATATTTTAAGGGTATATAACTGAAAAAGAGTAAATTAGTAAGGCATATTATTAAAAAATAAATAAAATAAAATACAGGGGGTCTATTGACCCCTTATGTAAATGTAGGTCCGTCTCTGGTGTTGTACAATTATATTCAATCTTAATAGAAATCCAGAACACTTAAAAGAAAGTTACTCGACCAAATATTATTGATTCAGTCAAGTTTGCAACATACAAAAAAACGGGTATTTTGTACAAGGGCGGATTCAAGGGTGGGCGAAGCTGGGCTTCAGCCGACCCAAAAAATTTTTTTTTTTTTACCATATTACTTTAAGCCCAGTCAAAATAATAATAATAATAATAATAATAATAATAATAATAATAGCCTAGTTCAAAGTTAGCCCAGTTCAAAATTAGTTCACCCCATTTAAAAAGGCTGGATCCATCCTTGATTTTGTAACGTGTATTTTGTATGTATGACTAATCAATATTAATGAAAAGAGAAGATTTGATCTAATAATAGTCCGGTGCGAGACCCTTAAGATGATCGTGATTAACTTTAAAATTCTGAATAATGTCTCGCAGCAGACAAACTGGACTCACTGTATTAGTCAAATCTTCTAATGTCATAAAAGTAAATTCCTGTCTTCACAATTAATTTTTTCTGTTTTGTCACTTCTGCTCCTCCTTCCAAATAACCATTCTTGTTTTCTCATATTGCATGTGATATCTTTCATTTATTGTATTTATTATCTTACTTCGCACAAAAAAAATAATAAATAAATAAAACAGTAAAAAAAATATTAGAAAAAAAAAAAAACACCTAGATTATTCAACTGTGCCTTTTATTTGAGCCTACCTCTTTGCTTTCATGGAGTCATTCCTGTCTATCAAACACAGTGCCAAAGTGTTAGCCCCATTTTCAAGACATGATAAAATAAAATAAAAAATAAATATATAAAATATATTAAAACAGTATCTTATTCAATCATAATATTTTTCTAATTACAAAATAAAAATAAAATACATTCTCGTAAACTTATAATTCCAAAGTAATATATCTCCGATTGAGTCTAGAAAAATTATTCGTACGTACTCTTGACTTTGACTAAACGTGAAATTTTTTGAATCAGAACACAACTTACTGACTAATAAGAAAACAAATTCATATATATAATAAGATAGTACACCAAAAGAATGACTAAATTATCTATACAATTAAAGAAAAAAAAAAAAAAAAAAAGAGCACTGAAATATAAACAAATAATAAACGACCAATAACATTTAAGGCAAGTATATTTTAAAAAACTAAATAATCATTCTCATGTATACAACACGCACCAATAACTTCATCACCATTCTCATGAAGGGCTGGTGATCTCAACTAAGATTTTAGAGCAATTCTTTCGGTTATACATGTACGAGCACACCTAAACAAAATTTATCGATGCATTCTCTGTAACATTTCACAACAATATAATCACTCATATATATATATATATATATATATATATATATTATATGTGTGTAAAACAAATTAAATAAAGTAGAATGTATATATATATTATATGTAAAGGAATATAATTAATATGTAATTAATGCAGAACTAATGGAATTGATGTATAATGAATGTAAAATATCTAAAGTGACTATTATATACTGTATTAATTAACTCACAATAATAATTTATTAAACAATGCATTAAAGCATATATATATATATATATATATATATATATTTATATCTCTAAATACATATAATAAATATGTCTTAAATTAATAAATATATATTTTACTTTTAATATTCCAAAAAAAGGAGTTCTCGCATAAACAAGTTAAAATGCCCAGTATAGATAAAATGCCAATAATCACCAATCAATAGAAATTATATGCAACTTTCCAACCAAGCAAATACTCAAGGAGGAGTGGGGAGAGGGAATATAATTATGTGAATCATTTGATTCTCTCTCTCTCTCTCTCTCTCTACGGGTAAAGTGCAAAAAATATGCTGATATATATTTTTCGTAGTATTTTTATTCTTTATTTAAAAAGGTATGCAAAAAATACCCCTATTCTTTGTATATTGTGCAAAAATAATCCCAAATAAAAAATCTAGAATTTCCTCCTACTCTTAGATCTCCTCCCTCATCACACCACGACTAGGTTCCCTTATTTTTGACCCTTGAACTCCCATACGGTATTGGAACAGGATCTGCCGCACCTTCTCACCATCAGTCCTTCCATGGCCTTCTTATAGGCGTACGATATATATATACACATATAAAACACACATATATATACATAGGGTTTTCTGGGCTTAAATTAATTTTTTGTGGATTTGCGATAGGGAGTTCAGATGGGGGCTCATCGGGAAACATGGGGACGAGGGGCTTTGACGTGAACCTGATGCCGCCGTAGTTGTGGTGTCATGGATTTTTGGAGTTACAGAGGCCGCGAATCAGATGGTGGAAATAGGAGGGACGGCGGGAAATGACGTAGTCGACAAGATGAGAACGGTGTGGCGGTCCCGCCGAATGATGAACGACGAAGCAGTTCACCGCCGGTCATCACTTCACCTGATTTTCTAGCCAGATTCGCACTCCATCTCATCGCCGCTTCAAACACCAAATTGGGTGAAGTGTGTGTCTGTGTTAAAACTTAAAAGCTAGATTAATCAGAGCCATTTGATTTTGTTCTTTATTCATTGAATTTAACTGATTCAAACCCATGGCTAATCTGGGTCTATTATCTGGGTCTATTTGAAGAGTCTTGTTCCTACAAAAACAGTGTCCAAACTGCAAGTCCCCAGAGTTTTATGCTGATCGTGAACTGAAGCCCAAGAAACCGAACTGGGTCTCGCAGAGGTGGGCCGAAGAAGTCGCCGGAGCTTGGCCAAACTTGATCTCTCCCTTTTTCAATCGAGCTGTCGAGTCTTTCAAGATTGCCGAACTTCCAAACAAAACTCTCGCTGGAACTGGATCAGTTCAGTCATGTCGTTCGTCGTTACCGAATATTCAATTCGTGCTCACCCTTGAATCCTTTCTCACAACCACCGGAACTATTCAGTGTAATTTTGGATTTCGCTGCTGAAAAGTGGAGTTCGATGAAACTGTTCCGAGATTTTCTCTCACCAGCTTCAATGGAGGTTTTAAGTGACCGACAGTTTGGGAAATTTTTTTGAAGAAGATGGTATTGGGTACCCATTTTAGTCATTTCACATAATTTTGTTTTTTTATATATTTTATAAAATATGTAACTAAGGGTATTTTCGTCCAATTCTATCTTAAATGAGTAAGGAAGACCTATTTGCACAAATATCATAGTTTAGGGATATGTTTTTGCACGTATGGAATACAATATGTACTGTATGTATACTTTAGGAGTTTTATGCACTTCACCTACACATATATATATGTGTGTATATATATATATGTGTGTGTATATTGGATGAATCACAAAGCTCCACATGATTGGATGCTATCTCGAAGAGATCATTCAAATAAATTCAATAGAAGAGCATATGATTCACTATAAATGGACTTGAACTCTCCATGCATGCCCAACGTGTCTTCTCTTTATTCTTTGATTTTTTTGTATATTTATTCCTTTTTTCTTTTCTTCTCAGTTTTTTTTATTCTTTGGTTGCAAAAGCCTATCATATGTCCCTCTCATACTAATCAGTTTTGATTGTTCAACTTCAAATAAAAAAATAAGCATAAATAAAATTCATAACATAAAAGATCTTCAAACTAAATTCAATTCTTAGCTTGGGATTTAGAAAAGTCAGGACATCTTAGATATTAAGTACTTGAACTCCTAATCTCAATTTTAGAATTTTCAAAATAGAATCATGTTCTATTATAGCCAAACTTCAAAAAAAAAAAAAAAAGATGTTCTTGCAAGAAATTTCTAGTATTCTGATATTCTAAAAAGAATATCCTTTTTTAGTAATGAAAAATTCCAATTGATAATATATAGTATACAAGTGCTTTAAAGATTCATCAACCCTCCAATGATACACAAATCTTTGTCACATCTCTTCTTTTTTTCTCTGGTTTCTTTGGTCCAAAAGATTAGGCGCAGAGCATATAATAATACATGCTAATGGCACAAAAAAGAGAGTATCAAATTCTCTCTTATCATCAGCTACAAACACATCAATCTATAAATACAGTTGAATCATACATTGTTATTTACACATCAACAATCAACCCTTCTTATTTTAGAGCCTAGCTTTTCGCCCCCCCCCCCACAACGAAAAAAATGAAGCATCGAAGTTCAGAAAAATATGACTACATGCCCCGCTTTGAATCAATGCCATATCCAAATGTCAATGAACCTCCATATCCAAACACGTACACGACGTACTACAGCTTTGAGGAGCGAATGCCAGAGGCTCGGAGGAAGAAGGACAGGTACGCGTCATCCTATAGCTTTGAGGAGCGTATGCCAGAGCCAGAGGCGCCTCCGAGGAAGGTTGAAGTGGTAGACTATGGCTATGGTGCTGCTGGTCATGCCAAGAATGGCAAGCGCCATGTCAAGAAAGAGGAGGATGTGAATGCTGAAGCTGAGGAGTTCATTCTAGTGGAGCACAAGAAGTTTCGAGTCAGCAAATCGATCTCCATTAGTGAGGGTTGATGATCAAGTGTTGGACAAAGGACACTCTGTGCCTCAAATCAGGTTATTTGAGGGCTATGTAACTTTTTTTTCCACATAAATAAAGGCTATATATGTTAATGTTTTTGTAAAATTATGTCTAAATCCTATGTTATTGCTTTTTTTTTTTCCACATAAATGAAGGCTATGTACTCTGTTAAAGTATGTCTAAATGCTTTTCAATGAAAAATATTACTATTTTTACTAGCAATTGGCTTCTTTCTTCAGACGTTAACCTGTATTTTGTTCATTATTAATTCAAAGGAAGGAAAAAAGAAAGAGATGTACATATATGTGTTAAAATTTAGGTCCATCTTTTAGTCTTTCCTTCTCAACACCCTCTTTAGGAAGGTAACTACTTTATATGTGGGATCAGATTTTGATGTTTGAGAAAGCTTCCATTTTTAGGTCATGCAAATATATATGATTCCACGTCTGATCATACAATTCACGCAGTTACACACACATTTTTGCAGATTCTAGGCTTGTTCAAGAATCACAAATCAGCTACAACTAGTGTTGATGTGACAAACATGATCCCCCCATCTACATGAAAGCCACACATTTCATATCACTAACTCATGAAATTCTTTTAGGTTACAATTGAACTGTCCCATGTCAGAGTAAAGGCAGGAAGCCAGAATTGTAGAGTAAAGGGGGCTAAGGATAATAAAAAAAAAATTCAAGATGAACACAATAATTCTTACGATAAAGATATGTTATATATATTTAAAAATAAACAAAAAAAAAAATGATGATGTTCTCATATATCATATCAAAATTTTCAGGAGATAAAAATTAAAAATCACCTGTAAATAGAGTTTCATGATTTATGTATTTTGTTCATTGATTTTTTATTTATATTTATTCAAAAAGATGAGAAATTAGACCCCCTCTCAAGTTTCTGCAATTTTCTTGCTCGACCCCCAAACACGCCAGACCTTATGAAGGAAAATACCACCGCGTGTTGAGAGGAAATGGCTGAAAAGAAGTAAAAATGGATTACATGCATATCCCATATGGATTGGACTGATAGGAAAAGGAAGAGTAGTACTATAGATTGGGCTGAATCGGAGAAAAAGGGTACTACTAAAAATTGATTATATATGGACTAGGCTGATAAGAATAATAGTACTAATTTTTTTAAAAAATTGGACCTGGTTTATAACCCATGTTAGCCCATTAAAAGCTCCGTCCATAAGTAAAGGACTGTCTTCAGTGTAATGGAAAGATGGAAATGGATCCTCAGAGAGATCGAAATGATCATTTGATTCGAAAGTTTTTTTTCTCCAAGTATCTTAAAAATAACATTTAACGATTAGAAACGTGTGTTAAAGACTTTAAGGTAATTTAAATCTGAGAGATTATATTATTTTAATGAATTACATGATATTTAATGCAAACACGTGGCTTATACAATTACGTACAACATACAATTGAATACATGTTAATGTGCTTCAACCCTTTATTAATTCTTTATTTTATAAATTTATTATCTTTCAACTTGTTCACACAAACATTAAGCAAACCATGAAATTGTCACACTTCCGTGTCTAATTTTGCTTAAATAACATGAATTGGAAAAAAACGGAAAGGACAAAACCATCACAACACAAAAGGGAAAGTACAATTCCTTCAAAACCATCACAACACAAAAACCAATCAGAGGATTGATCTACAAAGAGGACAAGTACTATGGTGGTGGTTATCAAACCACTTATCCAAACACCCCTTGTGGAAGAAATGCTTGCAAGCCAGCTCACTCACCACCTCATCAGCCTCAAACCTACACAAACACACACAACACTCCATTGAGGAACCTGTATTGCCACTGTTTGTTGCCCTGGCTAGTGTAGACCTGTTCTTGCATAAAGATCCGTACCGGGTTATCAATACTCTTCTTGCTCTTGCATTCTCAGAAATTGTTGGATAGCATTGATCAATTGATGGGTTTTGCTCTGAATTTGAAGTAATCCATGTCACTTGAAGCACAGATCTCACCAGGTTCTTCAATAGAGTCACTGTTAAAAAAGTGTTCCCCACAAGCGCATAAAGTAGTCCCTCAGCTGGATTAGGAAAGTTTGAGAGCCCCATCTCCTCTGTTTCCAAACAACCCACAAAGTGTATATGTACCTGTTAAATTTAGCTGAAACAGAGAACAAATTAAGAAGCCAAGCAATTTGCTTCCAAATGTAGAATAGCACAAAGATTCAGCAACTTGAATTGGTGATAAATATGGGTGGGTTCATCCTAACCACGAATCTGTTAACCATGGTTTGGAATCTAACCTCGGATTGGTGTATACACGTGGCAACACGTGTAAGGCGTATTTTGTGAGATAGTGATTGTACTAAGGTTTGAGTGATTTGGGGGCTTTTTAAAATGGAATATAAAGGGCAATTTTTGCATGGCCGGCACATGTCCATTGAGCTTTGGTATGACCAATCACATTGTGCCTCATGGCAATGCTGTAACCTTTCAGTTTCTCCGAAGTTTCTTGAATGAGCAGCAGGCTACCGATGCCTAGTTGGGTGACTTGGATTCAGTTCAGTTCATTATAGAGACTGTTGGTCCAGTTTATTTTTTTTTGGTCACCATTTTGCCGCATAGTCCCTTCTAAATCATGATTTATGCTTGGATTTGTTTCTTTGATCTAAGAGTTGGGGGCAATCTGACGCGAAAGGAACCCTACAGTTTCTCTCTGAGGCGGGATAGTTTCCCCCCAAAACCAACACCAAATCTATCCTGCCATTAATGAAACACTTTGTTCCAAACATTTTTTTGCCAAATTTGTAATCATTTCTTATGTTTGGACTATCAGATCATCAAACCCAAAAACAAAAATACACCCAAATCCACTTCCACCCAACTAGCACTCCACCGCCATTTACGGTGGTTCTTAACCCACAACCCATAACTGCATAAAGGCAAGTAATATTTATATGGGTCAATCCTCCTCCACCCAAGGGCTCTCGCTGCCGGCAAGCCCATGTCTAACCATTTCCATCATCGGTGAAAATTTTCAATTTTTGGCTAAAATGTTACTGCTACTTGGGTTTGTTAACTTAATCATGGAGGGCGACATGACAAAACGGTGGTCATGAAAATCTGGACTGGACCAACTGCCTCTACAGTGAATTAGACTGAATCCAAGTCCCTAGTTGGGTACTTAACATAGCTTGAATTTCGGTGAGACTACTCTTTTAGTAGGAACGATATTTTTCTATTCACTGGTAATTCTTATTGATACTTGATGCGATTCAATCACAAATGCACCGTATAGTCAATAAATACAAAATTATTGCTACCATTTAGGTGCAATTCCGCACTTAGATTCGAATAAATTAACATACAGATGGATTTTGTTTGTGGATTGATGTTGGTGAAGTATGATTTGAAACACAAAGATGTAAATTCGAATATGATGTCAATCACTTTGTGCAAAAATAGTACCGCATATTATGTCTGCTTCAAACTTTCCCTCCAAACATTCAACATTGAGGGAGACATTTGATAATGGCCTTTATTGTGTTTGTTGTTAGGTAACCTGATTATAAACTTTCCAAACAGCCCCCAAGTTCAGTTTTGGACAATCAAATGAAACTTATAAGTCATTCTGAGCAGAATCTGAGAGGTGTTCTAATTGATGGACAATACACTCGCCATCACTCTAAGTTCAATATTTGAATATTTAAAACTACCCTAAAACCCCTAAGCACAGAATGATGGTGAGTGTATTGAGTCAGCTTCCGCTCTCAATCGTCCCCAAATCAGCTGTAGAATTTGGTAGAGTTATTCCCATTGCCTTGTAATATTCCTCTTCGGCATTTTCCAATCGATGAATAAAAATTGCCCACTCTAGGTCACTCCTCTGCCTCTCCTGTCATATTGTATGCGAGAGAAAAGAATGTTATCATCAATCCAATAAGGATAATGATTCTCAGACTTAATAGTTTGGCCGAGAATCCTAACCAGTCTCTCGTTTAGGATTCTCGGAAAGGGATATAAATCCCTCTGTTAGGATTATCGGCTAAACTATTAGGCCTGAATAGCATTGTCCATCAAATAAATAATACACAAAATGAAAATAATATTGATGATGGCATTGCATACCCCTTCCCTGAATTCTTGTCCATTCTCTTCTTCCCCCTTCCAAATGCGAAAATGTTGTTCAATATTCTAGTTTATGTATAGGGATATATGTATACACATACATACACACACATCCGTTTATAGACCACGTTTGAAATGATTTGAACATACATAAATACAAGTACATATTCATATGTGTGACATAACAAGTAAAAAAGAGTGAGAAGTTAATGCTAGAAATGCTTTCTAATACCTGGTTCCCGAGTGTAGGAATGTTTTGATGAACAACCCACTGAGCATCTACAACTCCAATTTTCTCATAATCAGGCTAGTTTCAAGAGGAAATTATATAAATACTCATCAGTGACTTAGATTTTGTAGCATTATCAGACTACATAACAGGTACATAACCAGAGAAGAAAAACAGCTAGAACTTTCAAAAAGGGGAAGAGGGTCACTGACCTCGACACATTTTCGAACGACGAAGTCAAGACCCCATCCATGGACCAAGTCATTCTACAATCCCCAGACATTAAGAGGAAGTAATTATTCAAAAAATAAAAAAAAAGAAAAAAAAATTCTAGGAATGAACAAAAATAACAATAATTGTGATCCTTACCTGAATCAGATGCCAGAAACAGCGCCACGCATCACGAGAAAACACGGGAGCCATGATCTCAACAAATCTGACATCGGAAAAGACAGAGTAGGACTTATCAGACTCCGTTATAAGTGCATTGGAGAAGATTTTAGTTTTAGCGAGCAATAATATAAGTATTTCATACGCTGCACACGGAGGTAAATGCGGATCAGTGCACCAGCCTGGTAGTATCTCTTTTGCTTCTCTGTTTAGAAGATGCAAAACAAATACAAAAGCAACGGGAAATGTCGTTATTTTAGTTGATAAATGTATATGAAAGAACGCAAAATAATTAAGGTTTACATTTGGTGTTTGGTCCAAAAGTTCTAAATTTTTTACTTGTGAACTTCTTGATCAGCTTGTCTCTCTGTCAACTTCCACACTATCGAATCGTCAGCTTCCAAACCAGGCTGTGAAATGTCCAACCCGTGCTTCCTCACAACTTTTATGTACCTGGAATCGGGGGAAAAAAAAAGGACATGATTATGTTCCTTTAAGTTTTCGGTCAATTGATTCAAAAGTGTCAATAAACATAAGTCTTTGCTCTTAAACACTCACTCTTCGGCATTAAAATTCTCAACCCCCAAGTCTTCATCCCATATAAAGATGTAGTCATATGGCGCCACAATATCCGGATGCAGAAACCGTTTTGCATACCACCTTGGATAATATTGCAAGGACTTTTAAGGTATAAGCATTACAATCACTAGAGAATAACTAGAAACTATATTTTTTCGATGATAGATTCCTTACCATTTCGCTTGCTTTTGAACACTGACATGAATGGCTCTCTTCGACCACTCAAACTCGTCCCATTCAGTTGTTCGTCCATCATAATGGAACAAAAGGATTGTAAAGTTCTCTGAAAACTGAAGGAGAAACAAAAAACATTGGAAGATATATATATATACATATATATATATATATAGGGAACGAGGGAGAGAGGGAAGAGACCTTTTTGACAGCTGCATCAACATTATGTTTCTGATCATAACTAACAGTAAAGGTTGCAAGATACTTCGGTCTGATAGTTAGGTCCTGTGAATGCAAACTTGATCAAACATTAAAGAGACCATAGCATTGTCCAAATTAGTGACAGCTACCAAAAGAAACATAAAAAAATGGAAATTGTATATGTTGATCCTATGCAATCTCAAACAATACAACATTGTATTTCTAGTAACCCGTGTATTGTTTGAAAACTTCACCCTTTCATATGTTACAAGGAAAAAGAGTTGCTAGAGCTGTCATATTGCATTAATCATATATATTTTGTCAGCAAATCAGTCGATTCCTTAGTAAAGGTGCAGTTACCTCGGAGGGATTACCCCACAACCTGCGGGTGTAGAAATCCGACTCGGATGCAACAATGCCTGGAGGTAGTCTTTCCTCGGCTCGTGGATTTAATGGGACCGAAATCTGCATCAAAATCAAAAGGGAAACGAGGGAGTATAAAGACACTTTCTTAGCACGACAAGAATCATAAGGAAAAAGAATTACATGGTTGCACAAAACTTGTTTTCTAGAGGCCATAGAATTCGAAAAAATAAAATAAAATAAAATCTGAACAATTGTAAAACTGCACTCAGGACTTTCTGCTCATACTAAGATCAATTAAACGAGGTTTACCTTCGACAGACCATTCGAGTTTTTATCCTGGATTGAACTGTACTCGGCATGTTGAAATGTTTGGATTGGGAGAGCAGAAATTTTCTCGTCAATGTATGAATGATCAATGGAAGAAGGAAGACAGGAGTGGAGAATCAGCTACAAAATTCAGACAAAACAAAAGAAGTGTCAACACATGATCTAAAAGACAACCAACAAAACCGAACAAGCTGGAACAAAACCATGGATGGTGTGTACCTTTGTTAAGGGAAGTGTCGGAAATGATAATCCTATCAAGAAGCCAAAAACAAGTCCAGCAATAGCAGTTACAATAAGTCTCATAGTCTTAACTGGTTTTCTAACAATTGCACTGCATCCAACAATAGGGTAATTAAAAATAAAAATAAAAATCTGCTACATGTAACAAAAGTTACAAAACTAATGTCAGTTCATTCATGCATAAAAGTCATTGGAAGTTCCAGACCTGCGTTCGAGTTTTCCCATTTGATTTAAAATCTTCTAATTCTGCATTCACAACAAAAGAAGCCCGGATTGCTTGAATTTCCAGAAGAAAAAAAATAAATAAACAAAACGAAAACAAAAGAAATCGGAACACAAACAAGGAGAGCTGATATGTCTTTCAATAAGTTGTTAGCACAAAAAAAATTGAACTGTTGAAGGAAGATGGGGCCTGAAGCTACCAGAAATTAGTGTAAACAAAGATATTGTCATAGAAGACTACTTTGAAACCAAATAAAAGAATTTAATCAGAGATAGAAATTCACAGTACAAATATTAGATTATTATTTTTAAATGATAGAGATTCACCCACAAATCATGTAAATAGAGAAATAAATCTTTCTGAGTTGATTATCTGATAAATTTTTAGATGACCCCACAAGTCACAATGCATTTTTTTTCTCCCTGAAAGTTCAAGCAAACGCGCACACATGCCTCTACAAAGGCTTGAACGCTTGAGAGATCATACCATTTGGGCTAATGCCCATCGATAGTCACAATGCAAAGTTGCAACCACGATACGAAATGCAGAATTTTTTCATAAGATCATACGACACAATTTACCTGAAGAGGGTGCTTACTCATTCAATCATGCCTTCTATTTCCTTCACAGTGATATTTACTCTAAAGGTTTTAGACTCTCTCCCCACAATAACATCCAAATTCCTAGAATCCCCCTTCTAATTCCTGTAGAAAAACCCGACGAGAGAACTAAAATCAAGCACCCACAAAAAAAAATTTCCACTTTGAACCAAACAAGTAGTAACTCTTAAACTGAATAAAAGCAATTCAAGACAATCAAATCACGTGTTTCCAATCCTTCACAATTGACTCCAGCAACCAACCATGGACTCCAACGGGAATCGTCCAGTGACCTAGTTGGTAGAGCGCCTAACTCCCCAAGTGGGTGTGCTAGTGTTCCCCCTCCCCCTAATTTGTCAAGATAATATATATATATATATATATATATATATATATATATATATATAACATGGACTCCTTTAATAATTTAGTATATACAGAGCTCAAACTAAAGCAAGCCCAATTCAATTTCCTCAATTTGATACACCATAGCACCCCAAATTTCTAGTATTGTAATCAACAAAAATCAATTTGTGTACTTACATCCAAAGATAAGAGTATAGAACTTCTACAAACATCTACATAAACATAAATTGAGTTCAAAAAAACAAACAAGCTTAATTATAGACTACTTTTCAAATGTATTCATTGGAATTCATTAAAACTGACATAGACTGGTGATGCAAATAGACAAACTGATGTATACCTATTTATGTGCATATATATATATATATTTATATATATCAGAATATATTTAGAGAGAGAAAACGCACCTAGAATCAAGTGGAGAAGTACTGCGACAAGGAAAGTATAACAGCAAAATATATAGCGAACTGTAAAAATAAGTATACCTTTTAGAATGGAATGTCTGATTTTCTCCTGATATCTAGGCAAAGTGTGCTTTTTAGATTTGAGAGAGAGAGAGAGAGAGAGATGTGTTTTAATTTGCAAAAACTTTTTTATTTTTATTTTTTTGAAACCGTGATTGATATTAATATTTTGCTACTTTTTGTGAAGCAACGGCTTATTTCAGTTTCCAAAATGAACTGTGATGATATTAATATTTTGCTTCTTTTTGTGAAAACATTTGCTGGATTATTACGGCAATATTAATTAATATTAATTAATAGTTCATATGTTTGTGTTTGCATATATTTTTGGTAGGTGACAATTATTGTACCAAATAATTAACGCAATGGAGCGTATTAGATGATTTAAATATTAAAATTTTAGAATTTTGGACATAACTTCTTTGTACTAACATGCTTATTCTTTTCTTTTTTTTCTTTTTTCTTTTTTTTTTTTTATATATAAATATGTTTACTCTCCATATGACAAAAATAGCCATGTACTACCCTTTCAGTTTTAAAATTAAAATTAAAAGTATAGGGTCAATTTTGTCATTTCACAATCTAAAAAACATATCATTGGGATAAAATAATCACTTTTGGTATACCACAGGAAATTATATGATTATTTGAAATAGCACAAGAGTTATTTGATATTACAGGAAATTAGTACCAGATTTATTTGATATTATAGGAAGTTATATAATTATTTGGAATAGTATAAGAGGATATTATGATTTTACTCTACATTAAAATTACATCATTTTTAATACTTTATGTTTTTAGAGTCTTCCATTTTAATCCGAATAAAGAAAGAAGGTTGCATTAATTAATTTATTAATCAATTTAAAATTTTTGTCATGACCAATACACTCGACTCCATTAATGTGAAAAGAAAAAAATAAAAGGAAGCAAAGATGAGGATGAATTGAATAAGTAAAAGAATAAAACTTCAAATGGAGGACTCATAAGTCTAGTTGAATGTGTGAAAAGTGTTAGACCAGCAGTACAATATTGTTATGAATTCTCTGACCACTTCATGGACTGAACTGGTAGCTACTTTCTTGGAATTAAATGAATATAAAAGCTTTGTTTGGATGGTTTGGTAATTCTACTTTATTTGGAGGGAAAGAAATGTTATATTATTCAATTATAAATACATTATGGTCGGTGTTCACTGCAAGCTTGCTTAATCTGAAACCCCAAGAACAACCATATTTTGTGGGCGATTTTGGGGGAATACCCCTTTTATTCTAAAATTGTTTTTCTTTGTTGATAAATATAGCTTACTTAAAAAAAGATAAACAAAATGAGAAGGAAAAAACTTTCACGAATATAGCGGCGTTGATAAAAATTCAAAAGATAATCCTTAAGCTTTCGCTTTCGAATTGCACTCTTAATTGCGTGATACACATGCTCTAAGAAATACTAATAATAATAATAATAATAAGAAGGAAAAAAAAAATTGCAAGCAACAACTCCTCAAATTATATGAATTTTTAGAAAATATGTAAACTATTTAATTTTGAATATATGATAATTGAACGAGAGTTAAATGTATGTTTAGATATAATGTGTAGCATTTATTATCTGGACTTTGGTGAGAGAAATTTAGTATGTATGCTCAATGACATTAACATTTTATTTTTTGATAGTACGGAGTATTGACTAAATTTTGTGAAATGACAATTTTATCCTTTCTTTATTTCCTTATATATGATGTAATATAAATATTATTATACTACAAGGACATTATTAATCAGAGTTGAACGATACACTCATATACAAAGCCCAAAATTTAGAGGAAGTTGGTGGAGTTTACCTAATTCTTACTATTTGTCAAGGAATTGGAAGCTGCCAAGACTGTAATTTTGTATTTTGCGACCCCTCTTTTGTTATTTTTGTAAACTTTCCCTCCACCTTTGCAATCTTCAAACTTTGACCAATTAACCCTAACGGCTCTCATCCTTGACTCCCCCACAAACCCTAACTGCCCTGCAATCCTCCTTTTGACTCACCCCCCATTCTAAATATGCCTACTCTCTCACCTCACCTTCCATCTACTACCAATTTTCTAGCCGTTAGACCGACCCCAACCCCTCCTTTCTCTCTCTAAAACTCTCCTTCTCTCTCTAAATGCAAACCATTTCACTCACTCGCACCACAATCACCACCAATCACACAATGTCTGCAATCATTTCAAGATCAATCGATAATAACAACAACCCAATCAAGCCCTCGACTTCGTCGTGTTCGGATTTTTCAGGGAATCAAACGGGGCCTAAAATCGTTCCCTCTGTTTCCTGTTCTTTGAAGCGAAAGAGACCGCCCGGAATTGAGATACCGAACGTCCTGCGCGAGATTCGTACCGAAACAGAGCTCGCATTTCGAGACAGTACTCACCGCCACGACACCGTCTCTTTCGGTGGGTCTGGAGTTGGGGTTCTCTCCGTTAAAGGGAAGAAAAAGTTCATGGAAGATACCTACAAGATTATATCTTGCTCACATGGCAATAAGGTATTATACATATATGTGTTTTTTTCATTTTTGAAGTTTTTTAAGAGCTTTTGGGTGTTATTACTTTGTTTTTGCTGTTAAATTGGGGTTTATTTGGTTTCCATATCATACATATATATGTGTTTTTGTATGTGTTTGTGTGAAGTTTGTGAAGAGCTTTAGGGTGGTAATACTTTGTTTTTGCTGTTAAATTGGGGTTTATTTGGTTTTAATATCATACATTTATGTGTTTTTGTATGTGTGTTTGTGTGAAGTTTGTGAAGAACTTTTGGGTGTTAATACTTTGTTTTTGCTGTTAAATTGGGTTTTTTTTTTTTTTTTTTGGTTTCCTGATAAATGGGTTATTAGCATAATTTGGGTTGGTGAAATGTAGGGATTTTTTGGGGTTTATGATGGACATGGAGGTCGGAAAGCTGCAGATTTTGCAGCGGAGACTTTGCACGCGAATATATTTGAAATGTTGGAGAATTCTACTAGGGATTCAGCGAAGGAGGAATTGGTTAAGGCTGGGTATCTAAAAACAGACCAGGAGTTCTTGAAACAGGTAATGGCACTTGCAGTATTTCTACTTCCAGAAGCTCATGCTTTTTATATGTTGATTATGTGCTTTTGGTCAAGTCAGAACAAAAGAAAGAACTATACTTTGTTTATATTAATGGCAGGCCAAAATATTCTCGGGGAGTTGCTTAGTTTATAGTATATATTAAATGTTTTGTTTTTTAAATTTGGTTTCATATTGTGAGTACTGGTTTGTATGACCAGTCTGTTGAAGGTTACAAGGAATTGGTTATTGTTCGAGTCTTGGATGTATTTTTTTTTATTTTTTTTTTATCGGTTCTTGGTCCACAAAAGCTGCAGTAATTGTAGCATGGGAAATGTTGTCTACAAAGAAAGTATGATGATGCAGCATTATGACATCTTCAAACTTTGTGGGTACGGCAAGTCTTTGGAGTATTTGGTTGGTTCTAGGTTAGAATCTCATCTTCACCTGATAATTACACTTGGTGCATGTGCTTTACCCATTCATGGTGGAACTGGCCAAACGCGGTGGAACTGGCCAAACATGGGGTATCCTAGATTACAAAAATAATTAAGTTACACCCTCTCTATTTAGAGAAATTTCTGTTTAACATTAGTATCGCTATAGATGCTAATATGTTATAAAGTTGACATCTTCAAACTTTGTGGGTACGGCAAGTCTTTGGAGTATTTGGTTGGTTCTAGGTTAGAATCTCATCTTCACCTGATAATTACATTTGGTGCATGTGCTTTACCCATTCATGGTGGAACTGGCCAAAAGCAGTGGAACTGATCAAACATGGGGCATCCTAGATGACAAAAATAATTAAGTTACACCCTCTCTATTTAGAGAAATTTCTGTTTAACATTAGTATCGCTATAGATGCTAATATGTTATAAAGTTGATAAATAGTTCAAATTTACTTGGGATTTCAGTAACACATTATCTGTTTGTTCATAATAGGTTTTATGGTACAAGTAGCAGTAGCTGCTAGCATGATTTAAGTAGAATGCTTATACATTTACTGTTGACTTTTTGGTATTCCAAGATATGGCTCTTGCTGACTGGAACTTAAAATCTGAAATGTCAGTCAAGAAAGAACACCAGGGATGAATTAAGAACATCCAGTATCATTGTTTTGTAGCGAGCCAAAGTCTTGTTTGGCGAGGCAAGGCAGGCAGTATAATGTTATCGTTATCTTTTCATATTGTGTTAATCTATGTTTATAAATTCAATGAGATGTTGCAAGGACAGCATGCATTTGCATCTATCTAGTGCTAATTGATGATAATTGCAGGGTTTAGGTAGTGGTACTTGCTGTGTCACAGCCTTGATTGAGGGGAAGGAAATTGTTATTTCAAACTTGGGAGATTGCAGAGCAGTTCTCTCTAGAAGTGGGGTGGCTGAAGCCCTTACAAAAGATCATAGAGCAGGGCAGGAGGATGAAAGGAAAAGAATTGAGGATAAGGTATTTTTTCTAGAACAGCAAAGCATATTAGAAATAAGTAGAAGCTGTTTTTGATTTTGATGGTCTCTTTTCGATCTTGTGACGTAGGGGGGATATGTGGAGCTTCACCGGGGAGCTTGGAGAGTTCATGGGATACTCTCTGTTTCTAGAAGCATTGGAGACGCTCATTTGAAGGACTGGGTACCGGCAGAACCTGATTTACGTACCCTATTTTTGACTCAGGACATGGAATATCTTGTTTTAGCTTCTGATGGACTGTGGGAAAAGGTGAGAAAGAAGATAGTATCTATTGCAATTTTATTTAAAGCAAGCCATGCTAGATCTAGATTCCATATCAACAATCCTTTTTGCCAGTTGTGATGTTCTGTCCTCATGCTCCCATGAGTTTTTGTGTGCTTTATACATGCTTTTGCTCAGACAGATTGTCTTATTTTAGAGAAATGTGTTTCATATGCCTTATTTTTCTTTTGCTCGTTGATCAAGCCGCTTCCTTTAGCTGATTTTGATTTTAACTTCCACAGCTGGCAAGTTCAGCCAATTCTCATTACTTTTCCAAATAGTAAAAATTCAGTATTTTTGTACTCGAGTTGGCAATTACCAGTCTCTACCCATGATCATGATTCCTTTAGCTGATATAGGAATTCTCTGATTTATTAGTGGGTCTACACGTGTGTAACTACAGGCATTGAGATTGCTTAAATTAATGATTTTTCTTAGGTTGGCAATCAAGAAGCTGTTGATATAGTGATTCCTACCCATGATCATGATTCCTTTTGCTGATATAGGAATTCTCTGATTTATTAGTGGGTCTACACGTGTGTAACTACAGGCATTGAGAGTGCTTAAATTAATGATTTTTCTTAGGTTGGCAATCAAGAAGCTGTTGATATGGTGATGCAGTCATGTTTAGTTGAAAAGAAACTGGGATCTACAGGTCACAATGGGGAAGAAAATGATGACAAAACTGGCCTCATATATACAAGTCCATCATCAAAGTTACGGAGGATTTCTTTGGTAAAGCAAAAGAAAATGATGGGTCACTCCCCAAGCAATAAGAAATCAGTTGATATCTCCAAAGAAAATGAAAACGATTTCGCCTGTGAAAATGGAAGCCCCGCATCAAAGGTTCGAAGGATTTCATTGATCAACCAGATAAGCATGAACCATCAATCTCCGAAACTAGGGAATAGTTGCTATAAGACATCAGTTGATAGCTGGAAAGAAAATGAGAATGACTTCTTCACCTGTGAAAATGAAAGCCCCCCATCAAAGGTTCGAAGGATTTCATTGATCAACCAGATGAACATGAACAGTCAATCTCCGAAACTAGCGAATAGTGGCTATAAGAAGAGACCTTCCTCCGATGGCCTTCTCGCTGCTTGTAATGAGCTTGTGAACCGTGCTGTGAGTAGGGGTAGTTTGGATGACATCACTGTGATGATAATTGATCTAAACCAATTCAAGTGAAACAAGAGCCGCTGAGGACGACTGTATATTCTCCTGTACATATCCGGAACGTCACAGTTACAGAGGCCAGCTCTAACTTTTGAAATCGAGAAATCCCTACAGAAAACTAGCTTTATGTGCCATACTTTTTTATGTTTTCCTGTCGATTTTTTTGTTTTTATTTTTTTGGCAATTAGAATACTAATCTTTGATCAACTTTCAAGCAATTGAATTTTTCATGTTCCTCTAAACCATCACTCTCTTGTACTAATGGCCTTCCACATTAAATATTGTTGAGGGTTATGATTCTTCATACCATGATTTTGCATTTTCTAGTCCTGTATTAGAAGTGTATTGATACAGGTTAGCTGCTAAATGAAACTTTTGAAGTTTTTCGGTTTTTTATTCGGAATTGAAGCTTGTAATTTTTTTTTTTTTGGATAACCGGGGTGTCCGGGGTTTTGCCCGACTAATCCACGGGATTCGTGCAAGGCGATCTCCCCACACGGATCAGGTAAAACTCAAACTATGTCCGCAGTCGTGACCCCAAGGAATTGCTCTCATCTAAGGGGAATCAAAGGGGAATCAAACTTGAGACCTGAAACTTAACGAGGCTCCAGGGCCAAGCCTTTTCCACTAGGCCAACCCCTTAGGGTTTGAAAGTTGTAAAATTGAACAATAAGGTTTATGTGAAATTTGAAATATATTGGATGAATATATAATAATGAATTCTAAACAAGGTGAAAACAGCTATGTTCCTAGTTCAATTATTTGTGCATATTTAACCACTGTTTTATTGTTCTTTTTCAAAGCATAGATCTTGTTAGCTCCCAGTATAATACTTGTAAAATCTTTTTAAATTGTGTCCTGGAATATAAATGTCACTATGCAGAACAGTTGAGTTAGTTTTAAGTTCTGCAGGTACATTTTCATGTGAGGATTTAGATATTCAGTGATCCACACATTTAACCAATGTACATTTTTCCTAATTTCTTCAGATCTTTTTTGGTACACCACAGATTTAGCGAGGAAAAGGAAAAGAAAATAAAAAGTAAAGGAAAAATGATTTCCACACATTATTTTCTTCATGCAATGACCCCCCATGCTTTTTCTTATGATCAAGGTATAATAGAAAAGAAAGGTAACTGACATGTAAAACAATATATGTTTCCCTTTCTTTAGCTCACGCTTCCAATTTTCCATAGTGACCGAAAAAGAGGGAGAAAAAGAAAAAGAAAAAGAAAAAAGAAAAAGGTTTCCTTTGTATTGTCTTTTCTTTTTCTAATTGAATCCACAAACTTGGAGCTTGTAGTGCAAATTCAAGGAAGAAATGACTTGAGAGCAGAGTGGATCTCCTCATGTCCTGTGCCCCATCGATTCATCAAAATGACGTTGTTTTGATGTACGGGCACGGAGCCCTTCTAGGGTCCCGTGTTGGGCATTGTGCCGGTGCATTGATACCAGATGGGCACAAAATCCCCTATGAACAGGAAGGGATCCAAGTTCAACTAAGAGATTCTAGTTCTTGCGAAAATTGGCTATTTACCATTTAGACCTGTTAATCATGTCTGGAGCTCCTTTGTTTTTTTTTTTTTTTTGCACTACATGACCATCTGTGTGTTTATATATATATATTTGTGTGTCTTCTGTCAAACTTCAGACTACAGAATAGTACATGCTGGTTAACAATCTCTGCTACCACAATCTCCAATGCCCAGCATTCTCCGTAATGTGTCATCCTAGATTCTCCTAACCTAGTTATAACAAAGCATAAGTACATAGTTCACAGGAAAACTCCAAAACAAAATACTAAAATCCAACTTCATTAAACTAGTAAATTTTCAGAATCCACATCCACAATGCGTAACTCCAAAAGTCCTCACATTTTACCTTGACTTTGTCTTCTTTTCCCCACCCACATGCCTTCATGCCTGAAATGTTTTCTCTCCCTCTCTCTCTCTCTCTCTCACACACACACACAGTGAAACAAACTCAAAAGACATACATGTAGTGTATACATCTAATATACCATACTTGTGTAGAAATATGTACTTTTTCTGTTTTGGTGGAAGAAATGTGAGCTTCAAAAGCTATGAAAAGGGGTTCTTTTCCTTTTCTTTATCTTGCTTTCACAAAGATAATTTAGTGGAGGTAAAACCAATCATTGATAAGAACCAGCTTGGATAAGAAAAAGTGAGTTTGTTAGAAACAGAAAGAGAAAAGGCAAAAGAGTTTCAAAAGTTCACATTGGCTTTCAAATAATTGAATATATGTTTGCTCTTCCCTCATTAATTCCTCCTCCTCTGCCTTCAAATTATCACTTCAAAAATTGGGATTTCTTTTCTTCATCATAACATGCCACCAAGAAAGTCTCTTGCAGCATCCTCTTGCCGGTAAGATCTCTCACACAGTCACACACACTGTTGTAAGTTCTTGATCCAATTCATTAACCCTCTCTGTTAGTTTTTTTTCTTTTCTCTGTTTGATCTCCATTTATTGTATGCCATTATTCAATTCTTGTGGTTTGTACTGAAAATGATGCATGATCCAATTGGGATTCCTGCTTGTTTTTCGTCCCGTGAGAGGCCAATTGATGACCCTACTAATGTCATAACAAGGTCAGGCCAGAGTTTACTAATGTCAGTGTATCGAACAAAGATCGCTGGTCAATGTCGTTTGATCACCATTACATGGTACAAGAACTTGTTACTCCATGGACTAACTGTCTCAATTCAAGTACCAAATGGAGACAATCACTGCCACTGCAAGGTCGAGCTGAAACCATGGCTCTTCTGGCGAAAACAAGGCACAAAGCATTTGGTTGTGGAAGGTAAGTCCATTGATGTGGTTTGGGACCTCAAGGCTGCAAAATTCAATGGCGAGATTGAGCCACAATCGGATTATTATGTCGCAATTGTATGTGATGAAGAGGTGGTCTTACTCTCTGGTGATCAAAAGAAGGATGCTTACAGAAGAACTGGTTGTAGACCATCTCTCATTGAGCCTGTCTTGGTTTCGAAAAAGGAACACATTTTTGGTAAAAACAAGTTCTTGACAAGAGCAGAGTTTCATGAAAAGGGAAGGTTTCATGACATTACAATAGAATGCTATTCTGTTGGAGGGTTTGATTCAGAAATGGAGATCAAGATAGATGGGAATTTAGTCATTCATGTGAAGCATCTTCAATGGAAGTTTAGAGGCAATGAGTCCATACATGTCAATAAAGCTAGACTAGAAGTGTATTGGGATGTCCATGACTGGCTCTTTAGTTCTGGTTTAAGGCGCGCACTATTCATATTTAAGCCAATTCTATCATCACCATCATCATCCATATCTCCATCCCCAGCTTTGGTACCATCATCATCATCACTGACATCGACGTTGTCGACGACTCTGGTGGCAAATTCTACATCAGCAGAGGAGTATAACGCATGTGGGACATCTGAGTTTTGCTTGTTTATATATGCTTGGAAAGTTGATTGAATATATGATGAATGTTAGATTGAATCATCATCATCAACATCAACAACATACATACCCCTTCATGATCACCAAAAACATCACATGGGTGTTGTTGGGACAAAGTGAGAAGTTTGGGGCTTAGTTACAGCTGGGATTTTGATGATTAGACATGACATATTGGATCACACCTTAATTCTCCAATATTTGATCATATATGTATCATCCAGAGGTTTGGCAAGAGTTTTTATGTTAATTTATAACATGTAATTTTATATACTTGTTTAGATTATATTTATTTTATTTATGCTGTCATGCTTTTTGTGGAGAAAATTCATGCAATATTCACATTAATTTGGCAAAGTTTTATTTAGCTGATGCTTGTGAGGAAATGTTGCTGTTGGTGGTGATGGATCATGGAAGCACCGCACATGTGGTCTTGTTTGGCTTTGTCTTCATATGGTGGTATAGTGAGTCATGATTTTATTCTATTTTCCGCAATGTTTGAAATGAATATTTTCTCTTACATGCATTGGTTCATTCTTTAGAATTCAAGACTAACCCCCTCAACTATTTGAAAGTTGCAACTTACTTCCAACTCATTAAATTGTTATTAATATATATCTAATTTACCATTTTAACCCTTGTAAACTGACACAAGCTTGTTTTGATCAATAAAGAATGGAATTATAGAGATTGCAGGTCAAAAATGCAAATATTCCATCACTATTGTAACAGTCCGCAAACGGTAAGGAGTATATGCATATTTTTGAAATAGTAGAAGGGGGTTTTGTCAAAAAAAAAAAAAAGTTTGAAAGAGTTTTTTTTACAAAACCGTGAAAGTTGAGGGAGTTTGTTTTGTTTTGTTTTTTTTTTTTTTTTTCCTCCAGTTCTGCATTTTTTAATGGGGATAAAGCACATCTAGAATTACGCTTTTCCAACCAACTTTCCTATTAGGGATCAGTTTCCTTTCTACAATTGAATTCTTCTCTCAAAACCAGTCAATCCTTTCATCAATCTCACATAGCATAGATCTTTGGAAATTGGAATTATTTTAAGGGTTTATGTAGAAATCTCAAATTCGGACAATATTAATTTTTCTAGAATTTGTGAATAGAAATATAAGTTTGATTAATCTTGCAAATCTTCAATTGTAACAATCAAAGATTGTTGATGGTAGAGAAAATCGAAAAAGAAAGTTTCAGGATAAGAAAATTATTTTAAGGGTTTAAGTAGAAATCTCAAATTTGAGCAATACTATTTTTTTTTTTTAGAATTTGTGAATAAAAATATATGTTTGATTAATCTTGCAAATCTTCCATTGTAAAAATCAAAAATTGTTGATGGTGGAGAAAATCGAAAAAGAAAGTTTAAAAACGGTAAGAAAGTTATTTTAAGGGTTTATGTAAAAATATCAAATTTAGGTAATACTAATTTCCTAGAATTTATGAATAAAAAAAGAAAATTTCAGAATGGTAAGAAAGTATCATGTTTTAATGTATTCAGTAGTAAAATAAGTTATTGATGTGGCACATTAATAATCGTAGGATTAATACCTGTAAATACTTGGAGAGAACTTTTCTTGGAGAGGATTCGTTCCCTTCTAATGAGGTGGTTAAAAGAATCATGTTCACACAAAAGGGGTTGATTAGTGTTGGACTTGTGTGAATGTACCTTCCATTTTTAAGACCCTTTTTATTATAATATAGTTAGGCTGCCTAAACAAAAGGTTGTACCAAACTGTAAAGAAGAAAAGTTGAAAAGAAGTTTTGGGGTCCTTTAAAATGCTTGTCACATGGTGTGACTTGATGTTGTAGATGAAAGCTTTACATTATTTGGGCATGTGGTGCACAAGGTTCCTAAAAGGCCAAAATTTTATCAGCCAGAAACAGACCCAACATTGGTGCTTGAAAAATAAAGTCCACTCATTTTTCAAAAGGTTCTCTAAGAAGATAGAACAAGTCATGGAAGAAAGAACACAAATGACCTAGTGATGGGTCTGAAAATGAGTCATCAGCACCTTCCATTTACAATCATCAATAACTACTACATATGAAATTGGTGGTTTGTAATTGAAATTTCAGCAAAATTAGTTCTAACTTTGAACTAAATACTTTTTAAATTTCAATTTGAAGGCATCAAATTCCATGCTTCAATTGATGTTGGAATACATTATTCAAGAGTTTACGGTGGGTATTGATGTCAGAACATATCATTCAAGAGTTTACGGTGTCTATTAATGTCGAGGTTCAAGAGGAATCGTTCTATTACTCAGATGAGTCTTGAAAGAAGGCTTTATAATTCCACCGAGCTGAATTGTTGGGAATCCTATTAGAGATATAGTTCAAAAGCTAAGACGTTCTTCAATATCAAATTTGTTTCTTATTTCTAATATTTGAAATTAAGTAAGAGGATTTACCCTTTCCGCTTACGGTCACTGGTGGAGTCAAGAATTTACTTCAGATGGAGCAACTATTAAAAATAATATGATAAAAAATTTTGAACCAAAATTAAAACATAGCAAAGGAGGGATCCTATATGAATTTTGATTTTTAAAAATTTTGTGAGACCTAGTTGAAGGGGGAAAAAAGGGTCTTTTTTAATTTTGAAAATCTTGTGGGCAGTGAGTTAAATTTAGTGAGGGCAAGTTTAGAATTATTAAAACTTCAATCTAAAATGTATTAATAACAAAAAAGAACGTTGTCCCGTTGAACCTAACGTGGCTCCACCACTGCTTAAGGTTGACTCGTCTGAGTAACTTTTTTTTTTTTTTTTATTGTTAGACATTTTTCTCTTTGAATTTTATTATCTTTTAACAGAAAAGCATGTTCTAAACTTATTGTAAATTAATTTTTCGTTACCAGAACAAAAAAAAGAAAAAAGAAAAAAAGAAGAAGGTAATTAATGCTTCTAATCACAATAGTTGTTTCAACACACCTTTCAATTTTTTTTTTGAACAATGGTCATACCAAATGCAAAAACTTATAAATTGCATGCATATTTAGTTAGTAAATGCTCACTAGCTCAATGGTTATGGTGCCAAATGGCAAGCCATCTTCAATGAAATAGGAGGGTCTAAAAAAGCACCATCCACAATCTGAGCAAAAACTCATTTGTTAGAGCATCTCTAATGCCAAAACCTATTTTCGCATGCCAAATCTATATTTTGACAGGTGTTACAGTGCCAAAATGTTACATTTAGCAATTCTGCTCCAATGGTATATTTCACGCAAAATGGTATTTTTTAACACAACCACTATTCTTTTTTAACTATTATTCCCACCATTCATATTTGCATCAGTAATATTAATATTAGGCACATTCCAAGTGAAATTATAGATATTAAAAGGAAACTAAAATTAAACCTAATTAAAAAGAAGTATAAATCTAAAATATCTGGTCAAAAAAGGACCAAAAAAAAAAAAAAAAAAAAACAAACAAACAAATTTTTTATAATTTTTTTACCACTATTTGTGAATTAATTTTTTTATATAATTTTTTTTCAAAAATTTATATATATTATATATATAATATACATATAGAGATGCAAGTGGGTAATGATTGGTGAGAAACGGCACCGTTTTGGAAATGAGAGACTTGCCAAAAAAATTTGGTAGCTGCCATATATGAGAAGAAATTTGAGAATCTCAAATTTTGAGAGCTTAAATAAGAACCCATTGGAGATGCCCTTTTTTACCCAACACCTATATTTTGAGTTTGAGATGCCCAAATGAGAGAGCATTGGAGTTGCTCTTAGCTGCCTTTGTGAAGTGGACCCCATCCCAACTGATTCCAACAGAAGGGTCTTTGCAAGACTTGGCCACTAACACTTGTTTTCCATTCACTCTAATCTTTATTCCACATCCCATATGACCACAGCAACCTTTCAGTAGGTGTTCAAATCCTGTAAGTTCATACTAGTTATGTCATAATCTTCTAGGTCTCAGCAAACAAGGGGTTGAAGGATTCGAATACAAGCACACTTATTCGGAGAGTTGTCCTCCATTAATTAGGCCACTGAATAATGTCTTGTGTTATAATCATGCATCATATAAAAAATGTCATGTTCGGATTTCTAAACCCAATGTGTGATGTGTATGGTTTAGAAATTTAAGAATAATTAAGGTAGTTTAATTTCGTAAAACGAAAGACGTTGTGTTAATTTGAATATATATGTAATGTCTGTGTTATGCATATATATATGTAATTGTGTGTGTGTGGAGTGAATTTAAAGGCAAAAGAAAAAGAGAAAAGAAAATAAAAATTGGTGGGGCCCACAATTGTTTTAAGTGGTCATACGACCACGTTTTTTCTTTTTTTCTTGTTCTCTGCTATTTCTTCTCTCTCGCAGCCTCTCTGCTTCCTTGTATTTCTTTTTTTTCTTTTTCTTTTGCAAGGTTCCACTCTTGATTAATTCCTCAATTCTTGGTATTTTGAAGTGCCGTTTGCGGCAAATTAAAGCTCACAGCGAGGCCTACAAATCGATAGGAGCAATTTCTAGTTTGGTGCCTCCTAAAATTTTCGAATCTAGGGCTTTGGATTTGGGGATTTTCATAATTTTGGAGGTAAGGGTTCTAATTCACATGTTCTTGAGCCTTTTTGTGAATTATTCTACTTAATTGATGATTAGCATGCTTAAATTGTAGAAAATTTTGTTTTTTTTTTTTTTTTTTTTTGCTTTATTATATATATATATTGTGCCAAAGTTGTGACTATGTGTTGCTTGATATATATGATAATGAAGCATGTAAATTATTGATTAATCCAAGCTTCTTGTGCCTTTAGTGCTAGACTGGTGATTAGAAAGCATGAAAAATAATTTTAGAATTTTTTTTATGTTGTAAAGCATGTCTAAGTATTAAATTTCCATGCTTATTATGATTAATTTGCTAGAAATTGCTATATGGAAGTGTGTTGATTTGTGAAATATGACAATCTTATATTGATTTGTGATTTGTAAAATTCCTTCATTTGATATGGCATTGGGAAGCATGAAACATTCATGCATGTCATTGGGAAGGAATGGGAAAAATTGATTTGAAAAACCCCGCCGCCTAGGAGTTACCCAGGGATCGTGGCGTTAGTGAGGCCTAGAGGGGATTAAGGAGACCGCCCTAGTGTGGTTGAGTTACCTGGGACCCATGACGCCATAGAGTTGCCTGTTGGGAAACGTGCAAGTTTTAAAAACTTTTCGAGGGATTTTGATTCATAGATCTTGATTCATCACATAGAGACAAGTTTTATGCAAAAATATTAATATGATGTATCATTCAATTAATGGATTGAATACTTACATCAAAGGTCTGAGTAAACCTTTAAAACTTTCCTCTAAAGTGAATGTTCTCACTTATTGTACATCCCTTAGCTAAATGCCTTCTCCTTGGATCTCCATCTTCTTGGTAATTATTTTGCCTTTAGGAATCACTCATAAGCCTCCATGAATTACCTTGGAAAACTAGGCTTGTGGGAGCCTCCATTAGATGAGACCATAAACCCTAATTTTCTAGAGAGAGAAAATAAATTCCTTTTTCCTTCTCATTAAAAATCACCCCCTAAAATATACATAGACCATGTATATTTATAGGCAACATAAAAATAAAGAAAAGGAAACAACAAATCCTTCTCCATCTCTAATTCATATGTCTCAAATCTAATATGATTCCAATATCAAGTTGGGCTATGAGTGAGAATCCATTGGGCCTATTATTTTATTGGCTGCAATGAATTAATAATTGGCCCGGTCCATGGACCCAATTCAATTAATTCATAAATTAACTTCTACTCCACTAAAAGAAATTAATTGAACTCCAATTAAATAATAAATAACCTCTAAGTCAATATTGCACTTTGACCCCTCTATGCATAATTAGTTATCGGATAAATAAAGCCATCAATCCGACTACTTAATTAATATATCTATTTTGGTACCTCTGATTATTTCTGGCTCGATCACAATAAAACATTTGTTTGACAAAAATAATAATTTAAATAAATAAATATATAATAAATCATTTTGTCTAAAAACACACGAAGGCCTTCGAATTTACTTTGTGATCAACCATAATCAATACAAAATAAATACAAGTAGCAATGATGCAAATATTGAAAATATAACCCTCTAACTATTAATTACATAACTACCCAAAGTGTCGGTCTAAGGATCCCGAAGAATCCGCCGAACAAATCAAAGTAATTATTAATTAATAAAAGAGTCTATACTTTTCTCATGCTTAAGAGTCAAATGCCATGACGGTGATAGGGAGTAATTGCATACGACGGCTCTCGCAATATATCTCAACCTAACGCGGATCCAGTTCAAGTCTTAATTAATTATGAGTCCATCCATAATTACCGACTATGAACAATTTATAATTACTATTTATATATCATGCATTGATTGCCATCACATACATATATATAAATATTTCTTGTAATTACATGGACACTATCAATTTCATAGTGAATCGAAACATAATACATTGAATTCACCAATTATATAAATCATAAATATTTCAGATATGTCAGGAACATATGTCACTATAATCCAGATAGGAATTTGCTATGTCAGGGCATATAAATCCCAACATTGCCATAGGTCAGGGACAGTGGCCAATCCTCATCTCATGCCGCCATGGAGTTGCCATGGGACGGATTCACTAACTGTTTGAAAATGATAATGGAAATGGTTTTGAAAAATGGGAAGTGAAATTTCGAGGCATGGCATATTATTTCATGGCATATTCATTTGTTGTATTGGATTAATGATGTGGCATGGTGATTATATTATTTTTTCAATATGGCATGGTCCCAATTTCCTTATGCCTATTCATTGTGTGGATTCACCGGGTCTCAAGAGGTGTGCCTTAAGCACTACCTACTGAGCAATTTTACTCACCCCTATTATTTAACATTTTTCAGGGTTCGGGAAAGAAGTGGTGGATGACATTCCACTACAGGTTTAAATTGGATTAGAAGATCTTTTGTTATTTTTGTATAGCATATTGTATTCTGTACTGAGACCTATGAACTTTTGCTATTGTAGTTATATTCATGGGCTGTAATGTTATTAGAAGTCATGGACGTTGTAAGACATGGACGTTTGACCTTAATTATATTTTTTGGACTGTAATTATGATATTTGGATTAAATAGCATGTAGTTGTTCCACCATAAACTGAACTATATTGAGATATAATGAATGATTGAAAAAAAATGTATTATTTGTATTGTGCTGGGACAGGTTAGGTAAATTTTGAAGGTCCCAGAGACGCCCTATACACTTTTATACATTTAAACAGGTTGTGGTAGGACCCTTTTTAGCGGAGGTCATGCCGAAATTTTTTTCAAAATTTTTATTATTTTCGGTATTCAGTTTAGAGTCGTTACAATATATATATATTTATATATATATATATAGGCTGATACCGCTAGGTCACTGACCCGTTGGTAATTTGAATATATTTCAAGTTTATATTTTAATATTTTTAAATAAAATTTAGTGTTTAAGAGATTTAAATCAATTTCCTTTGAACCTTGTGTATATTGAAATCTTTGTAATACATTTTTCTTGGGAATATTCATTAGGTTCAAATTTCGGCAACATACTTGCTTAAAATTTTATTGTTTGGAAGAAAAAGAAACTATGTTTCAAATATTCTGAAATCCCATGATTCAAATGTCTTTAAAAATAAAAAAAATAAAAAAAATAAAAAAAAAAGAAGAAGATTGTGTCAATTGACATCATGATTAAAAGTGTTCCACTAGAAAGTAAAAAAATAATTAACAAAAATAATTTTTTTTTAAAAAATAACTCATTTGACATACAAGTTGATTGAAAGTACAGTTTAAATCGATCAAATCTAGTCAAATGACTTGAAAGGTGAAAAACCTTGACCGAGATGTGTTATGTTTTTTCTCAAAATTTTACAGTAGTTGTTTAATCCTTCTACTATCCTATATATATGTGACTGTCTCAATATTTTTTATGCTTCAAAACAAAAAATATAAAAAAACTATGCATGCTAACATGAGGCAGGTTAAATATATATACACACACACATATATATATATTATAATACGTGTGTATGTAATTATCAATATGTAAGATATTGACATACCGAATTTGAAGATCTAGTATAAATACGTACCGTGTTTTTTTTTTTTTTTGACTGATGAGTTCATATTTTACTGAATAGACATCAATGTATGGGATTGCAGCTAGTGAAATATTCCTTCAAAGTTAGTAGCTTTTTGATTTACTCATTGAATGGAGTTGCACGTCCGCACTTGTCAACTTGATCGACTCTAATAAGACGGTTCAAGGCATACTGTAGACACCCCATAGGAACCATGTTGTGTATCCAATATGATCTTCCTCTGTGAGCATATACATCCTATGTAAACAAGCACATTAATTAATGTTCCTTAATTTCTTTTAATCAATAAATCATGTATAACAAATTAACGAGCAATGCATTATTTAAAAATAAAATAAAAAAGGTATTGGGATACAATGAAGCCAAAAAAAAAACTCGAGTCAATCATATTTATGTTGACTTTAGGTCAAGTCTATCAGGTTGAGTTTATATAGTTTATCTACTATTCAATGTACTCAAATTCGACTCATTTAATTAACTTTGTTTTGAATTCAAACTTGACTACATACCAAAAATCAAAACTGATAAAGAAAATAAAAATCTACTATAAAACCCTAAACAAGCTTTAGAAAACAAGCTAATGAATTGAATAAAGGTAGGTTCGACCAACTATGTAGTCAAGAAGTAAATATCGGATGTGCTAGGCGCGCGCTATGTCATTAGTGTACCCATCCAATAACAATGCGTTATTTCAAAAAAAGTTGGTCCACCTACTTATAAAATTGTTGATAATGAAATAATATGTTGTGTTTCAATGGGTTGGTATAACTATGACATGGCGCGCTTAGTGCACCAAATATCTACTCAGAGTTAAGTACTCTAGTATTTTTTCGCCTTTCAAAATAGAAGGTCAATGGTTCAAGCCCCCATAGAAACACATGAATGTGTAAGTGTGTTTCTTATCAAAAAAAAAAAAAAAAATCAAAATCAAGATCCGTTTGAGTTTAAATTGCTTTAATTAAAAATATTGTTTAAACATGGGCAAATTGCTTAGGGGATGAGAAAAATAATACTCCGTAATAATAATATTTGCTTAGAAGTGCAAGCCCATGGATCCAATTTGATATTGGGTGATGTCCGACCAACCCAACACTAACCTAACTTTTGATTTAAGTTGTTAACTCGAATCCGATAATTTCATATTGGGTAGGTTGATCGAGTCAATTCAGACTACGCCCAATCGACATACACCCCTAGTGAGTCGATTAAAAAGATAGTAAGATTTGGGCCAAAATTTCCAAAACTGTGAAATCAAAATCACAAGCCTTCATGTGTTTTGCACGCGGCCACCTTACATACACACGACGTGTCCCAATGGTCTGCGGAGGTTACAGTCATAAATCCAAAAGATCATGGTTGAAAGAGTTTCACGTCATTAAAAAGATAAACGCATGAATTTATTTGCAATAATAAAGGCGTCACTCACCTTAATTATAATTTTGAATTGATCCAATACATCAAGAACATAAGCTCTGACTTGATTCATAGTCATATTAAGAAAATAACAAGCCGAGGGATCATTCTGTCCAATATCAAACATGTACAAAACTCGAGAAAAATCTTCACCCATAGGTAAAAGTCCCTCGAAAACTCCTAATATAATCACAGAAATTTTTAGTTCTCAACGGCTCATATCGTTCTATCATTCTAAATGAAATTTATAGATTGAGTAGTAGGAGATCATTGCCTTGGCTACGAAAGATTTGAGACCCATGTTGGAAATCATTGTACTGATGAAGTCGAACATTCAATGAAGTGGGACTAAAACCACCCTGATGAAGACTTGTGTTTTTGGGTCTGATGGTTGAACCAGCAGTGGTAAAATTAGCCCCATGAGTGAAGTTGGAGCCCACCGAGTCAAGATAGGCACTCAGATATGGTAGTCTCAATCTCTGTGCTAAATAACCAGAGTCACAAAAGTAATTGTATAGAGACAGAATGTGATGTTTCTCATTTTTTTTTTTTTTTTTTTAAAAATTTCGGGAATTTTGATTTTTCATTATTTTCTATAAAAAAAATATATTTTAAAAACAACAAACAAGCCAAATTTATAAGAAACTAAGGAGAAAGCTAGATTTAGAAGAAAAAGAGGAGAAATAATATAAAAGGACACCAATATTAAATTCAATCAAACTCATCGATAGATCCTAGGTCTAAATTATCAAAGTTATCCTTTCTAGTCAGTAGAGGCATTGGGCTGTATATAGATAAAAGACCTTTTCTTATTTTGATTTTGAATACATTATGGATGTTGTGTCCACCGTGGCTCCCCAAGCCACATATATCCTCTATATTTTCTTATTTTGATTTTTTTTTTAAAATTTTTTTTTATCAGTTCTTATTTTGATTTTGTCCAATGACACTACCTTTCTATTTCGTACCAGTTATTCCAGTTATTTTTCATCCAAAGGTTATAATTAAAAAATTGTATATGGCCTAAATAGTTGGAAGAAAAAGGAAAGGAAAGGAATGATTTTGAAATGATATCATTAAGATTTAAATAGAATTTTTTTATCCTTCAAAAAATGGAAGGAAAGGAAGGAAAGGTTAAATATATTATTTTTGATGCCAAATTTATCTTTACATAGTTTTTAATTTCATACGATTTTGTGTATGTACGTTGTTTTTAGGGAATGTTCCCTTTAGTCTCTTGGTTCATTTCTTTCTATCTACTATAGACGATGTTAACAGAATCAGTATTAATACGAATAAATAATAAAATTATGGACACAGTTATGCGCGTAGCCCCCATTCACCCTCTTTCTCTATATATACTACTAATATGTACAGAGCACCCCACCCCATCTCTCTCCAACCGTCCGCATTAAGTACTCAGGAAGGATATTAGGAAATCCCAAGGACGGACAAGCTTAAACATAAATGCGGACAAGCTTAACATAAATGCGAAATGCGACTTCTATTTATAGACATCCTATTAAGATACAACCTCTATTCTTCTACAATATTCTTGAGTCTACAAATTTCAGATTTAATTTCCATAACTCTCCACATAAGTATATACATATTTAGAAGCTTTCTATTCTTCTACATTTTTCTCTGATCTATTAATTTGTACCAACTCTTCAATGTTTTAAAATTCTCTCTCTATAAATCTCCATACTAATTATTTAATCTTGTATATTATTGAAATGAATAATTTTTTTTTTTTTTTTTTTTTTTTTTTTTTTTTTGGTGAAATGACAATATATAAACCACAAAGAGAAGAAAAATCATATATGTGGAGTCGAATTTTTAAGCAAAAAAACAGTATTATGACTAAACATATCCGTATTTTTCCATTTTCATTTTTTTATGCCAAATTTTAATTTTTTTTCTTTTTTTTAACAAAACGAATTATATCATAAATTTGGAAATATTCTACTATATATCATGCTTCTAGTTCCAATAGAAGTTGTTTTCATTGTTTCTTCCACAATGGTCATACCAAATGCAAAATTACAATTAACAACAAAACAATTGAGAACATGGCATTAGTACCATTAATAAATTGCATGTATATCTATTAAGGACATGCATGTCTACTAGCTCAATAGTAATATTTGGGCCGAATTCTCAAAGTGAATTATGTGACCTATACAAGTTTTGATTGGTCATCCTTACCAAATATAAGAAAGTAAAGGATTTCACTTCCTTATATTTTTATATACACGATCAGTCAAAAATAACTGGTCAGACAAATCACTTTAAGTAACCGGAGGGCCTCACAATCATTTTCCTTACTAGCTCAATGTTTATGGTGCCTATGGCATGCCATTTTCAAAGGAATAGGAGGGTCTGAAAAAGAACCATCCTCAATCTGATCAAAAACCCATTTGTTAGCTGCCTCTGTGAAGTGAACCCCATCCCAACTGATTGCAACAGAAGGGTCTTTGCATGACTTGGCCACTAACACTTCTTTCCCTTTCACTCTAATCTTTCCTCCACATCCAATATGCATGTTGTAGTTGTATTTTCCACCATGACCACAGCAAGCTCTCAGTGGGTGCTCAAATCCTGTAATTCCCAGGCTATGTCATAACCATTCACCATATGATAAATAGCATCCGACTCATCGGGTGTCGGTTACAATAGCACAAGTATAATAGCACAGTTTAACCATATAGATATATAAAGATAGATAAATATATAATATAAAAAAATGTCGAGCCCTAAATTTTAAAACCCGAAATCCCATATACAACGTGTAGGATTCTTAAAACGAATAATATTGTTTTCCATACATTCATATTTCAAGTGCATGTTATAACAATTTCAAATAGCATAGTGATTTTGAGATCGTTATATGAGAGGAGTGGTGGGTCTCATTACATGATGTCATGACATCATATCTAATCAAATGACTTTAAAAGGTAAAACTTTGACCAAAAATGTATTATTTTTTATTCAAAAATTTTTAATAACAGATATACGTACCGTGCTTCTTTGCTTGACTAATGAGTTCATATTTTACTGAATAGACGTCAACGTATGTAATTGCAGCTAATGGAAGATCCTTTCGAAGTTGGACCACAGCTTCCTTCAATCTACGGTTGAAATATTGGGCCACCTCGTTGAATGGACTCGCACATCCAAACTTGTCAACTTGACCAGTTGTGATCAGCAAACGATCCAACACATATGGTAAACACCCAACAGGACCCGTATTGTGTATCCAATATGATCTACCTCCATGATCATATATATACTATGTAAAAACAAGCACGAATCCTTAATTTCTCCCAATCATTAAATCGTGTTTAACAAGCAACATTTAGTAAAAATAATAAATCAATCTCGACTCATTTAACTAATTTTAAATATATTTTTTTTCTGACAAATTAGGGGAAGGGGGACTTAAATACAGACCATACCCCCTCGGAGAGTTAGGCACTAGCTTTGCCAATTAAGCCACTGAATAATGCCCAACTCATTTTAAATTCAAAGTTGAATAGAAACTCAAAAACAATATTGAAAAAAAAAAAAAAAAAATTCGTATACCACTCACCTTTATTATGGTTTTGAATTGATCCAATACATCAGGAACATAAGCTCTAACTTGATCCGTAGTCATGTTAAGAAAATAACCAGCCGTTAGATCATTCTGCCCAATATCAAACGTGTACAAAGCGCCAGAAAAATCTTCACCCTTTGGTAAAAGTCCCTTGAAAACTCCTCCTATTGTAATCACAGAAAATCATTAGTTCTCAACGGCTTAGATCTTTCTATCATTTGAAATAAAATTTATAATAAACTGAGTAGTAGGAGATCATTGCCTTTGCTACGAAAGATTTGAGACCTATGTTGGAAATCATTGTACTCATAATATTGAACATTCAATGAGATTGGGCTAAAACCACTCTGATGAAGGGTTGTGTTTTGGGGCCTGATGGTGGATCCGGCAGTGGCAAAGTTGGCCCCATGAGTGAAGTTGGAGCCCACCGAGTCAAGATAGGCACTCAGATATGGTAGGCCCAAGCTCTCCGCTGAAAAGCCCAATCAATATCAAGATCAATCATCAAGAAATGGGAGTGTTTAATTTGAATAATAAAAATTAAAAATTAAAAAATTTTAATTTAACTTCTTCAAGACTTTTCTATAATCATTTTAGAGTAAAAAATTCCATGGCCAACTATACAATACACATATTCTCTCATTTGCACCCGGACTTTGAAGAATATACTGATTTTTGCAGTTCAATTTGGGATAAAATTAAACTAACATTCCCAAGACTTAGCGCATATGCTCAACGACATCCCCTAACGCTTTCGTTCTAATGAACCTATTACCAAATTTTATAAAATGACAATTTTGTATTTTCTTTATTTGAAATGCAATATAACATGTTTAAAGATATCAAAATAATGATTATTAAATGGCCTATTTAGATGTAATTTGTCCAAACTTTAAAAGTGAGGTCGGTAAAATTTACCTTCAAATTTAATATCCTAGAATCATAAAATGTTATTATTCAAGTAGATTTTAAATTCTAATCACCTTTTATCTTTTTGTTATTTTCACTTTTACAAAATTTATTTTTGGATTGAAATTTTTTTTAAATTGGTTTTAGCTATCTAGGGTGGGACCCACTGGTTGGTGGATGATGAGGATATGTGATAGATATTTCTCACATAGAAAAATAAAAAACGTGTTCGTATGGGCGTCCCATAAATTTTGCCCAGAGATTGTAGTCAAACAACCCACGATTAACAAGAATTGTTACCAGACCATTGCCTCACAATCACGTGATCCTGAAATCATGTTTATTTTGTCAAACAGTGCTCTCATATATATATATATATATATATTGTTTATCTTTTGGTAATATAGACAATCACCTGCAGTGAGGCTCTCATGCAGTTTCCTATTATAACTTTTAAGTGGTTCATATTTAGCCATATCATTCTGTATTTGGCCAATTACACCACTATTTATAAATAATATTTCACTACCATTTATAAACATAACTCAATTCAACATATAAACATATAAACATAACTCAATTCAACATATCATTTATGTTATTATTTGAAATTAAAAGCGATAATGTTTCTTTTTACAAATGGTGATGTTACTTTTTAGACTCTGTGATGTTACTTATAAATAGTACTGAAATGTAAAAATAAGCTAAAAAGTAACATCACCACCATTTATAAGTAACATCACAGAAGTCTAAAAGGTAATATCACATAGTTTAAAAAATAACATCACCACGTTTTGAGAGTAAAAGATACTTATAAATGGTGGTGATATTACTTTTTAGATTATGTAATATTACTTTTAGACTTCTGTAACGTTACTTAAAAATGGTGATGATATGTTACTTATAAATAGTGGTGCAATTGTCAAACACAGTGTTAGTGTCTATTAAGTGGAATAGAACGTGGTCAAACCAAGGCCACTTATTGCTCACTGTAGGAAATAGCATGAAAATTGCACAGCAGGTGATTTGCGCCCGATAGATACATTCAAAACTTGTACCCATAAAAGCCACTCTGCACGTTAATTAATTTATTTCAAATATTAAATGTATTGATAACTCTTTGTCCTTTTAAGGGCGTCTTTATTGAGTGTTCTTTGTGATTAGTCTCTATTGTTCTTGTAGTGACTTATTTTACCTAGGTGAGAAGACACTCTTCCGAATCTTCAGAGATTAATCGAATTATTGAGGAACTCTGAGGTTTCGTGTCATCCCGGACACCCGAGTTAACTTAAAATAAAAATAAAAATAAAAAATAAAAATAAAAATAAAAACTTCTATATATAATACTTGTACTTATTCAAAATACAAAGTGACTATTAAGATCAACCCAACAAGAGATACAAATATGGAAATGATAAAAGCCTCTTAATAGAGATGTGCTGTTGCTGTTGTTGTTGGAACACTTTAAAAAGAAAGAAACATATTTTTATCCATTACTGAGTTTGAACTCTTTAAAAGAAAAGAAATATATCATTATCCATTTATTGATTAAGAGTTTTCGTTGGACACTTAATAATTGAATATTCTCAATTAATTAATAAATAAATAAAAGAGGTAAAAAAAAAAAAAAAAAAAAAAAAAAAAACAATGATCAAATGTAACAGTACTCTTTAAATATTCTCAATTAATTAATAAATATTTTTACCCAAAAAAGCCTTTTGGTTGTTAAGAACCTAGCCTTAGGACTACATTTGGATTGCTATTTGGAGTAGCACAAATGACTAAAATTACTACTACGAATTATACATCTTTGTTTTGTATCTTTAACCAAGGTTTAGATTTATTTTGCAGCACCTATATAATATATATATATATATATAAATAATAAAATGTTAAAAAAACTAGATTGTCAATAATAAGTAGATAAAGTGCACTTACCTATAAAATCAACTACTAGACGTCCATCAGAGTAACGTCCGGCGGGGCCATGGAAAAATGACTCGCCATTAGGTGGCCCGGCCTGGCCGAATGCGGCAGACAAGCCGCCGGTGTCGGAATTTGAGTCGCCGAAGTTGAATATCGCCGGAAAATCACATGGGTTATTGGCTAAGACAGTGTTTGGGACTGAATTAACTGAACATACTACCACCAGAGTGAGAATGAATCTCAAGCAAAAGGGCTCCATGAAAGAGAGAGAGAGAGAGTAGAGATGATGAGAACTTCAAAATAAAGTGGTATTGCAATTATGTAAAAGGACAAGAGAGGACCCAACAAGATTCAAGATAGAAAGTGAATGTTGAGGACAAACTGTCAGTCCCACCGTCCATGTGCATTATGCAACACTTCAAGCAAATTTACCAAAGAGCTTTGGTCAACAATTTAATTTGATACATTGGAGTAAAGTCTATAAGGGCATATGTGTCATTTCAGGTGACTTGTTCAAATTAATGTTTGAAAAACTAATAAGGTAAAAGAAAATGAAATTATAGTAACAACTTCTTCATTGTCTGTCAACCAGATCTAAAACCTTAGTTTGGATTATGGTTCAGTATTGTCCGGTTATTAACCATTTTTTAAGGTTTCATGAACAGACTGATTCGGTTAATTTATACCGATATTTGTCCGAGTTCGTTACACTACGACCACAACCGTTATCGTGATATCGCAACTTCAAACTATGGTTGTGGGTCATAAAGCAAATCTCATATTCACAACACAGTATTCTTATGAAAGTTGTTGATGAATCAGAAGTGTGCATATATCTCTCCTTGATTTGTTACGAGGTTTTCGGAGTTCTTTTTTCATTTTTTCACTTAATTTGTTTTCGGATTTCCATCTCTTTTCATATTTTTCCTCTTAAATTTTATTTTTAAAATACACTTGTTTGGCAATCACATCCATATCATTAGTGATAATATATCATAAAAATCATAATTTTCATAATATGTATCATTTGATGTTCTTATACTCATCATGATATTTCCAAGGTTTTAGAAAATAGAAAATTATTTTCCAAGAATTAAGAAAGTCAGTTTTCTTAAAATAAACCTAATCTTAGCTCAATTTTAGAGAGAAGGGGGGGGATCCTCCCTTTATTTCATTCTCTTCTTATTTCCTTTTCTTCCAAAACCGTAGTTATTTTTTTTTTCCCAATTACTTAAATGTTATGTTCGGTTGCATAAAATTGGTACTTTTAAAATTAGAATTGAAGATAAATTAATTTAAAATTTAAACTAAATTTTTTTCAATTTCATACAACCAAACATAACATAACATAATTGATTTCTTACTTTTAACTTTTTTAAACCAAACATGAGACAATGTTACATTCTATTCTATTGTTCTTTTCCTTCCCTTCTTCCCTGAATTCAAACGCATCCATCACCAAGGGCCTTGCCAAGTAATACCCAATTCCAATTTTTTATTGGAACAATATATTATGTGTTAAATAGAATTAATTACAAGACAGAATCTCAAGGCACTCTTATAGGATTTTGTAACAAAAATAAGTTAATTCTGATGTGGACTGCTCCTCTGATTTTCTGATTCTTTTGGCCTCTCCTCCTCCTCCTCTGATTGATACTTTACCAAATTTAAGTTGACCAAGTGGATGTGGATCCCTAAAGCTGACAACATTTTAAGAGTTGGTACTGTGCATGCTTTGTTTTAGCTTCTTTGTTTGTTTTTTTGGTGTTTTTGTTCCAAAAATCAGATACCCTTCACAAAGTGGAGATTTTAGTTCATTCTCTATGGTTGCTTTTTATTATTGCATCTTTGAGGATAATAATTATATATATAGGTCAACATATATAATTCAACATTGCAAATTATGTAACTCAAGGATAAAGCACAAGTGTATAAAATTATAACTCAACAATTTAGAAATCTGAGGTAACTAAACTACAGATTTGATCATCAATTCCATTTTTTAAATGATAGCCAAGGTAACTTTCAAGTTCTTTAGTTGGTTGGTGCTTTATTTCCTTAGGGTATGTTTTGATTGAGAGATTTGGAGGATAGTGATAGAAAAGAAAAGAAATGGTGGTGTAGATTGTGTTTGTGTTATTTATAATAAGAGAAAAGAAATGATAGGAAGAGACATGGAGAGATAGTTATCATTCCTTATTCCTCATATTCTTTCTCTCAAAAAATGAGAAAATAAGCAGAGAAATGATGGTGTTTAAATGATATTTTCATAATTTCGAAACTACCTCAACAATTAAAATGATGAAATTATTATTTCACTCATGCCCCATCTATTTAAAATGGCATGATAGTAATTTAGTTATTATCTCTTTCTTTTTTTCTTTTCTCTCATATGTATCCAAACATGAATAGAGATTATTATTATCATTCTTTTATTTTCTTTTCTCGTAACTAATACTATCATTTTTTTTCTTTTCTTTCTTGTGTATCCAACCGGAGTCTCAAGGTTTGCTTCATTATGACCTGAACGGCACGAGTTCAAATTATTGAAAATGAGGAATGAGTTGTGTAAATCTGACGCTTTCCATACCTCGCAATGATGAGTCTCGTGAGCTACCTTTGTTTTTTTTTTTTTTTTATCATTTTCAGATAATGAATGTACAACTAAATATTTATAAATGCCATTATAACAAAATAAAAATAAAAATAATGCATGAAATTGTGTTTTAGGCATTTTATATAGTCTATTAGGAGTCATCATAGACATGAGATTAGGTGTTCAAAAACAAATTTGAGAAAAGCTAATTTGTGTATAAGAAAAATGGCATTCAAAGCTCTTTGGTCAAGACTTCCTTAAGTAGCAAGTCACAAGAAGATTAGCTGACGATTGTAAAGAACGAAACAAAAGGACTTCATGGCCCAATGGATAAGGCGCTGGTCTACGGAACCAGAGATTCTGGGTTCGATCCCCAGTGAAGTCGTTTTTTTAATTCCTTAATAAAATGTTCATTTTTGCAATAACCTCCTTCACGTGCTCACTATAGACTGTCACGTGGTCTATGAATGAGAGATAACCTTTTTTTAATTAATTCATTATATTATAATTAATATAATGAAGGAATTTCATTCATCCATGGAAATAAATTGTAGAATAAAAGCATCATCAACCTCAAAGAGTGAACTTAGCTAGTTCTAATTGAGATCATGCCCTTTTGAACTTTATGGTGATCACTAAACACTTTCATGATAGACTTGTCCATAAAAGATTTTTTTTTTTTTAAATTATTATTTGGTTGTAGACCTACTGTTCTAAGTTTTATTAAATTAAGAACATTTAAATTGTTTAATTTGCGCTACTTCGTAAAATATCATCAGCGGGATCGAAAGTGTATTTCACAAGTGACTGATCTGGATAAGGTGCAAATGATCTCATCCCAACCTTACCTTATATTTACCTTATATTGTATAACATTGTAGGGTTGAAAATTCACAAGTACTGTAAATTTTGAGACAGTTTATAATACCATATGGGTATTGTATATATGTGGTATTTTCAACAATGAACAAAATAAAAAATTTCAATTTATCTTAATATATGATAAATTGTGAGTTTCTATATTTGTTTATTGACTGAGGTATCACGTGTAAGTACCTTATAATATTATCTACTTTCTTATAAATTTTGTTATAATTTGTGGCGACTGCGTGCATCCAATGTTTGTGCACTATTGGATAGTTAAAACGTAGTTTGTCCGTTGAGTGGATTGTTTGCTAAAACAAAAATGAAGATGATTTTAAGGGCATGTTTGGACATTGCCGCTGTTCCTTAAATTCTTTGTTTTCTTCATTTGCTGTTTATGCCCTCTTGGGCTTACTTTAGATCACTTTCTGTTGTAGCCTCCTTAAGGCTTTGGGCCTATCATGTAGGGCTCCCATTTGCATTGTAAATCTTTTTAGTTCATGTTATTATCCCTTGTTTAAGTTATATTAAAATGTAATAAGCTGGAAATTTTCTTCATATATCCATCATTTGAAAGAAAATCATTAGAGAATACCCTAATCGTACTTTTTAATATCAATATCCAAGCCATTTCATTTTCAAAGGCAAATGATGAGCTGTCCCAATCCAAGTGTTTGCTATTTTTACAAAGAATGTTTTTTATATGGTCTGGGATTAGATGGTTATAGACCAGACTAATCATATACGATCACATAAATAAAAAGTTGATAAAATTATATACATGATTATATGTGAATGACTGAAATCATGCAGTTTCAAACTATATAATAATTTCTCGTGCACAGAGGGTTGTGGACCAGTGGAGCCAACCACATGTGACCCACAACTCCTTTGTTAGAGTGCCTAACTCTTGCATTCAGACTTAGGTATATATTTTGATGACTCCATTTCTTACTACTTTAGAGGGGAGATAAAATACACACTTGCAGTGATCAAATAGATCATTATTACACCATTTTAATTGAATTTAGTATAAGACTTGAAATAAATTTAACTGAACAATAAAACCACAACTTATATGTATAGTTGTCATCTAAAGCAGAAGCTGAAAACCAGAACTTTTATCGTCTGCGATTGGTGAAACATATTTGAGTAATTCCTTGTCAATCTCAAATTTAGGCATGTCCTCTTCCTTCAAGTTGACCCATACCTCAATTCCATCACCCAATTTGGTGTCCATGAACACAACCAAATTCTTGAATGTCAAGCTAGCTGAGCCAACCCACACAGGCTTTCCCCACCCGAAATCAGCTTCATAGAGAGGAAACCTGCACAAACTGGTGAAGCTAACCGAAACCACCTCCTCTTTTTTGACCGACTTAGCCCTATTCTTTATGAAATTCAAGAAGTCATCACCCTCTTGAAGTTTCTTCACGAACTCACCATTGATGTTCTTGATAGCATCTCTCACACTGCTCACAACCCCGTAACATTCTTCCTTGGAGTCCATGGATGGCACCGCGATCGCGAAGCTGCTAACGTTGCCAAAATAGTACTCTGGCAAAGGAGGGTCCATCCTCGTGCGTAGGTTCACCGCGTGGAGCACGGTGTTGAGCTTCTCGGGCTCTTCTTCGCTTTGTGTGCTGGCCACAAAACGGCTCCAAATGAAGGTCGACAAGGCCTCGATACGAGTAGGGCGTCTAGAGTTTTCTACACTTGTGTTGTCTGTGTATTTTGCTCTTAGAGAAGCAATCTTGGAGGCACTGAAAATGAACCTCTTTGTCACAATCTTCTCCTTGAAGATCCCAACGCCAGCCTTGAATCCAGACATTTCTCGAGGAGGGAAGAGCTTGGCCAACCCGAAATGGGGAGTGACCATATCACTATCCCCACGAGCAGTGCCAGCCCAGCCATTGACAAACATGAACATGGACAAAGCGTCCGCGATCTTGTGTGAAATGCACACGCCAATCGCGAGCCCACCACACTCGAAGAAGTTCACTTGGATGGCCAGGACTAAGTCTCCAATATTGTCCAGTTTACAAGGAAGCAGCTTGTTAAGGTCACTAGGGTTTGGTTGATCAATGACATCAGAAAGTTGGCACTTGACTTTGGCCTCCAAGTAGAGGACACCCTCGTCGTTGCAGTGGATGAAGGCGTTATCTTTGGCTCGCCCTGCAAGAGGGTAGAACCGGATTAAAGCCTCCGATAACGACTGCTTGAGGTGGTGAGATCTGTCTATATGGCGGTGTCCGGTTTCAGAGTCAGAGGGGTAGAATAGAACAATGGGCATGAACACCGGGGCTGCGATTTGGTCACAAAAAGAGAGCTGGAGCTTGCTAAGGTGGTCAGGGGTGGGAGAAGAAGGTTTAATGGCATCTATAGAGATCACTTCAACCTTCATGGTGTTAAATGGTTAAAAAGCAAAACTCACAAGACAAAGTATAGAGTATAGACTACCGTGTGCAGTTTGTGTTGATTGGCTTTAGCTCTTTGTATGTGCATGGAAAATGAAGTGCCTATTGCCCATCTTATATTGCTTTGGCGTTGGTGGATTTAGTATGAGATTAATGAGCAATTAGCTTATATATTATATAAGCAAGTTGGTGATTAAATTATTTGTTTTTTGTGAGTGAGTTGGTGGTGAATAGTCTTTGTATTGCACTGGAGAATTTCCTAAATAGATGTGAAACTAGGTGTATGATTTCAAATATAGGCCACGCGGTTTTATACGTGTTATAAGGAAAATTTTGACTTCAAATGACAAGTGGGTTTGGTTTTTATCCAAAACTACAATAGTGATGGGGTAGGCATAAAGGGACTTGGATTTAAAAAAACAAAAGCTGTACTTTGACCCGATAAAGGTCCCATTTGACTAGCCGGGCGGGTCAACTGTACAAACCATGGATCTTCAACAATTTAAGAAAAAATATAGATGCGTTTCAGACCATTTTTGCAGTCACATCTCTACCAATAAAATCCACAAAAAAATAAGAATGTACATTAGTTGAAAAAGGTGTTCATGCATTTAGGAAAAAAAAAGGTGTTCATGCAAGAGCTCTTTGTAATACTTTACACAATACATTCAGTGACATATGGACATAGAGAGTTGACGGAAGAGCTTTTTATTATTTATTTATTATTATTGTAAGATATATATTATTTTGTAATTGATAATTATCGGAAATAAAATAAGTCGTAGTCGACTTGTAATTTCAAGTTACTATATCGGGATCAACAGCGATTGCGGAATTGAAAAGTTGTTCAAAGTTACAATGACTAAGATCATTCGAAAAATGTAAGAATAACACGTGAGGAAAGAATTTTAAAAGGTTAGATTTAAGTACTATTCAGTTTACAATTCTATAACTCCAAATATTTCCAAAGGCCAAACATATTTCTTACTACTTTAAAGATCGAGGAGATAAAATACACACTAGCTTGCAGTGATCAAATAGATCATTGTTACACCATTTTAATTGAATTTAGTATAACACTTGAAATAAATTTAACTGAACAATTAAACCACAACTTATATGTATAGTTGTCATCTAAACCAGAAGCTGAAAACCAGAACTTTTATCGTCTGCGAGTGGTGAAACAAATTTGAGTAATTCCTTGTCACTTTCAAATTTAGGCATGTCTTCCTCCTTCAACTTGACCCATACCTCAATTCCATCACCCAATTTGGCGTCCATGAACATAACCAAATTCTTGAATGTCAAACTAGCTGAGACAACCCACACAGGCCGGTTTTCCCCACCCGAAATTAGTTAAGAAGTCATCACTAAACACTTTTGGTAAAAGGTAGATTGCTTCTTAGAACTCCAACTAACTGGATTGGAGCCAAGAAACACCACATATGCCGAAGTTGAGTGGCGAGTATCGGCATCACCGGCCCAATCCGCATCCGCAAAGGCATGGAGTGAAAGAAGAGAGGAGGACGAGAGGAAATTGCCATAATGAGTTGTGCCCTTAAGATAGCGAAGAACACGTTTCACGCATTCCAATGAAAAAACAAAGGTCGATGCATAAACTAAGCTAGTTTATTGACTGCAAAACTTATGTCCGTGTGAGAGAAAAATATTGGAGTGAGCCAAGAACTTGACGGTACTTGGTAGAATCATGAGAAGAGGATCCATCATCAAACTTTAAAACTTCGGTGGATGATAGAGGCGTGCTTACTTCTTTTGACTTATGCATATTGGTTTTGTGGAGAAGATCAAGCACATATTTCTTTTGAGTCAAGAAAAGACCTTTGGAGGAACAAGTCGTTTCAACACCCAAAAAATAGCTAAGAGGGCCGAGATCTTTAAGTGAAAACCGAGAGCATAACTCGGAGATGAACTAGCAGAAAACGTGAGGATTATTGCCGGTGAGAATAATGTCATCAACGTACACAAGGAGATAGATAGTACATGAGCCATGATGACAAATAAAGAGAGAAGTGTCATTGCGGGAGTTAAAAAATCCATTAGCAAGGAGATACATGTGATACCTCTCGATTCTAGAGTCACGGGTGATCAAGTCCGAGCAATGATCCGAGGGATACCAAACAATTAAGTATATAAACAAGCATTTGATTACAAAAGAAATAACTAAGAATAAATAAAATAGCAAAAAACGAAAACTAAATAATAAATCTTCCAAATGAATTATCCACAACCTTAAATTATCATTACAACTCGGGAATCCATCTAGTGGACCCCTAATGATATTCCAACTGAAATAACTGAAAATAAACATAATCCAAAACTAAAACATAAAGAGAGTCCTACATAGAACCGGAAGAATAATGTGGACTGTCTCTGCTCAGCACGAACAAACTCTATGTCCGAAACTGACAAACACCTGGAAAAAATAATAGTGGGTTAGGCCCACAAACAAGTTCTTTCTACGATAACCCAAATAGAGACCGGAGAAACTATATATATGGCTAACCTATATAATAACTATATAGTCCATACATACATATACACACTAAAGGAATCTCACTAGACTATAGGGTTGCCTCAACCTGAATAGTAGGCAACATACAAAACGCATATATAGTGGGCACGAGTACCTAAACCTACCAGGGCACACAACCAAACTATATCTAGCTACACATCCCTGACAACATACGCACCCTATCCACTGATCCTGAGGCTCAAACTCATATCATAGCATATGTTTATATATATATATATATATATATATATATATATATATATATATATATATCCAATCTAAAGTAATCTACTAGTATCATCCAACTTGTTCAGTTGACCTGACACGAATATAAGTAGGACTTAACATTTTTGTTAATCCATTCCCTTATAAAATAGATAGGACTTAACTGATAAGTTAATCCATCCCTAGAGTGCCACCATCCCATACTGGTGAACTACATCTACACAATCCAATAGTTGATGTAACAATTAAAGAAGTATATCAAATAATCCAGAATAAACATAATAATATGACATAATGTTATCACAAAATATGAATGATTTATAAAATTATTTAAGTTTCCTACATCACATATCCTACATATACTGAATCTTAAACAGATTGATATTTTATTATACAATCAAGTAATCATTCTCCATTTATTTCTTTCCATAAAAATGGAGGCCATACTACTCTATGATTATGCAACTTTGCGTCGCATTATGCAATTTTTATGCAAAGAAATTTTCATACGACTCTATGATTATGTGATTTTTATGCATGCAAAGTCGCACTATGCAATTTTTATGGAAAGCAATGTTAGAAGCAAGTTATTAAAAAGCATTCGTCACAATGATTTTTAAAGCATGAGTTATGGCCTATAGTTAAAACTCTCTGTCCCACATCGACAAAAAAGTATGTGTTACATTCTGTTATATATGGGAATATTCAATTAGTTGATTGCGGTGTAAGGAGGGCCCACTGGTATTAAAGGCTGCCAAGCCCAATACCAGAGGCATTCCTTTCACTGACCTTTACAAAGTTTAGTCTATGTCCCACATCGGATAGAAATAGAAAAGAAATGCGGTTAATATATACGTAGTTTACTACATTTGGTTGCCAAGAAGGGAGTATCAATGGAGGAAAGTCTCCAAAGTAAACAACTAGGAAACTTCCCCACCACTGTTACTCGCTTTCTTGGCCTCCTATCATTTTTGAGTCTTCGGCCTTATGATAAGTTGTTTGAAAAAATATATACAAAACCTCCCCTCAGGCTCAGCGCCGGGGAGTAATATATTCGTCTCGGACCCTAAGTGTCCGATTCGGCAAACCTCCCCTCAGGCTCAGCGCCGGGGAGTAATTTATTCGCCTCGGACCCTAAGTGTCCGATTCGGCAAACCTCCCCTCAGGCTCAGCGCTGGGGAGTAATTTATTCGCCTCAGACCCTAAGTGTCCGATTCGGTAAACCTCCCTTCAGGCTCAGCGCCGGGAAGTAATTTATTCGCCTCGGACCCTAAGTGTCCGATTTAGCAAACCTCCCCTCAGGATCAGCGCCAGGGAGTAATTTATTCGCCTCGGACCCTAAGTGTCGGGCTTAGCAAACCTCCCCTTAGGCTCAGCGCCGGGGAGTAACCTACTCGCCTCGGACCCTAAGTGTCCGATTCGGCAAACCTCCCCTCAGGCTCAGCGCCGGGAAGTAATTTATTCTCCTCGGACCCTAAGTGTCTGATTCGGCAAACCTCCCCTCTGACTCAGCGCCAGGGAGTAATTTATTCACCTCGGACCCTAAGTGTCCGACTTAGCAAACCTCCCCTCAGGTTCAGCGCCGGGGAGTAACCTACTCGCCTCAGACCCTAAGTGTCTGATTCGGCAAACCTACCCTCAAGCTCAATGCCAGGGAGTAATTTATTCGCCTCGGACCCTAAGTGTCCGATTCGGCAAACCTCCCCTCGGGCTCAGCGCCGGGGAGTAATTTATTCGCCTCGGACCCTAAGTGTCCGACTTAGCAAACCTCCCTTCAGGCTCAGCGTTGGGGAGTAACCTACTCGCCTCGGACCCTAAGTGTTCGATTCAGCAAACCTCCCCTCAGACTCAGCACTGCGGAGTAACCTATTCGCCCCGGACCCTAAGTGTCCGGCTCGGCAAACCTCCCCTCAGACTCAGCGCCGAGGAGTAACTTATTCGCCTCGGACCCTAAGTGTCCGGCTCAACAAACCTTACTCTTACGTTCATATTCACTGACTCTAAGTTCGGTAATATGAGCCACGAGATTGTCCCATATCGAAAAATTACAAGAAAAAACAAGTATAAATATACTTACTTCACACAAATCCATTTCAAGAAGGGTTCCCTTGACGGTTAAATCACCCTCTATTTTCAGATAAACCGTTAGAGGAGATCTCTTCTTCACATCTTATTTATTTTGCTTTGGACTAGAACAGATCAGGAACCCTCAGGCAGGGTACTTTCCTTAAAAATAATCCCATCCAACAAAGTGTGTGCAATATTAAAAGCATACAAGCATATTCAGTCGAAGCAGAATAATGGCGACGCAGCTTAAGAAACATGGTTATATCATTCATGTCTGGTTATATCATTCATGACTGTCATTCCCAATATTGTTTCATAACAAAAAAAAAAAAAAAAAAAAAAAAAAAAAAAAAAAAGTACTTGGTCCTACTTCCTCTTCGGATCAAACGGGGTAGATTCAAAAGCATCTACCACAGCAGGACTTGCAGGTGGAGGATTTGATGGGCCAGTTGCAAGAGTGGAGACACTTGGAGCTGAAGGGACCTCAGGATGAGCTTTCACCATCTCGGCGAAAAGAACTTCAGCTTCCTGAGCCTTCGAACCCTCATCATAAGGGAAAGACACCCCCATATGAGTATCAAAATCCTCGGGATCTGTTGTTTTTTCCCCTGAACCCTGATTGAAGCGGGACCTGAAGGCCTTGGCACTAGATAAGCGTACCAAACTGGAGTAACGCCCTTACATCTGCCTCCTTGCAATGATGCAGGTGCTAAGGGCATCATTCAAACGCTGGACATCAGCCTCCAGCGACTCCACTTTTGCATCAAAAGTAGCCAGACGCTTCTTATAAACATCCCTAGCCTCATATGCAATTTTTGCATTTGCAATGGCATGGGATACCTTCTTCTCAGAATTACTGAGGTCTTTCTCCAGCTTTTGAATGGAGAGAGATTGAGCCTCAGTAATGGCACAAAGAGCCATGGTGTGATACAGGCCCTGCGTTATTAGATAGAGACAATAACAATATAAGAAAATTAGTGAGATAATTATGACAATGGAAGAAGAGGGAAGGAGCAAACCTCTATGGCTCGAATAGGGGCAGATGGGAGTAGTTGTTCCAATCCCATTCTACCAATAATTTCTTCATCCTTGGGGAGCCACATTCCCCGAGCAACAGCCAGCGCTGCAGATGGATCAGTGATCATAGAATCACCAATATGGAGGATGGACTTGTCAGCCCTCGAGAAAGAAGGAATCCAAGGTGCCTCAGCCTCAGCAAGGACGTTAGTGCTGACCTCATCTTCAGGGTTAATCTCTTCAGCTTTCTTTCCTTTGGTTTTTGGGTTGGAAGCACCCTTGGGTTTCGTAGTTGAAAAAGAAGTCAACCTCGCCTTCTTGTACAAAGGAATTTCGTCAATCCCCTTCTCCTGTTCGTTTGAGCGCAATATAGTTAATGGGGCACTCTCTGCAGCCTTCCTCTTCAAGGCCTCAGCCTTTTTATTTTTCTTCCTCAGTCATAGGGAAGCTGTCAAATGATGGAAGTAAGAAGTCCATGAGATCAGCGGCTACAGCTCTGGAAGCAACTGCTTTGAGGTTTGCAGAGGTAAGTAAGTCCTCAACCGAAGGAAGGTCTCTCCAAACTTGCCCTTCAAGGAAGGAAAGCCTCTTCTTGGCAGCAGAAGAAGGAAATGTCACTGAAAAAACACCAAGAAACTCATAAATATATCAAAAGAATAAGACTCGACATGGGAAACAGCCAGAACAATCTTCATGAAGAAAGGGGGATGCTCTATACCTAACTTCCCGAACTTGTGAGAGATTGGGAGTTTGCTCGATTGGGGCACGGCCCATCTCCCTTTAACAATTATCATCCTCTCTTTCCACTTCTTCTCAGAAGTAGGGAGGTCATACATATCCTTTGGTGCAAGGGGGAGGTGAAAAGAAACAACCAGGTTCGGTCCCGTTCTTAGAAATGGAATAAGTAATCAGTAAGTCAGGTCAAGACTCTCCAACCATCGGCGAATAAGGAGTGCCGAGATTACTCGAAGGAAGCTAGGGTTTACTTGCAGGGGTGCAATCCCCAATTTGTTAAAGACTAAGTGATAGAAATGATGAAGGGGGAATCTAAGAACGTTGAGATGTCCAACAGAGAGGAGCAACTCGTCTTCTCTGACACCCTTGCCGGCGCAAAAATCAGTGCCCTTGGGGTATTCTGCAATTTCTACCCCCTTGGGAATCTCGAACTCTTCCATTACGGATTCAATGGAAAACAGGATACGACGAATAGATAAAATTGCATTCCTTTCTTCCTTAGTGAAAATATTATCCGACCCAGAGGTGGATGTTTCAGCCTGGATTGGGGAAATATCCGGCTGATTAACTGAGTCATTTGCAGGCATAGGGAAGTTTGAAACCCTAGGAGGAGGAACCCTAATGAGATTAGGGGAAGACGAGGGCGTGGACTCAGAATCTACGATTTCTATACGCTCGGGAGTAGTCGAAGTACTCATAATGTAAGATTGGAAGAAGGGAAAGAAGAACTAACCTAGAGATATGAGAATATGACAGAACGAGCACACTGAGAACAAAAGCGAGTCTTGAAGAAGCCCTTGAATCAGAATAACAATAAACACAAATGGAAACGCCTCGTACGAGAATGACAGCTACACAACTTCAATTCCCCTTTAATTAGGAGCCGTAACCCAATTAAAGAGGAATTGGGGGCAAAGTGTGGAAGGAAAAATCTCCCTCCAATAAGAATGGAACGCATCACCATTATATAAATCTGCATTTGGGAGATTTCAGAAGCCCATCCGGATCAAGCCCAAATTACGTTGTGCTTTAACCCATTATCATTTATGCTGGGCCTCCAAGGTCAGGTAAGAGTATCGATCAGCCCAACATCACCGCGGTTGAAGTTTTGGCCCGTTAGTCAAGTCACTTACACCAAACCACATCCGGCCCAAGTATAATTAAATATGGCTCAGTCCTATTAAGCAAAGGAGTCAACCCAGAAGGAAAGTTTTTATACAAAGCAAGTTCTATATAGGAAATATTCCACAATAGAAAGAACTCTATTTGTAAAGAAATTTATGTATGGGAAGAATTGGAGGACAAGTAACGCGAGTCCTGTTGCTTGTCCTACCATAATTCTACCAACTTTTGTGTATAAATAGAGACCTAGACCTCCAATAAAGGGGCAAGCAATTCAATTATTCTCTAGATACTGTTCTTGTTTATTTTTATTATTTGTTGAGTGTGTTGTATTATTTTCTCTCAATCGTAATTGATTGAGCAGAATTTTGCACCTACACCCACATACTCGAATCCTTCACAAGAAAATAGTTAGGAAAAAATTCTATGGAGGTGTTATTTTGTCTACAAAACTGAGAAACAGAGATTAGATTTTTCTTGATTAAGGGTGCACACAAAATATTATTTAATGTAAAAGATTTGATAGGAGAATCAATAGTAGAATAACCAATATGTGAGATAGAAATTCCATTACCATTGCCGATTACAATATCCTCGTTCCCAACATAATCTGAGTGCATGGAGAGATTCTGAAGATCAGAAGTCATATGATGCGTAGCTCCCGAATCTAGAACCCAATTATTGTTGTAATTGCTTGACTCTCCATCGGCAAGGTTGGCCTAAGGTCGAGCAAAGTGAGATCAGGGTTGTCCCTGAGAGCAACATGTCTTGGCACTATGACCTGACTTGTCACACAATTGACAAACTAGGCGAGGTTGCCTCTGATTTTCCTGATTAAAACTCAGATTCCATGATGAAGAATAAGAATTAGAATTCAAGTTAAAGTTTGTACCTTGGTAGTTATAACCCTGCCCATGAGAAGGAGGTGGACGAGATTACAGGTGCTGGCTGTGAGATGGACCTTAGCTGTTAGCCGAGCCACGTGCCATGTTAGATCCGCCACGGTTTGAGCCGCGGCCACCCCTTCCTCGGTTATTGGACCACCATGGAGTGAGTTGAGCAGTAATTTGAGTGTCATCTTCATTAGGGTCACCATAATTTCTACGTATTTCTTCATCAAGGAGTTTGTCATAGAGTTCCTCAAAGGAGATAGGAGTGTCACGCATATAAGCAGCAGCCGTCAATTCTTTGAATTCATCTCCTAGCCCATTGAGAAAGTGACCCATGATTTGGCCATCGGACAAGGGGTGTCCTCTGATAGCAAAGTCTTCAACAAGAGTTTTGACTCTATTCAAATAAGCAGCAACTGTTTTTCCCTCTTGTTTGTGAGACATAAGAGAGGACAAAAGTGACTAACGTACATCCGAGTGTTGGAGTTAGCATAACTTGTCTCCAATTTCTTCCATGCTTCAGCTGACGTTGCACAATTGTTGATGCTTGGACCGATAACACTGTGAACAGTTGTTTGCATTCCTAGCAACACCAAACGGTCCTGACAATACCAGAAAGTATATCCCGGATCTGTTTGAGGTAGACAAGGCTAAGATCCGTCAACAAATCCAAAAAGACCATAGTCGAGAAGAAGATTGGTCATTTGGGATTTCCAGGATGAGTAGTTCCCTCCACCCTTAGCAAGCTTGAATGGAATTTGAGACGAAGCACTAAGGGATATCAGATTACCATTGGAGGGAATAAGAGTACCTTGAGCCAGAATGTTTGCTGGTGCAGAGATGACAGTTGGAGCCGAAACTTCTGTGGATGCCGGAGGTGTTCGATGTGGCTGTCTTGGAAGCATCGGTGTTGGTTCCGTCTGTCATGGTGACTGTGGCTGAGAGGATACGGCAAGGTAAGGTGATGGCTGAGTTTTGAAGTTTTGAGAGAGAAAAATTTTTCTTTCTGTTCGGGACATAATAGGCTCTGATACCATAAACAGTTTTGGTAAAAAATACGATTTCTCATTTACAGAATAGTGGAATATATACATAATATAATTGTCTAGTTTCCTCTATTAACAAACCTAAGTAGGAAACGAGATCAACATTAATCTATCTCTCACACTACTTACAACCCCGTAACATTCTTCCTTGGAGTTCATGAATACCATTACAATCGCAAAGCTTCTAACGTTGCCAAAATAGTACTCTGGCAATGGAGGGGTCCATCGTCGTACCGTCGTACGTAGGTTCACCGGGTGGAGCACGGTGTTGAGCTTCTTAGGTTCTTCTTTGCTTTGTGTGGCGACCACAAAACGGCTCCATATGAAGGTTGACAAGGCCTCAATACGAGTAGGGCGTCTAGAGTTTTCTACACTTGTGTTGTTAAGACAAAGTATAGAGTATAGATAGACTAGTAGACTAGTAGTAGTATGTGTAATGTGTGTTAATTGGCCCTAGCTCCTTGTATGTGCATGGAAAATGAAGTGCCTATTGCTATCTTATTGACTTTGTATTATTATACAAGCAAGTTGGTGATTAAAAATTTTATTTTTTGTGAGTGAGTTGGTGGTGATTAGGATTTGTATTGCACTAGAGAATTTTCTCAATGAATGTGAAACTAGGTGTATGATTTCTAATATAGGCCACGCGGTTTTATATGCGTATATATAAAGAAATTTTTTACCTCAAATGGCAAGTGGGTTTGATCGATCACCTTTTAACTCTGTTTTGAGGGTTAAGAATTCCATAAAATGTCTAATATGGAATTCGGAACCTCTTAACTCTGTTTTGAGAGAGGAGAAGTTATATCAGTTCGACGGACTAACAACCAATGACGAGTTTTGCATGATGGTTCGATTGATATTCTGTTTAAGCTAAAGATTTATAAAAAAAGGTTTTATTTATTAACCTAGTACATGTACACCAACTGGTATGCATGCAATACAGATAACAACATACAACATACATATTGAAAATTTAAAAAATAAAAAATAAAAAATGAAGAAGATCGATAAAGAAGAACTAACACATAGTATGATTTTGGCTTCACAAAAGCAAAGTCACATGAGGTGAGCCTGGGCCATGTGGTGGTGGTGGTGGTGCATGTGAACTGCATGGTTGTGGTGGTGGTGGTGGTGGTGAGCGGCGTGCATATGTGCTGCATGGTGTCGACCGATATCGGTAAGCACTCAACATTCTAGCCATCTTGCTCAATTTTGTGAATTATAAACAGCAACAATGTTATATGTATACAGATATGTGTGTGTGTGTGTGTGTGTGTGTGGATTTTCCATAACCCCTATTGTTAAATTTGGTGCTCAATTTTGTGCATGGGCATGCCTTGGGATCAATTGTGATTTGTCATTAATTTCTTGTTTACTAGTTGCTCATTTTTGCCAAAACCCTCTAAGCCCAAACTTAGCCAGACGAAGCCCAGTAATGTGAGGTCAAGTTGGGCTTAAAAAATAAAAACAAAGCCCATTGCTTTGGGCTTCACAAATACTCATAGTTTTAAAAACACGGCATCCACGCTTACTACAATTTTTCTGTACAAGTGATGTGAAACGTCACACTTAATTGGGGATGCACAAAAAATTATTGGAACCGTACCGGTTTAGTTCTTCTAGGGTTCAATTTCAAGCCTCAACAGTTCCTATTCCGGTTCCAATTTTTTAGGAAAGGTTGGAATCAGCTCAATTCCGATTTAGCCAAGAACCATACCGAACCAAACCGGATCTATCTTCACCTATAAAAATGGCAAATGCATAATGATCGGCCTTCCACTCATATTATTCATGGCCTGAGCAACAGCCCTCCAATTGATGAGAGCTTCTAAAATACAATGAAAAACCATATGTGCTAATTGACACCTACATTCATTATTGTATTTGATCAACCCGCACAAGGCATGCCCATACATGCTATAGTCCCACACCAAACAATCCATTCCACATTTGCACAGAACGAGACATCCTCTCAACACCACAAGACAGCAGTAACATGTCAACAATGGCAGTAGCCCACATATGAAAAGAGAAGGCATATAAACTGTAAAAAAAAAACACACACACACACACAGAGTCACAGACAGCAGTAACAACAGCAGTATCATGGAAAAAACCATATAATTGTATTACACTTGGAATAACCGTCTTAGAAACAATAGCAGCAAGTGCCCTGAAAGTGCATTACAATGAGTCTTAAGAACAATAAACAATGAGTCTTAAGAACAATAAATAGAACAAGTTCCTTGCCTTGAGACAGACTAAAAAGATGAAACGAAAAATTCGAATTTACAAGGTTTCAAGATTGAACAATAGTTTGATACAGATGTTCCCGTGACAGTGTCTAGACCCATTCCTCATAGCAAAATCATGAGAAAAATAAAGAGAAGGTACAAAACATTGTTTCATTCTAATAGCCAAAATTTGAAGAGAGAACTAAATCAATCAACACCAAACTGAATTTCACCATCTCTCCCTTGACCTTGACCTGCCAAATAACAACATCAAAAACATTATTAGTATTTGCAACATTTAGATTGCGTTGCACATGAAAATGTAAGCATATGCACATCTCTCAATATATTATTACCATTAATAGTATTATTGTTATATGCAGGAGGGATACACATGAAAGATGTCTGAATGGTTTATTCTTTAAGACAGAATTCAACTAGAGTACCAGGGAAGTTTATATTCCCATTCTAATCATAAGTTCCCAGGACCATCACCTTTAGAGAGAATTCTGGAATAAATTTCTCAACACTTAGGTACTAAAACAAAACTAAAATGTGAGTTGGCTTTAAAAACAAAGCTACCACAGAGCCCCGCTATGAGTTATTTTCACATCCGCCTGCATTAAATATTTATATAAATATATATATATATATATATATAAACAAGTATATAAAATGAGTTGATTAAATATAATCTAGAGGGATCAAACTATATATTGCTTTCAAACGTGACATATAGCGGGTTGGTTGACCAAATGGGAGCTTAGAGAGCCACCTTTTCAGAAGTAAGAAATTGTACTTACTACATAATTAACATTTAAATACAGATTTATTTATTTTTTAAAATAAACAGATTAATTGTAATTTCAAATAAATAAATAAATTACATAAAATTGGAAGCTAGCGCTAATTAATTGTTATTAATTTGATTTTGCATGAATGTATGCAAAGGGTGCAGAGCCTCTTTCATGGGAAACAAGGCTTAAGATAGCCATAGGAGCAGCTCGAGGATTTGATTTTTTGCACACAACAGAGAAGTGTGTCATATACCGGGACTTTAAGGCCTCTAACATATTGCTGATGGGGTAAATTAACTTCACCTGCTGATGGTATGCACTGCAACACAATGATAAGCAAATTGTAGCATTATCAAAATACTAATACTTCCTTCTGTGAATTATAATCCACATGAAAGTGTAATCTGTTTTATATCCTTTTAAGATCTAGATCCAGCCAAAATTTGACATATAAGACCTTAGGCATCTCGTGTTTCACATTGGAAAAGACATCTCAACTTATAGAATCCTGATCCTTCAAATGCAAGCTCAGGCTTTCAGCAATAACCATTAAAGAAAGCATAAGAATGGGTTGTTTCTATAAAACCCAAACAGAATCTAGAAAATCAGCTTATGTCTTCCAGATATTTTGTGACTACTCAGCATCACATTTGAATCTTATTCACAATATTTTGCAAGTTAGTGGTCAACCTAAGATACCTATGGTGTTAAAATCAAAGTTTCAGATTCAAAATGTAAGTTATAAATCACATTTGTGGTTGGAACAAGCCAACTGCTCACCAAAGCAACAAAAGAAATAATAGCATAGACAAAAGAGTGTGATCTGTCCCATTCCATACCTGTCTATGTCCCTGTTACCCAGAAATCCTCTTTCCCTTCCACCCTGGAAAGACATTCTGTCATTGCCATGCATTGTCCACGCATCTCCTGTGCCACGTGATCTAGGCCTCCCCATGAACTCTCTACTTCTGGACTCTTCATATCTCCCAGACTGGGAAGGGGGTCTCTCAGGAAAGGCGGCAACTCTGCCTGCTCCAGAACCTGGTCTTTCAGTGGCTTTCGGACCAAAGCGGACTTTGTCATCAAGTTCGTGGATCAGCAATTCCAACTCCCTTTCTTTACGAAGAATTACATCATGTACACTGGTTTGCTCTTCCCCAGACCCTTGCAGAGATTCTGTTTTAGATTCTTTCTTGAGTTCCATTTTTAAATGGTGTATTTCTTCTCTCAAATTCTTTTCTGCCTGTGTCTCTGGCCTGAAATATTGTTTTCCGCTTCAGAAACCAACAAAAACATCCATAATCTAGTTTACACAATAAGTTTCAACTACACATGGATGACATTAAGCAAACAAAGATTGGTAAACAAATAGACAGTCATAGTGTGTGCACAGACAAGCATGGAAAAAGTACAAAACTGCCGAAGGCTTCTCATAATCAACTAATGGAACAAGCCATCAAAAGAAGCCCCACTAATAGAAACCCCAAAGAAAATTAGCAGTCATAGAATCATATAAGAATATGTTCATTGAAAATTTCATGGACATGTTTACCATAGGTTGAGCTAATAGCACCAGGAAAAACTAAAGGCAGTATTTCTATGCTACAGATATTTGTTTTGCACTTGAGTAAGTTGATAATGATTCCTCGAGTACTTTGTAAAATTGAATATAATCACAGATCCTTATATTTATTATATACATGCATGCCTAAACATATAACTTTAACAAAAACAACAATATCGACTGTTCCTGCTGCTTTTAAATATATTAAAAGAATGTACCTATCAAATATATATATATATATATTAAAAGAATGCACCAAAGGGAAATTAACGACGTAGTGTTGTATATATGAGCAAAAAGAAACTCCTTACATCTAAAATATCTACAAAAGAGTACGACTCTGGAAAAGAAGCTCCCTCTGCAGTTTGCTTCTACTTAATGCAAGCAAGCCTTTTGTTCCAATCAAACTACAGCACTTCAATGGCCAAAGACATTTAACCATCTCTCTCTCTCTCTCTCTCTCTCTCAAGCAAAAACTTTTACCATTTCTCTCTCTCTCAGGCAAAAACTTTTACCATTCTTCAGAAGAAAAAATAGTGTCAAAAGGTGTGAAAGATGGTAATTTGATTGAAGATATTGCCCAAGACTTCCTCACCTCATCTTCCTTCATCATCCATTGGTAGCAGACTTCATAGCATCAATAATACAAGGTCAATCTCCCAATACTACAACATTAAAATAGAATTGACTGTACTCCAATAGTTGCAGCACAAAATATTTCCTAAACTAGACCAGAAGAAGCTACCATTGAGGAGCAAAGAAACCATTCAAAAAGACATCTTCCAGAAGAGAGCTATGTGAACCATTATCCAACATCTATTTAAGGGTAGTAGTTAAAGAAGTGTTCAGAAGTTCTCCACAAATTAGTTTCAATATTAATTAATGACTTATGTAGTTCTTTCCACACAAAGAGAAAAGACCTAAATGGTTATTGGTAGTGGAATGGGTGTGGTCCATTTTTCTTCATACAATAGTTGCACATGTCGAACTGAACCTTTCTTACATTCCTTAAGTAGACTCGAGTTATGGTTCATGTTGCTCTACGGGTAGTGCATTTGGGGTATTGTTACAGTTACTCCTATATAGTGCCCTTTTCCTGATCAAGCAGGAGAGAAATATAAGCTGCAGCATCAAATTATATTTTACAGGTATTGAGAGTTTTGTTAAGAAGTGAAAATTAGCTGTAAATGGGTGACGAAAAAATAGGTCAAGTCCTGGGCAGAACTTAGAATCCAACTACCCTAAACACTGCTTCATCTTCATGTCACAAATTCTCCTATACATCGATGCTGAGGGTGGGTTGATTGCAATTGGGTAGTAGCAGTAACCTATAGTTCCACTACTATATCATGAGAAGCACCCAAGTAAGAGCAAACTATCCCATTCCACAAGACAAATAAGTGTAAAGCACTTACAAATATCACATTTTTATTGTCGAAAAAGTATATTTTAAATCTTGGAAAGTTCTCTAGGATTGGTTCTGTATGTAGATACTTTAAAATCATATTCCTCTTTCATTAGGGCAAAAAAAAAAAATAAAAGAGGACCTGATGTATCATTGTGGCTACCAGTTATTGCAAATGGCTGATGTCTCTACTCTTCGTTGATGCAAGAATTACTGAGGATGACGACTATGTATTGAAAACCAATTCCTGAAGAACTTTTCAAGACTTACCTTATTACAATCTTTACAATAGACTTGGAATATTTTTTACTTGAGCCCTCCAATGAGCAATGTCTTCATGAATGGTTCAGATTGCTCATACATAGTGCTTCTCTTGATCCGACAAAAGGCAAAATTTGTGCTGCAGCAGCAACCTGAGTTTAAGCACTCCCATTTTAGGGTAGTGGTAGATTGTCTTTATGTATACTGTCCATGCAATGAAAAATTAGTTAAAACATATGATGAAAGAGGTCAAGAAGCGTTGGGCTAAATTCAAAATCTTATCAGCATACTTCACTCCCTAGCCTTTTTCCTGGTAACATTGCTTATTTGGAAATTAAAAAAAGGTGAAGTTGTGAGAGTAAAGAGAATAGAATTGATCCAATAAAATTTGTAGATAAAACAATAACATTTTAGTGACCACGATGTTACAAATTGAGAGGGCATGCTTGGTGCAACGGAAAGGTTGCTCCATTGTGACCTGAAAATCAGGCGGTCAAAACGGAAAACAACCTCTCCATATGCGAAGGTAAGGCTTAGACCCCACAATGGCAGAAGTCTTGTGCACTGGACTAGCCGTTTGGATGTTACAAATTGTTGGTGACCTATGTGGGGACCATGTTTCACCTTATCTTATTAACAACATAATTTTGGATCAGGATCAAAATACAAGATGACGGAAGAAGAATAGATGGGTTTCTAGCGTCACCTACAAATTCGTCTTTGTAGAGAGATATGTTGCATAGACTCTTCAAAAATAGGTGAAGTACACAGGCACACAATACTCATAAATGAGCATAGGATATGTGTCATGCACTTTTGATTAGGCATGCACCTAAAATCATACCTAATTATTCAATTTTATCATATTTATTGCTTTGAGAGAGTCAAATGACTCAAATGTCAATATTAAACCCAATGTAACATAAAAAAAATTCTTTAGCTCTAAAAAGTAAGATAAAAATATTAGATAATATGAATATTGGACTCTTAATGAAAGGCTTTGTCCAAATCGATGGTGAACAAAGGCATCAAAAGTGTGCCAAAGATTGCATGAGTTCTTTGGCCTTCATTTTTCTACAATTCGGGTGTGTGAAATGGATTTTTTAGAGACACACATGTATTATCATCTTTTCATTCATCAAAGTCTTTTAGTAGCCACAGGTTCCCTAGGGCATTTACATTCTAATATCAATCAGTAACTCATCCTTCAAAATATACGTAGTATATTCAACACAAAAGTTAAAACGCAAACACACACATACAAGCACATTGTAGTAAACGCTAAAGCATTTTCAAAGTGCTGAAAGGCAATAGAAACACCATGTAAAGATCACAGGATAAGTAGCCCTAATGAAATATTTTCAAAGAGCTGAAAGGCAATACAAAGCTAATGTAAAGATCACAGAGAAAGTAGCTTTAATTAAAAAAAATTTGGGTACAATATCTGCATGCACCAAAACAGAATACTGATAATAAATCTGCACAAGTAATCGACAAGTAACCGAGGAAAGGATAGTAATAGAAAACTACAAACCTATCAACACTGCGATGCTCCAATTCCAAATCAATCTTTCTCCAATCCATTCCTTTCTGTTGAAGCAAAACTTCCCTGGGCTTAGCATCACCAAAAGGGTTCACCTTTGGCCTTGGTTTCACTGACTGTTCTATCCCCTGCAATGCTGGACCCTCTGACCGACTTGACTGCACACTTGAAGGCCTGCTAGACTGGGAACTCGTAGGTCTGCTGGTTTTCTTCGCCTCAATTGCCAAGTCAAGCTTTTTCCAGTCCAAACCCTTCTCGGCCAAAATTTCCTCCCTCGGCCGCGCTAACCCAAATGGGTTCGACTTATTCGTTCTTACCACCGGCTCAACTATAGCTCCCTCACCCCGTGGCGGATCCAAAACCAAACGGCGGCGCTCCCGCTCCCCATCCTCCTCGCGCAATCCTCCCCTGGTCCAACGATTTGGTTCTGGACCAGAATTACGAAAACCCGAACCAAAAGTTGAAGATCTTGCAGGCATTGGCTTCTTCACAGATGCCCAATTATCAACTTCGTCAGCCCTAGACATGCCTCTTACCTCAACACCACCACCACCAAGCGACCCGTACCGATTAGAGCGGCCGGAATCGAAGGACGGTAGAGATTTCTTCCCCGATGCCCAATTATCGACCTCATCAGCTCTCGAGGGTTGATCAAAATCCGAAACCCTAGAAGGCGGACCCCTACGATCGTCATCGAATCCACCACCGTAAGATCTCCGATTACTTCCCCAAGTATTATCACCATCTCCGTCTCGATCCCGCATACGACCCGGTCCTCCACCGGACCGGCCGTAAGACGAGAAACCCCCGCCGAGCCGGCCGGACTGCATTTCCTCCGCAGACCGCTCCTTCGGCCCGGTCGGAAGCCTGAGCATCTCGTCCGGCGTCAAACCTTTGTAATCAAACGCCGGTTCTGGGCGCTGCATCGTGAACTCCTGCAAGCTCATCTTCTTCTTCTTCGGCTTGGTGCTCACCGCATCCCTCAGACTCGGAAAGCTCTTCGAATCCCCGCCACCCGCCGCCGCAGAAGCAGCCGCCGCCGCCGCCGCCGCCTTCTCCGCTTGCTCCCGCTCTTCCTCCTCCGCTTGCTCCGCCTCGGCCGCCCAAGCGCCGACTTTTGCCCAAGGCTTCGACATTCTTTGATTCTTGTAACCCTAAGATCAACGAAAATGAAACGATTGCAGATATAATATATATATATATATATATATGAATAGAACCAAGGCTCCGTCAATGGAGCCTGAGCTCCGACAACATGAGAAGCTTACTGTGTGTAGTGTGTGGGGTTTTCAGGCGAAATGAACTATTACTCTCTCTCTCTATAAACGCGACTTTTTGAGTTTTGGGAAAGATATAGAGAGCAGGGAATGGTACGCGCGGAGGAGGAGAGTGCGCGACACGTGCCATGTTGAGGGTGTGGTACTGTGAAAAGTGGTGGGGTGGGTGACCCTCATGACGTGGCATTCTATGGTTGAGTGTGAATGTGATTGGAGGGTGAGGAAAGTTGGCGCCGAAATATCATGGGGCTTGACAAGACAATTATCTATTAAGGAGTGTTTGGATGCAGGTTTAGACCATCACCAGCCAAGAGTTGAATATCAGATTCGGATCATGGATAGGCCAGCTACAAAATAACGGAGAACCATACCAGCTTCGCTTTGTACACATTTCCCAACTTTTGAATACTTTTTAGGGAAAATTACATATAAATGGAGTCAAAGTTTCATATTTACTTAGAGACTGAGTCAAAGTTCCATATTTCTCTAAAATGAATTGCTGAGGTGGCACATGGTTTTTTACTATTTAAAAAATTGTGGTGTCTAAAATGTCCTTCCCTAATAAAAAAATAGTACCTTCAGTTCAAAAAAGTAGTACCTTCAATTCAAAAAAGTAGTACCTTCGGAGAAAAAATAGTACCTTCGCGAGTGTTTAAAAAACATGGTACCTGGACGCCAAAAAGTAGTACCTTCAGTTCAAAAAAGTAGTACCTTCGAAGAAAAAGTAGTACCTTCGCGGAAGGGTATTTTAGGCATCACAATTTCTAAACAGTAAAAAACCATGTGCCACCTCAGCAATCCATTTTAGAGAAATATAGAACTTTGACTCAGCCTCTAAGTAAATATGAAACTTTAACTCCATTTATATGTAATTTTCCCTACTTTTTAACTCTTTGTATTTCTATAATTCATTGATATATTTGAATATCTTTTCACTTTGAAGATTGATTGTATTTCAAAGATAAAAGTAATAATTTAATATATTTTATCATCTATTTGTAATTGGATGAATTATTTTATAAATTTTTACTATTAACTTTAATAAGAATTTATTAAGAATGCAAGAATTTCACTCACAATTTAATTTTTGTTTGATACCAAGAATGAAAAAATGAAAAAAGAAAAGAAAAGTATGAATACTAGATAATAAATCCTTATAGAAGGAAATAAAATGGGTCATGTGTTGGTTTCTTTTGTTTCGTGATACGAAATAATATAAATGGTGGTGACATGGTAAGGGAAAAGAAATAAGGGTTTTCACTTCTTTTCTTGTTTTTTTTTTTTTTTTTTGTCACTATAAATTATATTTTACAAAAATTAATGATGAGTAATAATTTCACTCTTTACATAATATATTTTGTAAGGTTTCTTTCGTAACAAAATAATAATTAGTAAAAAATGGGAGATATCACACAAAATGAGTAAGAGGTCCAGAATGATAACCAGGAAGAAAAAGGAGAAACAAACAAGGGGGAATGAAGACATGAATGTTTGAATGAACTCGAGAGTTATGGTGTATTCTGGCCACTTATGTTTTGACCTTAATGCTTAAAAGGCATCAATATTTATGGCTTTTGGACTCTTGGTTAATACTTGATAGGTCAAAACCACATTGAGTATTACCCAATTTCTAAATATCGGGATCATTATTGATTCAGCCATTCTCGCACAAGATTGCCTAATCACATCTCCTTTTTTTCATTGAGGTTAGCAATAGCACATTGAATGATTGTGATTCCAGTGGATCATTATTAAATGGGTAAAGTGCATATAACCCTCTTAAACTTTACTCTCTCTCCATAAAAAACCCCCCTGAATTTTTATTGTGAAAAAAAACACACTAAACTTTTCCAATTTTTGAACCCCTAAAAACACTGTTCCGTTTGGTTTTATCCGTGAAAGAGGCACGTGAGCTCTGCTGTTAATTCAAAATAGCAATTCCACCCCTTGTTACCATTAAAGAGAATGGGTAATGCTACACTGCCTGATTAATTTTTTTCTCGACACTACCGACTCCTACGTGGCTGTCCACGTGCCATCCTAACCTCTCACCATCTCAATCTCATTATCTCTCCATAAGGATTTAGAAATGACGCGACGTCTCCCAAGCAGTAACTGAACGAAGAAGAGCGGACTGAACCAGCTAGAGTGTTGGCGACGGAAGAGTGTAAAAAGGAGCGCCGACGAAACAAATCTTTAATGGGCTTTCAACTTCTCGCTTGCACTGGGTTTCGGCGATGTGAAGGGAGCTCGGATCTCTCTATCCATAAGGATTTGGAAACAGTACAATGTTTCCGGAGCAGCATCTGAAACAGCGATGAGCAGACCAACGAGAGCGTCGGTGGCAAAACGGTGTAGAAACAATCCTCGACCCGCGGCAAGGCGCATGAGAGCGTGATATTGAACAAGTTTAAAGCCGGTGAAGTCTTCGGCGTCAGCATGAATTGTAGATTGATTATAAGTGGGACGCAGAGAGAACTCTACGACGGATAGGACATCAGTGCGAAACCGACAACCAAGGACTATGTTTGGACTTTGCTCGGCATGAATGAACAAACCCAAGGTGAGCACTGAAGTTTTCGCGAATGAAAACAATGGTTATTTCCATTAATGCTTAGGTGAAATTAGGCATGTTTGGCGCTAAAATCAGGCATGTTTAGCGCTAAATTATGTAAATTGTAAGGCTTTGTTTGGTCAACTAATAAAGTGATAAGGTATATGTTGAGATAAGGTGTTGTGTTGTCATGATTTTATTGGTTGTTCAGACACATCAGCAATATAAGCCAATTAAACACCAAAACAGTGTCGTTTTATTAAATGGAAAGCTAGTAATCTAATGTTTCTGATCAGCTCCGGTGCCAGCCATATTTAATTTGTCCTTAATTTGTAGATTTTAAATAGTTCAGAGGGTATACTTAGTTTAGGGAGTTTTATACTTTTAGCTAAAAGTTCAAGGGGGTTATATGCACTTTACCCTTATTAAATATATTCGGCATGTTGCTAACTTTCTTTGTCGTGGCAGTTGATCACCAGTTCCTTTGGTCAGATTTAGCCTTTGATTGCTTTAAACGAACTTAAACTTCTTATCTGACCATTCTAAAATCCTTCAAGGTATTCCAATGATTATACATATTGTGGTATTACTATTGCATAAAATATTTTCAAATTATTTAATTGATTTGTGACATGTTATCGATAAAATAATATCTTATATGATTTGTGACACACTATTGGTGAAATAATATCTTATTTAATTTGTGACACTAAGTTAATGAAATAATGTGGTATTATGTGATACCCCTCGGATCCGAGACACGGGTTGATCAGGCCCAGGCCCAAACCCGAGGGAATATCAAACAATTAATATTTTATAACGAACACGGAATATAAAATGAATTAAGAAATGAAAGTTGAAAGCTGAAAAGAGAACTAAAAGATAATCCTTAAATAATTAAATACTTAAATCTGATAAACCAAATATCCATAATTTGAACAACTCGGGAATCCATCTCTAGTGGACCCCTAATAAAAATCTCATACTGAATGAAAGTAAAATGAAAGATAAAATCCAAATCCAAGATCTGGAAAGAAACCCTACATCGTCGGTAGAATAGAAGATCGTCTCTGCTCAGCACGAACAAGCTCAAGCCTGGAACTGACGTACACCTGAAAAATAGGAGTGGGTCAGGCCCACGAACAAGTTCTAACCTACTACAATCCAAGCAGAGGCTCGATACGCATGTACATACTAAATAGTTCAACAATAACTAATAATCCGTACATAAATATATCCACACTACTGGACTCTCGCTAGGCCATGAAGGGGGTCTCAACCTGAATAGAAGGCATCACACAATACGCACCTGAGTGGGCATGAGTACCTAAACCTAAATAGGGTATACCTCAACCTTCACAGTCAGCTACACATCCAACTGCATATACGCACCCTAACCGTCGACACTGAGACTCAAGCTCATGACACGGTAACATAAAAATATATCTAAACTCCGTTTCTATCCATCCACAAGAAATCCAGTAAGTCACTCGGCGTATTCAACCGTACCGACTTATATATATAAGGAGGATTGTATTTTATAACCCGTGCCCTTACTCCAAAATAGGTAGAACTTAGCAATTTGAGCTAATCCAAACCTAGTATGTCACCGTCCCATACCGGTACATACAATCCAATCCGTCCAATAGTTGATAAAGCATCGATAATAATAACAACAATATCAACAATTCCATACTAAACATAATAGAATGCATTAGCAACCATTCCTTAAAAATACCAATAATTGATTCACATTGAAAATATAAATATCAATGTCAACTACTCCTTACTATGCATATTGAAATAGATAATCAACATGCTTATTTACATTCACAGTTGATAAAATAATGACCATATAAATGTCAATACCAACAGTTCCAAACTAAACATGTTAGAACAGATTAACAAACATGCTTAAGTAAGCCAATTCAGAATCTATAATTTGATCATACAGGGCTTTATTTGTAATTATGACCTATTCCCAGTTTCCATAGAATTAACAGAGCCTAAATAGATATTTTCCCACTCAAATCTATAATATGCAAAATAAATATAAGTAATCTATTATACTTATAGTTTCCTGTCCAACAACTTGACGCACTAACCGTTAAATTTAATCATCAACTAATTGTCAGTGAAATATAAATTTTTAGCATAATTTCTATCTCCCTGAACATATAATTCGAGTGGACAAGCTCTCACAGAAAATTTCTAATATAATTAAGAAATTAGAAACTCCAAATCCACACAGTCTACAAGACATTCGTAATTAACTCTATGTAATCCTAATGATTAATGTTTTGTGTCCAATTCTATGTTAATCTGGTCTTTGCATATTTATGTTTACCCTAGACCACTTTTAAACCATCCATTACAGTATTCATTCTCCACTAAAACATAATAAAACAACCACTAGGAAGCCTAATCACTGAAAAGTGGAAAAACAACCAACAGAACCAAAAACCCACGAACAAACAACCTAGAGCCGGCTCCAGAATATTGGAGCCGCCTCCAATGGCCCTGGAGCCGGCTCCTAGACCATTGGAGCCGCCTCCAGTCCAAGGAGAGCCGGCTCCAATCCAATAGGAGCCGGCTCTCTCCCTCCTCTTCTTCGTGTTCTCCTCTCCGGTCGCCGTTTACGCTTCCGATACTTCACAGTATAGGTTTTCAGAGAGTTTAACTTAATCCCAGAAGATTCCAACCCTTAATTCAGTCCTTATTATGCTACTAATATGGATTAAACCAAGAATTAAACAAAAAAGTTCAAAGTTTAAACAGTTTACAATTTAAAAGCAAATTCAGTTTCAGTAAAACTCTGAACATGAAACAGCTAACGTTTTTAGTTTTTTTAAACATGTAATTCATCCTGGAACTATTGAGTATGCAAAGAACACGAGTATAAGGGAGAGAGTAAGGTTAGAACTTGCCTTTGAGATCTTTGTCCAAAAATCTCTACGCCGTCTCTAAAGTTCCGATGAAAACCAACGTGAACCCTCTCTGTTCTTCCTTTGTCTCCACAGTCGTATAGGTTTTGTTATGTTTCTCAAACCCTAACCAAACATCTAACATATATTTATAGGATTTTACTAAACCCTAAGCCCCAACTGAAAACCTAACCGGCCCATCCAACATACTGAGAAACCTACGACGGCTTACAAACTGATTATAAAACCCTACTTATTAAATCATGACACTTACCAATTTAAATTTACAATAAAGAATTAAATATAACACCATTTCAATTAAACACATAATTAATGTAAATAAATCAAATAAATTAATTAAACCCAAAGAAACAAATAAACCAACCAATTACTTCAAAGAACACAAATAAGGCAAGGAAATCAAATAAATAAAAACCAATTAAAACAATTAATGAACCAAAAACAATTAATGAACAGAAAACAATTAAACAAAATACCGAGACTATCCTTTTGAAAATTAGGGGTATTACATTCTTTCCCCCTAACAAAAGGAATTCCGTCCTCGGAATTCGCTCTTACCTTCTTCCAAAATTCCCGAAAACTGCGAGCGAATGACATCTTCCCGTTCCCAAGTAGACTCAGCCTCATTGTGATGACTCCACTGAACACGAACCAAAGGAATAACCTTATTATGAAGAATCTGATCTCGTCGGTCGACAATACGACACGGTGGCTCTAAATAAGTTGCATCCGGTTGCAACTCAATCTCCCCAACATCGATATGCTGATACCGATCCTCATCTCGCAGAAATTTTCGCAACATGGAAACATGAAACACGTTGTGAACGCGATCCAAAGTATCCGGAAGTGCCAACCGATAAGCGACAGCTCCAACTCGATTTGTAATTATGAATGGACCGACAAACCGCGGAGACAACTTCCCTTTCTTCCCAAAACGCATAACACCCTTCATAGGAGATACTTTAAGAAGAACCTGATCCCCAACCTGAAACTCCAAAGCACGAGTGCGACGATCAGCATAGCTCTTCTGCCTACTTTGGGCAATACGCATGCGATCTCGAATAAGAGCAATCTTTTCAGAGGTATCCTTGATGAACTCAGGACCTAAGAATCGATTCTCTCCAACCTCCATCCAACAAACAGGTGATCGACACGGTCGACCGTATAACGCCTCAAAAGGTGCCATCCCAATAGTCTTCTGGAAACTATTGTTATAAGCAAACTCCACAAGTGGCAAATATTCCTCCCAGTGGCCCTTGAAATCCAGAACACACGACCGAAGCATATCTTCCATAATCTGATTCACCCTCTCAGTCTGTCCGTTAGTCTAAGGATGATAAGCAGTACTAAGGTGTAACTTCGTACCTAAAGCCTGCTGAAAACTCTTCCAAAATCCAGATACAAAGCTCGAATCCCTGTCCGATATAATAGACAATAGATATTAATATTACATTAAATATTGTTTTGTTCAACAAGATAATATTTAATTGATTTATGACACACTATCACTGAATTAATATATTATCTTCGTGAAATAATGTGGTATCACGGTTGCATTGAATATTTATTTACTCTAATGTCAATGTTATTCATAAAAGGCCTTTATAGGCTTGTCAATCGATCCAAAATAGTTAGTAATTGACTTTTTTCTTAATTGATTCACTCAAATATTTATTATCTTCGGACTCTCGGTTAATATCTGTTAGGTCAAAATTACGTCAGATATTACCTAAACTCTAAAGATTAAGATCATGATTGATTTTGTTATTCTCGCACAAAGCTATCCCGATCACATCTCCCTTTTCATCGAGGTTAGCAGTAGCTCATTGAATGATTATAGTGGATCATTATTATTATTAAAAGCATTTGGTGTGATGTTGACTTTTTTGTCATAGCACATGACTACCTGTCACGACCCGATATAGAATTACTAATAAAATACATTTCGATGTCATTTACAAAATCCTTATAAATTGTAGATTGATTATAGGCGGGACGCAGAGAGAACTCTACGACGGAGAGGACATCAGTGCTAAACCAACGACCAAGGACTATGTTTGGACTTTACTCGACATGAATGAACAAACCCAAGGTGAGCACTGAAGTTTCCGCGAATGAGAACAATGGTTGTTTCCATTAATGCTTAGGTGAAATAAGGCATGTTTGGCAGTGAAATCAGGCATGTTTGGTGCTAAAATCAAGCATGTTTGGCGCTAAATTATGTGGACTGTAAGGCTTTGTTTAGTCAACTAATAAAGTGATAAGGTATATGTTGAGATAAGGTATTGTGTTGTCATGACTTTATTAGTTGTTCAGACACTTCAGCAACATAAGTCAATTAAACACCAAAACAGTGTCGTTTTACTAAAGGGCAAACTAGTAATCTAATGTTTCTGATCAGCTCCGGTGCCACCCATATTTAATTTGTAGATTTTAAATAATTCAGGGGGTATACTTAGTTTAGGGGGGTTTTGTGCTTTTAGCTGAAATTTTAGAGGGGTTATATGCACTTTACCCTTATTAAATACATTCGGCATGTTGCTAACTTTCTTTGTCGTGGCAGTTGATCTATAGTTCCTTTGGTCAGACTTAGTCTTTGAGTGCTTTAAACGAGCTTAAACTTCTTATTTGACAATTCTAAAATCCTTCAAGGTATTCCAGTGATTATACATATTGTGGTATCACTATTGCATGAAAATATTTTCGAATTATTTAATTAATTTGTGACATATTATCGATAAAATAATATCTTATCTGATTTGTGACACACTATTGGTGAAATAATATCTTATTTGATTTGTGACACTAAGTTAGTGAAATAATGTGATATCGATATTACATTAAATATTTTTTTGTTTAACAAGATAATATTTAATTGATTTATGACACACTATCACTGAATTAATATATTTTCTTAGTGAAATAATGTGGTATTACGGTTGCATTGAATATTTATTTACTCTAATGTCAATGATACTCATAAAAGGCCTTTATAGGCTTGACAATGGATTCAAAATAGTTAGTAATTGACTTTTCCTTAATTGATTCACTCAAACAATTATTTTCTTTGGACTTTCGGTTAATACCTGTTAGGTCAAAATCACGTCGGGTATTACCTAAAATCTAAAAATCAAGATCATGATTGATTTAGTCGTTCTCGCACAGGGCTCGCACAAGGCTATCCTGATAACATCTCATTTTTCATCGAGGTTAGCAGTAATGCATTGAATGATTATAGTGGATCATTATTATTATTAAAATCATTTAGTGTGATGGTTACTTTTTCTGTCGTGGCACGTGACTACCTGTCACGACCCGAAATATAATTACTAATAAAATACATTTCGATGCCATTTACAAAATCCTTATAAATTGTAGATTGATTATAGGCAAGACGCAGAGAGAACACCACGACGGAGAGGACATCAGTGCTAAATCGACGACCAAGGAGTGTGTTTGGACTGTGCTCGGCAAGGATGAACAAACCCAAGGTGAGCACTGAAGTTTCCGTGAATGAGAACAGCGGTTGTTTCCATTAATGATTAGCTGAAATCAACATGTTTGGCACTAAATTATGTGGACTGTAAGGCTTTGTTTGGTCAACAAATAAAGTGATAAGGTATATGTTGAGATAAGGTATTGTGTTGTCATGATTTTATTGGTTGTTCAGACACGTCAGTAACATAAACCAATTAAACACCAAAATATTGTCGTTTTACTAAAGGGCAAACTAGTAATCTAATGTTTCTGATCAGTTCTGGTGCCAGCTATATTTAATTTGTCCTTAATTTTTAGATTTTAAATAGTTCAGGGGGTATACTTAGTTTAGGGGGTTTTTATGCTTTTAGCTGAAAATTTAGGGTGGTTATATGCATTTTACCCTTATTAAATACATTGGGCATTTATTAACTTTCTTTGTCGTGACATTTGATCACTAGTTCCTTTGGTCAGACTTAACCTTTAAGTGCTTTAAACGAGCTTAAACTTCTTATCTGACCATTCTAAAATTCTTCAAGGTGTTCCAGTGATTGTAAATATTGTGGTATCACTATTGCATAAAATATTTTCGAATTATTTAATTGATTTGTGACATGTTATCGATAAAATAATATCTTATCTGATTTGTGACACACTATTGGTGAAATAATATCTTATATGATTTGTGATACTAAGTTAGTGAAATAATGTGGTATCGATTTTACATTAAATATTTTTTTATTTAACAAGATAATATTTAATTCATTTATGACACATTATCACTAAATTAATATATTATCTTGGTGAAATAATGTGGTATCACGGTTGCATTGAATATTTATTTACTCTAATGCCAATGTTACTCATAAAAGGCCTTTATAGGCTTGTCAATGGATCCAAAATAGTTAGTAATTGACTTTTCCTTAATTGATTCACTCAAATATTTATTATTTTCAGACTTTCAATTAATACTTGTTAGGTTAAAATCACGTTGGATATTACCTAAAGTCTAAAGATTAAGATCATGATTGATGTAGTTGTTCTCGCACAAGGCTATCCCGATCACATCTCCCTTTTCATCAAGGTTAGCAGTAGGGCATTGAATGATTATAGTGGATCATTATTGTTATTAAAAGCATTTGGTGTGATGACTTTTTTTGTCATGGCACGTGACTACCTGTCACGACTCGAAACAGAGTTGCTAATAAAATACATTTCAATGCCATTTACAAAATCCTTATAAATTGTAGATTGATTGTAGGCGGGATGCAGAAAGAACTCCATAACGGACAGGACATCATTGCTAAACCGACGACCAAGGACTGTGTTTGGATTGTGCTTGGTAAGGATGAACAAACCCAAAGTGAGCACTGAAGTTTCCGTGAATAGAACAGCAGTTGTTTCTATTAATGCTTAGGTGAAATCAGGCATGTTTGACGCTATAATCAGGCATATTTGGTGCTAAATTATATGGACTGTAAGGCTTTGTTTGGTCAACTAATAAAGTGATAAGGTACATGTTGAGATAAGTTGTTGTGTTGTCATGATTTTATTGGTTGTTTAGACACATCATGTGATGACCCTGTGGGCGGGTGCGAAACACTGTCAGGCTACCACATTGGCGAGTTACGGGTGCACAATCCCACATCGCCTGGGTAAAGGAAAGGTGAAGTGCTTATATGTAGGTGTGTTACTCCAATTGGTATGAGGCTTTTTGGGATAAAGCCCAAGAGCAAAACTGTGCGGACTCAGGCCCAAAGCAGACAATATCATACCATATGGTAGAATAGGTCGTTACAAATGGTATCAAAGCCTGACCTAGCCAGAAGTGTGCCGACGAGGACATCGAGCCTCCAAGGGGGGTGGATTATGATGACTCTGTGGGCGGGAGTGCCGTGGGTGGGTGCGAGTGCCGTGAGTTGATGCGAGACACTGACGGGCTACCACACTAGCGAGCTACGGGTGTACAATCCCATATCGCCTGGGAAAAGGAAAAGTGAAGTGTTTTTATGTAGGTGTGTCACTTCAATTGGTATGAGACCTTTTGGGGTAAAGTCCAAGAACAAAACCGTGCGTGCTCAGGCCCAAAACGGACAATATCATACCATGTGGTGGAGTGAGTTGTTACAAATGATATCAGAACCTGACCCAGCCGGAAGTGTGCCGACGAGGACGTCGGGCCTCCAAGGGGGTGGATTGTGATGACCCTGTGAGCGGGTGTATCGTGGGCTGGTACGAGACACTGACATGTTACCACACTGGCGAGTTACGGGTGCACAATCCCAAATTATATGAGAAAGGGAAATGTGAAGTGCTTATATGTAGTTGTGTCACTTCAATTTGTATGAGACTTTTTGAGATAAAATTTAAGAGTAAAATCATACAAACTCAGGCGCAAAGAAGACAATTTCATATTATGTGGTGGAGTGAGTGGTTACATTAAAGTTTATGAACTTAAGTGTCAAGTTATCAAAAGGAAGTTAGCAAATTGGGCAATAAGAAATATATGGTGTTACTTTCAAGAAAGTTTGGAAAAAAAAATAATAATAAATAAATAAATATACCAATGAGGCAATAATATGTTTGGTTTGTCTGCCAAAAAGTTCTGATAATGTTTATAGTTTAATCTAAAAATCTGAAATGTCAAACACCACTTGTTCTATCAGTCATAAAAGGCTGTGGGAGAGTGGACATTTGACTTTGGAACCACTTTGCGTGAAATATTACAAAGATCACCCTCTCTTTCTTTTTTCAGTAGTCCAACGTATCTCAAAGTTTTTTTAACTTCCTTTGCTCAGATAAACAGTTCCAATGAAATCTCATTTTTCCTCAACTTTTCTAATTTTATTTTGCTTAGCAAGGACTTGCTATGGAGGTGTTCTGTTTTCCTCTCTCCCACAAACTCTTGTAGTCAGTGCCTCTCCTAAACAAGGCCAAGGTAATCTTCTCATTTACACAATCCTCTCACTTCTTCCATACAAAACTCCACCTGTGTTTTCTTTGGATTTTGTTTTCTTAGGTTCAAGGGGCTCAAAATTTTAAGCCTTTATTCAAACTTTTAGAATTTAAAACATCATACTCATAAATTTCAGCCTGAGAATCCATGAGAAAGTAGAGAAGTAAGTGGTTGAACATGTGTTTTTTTCCCCAATTCAGGATGATAAGATTTAATTGATTTGTGATAAGCTGTCGGTGAAAATAAGATCTTATCTGATATGTGACATCATGTCGGTGGAATAACGTAATATCACTGTTTTTTAAAAGTCTGTTAATTCAACACGATAAGATTTAACTGATTTGTGACATGCTGTCAATGAAATAAGATCTTATCTGATTTGTGACACTCATTCGGTCCAATCCCACTCATTAAAGGCCCTTGCACTTGTAATTGAATTTTCCTAAATTGATTTTTACTCTAAATATTATCAGAAGTAATGTGATTTCCTCATTTGGTGCAGTCCTAAAAGCTGGAGAGGACAACATAAATGTGACATGGTGGTTGAACCAGAGTTTTGCAGCAGGAACAGATGAGTCATACAAGGATGTGAAGGTGAAGCTCTGCTATGCGCCTATCAGCCAAGTCGACCGGTCATGGAGGAAAACTGTGGACAACATGGACAAGGACAAGACCTGCCAATTTACCATTGTTAACAAACCTTATGAAAGAAAACAAAGCATTGAATGGAGCATAGCGAAAGAAGTGCCCACTGCTACTTATTTTGTGAGAGCCTATGCTTATAATTCTGCAGGCAAAGAGGTTGCTTATGGCCAAACCACTCATGCTAAGAAGAGCATCAACCTGTTTGAAATCCAAGCAATCGGCGGTCGCCATCTTTCCCTCGACATTGCTTCTGTTTGCTTCTCTGTCTTTTCTTTGGTGTCCTTGCTTGGGTTTTTCTTGATAGAGAAAACTAAGAGGTCACCAAATAAGTGATCATTTTCCTTTTTTTCTTTCTGGCCATAGAATTCTATCATTTTTTTTTTCTTAAGAAACTATTAGTGACAGTAAATTGTTAGTTTACAGCTCTTAGAATCTTCTCCACAACTTCATGGTCATAAAAGTAGTGTAAATTGCATCAGCCATCAATGGATAGTTCAATACTAACAAGGACTACCGACGAAAAACAAATAGATAAAAAACTGGCTTCTTATTTGAACATAACACAACCAAATTTTCAACTGCAAGCAAGAAAGTGATGGTACACCGAACAGCAAGATATCAAATGTTAAACAGGATGTCTATAAATTCGGATCAAATTATCGTGATCACACAATGTGGAACTTTTTAACTCCATGGAGAACATGATGATTACAATTGGTCCACCTACACAAAAAGAATGCAACTTGTGTTGCCTTAATAATTCTAAATGAAATGATTCCTGGAAGCCATTTCACACACTCCTAGTACTGCATGATGTGTGATTGAATAAGCCAATAGACGAGCCTATATTCAAGACAACGGCTTCCTTTACTATTTTCTGGAAGTTGCTGTCCTGAAACAAACCTACAATGTTTTGCATCCATATAGGAATCAGGCCATGACCATACATTCAGATTTCGTATCTCAGTAAATCCCTGAAAAGAAACCAACTTATATAAGCATTTGCATAACGAGAAAAGAACTGCAGTAATTGGAATGATTACAAGAAGAAACTTTGTCTACCTCAAAAGAAGTACATGTAATTGTTGCACAAGTTCATTGTCTGAGCTTCCGTCACTTACAAATGTTTACATAGATAACATGCAAGGGGGTTGAAGTCGTAGCTGGCTGAAGAAAGTTCGTGAACGCGTGATTGGCTGTGGCATCAGCCAAAAGAGCAACCAATAAGTTCATTTGACATCAAGTATGGACCATCAAGATACCAAGGAAACCAAAAGCAGAAAATGTCCTGCAGAAGCAGAATTTACATTAGATGTCTTTTAAAGATCGAAAAACAAATGAAGGATGAAATATGCTTCAATAGACGACACGAAAAGTTCAAGGATTGCGCATAAAATTTCTGAAAAGAAATCCACACATAGGGCGACAGTGATAAATTAGCATCCACTCTATGCTATTTTGACTGCCGAATATGCCATAAACAAAGAATCGGATATATGAATGTGAGGCTACAACTTTTGAGCAGCAGCTGAGGCACCATGGACTTCTCGATCCATATAAAAATGGGCAACATGGACCGCCAATTATCTTCTACTTAAGTACGCTGAAAAAATATTTAATCTTCGCCTTATCAGGGTATAAAATTTTTGCCTTCTGTAATTGAAGGATGAAACTTAATTTTCCTCGTGATCAAAGCAAAACAACAAACTTAAAACTGTATGCAAACTTCATCACTTCCTCTAATGACAACTGTGTTACGAGAACTTTTCTGCTACATTGGGCAAGTCATATGATTCATAAGCAACGACAAACAACAAATAGTTACATAACAAAATTGTAAATAGGTGTCTGACAAATACACACCAAAAAAAACATTCATTGACCGAATCCTCAAAAAATCATACCAACTAATAAACATTACAAAGAAACTAACTGATAAAACACTAATCGTTTGGAAATTCACCTAGAATACAAATTCTAGTTTTCTGTGTGCTCCGAACAAACTACCACAGTAATACATGCTCAAAACTATTACCAAAGTATAAGTACATTTAACATGCAACCAGATTCAGACCTTTAAAGCAGAATTCACAGCTATAGCAGCATATTGCTAGTGGTTCTACAAACTTCCCCATAAAGGAGACCTTGAAAAATCAAATTTCCACTTGTACGATACAGATACAATCAATCAGTTCATGTACATATTCGATTGACACTCAGCTGATTCCTCACTTAATCCTCGACAATTTTACTTGATTACACAAATATTCTGTTGCTAGGTAGTATTACAATTAAATCCCACCAGATTAGTGGCTTAATCCATCACATTCACCAATATTCTCGAGCTTTTAACAGTCTAATCTATACATGTCACCATTAATCTAAACTTTTTACACAAATACCATACAGGTGGAATGGAGAATGTATGTGAACATTCCTATGGCTGCTAGAATGATCTTCAAAGCATTATTTGTATTATATCAAGTTATGGTAGTAATTCTTTTTAACACCAATCCTGGCCAGCCATATTATTTTGGAGCCAATCTTGAGTTCTGTCATGAGATAGAATTTGAAACCAATATCATCTGTGGGGCAGGACTCCTTTTATACTGTCCAAATCCGACAAGAGAACCACACAGTGAGGGACTATTAAGTCTTTCTGACAATACACATGTATAATCTTGTCCAAAATACAACTGTTTCTAGTTTGTACAAAAAAAAAAAAAAAAGGGGTTAAGTGGAAGAATTTCCTCACAAGACAACTGAAATTGACCCCTTTGACGTCTTTAATTCTTTGAAGCAGCATGTGGGGACCTGCTGCTTTTGAAGAAGTCATCGCGACAATGACTAAGGAAGTGACGCGGTTGTTTCCGAAATCGGGTACCCAACTTTATTGTCCATTAGAAGCCACAACTTCATGTGTCTAAAATCAAACACTCCTACATTCACAAGTTCCTTAAACTTTCAAGACCTTGCCTGCAATTCAAGGATGCAAACTTAGAATCTACACATCCAACAAATTCATAGAATCAAAACTTATAAATTATATCCGGTCAGAACAAAAACAAACTTTATATAGAACTCTTTCACTTCCACTAATTAATCAGGTCTCGAAAATATTAAATCAGAAACAGACTCATCACGAAGGTAAAACTGCGTGCATCTAACTCTCCCCACTCTCCATAATGACAAGAGTCTTGGACTAGCCTTTTTTTTTTTTTTATACATGTTATATGCCCATGTTAGCAAAAGCTCAAAGTGATTAAAGACACAAAAAAAAATATTAAGTTTTTGTCTAGAACTCTAGATCTATAAATTGATCTTATATATATATATTGTCAAATTCACTAGTATTATGTGTAGTCTAGATGGATTGGGAGAGGTATATTCCAAGTTTCCAACCAGAATCTTACTTAAAAAGTTAAAATGACTCCTTTCATCTTGTTATTTCAAATTCACCAATATAAGACTTTTAAAACCATCCATGGATCATGTGGGGCACTCCAAATCTAAGATGTAATACTTTAATACTGTTAAAATCTAGTTTAAACAACTGTTTAAGTCTTTCGTGCACAAAACAAGGATAAAATTGCCAAAATAACATTCATTGTCCGCTTTATACTTTAAGAAATTATTAAAACAAAAGCAAATAAAAAAGGTCCGTGACAATTTGACAATAGAAAATTAGCCTTACAACATTTCAAACAAAGTGTCTCCAATTAATCTTGGATGCGGTGAGTTGTTGACTGGAAAGAGAGACATAAGTTTCAACATGTGGCTCTCAGGCAAGCATTTATTGGTGCACCAAACACCGCATTTACTTAACAAATTAAGGGTTGGTTTAGTTTTTTTTAAGAATAATTTTATGTTCTTTAAAAATTATTAAAACATAAAATAGTTCAAAAAATATTCTGATTCTGAAAACTATTTTTTAAATTAAAAATCAAAAAATTGTACAAAATTCAATTTTCTGAAAACCATTTTCGAAAACTAAATTATAAAAAATTGAACTAAGCATGCTGCCGCTCTAGCTCTATAATAATAAACAAATAAAAATATTTACTTAATTGTAAACCAAGTTTCTACCAATATATATATATATATATATACACTTGCCTTGTCTCTCCTCAACCAGAGCTTTGGTCCTCTTCTGCATACCAATCAAAATACTATTCCAAGTGTTCACCCTGGAATGAGCTCTGCCACTCAACCCCATATTCAGCTCCGCCAAATCCTCCGTCTTCACCTCCAACACCTCCTCCGGCGCCGCCCCGTCCATCATCCAAACCAAGCACGAACAGAACCCCTTCGCAATCTCGGAATCGCTATCGGCTCCGAACCTCATCGTCCCGTTCCCAAGCATCTTCGCCTCCAACCACACTTGGACCGTACACCCCGTGATACGGTTCGATTGAACCCGACCCGATTCGTCCAGCGGAGGAAGAAGATCCGCGTAGTGTAGTAGCCGCTTCACCCGATCAATCGGCTCCGACAGAGACTCGAATTCCGAGACTAGACTTCGAACCTTGTCTGAAACAGAGGAGCTAGGATTGACTGGTTTCAATGGATGAAAATAGTAAGAATTGATGTTCGAATCGGAGACGCAAATACATTTGATGGATTTTGAGATTGATTCTCTTTGCTTCTCCTTTTTGTGCTTTGAGTATTGAATCGAGCTAGGGTTGGGATTTCTGAATATTGAGATTCTTGAAAAGGAAGAAAATGGAGGAGGAGGAAGTGTTTTTAAGGCGGTGGAGTGCATGTTTGGATGGTAAGAAAATGAAGGAAAGTGGGCAAGAAAATAGAGGGAATCTGCAGTTGGAGACCGTTGCTGTCGAGAGAGAGAGAGAGAGAGAGGGAGGGAGTTAGTTAAGTGTGTGAACTTAGTGTGGGTAATGGCACTGTAAAGAGGAGGCTCGCAAAGCCTATTTATAGAGCCGAAGACGATGCCACGTAATAAGGCGCCAAAACATTAGGATTAAAAGCCTTTGACCTCTTTAACCCTAAACTTCGTGAGGTAAAATATACACACACACGTACAGAAATGTTCACTTATATATATATTTTTTTTTTGGTATATAAAAAAATGTGTGTACACTTCAATTATTATATAGATTTTATTTGACAATTTAAAAGAAAATTTATGTTTTTATATTTAATTTATTTTTTGTATAAATTTTTTACACATTAATGAGCTAGCAAATCAATATTTGAGATGGTGATATTAGACCTTTTATTGCATTCTATAATTCACCTTGTGGCACGCATAGTCCCGCCTTTCCACATTCATGGTGCAATTGTCAAAAAATTCTCCAGCTAAAGTATTAAGAGACTTTGAATTCCACACACGAGGTGAGAGGGTTCACTATTAACCTCATTTTCTTTGTCTTTTTTTTTCCTTTTTCCTTCAAATAAATTTTTTTGATTTTATTGCATGCATCTCGTTCTAGGGCAAGAATATTATGAAATTGTAGTTCCGCTAGTATTATGTATATTATCATCATCCTTAATTTTCTATATATCATTTTCATTCAAACTCTCACCGTTTTTAAAAAAAATAGAGAACCATCAACCTGATGCTACAATTGATGATTAAAATTTTATAAAAAAACACTCCTCTAAACATAATACATTCAAGGGTAAAGTACATAGACACCCCCTGAGGTTTGCCTAAAGGACATCTAGAGGAAAGTTTGCTCATTTTGGGACAACCACACCCCCTTATAAAATTTGTCACCCAAACAAAGCCTTAAAAGATGTGAAAAGTCTGTTTTACCCTTCACTATTTTATTAAATTTAATTATAAAATATCAAAATACTTAAATGACCAAAATACCCTTGACACCCAATCAATCCAACAAACCACCACACCAAAATCCACAACCATCACCATCCCCACCCCCAAACCACCGCCAACATCTCCATCCCCAACAACCACCCCTGCATATTCCGGCAGCCCTTCACCCTTCACCACCAATTAATTACAAAGCCAAACCCAAAAAATAAAAATAAAAATAAAAATAAATAGTCAAGCCATCACCATCGAATTTTTCTCTCTGGCCGTCCTGGCTCGCCGACCCCCATCATCCAAAGCCAAGCTCGTCGTCGCCATCATCCACGGCCGAACCATGACATCACTGTCTTCAGCCTTGCACATCACCGAGCTCGCCGTCTCCTCCATCCCAGCCGACATCATCAAAGCCGAAGTTCTCCGCCGTCATCCTCATTTGAGCCGCCGCCGATTCATCCATGACACGAACCAGTCCGTCTCCACCGGCCGAGTTCTCCTCCTACCATCCACAATCGGCATCTCCACCACTACCCATTAAACTCACCACAACCACGAAATCCCCAAATCGTCCGAGGCAAAAGCCCTATGTGTTTTGTTCTATCTATCTAAAACACACACACAAATATAGAAGCGTGATCTGTGACCTTCCACTTCCAATTCCAGCGACGGTAAAGAGCTAGAAGCGGATCGGACGATGCTGACGATGAGCAAACTATCCGGTGACGACCAGCCACGATTCCGATGATGCAAAGAAAACCAACGAAGATGTAGTCCATATCAGCTCCGAGATCGTACGGCTTCGAATCACTGTTGGATTTCAGAACAGAGGACTCGAACGGCGACAAAGTGCACTCAGGATTTGGGGACGAACCGAAACCATAGGGTTACGGCGAGTGAAGATTATTGTTGTTGTTGGTGTCGAGGGGAATGAGGTATGTTCGATGATGAAGTCGTCGTCAGTAGCAGCTACGGAGAATTTGTCGTAGTCGGTTGGAATCTCGTCACCATGATGGGTCGCCTGCCTTGCCGCCGCCACTACCACGTGAGAATGATGATGAGGCGGTGGCGGCGACGGCTGAGGAATGGTGAAGATGTAGTGTGTGGCTGAAAGGTGATGAAGATGTAGTGTGTGTATTTTTTCTGTACGAGCATAGAGTAGAAGACCTCTCACGATAGGGGCCTCTTTCTCGTACCTCTCTAGTATCCATTGTCATGGTGTTGGTGGCGGCGGGGAGAGGGTTCTTTACACAGGTGGGTTCGGGTTATGGTTTCAGATGGGTTTGGGTTAAGGTTTAATCCAAGGGTATTTAAGTCAATTAAAATGTCAATTTTATACTAAGGGTAATAAGGCCAATTCACCATCTTCAGGATCTTTTTGTCCATTTTTCAAACTTGAAGGGGTGTCATTGTCCCAAAATAAGCAAACTATTATTTGGGTGTCCGTTTGGTAAACCTCAGGGGTTGTCTTTGTACTTTACCCTACATTCAACAAAAACTTTTGTCAGCATTATATAAGAAGATCGTGTATGTCTCATTGATAGTCATATTAATCGATAATAACAACCATGGTTGAGTTTACAAGTGCAAAAATAATTCTCCTCCTCTTCTGCGAGGACATTGATGGTATATCTATATATAATTGAGCCCTCTTGACTTTTCAAATTTCAGAATTCTTTTGGGAAAACAGTTCTTAGATAAATAAGCCTAGAGGATATCAGTGTTCGCTTTCAAGTCACCAACCTTTAATGGCTTATTCAGATGCAGACACATCAATTCATGACGAGAGCAAACAAGTAGTCACATCTGGAGGATATATATACATATATATATATATATATATATGGGACACTCGTTTTTGCTACTTCCACTTGTGTGTGTGTGTGTGCGTGTGTGTGGGACGGGGGAACGCGTTCCATGAAAGCTTGAACAAGAGACACAGAGTACTGGAAGTCCTTTCGTTCTAGCTCTTTCTCCAATGTGTCAAAACTTAGCAGATTAGGGTAGCAAGAAGTGACAGAGAAAGTTCCCAATGAGATATTTTTCTGCTTTTCATTGGTTCTTGTCGTCACGAGTGTACACACCACTTCATAATTTATCAACGGAGGAATCAATGAAAATTGGTCTAATCACTTACTAGCTAGCATTGAACTTAACCATATAATGAACTTAATTAAATTTATAAGTATATATACAATTATCTATTTAGAGACTATTGATTCTTTCAGTGATAAAAATATCTATTTCACTTATATGAGATTAAGCAATATTTCACATAGATTCTCCTCACAATTCATAATTCTACTTACTTATCTCTCATATTAGTGACCAAAAGGTCAATTTTGTCCTTTTAATACCTGAAATAAAAACAAACATTTTATGGATGAAATGAAAGTAAGATTATGAAACGCAAAGGGATTTATATAAAATATTAACAAATCTCATGAAAAGTAAGTGAAATTTATCCTTTCTTATTTTGAAAATTAGTCCTTTTCTTACAAAACATTATACTCAATACTTCACTTCAAAACCACAAAACCATAAAAAAATATAAATAAAAATAAAAATAAAAAACACACACACACACACACATACACACAAGGTTACCTTCTTCTACCATCTAAATATTCCAAAATTAGATAAATTTTAGCCCACTCTTGTATAATGTCAATAAGTAAATTAGTTAGGTCTAGGTAGTTTCCTGATAAATTAAAAAATGCTCTACTAATTAAATCATTGAGTAAAACAAAGACAAAAAAAATACTCTCTCCATCCCCAATTTAAGTATCACTTATAGGAAAATAATAATTTTTAAAGGAATATGTGGAACATGCATTATCTGCCTAAAAAATTACTAACTTACCCTTTTAAGTTGTGAATATTCAAATTTAAAATTTTAAACTTAAAGAATATATATGAAAAAATATGAAATATATTGTTTAAAAAAAAAAGGTAAATATTTATTTTGAGACAGATTAAAAAAGAAAACATGGTGGTTATTTTTGAAAGGGTACGAATATATTTTAGTAACATTGATGATTCATGAGTACAATTTTAAAATTTATAAGTGGACTATCAAGCCATCTTGAGCCACTCATGTGGAACTATAGTGCCCATTATTGGACAATAATATAACATATAATTTGGGCGACAAGTCAAAGCCGCCGCCGCCACTTACTTTCACGACTCATTTAAATAAATGTTGTATAGTTGCAATATACGTATATAACAATTTGATTGTTTCACTTACAAATCCAGAAGCAAGTATCTGGTCAATTTCTTGATGCATGCATGAGCTTGGCCACATCGAAATATAGCCCACTTGTTGTAATCTATCTTGTCTGTATATGTTTAGTCTATTTTGGAATGCCATCGCATTTATGTTTTTCTTGTTGAAAGTGAAACGATCATAAACTAAAGTATCAAAAAGATAAGAGAAAAAAATATAAAAAAAATTTCCCTTAGAACCATTTAACAAGGGAGGTGATTGTGGTATTTGATATTGTCTATTTTAAGGTCGAATTTGGTTCCATGACGAATTTAGAAATTTTTGTGAAGGGTCTTTTAATTTGTGATTTAATGGAATTTTCTTCAAAAATTTAAAAAAATTTAAATTATAAAATATAAAAAAAAAATTACAAAAATTCAGTGAGCGAATTGTAATATTAGTGGGGGCATCTTTAAAAATTCTTAAAAATTTGAAATATAAAATGCAAAAACAATAATTCAGTGGGGACAAATTATAATTTTAGTGAGGACATCTTTATAAATTTTAAAAAAATTAAAATATAAAATAAAAATATAAAAAATTCAGTGTGAGCCTATGCTAGGTCCGCGCCTAGTTCGGACAATTTTGTTCTCGAGTTTTATACGAAAAAATATTATATGATTTGAAGATAGTACTAGTATATAGCACTTCGCACTATCATTGAATCTGATTAAGCAAGATTCAAATTACCATCACATCGAGATGATGATCATCATTACTTCTTATCTACACCGGGATGCTGATCACCTTTACTACTTTTCTTTGTTGTAGGAAAATTATGCTAATCTGAATCTTGCCGGCTATTTTAAATTTGAAGGAAGGTGCAGGGAAGGCAATTTCCTCCCATTGTGTTAAAAAATGATCAATCATTTAATTATTTAATTAGATATGAAGATCCAATTTGTTGGCTGCTTTTTTTATTTATAATATTCCTGTGTTGGTGGAACAATGATTGTGTCGTGTCAGGAAAAGTCAATAACATTTTCTCACACATATGTGCGTGTGGGGGCGCGGTGCGTGTCTGTGTGACGCAAGCAGTGAAGTTGCACAAAATTAAATTACTTTGTTGTAATTATCTTAAAAATCAATGGTCCCAACTCCTTACAAATCACTATCAAATACATGGTATTATACTATTATATTTGATCTCACAACAACGTTGGACACTGTCTAAACTACACAATATTCTGTAAAATAAATAAATAAATAAACCAAGTCACACTGTTCTACGATATGGGGTCCACCACCTACCACTGTAAAATGTGTGTATTAATGTAATTGATATAGTGATGTGCACTTCAGCAATTAGTATGCTTATGCATTTAAAAACATTTGATCGATGGAGTGATGTATAACCACTTGATTGGAGCAAGATGTAGGGCCGAATATAAAAGCAAAGACTGAAGGCTGCAACCTATCCTATATATACATATGAATGTGATGGACATGAAAGTACTATCAAGTATTCACTCTTCCTCCCTCTCTCGCTTATCGTTCTTTCAATTTTTGATTCCTGTGCTTTAATATTATTTCTATTACAACATACACCACATAAAAATGAGTTTCCATTTCCTTCTTTATATTTTTCATACAAATAAACATGAAACAGACGTTATTATGATGTATATTTCGTTTATTATATTTATAATCGTTTTTGTTTGTTTAAATATATCATTTTTTTTAGTTTTCGGTTCTTACTTAACTCTTTAACTCTTTAAGTTCCGTTTATTTTGACGTAAAATATTTTTTAACAAATTATACCATTGCTATGACTGGACTTTCGTATTCTTATGAAAGACCTGTGACTCAAAGTCAACAATCTCTCGTGATTGTGTTTAGTGAATAGGCTACCTAAGATAGAGAGAGAGGCTCCACTTAAACCATTACACGTAGAAAATGACCCCCTGAATGGCTAGCCAAAGTAGTTCTAGGTGGCATCAAGTTTGATTTCAAAAAGTAAAATATATATTTTTTATTTTTTGGTATTTGACAAATATTGAGGTCGTGTCGGACAGAGCGTGTAAAATTACTTGTCGAAAATTGATGAATAAGTTATTTTTGTTGAATTTTAATATTTTTTTTCTTCTTAAATATTTTACGACAGCCAAACACCAGAAAATGAAGAAAAAAAAAATATTCTCGTAAGTCTTAGAGCGAATTCTAATCTCTATTGTAGTTTGATATAAAAAGGTGTTAGGAACTTAGGATTTATAATACACTATGAAATAAGAAAACACGAAAAGCTGAAAAGCTGAAAGAGATACAAAGAATTGGGGATTTGGAAACTTGTAATTCCCATTTTCTTTGCACAGTAAAATCTCATTTTTGATCTTTATATTTTTATAAATATATAATACAAAAAAGGAAGAATTAGTAGTAAATAATACTAAATAAAAAATCCAAGTAAGGAAGCTTGTGAGAAGGCACAAAGCTTGGAGATTGAAGAAGAGGGGTCATCTCAAAGCTGTTTGGAAGTACAATGCCCAAGTATGGACCCTGCTTATTATTCTACTCATCTTTTGCATTACACTTTGAGAAACTGCACCATTTGATGAACTCAAAAACCCCAACACCAAAACAACAAATGTCAATAACACTATCCTCATTAATAGGGCTTCAAGTTGGGCTGGTCCAACCCAGCCCAGTCTCAACCCAACCTCAACTCGAAATAAGTCTGGATTGGGCCATCCTGAATTCCATCCAAAAGGGGTTATATCAATAACCCAGTTTTTATTTTGAACGGATCAAACGAGTTTCACAGGTCTTTTTTTTTTCAAAAAATCCAATAAGTTAGGAAAAAACTTCAATAATTGTGGAGAGAGAGAGAGAGAGAGGGGGGGAAATTAAAGTCAATAAATGCGAAAGCTAATAGAGAAAAACATCAAATTGATGATGGTATTTGATACGTGAATGTATTGTTATTGAAAAGCATATTTATAATTTGGCACTCCCATGAACAGTTAGAAGCTAGAACATTGGGAAGGGCTTTGATTGTAGAGAAGTCAGAACTTCATAAGGCAGCCAAAAATTAAGATATGATTGAGTTATGAATCTCACTCTTATGCACACGTGGCACCTCACTGGCCCAACATTCATCCAGTACCTCTATTTATGTGACAACTAAAGAGAAAAACATCAAATTTGGTCAGATCCTATTTGATACGTAAATGCGTTGTTATTGAAAAGCTTACACCCATGAACTAAGAAAAGTCAAAAATTGGAATATGAAAGGCCTTTGATTGTAGACAAAGTCAAAACTTCAAACTTGTACTAGCAGTACATAGGACTATTGGAGTATATATATATTTACAAATTAATCCACATGTACCCTTTTCCTAACTTCCATCTGGCACTTGCACATGTCAATTCAGACTTCATTTGCACCATAAGTTAGAGTAACCCAGCCCATAAGCAATGTGTACAAATATCTGAGGATGCGTTGAATGAATAAACCTTCTAAGCACATTACACACTTGTGGGCCCCCTTTATATTCTACACCCAATTCTTCAAATGTGTAAAATCAAGTAGCAATTATACGTGGGCCTTGTGTGTACTTTTAATATTATGAAATAAATTAATTGTGTATTAGTAACATGTGGGTAAATTTTAAAATAATAAAATAATAAAGTGTAGAATATAAAAGATGTGTGTATAATAAGAGAAATAAACTTTAAAAATGTGCAGAGTCATGTCACCACAATTGCTGAGGTGACACAACACTTTGTGAAAGTGTAGAATAATAATGAAGATACTACATTGGGGATATTCTTAGTAGTATGAAAAACTAATATAAGCATTAATTGATTTAGAGTTTTTTATATATATATATACCACTTCACACATTTTAATGGATTGTGTAACTTGTTTGGTATAATCATATCTGGTTCAAAAATTAAAATTATTAGGTGGGACTAACACTATGTCCATATATATGTAATCACTCTCTCATTTAGATCCGGTGTAGGACAACCTTTCACTCAAACTCGTAATGTTATTGTTGCGGTCGGATCACCTTACCTATCCGGATGGCACACCGAAACGCTTGGCTTAATACTGAATCAAGAATTGAATTTAACTCTAATATTAACTATAACGAGTGGGTGCTTTGCAATTCTACCGAAAAACTTAAACTTAGGTAACACAAGCTCCTCTGTTATACTTGGTCACTAGTACTCCTGTTGATTCTAGTTGTTTTATTATCAGAGTCGCTTCAAGTGGACTCTGACTTGTCGGCACACTATAAAAAACTGAACGATAAAAATTTGGATAATCCCGATTGGGCTTTAAAAAACCCAAGCTAACTCATTCAGGGCCAAGAAACCCATTCGTCAACTTTTCCGGGTTAAACCTTTGTGCAAACCTTTTCCGGGTTAAAGCTTGCTCGCTAGTATGAATTGAGGTTGACAGGTTGTGAGAGACTAGTAGTAATGTGTTTCATTTGGCTTGAAAATTTATATGAATGCTAGCAGCAGCTTAATGTCGACGGTTTGGCTTATTGGGAGACTAGACTAGTAGCATCATGTATGTCGATTTTTTTTCTCGATCAACCAGATCATGTATGTCTTTCTTTTGGCTTGAAAATCTATATATTTAACAGCTTATGGGGACAGGAAGAGAAGATAGTTGAATGCGACTCGATGTTTGCCCTAATGGTTCCCTCTCTGTTGCAGAATTGGCTTCACATGGTTCCTTCTCTGTTGCAGAATTTTCTCTATAGATTAGAAAGTATTAAATATCCGGAAAGTATGGTACCCCATAACAGTGGAAGTGGTTGGATCATGGATGTGGTAGTGAGTCCCACCACATCCAAGGGGTGGGATGACCCAGGAGTATTATTCCCCGGGATATTTAATATTTTCAAAGGATATATTAATGTGTGTCCTACATCTCAACATGGTGACAGAATAGTGTCTGATTTGTCTAGTGGTGTGAATGACATTAAGATCAACAATGTTGGGCTTCCATAGAATCCAAATCTCTCAAGTTGGGAGTGATGATAATTGTGAATCAGCATCCAGGATTTAGCAATGACCCTATGGTTCAGGTCAATATTGGCGATGTTAACCTTGCTTTCAATGATGGCTGCAATGTCAACTTTTTTTGTTTTCTGCGAGGAGAAATTTGAGCTCACTCTGCTTAGATGGACAAATGAGTCCTCGGATATTTCAAATAGCTATCGACATCATTTAATGATATTAAAGAATTTACCAATGCTGTATGATCCCTTTTGAGGTGCACTTTGTCCCATCAATTTTTTATTTATTTATAATTATCAACCACCTTCAAATACCATGTTATATTTGATCTCAAAATATTAACATTCTCTAAACTATACAATATGGATTGGACTGATAAGAAGAGAAAGAGTAGTACTAAATATTTATTGCTTATGAATTGGGTTGATAAGAATAGTAGTACTAATTTTTTTTAAAAAAAATTAGACCTAGGCTATAGCCGAGGTTAGCCTATTAAAAGTTCCGCCAATGGCGGCGTCTCCTCTCATTTTCAAAATGAAAAAATTAGAAAATCACCAATATTTTGACATGGCGGTATCCCCTCTTACTCCCAAATTAAAAAGAAATGATTTCAAATCCTTGTAAGATGCAGTGTGCAGTGTGTGTGAATTTTACTTGTGAGAACATAAAAAATAAAAAAATTTACATCAATGAACTCATATTACATCAAGTTTTAAACACTACCCACTAAAGATTTGACCTAGTAGTGGTACATCCCTCTCTCAAAATGGAGGGATCAATCAAGTCCCCATTGGACAGCTATATCCATGAACATAATGTGTGATATATATATATATATATATATATATATATATATATATATTGAGCACTACTTGCAATTCAAGACAAAAAGTACAGAGGCATGGGACTCTACAGGCATAGATATGGTGTCTTTTATTACTCCCAAATCTTTCCCACTCCATAATTCTTTGCCATTACATGAAACTTTATTCAGATTTTGCTTAGGAAGTGACTTAACCAGGTCTGCTATCTTTGTAGATATTACGGTCTCTTGAGCATTCAAATTGAAGAAAGCAAGATATACTTCTCCTGTACAAAAAAAAAAAAAAAAAAAAAAAACCAATTTTATTAGATCGAAAGAGGATAACAAATGAATTAATCAACTATATCCAAGAAACAAATTGCATGCATGTATGAAAATGAATGATGCAAGGACCCTAGTAGAGATTGAAATACTAGATAAGCATGTCCGTCTTATAGGGAATAAAATCCTCTTGTGTGAACAGTAGATCCTATTTCGTCCAGTATGGAATGCACCTTACAAAAAGGTTGGTATATTTGTTAAACATCCTAACCTTATTATAAGGTGCATTTCAAATTGGACGGAAGAGAAAGTACTGTTCCACTAGAGAGGATTCAGGTCAGTCTTATAGTAGCTAGCTTTAAGAATAATTAAAATTTTCAATAGCATTTTTTCTGCATTGGTTTGATTTCGTTTGGTAGGAGGGAAGGAAAATGGATAAAAGGGAGGAGAGGATGCATGAGACATCCCTAGAGAAGGGAAAGTATTCATCCATCCTTTGGTTTGGTTAGATGGAAGGAAATGATTAACATTTTTATCATTAAACACTTGAATACATTAATTAATACAATTGAATGAGGTTAATTATGTCATTTCATTCCTTCTATCTCCTATTTCACCCACTTCCTAATTGATGCAAATATGGTGGGGGATTGAAGAGATGTTTCATTCCTTATCTCATCCTTCCCCTCTTTCTCTTGGAAAATAAGGCCTTCCCTATATGAATGCACCTCCAAGTATATGATAAAATAACTAGACTTTCTATAATTAACAAAAATCTAGATTAATCTTTTCTTGTATAATTAACAAAAATCTAGATTAATCTAGATTAGAATTCTGTATCAGTAGCAACAATTATGAAATGGGCTATCCATAGTCATTCTAAGGGTCTACAGCTCCTCAGAAAACATTCTTCCTTAAAGTTGTGTTTGGGAAACCTTAATCTAGGATATTCATTTTAACTCAAACTAATTGCGGTTTTGTGGGAAATCAAACCTTTTCTTCCTGTAGCAATCCAAGAGCGCGTTCCTCCAGAACCAGCAATGTCTGTTTGAGGTCTCACTTATTAGTAATTGGAAAATACAAAATAAAAAATAATTCAATTAATCCTTGCAAGAGCTTCAAATTTATTTACCTTTAACATCTGTTATCGTAGCACATAGACCAGAACGACTGCTTTTGAGGGTTCCATTCTTGTTGAACACCCACATCTGTTCCAAATTCCAAGTCCTTTGGTAATTAATTTTCAATCTTAATTAACAAAGTAAATATAAGACTATATTTGCAGCAAAAACAGAAGAATAAAAATGAAAATTAAGCCTATAGATAATCATATATTCACATCACAAGCCCTCTATTTATTTATGCCCTTAAAGGGGGACTAACTAGACTTGTAGAAGGTTACGAAAATTTTCTATATTAGAACATGTAACGACGCATCACAAATTTGTGAAGACTGAAAATACCTGGTTGTCATCATCTTGTCTAAAAGGTGAAAATGAATCTCTCATGAAGTCATCCGAAGCAAAGTCCCTTCTTGGAGAAGCATCCAAGCATGACTTCATAGCATGTGTCGCGAATAAATGGAAGTTACCTTGATCTGACTGCTTAGACATAGTCCCCTTTTCCGACATAGTCCCTTTTTCACTACATCAACATTGTCAATTAATCCTTAGAAAATCAAGAAAATGCCGGTAACAAATGATTCAAGACATATAAATCATGGAAAGGTAAAGCATTATTACAATGTCAAAGAAGTCTTCTTCTTGTGTAGACACATAGGTGTTTGAGTACTATTCGAGCTTCCTTTCCAGCAGAGTTGTTCGGTTTTGTCATCAAGAGCTTTAGTAGACCAACCCATCGCTTTGGAATCCATGCAGCTGACGAGTCCCAAAGAATGTGTTTCTTGTCCACCCTTAGTTGTTAACTGGCCTCCCTTAGAACTAGCAGTAATGGAAGGAAACTGTGCACAACAAAAGACTTATCCCGTGACACTCTAAAATTTCAGCAGTAAACAATTATATGCATATGTATACGTTGATGATTAACTTGCCTCCCTATTGTTTGAGCTGAACGCGTTTATTTCCAGTAAGGTGGGATTCGTGATGAGACTGTAGGTGGCATCATCGAGATTTCTCATATCTCCTCCAAACATGAGAGGAGATTTGGCTATGGACCACAGTGTCATCTGCAAAAAAAAAGAAATTAAATTAATCCACACCTTGAAAAATGGTACTTAGCGTAACTAATTCATTAGTACTTAATTAATTGTATTTGATTACCTGAGTTCTTTGCTCGTTTAGAGTAAGATTACATTTTCTGTATGGACCTTCATTCGAATCTATTAGTCAAAAAATATATACAATTAATTGTTGCTTTTTAGTTACAAAATGTGTAGGTCAAGCATTTTAATTTACTATAAAGTATGAAAACCACACCTGGATCAGTAAGCCATCCCAATGGTAGCATATCCAAATCAGGCCATGACTTTCCTAACATGCCCTCAGCTCCTATCATATTAGCAGCAGCTAAATCTCTGATACAAGCACCAACCGAACAAGGAACAAGAAGAAAATTGAGCAATGTAGATCAATCTCAACCGGGAAACTCTTGAGGTGAACGTTATGATCAAGACGTTGAAAACAAGCCTTAGTCAATGATAAGTATCGAATTGAAGTGTTGAAGTAGTTTATCTACCTTGTGACGTCGAAATGAGCTACAACATCTTCCCATTTATCCCAGTCATCCCCTGTTATCCGGTACATGTTGACTGCTTTATTCACTTTCTTTGCCATTGCCACTGTCGTTTTAGTTCCAGGAGACAGCGAATATACAATGGGACGGTTAACTCCACTCAAAAACTGCACAAAGGGGCTTGATATATCATCTCTCTTCACTTTGAAAAATCATATGAATAAACATTTTAAGCCAGAGTATCACTAAAGTTTAAGTAGGAGAGGTGTGTATGTACCCTTGACACAATGTTTATCTCGCCTATATCCAAGTCATCACCAAATATACAGTCATTTTTCACTGTCAAGAAAACAGGAACAATCGTTGAGTCAGTCGAAATGAAATGCAAATTGAGCCACCAAAGTTAATGCTTTATCAAATCATAGAGTTCAGAGGAATCTGAATTCTAAAGGTCATTCTGCCCAAAATCCCGAGGATTCTTTTTACTTGATTGTTGCAGCAATATTATGTAACATATTTCATAATGTAGATAAAACAATGATATATCTTAGCTAGAAAGCTAGAATGTTTCCTGACCTAAAAGACTATTTAAGGTATTGGTGGTCCATTGTTTTCTGAAATGTGTGTTTAAACATCCCAAAGAAGTAGAATGGTCTGGTTTTTGGTTCTCATAGCATCCAAAGGCACCTCAGCAGTAACAAAAATGAACACATTGCCACACATGATTGTGGAAAACCTAAACCGGCCAATGCATTGTTCTGAAATCATAAAGATGATCAATTACAGTAAACAATGATAGAGCCGGCCATTTCAAATGCTAGGCAAAACAAATAGACAATCCAAAAATTTTATGTAAAAAATGTAACCAAAATATTTTGTTTTCTTGGAATGTCCATGAATCCATGTGCACCTTGATTGACAGAATATAAACCAAACGAAATGTTTTTTTAGCCGGTATCAGTCAACTTACCTAGATCAACGCCCCAGCCGGCATACTGTTTGTAAAGTGACCTCAAGAAAGCTCTTCCAGCTCCCAAACTGGTATTCACACTCATGAAACCCTGTGGCATCCACTTACACTTCTTCTCCTTTATCCCAATATCTTTCGCGCGCCACTGCCTGCCACCCTCTTCATAAGTTTTTCCCTGATGAAAAATTAAAACACAGATAGAGATTTAAGTAAGTTAATCTTTCTTAACCACTGAGTCAATAGCTCAAAAATAAATAAAATAAATTAATAATAAATAAATAAATAAAATCGGAAGATATATAGTACTATTATTTTCCTTAGTCACAATTGAACTCAAATTAATGTGGAGAGAAATGAAATCGAGTTATGGTGAGAATGAGGAGCAATATATACCGTTTTAATGTTTAAGATTGGGGTGTTTGCATTGAAGGCCTGAAAACTTAAACCTTTCATGACATGAAGACCGAATTTCAAACCCATGTCATGAACTTTCTTGGCTACTTCACTCAATCCTTTCCCATTTCTGGACGAAGGCCATCTATCTGGATCCGGAACCATTCTCCCCCATTGGTCAATTAGGTCGAATCCGGCAGCATTAGTGCCAGAACCTGGCACATTTTTCCTAAACCAGAGGTAATCCAGGACAACATACTACATGAAAAAAAAAAAAAAAAAACAAAACAAAAAAAACAAAACACACACACACACAAACACACAATTAGGCTCCATATCAAATGTTATGCAATGAAAAGGTTTAAATTATGGTCATGAGTCGAAGTTTTAAGACCTCGTATCCATGCGCTTGTAAGCGTTGTTTGATGAGTTGTGCATTTTGCAGGAACTGCTCTTCAGAGATGATCCAACAAAAGGAATCATAAGAGTTCCAACCTCTTGGGGGCAAGCTAGCGCGCTCTTGGCTTTTCCGGGATTGCTTTGCAGAAAATGCCCTGAAAATATTGGGTAAAACATGTTTCATCATTCGCTTCATAAAATGAAAAGCACTTGGCCACACAATGTTCATTCACACACACACACAATGAACCAAAATGCATACAAAATATACATGAAAAAGCACAATAATTCAAATTAAAATGACAAACAATAGATTTCCTCAACTGGGTATGTAAGAATTTGCATTTGAGTTCCCAAATTTATGGTTTGAGATTGAAAGCACTTCTGAAAAAGGGTAATGATGTTTCATTTCATTTTCATCATTTGCATCACAAAATGAAACCAAATGCATGAAAAATATACATGAAAAAGCACAAGAACTAAAATTAAAATCACAGACAATTGATTTCCCCAACTGGGTATGTAAACAATTAATTGCATTTAAAGTTCCCAAATTTATGGTGTGAGATTGAAAGCACACCTCTGTAGGGTTGGAGTGAAGAAGAGGTAGAGAAAACACAAAACGAAGGCCCTCATTGTCACTGGTATTGTTTGTTTGTTTGTTTGGAGAGAAACTGAAGCTATGAAAATGATGAATACGGGTATATAGCAAGTGTGGTAAACGGGTGTCAATCCTTGCTCCTCGTAATTCGGGTTTGGAGGTGAAATGGTTATCTGAAGTTTCCGTTAATACAGGTACACTATTGATCAAATATTTCTTTTTCTTTTTTTCCTTTTTTGTCCTTTTCGTAAGTATAGAACATTTAGAATTGTTTTTAATCTTATCCAATCAACTGCTCTTTTTTTTTTTTTTTTTTTTTTTTTTTTTTTTTTTTTTTTTTTTTTTTGTTCTATAAATTCTTGGTAAGAATCTAAATATACGCTAATAATGAAAATTGAGTCCATTATATTCGAAGAGTTTGACCATTTTAACATTGAATTTAATTATTACAGCTTGGATTACACTTCATGTTGAATCACTAAGAAAATCTATTTTAAGATTCCATAATAAAATTTTGATATTTTTGTCATATGATGTGGTGGCCATAAAATGGTTAGTGTGGATTTAATCTATTTTAATTTGTTTTTGTGATGATCGAGATGTCCTTCATGATTGAACTATCACGTCAATTACAACAATTTGCTTAAGAAAAACAACACAGCTGGCATAGAAAAAATGAAAAATACAAGGCTAAGTATGAAAATAATATATTAGCAAAATATTGAGAGAAATTATAATGAGAAATAAATTCCAAGGCAAATGTGAAAAGATAATATTGATAGGATTTTTTAAAAGAGAGGAGAGTGGTATGAATCATATTTAGAAGAGTCATGATCCAGGGTCTCACGTTGAGATAATTTAGTTTGAGTAACATTGACATTAGTTATTGAACTTTAAATTATATTAAGTTCAAATTTTAGAGAGTTTAATGAATTTAATAATTAGGCACATGTCAAGATCATATACACGCACTGGCTGTCACAAAAACATCAATTTTTGTTAGCTTTTCCCTCTCTGCTAAGAAATCTAATAAAGAAAAAGTGGAATTGTTTTGTACTTTTAATTGTGACTTGCTTGTTTGTCAATGTATCAATCATCATCATTCTTTACTCAGTACTATCATGGAGGATCAAAAGTAACCATTTTTATACATTGTGACCACACAAACACAAAATTCAGTACTACTCATTCAGTCTGGTTCTTATCAAACACCAAATATATACTGTATATCACAAAAGGTGGGACATATCATCCTTAATATATACATACATACATACACACATACATATAAATATAGGCTTAAAAAAGATTCAGTACTCATAGGATCACGAAGGTCAGTCATCATAGAATGCAAATATACAAAAGGAAAGACAATTATCAAACATGGTTTTATTGGATACATTTCCGAAAAGAATCCATATATTGAATGGACCCATGTAACACAGAATATATCGAACTCTATAGCTAGGAAAAAGGACGAAATATTTCAGTGGGAAGTGCAATTTAAAACAAATAGTGCACATCCATGTACTTCTACTGCCATAGTTATCGACTGTGTTATCACTCCAATGTCTTCCCCGCTCCATACTTCTCTGGCCGTACACGAATCATCGCTCAGATTTTCACTAGGAAGTGCCTTAGCCAGGTCCGATAGCATTGTAGATATCACGGTCCTTGCAGGATTCAAATTGAAGAAAGCAACAAATATTTCTCCTGAATAAACAAACAAATGAAAAAGACAAATTATGAGCGTTATCAAAGAAACAAATTGCAGGCACACTAATTAAACCAGCTTTTGTAAGTGAATAATGCCGAGTTGTAGCTAATCATATGTCCGGCAGTAGCTTCAAGAATAAACCAAGGCTTTCTCCAAGTATGATAAACATTATTAGTTTTTGTATAATTAGGAACATTTAGGAAAAATCTAGATTAATCTTTAATAACTCAACATTTTGCATAGGTTAAGGAAAATTCTCTCAGTTGTCGGGATAGTTCTTAAAAACGAAGCCGCTTACAGATGTTAAACAAACCAACTCTTTAAGTAAAAGGATAGTTTGTATGGATATATTGTAACCACTACTCAACTTGGTATTTATTACATTTCTTCTTTTTGGCTTTCTTTTTCTTGTTGTCAAAGACTCTGTGAAATGGGTTTTCCATAATCATTATAAGGGTTGACACCTCCTCAGAAGTCGTTATTCCTTTAAATTGTAATAAAGAAACCTCAGAATCTAGGGTTTTGTTTGGTTAACTCAAAATTAATCAAGGTTTTGGGGAAATCAAACCTTTCCTTCCTGTAGCAATCCAAGAGCGAATTCCTCCAGGAACAGCAGTGGCTGCATGAGAGATCACTTAGTAATTGGAAAATACAAAATCAAAACAATTCAATTAATCCTCGTATTGAACTTCAAAAATATTACCTTTTTCTGTATTTATCGTAGCACATAGACCAGAATAACTGTTTACGAGGGTTCCGTTGTTGTTCAACTCCCACATCTGTTGAATATAGAAAGTTCATTGTTTATTAATGCCCTTAAAGAAAAAAGAGAACAAATTAAAGAATTAGACCGATTGGGGTCATATAAGTCACATGGTTTCCTACCCATATCACCTCAAAAACACACCGTTTATTAATGCCCTTAAAGCTGCAAAACTTGCAAAAGGTTTAAAGAATTCTCTTTAGAATGTATACATTGTGTCGTCATGGTGGAAGTTACCTGGTTAGAATCCAGTCTGCAAGGTGAAAATGAACCTCTCTTGAATTCTTTCGAAGTCAGCTTCCGTTTCGGAGAAGCATCCAAGCAAAACTCCATTGCTTCTGTTCCCAATAAACGGAGGTTCCCTTTATATTGCTGCTTATACGTCATCTTTTCATCTCTGCACCAACGCCCTTACATAGTCAAGGGTTTTATTTGCTGACAATGCAACCAATGATAATAAATGATTCAAGACAAAAGAAACATGGGAAAGCGTTATTACGATTCCAAAAGTGCCTTCCGCTTGTATAGACAAAAAGGTTCATGATTTTTGCTTCTTAAGCTTTCTTTCCAGCAGACTTGTTCGATTTCCTCATCAAGAGCTTTGATAAACCAACCTTCCGCTTTGGAATCCATGCAGCTAGTGAGACCCATAAAATGTGTTTCTGGTGCACTATCATCCGTTAGTGTTATTGATTGCCAGCTCTGACCCTGGTTCCTAGATTGGAGACCAGCAGTAATATAGGGAAACTGTACGCAACAAAATAGTATCCCATGACTGTCTAAATTTCCGGTAAGGAATTATAATGAAAATGGTTCACTTGCCTCCATATTGTTAGAGCTGAAAGAGTTTATTTCCAGTAGAGTGGGATTCGTGATGAGATGCAACGTGAACTCATCAAGCCTTCTCATATCCCCTCCAAACATGAGAGGAGACTTGGCCATAGACCACAAAGTCATCTGCAAAAAGAAAATCCAAGGGTTCAAAAATGGTACTCAGTCATTTGAACCTGAAAAGTATGTAATAACTAACTCATTAGTATTCATATTCACTTACCTGAGTTCTTTGCTCGTTTGGGTAAAGTTTACCATATCTGTGTGGACCATCGTTTGAACCTATTAATCACAAATATCTATTTAATAGTGGCTTTCATCCCTTCTTCTTGAATATCAAATAAAATAGAACACGATGTCATCCAACAAATATGATTCAGAATTCCAAGCCATAAGCTCAAAATCAATCATTTGTTGGGTAAAAGTCGTTCGGTGGGACTGGTCTTGTGACAACTTTTATACCGAAATTTAAATTAATGAAGAATTAAGTGTGCGGAATTTCTTCAATTGCTATTTCAGTTCGAGAATCACTTTGACCTGATCATTCAACAAATCCAAAGAACTATCAGAATCATCACCTTCTTTCCCCTCGGAATCTAATTGATTAGACGAATCCATATCTCAGAAGAAAGGGAGATCACTCGTCACAGAATCTAATTCTAACAGAAACGTGATAATGCAACAATGAAATTATTGATTCAATCATCAACACCCTCTAATCTGAATACATGGATCTATACATAACAGTACTCTATGTTGTAATGTGAGATGGTGGCTTTATCAATCAAATAAAGACACGGTGGCTCCATTCAATCATACTAATCCTCTTAAAGTACAAGGGTTAAGCATTTCACTGATAAACCAAGAGTTAAATTCACAGTTTCATTCGGTAGTGCTCTGTGCTGCAATATGCAAACTTGAGATTTTCCGCATAAAATATTCTACATTTCCCTGCAAACTGAGAGAGTAGAGCATTTTTCTTGTACATTCCTTCTTATTACCAAACCCTTCAATGTGTCATGGTTGAGAATTTTTACTACAAAATATGACTCACCTGGATCAGTAAGCCAACCCAGTGGTAGCATATCTAAGTCAGGCCAAGAATTCCCCAGCAAGCCCTCAGCTCCTATCATATTAGCAGTAGCGAAGTCCCTGATTTAAAAATGGAAAACATTAAGTTAACTAAAGAAAAGGAAAAGAAGCACCAAATAAATAAAGGAAAACATTGAGCAAATTTGAAATCTGAACTGGAAAGTTCTTGGTTAAACATTATGAACACAACGAAAACAAGCAGTCATTGAATAAGAGAGCAGATAAATCGGGCAGGCATACTATTATTTTAAGTGATGAACGTTCTATCTACCTTGTAACATCAAAATGAGATGCAACATCTCCCCATGTATCCCAGTCATCACCTGTTATTCTGTACATGTTGACTAGGTGATGTATATCCTTTGCCATGGTTGGTGTCACACTAGTTCCAGGAGACAAGGAATACAGAATGGGACGGTCAAGCCCCCTTAAAACCTGTAGAAAGATACTTGATATATTATCTTTTTCACTTTGAAGTTTCCTGAGTACGTATCAGTTCTCCTACACAAAACATCTAAGCCATAGTATTACCAAATTATGTTAGGAAAAATATTTACCTGTGACACATAGCGTATCTCATTTACATCCAAGTCGTCCCCAAATACACAGTCATTTTTCACTGTGAAAGAAAACAGAAGCTATCACTTAGTAGGAACTGAATATAAATTGGATCGCTAAGATCTATCTGTTATCAAATTATAGAGTTGATTAACAGAGACGAGAACCATCTAGCTTCTAGCTCAAGTGATATGTCCTCCTCCTTCCAAATGGAAGTTTTAAGGTTCAAGTCTCTTTAGGAGCAATAGTGGGTGTGGGCGTGAGTTCAGTGTGTGAGTAACTTAGCAAAAACAATAGAGCTGAAGGGCAGAAAATTGGACATACTGCTTAAAGTCACTTGAGGATTTTCATCATTGAGATAAATACAAGCATTTGTTGGTGCTAAAATTAAATGTTAATGGTCATGGTGGACTCATTTTAATTGAACTGGAATGGTACACTGCTTCCTTATCTTCAAGACAGGTTAAGGCATTGATTTCTGAAGTGTGTTTAAACATCCCACAAAAGTAGAATGGTACTATTATTCGCTTCCGAAGCATTCGAAGGAAAAAAGACTTCCCACATAAGGCATCATTAAAGAAAATGAGCCCATCATAACTGATATCCTAAAGATGATTATTCGTTTATATAGTCATTTCCAGTGTTAGGTACAACCAAATTAGTTTGTTACCTTGGTAAGTCCATGACTCCATGTGTACCCTAATTAAATGTTGTACTTTAGAATGTGATGTGCTGCAGTAGTAAATCTAGACCAAACAGAATAATTTCAGCTGGCAAGTCTCAATTTACCAAAATCAACACTCCAGTCAGCATACTGTTGATAGAGTGACCGCAAGAAAGCTTTTCCAGCTCCCAGCGTGGTATCTACACTCATGAAACCATGTGACATCCATGCACACTTCCTCTCCGTTAACCCTATATCTTTTGCATACCACTGCCTGCCATTCTCTACGTAAGCTTTTCCCTGATGAAAAATAGAAAATAAAAAATAAGCAATAGTCATTAAAGCTAATTTTTCGTTTCCATTGAAATTATCTGAATTTCCTTCTATAGCATTATCTTTTCTTGTGGACTCAAAAACTTGAAGAATTAAACAATCCAAACATATTTAATAAGAAATCTGCATATATTTTAAATGTACACAAGTCTGAATGAGCGAAATAAAAAAAGGAGCAATACCGTTGTAACATCAAAGATAGGAGTGTTTGCATTGACCGCTTGTGTACTTATACCTCTCATAACATGAATCCCGAATTTCAAACCCATGCTATGAACTTTATTAGCTATTTCAGTGAACCCTCTCCCACCACTTGCTGAAGGCCATCTACCCGGGTCAGGAACCATCCTCCCCCATTCGTCAATCACATCGAATCCAAGAGAATCAGGGTAAGCACCCTTCACTTTTCTCCTATACCATAGGTAATCCACCACAACATACTACATGGAATCACAGGAGAGAAAAGAGAAAAGTGAATATATATATATATATAATTAGCCACAATATCAAATGATTTTTTTGTATACTCTTACTTTGCAATAAGACTTAACTATATAAATAGCCAATTGTAAATTAATAAAATTATGGTTAAAAGTTAAATTTAAAGACCTCATATCCATGAACATGTAAACGCTGAGAAACAAGATTTGCATTTTGCAGGAACTCTTCTTCAGAGATGGTCCAGCAAAAGGAATCATAAGAGTTCCAACCTCTTGGAGGCGAGCTAGAATGATTTACAGATAATACCCTGAAAATGGGTAAAATCATGTATTTTCATCATTTGGTTCACAAAAAGAAAAAATAAATAAATACCCACAACACCTAAATGCAGTAAAAAACACAAGAACTTGCGTGTGTGTATGTGTGTGAAGTCAATTTAGAGTCACAAACAAAAATTCAGAACTGGGTGTGTGACAATTCAAAGAAAAAAATTGGCCACAACAACTAAATGCATTACAAAACACCAGAACTTGTGTGTCTGTGTGTGTGAAGTCAATTTAGGGTGTGTGAACAATTCAAGAAAAAATTTAGCCACAACAAGTAAATGCATTAATAAACACAAGAACTTGTGTCTGTATGTGTGTGTCAGTGTGTGAAGTCGATTTAGAATCACAAATAGAAATTCAGAACATGGGTGTGTGAACAAATCAAGAAAAAATTTAGCCACAACAAGAAAATGCATTAATAAACACAAGAACTAATGTGTGTGCGCGAGCAATTAAGGAACCCAAATTGATGAGACGAGATTTGAGTGTACCTGTGGAGGGACAGAGTGAAGAAGAAGAAGAAGCAGAGAGAGCTGAAAGCGAAGATTTTCATGATCTCTAACTGCTGGTTTGGGTTGGGATGATGTGAAGCGCATTATAGCGTTGAATTATTAATGATTTGGGATGAGGACGGTGACGGCTATATAACGGCGTGAGTTTGCGAGCTAACGGCGTGATGATGATGATGATGAGTCGATGACATGTCCTTTGTGTTCGTCGTCAGTCGACAATCGGAGGTCCGCTTCCTAACTTCTTGGTGGTCGGAGGTGCAAGTTGTGAAAAAGTGAAAAACTGTCGGTCAATACAGGTGTCGCTTGTCGGACACCGCGGAGACTTTGTGATGCTTACGTGTCTGTGTCTCATAGGCTCTTATAAAGAGAATAAAAAGTTGTAATTTTAGTTTGAGTAATGAGAAAATAAAAAAGTTGTAATTTTACTTGATGACTAATGAATAATGATACAAAACCACAGGTCTCTTTGTGGATAAAGACAAGGATTAATTCACTTTCATCTGTTTTTCATTAATGTTATCACTTCAACATTTATTATTTTAAAAAAAATTATTTACACCTTACATTTATTAAATTAATAAATGTAGAGAGTCCAAAATTTACGAAAGAAACTAATCACTGGACTATCTAAGTACGTGTATATGATATATCTTTAAATAAGCATACATTCTTTTTTTAAAAAAAAAAAAATATATCAACTAAAAAATGGGCATATGAATAATTTTGGAGGTGCGTGAAAAAACAACATTCCATATTTTTCATGATCAAACGTAGAGTTGAATACATTTTCCAAAAGAGTTAAAAAGATCTTCAACACGTCAAATTCTTTTGGCATTTCCCTCTCGGCTACGAAGCCAAATTCTTTTGGCATTTTCCATATTGTGGGAATTCCTTTTAAGCAAAGCTAAGTTTTTTTTAAAAAAAACTCAGGGATAATAAAGGAATTCTCTTTTGTTCTTTTTTAGTTGGCAGTTTGTTTTTGTAACAATTATCAACATTTATATGTGTGTGTGTATATATATATATATATATTAGGGAAAAATTATATTAGATTAGAATGTTAGAGGTGCTGAGGCTCAAAGTCGGTTCCAAGGACAACTAGAGTAACCAACCTGATGCATTTGCATTTACATTTGCCTATTGAGTAATAAAATACCCAACTATTTGATGCGAAAACACAAACACAAAACTAAGGGAAGAAAAAAAAGTTAAATTACTTCATTTTTTTATATATATAAACCAACTTAGATAAAATGCAGGATGATTTTTTTTCCCCCTTAGCAAGAAACTCACCCCCACTTTTTTGTACTGAATTTGATAATTAAGAAACTGAAGCCAATTTTTCATGAGAAACATGAAAGAAAAACAAAATGACAAAAGGCATCCACTTCCTCCTATCCAATCCGTTCACAGGTCTAGTGCCAAATATAAAAAATAGTAAATACAAGTGTATGACCATAATATCCAACCTACTAGTAATTATAAAATTCATTTAACTCAATAGGGCATATCAAGCACAATAGTCATCTAGCATGCATACCAAAAGCAAATTTCAACCTCAATACTGGAGGGAATATACAATTAATCTGGACCAAAATAAATGAATTGGAAATTAGAGAAAATCAACTCAGAAAATTGAACCAAAATTTTTTCCAATTCCAATTCCAAGGCTCTAATTCCATGCCGCCAAACAACCAGACAAAACAAAACCAAACTTTTAAACTTAGGGCTGCTCATCATTGCTTCATTTTCGCAGGGAGGGTTTCACATGATATTGCTACATTTTCGCAGGGAGGGTTTCACATGATATTGCCACATTTTCACAGGAAGCTAGGGTTTCACACGATCTTGCTTGCTACATTTTCACAGGAAGTTAGGGTTTCACACGATCCTTCCCATTTGCTGCTTTGGCAGGGTTTGTCTGGAAGGGCATGAATGTCTTTCCAAACATTTTCGGTTGCAATACTTCTGGTATCTCAACACCGTCTTCCCTTTGGTAATTCTCGAGAATGCAGCACATAGTACTCTCTATTGCTGTGAGCGTAGAGTTCAACAAGTGTACATATTGCTTGTTTTGATCATTTTTCTGCAATTACAGGGGACAAGTTCAGAAATTTACAAGCTATAGCAAGTCTTGGTACGTTCACAGGTTTAGTGCCAAATATAAAAAAAGTAAATACAAGTGTATAACCATAATATCCAACCTACTAGTAATTATAAAATTCATTAACTCAATTGGGCATATAAAGCACAATTGTCAACTAGCACACATACCAAAAGGAAATTTCTAGCTCAATACTGCAGGGTATATATAATTAATCTGGACCAAAATAAATGAGTGGGGAATTGGAAATGGAATTGGAGAAAAGCAACTCTAAAAATAAAACAAAAAATTCTCCGATTCCAAGGCTCCAATTCCATGACGCCAAACACAGCCAAACAAAACAAAACCAAAGTTTTAAAACTTAGGGATGCTCATTATTGCTACATTTTCGCAGGAAGGGTTTTCACACAATCCTTCCCTTCTGTTACTTTGGTAGGGTTTGTCTGGAAGGGCATGAATGTCTTTCCAAACATTTTTGGTTGCAATACTTCCGATATCTCAACACCATCTTCCCTTTGATAATTCTCGAGAATGCAGCACATGGTCCTCTCTATTGCTGTGAGTGTAGAGTTCAACAAGTGTACATATTGCTTGGTTTGATTATTGTTCCGCAATTACAGGGGACAAGTTCAAAAATTTAGAAGTTATAGCAAGTACTGAAAGGTGGATCATAGATGCTTCTCCAATTGACATGACTCAATTCTGGTCCTTGCTATGGAAAATACCCAGTGGACTAGTTGGTAGAGCACCCAGCTCCCCAACTAGGTGTGCCGTGTTTTGAGTCCCCTTTCCCCCTCCCTAGTTTTCCAGGCCAAAAAAAAACCTGGTCCTTGCTATGTAATGCATTTGTTCTATCTGCCTAATCACAAGAACAGATTCACCACTCTTTTGATTCTTTAGAGAGAGGCTAGCTACTTAATAATTGGTATATGGGGAATTTTCAACAGATTATGACTTGGTTCATTTGATGAGAACAAAGAGCAAACACCAACCTTTTTATGTCCATATCGAATCTCTAGTCTTCTGGACTGATAGTCTGTACAGTTTGAGCAGGAGACAAGCTCTCTGTAAGTATTTGATGCCGGAAACACCATCCTTCCAAATCATATTTCTTTGCTGCTGCGTCATTCAAGGCACCAGAAACAATAGATACAACTTGATAGGGAATCTTAAGCTGCAACGGAGAAAATTATCAGATTCTCAACAGGAGTAAAGGTTGTCATTTTGTAGAGAATACTTACCATACACTATATATTGAAAATTTAAAAAATCTATGCATCTTCATAACTGGAGAGTGAGCACAAATAATAGCATCCTAAAAACTAATATAAAGAAGAAGGTAGAAAAAGACAAAAAGAATTCTCGAAAGGAATAATTGAAGAACTAAAAATTGCAAGCATAAGTTTCATAAGATTCTGAAAGAAGGAAAACCACATACCATCTTATAGAACTCCTCAGAGTTATTGATCATTTCCTCTAGCATGTCCCAGGACTCATTACCATTTGGGCTGGTAATGCAGAACTGCTCCACTTTCTCAAACTGATGTACTCGGAAAATCCCATGTGTATCCTGGCCATGCGAGCCAGCTTCTTTACGGAAGCAAGACGAATATCCTGCATACCTAACAAACCATATAATATTAATCAGTAAAAACTAACCACCATTATCGTGCACAGAGACACGGGAAAAACACCAAGGTTTCGTAGCCACCAATACAACTATAGTTCACAAAGATTGCAATAACCTTAAAGGTAGCTCTGAAGGTTGGATCCAATCATCTGCATGATAAGCAGAGAGTGGCTGTTCAGCTGTAGCAATCAGATATTTGTCCTCTCCCTCCCCAGTTACCTATTGAACAACAATTATCAGGTATGCTCAAATTGCGGCAGACTAGAAAAACATTACCAAGTTAGCATGTTCTGTCTTCATTTTGAGGAAGATATATCAAATTTATTATGCATACCAGCATTTGACAAACCAAAGGACTTAAGACAAACCAATGATGCAATGATAACTCATTTAAAAGAACACATTAGCAAAATAAATTGAATATAATGCAATGAATATATAGTATATGTAGGATAAATAATGTGCTTCATAGCCTTCGTGTTATAGTTATTGGCAAATCAACACAATTTGACATTTCTCTCCCTTATGCTGCAGTTCAGACTTGCTGCATGTGGAGATGGTATACCTGCCTCTGTGCATTTCATAAAGTGGATTCCTATACGAGTTTCTACACAGAAAGATTTACATGATAGAACAAATGGCTGAGCAGCAATTAGAGGAGGTTTTGGACATGGATGTTACCGTGTATAGTTCTTCATCAAATTGTGCTAATTGAGCACACTTCGCCATCATAGGTTTTCTCATGAAGAGTGGAGTTTGCAATGCGGTATACTCCCGTTTATATAGAAACTCATTTCCAAAATTAATTAGAGCTTTATCTCCTTTCAGATAGTAACCCCTACCTCCTGCTACATTAGTACCTAAATGTATCAAGCACATTGCATTAGCAGAGGGACAACACATAAATTGAAAAAAAAAATGTAATTGTTAGAATTTAGTGCACAAACATATGCTCTATTCTTGTCATTTCAATTATTATTTTGAAAGGGCACAACGCATCATAGTTATAATGAAAACGATAAAACTTTAGGGGTGACAAAGTTCGATAAATTAATTTGCTTTGGGACAACCCCAGATCACCAAAGTAAGAGAACCAAGTGAATAACCATGGAAATAGTAATCGACAAATCCAAACTTTGACCATGAAGCCTTCAAAGGAAGATAATCTAAACCTCTCAATTAAACTGAGAGCAAGTTGGTTGAATAAAAATCTTCCCACTTCTCAACCATTGCAATTAGAGCACAAAATATTAAATGAATTGAATAAATCATTAACAGATAGTGAAATCATAATAATACGGAGAAAGGATAATACAAACATTATTTCTTGAACAAGCAGTTTATAGTAATACCACAAAATCATAATCATTTTCACTTAAGCAGAACTCACTTTATCAAAGAACAGATTTAATACCTTTCTTAGTATCTACAATTCCAAGAAGTTCAACAAGCTCAACATGATTTTTCAGCTTTAGTCCCGAACGCTTCTCACCCCAAGATCGAATTATAGTATTGTCTACCTACAAAATTATAAAGAAATTTAGAGAAATAAATTGATCCAGTAATTGCATATCTGTAAATGATATCTACAAATCATACATTTACCTCATCGTTGCTAACCGGAACTGAATCGTGGACAAAGTTCCCAATTATTTCTAGGTTTGAATATAATGCTGCTCGAGCCTCCTGAACTTCTGCTTCTTTGTTCGCAATCAATTGTTTTTTCTCCTCGGCATTTTCAACCTTTTCACTCGCATCCTCATCCGCCTATTTATATGGAAAGGAACCAGAGAAAACCCATAAAATCAAACCACAAAAAAGGGCCATTTTTTTAAGAAAAAACATCATCAAACTAAGAACTCTTCTACATTCAGTTCTGAAAAACATGAAATTCAAACATAATGAATTAAACTTGAAAAACACGTATCTATTCTATGAATTATATAGAAATCATCAAGAGCCTCTCTAAAACATTGCAAAACGGACGCCAAAATTATGGAAGGATAGCGAGCCAAAATCAATGTCCCATGGCAATCTATAATATGCCTTCTCTAAACTTAATGATTCAATATCTTGGTTTGCAAAATTGTTCACATTGCAGTTTTTTTTTTTTTTAAAGAGAAACAAAAAAATCTTTGTCTAAACCATACCCACGTCCGGTGTAATAACACAGCAGGGAACAGAGCCCTAATCGGCACGATCCGGCGGCTCTGGAGGTGGCTCGATGAACGCCGGCGAGTCCCAATCATGCTTCAGCCTTCTTGCACGAGTTCACTGAACAAGTCACATGAGTCATAATGAAATGACACATATGCCCCTGTAAACTAAGTTATTAGTCTCCTCTCGTCTTTCAAAAGCCTTGCTAGTTGATTTATTTTATGTTTTGGGGACGTGAGTCATAATGAAATGACACATATTTCCCTGTAAACTTTACTCCAATGTGTCAAATTCCAGTATCGGACCAAAGCTCTTTGGTAAATTTGCTTATATAATAAGCATATGCCGATGCAACCACATGAACTGTGGACTGTGACAGTTTGTCCTACCTACCCTTTATGTCTTAAATCTTGGATCTCCTGTCCTTTATAGTCCATACATGCACATTTTTCTTTCTTCATTTTTAAGCCTTGATCATCCACCTCCTACTCTAGCTCTCTCATGGAATCCTCCTTTTGGTTGAATATCTTTTGCCTGAATATCATTGTTGCTCTGGTGGTAGTATATTCAGTACCAAACACTTTCGTAGCCAATAAGCCATGTGATTTCCCGGCAATATTCAACTTCGGCGATTCAAATTCCGACACCGGCGGCTTGTCTGCAGCATTCGGCCAGGTTCCTCCACCTTATGGGGAGTCCTATTTCCATCGCCCTGCCGGACGATACTCCGATGGACGTCTAATTGTTGATTTTATAGGTAAGTACATTTAGACCTTTTTATATATATTTATTACGGAGTAACAATCTAGTGGTTAATATTCTATTGTGTTATTACTTCGATAATAATTAATATGTGTGTGTGTGTGTGTGTGTGTGTGTGTGTGTGTGTGAATTTTAGAATTATTTGGTTGACTAGGAGTATTGCACAGAAATTGAATAGCCACATTATGCATTTCATGACATTTGAAGGTATATGTAGTACATAACGACGCCCCTAAAAGGATGAGGAGTTTTCAAATAATAAAGTATTGACTATTATATCATAACACAAATCATATATCATAACACATTTATTGAAAATTCCTTATCTTTTTGGGGATATATAAAGGTGGACAAATAATTCATGAACCTACGAATCCGATCGGATCGGATTGCTACACTCACGGATCGGTAGCGAATCCAAAAACTCGAATCCGTAACTCACGGATTGGACCGTTAAAAATTCAATCTGATCCGTAAGTCCGATTCGATTCGATCCGATCTGTGAAATATATATATTTTTTCAAATAATATATTAGTTAATGATAATTTAATTATTTTAAGAATGTATTAGTTAAAATTTATTTAAATATATGAATTAATATAAATAAGTTAAAATTTTATCCATTGGATTATGGTTAAAAGACAAATAAATAATAAATAATAGATAATTTAGATAAAATTCAATTTGCGGATTCAATCCAATCCAATCCGTTTTTACATGAATCCGAACCGTGGGATAATGGATCGGTGGTGGATTAAGTTTTGCCTAATCCGTTGGGAGTGGATCAAATTAGGATTGATCTAATCCAGTCCGATTCGATCTGATCCGTGGTCACCCCTATATATATTTAAAAGAAAATGATTAATGTGCAGACATATATTAAGTGATTGCGAATCGAAAACTAGAAATGACTCAAATGAGTAGGAAACTCGTATCATTATGACACTAGAAATATTAATGAATTAGAATTGTTCAATTTACATAAATAAGTAGAAATTATAGATTTTCAAACTTTAAATCATTATTTAGGTACAAGTTTTGAAGTGTATAGTATTAATAAAAGATAAAACAATTTAGAAATAACTCCTCAACAAAATCACTATGTTTTCAAGATCACTTGAGCATCTAAATTACCAAAAGATAAACAATAATAAATAAATATATAAATGACTTATTGACAAAATGGCAATGTTTTCAAGGTGGCGTGAGCCAATAATGAATAATGAAAGTGAAACAAAAAGTAGTTGTTTAATGTGATTATGTCATAGTAACATTTTATGATTATCACAATTTGTACATATTATTATATATCAATGAGTTTAGACCTGTCATGTGCTTATTGATTGATTTTGATATTACTTAGGGTTGATCATAAATCGGATTGAATCGAATCGGATCGTGTAATCACGAATTGAATTCACGAATTATTTATCCGCCTCTAATATTACCCAGTGTGATTGTGGCTTTTTATAGCTGAGGGCTTGGGACTACCATATCTGAGTGCCTATCTTGACTCAGTGGGCTCCAACTTCACTCATGGGGCCAATTTTGCCACTGCCGGTTCAACCATAAGACCCCAAAACATAAGTCTTCATCAGGGTGGTTTTAGTCCCATTTCATTGAATGTTCAACTTCATCAGTACAATGACTTCCAACATAGTTCTCAAATCTTTCGTAGCCAAGGCACTGATCTCCTACTACTCCATTTATAAATTTCATTTGAAAAAGATCTGAGCCGTTGAGAACTAATAATTTTCTGTGATTATATTAGGAGGAGTTTTCGAGGGACTTTTACCGAAGACTGAAGATTTTTCTCGAGCTTTGTACACGTTTGATATTGGACAGAATGATCTATGGGCTGGTTATCTTCTTAATATGACGATGGATCAAATTAGAGCTTATGTTCCTGATGCATTGGAACAATTCAAAACTACAATTAAGGTGAGTGATGCTTTTTATTATCGCAAATAAATTTATCTTTTAAATGACATGAAACCCTCACAATCATCCGTCTTTTGAACTTATGGCTAAGGTAAATCTCATGTGTATAAGGTGACCCCATTCCTAGCACGTGAAGACTTGCAGTTTGGATGTTACAATCATCACTTGAGTTTTGACCCAATTCTTATCTTTTTAATCGACTCACTTGTTCTAATATAGTTCACTTAATATTGAATTTTTAAGTGACCGGCCTAGCCTAGATCGACTCAATCAATCCACCTAACCCGAAATTATCGGGTTCAGGTTGACAACTTTAACCCGAAGTCAAATTAGTGTCGAGTAGGGCCCATCCAACATATGGAGACTTGAACCATCTACGAAAAAATATTACTTAACTACAAAACCTATCTTTATTCAATTCATTAACTCATTTTCTAAAGTTTGTTTAGGGTTTTATAGTAGATTTTTTGTTTTTTTTTTTTTCTTTATCAATATTGATTTTTGGTTTGTAATCAAGTTTGAATTCAAAGTTAAATTTTTTTTTTTTTTTTTTTCCCCTTGGCAAGGAGAGTTACTAATTAGCGAAGTTAAGGAGGAAGAAGATTCAAACCTAGGATTATAAGATAGGGACACTTAAGGCCTGCCCTTTTACCACTTGGGCAACACCATCACACCTCAAAATTAATTAAATGAGTAGAGTCTAAATATATTGAATAGTAAATGAGCTGAATCTGGCCCTAAGTCTAATATAAATATGATTGACTCGAGTTTCTCGGCTCCATTGTATCCCTATACTTTTTTTTTTTTTTTTTAATAATACATTGCTTGTTAATTTGGTATACATGATTTATTGATTAAAATAAATTAAGGAACATTAATTAGTGTGCTTGTCTTATGTAGGATATATATGGTCATGGAGGTAAGTCATATTGGATACATAACACGGGTCCTATTGGGTGTCTACCGTATGTCTTGAACAGTTTGTTGCCTGGAGGCGATCAAGTTGATAAGTTCGGATGTGCAAGTCCATTCAATGAGGTGGCCCAATATTTCAATAGAAAATTAAAGGAAATTGTGGTCCAACTTCGAAAGGATCTTCCACTAGCTGCAATCACATACGTTGACGTCTATTCAGTAAAATATGAACTCATAAGTCAAGCAAAGAAGCATGGTACGTATTTATGTTTCATCTTTAAATTTAGTATCTTACATATTTATTTCGAAAGGTCGGTATTTTACATATTGATAGTTACATACACATGGATAGAACTAGAAATTATGCTCAGGGGCACAATGTAATAAATTATTTTTAAAGTTAAGGGGGCAATTATAAAATTTTAAAGAATTATACATATAAAGTGTAATTTTAAAAAAGTTGAAGGAGGCAATATTAAAATTTTAGAAAATTATTATACAAAAATATAATTTTGAAAAAGTTGCTGGGGGCACATGCCCCCTGGCCTTAATTGGTACATTCACACATATTGTAATTTATATATATGTGTATTTATGTACCTATCTCATGTTATATTTGAAACATGTTTTCTTTTTCTTTCCATCGTTCAAATTATATGTAGGTATGTTGCTGAAATTTAAACATAATGAATATTCTCAGAAAAATATATTTACAGAGATTTCAATATAGGCAAGGTTCAAAGGAAACTGATTTACATCTCTTAAACACTAAATTTTATTTTAAAATATTAAATATGAACTTTAAATTTATGAATGTTTTGAAGCAATGTCCTTCATTTTACAAAATTAAACCACCTTAATTATTCTTAAATCCCTAAACCCTACCCATCACGTATTGGGTTTCAAAATCCGGAACGTGACATTTTCTTTCTTCACAAAGGACATTAAATTTGGACTATGCTAGGTATATATGTACGTCTATATATCTATATGGTGCATGATTATGACATAGGGCATTATTGAGAGGCCTAATTGACAAAGCACACAACTCCCTGAATGTGTCCGTGTTCGAGTATCCCTGACCCTTAGTCTGCATCATGAAATTACAGGATTTGAACACCCACTGAGAGCTTGCTGTGGTCATGGGGGAAAATATAACTACAACAAGAATATGGAATGTGGAACAAAGATTACAGTGGATGGAAAACAAGTGTTAGTGGCCAAGTCATGCAAAGACCCTTCTGTTGCAATCAGTTGGGATGGGGTTCACTTCACAGAGGCAGCTAACAAATGGGTTTTTGATCAGATCGTGGATGGTTCATTTTCTGACCCTCCTATGCCTTTGAAAATGGCACGCCGTAAGCGCCATAATCATTGACTCGGATTCGAGTCTTAGTAGAGGGCACGAGTCAGTAGAGACATGAATGCATGTTTGCTTTAAAAAAAAAAAAAAAAGATCCCATGTACAAACTAGATACATATGTAATTTATTAATGGTACTAATGCCATGATCTCAATTGTTTTGTTGTTCATTATTGCAATTTTGCATTTGGCATGACCATTGTGGAAGAAACAGTTGAAAACAACTCCTATTGTGACTAGAAGCATGATTTTTTTTTTTTTTTTTTTTTTTTATTTACAATTAATCTAACAATAAAAAATATTGATCGATTAAAGAATACTAAAATATTGATCGATTAAAGAATACTAAATTTTACTCCAATTTATCATATTCCATGAACTGTGGGACTGTGACAGTTTGTCCCGCCTTCCCTTTCTGTCCTTTTGCTTGAATATCATTCCTACTCTGGTGGTGGTATGTTCAGTCCCAAACACTATCTTAACCAATAAGCCATGTGATTTCCCGGCTATATACAACTTCGGCGATTCAAATTCCAATACCAGCGCGGTAGCATTCGCCAGCGCGGTAGCATTCGAAATGAACGATTAATATGAGACAGAAGAAATATTATATTTGTATTTATATACTATCACATATCAACCATTATATTTGTTCAGATTTAATGAAAAAGCCTTAATCACAATGTTACATCTAGTATTATATGTACAAAAATTATAACCCACCATGTACCACCTAAACTTTAATAATTCAACTGTGAGTATTCTGTTAAAAACCGCATGTCATAGCCGCCGTAACCATTGACTCGGGTTCGAGTCTCAATAAATAAAAGTATGAGTGCGTGTCTATTTAATCTTTCCAAATTTTCCAAAAAATAAAAAGAAGAACATGATGCCGTGTTCTCAATTGTCTTCTTGTTCATTATTGCAATTTTGCATTGGTATGACCATTGTGGAAGAAACAATTGAAAACAACTCCTGTTGGGACTAGAAGCATGATTTTTCTTATTATTATTTACAATTAATGTACTGTGCCGTTTATTTGGATATAAAATATTTTTAAATTTTTTTTTTATTTTTTGATATTTGATTGTCATAAAATATTTATAAAAAAATATATATTAAAATTTAACAAAAATAACTTATATATCCCGTTAACATTCAAATTCAATACCCTTAGTTTAACAAATTGGATTAGAAATAGAGTTAAACGATCACATCCAAATTCAATACCCTTAATTTAACAAATTGGATTTGAATCAGAATTAATATGATCTGTTAATAGTTCAATCTCATTAATATAATCATATTATATTTGTATTTATATACTATCATATATCAATCATTATATTTGTTCAGATTTAACGAAAAGGCCAAATCACAATGTTACATCTAGTATTATATGTACAAAAATAATAACTCACTATGTACCACATGGTCCTCTCTATTGCTGTGAGTGTGGAGTTCAACAAGAAGAAGTGTACGTCTTGCTTGGTTTGATTATTGTTCCGCAATTACAGGAGACAAGTTCAAAAATTTTGAAGTTTTAGCAAAATGTACTGCTAGAATAATTAGTAAAATAAGGTGGGAAAATACATGATTGTAAACGTAGGATATAATTCTTTTTTTGTTAAAAATAAAAAAATTAAAAATTTGGCATAAAAAAAATTAAAATGGAAAAATACGGATATGTTTAGTCATAATGCATTTTTTTTTTTCTTTTCTTAAAAATTCGACAAAGCATATACGATTTTTGTTTTCTTGTGATTTATATATTGTCATTTCACAAACCTAATATACAAGATTAAATAATTAGTATGGAGATTTATAAAGAGAGGATTCTAAAACATTGAAGAGATGATAGAAATTGGTAGATTGGAGAAAAATGTAGAAGAATGGAAAGCTTCTAAATATGTATATATTTAGATGGAGAGTTATGGAAACTAAATATGAAATTTGTAGATTCAAGAATATTGTAGAAGAATAGAGTTTGTATCTTAATTATCATAGTAAAGGATGTCTATAAATAGGAGTCCCATTTCACATTTATGTTTAAGCTTACTCGTGTACATTTTAATGGAAATTTATAGAGAGAATTCTAAAACATTGTAGAAATTGATAGATTGGATGGACATGGAAACTAAATCTGAGATGATTAGTCTATAAATAGGGGTTACAGGAGTAACATTTATGTTAAAGTTTGTCATTTTCGAATAGTGAGTTACGAGTAAGATTTTTAAACTCTTAAATTTGGGACAGTCAACCCCTCAAGAGAGAACATTTTAATCAAGTTAAGATTTTTAAACCTTCTTTGTATTAATAAATAAATTGAAAAAAAAAAATGCAATGGTTAGAATTTAATGCAATGAACAAACATTTTCTCTATTCTTGTCATTCTTTCAAACCCATCATAAGAACAATTAAACTTTTAGTGGTAACAAAGTTCGATAAATTAATTTGCTTTGGGACAATCTTGATCACCAAAGTAAGAGAACCAAGTGAATCGACAAATCCAAACTTTGACCATGAAGCTTTCAAAGGAAAATAATCCAAACCTCTCAATTAAACTGAGAGCAAGTTGGCTGAAAAAAAAATTATTCCCACTTCTCAACCATTGCAATTAGAGCACAAAATATTAAATGATATCTACAGATCATATACACCTAACTGGAACTGAATCATGCACAAAGTTCCCAATTATTTCTAATCTCGAGCCTCCTGAACTTCTGCTTCTTTGTTCGCCATCAATTATTTTTTCTCCTGTGTGTTTTCAATCTTTTCACTTGCATCCTCATCTGCCTATTTATATGGAAAAGAACCAGAAAACCCACAAAATCAAACCACAAAAAAAGGGCCCTTTTTTTTAAGTTAATGGGGCAATTTTAAAATTTTAAAGAATTATACAAATAAAAGTGTAATTTTTAAAAAGTTGAAGGGGGCAATATTAAAATTTTAGAAAAATATTATTCAAAAGTATAATTTTGAAAAAGTTGAGGGGGACACATGCCCCTGGCCTTAATCATACACACATATTATAATTTATATATATGTGTGTGTGTGTGTGTGTGTGTGTGTATATATACACATGTACCTATCTCGTGTTATATTTGAAACATGTTTTCTTTTTCTTTCGATAGTCCAAATTATATGTAGGTATGTTGCTTAAATTTGAACAAAGTGTGTATTTACAAAGATTTCGATACACACAAAGTTCAAAGGAAACTGATTTACTTCTCTTAAACACTAATTTTTAAATATATATATATATATATATATATTAAATATGAACTTGAAATATATGAATGTTTTGAAACAATGTCCTTCATTTTACGAAATTAAACCACCTTAATTATTCTTAAATCTCTAAACCCTACACGTCACGGGTTTCAAAATCTGGAGCGTGACATTTTCTTTCTTATTAAATTTGGAGTTTGTTAAGTATATGTGTGTGTCTATACATCTACATGGTACATGATTATGACATAGAGCATTATTCAGAGACCTAATTGACAAAACACACAACTCCCCGAGTGTGCCCGGATTTGAGTATCCCTTACCCTTAGTTTGCATATGGAACAAAGATTACAGTGAATGGGAAGCAAGTGTTAGTGGCCAAGTCATGCAAAGACCCTTCTGTTGCAATCAGTTGGGATGGGGTCCACTTCACTGGGGAAGCTAACAAATGGACTTTTGTTCAGATTGTGGATGGTTCATTTTCAGACCCTCCTATTTCATTGAAAATGGCTTGCCATTTGGCACCATAACCATTGAGCTAGTGAAGATGTACTAACCAGATATGCATGCAATTAATAAGTTTGCATTTGGTATCACCATTGTTCAAGAAAAAATTGAAAGGTACTTTGAAACAACAACTATTGTGACTAGAAGCATGAATTTTTTTTTTTTTTTTTTCCTTTTTTTGGGGTAAATAAAATCTTATAACAAAGAAAAAAAAAAATTTGATTTACAATAAGTTTAGAACATTAAACAGTGGTGGAGCTACATTGGGTCCGGGGCAAAATGGAGTTTTCCAAAATTAAACAGCTGGGACTAGAGACAGTTGGTCCAGAGGAAGAGCATACTGGGTAAAGAGGAAGCAAACCCGACAGACAACTTGTTTCCTGACCTCTAACAAACAGAAACCTGATTCACAGAACGCATCCAATCCGGATTCATTAATAATCCATGTTTGCAGCCAGTGTCTGTTTATGATACATTGATACCGACATTTTGAGCACCACATATTAATCATAATTTACATAATATCATTAATCAACAATAGAAGGACAAATGAAATTTGAGCTAATGTTCAGTATACAAAACTGTAGTGTCCCAGCAAAGGACGAGGATCGCATGAGGAGATTGGTTCATGCCTATGTGGAGAACGTGACGTAAGAATCTTCTCGAGTAAAACAAGGAATACATGAACAACATATTAGAAGATATTAAATGTGGACAGAAAAGTGACAAAAAGGACAAAACATACAGCTTCTCTCTCTCTCCCACATAAAATTTGGGTTGTCATGACTCATGAAGACACTCCACGTCGACACTCAAATTTGTGCGTGTGTCCTATTTCCCACGCCAAAAGCCAAAAAATCAATTCGGTATAGGGAACAAATAGACCGAGTTCTCTCACAATTCTTATATTTAACAATTAGTATCTCAAAAGAATCACAGGAAGGAAGTGGAGCCTTTTAAATTAGCTTAAACCACCAAGCTTCTAGTTTGGATGGTACGATTTCTCTTCCCAAAGGGGAGGTTCAGAGTTTAAGCCCCATTAGGAGCATGTCGTGGTAATGAGTGTAAGAGTTTGCTTTAACATGCAAAAAAATAATAATAAAAAAAATATAAAAAAGGAACCTTCAAGGATCTATTTTTATGTGGCAGCACTTGACACACAAATATGGGGTAGTTCATCATTCGGGAAAGAATCTTACGTTTTCACCACCATATGAGAGGCATATGCATATTTAGTATGTCTCCGGACGCAACATTGCATTCAAAATATAATAATAAGCCCACCTTACTAAAGGTTTGGCAGAATTCAATTAACTACTTCATGGATGGGATAACACATGTTCATCACTCCTAGTGAAAGATCTTTTTTCCCTCTAGACATTCTTGTTCTCTTTTCTCACCCTCTCTCTCCATTCATTCCTTCTCCTTTCTATTTCTCTCTCCTTACTTTGAAGGAACCTTGGTTTCGTGATGACCAAGAGTCCATTCTGTTTGCAGTTTTGTTTTGCTTGTTCAACGCTCAGAATGCTTCTTTGGCTGAAGCTGTGTGTCTTCGTAAAGCTTTGCTGTGGGCTCATCATTTTTCGTTTCATCGCTGTTGGTTTGAGACTGACTCCTTGATTATTTGTAAGACTGTTTTGGAGGATGATGTTTGTTCATCGGATTTGGCGGGTGTTATTTATAATATCCAGTGTGCTTTTCAAAGAGTTTCCTCGTTTCAACTTAGTCATATGCGTCGACATGGCAACGCGGTGGCCCATATGATTGCTAAACTCTCACGAAGTCATATTCATGAAGATGTTCTTCTTTCTCCTATTCCATTTGATATACTCCATCACGCTTAGCTTGATTTACAATGATTCTGGAGATGTTTGGTATTTGTGCTGTTTGCTAGGAAAAAAAAAACTTTGAAGGAACCTAACGAAGGTTCCACTAATTTTGGTATAGGAAAACTCGTTCATAGAGGTTCAAATACCCGCCAAAGCTAGTTCGGATCTTTGGGAAAGACTTGACACCGTGTTGGCTAAGTGGAGGAGCAATTCTCAAGCAGAAGAAATGAAGAAGTTCAAGAGCGTGAAGAAGAACAAATTGTTAACTGGGAATATACACAGATTTTTTTTTATAAATACGTGTTTGATGGATATTTAATCATACTAACTGATACTCCGTATTTAATTAGGTATAAAGACAGGGAGAATATATTTGTACACATTTAAATTTGCTAAACTAATTAAGGGGAAATCTAAAAAATTTCAAACTTAAAAAGTGCATAAATGGTGAGAGCCTAGTGTCGTGACGAAGGATCACAAAACTATCAAAAAAATGATCTTAAGAAAAAAAAAAAGAAAAAAAAAGAGGGTTAATTATCTTACCACCCCTGATGTTTGGATTAATAAACCACAGATGAAACTTTTGAAAAAAATTGGTCAGCCTCCCTACCGTTAACGCTAACCTTATAGGACCGTTAACTCTGTTAAATAATTTTTCACAGAATATTGTGCCCTTCATTTTGATAAAAAGACATTAATAATCCTATTTGTGCTTGGGAAATTGTGCTTTATACCAAAATGTAAGAAGACAAAATTACCCCCAATTTACACGTCTTCTCTCCCTCTCAACCAGCATCATCCCTCCACCACTAACAAGTCTCTCTCTATATATGAACATCGACTCCACCACCACCAACTCTCTCTCTATATGAACATTGATTCTACTCTAGAAACGCCATTGGAGAGCACCTCACTTCCAACCATGATTATTGGATGAAATTCAAGATACACTTGATTGAGAAGGGCGGTTGATTGGGTGAGACCTGATCATAATCAAAGACTAATTGAAGCTTCAGATTTTTTTTAACAGATTTAATGTGCATAGGTCTTTTAACAGAGGAAAGAAAATGGAGTTAAAGTTAAGGTGTCTACAAATTTGATTTGCGCCATTTGCAGGTTCGTAGTGTCATACATACCTACATGTTAGTTGAGATCTTGCTCGGCAAGGATGATGGTTCGCTGTCTTTAGTATCAAGAACAAAGCCACGCCTCCCCACAATGTGGTGTCAGATGGGAGCACCTTATACTTAGAAATTGAAGTGATGACTAGCATTTCAAAACCAATACAAATGTCATTTCAAATTTAGTTTTCATATACAAATGTCATTTCAGATTTAGTTTTCATATCAGAAAGGATAAAACATAAATACTTAAATACTTTTTTATGTTTGCTATGATCGAGGGGGACAAACCTTAAACATAAATGTGAAATGTGACTCATATTTATGGACATCCTCACTATGATAATTAGGATACAAACTATATTCTTCTACCATATTCTTGAATCTACAAATTTCAGATTTAGTTTCCATAATTCTCCATCTAAATATATAGAAGCTTTCTATTCTTCTACATTTTTTTCCAATCTACCAATTTCTATCAACTTTAGAATCCTCTCTCTATAAATCTCCATACTAATTATTTAATCTTGTATATTATTGAAATGAATAGTAATTTTTTTTGGTTTGATAAATGACAATATATAAAGCACAAGAGAACAAAAATTGTATACGAGTCGAATTTTTAAGCAAAAAAAAATATTATGACTAACCATATCCGTATTTTTCCATTTTCATTTTTTATGCCAAATTTTTTATTTTTTATTTTTTTAACAAAAAAACGAATTATATCCTACCTTTACAATCATGTATTTTCCCACCTTTCTAGACTTGCTATAACTTCTAAATTTTTGAACTTGTCCCCTGTAATTGCGGAATAATAATCAAACCAAGCAATATGTACACTTGTTGAACTCTACACTCACAGCAATGGAGAGGACCATGTGGTACATAGTGAGTTACTATTTTTGTACATATAATACTAGATGTAATATTATGATTTGGCTTTTTCATTAAATCTGAACAAATATAATATGATTATATTAATGAGATTGAATTATTAACAGTTCCTATTAATTCTGTTTCAAATCCAATTTGCTAAATTAAGGGTATTGAATTTGGATTTGATCAACTTAACTCTATTTCTAATCCAATTTGTTAAATTAAGGGTATTGAATTTGGATGTTAACTGGATGGATAAGTTATTTTTGCTAAATTTTAATATTTTTTTTTTATAAATATTTTACGACAATCAAACACCAGAAAATAAAAAAATATATATATATTTTAAATATTTTATATCTAAACAAATGGAGCCTAAATTAATTGTAAATAATAATAATAATAAATCAGTCTTCTAGTCCCAATAGGAGTTGTTCTCAATTGTTTCTTCCACGTTGGTCATACCAAATGCAAAATTGCAATAATGAATAAGAAGACAATTGGGAACATGGCATTTGTACCATTAATAAATTGCATATGTATCTAGTTAGTACATGCATGTTATTTTTTATTTTATTAATTTTTTATTTTTGGAAAGATTAAGCAAATATGTACTCTTGTCTCTACTGAGACTTGAACTTTTTATTTTTGAAAAGATTAAACAAATTCGTATTCATGCTTTTACTAAGACTTGAACCCGAATCAATGATCGTGGCGCATATGGCATTGGGTTTTCAAAGGAATAGGAAGGTCAGAAAATGAACCATCCACGATCTGATCAAAAACCCATTTGTTAGCTGCCTCAGTGAAGTGTGATTGCAACAGAAGAGTCTTTGCATGACTTGGCCACTAACACTTTGTTTCCATTCACTGTAATCCTTGTTCCACAGTCCAGATGCATGTTGTAGTTATATTTCCCCCATGACCAACCAAGTTACAGAGAGGATTTACTTTCCCAAATTTAAGGGTTTAAAAAAAGTTCTTAATCAAATTGTACTTTAAAAAAGTAACCCTATTCTTGTAATAATAAATAAATTGAAGAAAAAAATTGCAATTGTTAGAATTTATTGCAATGAACAAGCATATTCTGTATTCTTGTCATTTCAATTATTATTTTGAAAGGAACACATCATAAAAACAATCTAACTTTATTGTTAACAAATTGGATAAATTAATTTGCTTTGGGACAACCCTAGATGACCAAAGTAAGAGAACCAAGTGAATGGACAAATCCAAACTTTGACCACGAAGCTTTCAAAGGAAAATAATCCAAACCTCTCAATTAAACTGAGAGCAAGTTGGCCGAAAAAAAATTCTTCCCACTTCTCAACCATTGCAATTAGAGCACAAAATATTAAATGAATTGAATAAATCAATAACAGATAGTGAAATCATAATTATACAACGTTCCCAATTATTTCTAATTTTGAATATAGTATTGCTCGAGCCTCCTGAACTTCTGCTTCTTTGTTCGCCATCAATTATTTTTTCTCCTCGGTGTTTTCAATCTTTTCACTTGCATCCTCATCTGCCTATTTATATGGAAAAGAACCAGAAAACCCACAAAATCAAACCACAAAAAAGGGCCATTTTTTAAAGAGAAAAATCATCAAGCAAAGAACTCTTCTACATTCAGTTCTGAAAAACATCAAGTTCAAACATAATGAATTAAACTTGAAAAACACTTGCCTATTCAATGAATTATATAGAAATCATCAAGAGCCTCTCTAAGCTCCGTATCCTTAACTTGAGTTTTTGGATAAATGGACAAGCGCCCACCCGTTACAGTTAGTATTAAAGACAGACCCAATCTTTGATCCAGTGTCACACCAAGCACCTTGCTAGGAGGGCATCTGGTTTTGCAGCTCGGATAGGCAGGGTGGCTCGAGCTGCAATGAGGGCGTTGCGAGTTTGGGTGAGGGAGAATGTAAAAAAGGTCATTTGTCACACATCGGATCCGGATGAAAAAGTGACTGGGCATAAATGAGTAGGTATGCATATTCCCCAACAATTTAAATTTTTAAATAAATAGACAAGTGCCACTCGTTACACTTAGTCAATTACACAAACATCATTTGTGATAATAAATTAAGAAATTAATAAATAGAATTTTATTTTTATTAATATTATTTTTTTAAAACCAGTCCACCTCCCTAGTTTCTTTATTTATTACTTTTAAAATTTTATAAATAAAGACAATGTATACATGAGTGATTGGACCACACCAATAATCAATATGATTGAAAAAAATATATATATATCAATATGGATTACCTACTTATCCGCGAGTTGGTAAATATTATCCTTCAAAAAATGCAAAAAACATTAAGTTAAATTAAATCCATGCTTTTAAATTTGTAATCTGTTATGATATACATAACCTTAAATAAGCATGTCAACGAAGAAATAAACATATGTTACTTTGGAGGGATGTGAAAAAAAAGAACATTCCATTTTTTTCATGCTATCTGAACTGATAAAGTTTGGCCATTATGCCCGAGATTTGTTAGCAAATCAAACACGGATCTAAATGTATTAGCAAATCAAATTTAGACTTCATTATTTAATTTCAATCAAGTTCTAAGTACATATTTGCGAATTCCCACTTGTGCCCTTTTGACTGACATATTTACTTATTCAAATATCCAATTTTTTTGGAGAGAATTTTACAAGTGATATAGACTTGAGTTGATCCTCCCCGTTTCTTTTTGCTTCTTCTTGTAACTGCCTTTACCATTTATTGTTTATATTAATATACCTTTTTCCCAAAACCAAAAAAAAATTAAAATAATAATAATAAATTGTCTTATTCCTGAATTAACTGCCAGCCCTGAGAACAAGTTTCTAAAATCAAATTTGCTGCCTGGAAAAAACAAACAAATATATATATATATATATATATATATATTAATCCTCAGATGAGGCGGGCCAAAATGAGGAAAATCCTTAGAAAATTCCATTGAGCTTTCGCTAGCCTAAGCTAGGGTGGCCAACTTCTTCAGTGAAGTGTGGTCCTTTCGGCCATTTAAATTGGATTCTGAGACATAAAATGTCCCAAAAGTTTGCAATGAACTAGAGGAGGGTCAATCCAAAAGAAAGAACACTCCAAACTCAGCTGGGACTAGAATCGGTCCAGAGGAAGAGCATTCTGGGTAAAGAGGAAGCTAACCCAATAGACAACTTGTTTCCTGACCTCTAACAAACAGAAACCTGATTCACAGAATGCATCCAATCCGGATTCATTAATAATCCATGTTTGCAGCCAGCGTCTGTTTATGATACATTGATACCGATATTTTGAGCACCACATATTAATCATAATTTACATAATATCATTAATCAACAATAGAAGGAAAAATGAAATTTGAGCTAATGTTCAGTATACAAAACTGTAGTATCCCAGCAAAGGACAGGATCGCATGAGGAGATTGGTTTCATACCTTTGTGGAGAACACGACGTGAGAATCTTCTCAGTTACTTATGCACAAGTTCTTGAAGAGTTGAAGGACACACTAGAAAAGACTAAAGTCGGGATCAGGCTCTACACATGCATGGAGTCAGAGGGTTCTCCCAGATGTCGTAGTTAGGAAATGTTGCTTCAGGCAATCCGGTCCGTGTCTGGTGGGTGACAACCACGTCTTCCACAAAGGTGGCCCAACCCATGTACGGGTCCCCTAAGGATTTTGACATGAGCCCCTTGTCTGGTTTTATGGATTTTTGGCGGTGACCCATGTACCTGCGAGCCCCAATTATCAGTTTCGCAAAGTTGCCTCCATGAGTCATCACAAACACGTCAGACTTCAAGCAGACCAAGAAGTCGAGGGCTGCCAAGCTCGTCACATGCTTCCTGAACCCATCCAACTCCTCCTTGCTTGCTAACTCCTCCTTTGTAACCTGTTAAAAACCTTAAAATGATTAAATATAATCAGAGATGACTGAGCAGGCAATGTCCTACTTGCAGTTTCATCACAACAGATTGCAAATAGTTGGACACCAAGTTAAAAATGCCTTAAATCATGAGAAAACTTCAATACAACTCTTTTGACAGTCATACTGACCACTCTAGCACATTCTGCATGTCACATACAAAAACATACGCAAAAAAATGCAAAAATGTGCGCTTGCATTTAATTCCATGTAATCATATACTTTATTAAGTGGACTCCATGTGTTTGCATGACAAGATTTTATTGGTAGGTGATACTTTGCACTGAAGATGTAATCATCAACGGAAAAATAAACAACTAAAAAGGAATCTACGATTCAGACTTGATCTGGTTAATAAGGCCTTCTCCGAACTAATTTCAGACCTTATTTGATTTGAACAAAACCGAATTACTTTACACCAACAGCTGGTAAAACTATGTAAGATTAAAATGCATAGTATTTTAAAAATCATCAAGTCATTTAAGCTGACATTTTGAAATAGGGAACACGATTTTATTTAACAAGATCCTTTAGCATATATAAATTTGACACCAACAGCCAAACTTTCTTATACTCAGCTGGCAAAAGGAATTTGAGAAGCATTTAGCAAATAGCCTTACTAGATTTGGGAACATGTTCCTGAGAGGGGCCATGCGGTTCTGTCCACCATAAACCTGCCCAGAAGCAACATAAATTTGAGTTTCTTTAGGATAACCCATTGCCCGAAGCATCACTGCAACTTCCCCAGGCTCAAGAGGACACCGTCCTTCCTTCCGCTTCTGCAGAGCCAGTGGCCATAAATGGGAACCATCCTGCCAGCCAAACACCACAGAGGAAAACCATGTAAGACTCCCATGCTTATTTTTCAGTTTTAATCCCAGAAAAGCCAATTAAAGTCTAGGTCACCTTGTAGCGTCGAGGCCATTCTTTCAATCTGTATGCAGCCATCAGTGCTTTCTCCACCCTTGTTCCCACAAAATCACAGAATGATAAGCCTACCATCCCTTTCTCAAACCTAAGATGAAGGGCCCTGTTTAAGAAGAACTTTTAAGACCATGATAACAAATCAAAGAAGAGAGTTAAGCTAAATTTCACAAAATAACATACCCAGATCACTTACATGTATGGATTTGAAAGGCCTGTACGGTTTCTCATTCTTGATGCCAGTTGATCAGCCATCTGCTCAATTTTAGGAAGAAATTTCAGAGCGTGATAGTTTACTTTGCACCGTAGCCTGTTGATTTCTGGAGGAACATTATCATACCTGAAGAAAACACTCTCGATTACAAATCAAGGTTACTTTTTATTGATGAAAGGAAAATTTGTGACAGATCTGAATAAAATGCAAAATTTACCCTAGTCGGTCAACAAAAGGTTTTAAGGCCATTATCCTCTTCTCTTTAATCCGAGGCAAAACATTGTCGATGTAGAATTGTGCTGGAGCATACTTTGGGATGTTTTTCACTGTCCGTCTATCATACAAAACACAAGAGTTTTAAGAGAAATACATGTCATTTGCTATACATACATATTCATAAGAATAATAATACAATATGCAATCAAAAGTTCCCATATCAGATAAACTGTTCAGAGTTTGAACAGGTCTATAACAGACATCACCAACTAAGTAAAAATTTTGCCACAGGTTCTAGAAGTTCCATGAAAGACTTTATAAAGTAGTAAAACATATAGTTTAAAGAAGAGACTCAGCTTGGGATCATCAGAACTCAAAGATAGGAGCCTATCTATCCTCCGATCTGTGTTCGTGTGCACCCCTTACATCATCCACAATCTTTCACAAACATTTATATATAATAATAAGCCTAACCCCCATCAGTCAAGTATGTCTGTTGCATAACCGCTTATTCCACTTCTTTTTTCTATTTTGACATTAGAATTTTTGCAAGTAACCCATTCCTTCTGTTAATTCAGTTCATAATTGGGCCTCGACAACAAGAAGTTACCTTTTCCTATTTTTTAACATATGCAGATCAGTACTCAGTTGTGGAATGTAAAGGTATCGGTGTTATCAAAGGCCCAAGGCGCACGAAAGCGCTAGAGGTCCTTTGGAGCCTAGGCGCAAGGCAAGGCACGTGCCTGAGTGAAGCGAGGTGCACAATTGAAAAATTAAATTACCATTAAAACATATTCAAATTCCATATTAAAGGCGCAGATGTTTTCAAAGTAACACCTGGGCACACAACAGGCGCAAGTGTTGCCCCTGTATGAGCCTGGAGCCTTGGCGCGCCTTAACAACACTAAAAGGTATAATTCAGGTCTGGCCTCTTCAGTGTGGATTTCATATCTAAAGATGATTATACCAGTAAACAATACTAAAGGAGAGGAAAACAAAGCCATCAAACCTTATACTTGTGAACAGTTCTGATTTATCAGTAAACCACTCCGGGATATCACGAACAATTTGCACATCATCCTTCAAGTAGTCAATAAAATGATCCACATCAAATATGTCTTCAAATTTCCTGCATACATTCTTATAAAGTAAGTGTATGTAAAAGCAGGCATTAAAATTCCTAAAATAATTCCTACAGCAGGTCCCTTCTTCTACATAGATCCAAAATATTTCTATTTGTCCCTTCCATCTTTTTTTTTCTCTTGTTTTGATTTTTTTTTTTACACTTCCATCATATTTTGTAATTTACCCTAACCCTAAGGTAACATCAGCCATATATTTGATCACAAGAAATTCATACAAAATTTCAGTAAAACAAGGAATACATAAACAACACATTAGAAGATATTAAATGGACAGAAAAGTGACAAAAAGGACAAAACATACAGCTTCTCTCTCTCCCACATAAATAATTACGGCCGTTCCAGGGCCTTGAATTTTGGGGTTGTCATGACTCATGAAGACACTCCATGTCGACACTCAATTTTGTGTCTGTGTCCTATTTCCCAGGCCAAAAGCCAAAAAATCAATTCGATATGGGGAACAAATATACCAAGTTCACTCACAATTCTTATATTTAACAATTAATATCTCAAAAGAATAAATGGAAGTGGAACCTGTCACCATCAACATGACACACTCTATTCATATTTACTCATGCATGTGTGTGATTGTTTGTTAACTAACCAAAATAGTGCGTATTAAAATAAATAAATAAATAAAAAACCATGTGTGATTGTTTGTTAACTAACTAAAACAGTGCTGCTTTATTTATTTATTTATTTTTTTTGAGAAGCAGTGCTTTAAAAAGTACATCAAGACAACTCACGTTTGGTCTTTCCAGATCTGATCTTGCTTCAACACTGGCAAAATAAGAGTGGCATTCATTATTTTGGCCACAGCAACAGCATTGCATATCTGCATGCAAACACATCCAATATGGTAATTATTTCAACGTTTGTTGTTAGCCAATTAAAATATGATGATTAAGCAAAAGTTCCATAGATATTTCGGTGGAATTGCAATTTCATACAAAATAAGAAACTGCAAGGAACCGAATATGGAATTAGCACTGTGACTAATGTTGGAGAAAGTCGGGGCATACATTCAAGCACAGAAAATAAAAAATTGCTTCAGGGGCAATAAATTAGCTTAAACCACCAAGCTTCTAGCCTGGATGGTATGATATCTCCTCCCCAAAGGGGAGGTTCAGAGTTCAAGCCCCAATAGGGCCATGTTGTGGGTAATGGGTGTTAGAGTTTGCTTTAACGTTCATTGAAAAAAAAAAAAAAAAAAAAAGGAACCTTGAAGGATCTATTTTTATGTGGCAGCACTTGACACACAAATATTGGATGGTTCATCATTGATCATTCGGGAAGGAATTTTATGTTTTCACCACCATATGAGAGGCATATGCATATTCAGTATGTCTCCGTACGCAACATTGCATTCAAAATATAATAATAACTTTAATAAGCCCACCTTACTAAAGGTTTGGCAGAATTCAATTAACTACTTCATGGATGGGATAACACATGCTCATCACTCCTACTGAAAGATCTTTTTTCCCTCTAGACATTCTTGTTCTCCTTTCTCACCCTCTCTCCATTCATTCCTTCTCCTTTCTATTTCTCTCTTCTTACTTTGAAGGAAACTAATGAAGATTCCACTAATTTGGGTATAGGAAAACTCGTTCATAGAGGTTCAAATACCCGCCAAAGCTAGTTCAGATCTTTGGGAAAGAACTTGACACCATGTTGGCTAAGTGGAGGAGCAATTCTCAAGCAGAAGAAATGAAGAAGTTTAAATTTTAGTTGAAGTTCAAGAACGTGAAGAAGAACAAATTGTTAACTGGGAATATACACAGATTTTTTATAAATACGCGTTTGATGTATATTTAATCATACTAACTGATACTCCGTATTTAATTAGGTATAAAGACAGGGAGAATATAGTTGTATACATTTAAATTTGCTAAACTAAATAAGGGGAAATCTAATAAATTTCAAACTTAAAAAGTGATAAATGGTGAGAGCCAAGTGTCGTGATGAAGGATCACAAAACCATCACACCTGTTGTTTGGATTAATAAACCACAGATGAAACTTTTGAAAAAAATTGGTCAGCCTCCCTACCGTTAACGCTATCCTTATAGGACCATTAACTCTGTTAATAATTTTTTACAGAATATTGTGCCCTTCATTTTGATAAAAAGACGTTAATAATCCTATTTGTGCTTGTGAAATTGTCCTTTATACCAAAATGTAAGACTACAAATTACCCCCAATTTACATGTCTTCTCTCCCTCTCAACCACCATCATCCCTCCACCACAATGTGGTGTCAATTATTTGTCACAAATATTTGCAGATGGGAGCACCTTATACTTAGAAATTGAAGTGATGACTAGCATTTCAAAACCGATACAATTGAAGGTGTTAGGTGGTGGACTAGTAGTGCAAGAAGGATTGTTGCTTGAAAAGAGTTTACACAGAGAGAGATATGTTGTTGATAGTGGTGGAGTGATAGAGGCACAGATTGAATTTCATCTAATGTGATTAGGTTGATGCGGGTAAAATTGTCAATCACGTGGCAATTTAACACCATTTCCCTGACAAACTCTGCCAAGGAGTGTTATAGTTATTTACACAAATGTTTCATTTATTTGCTTAAATCTCAAGGGAGGTTAGCATAATTTACCCAGGAAAAAAAAATGAAAACGTTACTTTAAAATTTGTTGAATGAAAATCATGTAGGAAGCTTAGGTTTAGAGCAAATCGGTAACTTAGGCTGAACAGGGAAAATAAAACTTTAGCAGCATTAAGGTGACTGGTAAAAAATAAGAAAAAGAAAAACTGAAACAAAGAATTCTAAGACTAGATGGTATTCATTGTTGAGGCTTGAAAATGTTTAGGAACGACTGAATAGCTTGACTAACAAGTAACAAAATTGTTTTAAAAGATCATAACAAAACAACCATATTTTCCTGACTTAAAAACTTATTCCAGAATAAACAAATAATTGGATCTAGTTAAACTATCAAAACAAGAAAAGCAAAGGGAGTACCTTTTTAGTTCAGAAGAAAAAGAGAAAAAAAATGGATCTAGTAGTTATACTATCAAAACAAGAAAATCAAAGGGATCTCTAATTCAGTGCAATTTAAAAGAACAGAAACATACAGCAATTCTTTGTTGGTTTAGACCACCCTCTGCGTGTATAAATATATATCCATTTGTTTCATTCTCAGGTGGAAGATCTGCAGAGAGTCAATAAGAATTACTGGGCCGTAATGAAGCAATAACTTAAAGATAAATATCAATCTAACATTCTTTTTATCAGAAGAAAACAGGTTGATTGACAGATGAATCTTTACAGACATTTACAGCCTACAGTTACAAATGACTGACTGTTTCATTCTCAGGTGGAAGATCTGCAGAGAGTCAATAAGAATTACTGGGCTGTAAGGAAGCAATAACTTAAAGATAACTATCAACCTAACATTCTTTTTATCAGAAGAAGACAGGTTGGTTGACAGATGAATCTTTACAGACATATACAGCCTACAGTTACAAAGCCAGACTGCTTCAAAAATATACACATGTACAAAACCATGAGACAGTTAATTTAATAACAGAACTTGAACTACATCATTTCAACCAATAATCCAACATGTGTAGAGAACAAGCCCGTGTTAAAATTTACGTCTTCATCAAACCTTCTTAAAATCCATGCAAGTTCACAGCACAAATCAAGATATGAATTTATAGCGTTTTGACAATAATTTAGTATACCAAATACTATTATATATATATATATATTCAACTATGAGGAAATAAAACCTTTGCCTTCAGGTCCCAATCAAAAACCTCTTGGAGGCATATAGCATATTGAGAAGGAGAAAACCAACTTTTTCATTTCATAGATTAAGAGAGGAAGGTGATGAAAATATTGAGTTGGATGTTAAAGGTCATTACAAAAAATAAATATAAACAGATGGGATCTATCCATTCACCCCAAAAACACAATATATGCATACAGCGTGTCAGTACATGAATCACTCCCAGCGTTTCCACCTAAAATTCAAAGACATTATCTTGAGAGCAATCTAATTGTGATTGAGAAAAATCCGACACGGAACTGTGTTGCAATGTGATATTAATAGCTCGTGTATTTCACTAAAGCATTCTACACAACAAAAGGTATGGAAATTTTGCTTAACATTAAGGTTTACTTTTCTTTGGCTTCTCTTTGGACTTTCATTATCATACGTGATATAACTTACCTTTTTTCTCCTACTCAATGAAATTATTCTCACCCATGAGGCTAACACCCTCAAATTATTTATCATACGCCAAGTGTTACCTGAAATTGCACCAATTTGTCGCTCAGCACAAGGTTTCCATGAAGTGGTGGCCGAATAAGGATTCTCCCAGAGTGAGTTACGCTCCTTGACCTAATAATATTACAGATGAAACGTGAAAATGAGTTGCAAAAAGGGTAAGACCAAACAGATTAGAATAACCAAAAGAATTATCTTAAGAGCTTACTCGTGGGCAGTGAAGAACGATGCCATCTTTTCTGCACACGTATGGGGCATTCTGCATTAATTGAAAGAAATAAGAACCACTTTTTTATTTTTTATTTTTGGTAAGTAAGGTTAATGTTAAAAGAACAACCATTGTAGTGGTGACATACATTGAAAGAACAAGCATATTTCCACATATATCAAAAGAAAAAAACATTGTAGGTTAATATTGAAAGAAATAAGTACTACTATTGTAGTGCTGAATCTGGTGACGATACATATGAGGGTGTAAAAACTAAATAATTCAGAAGCTAGTAATCTCATAATTCTCAAATTTGCAAGCATAAATTTATTTACAATCATGCCTATATCAAGAAATAAACTGAGAATATTAATGTATAATGACAAGAAGAATAAGCTTGGCAATTTCCAAAAATATATATATACTGTGTGTGTGTGCGCGCGCGCGCGAAATGTGCGGGGCAAATGAACTGGATCTGCAACAAACCAGAACAGTCAATCGCATTAGACAATTCCCCTCGTGGTGCAAAGATGCACTTAAAAAGAAAAAAACTATGTAACCAAATAACCTAGTATTGCCCATTTGCATCATAGAGAAGCCTACTCTATTGCTCAGATATATCATGTAAAAAAAGTAAATAAACAAATAAACTCAAGATAACTCAACCAGACCAAGTAATTGTGGTAGGCTCAGTCAAGCTACAATCCTGTTCTCTAAGGTTGCAAATCGGAAACCAGACGTAGAGCAGGAATCCACACATCAACACAAAAACTAAATTTTGATATATCAAACTCACTTATTTGACCAAGATCGTCAAAATTTCCACATTTTTGCAGCCAACACTGCAATTGTTTGATCCGGATCACAAAACACAATCTTTAAAAATAGAAAATAATACAAAGAAACATGCACCCTTGTATGAAAAACATAAATATAAATACAGGCAAAAGTTGCAACATCTCCCGAAAATCATTCACCACTAAATAGCATTACAAAGTATATGTAGCTGATAAGAACCAATGTGTGGAACTATGTTTCAATATTCAATAAATCTAATAGAAAGCTCCAAAAAAAAAAAAAAAAAGGTCATACACAACCATATATAACGGATCAAAAGAACAAATATACACTTATATACGCACAACATTTCAATGTTAAAATGACAACTGAAAGGACTCACCAATCGATTCAGGATTGAAGAAATTGAAATCAATACGACGAGGAGGACGATAACCATCAAGAGAACCGAGATCTTGGAATTGTGTGGGAAAACCCTAGTTTCGTCGCCGAAGTAAGGGCGCAACGGTTGGAAATTGGACAAGAACGAGCGGACTCGATCTCTGGAGTGGCGAAAGCGGCCGCCGTCGTCGGGGTGGTTCTCGGGTACAAATGGTGAGGCGACGTCGTCTCGGTTCATCGGAGACGACGTGGATCGGCTGCCGGTGGAGCTAGAGTGGCGGAGCTCCGCCATTGCTCGTTTCGGACTGTACGCCGCCAGCTTTGGTTGCAGCGTCTCTCTCACTCCTCTCCTGTGTGTGCGCGCTTTTTCACTGGTACGGTTGTTTTCAGTCCACTTGACTACCGATCAACTTTGCATTTGTGTTCAAAGTTTCTGAAAGGTATAAATATGCTTACAAAGAAAGAAACAAACAAAAAAAAAAACCGACAGTGGCTTCGCTAATTGGTTTGACAGGGGAAGACAGATGGAGGAAATAAAAGAAGGAAAATGATTTACTGTTTTTAATTGATTATTTATTTAAAAAGTTAAATTAAATTTGAGTTTTTTAAAATAATACAGTAAACGGACTTTGGTCAAGAATCCAGTCATATCAAGCGGGGATGGGAGAATTAAATTTTTAAATTATAAATAGTAAGAATTTAAAACACGAAAATAATAAAAACGTACTTGTAACGTGGGAATGATATTTATTAAAAAAAATTGTGTAAGTCAAAAATAAAAAAACATAATAACAAACATAAGCTAGCTTTTTGAGTTCATATTTTCAAAAAGGAAATGAAGCTGAACTCATGAAATGAGTGGGTCTAAACATAATAAACTCATATCGGCTGAGTTCAATTACAATTATGTTATGCACTTTTTGAGTGGCATGGGCACGAGGATACCATGTGTAATTTTGTGAATAAACGGAGACTTGTTTGTAATTATCTACTATTATATTTTAAACCGAATGTTTTGGTTCTCACGACATTTTTTAGAAAGAAAAAAAAAAAAAAGATTTCAATGAACAAAATAAAATATAATAGTTTTAAAGTGATAGTAAAGTTTAAAAAAGACAATAGGCTCCCGTGTAATTTTTTTTTGTCTTTTTATTGTCATAAAATATTTACGAAAAAAATATATATTAAAATTTAATTAAAATAACTTATTCATTCATTTTTGACAAGTTATTTTACGTGTTTCACCCAATGAACTCAACCTCAATTTCGACTTAAATTTTTACCAAATACCAACAAAATAAAAATAAAAAAAAATATTTTATCCGAAAAAAAAAAAATCCGAAAATAATATTTTAAATTGAAACAAATAGAACCTTAGTCATAGTGACCATTTGGGACTAAATTCCATTAATACCCTTTTATAATCGAACACCATGTGGTAGCTATATCCTCTTATTTAGGGAGGGAGTCATAGAGGGCAGAATGCAATAAAAAAAAAAAAAAATTCTTCTATATTCAATGACAGTGTTTGAATTTCCTATTTCAATTTCTTCTTCACCATTTTCAACTTAGAAGAACAAAAATAATTATATAGTATTTTCTCAGTCTAAAAAAGATATTTTATCTTTAAAAATGTGACACTTTCTAAAAAAGAGACATTATATTTTGAATGGAGGAAGTGTAAAATTATTTGAATAAATAACCTCAAATAATCCTAAAGAGCAATATAATTTAGAATTGGCAAGTATTTATTTATATTTTGGTAATTTTATGATCACTTTATAGGTTATTATATTTGATTTTGGTCGCTAAACAATAATTTTCCTTTTTATTAATATATCCATTCATCCCCATACTGTCACTGTATCAGTTTCGTCTGCAAAACCACTTAGATAAAACCCTAACCGAAAAAGGGGAAGGGAAAAACCCCAGAAATGAACCCAATTGCGAGGCAAATGTGGACGGTCTTCCGACGCCCAAGCGTCGGGTTCAACTCACTGAGTTCGGAGCTTCAACAATGGCGGGGGATTCGAGTGCAGGTTCGAAACAACAACCTGGAGCAAGCCCTAGCGTTCATGCAGAGGAAGATGCAATCGAGCGGGATCGAATGGATGATCAAGCGCCATCAGTCTCATCACCTCAAGAACTCGGAGAAGCGCGTCTTGGCTCGCAAGAACCTCGAGCGCAGGATTCGATCCCAAGAAATTGCTCGGAAACTCAAGTCCGTACTCATCCGGAAAGTCAAGTAAATATCGACCTTTGTCTAAATTCTCTAATTGAATTAAACCCTTTTTTTTTTATTCTTTAATTTTCGAAATTCCTCAAAATTTATTCCTCACAAATGCAAGTAAAACAGTTTCTGTGATTAATTATTCAGTTGCTTTAGATGGAGAAGCACATACATAATCTAAATTGTCTATTTTTTTAAACCCAATTTATTATTCTTTTATTTTTAAAAACCTCAAAATTTGTTGTTGACAAATGCAATTAGGGCACTTTCTGTGATGAGTTTTTCAGTTGCTTTAGATGGAAAAGCATAACATATATTTTTTTTGATAAGTATAAAAAGCATAACATATATGATCTAAATTGTCTATTTGAACTCAACCCTCCTTTTTTTAAATTCCTCAAAATTTATTATTGTTGACAAATGAAATTAAGGCATTTTGTGTGATGAACCAATTCAGTTGCTTTAGATGGAAAATCAGAACATACATGATCTAAGTTGTCTATTTGAATTAGACCATGTTTATTATTTTTAAAATTCCTCAAAATTTATTGTTGACAAATGAAATTAAGACATTTTCTGTGATGAACTTTTCAGTTGCTTTAGATGGAAGAGCAGAACATACATGATCTAAATTGTCTATTTGAATTAAACTCATTTTAAATTTTTTATTTTATTTTTAAAATCCATCAAAATTTATTGTTGACAAATGCAATTAAGGCACTTTCTCTGATGAAATTTTCAGTTGGTTTAGATGAAAAGGCAGAACATGGGTGATAGAGAAACTTTCAATGATTTATTTTCATTTACAATAATCAAAGAAAATAAATATTTTTGAAAAAACAAATATAAATAAGCTTTGAAATTAACCAAATATGTTGTAAGCTATGAAATATTGTAAGCTAATTCATGATATTTAATTGTGAACTAATCTCATTACGCTGTGATAGTCTTTTGCATATATACCACGACATGCACACAGACACACATATATATTCTGGCATGAATGGCAGTAGTTCAGTCTTGCCTAAGTGAAAAAAATTATCATAGTGACTAGTGAGAAATCGCATTCTGAAATTGGGGCAGAAAATTCTGCAATTTTACAAAGAGCATTTCAGGAAACATGAAAGTACTTAGATTTGTTCTGGAAATTTTTTTTAAAAAAAAAAAAAAAAAAAAAAAACTATTATCAATTCCAAAATTCATGCAGTATGCTTTTCCTCAAGTGGCTAATTCTTACACTGATGCTTTTATTGTTTCACATAATAATTCACGAACATCTCTTACAAGTTTTTTCAAATACATGGTGAAAGTTCCATTTTGGGTTTACATAGGTATGTTCATGTTCTTACTATTGTTTTGCTATACTTCTCGTCAATTCTCCTATTCATTGAATATGAAACCATTTCCTGCTCTTGTGACCTTTGTATTCTTTTGGACTGTGTTTCTAACCTCAGTTTCCTTTTTTTTTTTTCCCCATTCCCGGATTATTTGTAACTGCATCCATTGGTTTTCAGTCCTGCTGTTTTGTTGATACTCGTGAAAGATCTAAAATGCATCACTGTCTAGAATTCATTATATAGCCAACAGAAGTGTAATAACTGCTAGTGGCCCTGAGAGTTAGAACTTAAGACACTCTTTGTAGTCGTCTCACAAATCTCTCAAACAAAATTGGTAAAAATAAATGTATATTACAAAGTAAAGCAAAGATGTGACTGCAATGAAGTTTTTTGCTGGACTTGCAAAATAATAACTTCTACATGTGCCATTGCAGGAACTATCCTATGTAATTGTTTATGCTTCATTAAGAATCACCTTGGACAACTGATATTTGAACTTGATTTTAGGTTGGAAATCAGAGGCAACATGTAAAGCTAACTCTTATCACGTCTTTTAGCAGGCGGAAAAGAGCCTAGCTTATTGCCCCTCTAAGGTTCAATTTCCTCCTAGTTCACAGGAATTTACCTTCCACATATTACTTATAGGTTTCTTTTCCTTGGGGCTTATGGAATTATGGATACCTAGGATTCTTGCTAGTTGCTACTTAGACTCTTTATCTGGAGTTGAACTTTTTTGGGTTTTCCTTTAAATACGAGTCACTTATCAAAAAAAAAAATACGAGTCACATAGGGCTTACCAAAAAAAAATATGCTATATGGGTATTAATAAAATTTGTAGAGTTTATGATGTGATTAATTTGTCTCTTTTGAATTGACCACACAAAGCAACTCCTCTCATGCTGTCTTGCGTATATGAGGATGGGTCTCAAGGACTATGATCATATTCACTCTTGTTGTGTTTCTTTATAGGATTACATTGGGACTTGTGTGGTCCCTTGGGTGGTATGTTTTATGTACGTTTCATTTTCTTTTTCTCTTTCCTTTCTTCTGGTTTCTTTTTTTCTGTTTGGCTCTCAGGTGTTGTTGGTTTTAGACCTTTCAATAAATTCCTTTAAAATCTAATTTTACTGGGATTTTGAAAATTGATTTCTTGTGTGTGCTGATGCACTTGACTGTTATATGTGCAGGGGTATGTGAGAGTAGTTCTGGAGGAGGTATTTTCTTGATTGTTGCTGCATGCAAAGGGGCTCTGTATGTTGCTGTTGATTTGCCAGTTTGTTTTTTAGAACTTCCATTCAGTACTTCCTTATTTGTAATAGTTGAACCAAATACAATTCCGCTGGTTTCCCAAAGAATATGAGTCATTTTGGCATTGGCATGCTAACACTGTGGACCCGTCCACTTGGGAAGAGTATGTATTATGTACTTGCTTGCATGTTCCGTATTTAGCAAGGAATTGCGCCAATGTTAATAAAGTTTTTTTCATTTGTACTAGGCTTTTTTATGAGTAAATCAACATTTTGCACAAAACCTGGTCTGTATACATTGTGATTGAAGGAAATTTTTCATTTATTTAACATTTTCTTGTTGCTGTTCAATGATAGTGACTAGGGAGTCGAATTTGCTTATGGTCCTCTGCTTGAAACAGGTTTCCTGTGCCATATAGAAGTGTGTATCTGAAACAAGCATTTGTCCAATATTTTGTTTTTCTAGTGGTATTAATATTACAAGTGACTTGTTTCTCTGGAATAGCACCTAACTTCTTCCTAAGCACATTCAACTTTTGTGGAGAACCAAGAAGCATGTGTAGGCAATTGTGGATGGATATATGATTTCATAGTTGCGTTGCAGAGCATTGAATTGGCATTTTTCATTTGTCTGATAAATAAGTTTATGGGAAAATAAACTTATTAGTTGTTGATATTAATTCTTGTGAGAATATTTTTTCATCACTTCTATGACCTGATCTTGAGATGATTATGCTTGGCAGTCATTCAATACTAATTATGCAATTCTTTTTTTCTTTTTTTCGTTTTTTTTTCTTTCTTGTGCTCGATATTATAACTTGAATGTGCTGCTTTGACTTGTGGGACTATATTGCATTTGGGATCAGGATCTTGATCATTAGTTCTGGCCTTTTTTCCTCATGATATGAGAAGAAAATAAGTATGGAGAGCATAGCTGAAACTTTTTGAGAATATTGCTGAGATTGGTTTTCCTCAATTTAGATGGAAATGTCGAGAAAACCCATGATCCACTTGATTTTTATCACAAGATTGGAGTTTTTTTTTTATGTAATTTTTGGTCTGGTTAATTGTTATATCTTCTTGGATTCCTCTGTTCAATTGTCAAGGGTTTGCTTAGCTATAAGGTTATATGATTAAAGTCTGAGTTTTCTTTGTTGAAGATAATTGGGGGAAGATAAAGTACCCAAAACATTGTTGTGTCACAAAGTCTTACCCTGCGGAGGTCACATGAGATCATATGTGATGATTCAATTGAAGATGATGAAAAGCTCGAGGCCTGATCTGTCAACAATGGTGGAAGAAATGCATATGCCTACTAGGGTATTAAAGACAATCAGATTATTATTTTCTTAATAGGCATATTATTATGCCTGAGCAAACTCTGTTTCTTCATTTTGGTTTATGAACCTTTTTGTCATGAGGACTATTGTTAGAGGTGTCCCACGGCGGAGTCGGATCGGGATGGGAAATGAAATGAGTATATATGGGTGAGTATGTAGCACTTTTCAATAATTTAAGTTTGGACCAGGATAGAAAGTGAAATATGCATATATGGGTAGATATGCAATACACAAAATTGGGATCTTGTATTTAAAATTAGGGAAATTTTAGAGTTATTCTATTACATTCTAGTTGAAATGAAAAGTTAAAAAGATAAAAGAATCAATATGATATTTTGTGAATTTGTGTTTGTCAATATAAATAAAATCGTCCCCTTTGTTGAGCATTAGAGAAAATTTATTTCACTAAATTAGCATTTTGTATTTAAAATTTAGAAAAACTAGTTAATCAATTCAGTACTTCACACAGCAGTCGATCACTAAGTGTAATTTTTCGAATTACTATTTGACACATAAATAAAATAATAATAATAAAAAAAACATAAAATCTACTGATTTATAAGGAATAGCCCATGCAGCTCAATTAGCCAGTTGGTGCTGTGTGAGGTTACCCACACTTGGGCCTCGCACGCCTGCCGGCCACACGGTTAGCTACATATAGCAATCATTCGGTTCGGCTAGTCACATGTAAAAAAAAAGGTTGTACAATTAATATATAAAAAATTAATAAAATTAATAAAATTAAAAGTGACTAATTCAGCCAATTATATATTGCAGGTGACCTGATAGGCCACAATTTGATATAACCATTGCTATTTTGGTTATTCTTACACATTTTTTTACCTGTCAAATCATAAAATAAAAAATAAAAAATAAAAAAAAATCATAATTGATTTAGGAACAATGAAAATGATGGGGACTATGTAATATTGTAATTTATAGGAAAAATAGAAAAATAAAGCATACTCCGTAGTGCGTACAACCTCCTGTAAGGTTTATGTTCGGGACTCGGGGTTTAAGAGGCCGAGACTGAGCCCTTTGTTGCCAAGCACCTCTCTCTCTCTCTCTCTCTCTCTGCATGTGTAATGGATTCCGTAAGGCTTCGTTTGGCATTCGAAGATCGTCACATTCTGAGCAAGTCGCAGAAATCAAATGGACTCAAGCGAAGCTGGCTTCTTCTCAAACCCCAACTCGAGACTATCTCTGACCTCTCCTCCCATCTAATCGACGTTTTCGACCTCGATCGCTCTTGTCCTAATGGCATTCTCCTCTCTGTAAGTTTCCATCTCTGTAGCCCTAATTTTCAACTCGATCAACTTAACATTCAATCGGTTCAATATAGCATATCACAGCAACAACTTTGGTTTTTAGACTCTTGTTGATGTATTTTCTTTCACATTCTATTATTGATTTGGGATTAATGGATGGGTTCGTACTGATACTGTTGTATGGTGAAGGACATGCAAATATGACTATATTGGTGTTTTGGGAATTTTTGTTACACAAGTGCTCAATAAGCTTAAAACAACCCGCTAGGGTTGTGATCAAGCTGTCACTACTCTGTTCAGATTTCTACTCGTTTAATTTTATGATTTATCTGTATTTATTAAACCAATTGGTCCTTGAGATATATAACAACTGGAATGCTTTTGGGTTTTAGCAATTAAGTCAATTTGTGCATTGTTATTTTTTATTTTCTCTTGCATCTACGTTGTTGAATACAGGACCAAACACATTTTTGTTATATTCTTGCAGATGGATGGCTTTGTGTTGCCACTTTTTGAGTCGACTTCTATTTTGAAGGATAAAGATATAATCAGGTCAGTTAAAACTCGAATTTTGTAATTTTTATACTGGTTACACTTTTTTGACAACTTTTGTTGAAAGTAGAGTATGTTGTTGTATTTTATGTGTTGCGTCAGTGTGAAAAAGAAAGGAGCTCTGTTGTTGTCGGATATTACAAAGTTAGATGATGAGGTGAAATTGATCGAGGAAGAAGAAATTGTGGAAAAGCAACCTGTACATACTGGTTTGCTACTTTTAGCAAATGAAGAGTTTGAACAGGAGTCTGGTGGCTACCAGAGTGAAACAGAAGAGGATGAAGACAACCAATCAAAGGATATATTGCTTGAGGAAAATTCATCGGGCAGAAACGTAGCTTCCAAGAAAAGAAAAGCATCACCAAAACTTGAGAGCTCAACGTATGTCTTGCATTCCATATATGGACCTTATTCTCTTGATATATATGATATTTGCACTGTTATATCTATCTCATTATCTGCAGATTCTCTTATTTATGTTTGCAAACAAACATGCGCACACACACACATACATCCTTGATTGCTGCATGCATCATTTAAATAGTTCTATTAGGTAGTAGAGCTGAGTTGGATGAGTAATGTAATATCATTATCCTATTTATAAAATTTACAGAAGAGTAATGAAAAGAAATATTTGTGGTGCAAAATATCAAGCCATTTGGTTCCATTATGAAGTCAACCTCAAGAGGTAGTTTATTCAAAATTTTCTTATCTGGTTCTAGGATTGGGAAGGAAGAAAAATCCATATGAGTAAAGCTCCTTTTGGAATAATTTGATGGAAAATTTCAATTAGAGATAATTACTAAAATCCCTATGGTTCCTTCAATAATGTGTATTGTTTTGAAGTGACAATGTGTGATGGACGCGTTACCCAAAACAAACTAGAGATCCCAGGTGGACTGGGTTTGGTGGAACTTGGAAGCTAAGGTTGGCTTGTTAGAGAGAATGAAGCTAGTAGTGAAAAGGTCACCACTTACTCTGTGAGGCCGAAATCCCATCCATTGTTTTCATTTGAATATCGAGAACTATTATTTAAGTACCATGGACACATACATGCTTGACACAGATATGTTTGACTGCAGAATCCTAAAAAATAGTACACAAATACGTTGCCGTGGACACGGCTATATATAAATATGAATTTTTATTCATATTCATTTATTAATTAAGAGTATTATAGAACTTTAATTTCGATACTAAGAGTTACTTTGACATAATTTAGAAATGAAGTTATGCAAATATTGTAATGATTGTTATATCATATGTGCTACTATTCCACTACTTGTAATCATAATAATGTTATAGTCTTATATGAAAATGTTCACGGTCTGCTTGATTTGTGACCATGTCTATAATGACAGTTTCTCTTAAATAAAAAATAAGTTGGATACTTTGAAACATGTTCATATAATTTTCAAGGTTACTGAGCATGACTACTTTAGATATGTTTCTATTATACACGACTTGTGTTATAGATTTTCTGGGAAGTGTAGGCCAAGTATTTGAGAAGAAAGACAAGGAGCAGTAGTAGAGGGGTTGTTAGACATCCCATAAATGGGGGTCTTGTGCCCTTTGTATAGTGTTAGAAGAGTCCATAACTTTTGGGTAATAACCAAGGTATAATACTAAGGACCAAATACATGTGGGACCATTGATTGCGATTGGACAATTTCTAGATAGTTAAACTCTGGAGAGGAGTATGTCTGTTGGGAGTCAAAGTGGTCTATCTCTCTCTTTAAGTTAGGTTGAGGAGGACCACCCTGTGGAGGACCTCAAGAGTAACCTCAAGGAGAGGCCATCCCATGGAGAACCTTGAGGAGGACCTTAAAGGGCCACCTCACTGTGTACCTCAAGGAGCCACCTTGCACAAGACCTCGAAAGGGATTTCAAGGAAGGATCACCCTGCCGAGGATCCCCTGTGAGAGGCAGCAAGGAGTACCTTAAGGAGGGATCATCTCAACAAACCCTGTACTTCAGCCACCAGGCCAATTACCTCTAGGATCCCAGAAATTTCCGAGTTCTACTCCTAGCTCAAGTCTTCAAGTAGTTGATGTTCTTTTTGAGGTTTATCTGTGAGGAAGAAACTCCTCGAGAATTTTCAAGTGAGCCTTCTATGATAAGAGGTCCTCGAGAAGAGGTCCCTAGAGCAAGGCTTATTTGGTGAGAAGAGGTCCTTGTTATGTGTTTATATCCACAATGAGGCTTATTTGAGGGACTGAGGTCCTTATAATGGTAATTGGTAAGTGCCTAAAGAAGGCTGGGGCTCCATTGGAGTTCATAAAAGTCAGCTTGATGAGGGGTAACATGGAGATCTAAGTCAACATGACGACTAAATAGTTCTCTCTCTTTCAAGACGCATATGTGGCAATGCGTGAATACTAGATACCTACAGTCTGAACAGTATGTTCATCGAGGATTACTAAATCTCGTTTTAGGGTTGGAGTGTTGGAAAGTAAAATGATGCATTTGAATAAAGCTCCTTTCAGAATGATGTGATGGAAAATTTCAACTACAGATATTAATACAATCTTGCCGAGTCACTCATGAACTAACTGATCTTTCTTTCCCCTCCAAAAGAAAACCTTAATTGCCTAACCTTTTATTATTTGTTAAAATTACATGTCACACCTTACTGAAAAATGAAAGTACTCAAACACATGTATCATTTTAAGTCACTCATAACTCGTCACCAACGTGAAGCATTTGGTTTTAAGATGGTTGATTGTTTAAACTTTCTGTCATGCTCAAAAAATTATGGGGTGGTAGCAAAAGTGCAATGCATAGTATATTTTGCACAAATTGACCAGAGACAGAACTATGAGGTGATAAAATTAGCTGTCATGCTCGTTAGTATATTGTGCGTGATATTATGGGGTGATAAAAAGACCAGAGAGAGAATTAATCTTAGGCAAAATTTACCTGTGTCATATTTTGCACCAATTGGCTACTCAGTGAACTTTATTTTCCAATTTCCAGATCTACATCGTAAGCTGAATAATTTCTTACTGTATAAATTTACTGGAAATGAAGGAAAAAATGTACATTTATTTCGAATCATAATATGTATCTAATACCCATTACCTTTATTAATCCAATATAAAATTTTATATTCATCGGGTTCATAGATGTCTCTTATTTTGGAAGTTCTTGGTGTATCCCCAATCAAATTGTTTTGACAATTCTTAGAATTCTATTTCCACTTTCTAAGTATGTCATTCTTTTTTATTTTCCAAATCATTGTTTTTTTTTTTTTTTTTCTGTTGTTGTTTATCAAATCTAAAATTAGCATAATTATGCCTCCTCTCGGTCCTTTAAGAATTTTCTATGAGCATTGATGGGCCTTCTAATCACTTGTTCATTTTTATAAATTACAGGAGGAAGAAAAAACGTCCTAAGGTTCCTGAAGCTGTTGAAAGTGATGTTCAGACAGAGGAGATTGAAAACTTTCACCATCACACAGTACGCCCTGGGAAGATTCATCACAAGAAGAAGAAAGAATCTGATGCAAACAGTAAACCTGACATAGCAAGTACCCCTAAAATTATTGAAAGAAGCGATAGCGACTGTATGCTCAGTGCAAAGAGGTAGTTTGTAGCTTCATTGGCCTCCCTGCATGCAGTACTTCGTTATTTATATACTTTTATTATTTATGAATTTATATATTTATCTATTGTTTTCATGTGGTAGATTTGGACAATGCTGGGCTATGGTTGGACAGTAATTGACTCTGTCAATTCAATGTACTCTTATTTGCTATTCCTGTACGTTCTTTGTGCATAGTTAGTGGGATCTACACTGCGGAGTTAGCCAAGAGTTGTATGAAATTCTTTTATGTAGCCAATGGGCTTCCCTATTTATTCATGTATTTTTCTAGTTATATTACATCTCAATTCATATTAGAAACACGTATATGCACACATTGTCTTGTGAGTGGAAGAGAAAGGGAGATGGAGCTTGTCTACATTGGTTTCTATATTTTCCGTAAGAACAGTTGAGATTTACTCTCAGAAAGTGTAATCCCTAGTTCATATTGGAAACACGTACCTGCACACACATTATCTTGGGGGTGGGTTATAGAGGGAGAGGGGAAGAGAGCTTGTTTACAATGATTTTTTTTTCCCCCCCTGAATTTGTTTACAATGATTTGTTTTTGTGTATGAATGATGCACGTATGTAGAAGATACAATTGTCGTGCATTCTTCTTCTCCTCCTCTTTTTATCCTCTTCCCCGCTTTCCCTCTAGCATAATAATATTCTTATGCATCTCTTGTTTGCAGGTGTGGTCAGCTTCAAGAAAATGGCACAGGGAATGTGGAAGTCCCCCACAAGCCTGATGCAAGTAAAAAGGTTTGTAAGACCGATATAATTAGATTTAATATTTTTCCATCAATATGATTTTTTACATATGAAAATGGGATATTCTTTCATAAAGCATATCATTATTTGAACATAAGGATTTTCTAATGGCTAAAGCAGTGGTAAAGTAAGTTGTTCAATATGCAGTATATGGTATTCGCGAATAGGTTTACAATATGCAGTATGGTGTAAGTGGTTTAGTATTGATTGTGTATGTATACTGTATACTGTAACTTGATACTAGATTACTTGTTCTCCTGCAACTATACCTTCATACCTTGTGTTGGGAGATCCATTTTCTTCATAGCCATCTTGTCCCAATCTTGATTCACTAATCTTTGCTCTTGTCTCATATTTCATTCCATTGAAGGTTTATAGATGTCTCTACAGGTCTGATTTTCATGTCTTATATTACCTCGGGGTTTTATCTGAGATTGTATGTTGATGGACCATCCTAAAGCCAAAGGTGGCTGCTTCTATGTTACATGGACTTGGGTACATGTGTCGGGTGCGAATATGTATCAAAATATCAGACGTATCAACTCACACTGCTAAATATTCATATTATTTATTAGATATTTTTTATTCTAGAGTTACATAATGCCTTTTGATAACAGTGCTCAATATAGACATTTCACTGATTTTTAAGCAATAATATAATAAAATTAAATTATAGGATATGATTTTTAGGTGCATGTCCAACCAACAGTGTCGGACACATATCCTGTACCCACGTTCGAGTATTGTGTGTTTGACACTGGTACTTCACCTACTTTGAAGAGTCCATGTATCATAGGCTGCTTCCTACTCTGCAGTGTGAATGTGGGATATTTCCTGTAAACTTTAACCACATCATGGTAGCACTATTTTCTAAAAGGCTTGTTTCAATTGAACAAGAAAAATAATTTTATTTTTTTCCTTCTAGCAGTAGGGATGTCCTGTAATTATTTCCTGAGGTTAGGCAGTTTGAGCCGGGTGACAAATTTAAATTCTCAATGTCAGTTTGAGCAGTTTTATATTGCCTAAAGGATTTGCATAATCAATTTCTCCTTTCTCAAATAATTTTCATTGCAATCTCACTTGATGAATCATTTTTCTGGTTCGTTTTTGCAATGGTCAACTTACAGATAATTACTGCATACCTCATCCTTTATGTCAGGCCTCTAGTAGAAGTGCTCGGCGGAAAAAGGCCAAGAGGCAATGGCTGCGGGAATTAACTAAAGCTGAAAAGGAAGAGGTAGTTTGTTGTTTAGAAATTGTGATAGTTTTTCCTCCATTATATGAAGATTTGTCTTACACAGCATGACAGAACCAACACACCGCCCCACCCCCCCCCCCCCCCCCCCCCCCCCCCCAAAACCAACACAAAAAAAAAAAAAAAAAAAAAAAGGAAGAGATAAAATGATATATATATTTATGGACTTGTACTCTCAATTTCACAGCTAAGGCGGAAGAAGCCTGCTAAGAAAGACATGCATAAAAGTTCTACGGGAGGAAAAGGTCTGAGGACGTTGTTCCCAAATCAAAATAGTGATGTGGAGGATGAGATTGTTCCTGCTAAGAAAGAAATGCATAAAAGTTCTACAGGAGGAAAAGGTCTGAGGACGTTGTTCCCAAATCAAAATAGTGATGTGGAGGATGAGATTGTTCCTGCTAAGATAGAAATGCATAAAAGTTCTACAGGAGGAAAAGGTCTGAGGACGTTGTTCCCAAATCAAAATAGTGATGTGGAGGATGAGATTGTTCCCGTCGTGATTAGGCCTGGACATATACGCTTCGAGCCTCTGGGAGAAGGTCTGATACCCCCCACCCCCTTATATATATATGTTTGTAAATATGCATATCTATCTATCCCTTTATGTTTTCATGTATATGTCTGATTAACCAAGTTTTATCTGATTGATGAGAAAATGAGGAATCAGGAAGGATTGGCTATCTTGATTTATTTGGTGCAATCTGCAGTAGTGTAAGGCGTTTTATTGCTGCTTTGACACTGCTTCATTAGCCTGTCTTGTAACTCCACTCCATTATGCTTTTCTGGAAGCTTTATCTACTAACAGACCCGTTATTGTGAGTTGAAGCCTTCACTACAGGCATGGAGAGAGTTAAGTTGCACTAGAACTTACTGGGTTGAGTTACTTCAGAGAAAGCTAACCCTCAGATTTTCTCTTCATTATACCATGTCATTTTCTTTTGCTTTATTAATGTACTTTGAAGTCTAAACTAGAGTAGACAAGAAACTATTTTCCCCGTGTATGCATTAAGCCATTAGATCAGAATTGCATTTCAAATGATACTTTCTTTATCTTCTTGCTTTCTTGAGGAATTCTCTTAAAAGATGTACGAGTAGGGTAGCTGATATTAGAAACTTGGTAATTGGTTTTCTAGTGCATAATAGAAAGTGCTCTGCTTGGGAAGCCTAAAACTGATTTCAAGTGAGGACAAGGTTGATTAATTTTATTTTGGCTTAAGGTTGACGAAGTCACTAATTTCTGGATTGGTTCAAGTTTGCAATAGAAATGAGGTAGAAAACAAGCATTTATTTGTAACCGAGTGTTGATTTTCATTGGAACCAGATAAGAAAATAAGTTTGGGATCTGGCTTGAATCACTTCTAGATATTCCCAAACATCCCCTACATATGATTTGTATATACAAAGACAATGATGCACGCAAGGTGGTTCGAATACAGAATGCATAAATGAAATAAATGTGATTGAAAAAAAAGGCATATTTCAGAACTGCAGTCCTAAGGCAGTATAGTTATGCTTCACGACATTAATCTTCTCAAAGTTTTGGCTGCCTTCCTTTTGATTGTTTTTTCTGTCTCTTTCTTTCTTTCCTTTTTTTTATCTTTGGTGGGTTGTTGGGTTTTAGTTGTGAAATTTGTGCAATTATATGCATGGCAAATTACTGTGAAGTTTGTGATATGTCGAAATTGTTGTAGTGGATGCAGAGAAGACAGTCCAGCAAAATCAACAAAATCAAGTATCAGTGGTATGTTTCATATTTGTTTTATCTTTTAAATTGACCACCTCTGTGGATGCTGTGTTCTCTGTGCACTTATCTTGAATCATAACTTTTTCCTTTTTACGATACTGTTGTTGGTTCTCCAGCATGCTTGTTTGTTCTTTAGAGCTGCCTTGTTCTCTACCTCCTATCCCCCTTCAACCAAAAGTTTATCCAAGTTATTAACAGCTCCATTATGAAAGTAGTTCACCAAATGGCTATATGTGGCTACTATTTTTTCTCTCTTTCAATTTCTTGTATTTTTTCATTGTCATTGATATATATATTTATAAGAAAGAACAATGATGTAATAATAGACAGTGTCATTGATATTGATTGAAGAATCTGAAAAAGAAAACTATTGGATGATGTTTTGGCTTAAGTAGACTGATTCAATCAGATGGTTCATGGCTTGTATTTTTCTCGGTGTTTGTGCAAACTGTTGAATTGTAAGAAGTTAACTTACTAAAAGAGTTTTTAATTATTTACTTAATGTTTGTTTTAGGGTTTCTCATTGTTACTAACTTTTTCGCATACTCTAAAGACGTATGTGCACTCAATAAGACAATTTATTGTACTCCCTCCCGCGCAAAAGAAAAAATAAAAATAAAATGATGATCCTTCTATGAGGGTCAGCCACCTTCATGGGGTACTTCTGGTGTTAGCCAATGCAAAAAGGGCAGAGGCCCTACCTGTATTGTGGGATTTGTCGGACCAGTGGTCCAGATACCTTATCAGGAAAAACGGACATTAGATCTTCAAAATCATGCCTATTTTGACTTGTTTAAGCTGTGTATTGTCAATCGATTGTCTAAATGAATAGATCTGTCCATCAGTTGGCATATAAAGAACCCGGACCCCATCAACACTGATGATGTCCGATTTTTTGTTAGCTGTTATAATAATCTGATTCATTTATCTTAATGTTATATCGTTTTTATTCTGAATATGTTATATTTTGAAATTGATTGAATATCTATGGAAGTGTAACAATTCCTCTTCTTGAGTCTTGCTTAGGGAACATCTCAGTGGAATGGAATCACCAGTAAGAAAAAGGGTCAAAAATGGGGTAAAGAAAAAAATTCTTCCTCTTGGAGTGACTACAAAGATTTCAACAAAGAATGTTCTGAACCGCAGACTATTGTGAAGGAGGTGGCTGTAAATGGTCCCACAGACTTTGATAAGCTTCCTCCCTTTTCTGGCTTACCTAAGGTTTGTTGTTTCATGTCTTCAATGTTTTTCCTTCTCTTAGTTAAGACTCGTGCAGGCAAATGTTTTAGAAGATTGACTTGTTTGGTTTGAATAAAATTTTATTGCTCCAGATAGCAGTCGAGTTCTCCTCTCCTTTATGTTTTGTTTTATTTGCAGGAAGGTGATGTGATTGCATATCGATTGCTGGAGTTATCATCAACCTGGACCCCTGAACTTTCCTCCTTCCGAGTACGAATTCTATCATCCCTTTGGTGATCTACTCAAAATTTAGGCACATACAGTATCAGTGTGTTGTTTTAACATGTTCTTTCTGCTGTAGGTTGGGAAAACATCGTTGTATGATTCTGAATCCAATAGGATTGTACTAACACCAGTCCCAGAATATCCAGTTGTTCTTGAAAAGCAGGTGGATGAGGAAGCATCTGCACAACAACCAGATGTCTCTCCTTATAAGGAAGATGGATCTTTAGAGGTACTTCAGCTATCTTCATGAACTCTTCCTTCCCTCTCTCTCTCTCTCTCTCTCACACACACACACACACACACACTCACGGTTGGAAAGTGTAATAACTTTGATCTTCCTAGCAAAGCCAAGCTTCTGCTTTAATTTGCTTACAATTGAGCCTCATTCACAGATAGATTTTTCATCACTTGTTGATGTCCGTATCGTGGAGCATGGGAACTCAGATCCTGCAAAAGCAGTCACTAGCAGAGTTGATAAAGTTCCTATGTGCAATACAGATTCTGTATCGAGCACGGTACCTAAAAATAATGATAAACAAACAGTTGCCCCAACCCCAGGTATTTATCAATCAATGTTCTCCTCAATGCTCGAATGTTAGGTTGTTCATGAGGTGAAAAGTATGCAAGTTCACTTGTATGACGGGTTTTGACTATTTTCTCTGTAGAAAAAGAAGTAAATACGTGGGACGAAATCAGCGAGGCTCTGAACAAGAAGAAGGCACAACTATCTCAGGAGAACGGCTGGAACAAGGAGACTTCTGGCAGGAGCCCGTGGTCATACAGAGCCTTGAGAAAAAGTGCGCTTGGCCCAACCATGGCTCTTCTAAGATCGCGAAAGGACATTTAAGAATGTTCACCACTGTGAGGATGTATGAATGTGTGTTTAAGTGAAATTATGTCAATAGTATGTTTATGGACCTTTTAACAAAAGAGTAGGATTTGAGCTTGTGATGGCTGATCTTTGGAACCCTTCCCCTCTCGTAGAAGGTTTTTTAAGCTCAAACTAGGTCTCTGGAAATGTTGCTTCTGTTTGTCAATTTCCTGAGAAAACTTATCGAGCTTATCACCTGGTAAATGCATTTAAATTCAATTTGTTTGTTGTGTTGGTCCAAGTCTGATTTCTTCTTAATATGCATTCAAATTGGATAGCCACTTCCATTTAAAATTGAGTTAAAAAGTAAATTTATTTATAGCCCATTCTCTTAGAATTCCCTCAAATTTTTTGCCTCCGGTGTTTTTGAAAATTATTTTGGTGTTGTAACTTTACGAAAACATAAACATCGCATTAAAATATAAGGCGGAATGTTGTATGCTTTTTGGGTACATAATTCGTATGGATAAAATATAATTTTCTTTTCAAAAATATTATTGAACAAGCAAATGCCCATAGACCTAATTTTTTAATTAGTCAATTATGTAACAAATAAGAAAGTAAAACTGTCCACTTAATTATATTTAATATAAATAACCAATTAAAAATCATTCCGTTAAACAATTATTCGGAACGAGTATCACTGCTCAAAAATTAATTAACAATATTGAAAAATTCCCTGAAAATTCATTTCATGTTAACTTTCAAACAAATTAATAATTTACTACTCAAGCGTCATGCACATGTCCTGCACTCACGGCTTACTTGGTCGTTTTTTTTAACCCACCACTTTCATTTTTTTCGGTTGATTTATTCATTCGTGTGTGTGTGTGTGTATAAATACACACACACACACATATATACACACTAAAATAATCTTTCAAGCCAAAAAGAATTTATTCACATCAGCTTGCAAATCCTGAGCCCGGTTAAAATTCTTACCAACATCGATCCATTACAAGTCGTAACACATTTTAATAGTTTTCTGCTGAGTATAGGTCACCCGTACTCGTAATTCCAGCTCATTACCATAAACTTGTCTTTACACACCACCATTCTCTTTACCTTTTTTCCAATCAGTCCACCTAAAAAAAAACAAAAGAAGTGAATAATTTCTTTCAATACCAAAAATTCTGCCACCTATGATCAGAAAAGGAATATAGAAGTCCATAAAAAACAATAAGAATAAACAAGTGGCAAAAGCTAAAACCATCATCTATAAAGCAACACAGCATATCAATTACAAGAAGGGCACAGTACATCTTCATTTATATCAGATTCAAGTACATCTCTCTCTCTATCTGTCACACACACACACACAACACATAATAATAGGGGGGAAATTATGACTTGTCTATATAGTGTTTCCTAAAAAGAAAAAGAAAAAGGTTGATCTTGAAAAGATTGTAAATGGGTTGAAGCTGCTCTGAAAGTAAATGGGTTGGTTTCTCCAGCATCTAGAGGATGAGAAAAATGCAGAATTCTCGTTTATGGCTTATCTCGCCATACATGCTGCCGGGCCATGTTTGAGGCCACCAGGGATACTTGTGGTAATTATAAGAGGAAAATGAGGAGGTTGATGTTGAAAAGATTTGTCTTTAACATGCATCTAGGAAGAAAGATTCCGGTGTACATCTTGGTTAAATATAACCGCGTTTGTTAAAAGGCGGCCATAATGGAGGAACAAGTACTGAAACTTGTCCCAACAACTAGATCTCTCGCTGGAAAGGATGAATGGTGGAAGTAAGGACATGGAAACAGCTATCGAGATGAACTAGGAGTTTCGACCAGAGTTTCAGAAGGGTGGGAAGCACCAAGAGGCAGGTGAAGGCAGGGAGGGGATGCACTCGTTTCAGACCCGAGAAGGAAGAGTAAAGATTGTACGCCCCCAATATCCACCAGAGAACAAACAGTAAAATGAGATGGAGGACAGCTAATGAGGATCGTGGCAAACAAGGATTGGATTGGCCCAAAATTGCGGTAGAAAACGTACTAGTTCTCTCTTTTCATTTTTCTTTTTAATAAGATTTCAGTAAAGGCTTTCAGGAGGGGAGCGTTCCCAAGAGAGAGCACCAAAAAGCCCAGTACGGCCGACAATAATTTCAAATCATCAACAAATGCGCAAAATCCAGTACAGATTTACAATTCCTCCCATTTACCAAAAAGAATAAAGAACTCAAAATAATGTATTTGAGAGACTGAAGAGGACACTCCTCACTGTCAAAGGATCTTCCGTTTGTCTCTTGCCACAAGCCCCATCATAAACCTATGGGAGTCGATTTCCAAGCATATATTTGGCTCTAGTATCCAATGTACACCCGTACATCCGGAAACACCCAATGCATACCAAAAACTGTCACATAGGTCAAATATCCCTCGCCACAAAACAATTCCCTCCTGATGATATAATCTTCCTTAGTGCTGCTTAATATTCGATAAAAACCAACTTCGTGTGGCCCGCCACCCGGGGGAGGGGGGTTGTGAAAGAGCTTTTTAATCTCTAAATTGCCTTAAAAGTGAAGGAACGACCTGTAATCTGCATGACACTATCAAAATGATCAACTCCGAAAACCCCCATGGGAAGGCATTGCGTACCATCTCATCGTTCCTTTCCCCTCCACCACCTGACTGTACAACAAGACCATAAACTTTGCCAGTTTTGTAAGCTCCTAATCGTGAAAATCCCTCGAAACTGCACATCCCAAAGTCGTCCTCCCGCTATCAAGATGATGACAGTCTACAACCAATATCAATGGGCATGGTTCGACCGATCCAATTGTAGATAAAATGATTGGGGTTGATCAACTTGATGTTGGGATCGGCCGTGACAATTTAATTGGCAATGGGCTTGGTTAGGCTGAGCCATCTGAAGGGGGCTAACCAACACGACGTTGGGTGTGGTGGTGTAGATGGGCATCACAGCCAGTGTCTGATTTTCAACCACCAAGCAAATTTTAATCTGCCACTCGGGAGCCACAGCATGCTTGGGCCTCTTCAGGGAAATCTAGACAAATACCAACATGACTGTGTTGGCAAGGTTAAGCCACGCCCAATTCCAGCATCATACTTCTAAAAGGAATCTGAGAAGGTGGACTTGGGCCGAGAAAGATAAGTTGTACCTCAAAGGCAATCCAAGAGATGCTGGAAAAAAAATCTCAAAATTTCCAATTAGCCCAATCCACTGGTACAACACATTCAATCCAATAGAACTAATCTTCGTACTTGTTCTTCTTCGGGGATTTTTGGTTAGCTGGGTGTGATAGGGTTGCCAGAGTAATCACTACAGAGAGACCAGGCAAGGCCAACACATGGTGATAGGTTGGGTGATGACAAGTATCCCTGTCCAAAAGCCAAGAAAGAGTGGGGATCAATCTGAAAGCATGTTTGTAGCTTCTATAGAGATTAGTAAGGAGGAAAGGGGGATCATCCTTTGGGTTGGGAAAGGAATTCAGTTGGGTTGTGTGATGATTCAAAAGCTTCTTTGTTGCATGTACAAAAATTGAACATACTTTCGTCTTTGAAGGTTGAAGAAGACTTTGTGTTTGTGCATATAAGCTGTCTTTGTGCAGTTTTATGTGCCTAACTAAACGTGGTTTCTCATGTTTGCTCAACTTTTGACCACGCTTTTAATACACCACCTTTAATGGTCAAGATGATCCCACCTGTCTGTTGTGATGTGAAAAGCATTTGGCCACTTAACAAAAGTGAAAACTCTAATGGATTACAATTGTAAACCATTATCTACAACTGTATAAATGCTTTCAGTTGTACCGTTCTTTGCTTTTGGTAATATATATCATCTGTATATACAATATTGAGCTGTTGGTTGTTTGTTCTCCTTCTCTAACTTAACAAATGAGACAAACAAAGCCCGTAATAAAATAGAATTCCGCATCAAAAAGTAAAGCTCATATATCTACTTATCTACTTTTTACTAGAAAACTGATGTCTCAAAACTAAACAAACTTATAAATTTTCTTTTCTTTAAAGTGTACAACCACCCATGTCGAAATATTGGAGACTTTTTAGCTGAGTCCCCATACCTACACGGGTTGCATACAAGCCCAAGCAACCAATCCAAGCAGAAAATGGGAGGACTTGCACAAGTCCATCGGGTTGGGGCAGCTAGGACACAAAGGCCCAAAAGGGGTGAGTGTGACGTCCCACATTGCTTCGGGGGAGAAGTTGAACTGGCATTTATATGTGTGGACACCCCTTAACCATGTTTGCAAACGAGTTTTCAGCAAAACCGCGAGCGCTAAGAAGAGTGTGTGCAAAGTGAACAATATGTACACAAGCTGGCGGGTCGTGACGACAAATATGTAGGCCTATTCAGCTTTGTGGCTTAGGTGTTTGGAGGTTGAAGGACTTCAACAAAGCATTGTTAGACAAGTCCCATTGGAGATGTGTAGAGGAGCACAACTTGAGACGGAGGGTGACTTCATGCAAATATGGTGATTCTAGGTGCATATGGTACTCCATAGAGTTGAGAAGGTTTGGCTGGCGTGGGCATTTGGATACTCATGGAAAAAGTTCCGGATAGATTTCCAAAGCATATTTCATTCAAGATGTGCAATGGGAGACGGTAGATTGTAGCTGGATATCTGGTGTTTGGATAGACCACTCGCCTGTGCGTTCCAAAAGGCTATTCAGAATCGCAATGGCAATATTACTTCTAGAGAGTGCCACCAACCTAACTGGCTTATTTGCATAGTGAAATTTGGGTCCTGGTGTTGATTTCATGCAAGGGGGGACACATGAACCAAAATGGTCGAGTAGGCACATGTATAATAGATTCAAAATATTAAAATGACTAATAAATTCAAACTATCATGCAAAAAAGTATAAAGCTTAAATTACATACTTGAATCACCAAGGGCCAAAATAGAATGAAAAGCAAAGAAAACTATAACTCAAGTTTCAAGTCAACACTAACCTCTTTTCGATCCTTTCCTCAATCCTATCCTGTAGTCGAGACAACCTGTTATGAAAACAATTTAAGGACTTAAAGATATATTCTACTAAATTTTATATTGTTCAAAATTCATGCTAAGATACGTTAATATAGAGATTAATAGTGTCCAAATAACAGAAACTCTCAATAACAAAGATAAAAATTTCACATGCAAATCAAAAAGGCATAAACATTGCACGAGAACACCAAATGTCTCGAGCGTGTACTTATAGATGTACTGAAATATTTAAACATCTAGGCATTAAATGGACCCAAAGGGAGTTCGCTAAGCATTTTTCAACGGAATTAATAACGTCAATCAAATTTCAGGCACTAGTCATAATTGTGCTTTCTAAATGTATTTTAATTCATACAAATAATATTATAAAATTGATTGGTTGTTAAACCATATTTCTAAACAATGAAGTCACGGATTGTGCTAGTTCTTCAACATTATCATCCTTGCATTTATCCCATATGAATAAGGTCGGCCACATTTATTGTTTTTTCCATTCTTTTCTATCACAAGCCAACTACCCTAGGTTTTTTTACGGATCCTTATGATATCTAACCATTGAAGTCTTTTCTAATTATTACATATGTTAATTCTGGTTGCTCACCTTGTCTCATACCTTCATTGCAAAATGCAAATTAAACTCCCTCTTCGTACCCGTCCCTCTATGGGTCGCCTTTGCACATCTTCATGCCACCCAAGTTAACTCTCTCAAATCTTCTCACTAGAAGGCGCCAAACATAACTTTCCCTCACCTTATCATTTGTAATCCTATTGCTTCTGTAAGAATATATTTATTTATGTGTTTGGGCTAGTATTGTAATTCTTTATAATCTGTAGGCCATTGTGTAAATAGGCCATTCTTCTTATGTATATAGGCTTATGTTTGCTAGGGTTAATATATACATATATAACAGAGGGAATAGCACATTACGACACCCCATTATTTTTCCTCAATCTCTTTCTCCTCTCTCCTCACAACTTCTATTGACCCCTATCATCCACGTTAACATCCTTATTCCCCTACATCAATTCATTGTTCCTATTTCATTTTTTAGCGCCTTGGCCTTGAAACTGTCTCATGAAGATTTTCTTTTAGTTTTCAAGGCATTCGTTCATCACACACAATGCAACTAGCTTGTCACAATTTAGTATACCCTGCACCAATTTTACTAATTATGTCACCATCCGTCTAAGCATCCTTTTTTATATGACCCTAACTATAACAAATAGTCAGCTTGGACAATCCTTTGGTTTTGAAGTGCGATCTTACGTCATTACTATCCTCATTTTTTAAAAACTAAATTTAAATTCCATACATTCAAGTCTAATCAGACCAACTCTTAACCCATTGATTCTAAAGTATTTCTCCACCTTTCTGGTTTTACAGAAAAACTTTCTTTAAAAGTGTTCAGATTGCTTTTCAACCACTTAAACGCACTTTCATTTTGTGAAAAAAAAATGGTTTAGAAGTGTTTGGTAACCATTAAAAGTTTCAAATTTTAGCCCACTAGAGCTTTCTAAATTATAAACTGTGTTTCGAGTATAACTTTTATATTTTAGGTAATTGATTTTCATTAGACAATTTTACCCCTTCATATTTTTTATAAATAAAATTCAATCCCATTTTTTTATAAAGTCCAACTTTTATCAAATATTATAAAGCTCTATAGAAGGTCATTATTGTAAAATTAGTAATAGAAGTGCTTAAAACAATATTGTTACCAAACAAGCTCAAAAGTACTTTAACTGTGAAAAGTACTTTTATATAATGTATAACCAAAAACATAACATGCTTTTTACCAGCAGAAATTTTATGTCAGCTCTATTAATTAAGGCGTTTTTAATTCTAACAGCAACATCAAACGAGCCCCATGTCGCTGGCAAACAGCATGCACCATGGAATGTCCAATTGCAAGTCTTTTGTAACCTCATCTAGAATTATTGTGAATAAATATGTACCTTAGTATCTTACATTTATAGAAAAATCCCTAGTAGTGCGAACTCTAATATTCAGTTTAGATACATTTCTTTAAGAACTATATCATTTCTAAAGAAATTTGTTTTCCTTGTATAGCCCACTAAATTATCTTTCGCCACTCTTATCATATTCATTTTAAAGATATAAATAAAAACCAAAAGTGAATCTTTTTGCTTACCCCAACATTCTTCAACTAATTGTCTTCTTAATGGATATGGTACATTGCGGATTCCAACCTTATGTGCTTGTGATGTTTGGATAGCTGTCCTTTTGTGCTTGTGATCGGCCCTTTCGAGGAAAGGGAATAGGAAATCCTTCAAGGGAAGGAGACTTCTATAGAGGAGTTGAAATTCAATGTGCTTAGTTCCTTATTTTTATGTGCTCGAGGGAGGAATTGTAAATCTATGGAACTCCTATTGTCTTCTGTGGATAGCTTGATCCTTATTTTTATGGGCTCGAGGGAGGAATTGTAATTCTGCAGAACTCCTATTGTCTATTGTGGATAGTTTGTGGATAGTTTGCATATGTGATGCACTCCCCTTTCGAGTGGCTTTTCATTTAAACTTTACTTATAAAAATAATACTGAGATTTAGCAAAACTATTTTATGACAAGTAAACATAATCAATAGATACACAGAAACTTGTATAAGAAAGCATGCTAAAAAAAATAGAAAATATAAACTAAATAAATTAGGGTTAAGGAGTGCAAGTTTATAACGCTAGACGAAATCATGAAGGGCTTTAGGACTAGATGACATCCTTATTGAGGTTTGGAAGTATTTAGAGGATGATGGTATGTGTTAGCTAACAAAGTTGTTTAATAACACAATAACTAAGAGAGAGCCAAAGTAACCCAAAAATATTTTTATATTAGGCAATAACATATTCTATCTACCGATTAGCAAAACCCTAGTCACGAGATTATGAAGCCAGAACATTTGAGCTAAAATTTAAGCTCATTCTTATAAACAAGCTCTAAATAAGCAAAAATGAACAAATATGCTTCAACTCAACCCCAAACTTTTCATTACTTTGCAACCCACCCTCAAGATAAGAACAAATATGCTTCAACTCCTTGAGAAATTAAACTAAGAATATCTCCACATGGCAATTTAGCTCTGCAGTCAAGCTCTCCATTCCTCTCAGTATACTTCCCAACCTCCAAGCCGCTTTGCTTGCTTTAATGAAATTTGTTAATTGAGTAGGAACAGTAGAGGGCCTAGAGGCAGATTCTTTTAACTGATATTGTAGGGTCAATTGCAACAAACCTAGTCGAACTATTGATAATTAACAAAAAAAAAAAAAAAAAAAAAAAAAAAAAAAACCTAAACAAGAACATATCTACTTATGGCCAAAAATTATATGACGCCATGTAGTTTGTGATCCACTTAAGTTTATGGAGTCAAATTAACAATGGAAAAGGTGGGAACAACAAGGGCTAGAAGGTTTGAAACAAACAGCAGCCAAAAGGTTGACAAGGCCAAAACATGCAGCAAGAGCTTCAACAGATGAAAGGGTTTCAAGCTCCTAAGCTGCCCCAAATTCATAATAAGTGTTGTTTTGGCAGGTTTAAATCTTTTCTTTTTTTTTATTATTATTTTTTTTTTTGGATATAATCCAGGCAGGCAAGGGGGAATAAATATCACATCATTCCCGAGTGTTGTTTGACCCCGATTAAGACCATAAATCAGAGAAGAACAAAACTAATATGCACAAGAAGCAGGAAATCAAAAGAAACAAGTGCACAAAAAAAAATATATATATATATATATATGAATATTTGAAAGAGCTAACAGAAGCTGTGCAGCATTAACATGCTAGTAATTGAACTTTGAAAACAGAATCTTTAGTGCATAGAGAAACCGTGTAAAACATACCCGAGACCAAGTTTTTCACCAACAACACATCCAATCGCAATGTAATCCCTGCAAAAACTGTTGAGGAACATGGAGGCAAGAACGCATATGATACTAAATTTAAAATGAATTTAATAAAATATGAGGCACTACAAAGACACAAGCTTCTTACCGTAACCCAGTCTTTACTGCTACAGTCTCACACATCTTGTTGGTACTCTGCAAGCAATCAATTTTTTTCCCGGGAATTAAAAGTAAAATCAATCATTGCATAAATCATTTTTTTCGGGTCAAGCAATCATTCCATAAAAAGAAATTTTCAAACAAAGAAAAAAGCATCTAAATATGAAATTATTCACAAAATGGAGCTATGAAGCTCATATTGGATTCCGAAAAAAATTAAAGAACAAAATACTTAATTGTATGACATATGAAGGAATAAAATTAGGGTTTCCTCAAATAAACAAGAAACCTAAATACATAAGTAGCGAATAATCTTCTTCTCTTAGCAAAGCAATCAATCATTGCATAAATCATTTTTTTCGGGTCAAGCAATCATTCCATAATAAGAAATTTTCAAACAAAGAAAAAAGCATCTAAATATGAAATTATTCACAAAATGGAGCTATGAAGCTCATATTGGATTCCGAAAAAAATTAAAGAACAAAATACTTAATTGTATGACATATGAAGGAATAAAATTAGGGTTTCCTCAAATAAACAAGAAACCTAAATACATAAGTAGCGAATAATCTTCTTCTCTTAGCAAAGCAATCAATCATTGCATAAATCATTTTTTTCGGGTCAAGCAATCATTCCATAATAAGAAATTTTCAAACAAAGAAAAAAGCATCTAAATATGAAATTATTCACAAAATGGAGCTATGAAGCTCCTGATGGATTCCGAAAAAAATTAAAGGACAAAATACTTAATTGTATGACATATGAATTAATAAAATTAGGGTTTCCTCAAATAAACAAGAAACCTAAATACATAATTAGCGAACAATCTTCTTCTCTTAGCAAAGCAGGTATGAAAGAAGATGATGCAAGAACGAAGGAACACAAACACACACAAAAAAGGCAACGTACTTTGAGGACTGCCTTTCAGTTCTGCATTGCAAATCGGTAAAACCCTCAAACAGCGCAGTAGGCAGAGTTAGAAAATCCTAAACCATCCACAAATATGTAAAATTGATGCTATCAGAGAGTGAGTTTCTGTATCATTACCTTACACGAACGAAACCCACCGCTGCTTCTCTTGCGCTTTTGAGCTGACCGCGGGAAATGTATATATAATTACATTTAGGGTGAATTGCAAAAAATCCCCCTTGACTATTAGCTAATTGCGAAAAACTCTCCTCAACTATGATGTTTACCTTATTGTTTGAGAAAGAATTTCGGACGAAATTATTCCTTAACAGATTATTTTTCAGACAATTTATTTATTTATTTATTTTTTCTCTCTAGTCAAGCAAGGTATGTGAAGCGGTAAAGAAAAATTTCCAAAATAAAAAATGGAAAGCCAATAAAATCATATTTAAGTTATGTCTAACTATTATTAAAATAAAATTGAGTACAACCGCGCACAGGAGAGAGAAGATCCACCATGACATTGGAATAGAAGATTGAAAAATTAAACAGCTCAAGAACTCCTTCAGTGCACTTGATCTTTAACGGTCATTATAACAGTTAATTATTTTAAGGAAAATAATTAATAATTTGTCATGTTTCCTTAGTTCAATTTCTTTTTTTTTTCTTAATTAAATTATGCTATGCAGGTAAGTTGAACTAAAATTGGTAATTAAAAAGTAACATAATTTCTTTTTCAAATCTATATATATATATATATTTTTTAAAAATTTACTTACTTCGATAAAATGAAATACCCCAAGGTAACTTTTTGATAAGAAATTGATGTACTCAAAAGACCTAAAAATATGAAAGTTTTTTAATATGAAATGATATCATTGCCCTCTATTCAATTCACAATAATCTAATTATAAAGAATATTTAAGTAATTTAGTTTGAGATAAATGCATTTACCATCTCATCATATATTATTTTGATCCCACCACCTACTACTCGAAAATTATTTTGATTTCACAATTGGGTTTCTCGATCTACTGTTAGCTTGTGTTTGAAAGAATAAGAAGGCTTGCTTGAGGCGGAGAGAGAAAAGAGAAAAAATAAATAAATTGTCTGAAGAATAATTTGTTAAAAGGTAATTTCATCCAAAAAATTCCATCAGACAACCCATTGGAATAGTCCCCATTGGAATAGTTGACTAATTTTTTGCCAAAAATATTCGTAAGAGGGGTTTTTCACAATTGGGTAATAGTAAAAGGGTTTTTTTGCAATTCGCCCTTACATTTATATATATACACACACTATATATATATGGATTCATAATGGACAGAGGTTGGATTAGCAAAATTTTGATAATATATAAAGGAAAGTATATACAAAAAGGAAAATATTTGTTTGTATATATAGATACTAACATAGGTGTATCAATGTGAGGGAAGAGAAAAAATAAAAAATAAAAAATAAAAAAAAGGAAAAAAATAAAAGAAAAGAAATTACTAAGTAGGTGATTATATATATATATACACACACCATCCAAGTGAAGGAAGAGAAAAAAAAGTGTTAAAATGGTACTAATGGTACTTTTATCCTATAAATTTATTTTTTTAATGCACTATAATAGTAGACAACATTTAATTAATTTGCGTATAATTTTATGAATCCTAACCGATTAAAAAATGTAACTGTGCAATATTAGTATGCTACTGCTTTGGAATGGTGGACCCCACCACCACTCATTCATTTGAAATCCTTTAAATTCGAAAGATATATAATTTTTTTTAATGTAAAAATAAGATGCAAGGGTGATACAATAGAATGTAATGTCTTGAGTAATGTGATCAGTTTTTTTTTTTTTTTTGTCTCACACGTTTTATTTTATTTTTTGTTGGAAACTCGAAACCTTTGTCAATCACTTTAGAAGGCCACAGCACCCTTAATCGTTATGTATTCAGTTTGTCGATTAGAATTAACATGAATATTAAATACTTTATTTTAGGGTAGGACACAACAATGATATGTTTACTTTATTTTGGGTAGGACACGCAATGATAATCATTTTACAAATAAAAAAAAATTAAAACAATTTAAAATATGTTATTGTAGGTGCAAAATTTCGCCCAATCAATAATGATTAAGAAAAATAAAATAACTCACTCAAAAACAATAAAAATAAATAAGAACAGTGTGCAGAGAAGCGTAGAATTGCTTGATCCTTTATTGGAGGTCTTAGCCTCTATTTATATACAAAAGATTGCAAAATTATGGTAGGACTCGCGTTGCTTGCCCTCCAATTCTTTCTATATAACCATTCTTTTCTAATAGAGTTCTTTCCATTGTCGAATTTTCCATACATAGAAATTGCCTTGTACAGAACTTCCTATCCGAATTTTCCTTCTACAGTAAATCCTTCAAATGGTAGGACTTATGCATTCTTGGGCTAAATATATTTTGATCCGGCTGGGCTTGGGTAACAGGCCGGATGTTAAATACTCATACGCTGGGCTGACGACAAGCTAGGCTGATGACTTCTTGATTCGGCCTTGATGGAAGTTGGAGGACAAATAACAATGGTCTTGGGCTGTAAATACCCTCAACTTGGGCTTGAGCATGATGGGCCTTATATGTCCTTGGAATGTAGATATGGGTAGTGGTGACGTGTGCGCTTTTTATTGGAGGGAGTTTTTTCCCTCCACACTTTGCCCCAAATTCCATTTTTAATTGAGTGACGGCTCCTATTAAAGAGGGAATTGAAACCGGTTTTTACTTTGCTTCAGAAACGGTTCGTGGTCTTTCATTATTACTCCGTCACACAAGATTTTGCAAGAGTTACATTTGCCCTTACTGCAATTCTGCGTCCTTCATTCCATCGCTTCCTTCGCTTTATCAGGTTAGTTTCGCATCTTTCTCTTCAATCTTTCATTATGAGTACTTCATCTACTCCCGAACGTGTAGACCTTGGGGATTCTGAATCCACACCTTCATCTTCCCCCGTTCGTATTAGGGCTCCCCCTCCTAGGGTTTCTACAGATCGCCCTTCGTTGAATCCATTAGGTACTTCCCCTCTTCCAACCGAAACATCCACCTCAGGCTCTGATTATGTTCTTACCCATGAAGAGAAGAAAGCAATCATCTCTATTCGCCGCATCAAGTTCTCTATTGCTTCGGTAATGGAAGAATTTGATATTCCTGAGGGAGTAGAACTTGCAGAATATCCCGAGGGTGTCGATTTCACCTCCGGCGAGGGAATTGAGGAGGATGAGTTGCTTCTTTCGGTAGGGCACCTTAACGCCCTCCGATTCCCTCTTCATCCCTTCTATCATTTAGTTTTCAATAAGCTAGGTCTTGCCCCCCCCTTCAGGTAAATCCTAATTTCTTTCGCATCCTTTCGGCACTGTTGGTGCGCCGGAAATTAGAGGCTCTGGATTTGACCCTTGCCGACCTTCTGCTTACTTACAATATATCTAAGCATGGGACCGAACCTGGTCGCTTCTTTTTTACTTCTCCCCTTCATTAGAGGATATGCACGAACCTCCCTTCATCCGAAAAGAAATGGAAAGAAATGATGGTTGTAGTTAAAGGAAAATGGTTCGTGTCCCAATCAATTGCGCTCCCTATCCCGCGCAAATTCGGGAAATTAGGTATAGAATATTTAACCTCCCTTCATACCAAGTGTTCTGGCTGTTTTCCTTGCCAAGTCTTAATATTTCGCCGTATTTATGAGTTTCTTGGTGTTTTTTCAGCTACATTTCCATCCTCCGCAGCAAGGAACAGACTTTCTTTTCTTGAGGAACGAGTCTGGAGTGACCCCTCGCCTATCGAGGACCTGCTAACTTCTTCAAACCTCAAGGACATTGCCTCCAGTGCCGTTGCTGCAGACCTCATGGATCTGTCTCTACCATCTTTTGACAGTTTCCCCATGACTGAGGAGGAGATACAGAGGGCTGAGGCTTTAAAAAAGAAAGCCGAAGATGCCCAACCCTTGATCGTCATTGGATCAACTGAGGATGAAGTGGAGGTTGAGGAACCACCATTGAAGAAATCTCGCCTCAACCCCTCATCCTCTGGCAAGGGCAAGGTCCCTTCTAAAAGCAAAGGGAAAAAGGCTGGAGAGGCCGAACCTGAAGATGAAGTCAGGGCCTTTGTTCTAGCTGAGACTGGGGCTCCTTGGACTCCTTCCTTCACCAGGGCTGACAGGTCAGTCCTGCACTCAGGGGATTCTGTGATTACAGACCCTTCAGCTGCACTGGCGGTGGCTCGAGGAATGTGGCTCCCAAAGGACGAGGAAGCCATCAACCAAATGGGGTTGGAGCAACTACTCCCCTCTGCCCCAGTCCGGGCCATAGAGGTTCGCATTGCTCCTTCAGTATTATGTTACTCTTGTTTGCTTATGTTTCTACTTATGCTTATATTTGCTTCCCTGTTAAACAGAGTTTATACCACACCATGGCCCTCTGCGCCACTGCTGAAGCTCAATCCCTCTCCATCAAGAAGTTGGAAAAGGATCTTGACAATGCAGAGAAGAGAGCCACTACTGCCTCTACCAATCTGAAGATAGCTTCTGAAGCCAAGGATGCGTATAAGAGGCAGTTGTCAGCCTCTGAGGCTAAGGTGGATTCTCTTCAGGCCGAGGTTCAACGCCTGACCGAGGCTCTTACTACTTGCTTCAAGGCGGGGAAGCAAATGCAGGCGCGCTACTCTTGTCTGGCGCACCTGGCTAGTGCTAAAGCGTTCCGGTCTGGCTATAATCAGGGCTCAGGTCCTAAGACGATGGATTCGGACGCCTTTGACAAGAAAGTGGGGGTGCACTTCCCATACGATGAAGGGCCAAAGGCTTTGGAAGCTGAAATCCGCTTTGCCGAGATGGTGAAGGCACACCTGAAGGATACTCCTAGCTCCCCTGCTCCTGCGGCTTCAACTCCTCCTACCTCAAGTCCTAATGTAGTGGATGCTTTTGAATCTACTCCCTTCGATCCGAAGAGGAAGTAGAGCCATGTATTTTGTTTTTATGAACAACCTGTTTTGGGATAATGAATATAATTTTTTCGTTTTAGGCTTGCCTGACTTGTTTTTGCTGTATGCTCTTGATACTGTTCATATTTCTCTGTCTGGTAATGTGTTTAAACACTAAACATTGTCTTTATGCTTCGGATTTATGCTATCCGTGAAAATGCAAGGATTGTGGGAAAAAGGAGATCCTTTTAACAGTTTAGTTGATATCGCAGGATGATTCACATGGACAATGATTTAACTGTTAAATGAACCCTCCTTGCCTTTTACTTGCCTGTAGTAGACGTCTACATACTCTTTCTTTCTCATGTGTTCCTGATGTGGGGTGGAGTATGATGAACTTATGATATATCCGCATCCACTGGGTATTAAACACTTGGAGTCCGGAGGAAAGAGTTCTGATCCGGGTATCAGAGGTCTAAATCGAATTACTCCCCAGCGCTGAGTCATGGAGGACAAGTGCTGAATAGGACACTTAGGGTCGAAGCTGTCTCGGGTACTTAGGATCCGAGGCAAATTATACATTCCCTGGCGTGGAGCCGGAGGGGGGTTTAAATGAATCACTCCCCGGCGCTGAGCCAGCGGGGAGGTTTTGCCGAGCCGAACACTTAGGGTCCGAGGCGAGATTTTCGCCGAGCCGAACACTTAGGGTCCAAGGTGAGATTTTCGCCGAGCCAGACACCTAGGGTCTGAGGCGAATGACCTACTCCCCGGCGCTGAGCCTGAGGGGAGGTTTAAATGAATCACTTCCCGGCGCTGAGCCAGAGGGGAAGTTGTGCCGAACCGGACACTTAGGGTCCGAGGCGAGAGAACTACTCCCCGGCGCTGAGCCTGAGGGGAGGTTTAAATGAATTACTCCCCGGCGCTGAGCCTGAGGGGAGGTTGTGCCGAACCGGACACCTAAGGTCTGAGGTGAGAGAACTACTCCCCGGCACTGAGCCCGAGGGGAGGTTGTGGCGAACCAGACACCTAAGGTCCGAGGCGAATGAATTACTCCCCGGCGCTGAGCTTGAGGGGAGGTTTGTTTTATATTTTTCCTCAAACAACTTATCATGAGGCCGAGGACTCAAAATGATAGGAGGCCAAGAAAGCGAGTAACAGTGGCTGTGAAGTTTTCCAAGTGTTGACTTTAGAGACCTGCCTCCACTGATACTCCCTTCTTGGCAACCAAATGTTGTGGACCACGCATATATGAACCGCATTTCTTTTCTATTTCTATCCGATGTGGGACATAGACTAAATTTTGTCAAAAAGGTCGGTGTAAGGAATGCCTCTGGTATTGAGCTTGACAGCCTTAAATACCAGTGGGCCCTCCTTACACAGTGATTAACTATGTGAATATTTCCATATATAACAGAACGTGGCACATACTTTTTTGTCGATGTGGGATAGAAAGGTTTAAGCACAGGCCATAACTCATGTTTTGTTGCTTTGTGCTTTTTTTTTGTTTTGGTCAAAAAATCAGACGAATGCTATGCATAGTATGGCTCCCCATTTTTATAAAAAGAAACAAAAATAGAGGAAAGTGTTACTGAATATAGAAGCAAAATAAAGAAAAGCTTGGTTGACTGTGGACATACACAGCTTTATTTGTGAAGAAGTTGTAGCAAAATGGACAAACTTAACTAATGGAAATACCTTTTTCAGGTGTATTGCGTTCCAAGGACGCGCAATGGGACGTCCGCCAGCTTCGGCCAAACGATATGCTCCTTTCCCCACTACTTCGGTAACCCTGTAGGGTCCGGTCCAATTAGGTTCCAGTTTCTTTACATGAGCTGTCTCCTGCTTCAAAACCCAATCGCCTACCACAAAGCTCCTGAATCTGACGCGTTTGTTATAACTGTTACACACCTGCTGTTGGTATGCCGCGAGACGAATTGCTGCTGCATCTCTCCTTTCGTCCACCAAATCAAGGCTATGTTCGAGTTGTTGCTCATTGTTCCCCTCCAGTACCAAGGATGTCCGAAGGGTTGGGATTATGGACTCGGTAGGAATGACAGCTTCGGATCCATATGCCATAGCAAATGGGCTTTCTCCCGTGGGTCGTCTTGGAGTTGTTCGATAGGCCCAAAGCACTTGAGGGAGATTCTCGTACCACTTTGTCTTCAATTTCTCCAACTTTTTCTTTAAGCACCCGAATATCGTGCGATTAGTTATTTCAGCTTGCCCATTGCCTTGTGGATGACTAACTGCAGCCAATTTTTGCAGGATTCCATGTTCGCTAAAGAATTTCCTTGTACTTCTGTTATCGAGGTTCTTACCATTGTCCATTACAATAACTTTTGGTACCCCAAACCGGCAAATAATGTTGCTCCAAATGAAATGTTTTACTTCTTCGTGGGTGACGCTAGAGAAGGCTTCAGCTTCCACCCACTTGGTGAAGTAATCCGTAGCCAGAAGCACATGTTCTTTTTTTTCCATGGTTTTGGGTAATGGTCCTACTATATCAATCCCCCATTGGGCGAACAGCCATGGATTAGCCATGGCGTGCAAACCTTCGGCAGGTTGGTGCTTTATTGGACCATGGCGCTGACACTTGTCACATCGTCTTGAGTATTCCTCGGCATTCCGAGCCAAGTATGGCCAGAAATAACCTTGGGTTAGAATTTTATGTGCAAGGGATCTTCCTCCGGAGTGGTTTCCACAGTCTCCTTCATGAACTTGTTTTAGAATTGTGAGAGCCTCAGTAGGGGTTAAACACTTGAGATAGGGACCGGAGAATGACCTTCGGTACAACTGGTTATTGATGATTGCGTACTTAGCCGCAGTGAGCCTAAGCTTCCTTGCCTCAGCTTTCTGATTCGGGAGAACCCCTTCCTTGAGGTAGGCCTCGATTGGATCAATCCAGCAGGGCTCGCGTGGTACTTCAGGGATCACCATCACCTCTTGCCGGGGATTAATGCTGGGTTCTTCGAGAACATCGATTGGAACAAGCCGAATCAACTCTTCATCTGAAGATGATGCGGCTGCGGCCAATCGATCCGTTTCGGCATTTTCATCTCGTGGTACCTGATGGAACTCGATTTGATCGATCTCCCGGATATCACTCTCTACAGCATCTTTGTACGACTTCATACGTTCCTCCTTGGGAGAATATTGCCCTGTCACTTGATTGATCACAAGCTGTGAGTCACTAAAAACTTTTAAACATCGTACCTGTAGCTGTTTAGCTAGCCGAAGTCCGGCAAGCATCGCCTCGTACTCGGCCTCGTTATTAGTAGATGGGAAATCTAGCAAAATTGACTGCTGCAGCTTGGTACCCTCGGGTGTTGTGATGTCAATCCCGGCCCCTGTTGTTTTCCGGTTGGAAGAGCCATCAACCCGTAACTCCCAGTATGGCTCTTGAAGTGTCGGTTCCTCAGGTTGATCTTCGTACTCGAGTAGGAAATCCGCTACCGACTGCCCCTTGTGAGACACCTTCAGTGCATAGGTGATGTCAAAAGAGCTAAGTTCAATAGCCCATTTTGTAATTCGACCAGACAGGTCTGGTTTAGCTAGGATAGCCCGTATAGGGTGATTTGTAAGTACCACTATGCTGTGAGACTCAAAGTAATGTCGAAGTTTCCTCTTGGCATAAATTAACGCCAGGATTACCTTTTCTGTCTTGCTGTACCGTGTCTCGGCATCCGTCATCGTTTTGCTTATGTAAAAGATTGGGTGCTGAACCTTGCCTCCTTCTTTGATCAACACTGCGCTTGTTGCTACAGCTGATACTGCCAGGTACAGGATGAGAGTGTCTCCGGGCGTTGGAGCAGAAAGGATTGGGGGTTTTGTCACGTAGCTTTTCAATTGATTGAGAGCTTCCTGCTGCTGAGGTCCCCACATATCTTTGTTTTTGGATCGAATAGCATCGAAGAAAGGTTTATACTTATCAGATAATCGGGATATGAACCGGCTGAGAGCCGCAATTCAGCCGGTTAGAACTTGCACTTCCCTGCGGGTTTTCGGCTCCTGGTTCTGTATTAGTGCCTTTGCCTGAGCTGGGCTTACTTCTATTCCTCTTTTATTTACGACGTGCCCAAGGAACTGTCCTGACGAGACGGCGAAAGAGCACTTGGTGGGGTTCAGCTTCATATTGTATCTCTTGAGAGTATCAAAGACCTCCTGGAGGTGCTTCGGGTGGTCCTCTTTCCGTATACTTTTGACCACCATATCATCGATATAGGCTTCAACCGTATTTCCCAGCAGATTATTGAAAATTTTATTGACAAGTCGCTGGTAGGTGGCTCCGACATTCTTTAGACCGAAGGGCATCACTCTGTAGCAGTAAGTGCCCGTTTCTGTGATGAAAGTGGTTTTCTCCTCATCTTCAGGATTCATGGGAATCTGATTATAGCCGGAGTATGCATCGAGGAATGTGAGCCTTTCATAACCCGTCGTAGCATCCACCATTTGATCAATCTTGGGCAGAGGAAAGCTATCTTTTGGGCAAGCTTTGTTAAGGTTGGTATAATCTACGCATACCCTCCATTTCCCATTCTTCTTTTGAACGACTACTACATTTGAGAGCCATTGCGGGTATTGCACTTCTCGAATGAATCCTGCTTGTAATAGTTTATTTACTTCCTCGGCTATTATGCGATCCCGTTCAGGTGCGAATCGTCTGTGCCTCTGCTTGACTGGCCTGAACTCCGGGTTAACCCTCAGACTATGGCATGAGACTGTAGGATCGATCTCCACCATGTCCGAGTGATCCCAGGCAAAGACATCCGAATTGCACCGAATGACCCTGATCAATGCTTCCTTCTCTTCGGCTGTGCAAGATGAGCCAATGTAGGTGATCTTCTGGGGGTCTCCGAGGACTACCTCTATAGCTTCGAGGGACTCCCCGGTAGGTGCTTCAGCTTCGGCTTCTTCCTCTGCCTTGAGATACTTGGGCAGAGGATACTGTAACTGCTATTTGATCGCGTCTTTGGGATCCGCCTCTGACTGAGGTGAATTCGACGCTTTCTTTGCTTCATGTAGCGTTAGCATGTAACATTCTTTTGCAGCAACCTGGTCTCCCCAGAGGTCGATGACCTCACTGTCATCCGGGGATAAACACCTCATTACTTGGTGAAGTGTAGAGGGGACTCCGTTCATACGATGGATCCAACCTCTCCCCATAATGAGGTTATAAGATGGATGAATTTCTGTTACGATGAAGTTTTCCTTCAGAGTCCTTTTTGCTGCAGTAACGGATAGATCGATCACCTCGAGCGGATTCACCTTAGTACCATCAAATCCCATTAGGGGGCTGGAAGTTGGCCTGATGGACGATGGTGAAACCCCCAACTGATCAAAACCTGTTTTTGTAATGATGTTGGCGCTACTTCCAGGATCTATCAGCACTCTCCTGATCATATAATTCGCTACCAGGAGGCTGATGACCAAGGGGTCCTCATGCGGGCGCTGGACTCTAGAAAGATCATTGTTACCGAATCCAATATTGACGCTGCCTGGTGCAACCGTGTTTACCGAAGACACTCTTCGTAACTTATGAGCCTCTCTCAGCCTGGATCTGTACAACACTTCAGACTCTTCATCATCCTCTGACCTTCTGTGTATAGCATGGATAACCTTTACCTGACCGCCCTCTACCCGTCGAGGGTTAACCTCCCGAGGTTTTACGTGCTCCTTCGTGGCGAGATACTCCACCAATTCTCCTCTCGCTATCATGCTTTCTACTTGTCGCTGTAGGGACCTGCAGTCATTGGTGGTATGCCCATAATCTCTATGGTAGGCACAATGTTTGCTTTTGTCCCTCTGCTCCAAGGGTTGCTTCATGGGCTGAGGAGTCGCGAACCTCGTCTTATTCTCTTGGAATAGGCGCGCCAAGGTAGTACGGAGAGGGGTAAGCCTGTCCTCTGTCCTTCGCCTTTTCTCAGACGCTTGGGTGACTTGTGTGGCGGTATGAGGAACCTTCTGCATCCTTGTGCTCGCAGCTTTCTTTCGAGACTTGTTTTCCACCGTGATGAGGGTAGCGTGCTGTGCACGGTGGGCTACGTTTTCCTCCAACCGAATGTAGATTTGTGCCTTAGCGTTCAAAGTCTGCATATCCGGGGGGGAATATTTGACCAAGGATGTGTGAAACTTGGTTCCCTGGATCATTGCCAACTTAAATGTTTCGATTGCCGTGGCAGGATGGCAATCTGCTATCTCCGAGGCCTCCATGTTAAACCTGGATAAAAAATCTTGCAGAGTTTCCCCCTTTCTTTGCCTTATGGTGAAAAGGCTGGCGATACTTTTCTTCTGCTTCTTATTTCCGCAATACTGGGGCTAAGAACATAGTGCACAAGGTCTCATAGTCAGGGATAGACTTGTGTGGCCTATTCCTGAACCATTCTAACGCTGCTCCGGTTAAACTGGTAGGAAAAACCTTACACATCCACGGATCGTTATGATCGTCCAGTGCCATCTTTTGTGCATAATGATCGAGATGCCGAGAGGGGTCTCCTGCCCCATCGAACTGGGTGAAGGATGGCATAGTGAACTTCTTCGGCCTTTCCACAAGGTACACTTCGTCAGTAAAGGGGGTCTTGACCAAGGAGTTCTTGTGCTCTCTAGCCATCTCGGCTGGTGTCTGGACTCTCAAGAGCTTCTTTTCATCGAAGGCATCTTGTACCCGTGCGCCATCTGGAACGCCATTGGACCATACCGTAAGCTTATGGCTGGACTCGGCCTGTTCGTCCTGTGTGCGATGCGGGAGATTATCCGAAGCAACCGCCTCGGACCTCGTCCTTTGCTTTTGCTGAACCTCACTAGGTCGAGCCCCGTTGGGTTGTGTCTCGTTGGCCGGAGGCTCGTGAACCGGAGGTAAATTCCGGGTGGGGGGTGGTGCCGCAGCATCGCCTGGTGGTGGTTATGGCGTTAGCCTGGCCATGGCCGTGTGCAGCATATGAGTCTGCTGCTGAAGCGCAGCTATCTGGACGACACTCGTATCGTTTGCTTGCCGGAGTGTCTCAAATTGGTGCAAGAACTCTTCTCGCATCTTTTGCATCAATTCTATCTGTTGATTCATTGTTGACTCTCCGTTTGACATTCCAGATACGACTAAATGATTGAATTTGAAGAACAAGTGGGAGTATATTTTTATACGGTTCCCACAGACGGCGCCAAAGTGTAGGTGCAAAATTTCACCCAACCAATAATGATTAAGAAAAATAAAACAACTCACTCAAAAACAATAAAAATAAATAAGAACAGTGTGTAGAGAAGCGTAGAATTGCTTGATCCTTTATTGGAGGTCTTAGCCTCTATTTATATACAAAAGATTGCAAAATTATGGTAGGACTCGCGTTGCTTGCCCTCCAATTCTTTCTATATAACCATTCTTTTCTAATAGAGTTCTTTCCATTGTCGAATTTTCCATACATAGAAATTGCCTTGTACAGAACTTCCTATCCGAATTTTCCTTCTACAGTAAATCCTTCAAGTGGTAGGACTTGTGCATTCTTGGGCTGAATATATTTTGATCCGGCTGGGCTTGGGTAACAGGCCAGATGTTAAATACTCATACGCTGGGCTGACGACAAGCTGGACTGATGACTTCTTGATTCGGCCTTGATGGAAGTTGGAGGACAAATAACAATGGTCTTGGGCTGTAAATACCCTCAACTTGGGCTTGAGCATGATGGGCCTTATATGTCCTTGGAATGTAGATATGGGTAGTGGTGACGTGTGCGCTTTTTATTGGAGGGAGTTTTTTCCCTCCACACTTATGAAACAACGAGTCCTAAATTCAAATTATAAATTTTTTTTTTTTTTAATGAGGGACAAAATAGCAAAAATAAATATATATTTATATATACATATATATTATATTAAGTTTTTTAAAATATCTAACCTCTACTTAAACACAGTTTTAATAGACTAATGAAAAAAATAAAAGCAATTTAAAAGTTTCATATTTTAACTTCATTCAAACACTCTACTAAGTTAAATTTGATAACCATTAAAAACAAGGAGTTGGATTCTCTAAATTAAATATTCTCTAAGTTGAATTAATTGCAGATTGACACATACTTAAAGAAAGTTTAAAAACCATGCCAACTAGCACCATTTTGAAATAAGAAAAATTTATATACTTTGACGACATTAACGTCGTTCTCTCTCTCTCATATTTTTCGGAAAAAAATCTCTCTCTCTCTCTCTCCTCTTTCTCATTCTCCCGATGGGGGGGGGGGGATATTTTGCACAAAAAATAGATCGGGAAATATTTGGCACAATTTATATCTGTGTGTATAATGTATGGATAAGAGTCATAAGAAATTTAGGTACAACAAGCCTCTGGGTCAAGTTTGAACTCTCAACAATCTTTCTTTTTAGGAGGTCATACCAACCAAGCTAGTGATAAAAGGCTAGTATCCATGAAATCTATCAGAGAATTATGAAAAATATGACTACGTATTAAACATCTTCTTTAGAAGTTGAAGCAAATGCATATGCTACCAAGTTCGAGCTCCCAACATCCTTTCTTTACAGGAGGTTGTACCAATTGAGTTAGTGATAAAATGCTAGAATGTATGACATTTAAGAGAGAATTTTGAAATTTTTATTACATAATTTTGGGTTAATCATCATTTAACAAGTAAACAAATGTATGCTCCGGGAGCTTGACCGAGTTGGTAAGGTAACGACTTGAGAATGCTCATATCCCAGGTTCGAACCCGTCCATCACCATTATAACCCTCGACTGAAATTGTTGCTAAGGTGTGGGTCCCGCTGCCCAGGTGAGTTCGTGTGCCAGCAAAAAAAAAAGTATAAAAAATGTGTAAATTTTATTTAACTTTTTATTTAAATGTCAAATACTGATTGATCGGACGAATGGTCCAGACCATGTAATAATTTCTCATCCGTTAAGGATCATTCAAAATAATTGACACTAAATAAAACTATGAATAATGATTTTTTTATTTAAATGTCAAATAGTGATTGATCGGACGAATGGTTCAGACCATGTAATAATTTCTCATCCGTTAAGGATCATTCGAAATAATTGACACTAAATAAAACTATGAATAATGATTTAAGTACGCAGTTACCAAATTCAATTTCATGACATCAAATGGCGAGGCACCTTCACTTCACTCACATAAATTGAATTCGATAACTGCCGCAATTGATGCCTAAATCACTAATCTAAAACTATACCTACAAAGTCAGAAATTTGATGAGTTTTACCATCCCAAAACCAATAATATTGGGCCAGAAATCACATAAGGCCCAATTGGAAGCCCGCCACACTGAAACTTATCCATAATATTACAAATTTGAAAAAAAAGCTGCACTTGCATTTGGAGAAGCGGACTTGGATTTGGGCCCCAAGTCCATCAACCACTCTTCTCCTCCGCCGATACCTCCATCGCCGAAGCCAGGTCCGCATCTCTCTCTCTCTACATAGCTAGGGTTACTCTTATGAACTGTATTTTTATTTATGTAATTCACATTCTTCACAGCTAACCATATCGATCAACAATTCACTTCGACAATTTTTTTTTTTTTTTTGAGTCTCGTTCAGGCTTGGAGCTGAGAAATTGATGATATGCAGTCTACTTTGAGGGTGCCACTTTGATATGTATAAAAATCTTGGTAAACATCGGCTGTTATATCGTGCTCGCATTTCAAACTACGTGAAAACTGGTCTATTTGATAAAGCCCTCCAAACGTTCGACGAAATGGCCCAGTCAAGTTGCAGGGTGTTTAGTATAGATTACAACAGATTGATTGGGGTATTGGTTCGCCAATCCCGCTTCGATTTAGCGGAACACTATTACAATGCAATGGTCCCACAAGGGTTTTCTTTAAGCTCATTCACATATTCAAGATTCATTTCCGGTTTGTGTAAAATTAGGAACTTTGAGCTTATTCAGAAGCTTTTACAAGACATGGATAGAATTGGGGTGGTCCCTGATATGTGGGCTTGTAATATATATTTGAATCTTTTGTGTTCTGAGAATTTAGTGGACATCGCTATTGAGGTACTGCAAATTATGGTTGAGAAGGGAAGAGAGCCTGATGTGGTGAGCTACACAATAGTTATAAGTGGGTTGTGTAGAATCAGACGATATGACGCTGCTGTTGAACTTTGGCATACTATGATTAGGAAAGGTTTCAGTCCAGATGATAAAGCCTGCAGGGCACTTGTTCTGGGTCTGTGTGATGGTGGGAAGGTTGATTTGGCGTATGAGCTTACACTGGGTGCAATGAAGGACCAAATTAAGTTTAGCACAACAATTTATAATGTTCTCATTAGTGGGTTTTGTCGAGCCGGTCGAATTGACAAGGCTCAAGCAATTAAGATGTTTATGAGGAGGAATGGGTGTGAGCCTGATTTAGTTACGTACAATGTGTTGTTGAATTATTGTTGCAATGAGCTTATGTTGGAGGAGACAGAAAAGTTAATGCGGAAGATGGAGCGGAGTGGAATGGAACCTGATGGTTATAGCTACAACCAACTTCTTAAGGGTCTTTGTAAAGCTAACAGGGTAGATAAGGCTTACATGTTGATGATGAACAAGATGCAGGCCAAAGGGCTGGTCGATGTTGTATCATATAACAGTATTCTTAGAGCACTTTGCAAGGCTTGCCACACCAGAAGGGCTTATAAGCTATTTGAGGAGATGGGCCGAAAGGGAATTGTCCCTGATGTGGTCACTTTCACGATTCTTATAAAAGCTTTTCTTAGAGAAGGCAATTCCAATTTAGCCAAAAACCTTCTCAACCAGATGACAGGGATGGGTATATTTCCAGACCGTGTAATGTATACTATGATTGTCGATCACCTGTGTAAGACTGGGAAGATCGAGATGGCTCATGGTGTTTTTCTTGATATGGTCAAGCAGGGAATCACCCCTGATGTAGTGTCATATAATGCTCTTATTAATGGATTTTGCAAGGCTTCTAGTGTAAGTGAAGCCATGCATATGTATGAGGATATGTGCTCTAAAGGATCGTATCCTGATGAGGTAACATTTAGATTGATCATCGGGGGGCTTGTTCGGGAAAATAAGCTTCAAATGGCTTGTACAGTTTGGGATCAGATGATGGAGAAGGGCTTTACTCTTGATAGAGATGTTTCTGAGACTATTATCAATGCCATCCATTCAAAAGGTGCAGCAATGAATGTCAGAAATGTTCTTTAATTTATGCAATGGCCTAACCAGTAGATGAGGTATTCCATCTCTACATGCAACTGTGTGTTTGAATCATGTCATTAATCAATTAGCTATCTATTGGATATCCTGCGGACAGAGTTTGCCAGTTTTGTGATAGTAGCAAGTCCTTGTGCGTTGGATTTAAGTTTATTGTTAATATCAACTTTTTTGGCCCAAAAAACAACAGTAAACCAGTTGCTGCGCATGTACTGCTCTGTACCTGCTGCTGCAAATCCATCAATTGCAAGTAGAGATGGGGGTGCTGATGCCTTATATAAACGATATATGACTGTTGCTGTGTGGGACAGTGGGATAAAATTTACTCTCTTTGTTAACAGTAAATCACTCCATGCATATTTCAGGTTGAAACTTAGTTCCACTGATATTGCTTGGTTTTCTATATCCTACGGCAAAGTCCAATCAGGATGTGTTCATTGACTACAAGCACATACCATTTGGAAGTTTACCTTGTTGAGCTGCCTGGAAAATTGCAGAAAAAGGCAACCAGGTTAGAGCCGCTTGCTTTCCTAAATTTTTTTTATACATTTTACAGATGAATATTCTCCCATGGATCCATGTATTCTGGTGTGTATTGACAAAAATGATTAATTTGTCATAAAAAAGAAATATAAGGACAGCTATGTGGATTTTCTCTCACTCAAAATTGTATAGTATAGGGATTTAATATTTGTGTCTGAACTGTGAAAACTAAGATACATGCGGTTGGTGACATAGAACATTCAGAACTTCAAAGAATAGAAGGCAAGGCCTGAAAGGTAGCACATTTGACCAAGATCCAATTTAACGGATTTGGATATTAATTTTTGATCTGAAACGGGTCAGATACGGATCTTGTCTGAAAGGTTTGTCACAGATCTGGGCCGGATATGGATCTGGTTAGTTCTTGGATGGAGCGGATTTCACATGCCTTCTGACTCAATTCAAGTATATTTTACTTTGTTTGGATCCTGTTTTTTATCCCCCTAGTTGGATCCTGTTTAAATTATATGGATATGAATCATGCCATAGTATACGATCCAGATATGGATCTTGATATTAAAATATGTATCCAGATTTAGATTTTTGAATCCACTCCATTGTAATTGATGATAATTTTTCACTTGTGACCCTTTTGAAATCCGTTTAATGTGTCCAAATTGCACCAATTCTGCCTTTCTTCTCAATGGTTTTTTCTGGCGTCGACCTTTTTAAGTCACCTTCATAAAATTTCTCCTATAAATGTTCTCTATAATTTTTTGAATTATGCTTCTGCGCAACCAAAGGTCACACTGCAGTGGTGGAATTCATGTTGTCCATGATGAAGATTTTCTAAAACATTTTACTTTGAAACAAATCTTTAATTAAGTTTTTACTTGAGTTAGTAAGGGGCTATTGCTTGGTGCATGATAAAAGTACAGGTTGTCTGAGAGGAGATGAACATAGTATATTTACTTGATCAAAACCGTTTGGTGAATGAAAAACTAGATCCAAAGTAGCTCGTTTGATCATGGGTGGAAGTGGGTTATGTAACAACCCATTCTACCACATGGTATGATATTGTCCGCTTTAGGCCTGAACCCGCACGGTTTTGTTATTGAGCTTTACTCCAAAAGGCTTCATACCATTTGGGTATAGCACTAGCACATATAAGCACTTCACTTTAACCTTACCCAAGCAATGTGGGATTGTGGAACCTATAGCTCACCCAGTGTCTCACACCCGTCCACATAGGTTGCCATAGGTTATCACACATTGGAAGATTGGGAAAAAGATGTTGTCCTTATATATGCTAAGATTGGATATGGGTTTGGACCCCAAGTGGCACCACTGTTTTGTGGGAGGGGGAGGACCTAACCAAGTTGGATCCAATCCATTTAACATGTGCGTGTGCGCCCTACCCCCCAACCAGTATTGGTCTTGGGCTTCTCAAGCTTCTTTTGAATTAGTTCCCGTCTATACACTTTTATCCATGTGGGGAGGAAAAAGCGTCTATACTCAATATTCTACTTATATCAATTGTATCCTATGGTATTGGAAATAATATTCTATATTCGACTTTTTTATTGCTTTTGCTATCAAATCACCGATTATACCCAAGGACGGGTCAGTCTTGGGCTTCTCAAGCCAATATTCTTTTCGGGTACTTGTATGTGGAGACTTAGGATACAATGACATACTTGTTACATCTCATATTATATTATAATTGCTAATTTAATTACCCTGTGAAGGTATTCTTGTAGAATTTGAGATGCTTTTGAAGGATACATGAGCATAATAAATGCTTTTAAAATGAAAAGAAAATTGTGGAGGAATATGGAAGACTAGAAGGTTTTATAAGACTAAAAGAAAATATTAATAAAGTATTAGTCTGAAAATAGTCAAATACAAAACAACGTGGGAGGAATATAAAATTTTAAGATAATTTCTTATATTATAACACTGACAAAGCTCCATGTGTGGTTGTGTATCACTTTCCTTATCTTTATGCGAGACAACAGCACGATCTTCATCTTGTGCCTCTTTCTCCAACCAAATATTACTCTTGTCAAAATTGAAGAGAGACATAGAAAATGAAGAACATAAGGATATATGTGGTTCAGCCCCTAAGGCTTACATACGGCACACAAAGTCCAAAGGGCTATATATCTTTATTATACTCTCTTGATTTTTGTATACAATGATCACCTCTATTATAGGTGAAATGAGAAGACTGAAAGAAGGAATAATTGTTGTATAAATATGAAATTTCACTTTTACCTTTCAATAATCTACCAAATTAGTATGTTGAAATGGCATAGAGGGCTGAATTGGTAAAATATGTTCAAGACAATCTTTCCATCCCTTTCTCAAACAGAGGAAGGAGTTTCCCTTCCACTCAACCAAAAAAAGGATGGACAAGCACCCTCCATTCAGACCATTCCTAGGGATGTCCTCTTCCATCCTTCCTTTTTATCCATTCCCTTCATTTTTCCATCCCTCCTACCAAAAGAAGCATAAAGGGTTGATGCTGGACAACCTAGATCTGTTGTATACTATGGCTGAAGTACAAGGGAAAGCTGATGGGTTAAAGTTATCAAAATAGAGGAATAGGGTTAGGGTTTGTAGAACAATGGATTTCAAGCCTTAGGACCACATTTTGAGAACTTCATCCTATACTAAAAACTAATGACATCTGTATTTGGGTCCTGCTTTCCGCTTTTGATACTCCTGCAACAATGACATTGTTTTGAGCGGACAAATCACAACTGACAGTGTAATGTTTGTGCCTTTATATATATATATATGTCTGTGTGTGTGATGTACATTGAGTAAAAAAAAAAAAAAAAAAAAAAAAAAAGAGAAAGCAAATTAAAATTTTGGTGGGACCCACCACCACACCCAAAAAGGGTTTGAGACCACAATTGGTCTCCATTTTTCTTCTCTCCCGCTGGCCCTTCCTTCTGTCTCTGTTTCTTGTTTTTTTTCTTTTTCTTTTTGAACTCAAACTTCATTCTTAGATTACTCCTCCACCTTTTGTCGGATTGAGGTGCCGTTTAAGGCAAAACGAAGCTTGTGTCGAGCTCTACGCATACATACCAACAATTCCAGATTTGGTGCACCCTTTGAACTTCGAATCTTAGGACCCATTTCTAGGGTTTGTGAAGAAAATTGGGGTTTTTGCTCAATTAGAGGTAAAGGTGTCTAATTCACACTTTTCTTGTACCTTAGTGAGTTATTCCTCTAGAATTTTGGCCAAACATGCTTGATTTAAGGTTGATTGCTTTAAAAATGATTTAATGGTGCATATAAAGATTTTATATATGTGTGTTTGTTGACTTATGTGATAAGCATGCTTAGTTTAGATGGATTACTCCTTAAATGATTTAATTGTGTATGTGAAACATGTATCTATGTGTATTTGTTGGATTGTATGGAAATTGTGATAAGTGGTTGATTTATCATGCTTATTATAATGCTAAATATCTAATTGATTGTTGTGAGCATATGTTGTAAATTGTGGTATTAAATTCCCCATTTTATGATATTGTCACGGCATGACAAATGTTAGAAATCCCTTATATTACAACATTGAAAGTATGTGGCATTCATGAATTCATCATTGGGGATTGCACGTATGGAAATGACTTTTGAAAAATGAAAGAATGGGGATTTTCGGGAAAGCTTTGTTGAAAAAGTTTTTTTTTTTGGAAACCCGGTCGCCGCGGGGGTACCAAAGGGCCGGAGGTTAATATAGCCTAGAGGGGACTAGGGAGTCGCCCTAGCGTGATTGAGCTAGCTGGGCCCCATAATGACGCCGCGGGGTTACCAAGGGTCAGGGACACTAGCCAATCCTCCTCTCGTGTCGCTGCGGGGTCACCAAAGGGCGGGTTATATTAACAGTTTGAAAAGTATGGTTGTTTTCTGAGAAATGGGGAGTGACACGCATATCATAGCATTCATGGCATTTTACATATGATTGTTTGGAATTGGAATTTAATATGTGTTTCCCTCATTTTGCATGACCCCTCTTCCTATTGGCCTATGCTTTGTTTGGATTCACGGGGCTACAAGAGGTGCGTCTTAGGCACTCTCTACTGAGCTTTATGCTCACCCCATTTTATTTAACATTTTCCCGGAACCGGTAAGGAGGTAGTGGATGCCGATCTTCCACAAGCTTAAGGATGACTTGGAGCTCATTTTGTATCTTTTGTATATCTCCCATTTTTGTAAGGCCCCAAAAGTGTAGTAATGTGTATTTATTTTTCAAAACCATGGTTAGGTAATATAATTATGTTATTAGATGATATTTTGGATGTGAATTTGATAACATGTAAACCTTATTGATGAATGGGGAGAGTAATACTAGTTTGAAGTATTATTGAGGTCATTTGATTGTGTATTATCATCTACTATTGCCGTGAATTCGGAATTTGAGCCATGATAGGTTAAAAATGAATTTAAACAGGTTGTGATAGGCCTATTTTTAGGGGAGGTCATGCCGAATTTTTTTTTTGTTTAAAAAAATATCAGTTTTGGGATCGTTACAGACAGAACCAAACACTATGCAATTACACATGAACCTTAGATTTTCTTCTGACTTCTACAAAATAATAATACATGTTCTTGTAGAGTAAGGAATGGTCTGGTAGCCCTTACCACATCTACAACTGCTTATACAAACACAGTTATTTGAATGAATTTTCAGCAGCGGATCATTTCCAAACTTCAACATACACCTAGCTGGACTTAATTGCATATGACTGCAAAACTGCATGCTCAACCCCTAGGGATTCGACCTGGGCTGAAATTTATGGCTGGCTATGTGCCTCCTATTCTCAGCTCATTGACCAATATCAGCTGTTGCATCTGGACCCGCATGGTTTATTGGATTTATATCCTCTTTTCTGAGATGCTAGTGAATGATTATTCTTGTTACAAATTTTTCTGTCCACACTGTCAACTTCTTGTGCATGGGTCCTACTTCATGATCATTTTGAATGGTTCTTTCTTCTTTTCATTTTTCTTAGTAGTAAGATTATTACTCTTTGGTTTATAATCATCATGGTCTTCATTTGTGTATGGTGTGAATTTGTCGAATGCTTTGTCGTATTCTTGAATTAGGACCTTACATCCATATTGATCTTTTTATCAGTGCTTCCCTCTCTCTCTCCATGTGCCTGATTAATCTTCTCTCTTCTCTACTGTTATTCTTAGGCATGCATTACAGTCTCCTCAGCTTGTTTCAGACAAATCCAGGACACATGTTGGTCTTACTTAGATGGAAGTTGGGAGGAGAACAACTCATGATGAATCCAAGCTTAAGATCCACATGCAGTGGTATGGCATTATGATCCAAATGCATGAACTTGTTTATTTATTTTTTCCTTTATATGTTCTCCAATTCCTTCTTTTGCGATCCAAAACAAAGTTAATGACTAAAAAGAATGAAAGAAAAAACAGACATCTTTTAAAAAGTGTGACTCATGAAAGATTATTCTTAATGATTTTGGCCAGAGCTTGCAGAAGAAAGAAACAGAAAAGGAAATGGAGTAGGACTGCAACTTGATCAGCTGTCGTCGATATTAACATTGGAGATAATTCCAAGTACTGATGAGTTTTGAGGACTGAATATATATATATATATACACAACAATAGTGACTATTTCCTAAAGCAGAAGCTACAACTATTCTGGAATAACATGAAGACTAATGAGTTGGTTGCAGAGCAAACTCTTGGTAGGAACCTTTATCATAATCATTTTCTATTAGTACACGGGTGACTTCAAGGAGTTAAAGCTACATATAGCTGATGATTCTGATTTGCAGATTTGATTGTCTGTCAGTGAATTGAAACTGCTAGTATAAGCTCAAATCAATAAAGCATTCTACACATTAGTCCCCTTTGCTTCCTTTTTCTTCCTTACAATTTTGTTAGCCAAATTGTGGAAATGGGTTCTTTTAGTGTTGGTAAATCTGTTGTGGTGCCTGTGGGCTCTTTTTTTTTTGTACGTGAGAGGTCTGCCTCTCTTGTTTTGGCTTTGTTTGCTAGTTAATAAAATGTTGCTTTGGAAAAACAAAATTAATGGAGTGTTTTTCTTACCGCTCTTGTTTCAGAACTGACCTTTCTTTATTTCTTTCTGTGAGATGGTAATCTAATAGCTGAACTCTTTTCATTACATGCCTTAGTTAAGTAATGGTCAGTTAATTTTGGTTATAGGCTTCATTTACGATTACATAGATTTTTAGACTGTTTAGTTTATGTCATTTGGAAGTAAAATCAACGAACAGAGAAATACCATAAACCTGCTTCTTTGCTATGCAAAAGCAATATTTTGCTGTAGTAAATGACGTGCGTGCAGGAAAGTTGTTGTGCCCAGTAGCAACAGTGTGCTGGTTGTCATGGGTAGAGCTAAGTTGGTGTGATATTTTGAAAAGGAATTAGCTTGGGGTCTTAGGTTGAAATTTACTCCAGACTTCGGAGTTTGTGGGTCATGTGGTGCATACGAGACGATTCACTTCATTCCCAAAGGGGACGATAATACCGGCATTAGAAAAGAAAATAGGAAATTGATGGTTGTATGGAAAGAGTGACAATTGAGCAGTAAGGTAATCATAATCAATGGAGTTGGTGTTGGCTCTTTTATGTGTAATTGTTTATGGTTGTGCTGTAAGCTTAACAGTTCACTGTTCTACCTATTTTGTATCCCCCCATGTTTTACAATTAGCACTATTAGGCAGCCTTGGTTTTTGCTGATTACTAAATGGGAGAAGATATGATTTAAATGTGTTTTTAATTATCAGAAATAATACAGAGAGGAGGAAGTCTTCTACAGATTTTTACTTCTTTTTTATTTTATGCTGAGATTTTTCCTTAGTTGACTGATTAAATGTTATTGTTTATAGCTGCTTTTTACAATATGATCTTGCCATATCAGCATCAACACACACACACACACACCTAGAAAAATACTTGGTACACTTGGACTGTGTTTCCTTGTTAAAAAATGCAAGTTTATGCTGCTCTATCTGTCTTATCAATCACAGAATCACAATATACCAGTAAAAAGTGTGTGGTAACAGTCCTGAACCCCTGGTTCACCTTACTCGGTTTGGTTTAACTTTTTTTGGTCCATAACTTGAAAAGGAATCACTAAGATTACTTGCCTCCAATGCTCAACTAATGTCTGATTCTTTGCTCTTTCTTTAATCCTCCTACTTGAACTTCTCATGAAGTCATTCTCTTTCTGCTCAGCCCATACAAAACAATTATTCTCATTCATCATCTTCTCATTCATCATTTTCCAGATCTCTCTCCATACACACCAATGTCGCGCGACACCAACCCTCACTTTTACCCACAACAACCACCGCTGCATCAAAGCCAACATCCTCAGCCACAACACAGTCCCAACCTGCAATTGCCTACACGTCAACCACCACAGCATCAAAGCCAACCTTGGTCGGAACATGATCCAAACATTCATTTTCCTATGCATCAACACCCACAACACCACCATGAACATCCCCGGTCGGGACATGATCCCAACCTTCAGTTGCCTACACGCCAACAGCCACAGCAGCAAACCCGTCCTTGGTCGGAACATGATCCCAACCTTCAGTTGCCTACACGCCAACAGCCACAGCAGCAAACCCGTCCTTGGTCGGAACATGATCCAAACATTCATTTTCCTCTGCATCATCACCCAGAGTACCAACACGAACAACCTCGGTCGAAACAGCCAAAGCTTAAAAAAAAACCCTCCCGGTCGTCACAAGATCCCAGGCTTCTTGTTCCTGCATCTCAACTGCCACAGCGTCAGAAACATCCCCGGTCGCCACAAGATCCCAACCTTCGTGTTCCCGCGCATGAACAACCACCACAGCGCCAAGATGAGCATCCCCAGGCACACCTAGTGCCTATTGTTCAGAGTCCTCAGCCACATCGTTCAAATGATCAGCGCACACCGTCACAGAATCAACCCCTCAGGGTTCCACGGCAACACAAAACCAAGCCCATAGCATGGTTCATCGCAGTCTTCTGCGCGCTCTTATGGATCATCATAATCGTGGGAGGCCTAGTAATCCTCATAGTCTATATCCTCTTTCGCCCAAAAAGCCCAAAGTTTGACGTGTCAAGTGCCACCCTCAATGCAGCCTACCTTGACATGGGTTACCTCCTGAATGCTGATCTCACCTTGCTCGCCAACTTCTCGAATCCAAACAAGAAAGTGAGGGTGGATTTCGGCCAAATGACTATCAATCTCTACTACGAAAGCGTCCTTATTGCAACGAGGTCCGTCGAGCCTTTCACAGTAAGGGACAAACGGTCCAAATTTGCAACTGTTCATATGGTCACCAGCCAGGTTCCACTTTCTCTGCAACGTAGCCAACACCTTAGGATGAACATGGAAAGCAATAGGGTAATGTTTGAAATAAGGGGTCTGTTTCGGACTCGATCAAGTCTGGGAAATTTCCTTCGATATTCGTATTGGTTGTATGGTCATTGCACCATTGTGATGACTGGTCCTCCCGGTGGAGTCCTGGTAGCAAAGAAGTGCAGAACAAAACGTTAAAAGAACAGACTTTATTGGAGTGTCATTTTGTGGAGTCTCTCCGCATTGTATTTCAGTATGTTGTTTCTGTTTTGGATTGATATTGAGATCTTATTCATTGATCACAACAATATTGTCACACAATTCGATCACTTGTTTTATTTTACCATTATTGCACGCAATAAAACCTACTTTAATACTTTTGTTATTAGACAAGCCAACTAAGATACGGAGCTCAAACCGGGTCTGAACAAATATCAGGCAGAACAACAGAATAAAAACTTGTCCGCATTCAAATCCGCAATGTTTACACAAAATGCAAAGCTGGAAAATTTTTGTAGTACAAAACTTAGAAAAAGATAGCTTCAACCCCATAACGTTGGTCATTTTACACGAGCTCCACGAGAATTGAAGAAAAAGGTTGACAATTTTTTTCACTCTTCTTCAAGAAGCCATATAAGAAAACCATCCGAAAACAAGAAGAATCTCCAATACAAATAATAAGCCGTGCCAGGATCCACACTCAAGACCTCCTGTGAGGTTCTCTGGTGAAGAAGGGGTGCCTAAGCGCTTCCCAAGCTGTTATTCTGATGGAAGGATCGAACCTAAGGAGACCTTGCAGGAGGTCTATTAGATCTCCAGCTGAATGATCTACGTGCTGCATTACTAGGTTCTGCCAATTGGGAATCAACAAAATTAGCACTGAAAAAAGACCCAAAAATAAACAAATATGCATGCAACAATACCAAATGTTGAAGCCACCTGAAGACGGGGAAGTTTCAAAACAGCTTTGATGCTTTCCCTGGAGGTTGCACCTTCAGGCCAGTCCAGTCTTCCCCTTCTAATGTACTTTTCAGAATGTCGGCTGAACAAAAATCAAGAAGAAAAAGAAATTAGTTAACCCACTAAATATATAACAAGAACAACATGAAACTTCTCAACAGCTTACGCACTCTACTCTTTTCAACATGTGCTGAGGCAAAGGGCCTAAAACCCTTTCCATCATGGCCATGTGCTCTAAGTTCTCGTGGGTCTGGAACAAAGCTTCTCCCTGAAAACAACCACATATTTAGCATAAGGATTCATTCCCAGCATGTTACAATGCCCAGCCATCTGACCCGCAGGACAATGTACTATTGCCGGATAAAACATACCGAGCATAGTTCCACTAAAATACAACCAACACTCCATATATCACATGGATAGCTCCATCCAAGTCCTGGCAAAACAGAAACACGATTATTCACTTCTACACTTCTACACTTCTACAAATACAACGATCTACAAATACAACGATAACAATGATGCATGCAAAAGTTTTCTCCTGCACAAATGAACACATTTTGACCTACCAAGAATAACCTCAGGTGCACGGTAATGCCTAGTTGAAACAATATAGTTGTGATCATGATGCCCATAAGCTGTGCTACCAAAATCAATAACCTTAATAGCACTTGATTTTGGCAACCTCTTGTACGAAGCTCCATCTCTTGGTAACCATGACGCAAACCCAGCCTGCAATTGCAGGATAAGGAGTAATCAAACTTCTTGAATGGTTGATGAAAAGGAAATTGGGCATCAAATGAAACGCAAGGGAAAAGATTTAAGAAAAAGGGGAGATAAAATGCAAAATCAGAAGATGAAACTGCATTAAGCTTGACTTGAAAGAACTAGATAGGGTGCATCAATGAAACTATTACAAAAAGATTACTAACCTTGTAATCAGGTATCTTTACATAGTCTGGAGAAACAAAAAGGATGTTCTCAGGCTTCAAATCCGTATGGATGAGACGCATGTCATGCACGACTGCAAAAGTGTGAACCGAAGCCAGCATAAGCATTCACGGTTTTGTTGAATTGAGAAAAAAATCCAGCTCCAATTTCAATAATATTGTAACATGCAACAAATCCAGTGTGACAAATAATATATCATTAGTAGGAAAAAAAAAAAAAAAAAAAAGGAAAATTAAGATTAAGACAAAAACAATCAGTGTATTCCTAGAGTGATAAAAAGTAAAGGATTCAAAATATTTCCTACTAGAACTGTTGCCATCAAGTTTGAAAAAAATAGGAGAAACAGCAGAAGTATTGACTACACACATGCAACACATTCCAATAGTTGTCTGCCAATCTCACGGACTAGATCAACCGGAAATGAGCGATAATTGTTTTTCCGAAGAAAATCGAATAAGCTTGGTCCAAGCATCTCAAATACCTGTTAAGACCATTTAAATTCATCGGCAAGTCTTAACTCCCCAAAAAATTGTAAAGTTGGGGAAATCATGTTACCAAAAATCAATTATATACTTACTATACAAATATGGTTACGATAGTCAAACCAGTTCCGTATTTGAACACAACTGCAAAGAATAAACCCACTTAACCACCCACAAAAGGCTGACCTTTAAAAGAATTAAAACCGAAAAGCAACTTCATAACACATCACAAGAAAATAAAGTAAACTATGTAGAGATATATACATACCGACTGCCATTTCTATCATGCCTTCCAAGCAACTGGAGCACATCAACTTCTATCATTGCTGCTTCACGATATTTCTTAATACTTCGTACAACTTTTATGGCGACCATTTCCTTAGCTTCCCTATCCCAGCATTCCAAAACCTGACCAAAGGTGCCTGTAGAATAAAAAGAAAATATACAAAAGCATGATCTGAGAGATTACAACTTTAAATTAAATTTAAAAAGAGTAAGTGTAATGGAGTAATGAACATGCTAACCTTCACCAATTTTTCTGAGGATCTTATCTGCAAGTACAGAAACCGGAAGCCAAAGAGAGTGAGGAGATCACAGAAATGAACAATTATAACAAACCTACATAGACAATTCTTTTATTCTTTTTGTTTTTTTGGTTGTGTGCATCAAGAACAAGTCACTGCATTAATTGGGATTATGATACTAAATATTGTTTCTGTTATTATTATTATTATTTTTACTTAAGGGCAAACCAAAAGAACTCTCATCTGCTAACTGAAAATTAACCTCAATCCAAATAACTACAAAATTCAAAAAAAAATAAGCATAAAGAAAAAAAAAAAACAAAAAGGTGCAAAAAAAAATTGAAAATAAAATAAAAGTGCAAACAGTGTACCAAATTATATTGAGTAACCAGGAAGCCATTTGATCGTAGAACTTGAAAGAATCAGTTAAAAGAGGAACAGATGTACAATTTACCATTTAACGGGAAAAATAGCTTAACAAATATAAGAGGTTTTCAAAAAAGAAAAGTATAATTACAGCGTGAAGTTAAATTCTCTCCAAGCTCAAACAGGTAATGCCCATCTTTGTCATCGTCTCGCCACGGGGGAGAACCTTTTTGAGCCAATCCCTTTCCAAATAGACTAGCATGGTCCGACAGTACCCTCGATTGTCCAAAACTTGTCACATTTCCAACATCTTGCCCAAAATATAGTCCTGACTGGGCCTACACACAGTCATTCATTCATACTCCACTAAACAAATATCAAAACAAAATTCTGCTCGCTCCATTAATAATTGTATTCCCTTCCTATATATTACCAATAATTATCACAGATAAAATTTCCATATACCCATTAAAAACATCGAATTAACAGATATACATCCAAAACCAAGTCAAATTTCATGCATATTTCTAAGTAAAATCAATAAACAACAACAAATCACATGTTATCCGTAACACAGTCCAACTCAAATAACCCCCAAAAAAGTTCCATTCAGCTTTGCGTTCGGCCTCTTTTTGTAAAGATTAATTATCTTATACAGCTCAATTAAAGTTTCATTGATTAAAAAAGTTCAACTCATTTTTGTAAAGATTAATTAATTATTTTATACAGCTCAATTTATATCAATGAAAATTATACATTTTATATTGTAGGTTGATTAACATTTACCAAAATTCGATTGACTTTATCGAAATAAAGGGGGAAAAATGTATACTTTGCACCTGAAATTACTCCATTTATACAACAAAACACAAGTTACTCAATACAAGCAAATTCTCTTCAAAAAAAAGTTTCTGTTTCCTGGATCTAAACAATTCAAACCAAAACGCCTAATCTCTAGCCCATTCGATAATAGAAAAAGAGATCATTTTTAGATCTGAAAGATAAAAAAAAAAAAAAAAAATCCGGGAAAGGATTTTCTTTCAAAACAATCAGTGATCAAAACAACAGAACACTAAATTATATATATATATATTAGATTTGAAAATTGTGAAGACTCATTTTTACCTTTGAAGGCTGAGAGATGTCCCAAGCAAACCTAGGTCGCTTCCTGGGACGCCGATCCATATGAGTGTGAGGAAACTCCGTCACACGCTCCATCTCCATCTATCGATGAAAGCGATGAAGAAGAGAAAGATCCAAACCCTAACCCTAATCCTAGCTAGCTCTCTGCTCGTTACAACCCTATGAAGCTCTCGAAACTGTTGACACGGTCGTGTCATGCGACTGGTCTGATGTTACGCGATTCGTTCGTTTCGCATCTGCACAATTCGACACCGTCCATTGAGTTTATATACAACTTGATTTAGCTTAACCACGGTTAGATGTAGTTGGACTCTAACCGTGGTTGAGTTAACCTGTTATTACTACTAATATTTATGGAGGAAATTTTTGACTCACAAGAAAGTTTTTTTTTTTTTTTTTTTGCTGTAATTCTTACCAAGAAATTTAATTAGGCCATGTTTGGATGTACAGAAAATGCTCGCGGGAATGAAAAATAAATAAAAATCCCAGCTTTTCTAGATGTTGGTAGAGAAAGAACGGAAAATTTTCAGGAAAAATAAAATAAAATAAAAAAATAAAGGGAGAGAGGGAGCATGATTCGTGCTATTTTGGTTTATGACTTTATGTTTCCATTGCATGATGCATCTAACTTGATCACAATTTTGGGTCAATATGTCTCTACCTTTTTACAATTTTGGCAAGTGCATACAGTTCCGTCCTAATAAAGAATGTGTCCGTCTGTAGAGATTCACACCCCACCCCACCCACGATGAACCATTCGAATTAAATTTATTACATATGATATTAATGAAACTATGATCCGACTACAAATCATTTTCCTTTTAGATAACAAAGAAAGAGAAAGAAGTATTCCCAAAAAAAAATTGACAATATTTTAGAAGTGTGCTCAAATCATGCTGCAATTTTTTATCTTCAATATTGCAGAATCATTTAAATTTACCTCTTTCTCAAGAAACCTTTTTTCACACAATGTGGTGACAGTTTTATATTGTTTCCAAGGAAAATTGTCCATAAGAAAGGAGTCCCCATCTATAGAAACAGTAAATTACTCACATTCAAATATGACTAGAAAATACAATCATATTTCATAGTGAGAAAAAACAGAAAATTTGTCATAAGACTCTGAGGCTCTAAAACATGCTTGTGTTTGTACAATTAGCTAATAAGATTAATGGACTTTGCCTTGAAGAATGAATGTGCTACAAGCTACAATAAATACACAAAGGTTGGAAAGAAGAAACTAAAGAGAGTATATTTCAGAGAAGGGGTTCAGAAAGCTCCATTTCATTCCTTGGTTCTTGCTGCGTGTCGGACCGGGGTACACCTACAAAGTTCAACCCGAGCCATTGCCATGGCCAGCAGACATATCTAGGGCCATTTTGGCTATTTCTTGAGTTTTGTCGAGTATCGAGCTCCTCGAGCTGATGCGTCAGCTCCTCAACCCTCTCCCTCAGCCTGGACGCCCTCGAGTCTGCCAATCTCAATGATTTCTCAGCAGCATCTCTTGCTGCCATTGCAGCAGCTGCTGTTTCTTCTTTAAACTTGAGCTTTTTCTCCGACTCCATCGCAGATTGCTTTGCCTCGTCAAGTTCCTGGCGTATGGTTGACAACTGCAAGTGCCATTAAGAAGAGCAAATGTTTCAATCAAGATTGAAATTCAGGAAACCAATAGAAAGAGGAAGTGGGAAAATTTATGTACCATATACATGTATATCTATCATAATTCTTGTACATTAAGTTCCAACATACTACAATCAAGCCAAATAAATGTTGTTACATGATTTTTCATATTTATTTCTGAGAATTCTACATTTTCCCTCTAATTTTCATCAAACAAACAAAACCTGGAGGTATACCTTGTAAAGGGATAATCTAAATTGTCAACACAAAAACCCCAAATTTGATAAATTATTCCCAGGTAACTTACAACATTCCCAAAATGGTCAAAATAGTTCTAGGAGGAAAACAAACATTTCCTTCTGTACTCTATATTCAGTTCTTCGACTTCCTCCACACTCTTTCCAACAAGAATGCAAACTACCAAATTTTATAATTCCAATGCTCAAAAGTCCCCAAACCAAACTGGGTAATGGGATCAAATGGGAAAAGGCTTCACTTCATAAGCCAAGGATGGCACGGTCTTGACTTCATACGTAGTTCAGGGGTTTTAGGAGCTTAACCAGAGGCAATGTTACCTCGGGGTGTTGGAAAAAAGCCTACTCCAAATACGGGGGTTTACAAGTCTGGTCCTCTGCTTTTTGGCTACAGTGTTGTAGTGGACGGAGCTGGACCCTACACTCGGATCCACCTATTCAACTATGCCACCTTGCCAATCAGCAGGAGACCTACGCTGTCACATATTACATGCTTTGACCACTTCTCTTCTTCTGGTTCTTGAATTTACAAGTATTCGAGCTTATGGGCTATACTTCCCTTACTTCTATTTTTGCCTATCTATAGTGAGGTCCTCCAACCCCCTTATTCCAACACAAGGTGAGCAACTGCATCTCATCATGCAAATCGTTCAAAGGGGCAACCAGACGACGTACTCGTGAAGGATATGGCCAGAGGAGTAACGTTCAATAAAGGAGAAGCGCCTCTAATCATCCTTGAAGAGGAAGAAGACGAGGCATGCCCTGAGGCTGGATCCACGGACCTAAGATCCTTTCCTACTTAGGAAGAAAGTGAGACTTCCAGGTTTTTTTACATTTACTTGATGCTGGGCATATGAGGCAAATAATTTATATTCTTTCATGACAGCGGATATCTATATGCTTCATTCCTTATATCAACCAGGAACTTCTCCAGAATAACCAATTCACCAATAGCAAGCAACAGAGGTCAGAAAATATGCGTAAAAAGGGTAGGATTTGGGATGAGTGCAAATTAATGCTTATGGTTTTAGGGTTCATATTTTCACTCCATCAGTGCTTCATGAAGCCATTAATGAGGCAGTAGCACAATGAGAAACCAATTATAGTTGATGCTGCCTTCAATCTCCATTAGTGTTCAAATACTAGGATGAAATTGACTTTGCTTTCAGGAAATCAAAACAAGTATTATTGCACGTGGTGAAAAGTGCTGTTGATTTTGACATTCTGTAATAAACATAGCACAGTTGCATGTCAGCCAATACATGCCATGACCTTGTCATTGTCCCTAACACAACCAGGAGATTCATCTCATTTAAATTGAACCACATGAATACTTGCGTGAGCCCTTCAAACCAAAAAAGACCAAATATAGTAAAATTTTCAGCCTTATCAAAAGCAAAACGCAGATTAAACAGTTGGTGAAAAACTGTGACAGAGACCATAAGTAAGGGATGCTGTTAAGTTTTGTTTTACAAATTTAGATTACAAAGAAATATTTTACCTAAAGTACAGTAAAAGAGATTTTTAATCTTGTAGATGTAATCAAGTAAAAGTTGCGAGTTTCAAAAGGTGGATTACTAAATAACCTAAATTATCATGTGTTTTTCATGATTTTGAGAGTACCATATAGATAAATGTATTAAGAAGAAAAAAATTCCTCAATTACATAAAAATCAATTCTATTAATTTTTCTTTTTAGAGAAGTATATATATACTACACAATGTACTTGATTGGTGGCTATAATACTCAGAGAAAGTATCTTTCTTTGATTATTTGCACTTTTTCCATTTGTACATCATAACAAACTCATTTGTCAAGTCCAATTAGCATAACTTTCATGTTTCTTTAAGTGCATTTTTAGCTTTAAAAGTAATAAAAAGTAAATTTATTGAACTTTTCTTACTTATCAGACTTAAATTTCAACATAAAATTCAGCATTCATACAAATAATTTTTTGTGGTAAATTCAATAAAATATATTAAAGCATTAAATATCCAATTCCTTAAATTCTGAGATTAAGACATGAGTATCAATAAATTTTGGAAGAGTTCATCGTGAAAAAATCAAGGCTCTGGAAACCAAGTCCAACAATACAAATTCAAAAAGCAGATTAACAAGTACAGAAGACAAAGAAACTGATTGCACAGAAGAAAAACCACTCATATTTGAGCATACCTGTGCTAGAAAATCTTGTTCAACAGCTTTGCCAGCATCAGCTTCTTGCTGTGCTGCCACTTTCCATCTTGTAATTTCTTCTTCAGCAGAAGCAATGTCCATCATAAGTCCTTCAACCTAGTAAATGAGGTAAATAACCAATGAGAAAAAATGAAGTATGCCCTATGCCAAGTCTACCTGGATTAAATTTGCATTCATGTTATATTATGTAATTAAAAATCAGCCTAGAAACCTTCAGATGTCACTGAAAACCAACTTAATAGAAGAGGAATTATAAAGTACCAAATGTCAAAGCTGAAAGATAGGTTTTAGTAATTTACATTTTCATTTGCCACTCTCTCCTTCTCTTCGAGTTCCTCTATTTGTTGCTTCCTATGGCTGAGCTCCTTGGCTTGAGCTTCGACATTCTCTTTAAGTAAACTTGCCTCTGCCCTTAATCCAGTACAGTAGTATGTAAATCAGAGTGATTGCTAGTTAGCACATTATATGCTACTATAAAGTAAAGCTCCAAACAACCGAATAACATGCAGATTCATGCCTGGAAGCCCCATTTTATAATGGATGCTTAAAGCAACATCATAACATGATCAAGCTACTACATTATCAAAGCATATAATATTGAAATCATATAATATTGAAATTTTGAGGTTTCCAATTAAAACTCTCTTTAAAATAATTTCTTAAATGAGGGGTCAATTTTTTTTATTAAATGACAATCTTAACCATTCTATAGTATAACTTCACAGTAAGATATAAGCAACACACATACTAGGTCATAAAACCAAACAATGTTTAAGAAAAAATATGGTGTAAAAGAAGTACCTTAGCTCCTCTACAGAATGCTGCAGCTCAATAATCTCAAGTTGGGATTGTTTAATAATATTCTCCAAAGCACCAGCCTGCATAAGTTGTACTGATTCTAAGACAAGGAAGATAAAATGAGAGTTCGAAACACAATTTCACACTTTGAAACACTTACCAAGGTATATATTTCATCTTCCTCTGTCTCCAGAGCACCTGCTTTATCAATCGAAGCTGGACCTTTTTCATCCCCAAGATGATTGCTAAATGTAAAATCTATCCCAGCCTCTCTTAATCCATTTTCTGCAACTTTAAACAATTCATTTGTTTTGGAAGACAGATCGGCTGATATCCTTTTTGACAAAGCACTTCTGAGTAACGACCCAACATGTTCTTTCTCCTTCACCAATCGAGAGACCATATCATTTAAGCTTTTAACTTCATGATTCCTCTCCTCTACTAAATCCTGGCTCTTTTCAACAACAATTCTGGTCAATTCATATATAGATTCCATCCCAGCCAAAGATGCACGCATATTCTCCTCCATGTCTGTTTCTCGAGGGAGAAATAAGGACTCTGACAACTCCGACTGGTCTAGTTTATTAGCATCAATTATTTTAATAACATTATCAATCTGGTCATGAATTTTCGATACATAATTCAACTGATCAACAAGTAACGGCCTTTGCAAGTCCATTTTCGATTCCAAGTCCCTCAACTTATCATCATACTCTCTGATTAACCGCCTCAGCTCAGTCAACTCACTCTCAGCCGTATTTAATTTATCTGACATCCCTCTTTCCATCTCAGACACCTTATCATCCTTTTCAGCTATAGATTTCTCTAAACTCTCTACAACAGAAGTTTTCTTCACAACCTCTTCTCTCAGCCCACTAATCGTGGCTTCAAGCTGAGAAACTTCAATAGCAATCTCATAATTCCTCTGCTCCATCTGATCCCGTGCTTCGTTCCTCGACTTTGCAGTAGAATCAATCTGCCTTAGAAGCTCCTCAACAATCTCATTTGTTCTCTTAATAACTCCATAAGCGATTGCTGGCAATCCAGTGTACTTCTGTGACCTCGGCAATCCACCAGCGTTGAAATTCTTGAAGTTAATCACCTTCCCAGAGATCTTCTCAATTCCGGTAACTAACATCTGAGCCGCAGTTTCAATCTCCGATCTCGACGAGTCCTTTGCCTTCACTGCTTCATCGAATTGCCTCGCCAACTCGTCCCTCTGCTTCAAAACATCGTCTTTCACTCGAACGGCTTCGGCTAATTCGGCCGATAACGCCTCGTTCGATCTCGAAGCTTCTTCTTTCTCGCGCAACGCTTCCTCACGCTTCTTGATCGCTTCGTGAGCGAGAGCCTTCAACCGATTGAACGTCGTTTGCAATTCCGATCTCGAATTCTCGGCCGCCTCGCGAGCTTGCCTCTCCCGATCGAGCTCCGCGAGAGCCTCTCGAAATCTCTCCACGGTAACATCTTCCAGCGGAGGGAGACTCTTGATCACAACCGGCACCGGATCGTCGGCTTCCACGTCGCTCAATACGGCGTCGTTGTCTTCGTCGCCGGCGCTCGCCATTACATATATATATTATATTATATATATATATACCCAAACACAACAACTAAAACTCACTATTATGTAGAGATTATAATCAAAGGAAAAATCAAACTGATAAGAGATTTGTGAAATTGATTTGTGAATGAGGCAATATAAACCCTAGGTATGGATGGAAAGGAAGCGAAGCAGTGATTAGTTGTAATCGGAAAACTTCAAAGGATTATGATCGGAGAATCGAAATTCAGTAATCGAATAATAATTAATTGAGATTGCTTTTTAGGTATTGGATTTTGGGATATTGATTGTTAACTTGGGCAAGCAAAAATGGCGATACGAAATCGTACCTCTGAGAAGTCCGAGCACGAAAAGAAAGAGAGAGAGAGAGAGAGAGAGAGAGAGAGAGAGCAGAGGGAAAGAACAAAAGCTACCAACCAGTCTATCTAAAATATACAAGTAACTTAATTCCCCTCTAATTAGGAATTATTATGCTTACATTCCTTATATTTAAAATAATTACAGTCACCTCCCTTCTAGTTACATGTGTTTAACAAATTAACTCTTAATATCCAGAGCTTTTTTAGCCAATGGTTCAGTTATGGATTCAGTTAAAAAAATTAGGGCCTGAAAATATTAAATCAATCAGTATAACTGATCGGATCCTATTAGTTAAAATTTAATATATACAAATAATATATATATATTTCTTTAATTCTTTGAAGTTGTAATTGTAAAGGACTTAAGTCTCCGTAAAGAAAAATTAAGTATGTAAAGAAAAATTAATAATACAGTAATTTCTAGTGGCTTTTAATATATATATATATATAATTTATATTATTTTTTTTGCCTAAATAATCTAACTTTGGAATTGAATAATCTAAATAATCAAATTAGTAGAAATTTTTTATATAATAATTTTTTTTTTTTTTTTTTTTGAATTATGAAAACATAAGAAGAAGATAGGTTGCATTGTTAGTCTTTGCAAAGCCAAATACGTATAACGGATTGAATCCAATCCAATGTGATCCGATCACCCTGGCCATAAGTTTTACTAAAGGTCAAAAGATGGCAGTGATAACGTTTTTTAGCTTAAAAATGCCCTTTCAATTATTGTAAAAACACATTTATCTAATATATGTTGTGTGAAAAGATAATTATACCCATCACTAGAGAAAATTAGATTTACAGAAGTGTCGTGGGTTAAAAATATAATTATCTTTTCACACCATAAGTATTGAACAAAAGTATCTTCACAATAATTTAAAAGACATATTTATCATATTAAGCTAAAAAAAACATTTAAAAGACATATTTATCATATAAAGCTAAAAAAAAAACTTGTTACATCAACGTTAATCATGAAACTAGGTATGTGTAGGGATGGCAACGGGGGCGGGGATCTCATTCCCCATCCCCGGTAATTTTTTTCATCCCTATCCCCGTCCCATCCACATTTAAAATTTCACTTCAATCCCTTTACCCGCCCCCGCTCTCCATTCCCCATCCCCGCCCCACAATCCCCGTCCTTGTTTAATATACACTATAATTTTTTTTAGAAATAATTTTACTTATTTTTAGAAGTATGTTTTTATATACTTACTATAATTTAGTAATATATCATAATTATATAAGGGTATTTTAGTAAATATACATCCTAAATTGGCAGATTTACCCTATTCTTGTCCCCGTCCCTGTCGGGTTTAAAAAATTACCCCCATCCCTTATCGGTTTCTAAACACACCCTAAACGGGGTGGAACCCGCCAAGAATGGGGAATTTGTCATTCCTAAGTCGATTTGTTACAGGTATAACTAATGTTTCGAAAGGGATGTAATTGTAATTATTCAGAAATAGGGGAGATAAGTGTATTAAACCCTATGTGTGTATATATATATATATAATAAAAACACAAATTTTTTATGGAACGGCATGATTGAAGTTTTTGGTGGGGCCGACTATCCCATAAAAGTGCTCTCTTTTGTTTTGTGGTCTATTTTTTTTAGATGGATTTAGTCGGAGTAAGGGAAACGCATTTGTGAAGCAATCACATCCCTTGAAGTTTCTCACAAAAAGACATCAATGTCTAACACCCACCACCACACTGACACTTCATCTTTCAAGATAAGATGTCCAAAGTTTCAATCTTTACAGGATCAACGTAAATATATGTGCGTTTTTTTTTACCACAAGAGATCAAGACTCAGCGACTCACTTATGTAGATAACAAAAACTAATCGATAAATTTATTTATTTTTATAAGGTATTACACTTTGTTTTTCTCAATAAATATTAAAAAAATGATAGAATTACAATCAATATGACACTTTCTATTATTCGTCCATAAAATTACATGGATGCATCTGTCCCATTAATATTGGGGTTTCAAAATGAAAAATGCATAAGCATATTCCATTAACGAGTTAGCACTTTTTAGATTCTTGAATATACTGAAACAATAATTTGACATTTTGAAAAAAAGGAATGAGTTTTTTATATGATAAATAAAATTAACAAAGCAACATCCATAGAAAAAGGAAAGCTCGTTGTTTAATTCAATTTTCCGAAAACTCAATTTCAAAGAGGGCTATTTTACCTTCTTTTTTTTTAGAAAAAAAAAAAAAAAAAAGTGACTATTTTCAGATAATTACCTTTTATAATTCTCTGTTTTATGAGTTATTAAGAACTGTTTTCAGAGTTATAAACCAAGCAAACCCTTTATTACATTGATAACCCAAACCTAGATCAACTTGAGCCTTGGTACCAAAAATAAATAAATTTACTTACTGTACTTATTTTATTTTCCATCTGTAAATTATGTTTTGAAATTAATAATATACCCACATAGGTGCAAAAGCCAATTTACTTCTATATATATATATATAGATATTGCTTGAGTACACTTTTTGCTTCAAAGAAGTAGACATCTTTTGGCTTCAGGTGTAGGGTTGTTTCTCAAAGTTGAAAGACCCCAACTTTCCAGCAATGCCATTTTGATTGCTTAGTTTTGTCAAGATCCAAGAGGCGAAACTTCTAGTCATAAAAAAAAAAGGAAAAAAAAAAAAGAAAAAAAAACACACACACACAAAACAGATTGAACTTACAAAACTGCCCAGGCAATTCTGGGACTAATTCCAAACCATACATCCTTTACATTCTCCATATAAGAACCAGAATCAAGAAACAACTCAGTTCAACTTAAACAATGAATTCTATTAGGCAGAAATCGGAATGTTATATCCCGTGGACATGCCTTTTTCTTTGATTATATGCAGCGTACATAAAGATGAATACAATAATCTAACCCGCAAAGATTTCATATGGCGATAATACTGCTCCTGATACTCTAGTAATGCCGATTCCCCTGGCGATAATACTGCTCTTGGTACTCTAGTAACGCCGATTCCCCTGGTGATAATACTGCTCCTGATACTCTGGTTAGGGAGCAATAGACTTCGATAACAAAGAGCTCTCCAGGCGCCATCCTTCTGGTTCCTCCCGGCACTGGTTTGATTCTATGTAATTCTGAATATTTGTGATGACTTTATTAATCTTTGTGTCTTCTCCACCACGTTCTTTTAGTGCGTTTAAGAAGTCACGCGAAATGATGTTCAGTAACTTCTTGAACTGAGATTTGTACTTTCTGTAGAGAGCAAACCCTGCCATCTGGGAAGAAAAATAACTCCTAGGCATAATATTGTACTGAGTTTAAAAGTGTACAAAGACAATTTTAAGTATCAACTTACTTCGAGGAACGTATGCAGTGCGATTCCAGTGTATAGATTTGCAGGGAGAGCATTCAAGAATCTTGCAAGCCATGCCCAACCTTCTTCCAGACCATGCAAATTTTGGACGCCCCCAGCTTGTGTCTGCCATAACAAGTGTTTTTTAGGAACTAGAAAAAACTGAAGATTGGCAATTGTTTATTTAATTTATTTCTTTTTTTCAAGTACGGAGTAAGAAAATTGGCAAAATTAACTGTTTTGCCTTTTTCGTAATTGATAGGGAAAAATAAACCTAACCTACCTTGACCTAACGATAGAGGCAACTAAGTGTTGACCAGCCACCAGACCTCTTCGACTTTCGAAAGATGATATTTCCATTGGATAAGAATGATAATATTTCATTATTAAGAATAATGAAAGATGACGTGTTTCAACAGGGTAAGGACAACCTTGGCACAATTTGAGGAAGTCAAAGGAGTAAATCACATCCCCGACAAATCTGGCAACAAACGGATCTCCTCTGATCTCGCACAAGCGGATGATAAGGGAGACCTCAACCATCAACATTGGCTGAACCAATTTGATTCCAATCAACAGCCATAAATAGGGCACCAAGCCGTTAAAGAAGGTACGAGAAAAAACCCTAAACAAAAATTATATAATTATTATGTGATACGATTACAAGTACTAACTTGATCGTCGGAGGGTCCTCAGCTGGCACCCCACCGGTGCCATTCGAGGTAACGTCCCTTTATTTTGCAGGTAAATGTCGTCGGTCCGAGTCGCGAGAATTTTCGCATCAACAACTGGCGCCGTCTGTGGGAACGATTAGTTCTCTGAAGAAATAATAATCCTGACGCGACTTGGCTCGGACGGCAAGACGAAAGTTTCCGATCATGGAAACCATCCCAAAGTCATTAGTTGACAACAGGTTTCCATGTTCTTATATAAGGACGGGTCTCTACGTCATGATTACCTGTCCATCATATTGGGGGCAAAACGGTGGGTTGCGTGATGCCACCCAGTGTACGATGACAATAATCAAAATTTGGCACGTCGACCCAGGCAATCCAATGTGGTGTTTTCCATCTAGCGATGCTTGGTCCCCTCACTACTAAGGTTTGGTCGTCTAAGACCAAACTCTATCTCATATCTGGTAGCAGCCAACTACTAAGGCCTGATCGTTGAAGACTAAGACATGGTCCTTTTGCGCCTACATAAATGAGTAGGTCTCCACCCATCAAGAAGATCACTACTAACAGGGGGGTCTCTACCTACTAGTAAAGCCTCTACCACTGAGGATGTCTCTAGCAACGGAGTCTCATTACTCCGTCCCTTCGTGCAATCAGGGTGGCCTTCTACACCCAAGAATGTATCGAGGCCTTCAGGTCCAAGGAGGTCCAATGTCCCTCAAGATCCCATGTCCAATGAGGTCTGTATTCCCAATGAAGTTCCTAAGTTAAGGGCGATCATTGAACCCAATGAGGTACTGGCCACCAGACCATCATCTGTCAGCCGTTGGGTACCACGCCCCCATCCACTAGGCATCAAGCCAATCGCTGGACACCAAGCCTCCACTTACCAAACGACAATCGTCATCTCTTTTCCCTTGCAGGAATTGCCTATCGACTTCAGATTATGCAGAATTTTGGATTGATAATTCATTACAAGTTAATTTTCAGTAATCATTTCTAACACAATCTAATATTTTTAGACAACTGTAAATTGTTGCAGCACCAGGCACCCCGTCCGCTGTATAAACGTCTATAGAATGGGTCATCACCCAAGATTCCACCATCGGGGGTAGAATAGTGGATCACACGATATCAATCGTCGATCTACATATGATGACAAGGTTTAGAAGATTAACGTACCAACCTTGGTACATTGAGCTAGTCGGGTTTCTAGTCTCTCTCCTTTAGCGACCCCTCGGGGGCACTAGTCGTCCAAGACCGGTGCCCGATCCTCTGAAACCATAACCTGGTAAGTCTTTACACACCGGGAAGGACTCTAAGTCCAGTGAAGTTTCTACAATCAATGAGTCCACCGTGTCCAAGGTAGTCCTATGAGGTTTTTAACCATCAAGCACCAATGATGGTCTTTTCTACCAGGAACCAAGCTTAGTCACATGCACTTCAAATTTGATGGGTCACTACCACCAAAGCCATAAAGCAAGGCAAGCATAAAAGATAAGTCCACAAAAGTGAAAAACTTTGACTCCCTTATTAAAGGGCAGGCATATAAAGCTTGGGCAAAACATCCCCTTATTAAAGGGGCGAGCTAGGTGAAGCTTGTAAAAAATAACCCTTTATTAAAAGGACGGGCTGAGTGAAGCTTGAAATTATTATTTCCCTTATCAATAGGGCATGCTGAGTGAAGCTTGAACATATTACAAACCCCTTACCAAAGGAGTAAGAACGACTACTTCCCTTATTAAAGGGTCGAGACATCAATGGTCAAACAGATCTAAATATGACTCTAGAAAGAGAAAATAGTTCCAACACCAAAAGTTAGATCATAAGGGTACAACCCTTGGTTATCATAAATCAAGGTTTGGTTATCCGAAACCAAGGCCTAGTCAACCAAGATTAAGAATTGATTGCCCAAAGTCTATAAAGGCTCGGTCATCCAAGATCAGTGCCTAGTCATCCCAGGTCTGGTCATCAGAGACCAAGACCAGGGCCTTACTGACAAAAGTATGGTCATCAAAGATCAGGACTTAACCTACAAAGCTCAGGTCAAAAAACGATCCTCCTCACAAGTTCCTGAGAAGTTCATCTTTAAAGGGACGATGTTTATTGATTGGTAATTTATTGTTTTAAATGGAGGGTAACTCCCTCACATGTTATACCTATGTGGTAATTAGGGCTTTACAAAAAGCTAACAAAAAACCTAATTCCCTTACTAAAGGGACGAGCTGAGTGAAGCTCGTAAAACCTACTTCCCTTACTAAAGGGACGAGTTGAGAGAAACTCGTAAAACATAATTCCCTTACTAAAGGGACGAGCTAAGTGAAGCTCGTAAAACCTACTTCCCTTACTAAAGGAACGAGCTAAGTGAAGCTCGTAAAATTTAATTCCCTTATTAAAGGTGTGACGAGTTGAGTGAAACTCATAAAATTTATTCCCTTGCCAAAGGGATGGGCTGACTGAAACCCATAAAGTTTACAACTAGTATATTGGATTTTCAAAAGAAAAATCCAGTTTTACATCACTAAGAGTCATTGATCATGGGTATGAATACGTGCCCTTCCAAAACAGAACCTTGATTTGGTATCTGTATTAATTACCCAAGGGAAGCGTACCCAAGGGAATAGTACCCAAAGGAAGATTACCCAAAAGAACAGTACCCAAGGGAATATTACCCAGGGCAAAAAAAAAAAATTTATTTACTATTCAAGTGAACAGTACCCGCGGGCACTCTTCCCGATGGAACATTGCCCAGGGTAAAAAATAATAATAATAATAAAATAAAAATACTGTTCAACTGAATAGTACCCGCGGGAACAGTGCCCAGGGCAAAAAAAAAAAAAAAACTACTGTTCAAGTGAGCAGTGCCGAGGACCCAAAAAAAAAAAAATTCACATTCCCAAAGCTAGACGAGCAAGCTTGGGAATGGGGGGCAACTAATAAGGAAAAATAAACCTAACCTACCTTGACCTAACGATAGAGGCAACTAAGTGTTGACCAGTCGCCAGACCTCTTCGACTTTTGAATGATGATATTTCCATTGGATAAGAATGAGAATATTTCATTATCAATGTTAATGAAAGATGACGTGGTTCAACAGGGTAAGAATAACCTTGGCACAATTTGAGGAAGTCAAAGAAGTAAATCATATACCCGACAAATCTGGCAACAAACAGATCTCCTCTGATCTCGCACAAGCGGATGATAAGGGAGACCTCAACCATGGACATCGGCTGAACCAATTTAATTCCAATCGACAGCCATAAATAGGGCACCAAGCCGTTAAAGAAGGTACAAGAAAAAACCCCTAAACAGAAATTACATAATTATTATGTGATACGATTACAAGTACTAACTTGATCGTTGGAGGGTCCTCAGTTGGCACCCCACCGGTGCCATTCGAGGTGGCGTCCCTTTGTTTTGCAGGTAAACGCCGTCGTTCCGAGTCGCAAGGATTTTCGCATCAACAATAATCAATAAAATGCTTGCTATACCAGCATATAATGATATGTTCTCCTTAACTTCAATTTAGAGAACTAATGAAAATCAGAATGCAGGTATGAGAGAGACAAACCTGAACAAGAGCTCCATATAATTTCATATATGATACCATCCGCTCTAAGTATCTGTCTTTGCTTTCAATCTTTCCATCTTCCTCTTGAAAACCAATGGCTTTCTTGTAAGTTTCTTCTGTATCAAATACTGACTGAAGTAGCCAGAACAGTTTAAAATCCAGACAACAACAACGAACACCATCAGTAACAATCAATATGAACATAGTGGTTCTTACTCTGATGAGCAGAAAAGTGAAGAGAATTCTAACAGCAAAGAAGGTCTTCCAATGACTAAGAATGTCAATGAGGGGTTCATTACAGTTCTCTTATAAAACAAAGCGAAATGGAGCTGCTAAACAGAATTCTACTTCCTCCCCAAATAAGATGAAGGGAAGGGGAGTAGTATGTTCTTCGGATAGAGTTACCAGGACAATGTCCAGTGGGAATCTCCCACAAAAAAAAAAAAAATCCATGATAGGTTGCTGGAACATGAGGGGCCTGAATAAGCCCCAAATGCAAAAGGAAGTCAAATAGTTTAAATATGGTGTGTTTGCTTGAAACTAGATTGAAATCTCATAAATTCAGCTCTACCACAAGGAGAATAAATCCTAGATGGGCATGGATCAATAACTAACATCTCATCAAATGGGGAGAATCATAGTGGGGTGGAATCCTTGTATATATGATGTTCAAACAATCAGTGAAGGGGATCAGTTTATGCTGCTTAAAGTAACTCAGCTTGAAGATTTAAAAAGAAAAAAAAAAAAAAACCTTTCTTTGCTTCCCCAGTTTGTGCAGCTAATAATACTGAGGGTCAAAGAAGAAATTTATGGAGAGGCCTCCTTCAAAGTCAGGATATGATTGACAGACCTTGGATTCTGTTGGGGGACTGGAATACTGTCATATCATGAAGAAAAGAAAGGGGGATGGCTATACCTCAGAGAAATAAGAATGAATTCAATAATACCATAATTACCTTGGGCCTATCTGATATGGCTGTTGACAATGGTACTTGGACTTGGTGCAACAAACAACAAATTGGTAGAAGAATACATGATGAAAAGAAAGGGGGGATGGCTATACCTCAGAGAATTATGAATGAATTCAATAATACCATCATTACCTTGGGGCTATCCGATATGGCTGTTGACAATGGTACTTGGACTTGGTGCAACAAACAACAAATTGGTAGAAGAATACATGATGGGCTTGACAAGGTGTTAAAATCTCCTGACTGGGGTATTGAATTTCCAAATTCTAAGCTTGCATTGTCTACTGCTAGCCTCTCAGACCACCATGCACTGATCATACACTCCACAGATGAAATTGCTTCAAAGCCTAAACCCTTCAAATTTTTAAAGGTTTAGTGTATGCAGGAAGGAATTGGAGATGCGGTTCAAAAGGCTTGGGAGATTAATGTGGTAGGAAATCCTCTGCATGTCCTTTCAAAAAAGCTTCAGAATGTGAAGCAAGCTGTAAAAATCTGAGAATGCAGCTAAATTGGATCTGGATCGTGCCCTTTTCAATGAGGACGTCTTAATGGCCCAGAAATCTAGAATTAGCTAAAAGAGAATGATACATGTTCTAAACTATTATATCAGGAGATTGCTCAACACAGGGCTGTGAATGCTATTACCACTCTTCAGAGTGATCAAGGTGATTGGGCTACTGATCTAGATCCAGTTAGGGACTGGTTAGTTGAATATTTTTAAAAAATTTACAGTAAACATCAGTACCTATCAAAAAAAAAACAAAAAAAATCAGTGGAATCAGTCTTCTCAAATCCCTCTCTAGAAGATGTCTCTCTAAAATGGAAGCTCAAGCTCTTGAGGAGATGGTCAGAATAGAAAATATTAAAGATGTTATTTTTCAGCTTGGGGCTGATAAAAGCCCAGGTCCTGATGGATTTCCTCCCAGATTTTTCCAACAATTCTGGAATATAGTTGGCAAAGAGGTAATTAGTGTTGTTCAATACTTTTTCTCCGAGTCTAGAATGAACAAGGCATTTAATCCATCTTTTATATGCCTTTTTCCTAAAAAGCAGAACTGTTGCAAGGCAGTAGACTTCAAGCCAATTTCTTAATGTACTACAATCTACAAAGTGAATACTAAGGCCCTGTTTGGTTTGTGTTTTGTAGTGTTTGGTTTTGTTCCCAAAGTGCTACAGTAGCACTATTGAGGCCCAAAACATGTTTGGCACAGGCCTGTGTTGCTTTCAACAGTGTCAGAACACTTTCAAAATATGGGCCAAAAGTTGGAACAAAAAAATTGTGTTCTGGCTTGTTCCACAAATTGACCGGCCCAGTTTGCGCTGTAGCGGGGGTAACATATTTTACACTGTAGGGCAAATCATTTCAGCCTCCCAATCGCCTCCATCTCTATTCTCGTTCTCAACTCTGAACTTGCCCTAATTTCCGAAAAAAAACTCTGAACTTGCCCTCTCTCTCTCTCTGCAACTGCAAACTACAAAATCTACAAGAATAAGAAGTTCAAAACCCGCCTCCATCTCTATTCTCATTCTCAACTCTGAACTTGCCCTCTCTCCCTCTCTCTCTGCAACTGCAAACTACAAAATCTACAAGAATCAGAAGTTCAAAACCCGCCTCCATCTCTATTCTAGTTATCAATTCTGAAGTTGCCCCCTCTCTCTCTGCAACTGCAAACTACAAAATCTACAAGAATCAGAAGTTCAAAACCCATATATTTCAGATCTGTGAAGTTGAAAACCCATATCGGCATATCATTTCAGATTGTTCAAAAAATCAAAACCCGTATCTTTCAGTTTCCATCGCCCGCTGTTCCAGTTCTGGTTCGCCGTTCGCAAGCTTCAGCCGCTGTCTCTCAACTCTCAAGCTTGCCCCCCTCTCTCTCTGCAACTGCTAACTTGTGTGTATGGGTTTTGTTTTATTTTTTTTTTCTAAATCAACTAGTCAAGCTCTGTAATTCTTGTTTTGCAAACTAAATCGTATTTGGTGACACTTTTTTATGATCTTTTTATAATCAAGCTCTACTCTCGTTCTCAACTCTGAAGTTGCCCTCTCTCTCTCTCTCTCTGCAACTGCAAACTACAAAATCTACAAGAATCAGAAGTTCAAAACCCATATATTTCAGTTTATCTATCTGTCTGCAAGAATCAAAAGTTCAAAACCTATTACCTATATCAAACCCATATGGGCATATCATTTCAGATTGTTCAAAAAATCAAAACCCGTATCTTTAAATTTAGGGATATTTTCAGAAGGTAAAAAATGCTACCAAACATGTTCTACCATGTTTCTATTCTAAAATTCTCACCGCAAATTTTCATCGCCAAACATGTTTTGTACTCATTTCAGAACACCACATTACAAAACACTTGTTCTGTTCTAGGCTAAAACAAAACACTACAAAACACAACGCATACCAAACGGGCCCTAAGCTATTAGCAAACAAACTGGGTAGTATTTTGAACTTGCTGGTGGGGAAAGAGCAGAGTGCCTTTATTAAAGGAAGTAATATACATCATGTCATCATCATAACGTCATTAGTCATTATAGTCAATGAAATGGTTAGAGGGTTAGAAGAGTTAAATCAGCTATGGCTCTGAAAATAGATTTGCAGAAGGCCTGTGATTTCAGTAGATTGGTCCTTCTGTTTAAGTTGTTGCAAGATTATGGTTTTGGCTCGAGATGGATTGGATGGATAAAAGAATGCCTGAATTCTGCTTGGTTCTCTGTGCTTGTTAATGGCCCTCCTGCTGGCTTTTTCCAACCTCAAAAAGGTTTAAGACGGGTGCCCTCTCTCACCCTTGCTATTTACCTTAATCACTGCATTATTTTCAGCTTTGGTGCAAAAGGAGGTTTCTGTGGGGAGGTTTCTGTTGTGTCATACTGCCAAAAAAACAACCAATTTTGAATTATCTCACTCATTTTATGCTGATGATCTGATCTTGGTAGCTATGATACAGCCAATTGCATTGCTTCTCTGCTCAAAAAGTTTCAAAATCTATCTGGTTTGTCAGCAAATTTTGAGAAAAGTCATTATCTTTTTCTCCAAGTCAATTCAGAAGAAAGAAGTTTAATGAGAATTCTAAACATGAAATTGGGAACAATTCCTATGAATTATTTGGGGCTACCTCTGGTGGATAGGGAGTTGAAGCATGCTGATTTGTAAACCATTATTAGACAAAGTTGTTGCTAAAATTCACAGTTGGTCATCTGTCAGCTTAACTTTGCCTGGTAGAATAGAGTTGGTTAAAACAGTTATTTCATCTTTTTTCTACTATTGGTGCAAGGTGGTTAAAATCCCTGCTTTCACAAGCTCCTCAATTGATAGTTAAAATCTTTTGTTTGGGGTAGTAGAGAATCTTTACTCTTGTTGAAATGGAGCTCTGTGACTTGCCTAAAGAGGAGGTGGCTTTGGTATTCGGGGAGATTGATTCAAATGCTAAACGAACTTATTCTGGGAATTTGTTCAGAAAAGGACTAGGAGGTGGGTTGAGTGGTTTATGGCTCTGAATGCTGCTTTTACTTCTATTTGTTGTTGTACAAAGCAAACTAAATTCTCTCAATTCAGTAATCATTTACTGGAAGCTAGAGAAACCATTATTGGTGGATCTAATTTCAAAATTGGTAACGGCCAAAATGTGAGGCTCTTCATTGATCTGTTGTGGAATGGGAAATCCTTGCTGCAAACTTTTGGGAGCAGACTCAACAGAGATTTGGATTTGCATAAATCTGCTTGGTTGAGTGCTGTGATACAGAATGGTAATTGGTGTAGAACTACTCATATGTCTTCTGAGGTTAATCATATTTGGAATAGTGTTGCAAATACCCCTCTCTATTCAGATGGAGATCAGGTGGTGGGAAACATGGGCAATTCAGCTTTAAATCTTTATGGCAGAACAGTAGACATGCCAATGAGAAGATGAAATGGTATAAACTGATGTGGAATAGAGAGAGACCAGCAGCTTGCTTCACTGCTTGTTTGATTGTTGTTAACAAAATTCCTCCCCTGCTGAATCTTCAAGAGAGAGATATTACTTTAACTGCTATCTGTCATAACTGTATGAATGATGAAGACTTTATCAATCATTTATTTTTCAAGTGTGGTTTTGCTCAAGAACTGTGGGGTTGGATCTTTGAAGCCTTTAACTGGAGATAGGGGCAATTTAGTTCTTTTGATCAATTATTCCAATGGTTTATAAATCAATTCAAGAATGACGATCAGAAAAATACTTTGTACAGGCAAATTTTCACTACTTCGTTATGAACCATTTGGAGAATTACAAAACAGAATATGAATATTCCAGCTCCTTGTAATGCTGCTCATTGTGCTAGAGTGATTATATGGGAGGTATTGGACCAGAGGGCCCTGAATATTTTTGACATTCAAAACTTATCCCATGACTGATATGTTTTGCTTTGAGTTTTTGTTCTTGCTCTACTTGTGGGAGTAGAATCAATTGTCTGCTAATGAGGGAGCCTTCTGCTATTTGGTTTATGCTTTGATTCCTTGCAAGTGCAGTTTGAGTAATAATCATGTGATAAAAGCTGTGAGTTTGGTTGTATGGTTTAGGGAGGCGGAGTGGGATTGGTATGTCTTTTCTCTGTTATCTGTTTTTAGACAATTTGTCTTGGCTAGTTGGTGGTAAATGGTGTTTCTTGAGGCTGGTTTTTGGAAATGGGGTTATGGGAGGTATTGGACCAGAGGGCCCTGAATTATTTTGAAATTCAGAACTTATCCCATGACTGATATGTTTTGCTTTGAGTTTTTGTTCTTGCTGTACTGGTGGGAGTTGGAAGATATTTGGAAGAATCAATTGGCTGCAAATCAGGGAGCCTTCAGTTATTTGGTTTATGCTTTGATTCCTTGCAAGTGCAGTTTGAGTAATACTCATGTGATAAAAGCTGTGAGTTTGGTTGTATGGTTTAGGGAGGCGGAGTGGGATTGGTACGTCTTTTCTCTGTTATCTGTTTTTAGACAAATTGTCTTGCTAGTTGGTGGTTAATGTGGGGTTGGTCTATACCTTGGTATTTTGGGGGTATGCCCCCTATATTTTTTGTATAGTTTTTCTTTTTTAATAAAACTCATTTGTAAGTCGGTGTGTGTGTGGGAGGGGGGAAAGGGACATCAATAACAATAAAAATTAACTACAGCAGCAGCATCAATTAACAAAAGTAACATAGAAAACAGAAGAGCCACTGAAGAGACAGAGAAAAAAAAAGAGTTAAACTTTTGACACTTCCAATCTTTAATGCTCCATAGCTAATTCATACTTAAAACAGCGAAAAGGGAAATAGGGCAGCAACGTTTTACTAATTTGGATGACATCCCTTACTAAAAGCTACAATAAATAATAGGTTGACCTGAAATTGAGTACCTCTGAGTTATTTATGTACTTTGGAACGGTAAAGATGCAAACTCTATTCAACTCAGCAAGCAAAAGATCCATAGCAATCGGGACCTAGGTTCATAAAAGTAATTGTAAGAAATCAGCCCTTTTCAAATAATCAGCAGTCTAATACACATTTAATTTGATATATGCAGAATGACGGAAACTTGGGAAGGCTTAGCCTCACCGAATTAATGATAAGGGTTAAGTGCACAAAACACCCCTCTAGCATCAAAATATAGCACATATACCCCCTGATGTTCCCTAAACAAACCAATCCCCCGTCCAAAGTTTATAAAGTATTTAAATAGGGGCCCCTCCTGACACCTTAACCTCGTACAAAGACTTAAATATCCTTACAGTTTATCTTACATTATTTTTAAAAATATTCACATAGGAAATGACAAAAATGGACATTGCCGGCAAAATGACCCTCCTCATTGGCGACTCTGCCAACGAAGTTTATGCCAAAACAAGAGCTAAAAAAGCCTGAAAAGACCCAAAATATGGTTCTGAGAAGAGAGCGAGTGTGAGGAAACAAACTATACACCACAAAAGCGAACTTTGGAGGCAAAACAAGATATAAATCTATAGACTGCAGAGTAAATGATGATCCAAGACTCAGTTTCAGCGTTGATCACAAAAGGGTTCGCAGATTAAGCATTTGAAGGGGAAATTCAGATGGCAATGAGAGGATTGAAGTTGATGGGGTTCACATACAGGTCCCATGGGATGTATATAACTGGCTGCTTGAGGATGAGGACCAAGATGGGTATGCTCTGTTCATGTTCAGGTTTCAGTAAACAGGGTTTTATGAAGATTTTGAAGATGATTATGAGTTGACCCATTTGAAAGAGAAGAATGGGTGGCTTTGTAGTTTGTAGTCACACTAATCGTGTGGGTTTGGGTTTTTGAGAAGAAGAAGATGAAGAAGGGGTTGTTGAGGAATTAAGGAGCTCGGCATCGTTGTTGTCAGCGGCTTCCGCAGGGTGAAGCACTGTCATGGAAAGGGCAAGTATGGAAGAGAATGAGCTCAAGGGCCCTTCTGGTTTTTCTTTGCTGGTTTATGCTTGGAAAAGATGAAGATGATGTATACACGTAAATATGTTTATTAGTGTATCTTCATGAACATATGCATATCAAAATTTGATAGAGGCATATGCATATGTTCATGAACATACAGTAATAAACATATTTGTGAATATATATGCAAGTCAAAATTTGACTGAAAATAAAGGCAGATTAGTTGCATAGGGCAAAATTTGGAAATTAATATAACAATTGCAAGAGGGACATTTTTTGGCATGTTAAAAGGGTAAAAACGGAATAATAAAAATACTTTATGTCACATGTCACTGAAAAGCAGTTTGAGGGGGGGTGGGTGGGGGTTTGTTACCTTTTTGCAAAAGTAGGGTCTGACACCGCACAAATTTAAAAGTAGGGAACAAGTAATGAACATGGTACCGGGATGCTGGCACCAGAGACTGAGCTCTTTAGGAAGAATAGTAAAAATAGATTGCTCCAAGTGTTAAATAATTTATCTTTGTTTCGAACTTGATAAATCGGATGATTAGTTCTATAATTGTCCTGCGACCTTCTACATTGAGGATTTTTTCAGATAAACTTGTGTGCCTGTTTTTTGTGGTGTAGCCATATGATTGCTGGAATATTTACTTGATTGATTGGTTGATATCGGATTAATCTTTCAGTTCATGTGATTAATAATTATTTGGGAATATCAAACCAATCCAAAATCAATTCACTGAGATTCAATAATGCATATCATCTGAGAGACGCTGTCTAACACAAAAATGTATGCTGCTACTGCCCTGGTTAAGATCAGGGTGAGGCCCATTAACAGGTAAAAAAACTGAGTGTTTTATTCTTTGATTCTTTTATATTGTTATTATAATTTTTAATCTGCATAAGCTATTAAACAACTAAAAGTAGGGGCAAGCAATAGCAAGAAACAAAACATGCATTACCTGTGCAGTAACAAGAGCAATGACATGACCATAAGCAAAAATGCTTTTGGTGGGGTTTATGCAAAGTGCGACAACCTGTAATATCAAAACTGGAACACCATCAGTACATTGATTTATTTACTTTTTAAACTCTTTCTTCCTTTATTTTCTTTTCTTTGTTTTCTTGATAAACAAGCAAGAAACTAGAATTTTACATACGCACAACAGAAGCAACAACAGTCTATGACTTCTAAAGGGAGAGTTAAAATTGTGATGTATACAGCTTCACAGTAGAGACTCCATATAGTTACAGAAAAAAATGGAGGAAAACAAAAGAAAATATATACCAATGTAATTATTGATGGTTTGACTTGTATATACATTAAACAAAATGTGGGCATCCAAGATCCAAAAGTTGAATAACCCAAGATTTCAAAAGGAGGAAAAAGAAAACAAGAGAGATAGAGAGAGACGCCCACCATTTTCCACCTACAGAATATCTAAGCATGGCACTTAAAACATATTGAATAATTCAAAATATTGTTCTCTTTTCTTTTCATCATATTTCCAGCAAACAAATCAAGCCAAGTAAAGGAACTAGGGAAGGAACAAAAAACTATCAACCATAAACAATGGATATTACCTTCTCCGCGAACATTGCAACACTGATAGTCTGAGGCCAAGGTGAATCTATGAAGATCTTAATTAATTCATCTGTTTTTGCTCTGCAAAAAATGAATTGATAAGTAACAACCAATTTGTTGATCAAATAACAGCGTTGAAGTATTCCAACCCAAGTTGGAAAATATTGATGAGGAAAACTTTAAGAGATGCAACAAAAAAAAAATTGCAAATTCACATCAAACACCAACCAACTTTGAATTAACCAGCTGAGAAATTTTGTTTCTTTCAATTCCAATTCATCCCGCGAATGACTCTCTTGTTGGAACCATGGCACTTTCTCCTTTAAAGTGCCCGGGAGCAATGTCAAATTAAGCTGGCTATTGTCAACTGGTTCAAGGTGTGTTGGAGTGGATGCAGGCCGGGCTTCTATAACTTGCTGCCTTGCTATTCAAAATAGATTGCTCTCTTTAAAGAATTTGAGGATTAGAGGTATACAGAATATGTCACAATTGTTGGGCTGCCTATGATGATTTGGATCAGTTGTTGTGATGTGCCCATTTGCAGTGGCTATTTGGACCTGGTTCTCTGATTTACTGGACTGGAACTTGCAGCAGTATTCTTCAATTCACCACCTGCTTCAATGGTCTGTGGATAGGAGAATTACTCACAGAAAGGCAAATTTGGTATGAGAGGAACTCAAACTGCACCAACATAAATCTAGAGATCCTGTGGAGGTTGCTAGATTCATTTGGTGGGAGGTTTTAGAATCAGCTAACACGTCCTTGCTTGATGCAGTATAATATGCTGGTATCTGTTTCATTGACTCTGTTTCGGTCCTTTACTGTGGTTTAGGATCTATCTTTAGTTTGTTCGTTCTTCGAGGTCTTGGCCTTGTTTGTTTTTCCTTGCTGGATCTGTGATCTATTTGTTCTCCTTTGAGGGTATGCCCTTGTTTATCCTCACGTACAATATTGTCTATATTTATAAATTTTCCACTTTACCCAGGGAAAAAAAAAAAACATTGAAATGGAGCCTATAGTAATATTTCTGGACAGCATGATCACATAAACTGGTCTCAGATATAGTAGCAAACTATGTAGCGCAAACAGAACAAGCATTCGAGCAGAATTACAATGCTTCTCAAATTAAGTAAAACGTTAGATAAGGTTGCAGGAGTGGGAAGTCCCATAATCAAAGATACTTGAACAGGCTATAATTTAAATGAAGTTATATGCCTCACCTAACATTTTCCTTTGACCCACTTATTGTTCTGATCTGTCTAGCTACTTGCATCCCACGACTGCGATAATCCTGACAGAAATGACAACTTGTGACTAATTGATCGACATACATAATTCAGCTTACTGAAAAAAGCTTCAGGTTGAATATGGTTACTGGGTTTAAATAATATAAATAAGATTAAAATGTGAAACTGACACTAAAATTCTATGACATAAATATAACTAGTACATAGATAGGACATAAGTTCATAGCCACCACCCCCATCTAACTAACACGCCAGTTTAGTACTTTCAGAGAAGATGTGCTACTCAAAATTAAAGATAGTTGAAAAAAAAAATTTCTTTTTTTTTTTTTTGATAAGTAAGATTTTATAAAAACGCTCTAAAAAGGGGAGCGAAGCCCAACGGAACAAAAGGAACAGAAGGGCCAAAGGGCTCCTTAGACCTTCAGAGAGGCCAAAAAAACAATAATTTCCTCCATAGATCTATAATCTCTTCCTGAAACCCAACAAAAAAGAATATAAATAACAAAGAACTTGAGCATAGCAACAGGCTTCTTTTACCCGTCAAAATATCTCCTATTTCTCTCAAGCCAAATACACCACCAGATACAAAGCGGCGTAACCCTCCAAGCATCCCTAATGCCAGCCCCAACAGAGACGCCTCTCCAAGCCTCAATCAACCCTCTAGAGGAAAAAGGCATGGCCCAGTGAACCCCAAATAAACGAAGCATCAGATCCCAACAATCTCTGGCCATGCTGCAATGTAAAAGGAGGTGATCAACAGTCTCCTCATTACACAAACACATGTAACAGTGATTAACCACCACCTGATTCCTCCTCCTCAGATTATCCTGGGTTAAAATCTTACCTAGAACAGAGGTCCAAGCAAAAAAGGCGACCTTGCGGGGAGCCTTGGATTGCCAAATAGACTTCCAAGGGAAGGGATCTCCATGACCAACCGAAAGGCATCTGAAAAAGGACCTAACCTCAAAACAGCCATGCGAGGTAGGAATCCAGAACCACCAATCCGATCCCCCAAAAGAAATCACCTGACTGTATAGCAGCTCCAGAAAACGAGAAGCATCCTCGTTCTCCCAATCCTGAAAATGCCTCCTGAACTGAACATCCCAAGACAGTCTCCCGTTATCAAGATGATAACAGTCAACAACCATGGCCTGTCGATGAGAAGCAATCCTATAAAGCCGAGGGAACGCGAGAGCAAGAGGGAGATCCCCACACCAGAGATCCATCCAGAAACTGATCCTCCTTCCATCTTTAAAACGAAAACGGACATGCTTGCGGAAATCATCCCAACCCCTCCGAATGAAATGCCAGACTCCCACCCCCCTTGGACCACGCAACTCCAGGGAGCACCACCCGCCACGACTTTCCCCAAATTTGCTAGCAATAACTTTCCTCCATAACCAATGCCTCTCGATCCCAAACCTCCAAAACCTCCAAAGCCATTTACCAAGACGACCCCCCCCCCCCCCCCCCCCCCAAAAGGAAGTTGCACTGCAATCTTTCAATTCTCTCAACCACTGAAGAAGGAATCTGAAACAGAGACATGAAGTATGCAGGAAGGCTAGAAAGGGTGCTCTTAATCAGGGTTACCCGACCCCCCTTAGACAGGTACTGCTTTTTCCAACCCGCCAACCTCCTCTCGACTCTGTCCACAACCGAATCCCAGCTCCCCACACATCTCAAGGGGGCACCCAAAGGCAATCCTAAATAAGAAATGGGAAAGAAGCCAGTGCAACAACCAAGGATGTGAGCAAATAACTCAATCTCCGGAACATCCCCAACAGGAACAAGAATACTCTTACCAACATTAACCTTAAGGCCGGAAACAACTTGAAACCAAATCAGAACGCATCTCAAATACCTCAGCTGGGACGCATCCGCATCACAAAACACGATAGTGTCATCTGCAAACATCAAATGAGAAACCTCCAACAGACAAGCTCCATCCCTGCCCACCCGAAAGCCTCTCAAAAAACCCAGCTCCACAGCCTTCTTTAGCAATCTACTAAAAGCCTCCATCACAAAAAGGAACAGGAAAGGGGAAAGCGGATCCCCTTGTCTCAAACCCCTCAAGCTAGAGAAGAAACCCGTCGGCGCTCCATTCACAAGGACAGAGAAACGAGCGCTAGAGATGCAAAAAAGAATCCATCTCCTCCACCGCCCACCGAATCCCATCCTCTCTAACAAGTAGAGAAGGAAACTCCAGCTCACATGATCGTATGCCTTTTCAATATCTAGCTTACATAGAACACCCGGAACACCGCTACTCAAACGGGAATCAACACATTCACTAGCAATGAGAACAGAATCCAAGATCTGCCGACCTCCCACAAAAGCATTCTGAGAGTCAGAAATGACACCATCCATCACCTTCTTCAACCTAGAAGCCAATACTTTCGCAATCAACTTGTAAAAGCATCCCACCAAACTAATAGGACGGAAGTCTCTGACATCCAATGCCTCTCCCTTCTTCGGAATAAGAACAATAAAAGTTGCATTCAAACTTTTCTCAAAAGAGCCCTGAGCATGGAAGGCATGAAAAGAGCCCAACACCTCCTCCCGAACCACCTCCCAACACTCCAAAAGGAACCTCATAGTAAAACCATCCGGCCCAGGAGCTTTATCCCCATTGCAGCTCTTCAGAGCAGAGAGAACTTCCTCTTCTGAAAAAGGCTCTTCCAATACAGAGACCTCCTCTCCCAAAATAGAATCAAAATGAAGTCCATCAAGCAAAGGACGCCAATCAGCTGACTCAATGAACAAAGTCGAAAAGTACTCAGAAAAGCTCTTACTAATCTCCTCCTCTTTAATAGACAACACCCCATCCACCCTAATCCTCCCAATGTGGTTGCCCCTTCTGTGCGCATTAGCAAGTCTATGAAAGAATTTAGTGTTATTGTCACCTTCTTTAAGCCACAAAGCTCTAGATTTCTGTCTCCATGAAATCTCCTCCAAAACAGCAATCTCAGCAAACTCTGCTTGACACTCCACCCTCCTAAGTTTCAAAGGACCCGTCAAAAGACCCTGACTCTCCATCTTATCAATTGCAACAATCTCAGAGAGAACCCGAATCTTTCTCCAGACCAAGTTACCAAACACCTCTTTGTTCCAGACTTTGATATCATTCTTCAAAAAACGCAACTTACCTGCTAAAGAATGACTCGGAGTGCCAACCACTCCATACCTCGCCCACCAGGAACGAACTCGATCCAAGAAACCTTCAGCCCGGAGCCACATATTCTCAAATCTAAATGGGGATCTTTTGCTACGCAGCCCGCCACAATCCAACAACAACGGAACATGATCAGACAAAGGACGAGCCAAGATGGTCTGAACAACATCAGAAAACTTCTCCTCCCAATCACTCGACACCAAGAATCTATCAAGACGTGAAAGTGTAGGAGGAGAACGTCCACTGGACCAAGTGAAAGGCCACCCACCAAAGGCAAATCAAGCAAACAGCAAGCGTCAATAAACTCTGAGAAAGCCATCATATTAGCTGACCATCTACCCCCTGTCGATCTCTCAAAAGGGGAACGAACAACATTGAAATCCCCCCCGATACACCAAGGCATAGACCATCGCCTAAGAATCTCCCCAAGCTCCTCCAAAAACAAATGGCATTCTTTATCCTCCGTAGGCCCATAGACACCAGAAAAAACCCACCGAAAGCCATCCTCCACCATGGATAGAATACAGGAAGCCGAGAAACGCCCAACCTGAGAATCCAACAAAGCGATCCAACGGACATCCCACATAATCAGGATACCACCCGAAGAGCCAATTGCATCCAAGGCACACCACTCCACAAATCTCCCTCCCCACAGACTTCGAACAATCACATCCGTCATGGAAGCAATCTTTGTTTCTTGAAGACAAACAAGATGACCACCCGCTTTCCAAATCACCGATTTCACCACTTTCCTTCTAGCCGGGTCGTTAAGACCCCGGACATTCCATGAGAGAATTTGAAGCTTCATAAGGAAACAGTAGAATTGACCATCTCACCCCTCCTCCCACTGGCCCTCTCCCTAGCCCCCCTCCTCCTCCTTTCATAAGTAACAACGGTCGAGGGACTTAGAGCCCCTCTCTCCTCACTCACCACCGGAGCACTTCCCTTGCAATCCATTCTATCAGCTAACTGAGCATTAAGAACATCAAGGAAAAGATTAGTCGCCTCCTCCATCCGACCCTCAAATGACACACCCAAAAGAGAACCTATCTCGACACCATTTTCTTTCATCCAATCATTCTCCAAATCAGCCAACCCTGCATCAAATCCCCTTCCTTCCGCAGAATTATCTTCTGGTCTAACGACTGCCAAAGGAGTATGCAAATCAAAATCAGACTCACATCCGTTCCACAAAACCATACCCGCATCCCCCTGAGCTGAGGAGCATGACTCATCCTCCCCATACTCAACAGATGACAAAGATGGAGAGCAGCAAGAAAGAGGAGTTCTAAACACCTCATCGGCCAACCGATCATTCCATTCAGTGACAGAGCCCCTCGACACAAGATGAGCTCTCAACTCGTTCAAGAGCACAGTAGCTGAAACATCATCAATCCGTATCTTCACATCCCGACCCACACACATAGTAAATCCGTCACTGTTAACATCACACACCCTAGTAGGACCAATCTCCAAATCACCATCGTCAACAGGTCTTTTCTCAAGATCAAGCACCGGCTCCCGTTCAAAAACCGGAGACAAGCATTTAGACACAGAGGGCACAACACCCTTTTTCGGCACCAAGCTCCTTCAAGACACCCCACAAGGTAAAAAAGTGGAAGCAGAAGGGAGAGAAGGAGAGTTAATAGGCGAAGCACCAGACATACCCAATCCAGAGGCGAGCTGCGAAATCGGAATCCACTTCTGCTTTTCCTTTCTAGACCATTTTTTGCGCACAGGGGGAAAATTACTTTCTTCTTCATACAGAGACCCTGCACCTGCTCCTTAGCACGTCGACTTTTTCTAGAGCCTTCAGGAAAATCTCTGTTTGGCTGAAAGTCGATGTTATCAACACCATCACATAGAGGCCCAAACTAGTTGCCCAACACTGGCCCAGAAGAAGCATTAAAAGAGCCCGGTCCATTCTTCAATTCGCAACCCACAACAACGGGTCCATGTCCACAGCCTACAACATCCAATGATTGGGCCGCACCACCTCTATCCGGCCCACCAGATGACATTTTAGCATCATAAATCAGGCCAGGCTTACCAACCATAAGCCCACAAGAGGGAGGGAGAGAGTGAGTTGGATCCAGCAGCCTTAACCCTCAGCCCAATAATAGGCCCAGCCACCGAATTAACCCCAAAATCGGCCTTGCTTTTAATCGAAGCCCCATGTTTTGAAATAAAAGTGGATGCAGCTGTCATCCACTTTGAACGGCCAAATCTCCTGCGCCAACCACGTGTATGGCTGTCAACGCTCTCCCTCCCACGTGCTTGACTGACGTGAGAAGCACCATGACGACGCGCCTTTCTCCACATCTGCATAAACGCCGGCCGTCCAAGACCAATAAGACCACCCTCCTTATGCCTTTCCCGAGATCTCTCTCGCCGTCGAACACCATAACCATCCGATAAGCCTTCTTTCCGTCTCAGAGTGAATAATCTCCTAAAACATTCCGAGTTGCGTTTCCATTAATCATCCCTCCATTCCTCCCATCTCTGAAACTCAGCCAAACCTTTCTTCCCCAACGAGTCCCACCTTAACCATTCTGTCTCCTTCAGCAGGTGTGACCCATCACCTCCTTCCAAACTATCCGTTGTCGGTACAAGCTCAGGGGGCTTCTCTTCCCACACTTTCACTTTGTAGCAGAGACGGTCATCATGGATGAAAACAAAAGGAGGACACACCTTGCCGTCGGACACTGTTATGCGTACCCTTTCAGCGTCAATTGTTTCATCGGCATCCACCCATATGAAACCACCGCAAAGATTGCCGACCATAACAAACAAGGCATGGCTCCAAAGATGGAGCGGGAGACCCAACAACGTTACAATCTTCAGGCCCTTACCCTTCATCACCTCGGAACACCCCACCCTAAAACTCCAAGATTTCATTCGTAGTGTGGCCGTCCCCCAAACACGACAACCTTCTTTAAGCACACGAGACGCCTCCTTCGCCGAAGGGAAACAGAAAAGCAACAAAGAATCCGGTGGAGGTGAGATCACAACACCGGGGGAAACCTTCCAAACACGAGAAGCCCAAGCCGCGATTTGAGCCCGATCACCCACATCCTTGTCAAACTTACCCACCAAACACGATCGAAGGTCCTCTCTTCTTCTTTCCACCGAATCATTATCCAGGAAAAACGAATGCCCTCGATAAGTGTTTGCAGATCTAACAGTTCCGCCTTGAAACAGACGGGGCAACCTCGCAACATCCACAAACGACCTCATCTCTTTAATAACTTCTTCAATAGTTGAGTTGATCTACAGAATGTTACTGTGCATTGGAGCGTAAATCTTATCTCATGCTAGCATGTAAACTTCCTCTTCTTACTAATGCATCTATAGATTTTTGTAGTGTTCTTCACTAAATATTCAGAAGAAGTCTTTAGAAATCATGCTGTAGAAGTTGATTAGATCATTTGCTTCATCCATTACTCTAATGTGAAAGAGAGATTACAAATACTCAGATTTTCAGACGCGCCCTTGATTGGTTCCACTGATCTTTGGCATAAAAAAGAATATATAAATATATGCAATTGTATTTAAATTAATAAGCCACCCTAGATCTCATTCTAGTATCAGCTTCCACACTCATTTTATTCGTAATGGAAACCATATAGTGCTTGAAAAAAAAAAAAAAAAAAAAATGAACAAAATAACATTAACATTTATATTATGCATCAAATCAAAACAACCTAAACAATCTGAAGCTACAAAGTACAAAGCATGTGTCTTTCATGCAGTCAGTTACCTTATTAGAATCCAATCCCAGTGCCTTCTTATGTGCAGCTACTTCATTGTAGATCTGTAGTCTTCTTTCCTCTAACTCTAAAGCACGTGCAGCACCCTTGAATACATTTCCTGTCATTAAATTGGCCAGTTGATGATGATAAAGTCAAGAAACCAGAATTGTACACAGTTCTCTTATGGTTCTCCAATCTATCTGAGTAACACTAATGCGTTTGACAATCCATTAAGATGCCAGTATTTAATGAAATATAGCTAACATAAATAATATAGTGAACTCTTTTTAGTTGACATTTTGCATTACTTCAGCTGTTTTATTTGAATTGAGCCCTGTTTTGTGCTGCAGTAGCCTCTAATGAAGCGAATATTCCTCTAGAACTGTCAATAAAAGAGTGTGGTTGTTGGAAGGTAAAATAGTGTTTGCAAATGCAAATATGTAAAGCATATTTAATAAATATACTATTATACTCCTTCAGAAATACATATTTTTCCCACAAATTTTACCTTTACTAGCAAATGTAATTTAGACACCAAATTTGAGCTTAGCCAAAAACTTCGAGGTGCCAAAAATCTCAACTTCCCAAAAAGTTCTTTTTTATATCACCAAACACAAGTAAAAATGTTTTTCCAAAATAGTAGCAATTCTAGGCTACCAAACTGTAATGCTGAACAGGCATCTAGTCTACAATGACAAGAGGAAGGCCAAAAAGGCAAAGCACCGTGGCAAACAGAGAAATCGTGATGACTTAAGCTTAACAGCCTAAACCAGTTAATGTAAGTGAGGGAAGGTAATCATAGCTGATCATATTCAGGAATTTGACCACGTAAAGAGATAATCATCAATTGATTCCAATAAGATTTTATAAATGCTAAGAGACCATAAAATTTCTTGGCTTCAGTTGCAAGTAGCAATTTATTGATTTCCTTAAAAATTGGAAATAGGGGAGGAAAAAAGGATATTTTCCTTCAATTTTTGGAAACATAAATACCTGCTGATGTTGCTTTCTGCATTATATTGGATCCAGATCCCGTTTGGAGCCCATCAGCTTCTTTTAGAGGCACTACAGCAGCACTAGCCCTTCTTAAATTTTCAGTAGCAACCCTTTCTGCAGCTTCTTTTGCTGCTCTCCTTTCAGCTTCCAAAGCTGCTGCTTTGGCTTCTTCAGCTCTCTTCTTTTCAGCCTCAAGTCTTGCCTGCATCCAACAAACAAGAACTTAAAAAAAGCATACTAGTGTATCATCATAGTAGTTTTCTTGAAATTCCAGCAAGTATATATGCCAGGACTAGAATAAAGTGGCCAAAAGAAGGTATTAAGTTCCAGCAAGCCAATTATAGGTGGGTACAGTGGAATCGATCTAATAACTGACATATCAATCAATATCACAAAGCAACGTAGAAGCATGAGCACATATAGTATGAATGCATGACAGCTAGCAAAGGCAAGAAAATTTTGATATGCCCATGATACGTAGAGCAAAATTTTCTTCCACCCTATCTCATGAATATAAAGTGATTATGATATTGTCTGTTCTCACACATCCTTGCAAAACCCTAGTATTCAATTGAGGAAAATTATCTGCTTGAAATATTTTTGGCAGATGTGAAGAAGAAATTCTTGGCAATAGCTTCCCGTTCTCAACTAATCCATGATGCTGTCTGATATAAAAATGCTGTTTTCCGATGCCATGGAGGAAACAGAAATCATTGGATCGCTGTTTCGAAGTTCAGAAGTTCGGATGGTGGAAAATATTGTAAACCTGTTGCTAAACAAAGCAATTAATGCTACAGATGTCATGGGATGCACTTAGCATATTACATCCCAAACAAAAAAAAAATTCACTGAAATTGAACCCAAGTTAACAAACCTCTGCTTCTGCTCTGATTTTTTCTTGTCGCAGTTTCTCTTCCTGAAGAGCCTTTTCCTTCCTTTTTGACTCTTCGAAAGCTGCATCATCTCTTATTCTCCTTTCTTCGATCTGGGATCTGTGTTCATGGACCCTCTGAATAGCAGTCAAGTGATTATCAAGTGCTTCTGCACTACAGTAATTCAAGGAGTGTCAATAAGTCATTTTTAGAATTCCAGTGAGAACAAAATACTGAATTATAGTACCAAATAGCATCATAGTTTAACTTTTATATTTTTATATACAGAAAAATAAAATGAAATTTATCCATCAAAATCATATATAAATTAATCAAATGACATAATTTTCAAGAATATTAAATGAATTATTAATAACTGATTTTTGGGCATGATTCCCTAATTCTGTCCAACTCACCCAGCACAAAGATTATGATTTGGATCTTTCCTAGGGCTGGGTTCCGAAGTATGAGCCAGAAAATTCAATATCGTATTGTCCCCATGAAAAGGCAGAGCAGATTAGTGAGGGGAAAGAAGACGAGACAGTTGTTCTGCAGGAGCTCCAGCAGATTTGTGATGAATAAAACAGATCCAGAAGCAGCGGGAAGCTGAGGAACCACAACGGCTGATGTTGTGGGTGCAAGAGAATCTGCAATTATTGGAGGGGAAAGCTGATTTGTTGTATCAATTGGAATTAAGGATAGGGAGGAAAAGCTTCTGCCATTGCACACCAAGCTTGGGCACAGACGGCAAAGACAAGGGAAGCCAACTGCCATTAGTGTTGCACCAGCAAACTCTAATGCAACAACACCCTCACTCACTCTTGAGCTAAAGCCTATTAAAAAGCTTGCCAAACCCATCTTGCCTAACGAGGGGGAAGGCACTGAAATGGAAAGGAAGGTTGCATCTGTTTTAGTTTGGACTGTTGCTCAATCTGCAAGTATGAAGATCAAGAAGTGTGAAGCTACGAGAAGGACAACAAAAATCGAGACCAAACCGGTCGAGTGAGACGCATCAGAGCAAGATTTAAGCTCAGCCATTGCAGAAATCATTCTGATTGTGAGGGCAATAAAATGAAACTAGACTGAAAAGGTGTGTGGAGCAGAGAGAACTCCTGCGCAGTCAATAATCTACCAGATGGATTGCTGGATCAGGTGGATGATGTGCCACGAGGTTCCCAATTGTGCTTCAAACCAGCCTGCCATGTGGAGAAGCTAATGCTGTTATACTCTACTGAGCCAACCAATTCCGAATGCAATCTCTCAGGAGACGCTATTTATTGAGAAAAAAAGTTGGAATATCAATATTCCCTTGGTAAACCTGCCTCCTTTGATAAATTCGAATTCAACAATTTATAGAAATAACAGTATTGCCAACATATTAATTGACAACTAAAGCAGCCCACTTGAGCTAAGCAAAAATAACAGGTTTATTCTGGATCCGGATGTCAGCAGTCATCTCCATTTGAGCTCCAATGGACGGGACAAAGGTAATTAGAGTGGTCTATTCCACAATAAGCTCACAGATATTTTAAAGATTTGAGAATGGAAATCTCAAGCATACAACCCTCTTCTAAGAATGACACTCACCCGGTTTCTTTTTTCTTTCAAAGATCATAGAGAAAGGGATGAATTATAAAAGGAATGGATTATTGAGCACTTACCAAAGGGAAAGTACTACACACATGCTTATCAAGAATTGTGCCAAGAGAATGTTAGGACAAATATCTAGGATTTTTTTTTTTTTCCTTTTCAAGTTAAAGTGCCCAATATAAAGAAATGGTCCTTGAGAATGGTTCCTGGCATGTAGCTGGGAAACTAATCGTTTTGAGGCCTTGACCTAGGCTTAAGCTCGTGAAGGAAAAGTTAAAGTTTCAACGTTCCTTTGAAGTATTGGACAGGAAAAGGTTTTGCCCACATTTCTAGTACAGTAGTACTACTTGGAAGGGGTGACAGAAACTACTGAATCAATGTGTTCAAGTTCAATATATAATGATATCTACTAAATTACAGACAAGTGCCTTTAGAAAAGCATACATTTCCCTATTCTATTATTTCTGTAACATCAGGCATAAAGTTCAGAGTTTCAATCCTTTTCCTCACCTCCCGTCGGGAAAAAGGTGAATCTGTTTTGGATTTGCATGGTTATTGATCGGCCTGCTCTCAAAAATCCTAAACAAGCTGATTTTTTTAGTTTTAGGGTCTCTCTCAACTAGTTAAAATAACCAACATAAAAGGTCTTCAAGCAGGCAAGCAACCTACACAAAGAAGAATTGAGACACGCAATATTGTATTTTACAATAACCTTTGAAATTGCAACTCTTCTCAAAAACAAAAACAACATTCAGGCAGACCAGCTAATCAGTATCACAGACACTATGACGTAACTCGAAAACATTTAAACACGACAACTAACTAGCAAAGATGACACTGAAACAACCAAACAGAATGAACGGGCAATAAAAACGTTGGTGACAAAACTAAAAGTTCCCACTTGTTTCAACTATCTATGATGTTTTATGAAGAACCAGAATACAAAATCTTACATCTTGCGTTGATAATGCATATCAAGTTTCCTGTCTATGTCGCGCTTTGCTTCAGTATGTCTCTCAACTCGAGCAAGTGCAGAGGTAAACTTCTCGTTTTCACTCATCAGATCTGTCTCCAATGCTACAATTTGGTTTCTAATTTCCTCCTGTAATCAAGACAATCATGACAGATTAAATATATGCACTTATCAGAGAAGATTGAATTGAACATATAAATGCATCTTTTTCCGTGTGGAGGGGAGTGAGAGAGAGAGAGGGAGAGAGTTATGGATGCATATTAATTCCAAGTATGGCAAAGCTAGATGAAATTCATTTCTAGGCACTACATGAAAAAGTTTTAAAATAGTACATACCAAAGGAGACAAGTTGAAAGGGCCATGCTATCAGCATGTAAAGTAACATATACTGTATACAAGTTCAAGTTTCAATTTTCATGCAACAATATGAAGTATGGTTGCCACATACAACTCTGAGGATAGGGTAACAACTTTGCCAAAAAGTAAATATGATATAGATCTGTGTTTAAGAAAAAATAGAGCTGGCCCATAAATTTTAGAACTGGTTAGAGGGATATGGGGAAAAGAACATGGTTAATCTAGGCTATTATAAGCATACCTCTATACAACAGAGGGCTCTTCACCTCATGAACATGCTAATCACGTGTTAGGTTTCACAAGTTTAAAGAAGAAACAAATTTTCTGTCAATTTCATTCATGAGAAACAATGTGGTGTCCTGCTCAGGCTATGCTGTTTCAGCACAAAGAAACAGGGTAATATTCACAATAAAAGTGCAGTGACCAATTCTGAAGTCCAAAACCGAATCATGCAAGTGTCGATGAGTTAGCAACGCAATAACACTGGATTTTAAAAATAAATAAATAAAAAATAAATAAAAATAGCACTATTATTGCACTAATGACCAAGGGCATGAAATTTCAAAATTCTGTGTGAACAGATAATGCTAAAGAGATCTTCATATTAATCACGAAAAGGTTCACTGAAGCCCTCTCCTAAACTCATCAGAATTTGTAGAAATGTGTTTATTAATGTATGTCAAATAGGTATTGTATCCATCTTAAACCAAGAGTGATCACACAGACACCTTCTTATGTATCATGCTCCCATCAAAGCTTGAGGTTTTGCATCATTATTTGATACACAAAGTTTGTTTTTGTTCAGATTATGAAGCTCTCCAATTTCCTAATGGCTAATGCCCAAAAGATTATCATATCTTGGCACGCCAAGTGCCCAAAAGATTATCATATCTTGGCACGCCAAGTGCCCAAAAGATTATCATAGAGCGGAGAACTTCCATGGGAGAGTCAGGTCCTGGTGGGAGGAGGCTTCGGTGTTTAGCACTTCGAGTTTTGTTTTCGCTGGGAAGCTTCGGTTGTTGAAGACTGAGCTTCAGAGATGGAACAAGGAGGATTTTGGGAATTTGGAATGGACGCAAAACAGGGCTCTTTCTGAGATTGCAGAGATTGATTGTGGCTGGAAGGGCTGGGTGGTATTGATGAGGCTCAGAGTGTTCGGAGAGCAAAGTGTCAGGCGAATATTGCTGAGATTGCTACTCTGGAGGAGATTTTGTGGCATCAGAAATCTAGGGTTTTATGGCTTAAGGAGGGTGATTGAAATACGAGGTTTTGTCATAGGCTTGCCAATGCCCACAGGAGGGAAAATCCGTATTGATGGGGTGGGGTTGTGTAGGGAGGAGGAAGTGTGCAGGGGGATTGCCTCCTACTACTAGGATTGTACTCTGAGAAATTCAAATGGAGACCCCGATTTGGAGGCCTTGCCTTTAACTCAATTTCTGAGATGGAGAGGATGGACTTGAGATTATTTTTTCTAAGGAGGAAGTCTTTAAGGCGCTGAAGAGATGTAATGGTGATTAAGCTCCCGGCCCGGATGGTTTCACTATGAGGTTCGTGTTGGAGAGTTGGGATGTGGTTAGGGGTGAGGTGATGGGCACTTTTCATGAGTTTCAATCGCATGGCCGGTTTGAGAAGTTGTTGAATGCTTCTTTTATTGCCCTTATCCCTAAGAAGGGTGGAGTGTCTGATGTCAAGGACTTTAGACCTATTAATTTAGTAGGGTGCATTTATAAGCTTATAGCTAAAGTCCTCGCCCTGAGATTGAGGGATGTCTTGGACGGAGTTATTTCATAGTCCTAGAACGCGTTTATTGGCGGCCGGCAGATTCTGGATTCTACTCTCATCGCTAGTGAGTGTGTGGACTCTAGGTTGAGTAGTGGTGTCCCCGATGTTCTCTGTAAGCTGGCTATTGAAAAAGCTTATGACCATATTAGCTAGAGCTTCTTACTTTTATTTGTTGAAGAGATTAGGTTTCGGGGTGAGACGGAGGATGTGGATCGAGGCATGCATTTCATCGGTGAGATTTTCGGTTTTGGTTAATGGGGTTCCAACTGGTTTTTTTCATAGCTCTCGGGGTCTAAGACGGGGGGATCCTCTTTCTCCTTTTCCGTTCATCATTGTTATAAAAGCGCTCAGTATACTGTTGAGGAGGGTGAGATTTTCGGTTTTGGTTAATGGGGTTCCGACTGGTTTTTTTCGCAGCTCTCGGGATCTAAGACAGGGGGATCCTCTTTCTCCTTTTCTGTTCATCTTTGTTATGGAAGCGCTAAGTAGACTGTTGAGGAGGGCCGTGAATTTGGGGTTTTATTAGCGGATTCAGGGTGGGCAGAGATGTGGATCATCAACTTGAGATTACTCATTTACTGTTTGCAGATGACACTCTGGTCTTCTGTGACCCCAATATGTTGCAGCTACGATACTTGAGGTGTGTTCTGATTTGCTTTCAGATAGTCTCTAGCCTGAAAGTAAATGTGAAAAAGAGCACTTTAGTTCCTGTGGGGGAGGTTCGTGATGTTACTTCTATTGCATCGGTGCTTGTATGTGGGGTTAGCTATTTTCTTATTTCTTATTTAGGGCTGCCGTTGGGTTTTCCGTCAAGGACGGTGGGGGGTTGGGATCCTGTGATTGAGAGGTTTGAGAGAAAATTGGCCGGGTGGAAGAAGCAGTATCTTTCGAAGGGTGGGAAGGTCACCCTTATGAAGAGCACATTATCGAGTCTTCCTACGTACTTTCTTTCTCTTTTTCAGGTCCCGTTCTATGTGGCTGAGAGGATTCAGCGAAATTTTCTATGGGGCGGCTTGGGGAAGGAGTTTAAGTACCATCTTGTCCGTTAAGAGTAGGTGTGCAGACCGTTTCAGCTGTGGGTGGTTTGGGCATTAGGAGGCTGCCCCCATTCAATAGGGCCCTCCTTAGCAAGTGGTTATGGAGATTTGGAGGCGAGCGTCATCGATTGTGGAGGGTTATTTCGTGTCACTATGGGGAGGAGAGAGGAGGATGGTGTTCTCGTGTGTCTAGATCTGTCGGAGGAGTTAGTGTTTGAAAATTAATTCGGAAAGGTTGGGATGAATTTTCAAAACACATCAGATTTAAAGTTCGGTATGGTCCGGATACTCAATTTTGGGAGCACTTATGGTGTAGTAATCGTTCTTTGGCTTGTCTTTTTCCTAGGCTTTTCAAGATTGCCTTTGATAGACATGTTTTGTTTGTCGACTGTTATCGGCTTGATGGCGGCAGGTTTTCTTGAGATGTGCGCTTTCATCGAAATTTCCAAGACTGGGAACTAGATGACATTTCTTGGTTATTGGATCTATTGTATAGACAAGAGGTGGATTGTGGAGGTTTTGACTCCCTTTTCTAAATGCCCTCTGCCCAGGGTAGATTTGATGTACGTTCCGCGTTTTGTTGCCTTTCCGAATTCTCAGGGGTTGATTTTCCTTGGAAGACGGTTTGGCGCTCAAAGGCTCCCGTTAAAGTGGCCTTTTTCGTTTGGACCACAGTTTGGGGTAAGATTTTAACGCTTGAGAAAGAGAAGACAGGCTACTATCAATTGGTGTTGCATGTGTAAGAAGGATGGTGAGTTGGTGGATCATCTCCTTTTGCATTGCCCTGTAGCTTATAACTGTTGGAGTCTTATTTTTGGCTTGTTTGGTGTTCAGTGAGTTATGCCACGGTCTTCGAGAGGATTGATTGACGCTTTGAGAGGTTGTTCTGTGGGATCCCATGATGGTCGGAGGGTGGCACCTTTTTGCGTTTGGTGGTGTGTTTAGAAGGAGCGAAATAGAAGATCTTTTGATGGGGAGGAATCTTCCATTGGGGTTTTGAAATTTAGTATTATTAGTTTCTTTTTTGTTGGGCGAAGGGGACATATTGTAATTCAATAGAGGAGTTAGTTGACTTTTTGGGTTCCTTTGGTCCGTAGGACCTTTTCTTTTGGGCTCCGGCCTTTGTGTTGTCTACGAGATGTGTTCCCCTTTTGAACACTCTCTAATACATCTTTACTTATCAAAAAAATAAATAAATTTAATAAATAAATGCACATACACTCTCAAATTTAGTCAATTTCAAAACTTTCAATAGTGATATTATTATAACAAAATAATCAACAAGCTACGCACCGTAATACTAATCTGATACTCATGAGTTAGCTCTAATAATGGTCCTTCTACTAATCCCACTTTGTCCATCAAATGATATTGGGTTTCAAGAGCTGACTCATCTCCAGAATCATCGCTGTCACTGAAGAACAAACACAGTCATCCATCATCAGACAAACAGTTTGCATATCTTAAAATCATTATATTGTTATCATGAACAATATAACGAGGAAAAAAATCACATGCTCAAATGATAAGAGTAAACTCAAAAGTCGCGATACAAAATTGATTCCCTCAAACAGCTCACATTATATATTTTTAGTGCCGCTGTGAGATTCATACACAATATCTATATTCATAAATTAGAAACTAGCAAGGGCTCCCTAATCGGACTCTGTAATTTTTCAAAATTATCCAAAATATTGATGAGGCTCCTTTGAAGCTCTAAACCTCCTATCTAAGCCCGCAGCCTTAAGCCCTCAACTTGTTTTCAAACTCATAAAACTTTGATCCCCTATTTCAATGTAAATCCTATACCATTACCCTCTAAATTCTAATGGAACTTCCTGCTACTACAGTGTTACCTTCCCCATGTATAGTTAATGTTACTGCTAGTTTCTTTTAATTGTTAATTTGCTATTTTAATTATACACGAAGTTTGACGATAGGAATGTAATATGAATGTGCACCTTATGTAAAGTTCATCACAAGCAAATCGTCTACCCCGAACCAGAAATTGCTCACGAGCCTCCCCATCACCATCACTTCCCACATCCTCAATCTCATCGTCTGATATATGCATTGCGAAAGTCCTCGGACTTCTTCTGATATCCTTCATAATTGAAAGTTCTCTGAAAGGAGGTGACCAAAATGTTAAATACACATTAACCAACATAAAAGTACTTGCAGATTTTTATTGAGCAAAAATTTCGGGGATCCCATTTTGCGAGATAAGTAAAAATGATTATACAATCACAATACCGCGATCTGATTTTGGTAAATGGCACAGGAAATATCGGAGATGTATCGAGCTTCTTTTCAATTGAACTGAGCTCTATGAAAAGACTATCAAAAGTCCAGTCAGGCTGTGGATCAACAGTGAGTCCATCAATACTTTGGGGCAATCCAAGTTCCAATTTTAAAGCTCCCCTGGATCAACCCATAACTCAACAAATCAGAACAACATAAGAAACTAAAAAAGAAAGAGAGAGAGATTCAGACACCTAAATTAGAGTGATGCAACAATGTTTAGGCTATGTTTGCTTCCATAGAAAACTTTTTCCACTTTCTTTAACGTAAACTATAAATTTCATGCGTAAAAAAACAGATTACCCAGAGTAAATCATCCAAAAAAAATTCAAATTTAAGTTTGGATTCCAATTTTTTATTTTCCATGAACTATTTTCCGTTGAAACAAGCAGAAAAAAAGGCAGTAAGAGAAAATCTGAACTTACATTATTAACACTCTAAGCAACTCTTCAATGTAGATGCTTCCTCTTCAGACTGTTTTCACCAGGTACTTTCGGTTGCAGATGCTATCCTTTCAATTGAATAGATATAATTTCTGTACAACGCTGAGAACTTTGTATTAGAATAAAAAACCTATCGCTATAAATTTTGTAAACTAAAATCAATACAAAACCCTAACCTTACATAAATTTGAAACCCTAAATTTGATAATTACAGAGAATGTTGAAGGCCGGAACTGTTCATTTTATACTCTGTATGGTAACGGTCCTCGAATCCAAACATCTGTTCAGGAATTAAACCTACAGTTAACCAGATTAGGATTGGATGTGAATTAGCGTTTGGAATAAACCGAAATTTAATTATTAAAGGGTCAAGGTATATAAAACATCTTTTATAGCAACTAAAGGGCCTTTCGTCAGACTGTGCTAGGAGAGGTCGGTTAAAAATCATGCGCCATGACAACATTTTTAAGATCTGAAATTCCAAAAATACCCTTCACCGTATTCTATAAAATTTATACTCTGCCCCCACAAGAGGAAGTTGCTAGCAAGGGAGAATCAAACCCACCCATGTACTTACAGAGACACGTGTCGGTACTTAAAGAATCCTATGTTAGCGTAAGATTCCAATCTTAGATCAAAATTCATAATGCCCCAAATAGAAACAAATCAAATTTCGTACTGCCTAGTACATAAATAGGGTTCCAAAATTACAAATAAATGTAGCAACTCCATATCATATTACAGTCTTTACACATTAATTAACCAACAAAATTTCCCTTATTAATCCAGAAAGAGTTCAAAGCAGAAACAAATCAATTACATGTTTTTTTACTTTTCACGAGAAGCAAACAACAACATACTGCATTAGCATAATATTGAAACAGATCAATTCAAAAAAGAGGGCGAGAGATAGGTCATAGGTCATAGGTGAGACCTTGAGTTGAGCTTCGGCAACCTCCATCCTTCGAGATCTCTGAAGAAGAAGAAAGGAAATTTCTACTTGTGTAGACTTTTATTGTGCAATGCTCCTTATTTCCAGCTCAAGCCTGACCCTCCCTCCTCCAACTTCTCTCTCCTTTTTTATATTAGAGGAGAAATTATTAGATAGTCCTGATCCATTAATATTTGGTTGATCAATTAAATACACACTCTCGGATTAAGAAAATGGCTTCATAAGAGTCTATTAATAAATTATAAAGTTTCATGAAAGGAGGGGGTCTTCATTGAATTAATCCACCAATGTTAAATAGATCAGGACCATCTAATAATTTTTAATATTAGGAAGCTAATATATTAATTTATTAATGATTTATATATATATATATACACACACACACATACTAATATATTATTTTTTATTTTTTTTTTGGGGGGGGGGGGGCAGGGGTGACATTGCCCGTGCTGGCCTACCCCTCCCTCCGCCCCTCACACATATACAATGACTACTCATATTAACAATTTTTATTAGTTAAATTTAGGAGTGAATTTGAAAGAGATTTTAAAACTTCTCAAGCTCTGAACCCACTCAATGATAATATATAATTAAATACTTTTTATTAGCTATAACTTTTGCCTTTTTATTTTTATTTTTATTATAATCTAAAATTTTAACAATATTTTTGCTATTACAATTGTTGAGGAGTTGTCTAAAATTTATTTTCACAAAAGTTATCTTAGATTTGAATTGATTTTCTTTTTAAAAAAATATGTCTATCAAGAACCTCTAACCCGCCGTGACTCCAATGTGCGGCAAGACGGATTTGGGGAGAGCTTCTAATTTGTGAGAAGGTTTTCAGATAGGGTTCATTTCCCGTTATATTCTTATTGTTAATTAAAATTAGGGCGAATGGCAAAAAATATCTATCGACTTTTACCTATTTGTAAAAAACACCCTTTATGAATATTTTTTTAAAAAAAATCCCCCTCAACTATCTTGAGGAGGTGACTTTAACTGATGTCTATTTAAATAATTTGCTGAGCCATTTTTTTTTGAACGAAATTGGCCCTTAACAGTAAAGGACTTTTTTTTTTATTCTTATTTACTTTCTCACCACGTCAACAAATCCTTCGTACTATTTTATTCAAACAATAGTGTTTTAATATTACACTTGAATCATATATTTTTATGTAGGTGGCCCTGTTGAATGTAAAGACTATTTTAATATTATAATTGAATCATATATACTATAATACTATACACGTGTGTGAAAATTAAACCAAATTTATTTTATTTACTTTTATCCTATGAAATATGAAACCATATTATAAGTCAAGTTTATTTTATTTTATTTTTTATCCTATCATATCTATATGATAATTTTTCCCTAATATCATCTTAAATTAATATAAAACCATATTATATGTTTATGTATAAAAGAGTATTTTATACGAGCTTGCATAAAAATTAAATAATTATAGTAATCCCACTAAAAGTAATAATTGTGTTGTCTTCTTATCAAAAGGGACAACCACCACCACCCAAAAAAAAAAAAAAAAAATCGAATTTCAGCCCAAACCTGCATGATCTTCGTATAGCTATTAATGCGAGTGAGTGAATTGCATGAGAAAGACGAATGATACTGAGAGTTGGTGGATGATTCACCTGGTGTAAACGAACATATTCAATGACAATCTTGGTTGATTCGCTTGGTGTAAATCAGCGAGTCGATTCTAAAACTTCTGCAAAGATTGAGTCCAAACGAGAACAAATGGAAATAAAATTCGTTTCAGGCAGTTACCAAAAAAATTAAAGTCACCCCCTCGGGATAGTTGAGGGGGATAATTTGCTATAAATATTTACAAGGGGGGATTTTTTGCAAACGAGTGAAAGTCGAGGGGATTTTTTTGCAATTCGCCTTTAAAATTACAATCTTATATTTTACTAAAAGAAAGGCAAAATCATTCATTTACAAATTTTATCACTAAACTAGTTTACAAAGTGTTGTGCAAATCACAATTACTTTAAGTTGAAGTGGATAAAAAAATAGAGATTTTATTTTTAAATTTTTATTATTTTTTAATCGATGTTTTGTATGTCAATAGTTTAATTTTTAATTTCTTTTGGAAAATTTCGATTAGTGGTTAGATGTGATTTCGAGAGGTGAAAAGATTTCTATTTTTATTTTTTTAGTACTTACCTTTTATTATTATAATTAATGGTATCGGTAAATATTAAATTTAAAAATTAAAAATAATGATAGTAGTTTTGTGTTAAAAGAAAAATATATAGGTGAGTTTAGATCTAATGATTATTATAAAAAGTACTTAAGAATTTTCTTATTCCATGGAGAATTGATCACTACCATTCGAATATATATGGAAAAAATTATAGTATAAAAATACCCTCACTAAAATCTGCCACTTCATAAAAACTATGGGCGTTTGTGTAATTTTCGGAACCTAACGAATCTCTCTTTCCTTCACGTTGTCTGTCTGCAAACTAGAGAAACTTGCCACCGCCGTGCCCAGACCACGCCGTCGGTGGAGGCCATGAGAACTGCGGCTAAAGGAGAGGTTGAATATGAATATCTCAGTCAATCTTAACTGTTTATTTCTTTTTGAACCAGAATAATGTGACAAGGACGAGACCAAGCAACAAAAGTAAGCCATTGCATTTCAAGGACTCAAACCCTAAATCGTCGAATCGTCTAACCCAGTAGGTCCCTGATGGTTACGATTTCAAACACTGACTCGTTGTGATGGAAAAACCCGATCATCGATAGTTACATCAAAACATAGCAAGGTTTGGATTAACGTTCTATTTATTTATTTATTTTTTTAATTTTAGGCCTATTTTCCCCCCGTTTTTGATTGATGAGAAATGTAAAGGAAGTAAAACTTTGGATCATATATATGTGTATGTATACATATACCGTTTTGATCTTCAAAAAGAAGAAATTTGGGGGAATATTTTGTTGTTTTGATGTTGAATCTGACCTAATATATTTTTAAAATCATTTTTATTATCTTAAAACTTGGGATTTGTGTAATTTATGTTGGATGTGCTTTGTTTGATTGTAGATAAGTTACAGAAAATTGAAATTTGTAAATGGAATTAGTTTTTATTTTCTCTTAATTGGGTGAATATATGTTACAGATTTTAATGTATTGTCCTCTAAAATGTTAGAAAGCAACGGAACAGGAATGACTCATCTGCTTAGCTGCATGGATTGCGGTTTTCTTGGTTTCCAAATAACGAATTTCATATAACATGTTGCTGAATTTTGTTGAGAATTGAAGCTTTTGGTAATAATATATTCAGGAACATCCCTGTAATCGTTGTTGATCTTCGTCATCTCTGGAGTCGTCACTGGTTGCCGGAGTAATAAACTCGTCGCTGGAGTCGGCTGCTCGTTACCGTTATGATATAGGTATATATTAGAGAGATAAACTATATATATATCATATTAGAGAGAGAAACTAACGGGGTAACTTGTCTTTTTAAATTACTGATATTTTGGCTTAAAATGTATTTAAAAAATGAGGATAATATTGTATTTTTGCATATTTTTAACGGTGTTACGAACTGAAATTTAGCTGAATTTGAGAAGGTACCAGTGAAATTAATCCTTGGAGTCATCAAAATGGGAATTATTGAAATTATGTGAACTTCATTTGAAACGATTACACATACTATTTATTTATACATTTAAAACAGTTTTTTAATTTTAATGGGAGAAATAAACGTAACTTTTTTTTTTTAATTAAATTTTTTTTTTTTTACAAAAGTATATAGTTAAAATTCCACACCGATAATTTCTATAATGCATCAGTGATTAAGATTTCTATGGTCAATGGTCCTTTCTGTAAATGCCTAAAGAGTCCCAAAATATATATAGACTCCTTCTGTTCTTCTCTTTGAAAGTATATTATTCGTTTTTTCAAGTTTTATATGGACACAATACTTCTTTTTATAATATATACACATATATTTTAAAGTGGATAAAAGTTGTTATTAAATTATTGGAATGATCATATTTTGGAGTGTTGCCAATTTTTAGTTTTAATTTGCTGGAGTCATTAAGTTTTCTTCTTTTTTATATCTATAAATCTCCTTATTAAAGTCAAGTAGGATTTATAATATTTAAATATACTTTTAAATTAGTTATTTTAATTTTAAATAAACAAATTACATGACTTATAAAATAAAAATTAAACTACTTAATAGTTACATTAATCTTAACGACAAACACCCATTTTAAAAGACATCTTCTTAATACAAACACTTCTCATACTTTAATAGTTAGACAAAAAGATGATTAAGAATTAATGAGCGGGGTCGGTGGCTTAACGGTATCAGATCCTTACTTTCCAAAGAGAGATCAAGGGTTCAAGCTTTAGTACGCTCCTAAAATTAATTTGTATTAACATCTATTCCGTTAATTCTAATTAAATTATTTTTTATTTTTAAATTACATTAGTGTTATTAATAAGTTTATGGGTAAAGTGCAGTAAACCCCCCTAAACTATATCCCAATGAGCAAAAAACCCTCCCTGAACTTTAAAATGAGCAAAAAAACCCCTTAAACTATTCAATTTGTTGCACTTTACCCAATCCGGTAACCGGCCTATTAATTTCTAGGGCAAATTTATGTAAATGACCATTCAACCCTCATTAAAAAAAATCAAAAAATCAAAAAATCAAAACCCAATTACAGAATAAGAAGCCTTTCACCTGCTGAGCCGGCATTCTCTCTCTACCCTATGGGATTCTTATTCTCTGCAAATCTTTCAACAATCATAGATAGAACCATAAGTTTCGTTCAGAAAATGAAAACGAAGATGAAGTTGAAGCTGCAAAATGAATCTATGACAATTTAAGGGTTGACAGATGATGGATATATATCATATATGTATACGTTATTGAGGAGGCCCCGGATGACATGGGCCAGGTCCGACTCGCAAAACACAACCTTCAGTCCGAACAGCTGGGTCAGCCCATAGAAAGACACTGCCATATGGGCCGAGCGGGAGTAAGCCCATCAAGGGTGACTAGGGCTTACAGAGGAATAGGCCCAGGTCCAGCAATCAGAAAATATCTTGCAAATATCTTGTAAATATCTTGTAAGTATCTATAAATAGGAGTTGGAATGAAGAGGAGAGGGATCTTTTTCGGGTTGAGGTGTAAGAATTCTAGAGAGAGAAAGAATAGTAGGAATTTCTTGCATCTTCAATTGGCGCCGTCTGTGGGAATCGCATGAAAGTTTGGTTGATCAATGAGGAGTATCGAATGGATTCAAACCAATTCGGTTGATCGAGACTCGATCTTGGGGATTTGAATCCAGATCTGAGCGATTGTGACCTACTCTGGAGGAATTACAATTCTTGAAGCTTTGGCAGGAGTGACTTCGGATCTACGCAACCACGAGTTGTTCGATTGTGGCAGGATCTGACGGATTTAGAGTTCAGACAATTCAGATCTCGTAAACAGTGAGCATAATTCGGAGAATTAGAAGCCAGATCTAAAAATTCCTACTCACGAAGCTCAGATCTACTCGCGAACTTGAGATTAATGCCTTTACTCCGTTCGGGAATAATGATAGGTGAAAGCTCCAATCCGATGGAGGCTGTCCAGCAAACAAAGCTTGAAGAGTTGATGAACTTGATTGAAGCTCTCAGAAAAGAAAATGCAGAATTGAAAGCTGGACTGCAGCATCGGCAGATACCTGCGGTTTCGCATCCACTTCCGGTCGGAGAAGGAGGTGTTCCATCTAATATCGCGCATCAAGGCGATCAGGACGAGAACAATCAGTCAGCTCACCACCGTGATGAAAGGATGATGGACAATTTGCCGCCAAATGTTCGTCGAGTTGAAGATCACGAAGGATCGACTCACGTTGATCCGCAGCGGGAAAGGTTTGACCGAGAGGAAGTGATGGAGGTTGATCGCCGTCGAGTAGCGTCGCCTTGGCAAAGAGAGTTCATAGAGGAACGGTCGTTCGATCCGTCTTACCGGCCCTCCATGGTTACTGTCACTCATCACGGTTCGGAGGGCAGAACCGTAACTCACAGAGCTACCGCTGGACTCCAGAGAGAGAATGAAGCTCTCCGATCCGCAGCTCGGACGGTGGATTCACCATTCACCGACGCGATCTTGAATGCGCCGCATCCAAGGAAGTTTGCTATGCCAGTCTTTATTCTGTTTGACGGAACGACCGATCCGATCGATCATGTGTATCATATCCAGTTGAAAATGGCCCTGAATACGGAAAACGACTCTTTAATGTGCAAATGTTTCCCTACAAGCCTGGCCGGACCGGCGCTCAGCTGGTTCAAAAACTTGCCTAGGAGCTCCATTGGCAGTTTCAGAGACCTGTGCGATCGGTTCATAAGCCAGTATTATGGGAACAAACGCCCGCCGAAGGACATCTCGAGCCTATTCACGATGCGGCAGCACAAGGATGAACGTCTCCAGGCCTTTCTTACCAGGTTTAATCTCACTAAGAGTATGGTGATCGAATGCCACCCTTCTACGGCAGTTCAAGCCTTCAAGTTAGTCATGACACGCGGAACTCCCTTTCACACCAGTCTGGTAGTGAACACGCCGGCTACCATGGATGAACTCAATGAGAGAGCCGATGGCTTTGTGCGCCTAGAAGAAGAGGAGGCAGCTAATGCTCGGACAACGTCGCTTGTGTCAACCGAGGAAAAGTCCAAGGCAAAGATCAGGCAGAAGCAGGCTCAGCCGCAGCGTCAGACCACCTGGAAGGCCGAAAAAAGGTCCAGGGAGGAAGAGTTGATTACTCCGCTGAAGGTCACTCTGGCGAGGCTGTATCAGGAGAACAAAGACAAGTTTCATCCACCACTGCCAATTGGACAACCCCTCGAACAGAGGGATCAAACTAAACATTGTGCTTTTCATTCTGATTTCGGACATCAAACTAACGAATGCAGGAACTTGAGGAGGCAAGTGGAGATGTTGATAGCTAGAGGGGAGTTTGCGAGTTATGTTCAAGGCTCGGCGATGGAGCAGAATCGACCAGTGGAACAAATAAAAAGGAGTCATAAACAAAGCTCCCACAATTCGCAGCCAGTTCGTATAATCAATGCTATCCATGGTCGACCCGAGCCTAGTGAAGAGTCAGATGAGCTGCTACGGGTGCGCCTGCGGCAGGCGCAGATGAAGAAAAGGGTCGGCAATGTGACCACTCTCCACCAGCAGAGCCCATCAATGCAGATAAAGTTCGACTGGACAGACCTGCAGCGTGTTCAACTGCCTCATGACGACCCGTTGGTAGTCAGTTTGACAGTGGCAGATTGCTTGGTGCGCAGAGTTCTGATCGATCCTGGGAGCAGTGCGAATGTTATGCCGAGGGACACATTTGACAGGCTCGACATTAAACCAGAGAGGCTCAAGCCCACCGGAAATCCCTTATTAGGGTTCGATGGGAAGAGGGTGGAACCCGTCGGGATGGTGGAAGTAGAGGTTCAAGCTGCAGAACGAGCTCTTATGGAAACTTTTGTGGTTGTGGAAATTCACCCCTCGTATAATCTCCTGATGGGAAGAGGGTGGATTCACAGAGTCCGAGGTGTACCCTCAACTCTGCATCAGGTCATGAGGTGCCTCGGGCCCGATGGAGATAAAGTAATAGACATTCGGGGGGATCAGGTCGCAGCCAAAGAGTGTTATTCCGTCACACTAAAGCATGCTGGGAAAGGAAAGGCGCCCGTCCGGTCGACAAGCCCCAGATAGCAATTACAGGAACCTCCACTCGAGCAGAATAGGGTGGAGGAGTCAGCCGACTTGACCGAGGAGCCCCTTCTGGATGTGCAGATCGATCAGTCCAGGCCAGAACGAACTACCAGAGTGGGTATAAGACTGACCAGAGAAGAGCAGCAAGAGCTAGTGGATTTCTTGTCCCACAATGTCGACGTATTTGCATGGAGTCACCTCGACATGCCTGGAATTAGTCCTTCCGTATCCTGTCATTCCCTGAATGTCAATCCTAATTTCAAACCAGTGAAACAGAAGCAGCGAAGATTTGCTCCAGAACGTAATCAGATCATAGCGGAAGAAGTCGATAGGCTGCTTGATGCGGGATTTATCAGAGAGGTGCACTACCCTGAGTGGTTGTCCAACGTCGTTATGGTGCAGAAGAAAAATGGGAAATGGCGAGTATGCATTGATTTCACCAATTTGAACAAAGCCTGTCCGAAGGACAGCTTCCCGTTGCCTAAGATTGATCAAATGGTGGATGCCACCACTGGGTATGAGCGTTTAACCTTTCTGGACGCATATTCAGGTTATAATCAGATTCCTATGGACCCCGCAGATGAAGAAAAAACTTCTTTTGTCACCGAGCGAGGAACATACTGCTACAAAGTTATGCCTTTTGGATTAAAGAATGCGGGAGCAACTTATCAACGACTTGTTAGCAAAGTTTTTAAGAATCAAATGGGTAAGACTGTCGAAGCCTATATTGATGATATGGTGGCTGAAGAAGAAGCCGACGCTGGAGAGGAGGTCGCCCCAGCAGCAGGAGTGGCTGGGGGAGTATTTTTCCTCCTGCCAAAAGAGGGAATCTGCAGTCTGCTCATGTTGTAGCCGAGTGATGAGAGCGCAAAGAGGTTGTCTGAAGTGAGGAGATCTGAGCAGGAAGGAATATCGTTCAGAACGTATCTCTTCAAGTAGTTACTCCTATCCCTGCAAACACTATAGCTCAAGTCATCACAAGGTATTCCCAAGGAGCGGCATAAGTAAGTGCAAAAACGAGGAACGCATGTTTCACAGGGGCAGTCATGTTTATGGGATTTGAATTTTTTATAGGAGGAGACAGAGCAGACACCAAAGGCGCTCGGGATTGGGTAATCCTCTGCAGCCAGCGAAGACCAAGCCCCACTAATGCCCACTATGCTATCCCTCCAACCCTTTTCAGATTTTATTGTGTCAGTGCATATGGACATCTTCTCGAACGGGTAGAGGTGGTAGAAGGGCTCGTTAGTACGGATCTTACTGACCTTGTAGCACAGAAGGAGGTCTATGAGGTCGAGATCCAGATTTCTGTCACGCATCAATAAGAGCATAACAGATATGATCCTAAAGAAGTTGGGGTTGACCTGCAGAGGGGATATCCCCAATCTATTGAAGACATAACTAAAGAAAGGGTGCAGAGGGAACCTAACAACATTCAATTGAAGGTTCGTGAATAAGACTTCGCCGGGCAGGAGGCCGGCGCCGGTCGTAATATTAACGTCTTGGGGGCAAACCCTAACTTCGATGTTGTCAGGAAGTCTAAGTCTTATACGAAGAACATCTAGATCTACAACCATGGTGGAAATGCTAGAAGAATCTAAAAGAGGGAAAATGGAAGCCTGCCGAAAGTAAAAAGAACGAAACTAACCTCGGAGGACTGCAAGATCGCTGGAAGAATGACTCTCGAAGGATTTCACCGGAAAAGGCTTAGCACTGTTCTAGAAAGAGAGAGACTTGGCTGATGATGGAGACGGTAAAGGGAAGTGAAGTGGAATTCTAGAGCATTATAAAGGCGAGGGGGCCCGAGGGCCGAAGCGTCGGGAAGGCAAGAAATCCCTCGAGCCCCGGAACATTGATTCTGGATCTGACCGTCCGCTCCCCCACGTGGTTATCTCGAGCCGTCAGCGTCATGATGAGACGCCATCAATAATTACCCCTTATTAAATAAGGGGCAATTATGGGGGCAGTTGAGGAGGCCCCGGATGACATGGGCCAGGTCCGACTCGCAAAACACAACCTTCAGTCCGAACAGCTGGGTCAGCCCATAGAAAGACACTGCCATATGGGCCGAGCGGGAGTAAGCCCATCAAGGGTGACTAGGGCTTACAGAGGAATAGGCCCAGGTCCAGCAATCAGAAAATATCTTGCAAATATCTTGTAAATATCTTGTAAGTATCTATAAATAGGAGTTGGAATGAAGAGGAGAGGGATCTTTTTCGGGTTGAGGTGTAAGAATTCTAGAGAGAGAAAGAATAGTAGGAATTTCTTGCATCTTCAGTTATATGGTCATAAAGTAAAACCCTTAAATTTGCCGATGGATATATATATATATATAACAACACGTAATACATTTCTTTTAAAAACTGAAGCCGATGGATAGATATTAACAAACAATAGAATTTCTTTCAATTGTTCCTTTACTCATTTTTTAGAAGATGATAATGGTTGAATCGCTGATTATTGGAGGAAAAAAAAATAAAAATAAAAATAAAAAACTTAAACAATTTTAGTCTACATGTAAAGAAATATGCTCGTCTCTGCCGTTGGATTCCTCCTTGTCGGCCGCTCCTCTCTACCGCCGCATTTCTTCCTCACAGCCGAGCCCTCGTCGGTCCGTCACCACCGCTACACCACCCGCTGTCCATCACAGCTAACATCATCCAAAGCCAAAATCGCTGAGGCCGTCTTCTTCTTCTCCACCGTCCGAAGCGTCCTTGCTCGCCGTGAGTTCGGCCGCCGTTAAATCCCGCCAAGCTCGTCGCCGCGAGTCATTCACGGCCGAGTCTGCCGAGCCCTCCACCGGCTGAGCCGCCACCGTATCTGCTGTTCAGTCCACCTACCTCGCTGTCACAACTAGCCCGTCTCCACCTCGTCGTCACAGCCAGCCCGTCTTCATCAAGCCGCCACAGCCAAGTTCGTCACCGTCTTACCCGCCGTTCTGTCAATCGCCGGCTTCGCCGTCGCCTTTTCAATTTGGGGGTTCATCGAGTTAGAGAGAAAGAGGGGAGTGAGAAGAGACCCAGTTGAAGATAAAGAAAAGAAAAGAAAAGGAAAAAATAATAACAAAGTCAGCAGCTAATAGGCTGCTGACACGTGTCCTATAGGCATTTTATTTTCTGCTGTGTCATGCGGCACCCTTTTAGGAAGGGGTAAATTTGACTTTTCTAAATTCCGGTAGCTAGAAATGCCCTGAAAAATATTCTCTGTCCTAAGACTACACCAAGACCATAGTTAAGGGGGGTTATTTGTAGTTGAGGGGGGTTAGTTGCACTTGGGGTATAGTTGAAGGGGGTTTATTACACTTTACCCTAAATTTATTCCTAAATAACACAAGGATACAAAAGTTCATGTAAATAACACAACCTTTCACAAAAGACACACATGCCGGATAAAATAATAAAATATAAGTTGTCCAACATTTTCGAATGGAGGTAAGACGTTGATGCCTCAGTAGGGACACACGTGTGAGTACAATTAAGAAAAATATTTTCAACACAATAACTAAGACTAAATGATAACTAAGTAAATAACAACATTAACATAAATTTCAACAAAGGAGTGTTGTATCACCATTTGGTATAATGCAACAGAAAATATTAAATACCAATTAAAAATGATTTTTTTTTTTTTGGATAAAATGAGTCATTGTGATTAAATAGAATTTTAAGTTATTTTTATTAGTTAATCAATGTTTCCGTGATAAAAAATATTTTCTTCTTCATTTTTTGTTTTGGAAGATTCAAAATTAAAGTTAATTTTATTTATTTTGAGATATAATAATATATAAAACACTAATTATTTATTAAATTATTTATAAAAGTTTAAAATATATATATAATTGAGGCGGACAAGTTTATCAATAAATCCACTCCCGTCCTAAATTCACATCGAATTTTTAATTATTTTTACTATATTCGTTCCAAACCGATTTAAATAACCAAATCCACCTATTAAAAGCGGGGCGGGACAAAAACGGGGTCGACACAATAATAAAGTGGAATTATTTTTCCTTTCCCCTTTTCTACTCTCTTTGTATAAGTATGTAATACGTAGTATATAATTTATTTTATTTATTTTTTCCTTATAAATTTGATTTTCGTACCGGTCATCTTCTCCTAATATTTTGCGGTCGCTTTCTTCATCTCTCTCCGAATCACTTTCTCTCTCTACAACAGTAGAGCTTTCTCCCCTCTAGGGTTTTGAAGTTGAACTTTTACTCACGTTTTCGACGTGTCCGCACCGTGAATATTTTCTTTCCGGTTCTCAGACGGCACTCTTAACTTCAATCTGCTACTTCGCTTGCATACTGGGGAGGAAAACTTGTGGTCGACTTCGTTTGCGTCTGCGTCTCGAGGTTCGACTGTTCTTGATTGTGTAGCACTTTATTATCAAAATTATAAGAAGTATAAATATAATATAATATGTTTTTTTAATAATATAAATCAATATATATTAACAGAAGCATGTCTATCATGAAGAAGAGAGGTTGATTTTACAGCTTTGTAGTTCAATGGTTAAATAGCACAAGCTCAGTAAAGGTCCAGGAACGCACAACCTAAAAAAAATTAGGAAAAAAATTAAGTAAATAAGACGAACAAAATAATACAAAAATATAGAGAGAGAGGGGAACATGTTGCAAGCTGATAAATGAGACTGTCGAGTGCAGAACATCTAGTGTGTGTGTGTGTGTGTGAAAGTAGCAGTGATATGTTGTATCAAGGACTACTATTGTGATAGAATTACATATTCTTTCACTGATTTTTTAAAGTAAGAATAAAAAGACGTCAATGAACTTTGGAGGGACAATGAGGGGGCAATGTAAGTAATTTTTTAAACACAACCCTAATTATTATTATTATTTGCCTATAAAAAAAAATTTTCAAAAAAATTTGGGGGTGGGGGCAATACCCTTAAGTTTTTTCTGTCTTTAGATATTCTACTTCGTGGATTCCTGGGATATGGTTTCATTGTAGTAGCAGCTGTCACATGTTCAGCATTTGACATTATTCATTCTATCGTATTTTCAGTTACTCAGATTGCGTGTAAAGATGCTTGTTTTATTGTGTTTAATGTAGCAAATGTTGTTTTGGTGATAGTTGAATGATTGCCAGCATGGATTTAAATGCCTCGCCACAAACAGAAAAAGAAAAAGATGACGAGACCTTTGAACCACATTTAGAAGAAGGCACTGCCCCAGAACATATAGGAAATGTAGAACATACAGAATCTGCAGTTGAAATTTACCATCGGGTAATTCACTTTCTTTAGTTTTTACTTCATGCTTTGTGAATTTTGTTTCAAATAATGCACTTATCCTATTGGCACTATTCATTAATTTTACATGGATATTTCTTTTCTTACTTGTATCAGTATTGATCTGTGTTTGGCAATTTATAGAAGGATTGTGGATACCTCTCGAGAATAAGCACATTCATGAGAGTCCACATAGCATTTGACAAGCATTTTTTTCCCCTTCTCACTCTCCCTCTCTCTCTCTATATATCATTTTTTGTTTTTTTTCTTTCTTTCTTTCTTTCTTTCTTGTATGGCACCTGGAACACATTTATGTTATTCCTTGTAGAGTTGTTTCTAGAATTTTGTAGAAGTTATGATACTGATATATTTTTTTCTTTTTTTAATGAAAGCATGCATAAGCTTCAAACTCCAATTTTGTTTCTTGATGTCTTTGAAAGTGACCATGGATTAGTCATAATAAAAAGAAGTTCATGATGGTTAATGCTTTCATTATATATTCTTACATGGCTGAAGCTTATGCATGAATTTTATAATTTTTGTTTCTAAACTACTTGACAGGCCTGCTATACTGTAACAGTGAAATAGTAATTCTTCACTCCCATCATCGCTTACTTGATCCAGTTCTTACTTTTTAGTTTTTATGGCATTCGGAAATATTTTGTAACTGCTAATGGTCCAAGTTGACACCATGAATGCCGTTTGCTGGAGTTTATTGGGATTGAGCCATTATTAGCTGCATGCCACACCATCAAATTCTTGGACTCATCAAATTGGAAGGTCGTAATATTAGGGACCATCTTAAATCTGCTTTCCATGAGGTCTAATCATTGAATTAAGGATGAATTTATTATCAATTCAACAATTCCTGGTTTGGTAGTTGGGTATGTCACTCTAAAGAGATGAACTAGGCTACCTAGTTTTTGCCTTAATTCTGATTTCTAATACATTCTTTTAGTTGTCTAAACATGCAGCATATGGATTGATCACCTCTCATTTACAGAAGTCAATACTTGAAAATATTTTGACGTCAGCATTTTTCGTGTGTGGTGTTAGCTTTTTATTCTTGTTCACTTGTTACAAATGAAGAGTAAAAACATTTCTGTTCTAATTCTGCCATTCTGGACAAGCACAAACATTCTTAACATTTTTTGACATGATTTTTTTCACAAATATGAAAATAGCTGATTATTTTTTTGAAACTAAAAATATTTGTGTTACTCATCAAAAAAAAAAAAGAAACTAAAAATATTTGTGTTTGTGCGCTATATATTTTTTAATTTATGTGCTTTTGCATTAGGAGCGTGAAGAAAGACGTCAACGACTAAAAAGAGAGTGCTCGGATGACAGACCAATGCATGCATCTCAGCCACCTATGCATGACCAAATGTTTCAAGCAAAACGCCAGAGATTTTATGATAAAAATAAGCTTCCTCCTGGTAAGTTTGTGACTAATTTATATGGATCGATCTTTTTATTAGTATTAGAGACTAATTTATTTTTCTAGGCATATTCTTTGACATTGTTTTGACAGAAAAGGTAATTAAATAATGGTAGCTTTATGTCAGAATTGTTTTTTAGATAATAAAAATAATTATCAAATATATTAAGGTTTATTTTCTGAACGGATCAACAGTTTCTGAAAAACAACTCCTTATATATATAGAGAGATATTAGAAAGATGAAAAAATTACTTTAAGATATTACTAAATGGTGAATATACTCGAGAAGAACTTATAATTAATGAACCTATGTAAGGAATGATAAACTAAATTAGTATTAAGGAAGTAGAGGAAATACTTAAGAAATAATACCGGATGAGTGGAGGAGGAATACGGGTACTACAATTCCAGTTTATAAAAATAAAGAAAATATACAAAATTGTGGAAATTACAGAGGAATTAATTTAATGAGACATACGATGAAATTAGGGAAAGGATAATTGAACAAAGATTAAGAAAAGGATCTTCAATATCAGTTAGTTTGGATTTATGCCAGGTAGATCCATTATGGAGGCTATCAATTTAGTAAGTCATTTAATAGATGGGTGTAGAAGTAAGCAAAAGAATTTACACATGGTTTTCATAAACCTAGAGACGACATATGATAAAATGCCAAGGGATGTAATTTGGTGAGCTCCACAAAGAAAACAAGTTCCTGGAAACTTATAAATCTCATTCAGGATATGTATAGTTAAACAATGACTAGATTTCGCACTATATGTGTAGAGACTAATGATTTTATTTATAATTTTTGGATTGCACCAAGGCTTAGTATTAGGTTCATATTTGTTTATTGTAGTTTTAGATGAAATAATGAAGGGTATCAAAGAAGACTTCGATGGTGTATGTTATTTGCAAATGACATAGTTCTATTGGTTACTTCTAAGGAAGCCTTAGCAATAAAATTAGAAACATGAAGGATACCTTACAATCCAAATGCCTAAAGGACAATATAACTATCACAATTAAAGACCAAAGGATCTTTTAGAATAGCCATTTTCAAAATTTAGGGTTCATAATACGACAAGATAGAGAGATATACAACAATGTAATAAGTTGGATTGGAGCATGGTGGACAAAATGGAGACAAACTAGTGACGTTTTATGTGACAAATGAGTACCAAATAAGTCAAAAGAAAAGTTTTATAGGACTGTTGTTAGGTTAACGATACTGTATGGAGCGGAAATATTGCAAAATAAGAATAACACATCATGTATCTGAATTGAGATTGTTAAGATGGATGATAGGAGTGACTATGAAAGGTAGGATTAATAATTAATGTGCGAGGGAAAAGTTAGGAATGACGTCTGTTAGTGATATAAGAGAAAGTAGACGTAGGTGGTATCTTCATATTCAATGGAGATCGATGGATGCACCGGTAAGAAAATTGTAGATTTATTTGCATAGAGGGTAAGAGACAAATAGGCCGACCAAAACTCATGTGGGATGTAGTAATTAGAGCTGGTTTTAAAGATGAAATGTAATAGTAGAAGACATGGCTTATGATAGAAAAGAACCAAAAAAGAGAACTCTTGTGGCTGTTCCCGTTCATATGGGATAAGGCAAAGAAGAAGAAGATGATGGTGATGAGAGAAATTATTTCCAGTTTTAGTAGTAGCAGAATTGCTAAAAGACTGGATCACTATGGGTTTGTGAGAGCTAAATTTGTGGTGCATAGCTTATTTTCTATGATTTATTTGTGTGAAATTATTTATGAAGTTAAGATGACAGAGATTTCTAAACCAGCTACTTTTGTGTACCCCTCACAGTTTTTAGTTTAGAGTTCCCTGTTCCCATTCACGTAAATATCATGAATATTCTATTTATAGAAGTGCAGATTCACATTGTTTTGATTTTTTGATTTTATTGCATATTTTTGAATTTATTTACATTCTCACTTATTCACTCACACTCACCATCCACCACTCCAACAGCGCATGCACCCTATTCTTTATGATATAAGGTTAGGTGGGCTTCATCAAGGAAATTGGAAATTTTGATCTATCTAGAGTTATGATGAATTGATTTTAGCACCAGTTGATTTGAATACCTTTTTGCACCACGAGTCTTTGATTTTTATAAGAATTGATATCGAAGTCTTTATTTATGACTTCTATTGAAATTGTTTCGGTTTCAATTTTTTTTTGTCATAACACATTTTTATTCATTCATTCACTAAGTCCCCATGTTTACATCCTATCCTTTTTATAGCAACTTATGACCCTTGGATTACCCCCCATAATTGAGGTAATAAGTGGTTGACTCTATAGCATAATAAAAGTAACCCCAATTATGTAAGATTCCAAGTGGATCCCACTTCATATGGCACGTGTCAAATTAAGGCTTGAGCCTTAGAACCCGCCTTTTTGCTCCTGAACTGTTCTTGTTGTAAAATGCATTAGTTTTGTAAGCATATGTATTTGGCTTGCTCCTTTCTTACCTGTTCTTTGTATTCTGATGAACTTTTATGGTTAATTGGTGTAAGTTATAGTGAAATTTCAAATCTTTTTCCTTCCATGTTTTCATGTATTTGAACTTTTCATTGTTCACATTGCAGGTTGGTTGGATTGCCCTGCAGCTGGTCAGGAAATAAATTTTATTATCCCTTCTAAAGTTCCACTTGGTGATTTTTTTAATGATTGTGTTGCTTCCGGTAAAAGATACTCTGTTAGGCAAGCGATTCGTCAACAAAGTTTTTTAGGAAGAAAAGTAAGTACTCTGAGATTAGACGTTTTATTTTCTCCCTGGGTTCTGGAGACTGCGACATGTTATTCTTGGAATGTAAAATGAATGTTACCATTCTTATCATTGGAAGAGAAAAGTATAGATCTTGAAACCAGGAAATGTTCCTTTTTTATTTATTATTTTTATAAATGTTTCAACTTTTTTTATCATTTCTCAGCATACTTCTTGAAAACCAGGAGATCCTTTCTTTTAAGTGTTTCAAATTATTTATTTATTTTTTAATCAATTCACCAAAAGAGACAAACTCTGCATGCAGGTTTGGGCAACAATTGCATGCATTGGAGGTATAAAATTCTTACTGAGGCTACAAATTTTTTGCATGCTAGATTAATATAAAAGTAGTTTAGGAAGTAGATGCTTTACATTCATCAAACAAGAAGCCCATAGAGCAAGGAGCTTAAGAAGATTCCTGTTATTGTGCACTTGTGCCAATTCAGAATTTTGGAGTGCCGGTCTGGAGGCGGTCCTATGTTGGAGCACTGGAAACACAGCAGCCCATCCAAAGGAGGGAAAGTGTGAAATTTGAAAAACTTTGGAACACTACTCTATGAATGAGAATGGTCCACGTTTGTGTTCATTAGTCACATTACACTCTTAGACGCTTTTTCCTAGTGAATCAGTCTTTGGCTTCTTCATATAACTGGTTTCCTTGAATCAATTGAGCTCTCTCAATATGTTACCTATTTGGGGGGAAAAAAAGAAAGGAAAAATTGGGTTCTCTCTTTTCTCGTCCAGCTTTTTGGGTAGCTTGTTATCATTCTTCTACCTCTAGGGTTTAGTGACAGCGATAAAGATTTTTGGATGTTGGAATTAATTTAAAAATAACTTTTCAAACAAGTCATTTTGATATATATATATATATATATATATATATATATATATTTTGATTTCTCTTTTTTCTTTTAACGGGGTTCTTAAATGGGAAGGTGTGATAAATCTAGCTTGCTGGGTTGAAGATATTCTTGTAATTTTGCAATAAAATGTGGTGTTACCTCTTATGTTTGCCTCTGTACATCTTGTGTATGCTTGGGTTTCTCCTTGTAATTAATTTCCATGCACTTTTGTTTTAGAAATTATCTACCTCACATGGAAATCGTTATACAAATTGCAATAAGAAATATAAAGAACTTATAAACTTAGTTAAATAAACTCCTTGTGGGACTAAAACTACTATCTAGATGCATATATGGAAATTTTAAAGCTCTATTCTCATGATTCATTAGCAATGTGACGCTCGCATTTCATAATGTCATTGTCATAAAAACCTGCAATATATTTAATGACATAATATTTTGATGATAATTTTTTTTTTATAATAAATGTAGTATCAATAATATTAGCTTAAATTGCTCATCAGAAAATTTTAGAATTGAACTTTGTTAATTGATGTTTCCAGCTTGGGTTAGTGATTGATCTTACAAATACTAGTCGTTACTATCCAGCGTCAGATTGGAAGAAAGAAGGTATCAAGTATGTCAAGGTGGGTTATGGATTGCTAAATAAATTTTGTTTCTAGTTACACTACACTTTTCTGACTGGTACTTAATAAACTTTAGTTTTTGATGTTGTGATTCAGATTCGATGCAAGGGGCGTGATTCTGTACCTGCTAACGAGGCTGTAAATTACTTTGTCTATGAGGTAAGTTTTCTCAGACACATTCAGGATATCTATATGCTTTTCTAATATGTGTGCCGGAATTTAACACCTTCTAAGTGAATGTTGTACGAGTAATAGTATATTCTTAATGTTGACAGAGAATAGTTCTCCACTTCTAGTTTCTCTTGTTGCAATATTGTTTTTATTTAGGGAGAATTAGATAGGTTCTTTCTGAGCAGTAACTGCAAAAGTAGAATTTCATACCCTTTTAAAGCACAAAGTACCAGCTTCTACCTTATATCTATAATAGCAAATAAGTTGCATTACAGCTAGAATTTTACTTTATTAGACAGTAGTTTATGAAGTTTTGAAGATGCTCAGAGGCTATGTTTAGCATTTATTCGCTGTCTGTACCTGATGTATTTTTCTCATCCTTTTGTTTTACTTTTATATTAGTTCTATGTTGGTTTGTTAGTGATCCAAGAAAGGCCAGCATGCTTTTCCTTGGGATTTCCTTAAGCCTTAAAAGTTATATATTCAGAGAAGTTGCTTATAATGATTGATATATAATTGCTGTTTGTCAGGTTTCACAATTTCTCGATTGTCACAAGCACTCAAAGCATATTCTTGTCCATTGTACACATGGGCATAACCGCACAGGGTATATGATTGTTCATTACCTTAAACGTACACAATCAATATCAGTCACTCAGGTGAGTTATATGTTAATTTTCTTTCAGCTTCTCTTCTTGTTTGATTCCATCGAAAAGTCCACTGTAGAATTATTTGGCTTCTCACTGTGCAGGCAATTGAAAAATTTGCCAAAGAACGGCCACCAGGAATCTACAAAGCGGACTATATTGATGCCTTGTACAACTTTTATCATGAAATAAAGCCTGAACTGGTCAGTTGTCCTCCAACTCCAGAGTGGAAAAAATCTTCTGATCTTGATCTTAATGGTGATGCAGTGACAGACGATGACGATAATGGAGGTCCTGCTGCTCCTTTGCATGTAAGCGGACTATATTAAAGTTCTATTTTTTAACACGCTTTAAATTGTCAGAGGATATGCTTAAGCTTTTGGAGTAGATGGTTGTTAACATAAATGATATCATGAAAATGAAGCCCAGTGAGGAAATTTGTTCTGTATGCATTGCTGCATTGTATAAGCAAGAAGGGAAATTATATTTGAGAACAGCAAATACTATTTTCCAGTCATTTGGAATATCCAGTCCCTTCCTGCTACCAGCTTCACCCACAAAGCTAGACATACTTGGGATGCACTGGGAAAATTGTCTAACCTGGCTAGCATATTTCCCTTATCAGTTTCGTTTTAATAATATGGTATGTTGAGTGCTTTACGCTGGCTTGCTGTTGTTGTTGATGTAATGGATTGGCATATGCCCCCTTTATTCGTTTAGTTGTTTTTTTAGAACTTTATCTTCATGAGGTTACTAAACACCAAAGTTTTATTATAGTGTAGGGAATCAATTGGTTGCCTATAAAGTGAGGTGGCCAAAAGGTTGATGTTGAGATGAATTTGTGACAAATTAAGAAAGGAATTATTATTTTTTTGGAAAAGATACATCATTTGAGCGTAAGATGAGGGCTTTGGCTTAGATGGTTAAATTACATGCAACAAAGACCATGCTGCACAAACGAGGTGCGGTGACAGGTTTTGGCTGAAGTTTTGTAAGGACATTGGAAAGATCGTACTGGACTTTTATCTTACCTGTAATTTGGCAAAATCTATGGCCTTTCAGAATTGGTGATTATTGTTGAAGCCACTGATTTGGTGCAATATAGAGTTTATTATTTTTAGCATCAATGATGACATGGGATATTAAAAGATATATATATATATATATATATATAACGACAAAAATATTTTGTATATATATATATATTTTGCCATTTTCGTTTGTCTTCTATTTTTTGTTTTTATTTTGACATTGCAATTATCAAGGAAAAAGAACGTGGCTTTTGGTTGCCATCTGTTGTGACTTTGATTTTCCCCCAAAATCTTGTCTTTTGTTGCTTTAATGTACCATTTTTTTTTTCTTTGTTTTACTCTAACTTAGATGTTTAACACTCTTGGTCCATAACTCATTGTTTGACACGATTCATCTGGTTACTATACTTTCTGTTGTATTGGAAAACAAAATTTTGGCTCTATGCATTTTACTTAAATTGACACTTAATCCTGCTTATCTGATTTCTCTGGTCCCCCCCCTCCCCTTTAGTTTTAACTTGCCTCTATTGTTTCAGGAGAATAATGAGATAGATATTGTAATGACAAATGATGATGTTTTGGGGGATAATATACCTTTTGACCAGCAAGAGTCGATGCGACAGTTCTGCTATCAATCACTGAAGCTGAGTGTAGGGGTAGGCAAATCAAAATATCTACTCCATTTTGATGTTTGGACTCGTTCAACCTTATTATATCTGAATGCATAGATATGGAGATTGGGTGTCCCAGTGTCATTTTAATTCATTTTATTTGCAACTTCATTTACACCCATTGTTATCTTTTTAGCATATTCATGTTATTCTAGGGTTGCTTTTAGTTGTTCTTCTGGTCCATCAAGATATTTCTCGCATCTTTAGTGCTTGGGTGCACTATAGCCTGTAAATTACTCATTCAATGTTATTTTTTTATCTTACTATATTTATTTTGTTTTTACTATATAAGGCTTCAGTTCTTAATTTTTGGCACTGACCTTGTTCCTGCTTGAATAAGACTTGAAGTTCCCAAAATTTGAATCTTATTAAACAGTCTCTTACTGTTTTATAAATCTAAACCAAAATTAGTTGTAAGAATGTCAATATTGGAATTATATCTAAGGAAATGCTTATTTCTTGTCACTTATGCTTTAATTATCATCTTGGTTTTCAGGCAAGAGGAAATTCTCAATTTCCAGGTTCACACCCTGTTTCTCTTAGCAGGTTGATCTCAGTCTCCTCTTCATTACTAATAGTTATGGTTTGCTGTTCTCTTTTTCTATAAAATCAATCATCTTATGTACGACTCTGTGTGATCCTCAACCACAGTGACTGTACATCAAGTTAGGGTTCTTCACTTTGTCGTAGTTGGAAAAGAATGTGCCAAAAAATGGGATAGTCTCTTAGTCACGGGTTTTGATGCTATGCATTTAGGCACACAAGCGTATATTTTTTAGAGGAGAGAATGTAAAATTTTGCTCTTCATGAGATACAAGAAACTTTTTTTTCTTGAAGACATTAAATGTGATCTTTGATACTAGTAATAAACTAACGATTGATAGTGGTGTTACTTGTGCTTGGTATCACTACGTGAAAAGTTACGATTTATGGATCTGTTGAAGTTCCAGCTCCTAAAAGTTTGGATACGGGGTCATTATTCTTCTGACTTAGGGCTTCGTGGTTTCTCTTGTTCATGGTGATTTTGGGTGCTGTATTGTCTTTGGTCCTAGCCTATAATGACAAAAATCTTTATGTAACATAGTTTTTAGGTATTTCACTTTTTATGAAGTAATAATATTACAGAATTGAATTATTTGATACGTTATTTTAGGTGCATATCTAATCAAAAGTGTCGGACATATATCCTATACCCCTGTCCAATCCATGTACTTTGTGATTGACCATGGATAACTTTACCCACTTTTGAAGATTCCATGTAACAAACATAATGTAGGATTTAAATTCACCAATTGCTATAGTTGACTGGTCTACCCTGAGGAAGCCATTCAACAAGGCTGGATGCACAAAATTGTAGTCTTGGAGGGGTTTCCACAAGCCCAGGTTGTTGGATGATTGCATATTATCACTATCCTAATGATTGGTTGACCTATTTTTAGCAAGAATATAATAATGTCTCAAATGGGATTTGTCATTTGAAGTTAATCTTAGTCCCACTTCCTGGAAGCACGTGATTGAACAGCACGAGTGCCAACTAAAAGCTGTTATTAGCATCTCCATGTCGCAGTGCTTCTTATTAGCTGATGCATCTAACTTGAATTCTTTATTGGAAAAACTGGAAATTGTATTGGATAGGAAACAGGTAGCAAAAATGATGCTTAGAGCCTTGGAAAACCTGCAACTACTGCACTTTGTTCTGTAATACAAGTTCCTCTTGAGAATGTTAATGAACGTGTCATTCATACCACATTAGTCTTGAGCAATTCATGTCATTGATGTTATGTACTTGTATATGAGATATTTTTATCCAACATTCCTCGTTGATTATTATCTCACTTTTTATAACAATACAATTCATATTTGTGGTGTGCAGGGGAAACTTACAATTATTAAGGCAACATTACTATTATGCAACATGGAAAGCGGATGGAACGCGATATATGATGTTAATAACTATGGATGGATGTTACCTAATTGATAGGCATTTTAATTTCCGAAGGGTCCAGATGAGATTTCCTTGCAAAAACACCAAGACTCACCACTACACGTTACTTGATGGGGAGATGATAATTGATACTTTGCCTGGCTCGCAGAAGCAGGAAAGAAGATACCTGATCTATGATCTTATGGCAATTAACAACGATTCTGTCATCGAGGTTAGATATAAAATAAATTACATGATACTGTGCTCATTACCATTCTCACTGGTGCCTCTACTTGCAGACCATGCATCACACTCCATGATACTGGTTTTGCACCTAATTTGTTAGTGTCCTGTTTCCACCAACACGCATGTAGTTTGATAACGTACTGTGGAACATTGTAAATATAAGCAATGCTAGGAGTTATTGAAACGTATGGACAAAGCCACAAGGCTATTTTCTGGGAAACAAGTTACCCCAGGATTACTTGATTGATATGAGTTGTTTTGTCAGAGTGATTTCAATTCATCCCTAGCAACTTCCTTTTAACCACTTGTCAAAGAATGTCTTTGGGTTTGGGTGTTAGTGAATTCGCAATCATAATATTAAAAAGGCTAAATTGCACTAAACACCATTGAACTATTAATTTGTTGCAACATTCACCCCTAAACTATAAAACTCAGCAATTAAGCCCTCAACCTATCAAAATGTTTCACATTGACCCCTGAACCAAATGAACGCTAAAAGATTGGTGTGCAACGCCCATGATACATGAAAATAATGTATTGATAAAAGTTCCATTCGTTATCTATTGACTTGAAAAATAAAAAGAGGGGAAAATGAAAAATATCAATATTAGTCTTGAAATATATAGTGCGTGTCTCTTGCATTGGTCTGAGGACACCGAATCTAAAGACAGCACAACCTCTGACAAAGATTCTGTCACCGATGGAAGCTCGGAGAACAATTTGAACCGAGAATTGAAGAAAGCAAGAAGGATACATGACCAGCGCGATGAGGAAGGTGAAGGAAGAGTAACAGAGAATATGTTCCTAATAGCCCCAAAACTGCAAAGCTGAAACATTCTTTATCAATCAAATTTCCAAATGAAAACAAGGATTTTAAAGGCGATGATGGTGAAGGAAAAGAATTAGATGGGTATGCATAGAACTCAATCGATTATTACACAAACTCGAGACCATATGTATACGCGAACTCAAAATTCTAGATAGAAAGAGGGTGGATGGAATATGAATCACATGTACTGTTTACACATATAGATAAATATTGTCAAGATAGATTGAAGGATAAAATGGTTATATTAATGGGTAAAATGGTAATTTCACATCTTTTAATGGCTAAATTTTACAGCTATTTAGTTCGGGGGTTGATGTGTTTGAGGGCTTAATTGTTGAGTTAGTTCAGTGGTGAATTTTGCAACAATTTGATAGTTCAGGGAAGTTTAGTTCAATTTGGCTGATTAAAAAACCAACTTAGAAACTGCTTGTTATCTGATGCATCAGAGATCCAATAATTGGTGTTATATAGATCTTGTCCTTGCATCTGTTGTTCCATTTCTTTTGACCAAACAAAGTTTCTCTCTAATAAGTGTGACGGTGTTAACAAATATTAAGAGGATGTTAGGAAAATCTGTAGTATCAGTAAATGATATCTGCTTTGATAGTGAACTTCTGTTCTAATTTCTTTGTGTATATCTGTTTTCTGTTTGGCACCTACTGGATCGTTTCTATTTCTTTTTCTTTGATTTTTTGTTTTTGCTATTGATGTTTAAATGAGTATAACATGCAAAACCAGCTAGTTTGCTCATAACCGATTTAAGCCATCATTGTCAAGTGTGTATACCGTCCTCCATCAATTAGATCTATTTTTGAAGCCTTATATATGAAATTATATTATGTTCCCTTACCTCGATGAAAATATTTCATGTAAATAACATAATTTATGAAGTAATTTTGTGTGACAGTAACTAGATATGAACTTGATATATGTTTTAGTCAATAATCAGAATTGATAGCCTAGAAATTATTTTATTTGCCTGAAAATCCAAGCTTCTATATGATCATTTATTTAAGGCGTAGAGCATTATGACAATGCACACGAGCTAAATCGGTCAAATGTTAAGCTTTGCATGTTCAGTTTTAAGTCACTTACATATTAATATTAATTTTCTAATTATGTTGGGTCATATCATGAAGCTGAGTGGGATGACTCTATGGAAGAAAGGCCTTCTCATGTAAATTTTGGACCCTATGCAGCTCTGGTTGGCACAGCAGGTGTCAGACTTTTCATAAGAACATTGTGTAATTTGGGACATGTTGCCAAAATCAACTGGCACTTCTTGTTGCAAAAAGTATGATTGTAAAGTTAAATCTTAAGAAGGATATAATAAAAAATCTGGGTCTTTGGATAGAGAAATGAAGGCTTTCTGTTAGAATAGGTTGATGAAGTACTGGGAGAATGTAGGTATATTGGTAATTTACCGTGTTCTGCACTAAATAAATATTTAGTAAAAGATGTATCATTGTCATATCCATGTCTGTGCTACAGTTACAACACATTTTCCTTTCTGCTACAGATTCCAAAAATGAATGATGGTTGGAGGGGCTTTTAAACACACTTAGATTAATAGGTTGCTTAATAGAAGAGATGCAATTTTTAGTGTGGGATTTCATCGCTATGAAATCCCATTGTTTTTACTTAGGACATGATTGTAAGATTTCAATTTGCATTGGGATTGTGTAGTGGGTTTTTTATTTTCATTTCTTCTGGCCTCTGCAATAATACATACGGATTGAATTGAAGTGACTTCATTGTTTCTGTTTGGCACTAGTAGAGAGCCTATTTGGGAATACGTTTAAGGTCAATCATGCTATCTTATTTAGCCAGTTTAAGCCGTGAAGAATGCCTGGAAAGATTGTGAAAGTCATTTACTGGCTTGTTGTACAGGTAATCAGTGGATTTCCGAGTTTATGGGGACTGAATCTATATGCTTTCAACTGCTTGGCTATTTTATATGCGTTCTATACCCAATATGATTTGTATATGTGATGAGATGTAATAATGGTTTCTAGCATCTTCCAGTAATTTGGTATCATCAAATCATATGAGTCTTTGAAATTTCTTTTTCATAATTTTGACCCTCATTATTTGATGTTTTTGTTATATGAATTTCCATACCCGCCCCCACATCCCCCTTCCTTCCCCCCCCTTCTGAAAGTTCTGCTATTGTGATGGTATGATATTGAATATTGATGCAGTGGCCTTTCCATGAACGCTGGAAAATGATTGAGAATGAAGTGATTGAACCTCGGAACTATGAACGCTTTCCAACGCCTGATAAAAAAGTGATTGAACCTCAGAAATATGAATGTTGGAAAAACATGAACCTGAGTAGAAATCCTTATTACAGATACGACTTGGAACCATTTAGGGTATGTTTTTTTAGGACTGTGGAAGATTAACTGCAAATATTAAATATTTCAATTTTCTTTTTCTACTGGGATTGGTTATTGATTTGCTTAATAAGTTTATCAGGTGAGGAGGAAGGATTTTTGGTTGCTCTCTACCGTTAACAAACTTCTTATGGAATTCATTCCAAGGCTTTCACACGCAGCAGATGGTCTTATTTTTCAGGTGCTTAAGGATCGTATACTTTGATATATGAGTTTTAAGAAGTAAAAATGAATCTGACTTTTGTTGGCCTTTGAGTCATCAACTTTTCTGTTGAAGTTTGATGTACCTTGTCTAAGAACTTATTTAACAATATTTCTCTGCTGCAGACAAATTGTGATTCTGCAATTCATATAATGAAATAGCCTTTTGTCATATTTTCAATTGTTATATTTGTCAGTATTCGTTGTGCAATATATGTAGTTCATATAAAGCCCATCTCCAAGTTATTCAGGTTTAGCATATTAGAAGTGATAAATGTGTTCCTTAAAACTGGAGTTGAGATTATTGTTTTATATAGAAGTGTCTACCGATGGTCTTTCTTTTCCAGGACTGGGATGATCCTTACGTTCCCAGAACGCATGAAGGCCTCTTAAAGTGGAAATATATGAACTCGGTCGACTTTCTCTTTGAGGTTGTTCTATCAACTTTATTGTCGCAGCTATTGCTTTTGGTGTCATTTTTTGTCATACTGGCTACAAATTTCACTGTCACCACCTTCTTGTTGTGCTGACAGATGATTGACAATCGCCAGCTACTTTTTCTGCATGAAAGAGGGAAGAAGAAGCTGATGGAAGGGAATAGGGTTGTTTTTAGTGGTTAGTGGATTTCTTCTTTTTTGTTTGACATCTTCGTTAATGTGTCAACAATATGACAAGCCGTGAAGCGTTTTTGCATTTTTTCCGATATTGGAATATCTTGAAGTTGAATGCTTGTCTCTATAATTTTTTTTCCTTATTCTTTTTCAATAACTTGTACGAGTACAAAAATAAATTGGTTTGCATGCCATACAATAAATACATCCTAATTATGAGTTTTTTATTATTATTTATTATTATTATTTTTTATTGTGATGCTAGGACGAATAGTTGATATATACTATATTTTTTTCCTAGTTGAAACTTGCACACCCATTTTGTTTCCATGGGACTTGAACCATCGATCTTCTACTTTGGGCATTTGATGTTTTTCTACTTTCATGATTTTAGTTTTTGAAGTACTGAGGTGAATGTTTTAATCACATAATTCAAAATTGTAAATGGACTTTTACTTACCATTAGCTGAACTACTTAATTGTGTGATCTGTTGCTGTACATATTCCATGTTACCATTTTGTTACTAAAGAATCCACTTAAGAATGGTGGCTCAGATTCACGGTTTTATTTCCATCAATATTTAGGGTATTAACACAAGCTTAGTTCAGTATCCGAAGGCATCAGCGCTTCTGGTTTTCTGGAGGATTTGACCCTGGAGAGAGCTAGTTGAAATAGGTTACGCACGACTGACCGCAGTTAGTTGACATGGGGTTTGGTGCCTTATTATGGCTATCCTTTCTTATTTTATCAGTTTATTCTATTGTTCTGCAATGTCTGGAGGAGTTAAGATGCATTTGGATTCTCCTAACTATATAATGTGCTTATTATCCCTCTGCGTGTCAGGCATAATGCCGTTAAATTAGTTTATGAGATGATGGTAATGTGCAACTCATGGTTGTGTTTGAGCCAAATATGTGGTGAAACAGTGCCCTCTAAGTAATAGAAACCAAGCAGAAGATCAAACCACTTATGGGAGTCTCAAAAGATTTGAGATGTACTTGGTTGTTGCGCTACCGTGTCACTGCATGTCTGGCAGCATTACCAGTTTAGTGTATTTGTAATGTGGCTAGCTCAAACAGTTTCTCCTTGCATGTTGCTAATTCTAGATGGGAAATTTCATTGTTTAATGAAGTTAATATCAGGTCTCCTGAGAGTCGCTGCCATTTGGTTATTTTTATCTAAATCATGCTGGTTTGGTAAAAGAAATTTGGGGGGTTTTCCTTCTCTCACACACTCTCTCTCTTATTTTATTTTAAAAAAAACCTACCAGATTTCAAGACCTGCAGTTACAGTTAAGTCTAGCGATTTATTTCTGGATAATGATATTTGTGAAGTATTCCAGAGCTGGATTTATTCTTTGTTTGAACACTTGGTGTTGCAATTTTATTTGGGTGCATTCTTAGGTGTCTCAAAAATGGTTGTTATTTTGTTTGTTATTTTGATTTTTTTGTTGTGTTTTTTTTTTTTTTTTTTTTCAACAGATGATTCTGACCCCTTGTTGTACTCGGGGAAAATTGTTGAATGTTCTTGGGATTCAGAGAAAAATGTTTGGGTCTATATGCGGACAAGGATTGACAAAGGAACTCCAAATGATTTCAATACCTACAAGAAGGTGCATCTCATTACCATTTTTATGTAGATTGTTTCTCAAATCAGTTTTAATCTATCTGACTAAATGAAGGTGTTTGCTGATCTAAAAACAGGTGATGCGAAGCATAAATGATAATATCACTGAGGATTTATTGTTGAATGAGATTCATGAGATTATTCGCCTACCCATTTATGCTCATAGAATACAGCATGATAGCAAAGCCTACCATCATCCACATGGGAATAAGGCAAGGATGATGATGAGCAAAGCCCACCACCACCATTCAAATTTCGTGCAACGTAGGTGTAGGGTGGAGTGACTATATGAAATATGATATCTCCAGTGGAAACTAGTAACTGGAAAACCTCCCATTCCCCACTGAGGTATGCCCTTTGCTGCAAGTAATTATGGAGTTTTAGTCAATTTAAAGTTGGGTATGTTCATGGCTGTAGTAGCAAAAGGGTCACTTGGAGTATTGTGTAACTAGTTACCATTTATTATAGCATTGTAACGTGTGCTGTGCTGTGCTGTGCTGGTCGGTTGTATGATCCAGTTGGTACATGGTAGCTGACATTATTGGGCTCGGTTTGTGTAGGCTCGCATATGTTCTGAACATAGGCTCGTATAGGGATTGTGAACACGCTAAGAAACATAATCTTGTATAGGTTCATGATTATAAGCTCATGAACATGTTTAGGGTCATTTTTGTTCATGATTCAGGGCTGCAAATGAACTGAGCTGTTCATGAACAGCTCAGGCTCAGCTCGTCAAAAGTTCGGCTCGGGCTTGTTTATTTAGCAAGTGAGCCAAACTTGAACATTAACTTTGGGTTCGTTTAGTAAACGAGCCAAGCTTGAATAATGTTAGGCCACCTCGTTAGGCTTGTGAACAAGCTCGTTTACCAGTCCAACTTAATTTTCTTATCCATCCCATATGTGTAAACAATTTTGTCCAACCCATATATATAAACCCACATGTAAAATACATCTCATTATCAAAATGAAAAGCCCAACAAACTAAATTTTCCCATATTCACTTCAAAACTGTTCTGCCTATCATCTCTCATTTTCTACTAAGATCGGCGACGATCGTCCTCACTTTGGCCAACCCTAATATCATTTCCCAGTTCCCACCGACCACATGATGCCCTACCCTCTCATCTCTCATTTTCTACAAAGATTGGTAACGGTTGGCCTTTCACTTTGGCCCTTTAGTATTTCGTATTCTTCAAGGACATCAATGGACGACTAGTGAAATAAATTGCGAAAGGAGAATGATGCACAACCGTTGACGATTTTAAATAACCTCAAGGTATGCAAACATATATATATAGCTATACATATGATTTGTTCGTCTGTATATACACACAAATTTGGCATGTACTATATATATTAGATTGAAAACATATACATGAATTTGTCATGTATTATAAATACATATATATCTTAGATTGAAATGGTGTATATATGTGTGTGTGTGTGTGTGTGTGTGTGTGGGCAAATGAGTACAGTCGAGCCCGAGCTTGTGGATATATCTTGACGAGCCAAGCCCAAACACCTCCCTGACTGACTATGGCGAGCTGAGCCCGAACATGCCAAAGCTCGGCTCGGTTCATTTGCAACTTTATTCATGAATAAACCCAATGATCTTGAACACGAGTTAAAATTGAGCCTCAGTGACTTTTGTTATTAAATGAGCCGAGCTCAAGATCAGTTTTTCAGGCTCGTCACGCTTCTGAGCCAAGCTCTAGTTGAGCCCACAAACGAACGAGCTGAGCCTGATAGGCTCAAGCTCGGCTTGGTTCGGTTCATTTGCATCCCTAATTGACCTCATGTATGGAACTTTTCTTCCATGTTTTTATTAACACTATTAATTTTTTATTTTCTTAGTGGATGTTAGCCAGGGTTAAGTACAACGACCTCCCCGGAGGTTTGCCTTACTTACACAGATGAAAAATTTGAAAAATCTTGTAATTAGTTTTAGGGTTTAATATAATAACCTCCCCTAAGTTTTGCCCTAATTACACATGGATGAAAGTTTTGAAAAATCTTGCAATGACCTCCCCTCTACCGATTTATGGCTGATGGGCAATAAAAAAAATAATGTGAAATTACTCTTATACCCTGATTATTTTAACAATAAAATAATGAGAAATCTAGTATTATGAATTGATATTTTTCCCCTTTTGATTGTAAAAATTATTCTCCTATCTTCTCTCTCTTCGTCCCACTCTCAATTCTCTCTCCTCTCAACCACTGTCAATGTCACCACACCCCACGGCCAGCTCCCCGCACCACCTCCACCATCCCCTTTCTCTCCTCTCTTCTCCCCCTTATGCTAACTTCGCTACCTTCTCTCTTTTCATAATTATATCCATATATATATATATATATATAGCTTCACCATTTATCTTTCCCTCGCTTCGCCCATCTAGACCCATTTCTCTTTCGCTCAAATTTTCTGGTTAGGGAAATGAGCATTACTGTTCTTCATTTGATTTGAATCATATATATATATATATATATATATATATATATATGTATGTATGTATGTATGTATATAACTATGTAAACCTACCTCAAATCTTCAAGCCTGGGAAGGAATCAGTGGTTTTCAGTGATGCTGTTGAATTCTTCCATGATGACAGTGAGTCAGGACGACAAGCATTAGTGGATTTGGTCATTTTCATCTTGAATTTAGTTTTTTTTTGGGGTCATTTTTCATCCTTGATATTGGGGTTTTGGGTTTTTGATTAGGGGTTTGAGAGGGACAATGGGAATGTTGTTTGGGTTGTGTTTGGCTGATGGTTTTCTGATTATCTACTGTTGCCGGCACGACGAGTGATAAATGTTTATCTGATGTGCAGGGGAAAAACAGAAAAGCTAAAAAAGTACCAAAAAGAAAAAGATGTGAAATTTTTTGGTACTAGAGTTGTTGAGACGAGCAGTAGAGAACTTCTTGGCTGAGTGGACTCTCAAAGCCCACGAACTGGCGGCCATTAGTCCGGTTGTCAGTTTTCATGAAGAGTGGGTTACGGGACACCTAATGATTTGAGAACTTGAGATGCAGACTGCCTGTGTGTGTATATACTATTTTTCTGATTAGGGGGTGGATGGTGCGGATCTCTAATGGTCAATGTTTTTTTATAAATTTCACTAGCTGATAAATGCTGTATAAATTTGAAGACCCATTTGCATCCTTTGAAGGCTTTGGGAAGGTAATAGAGATATTGGTGATCATAAATACATATATATATGTCTGTATGATACTGCTAAGTATATATGTGTGTGTGTGTGTGTATTAAACTCTCATGGCCATGGAGTTGGTGGAGAGAGCGAGAGAGAAGTTGTGTGGTTGTGGGTGCTGAGAGAGAGAAGGGGTGGCAGTGATGGGTGGAAAGAGATAGAGAAGGGTAGTTTTGTTCGTAAAGTAAGTTTTATTTATTTTCTATAATATAATGCTATCATAATGTTAGTAATGTCTTTTCAAGTAGGTTAATGGGCATTTTTGGTCTGTGCATGCCAAATTTTTGACAGAACCAACAGTTTTTCGAACAGTTTGATTCATGTGTAATTAACCCTTAGTTTTATAAAATGGTCTTGTATTTTCTTGTATATGATCAAGGTCGGTGTATTTAACCCTTAGTCTTGTAAGATGGTCTTATATTTTCTTGTATATGATTCATGAAAAGTTTTATTAAATTTTCTGATCTTTTTCTTCCTTTCGTTTACGTCTCTCCCTCTTGAACTTATCCGCTATCATAACGTACACAATCTGCAAAGCATGCTCTTCAATATCCCCATTTGGTGCTAATTGTGCAGCTGTTGAAATGATACGATACCAGTTAAGGTTACTCTTCAGCTGATATATTGGTGGCTTCTTCTTCTTCTTTTCTTATTTTTTGACAAGTGATTTCCTGATAAGTGATTTACTTGTGTCATAAGCTTGAAAAATACAAGAATGACTGTTGATGATCTTCTTGTTGGACTACCACGTCCTTGCAAGGAGAAAGGGTGACCGCACTCCATTTCAGAAACCGTTTGTGTTTCTTCTATTTTCAGCCTAAATTGAACGTGGACGATAATTGTTGTGAGACATGGATTTGGTGCAGTCCGCAGAAGAATATTGTGTAAGCTCTGGTGTGTATCCTGTGCCGAATCAGGAGCTAAATTAGTTTTGCTTTGGAAATGTAATAGTAGATCGGTTGATCAGAGATGCTCTCTGGATTTATGGGATTTCTTGAATGGGCATAACATGGTGGACATTGTTGACATCTTCAATTTTTATGTGGAGCACAGCATTGCATGGCTAGTTTAGTCAATGGTGTTCTATTTGTGAATATTTCTTCTCTGGTGCCTATGTTTGTGCTTGGGTAGTAATGTTGATGGGAAGGTGTCACTTTAACTGAAGTTACTACATTGAATGATTAGTGTCTGTTTGGGACTGTGAAACAACACCAATCACTTTGTGATTCATAATGCAAGTGTACGCCATTAAATATTTGTGCATAAGGTGACGACAGTTGCAGTCAGAGGCAAGTATGAATGTCGATGCCACCATTTGAAAGTAAACAAGAGTATGATCAAATCAACAGAAATTGAAAAAACCAGAGAGAATCAAGAATTCTCTACTGCTGCGTTTGTTTCGATATAAAATTATTTCTTTGGAAAATAATTTTCTTTTTTTAGTTAACATATATTTTTTATTTTTACTTATTCGGTGTTCAACAGAGGTCGAGGTTGAGGTTAAATTTATCAAATGGGACGCGTAAAATAACTTGTTAAAAATTGATGGGTAAGTTATATTTGTTAGATTTTTTTTTTTTTTCGTAAATATTTTACGACAATTAAACACAAGAAAATAAAAAAATATTGAATTTTTTTTTTTACACCCAAACAATTGGAGTTTAAATGTTCAAAAAATTAAATGATCCACATATTATTCATGCGATATATTATTAGTGGCTCTCTACATATGAGAGTGGGCTTCAACTTGCAGATTCACTCTGCAAATTTGCAAGACAGTTCGTGTTTGGAGGGGAAGAAAAAATCCAATGAAATGGCATCAACTTGCGATTCACTTTGAAAATCTGAGACAAAAGTTGGAAGAGCAGATTCAAGAGTGACATTAGTTAACTGTTAGCTGTAAAGGTATCATCATCATCTATAAAAGTATAATCTTCCTCGGTTAGTTGTTGACATGGTCAGGAGTCGCATTTTCCCTATTCAAGGGCAATAATTCCATGTCCCCATCAAGTTAAACAATCCCACCGCTTGTGTTTTTTGGTTGGCATTGTCACTAGTATTATTCCCTTTTCTTTCACCTTCGGAAGGAGAAAGTATTGGGTACACTGGGTGCATTGTGCATCGGACTCATTTGAAATGTAAGTGCTTGCGTGTTATATAAGTATGGAATTTTGGAGGCCGTAAGAAAGGACATGTAAGGGGGTAATAGGACCAGTGAGTTGACTGATAGATCTATTTGCAAAAGCTGTACACAAATTTTAATCTGGACCGTTTATTTATCTTTTTATAGCTAGCCTATTCTCTCACATTTCCTCTCCCCTCTCTCTCTCTCTAAACCACTCTCCTCCGTCTAAATCTTGGCTTGCCCCTTCTCTGTGCACAAATTTTAATCTAGACCGTTTATTTAACTTTTTAGTGGGTGCCGTGCACACTCAATATCTATTCCTATGACAAATCAAACAAGTTTCGTTTAAGATGTTTTATTATTTTATTGCTAACATTCCACCGATCACATTTGAAAAGATACATAAATTATGTATGTCACTCTCCATTGTGCATAACAACATATACGCATTGATCGGGTTCAATGGTTTTCTTACCAATTACTTCTCCTTTGAGCAGTAAGTAACGAAAGATCAATTGAGATGGATTCAAATTGAGCATGTATAATCTTTCATTTTCATAATATTATATGGTACATGACTAAGAAAGTGAAAGGAAACAACAATGTGTTCACCCATTTAAGTCCATGACCCCGCCTACCCGGATGCTGATCCAAACAGCTGGGGTCTTGCTTGGCATGACACCTGATTAAATGGGTTTGATATCACTTGTAATGAACCGAATATAAAATTTAAGTTGTTAAATAATGCTATATAACCTATCCATGAGGTCCCAAATAAGTTCACGACCTTTGTCAATCGAATTCGACCGTGGGACAATAACTTCTATCATTTATCGCACAGTGCAGGTTTGTTACAATAAATTCCATTAGGTGTAACTAACATATTAATTGATGTTTGCACCTAAATGATGGAATTTTTTTCCCTGCTAAATGTAATTGCTTCCTCTGTTGGTTGGCTTGCTTTCGTTTGTTCATGCTTTGCTAGGCCCCCTAGACTAAATGGGTTGCACTTATAGGTACATTTAATTTATAATGTACAGCTTATCCTTTTGTGTATATATATATATATACATACACACACATACTGGATACAACACAAGTCCTCAAAAATACATTGTCATGTGTTTATCTGTTTGTAAATAAATGGTTTAGATAGACACAAATCAATAGTTAGAGTTTATATATTTTTATATATAATCAACGGGTCACTAGTCTAACGGCATTACGCTCTTACTTTGTAAAGGGAGATTAGGAGTTCAAATTCAAATTTAAGTAAAAGTATGTGTGTGTAAATACCAATAAAAAAAAAAAAAAATTATATATACATTTACCGGGAAAAAAAGTATATATACTTCAAAAATATATATCTAACCAATTTCATATAGATGGAAAAAAATATATACATATAGATCGATGACCAATTATCCCCCACAAATATGACCATGACCTTTAGTTAATAGGCTTAACTCTCTTACGCCTACCATTAACACAAATAAATCTTACTAACACAATTGTTGCCATTAAAACAAAATTAGCACAACCGATGAAAAGACTCGCAACCTTCACAAGGGCATTAAAAATATATAAATCAATTTTAATATCTAACATTGTCAACAAACTATAGTCAGTTACAAAGAAATTAGATAAAATAAGTCCTAACAAAATTTAATGGAGATTCATCAATTTAATGCTTTTATTTTACTTTTCCCGTGTTTGTAGTTATGAACTTAAGTACGTGTGACAGATTTCCGTCACCTTTTATTTGAACAATGTAAAAATGATGCAAGCAGCCAAGCAATTATCAACGATGTAATGTAAATATTAAATTAAAAATTAAAAATATTAAGATATTTACGATATCGTACCTTTACATACTCGTTGCACTGTGAATTTAAAATTATTTCATTAATGATTTAAATTGATTCCATTGTCAATTTAAAATTATTATATTATTGTTTTGAACGCATTGAAGGATCTAAATTTGTATAGGACAAGAATCCTGATCTGTGACATACGTAGTATTATATTTCAATGTATATTTGCATATAATTGAATGTATTTTTTTTTTTCCTTTCCGAAATGGTTAATATTTCAATGTATATTCGCATATAATTGAATGTATATTTTTTCCGAAATGGTTATATGTATGCTATGATATGCTTAATGAAACACTTGCCTTAGTAGCCCAAAGCAAGCCAACCCAACAAGAGGAGGCCAAAAGAAAACAGACTATGCAAATTACATATTTGCAACTCCATAGATGGCAATATAATCCATCTAACACCATGTAGTTGTAATTATATATATATATTCGCATTATCTATTCCATAGTACTACATTACAAGTACATATGCGAATCCACAAGACCAAAAAGCTACCCATTATTTCCTAGTGTACTTTAGGGCACAATATACAAACTTACATTCACCAAACCCTAGGTTCCAAAGTCACCACCAACCCATTCTTCATGTAAAGTGTGGTTGTGATCTTTGGAACAACACCAAAACCTTCAACTACCTTTACTGAATAGCTCAACAGGATTGAAGCAGCCACCATCTTCATCTGCATGTAAGCAAACTTCTTCCCCACGCACAGTCTCGGCCCGGCATTGAACACCGGATACTTGAACTGATTCTCACTCACAAGCTCCCCATCCTTGAGCCACCTCTCCGGCTTGAACTCCTCGCAATCCTTCCCCCAAATGGACTCAATCCGAGCCATCGAGAAAATGGAGTACAAAACCCTTGCACCCTTTTTCACCACAGTCCCATCCTGAAACACATCATCCTCCTGAACCTCTTTGAAATCAATAGGCACCGGGGGATAGAGCCTTAGAGATTCAGAAATCGCGGCGTGCAAGTACACCATCTTCTTCAACTCCTCAGCAGTGAAAGATATGTCCTTCATTTCTTCTTTTTTCGACGCACGATGCCCTAAAATTTCATTGATCTCACTGAGAATTCTCTTTTCAACTTGTGGGTGTTTATGGACTAACCAGAAGAACCATGCCAGTCCCACGGAGCTCGTGTCTCGTCCTGCTAAAATGAAGCTTATGCAGAAATCTTGAAGAAACCTATCAGACAAGTAACTTTTATTGCTTTCTTCATTATGGTTTTGAGTGTCAATAAGCCTAGACAAGAGATCAGACCGATCTTTCAAGCCACCAACCTTACTCAATTCCATCCTCCTATCTCTCACTGTCTTCTCAGCAAAGTCATGGACAATTAGTACCGCTTGTTTGAGCCTCTTTTCGAACCCTACCCCGAAGAACTTCATGACCTTCCATACAAAAGGAGGCACCATGAATCTGAACAGAGTGAATTCTGTGGCGTCCTCAAAAGCTTTCGCGAAAGGGACATCCGGTAGGTTAAGTGACAAGCACCCTGGATCGACACCAAAGGCCGCGGTACATATATTATCAAAAGTGAACCTAAGAAATTAATGGGGATTAGTCCAAATAGTATGATCTCCCATCCTCAAAAGAGAGGTTGAGTGTAATTGTGTGTGTTTACTTAAACTTTCGGGAAAAAGAAGAAGAAAGAAATGAATGCGGACCTAAGAAATTAATTTTCATTAGTCTAAATGGTATAATCTGTACTCTCAAAGGAGTGGGAAAAAAGAAAAAAGAAAGTGAACCTAAGAAATTAATAATCATTAGTGTAAATAGTACGATCTCTCTTCCCCTAAATGAGAGGTTGAATCCTAAGGACAATATTGTGAATATATGCATGTTTAACAGAATTTTCGAAAAAAAAAGAAAAAAGAATAAAAAAAGATAGTGAACCTAAGAAGCACTTCTTGAAGATCAATGGAAGCTCCTGAATTGACCACTTTCTCTAGCAGCATCAACAGCTTGTGGTGCACCAAATCTTGGATAGTCTGCATAGAATACTCCACAAACCGGCTCGTGTGCATCTCCGAAGTCGCTGCTCGCCTCTGCTCCTTCCACATTTCACCATCAGCATTGAAGATGCCATCTCCAAGCAAGTCATGGAACCTCTCTCTGTAGTACTTCCCTTTAGGGAAGTTCTTGAACTTCGTCCTCAACATGTACTCAATCTTGGAAGGGTCAACAGTTATGATACCATAAGCACCACCCATCCACATCCCTTTGTAATGGAATGTGCCCCTAGTCTTGATCAAAGATCTGGTGGTCCAATCATAGATGTTGTTGACATGGAGGAACAAGGAGGGTATGATCCCCATCACTGGCCATAACATAGGACCCTTGTTGGTGAGTCTCTCAAGCATAGAGCTGAAGATGAAGAGGCCAAGAAGAGCAATTGCTAGGTCTGAAAACCATATATGGTCACAAACCCTATTGATTGCTGAGAAAACAACCCTCCCCATCATGTTAATTCTCTCTCAACTTGATTATAATTGTTTGATTGAAACAGTTTAGTGTGTGTGTATATATATATATACCCTTCAAATATATATATATATATATATATATATATGATGGGAAATTGAGGATGAAGAAAAGGAGGGTGAAGAGGGTATATAAAGGTGATTTTGGGAGTGGAAGTGTGGCAAAGGAGTGAGCACTTGTCAGGAACAAATTAAGTTGATGTTGTTGTGTGATTTTCTGGCAAGATGTGGAAGTCAAATTGAGAATTAATGCATATTGTTTATGATGTATATTATGATCATGACGCTATAAATGCAGGGATTTTGGGTGGTTTACAGATTTCTACTTTCTAGCAGTTTTTTTTGTTTGTTTGTTTTTGATAATTAAGTACCTTTTTTAATTAGCAGTTAGGTGTCTCAATTGGCAAAATTAATTAAGATTTAAGTTCCAAAATTACCCTCAGTGACATATGTTTAAGTAATCATATTTTATCCAATTACTTATGTGTTTTATTTTATTTTATTTTATTTTTTAAAAAGAACTTATTTGAAAGTCTATATAGTCTAAATTCCAAACATATACAAGTCCCATGCAGATAGGGAAGGGTAAAAAAAAAAAGATTATGAGAAAAGAATTCACAAAATCAAAGACATGAATCCAAACTTTTGGATGAGAGAGGAGCACTTTTTCTTTTTTGATAATTCAGTTAGTTATTTTTTTTTCTGCTTTTTTTCTTTTTTTTGGTTTGTAATTAGATAATTACATGAATATTATTCAAACTTTGGTTTGAATGGAATTTTCAAAGAAGAGGTGAGGGTTCTAGTTCTATGCTTACTTTAGGTACGTGAATGTATATTTTACCTACTAAATAGAAGTTAGAAGGATTTTACTCTTTCAAAAGCTGTAATTCTTAATATATTTATGTAAATTCTTCTAAATTAATTTGGAAATTAATTGTTAGGATAGTTGACCGTAGAATATATTATTACTATATTGTGTAATATATTCTAACCATGTATAAGTTTACTATATAGGGTTTAAATTTCTTACTCTCCACGCATCTTGTTACATATATAAACTCCTGTGTATCTCATATATCAATACAATATATATTTCTAATAGTATTTTTAAAGAAGAGGTGGAGGGTTCTAGTTCTATGCTTTCTGTAGTTATGTGAATGTATATTTTACCTACTAAGTAGAAGTTAGAAGGATTTTACTCTTTCAAAAGTTGTTTTATTTATTTATTATTATTATTTATAAATCTTTTGATATCCAAATCCCAAACTGCAAGATCAAGATTTTCTTATTCTATTTTCATCAGTTTTTGACACCTTCAGTCTAAAAAAACGTAGCCTAATTAAGGTAAAAATCTTGTGTCAACATCAGGAACATCTTTGTTTCCTATATACTATTTGGTAATATATGTCTTGCTCCCAATTTTAATTTTTTATTTTTGAAAAAATTGGTTTAAGATTATTTGGTAATTTCACTAGGCCTTAAAGCTGGGTTAGGTAACTTAGGTTTTATATTTAACATTTTAGATAGTAATTTCGTAATTTGGACGAAGTATCACAATAAAGATAAAATCATTTAATGCATGTTATCTAAAAACTTTTGAGAGAAGACAAATTGAAAATTGGACTCCAACTGCTTGACTAGATATTGAATTCTTTTCAACAAATCAATTACTCCTTCACCTGTACCTTTGCTTGTATGACCCTTATCACTTTGGTGATTTCTGTCATCGGCTTACAACTTGTTTGGTAGTAAGAAAAATGGATAAAGGAAGAGAAAGAAGGATGGAAAAGGGTAAGAGATGGAAAGCGAAAGAAAGGGAGAGGGAAACCCTTCCCCATATATATATATCCCTTTATCTTACAGGTTGGAGAAAAGAGTAAATTTATCTTTCCCTAATTTTTTATTTTATTTTATTTAAAAAATTTCCCTTTTAAAAACCCATTCAATAATGGTCAAATTACTTTGCCCTTTATCTATGAGGGGGAAAAAAAAAATTTACAAGAATTTTATATTAGAAAATTCTAAATTCCCATATGCATAGCATGCTTGTAACTAAAATTATGCTTAATTTTCACTCTAAGGAGTACTTTCTTTATGATATTTCAGTTTGTATAGCATCATTTGTTGTGAGAGCAAAACAATATATATTTGCTAAATTTTCCAAATATATATATATATAAGGCTAACAAGCCAAGATAAGCGATTTAATGGAAGAAGATAAGCATCTTTTCAAGGTGGTGAATCAAAATGGAAATGGTTGTTAATGAAGCGGAGAAAGATATAAATTCATTAGACATACCCATATTAGCATTTCTTGATCCCACTCATTTATTTTCTATCCACTTCCCAATTTAATTATCCCAACTAAACTTTGTTATGGTTAACATTTCATTGTCCTACTCATTACTTTCCTAACTGCATATTTCCAGTTTTAATGAGGGCAAAATGAAGAAAACCCACCTCAACTATTATTATATTTATTTAGAAAACCTCTTGAACTATAGAAAACCCCCTGCAAATCACTCCCTACAATTAACTTAAAAATAAGAACAAAAAGGCATATTATTTTGTCAAATTACTAATTTACCCTTTTATATTGTCCGAAATGCCTTCGGAGCATTTTTTGGATCATACAACAACCCATTGTAAGCAACATAGAATCGGGTTATTTCAAATTCATTTGTAAATTTTCCTAATAGTTCTTTGAATTCTCTGGAGCAGAGGGCTCTCCTACATATATATATATATATATTTTCTATTTATTATTTATTATTTATTTATTTATTTATTTTTATTATTATTATTATTTTTAAATATTACAGGGATGCTAGTGTCATTTTATATGGTCATTAATGGTGTGTGGATGAACTGTCCTTAATGGTAACTTTTTGATAGTTTGGAGGAATAGTTGCTTCAATATATTGAGGGGGAGGGGTATTTGCAGGTTTTAAAAAGTTGAGGGGTTTTAGTTCCTAAACTAAACTTATTATGGTTAACATCTCATTATTCTACTCTCTCTCATATGTGCATATATATGTTGGATTTTAATCAAATAATTCACATGTAGAAATCAAGAATATTATAATTAATTAAATAAAAAATTTAGTCTCGTACCTGATTGATGATTAAATCACATATACTTTTTTGATTTTGGAGGATAATTTTACAATTCTTTGTGATACTGCAAAACATTAGAGTGCTTTATCCATTTCTAAGAGTTGTCCTTTGATAGGATTGAATAAGGGTTTAAAACCCTTATATATAACAACTACAGGGGGGACGACTTTTCTACAAATACTTATACTTAAGTCTCTCTTCTTATCATGAAAATTTAGATATAAATGGTTAGAATTAAATCATACCAAATAAGTTAGAAAACCACAATCCAACTATATAAAACCATATTCCCAATTAGACCACCAAATTGGAAAGTATAACCCAATCCATCAAGTATCAATAATCACATTGCAATCCTATTTTAGAAAACGTAGTGCATAAGACCATAAATAATTTTTATTATTTATATATATATAAAATTTCTAACAATCTCCCACTTGGTCCATGCACTCCAAGTTTTATAAAAAAAAAATGACACTATGGATTGTAACACACTTTAGAAAAGACGAGTGACCACTCAATTTGTTTTATAAAATTACAATTATCGAAATAGATGGATTGATACTTTACAACACTTTACTCCATAAACTTCCTCAATAGTGGATCATGAATGCGTAGACAAGTAATATATTGGTCTAAACAGTTCCATAATCTCAAAACCGATTCCATCTAGGATTCAAGCAAATATAGTGATTTTTACTGTATTTCATGAGATGTGCAAACTGCATGTGGTCTAAACGCACACCTCACTATTCGCCCTGCTTTATACCATCGCAATATATCACCTGAACATATTATAACAAACCGCCAACCTTCTGTTCAGTGTGAGGGTTTACCGATATGGAGCCAATCTTATATCTAGCCCAAACTATCCTCATGGAGTGTGAAATACTTCTTTAATATTTATGTTTGGATTTACTAATGTGGTGTCAATCTCACATCTAGTCCAAACAACCTCACGAGTGAAATACCACTCACAGACAAATCTTATATTTGGATTTACCGATATGGTGTCAATCTCAAATCTAGCCCAAACAACGTATGAGTGAAATATCACTCCCAGACAACCTTTAATAATTATTTTAGATTTACCGATGTGGTGCCAATCTCACATCTAACCCAAACAACATTATGAGTGAAATACCACTCCCAGACAAACATAATAGCACGTGCATAAACCATATATATCAAGATAATAATAATGATGCATCATAACTTTATTTTAGATGCAAATAACTGTTACCATAAGGTGTAAACCGGAGGAAAAATAACTGCAATGTAGCATATACAAAAGAAATACTAGACATCATAACATAATGACTCTTGAACACCTATCCGAATCACGTGCTTTTAAAATGCTTTATTATCTTCGACTGAAGACTTTTGTAAGATGATTTGCAACAATCTTTCTGTAACCATATGGGGAAATCTTAATAACACTTAAACCTTAACCTTCTCACGCTTGAAAATGTACTTTATGTCAATGGCTTACTATGTTTGGTCACCCTTAAATTGTTTCCATATACTTAATTAATATAAGCCTTTAGAGAAAGTTCAAGTATTCTAGTAGCGTGATCTCTATGGATTCTAATGCGAAGGACATACTTTGCATACCTATGTCCTTCATGTCAAAAATTTTATATAAAATTCTTAATATCATATATCACACGAATGTCATTGCTACCTTGCAAAATATCATCAACATGTAGGATAAGGAAAACAAAAATGACTCCCACTGAACTTGAGGCATACGCATTTATCAATAATATTCTCTTTGAACCTACAATTAGTAACCACTTTATCAAAATTTGGATACCACTGATGTAAAACTTGCTTAAGTCATAAATGAGTGATAATGAAAGAATGACTCTTAAAGAGTCCTTTAATGAAACTGGAGAAAAATCTCAAAGTAATAAACTCTTAATTTTTGCTTAAGCACTTGGCTATCAATTTTGTCTTATATCCATCAGACACCTCAAAATTACCAACTACAGCATAGTTCCAAGCTCTAGAAGATCTCTTAAGCTAAACAAGTTCATGAACTAGATTGGAAACTGAAAGAAAAGACTGCAAATGAGAAATAACTAAATGAGTGGGAATAGCTGAAAGAGTGAAAATATGAATTATAAATAAAATCACTAAAGAAAGTGGAATGAAGTTTGAAATAAAATGGAATAGATACTGAAAGTTGCTCCTCTGCAAAAAAGAAACTACAGTATTCTATACTTCCACTGGATTCACCACTTTCATCAAATTTGTATGATATATATCAATAATCTCAATAGGTATACTGGACAGTAAAAATCTTCAATCCTTTAATCTTTCAAGATGCCCAATAAAATAATTATTGATAGTGTGAGTATCAAGCTCCTTGATATCTTCATTATATAACTCTGTCTTTATACAACATCCCTACACTTTTTATTTTCTGTAACTTTATTCTGTTTAGGAAAACTAAGAGTGGTGTACTGTGGTATAATGTACTGCTCTTTAAGTATGTACTTGTGATACCCCTCGATTCTAGAGTCACGGGTGATCAAGTCCGAGCACAGAATACAAGGGATATCAAACAATTAATATTTAAACAAGCATTTGAATACAAAAAGAATAATAAAGAAATAAATAAATAATAAGCTCAAAAGAACTAAATAATAAATCATCACTTAATAATCCTCAAATAAATAATAATAAAAAAATCCCACAATACAATCCTCCAATCCTCTGATACAAGTAATTATTTAGATTACAACTCGGGAATCCATACTGTGGACCCTTAATAATATCCTAACTGAAATAATTGAACTGAAATAAATCCAATAACTAAAACATGAATAAGAGTCCTACGTAGAGTCGGAAAAGTGAATGACTGTCTCTGTTCAGTATGAACAATCTCTAAGACTGGAACTGACGAACACCTGAAAAATAAAGGTGGGTCAGGCTCACAAACAAGTTCTAATCTACTACATCCCAAATAGAGACCCGATACACGTACACATCCTAATTAATTCAACAATAACTAAATAGTCCATATATAGATATATACACACTAAAGGAACCTCACTAGACTATAGAACTGTCTCAACCTAAATAGTAGACAACATGCAAAACACACATATAGTGGGTATGAGTACCTAGACCTACTAGGGTACACAACTACACTATATCTAGCTATATATCTCCGGCAATATATGCACCCTAACCACTGATCCTGAGACTCAAGCTCATATAATGGCGTATAATTATATATGTAAAATCTGTCATATCCAACCATCAAAATAAACTATCCAAGTATTATTTTAATAATATGTCATCCAACTATTTCGTTGACCTGACAGAAAAATAAGTAAGAATTAACTTTATTAGTTAATCCATTCCCTTACATGCCCCCATCCTATAATGGTGCATTAATCCGCAATATAACCACATAAATGTTTCCATATCCATATAAAGATGCAAACAACATCTATATCTAATAATCCACACAAACATGATATAAATCATATATATATCCTTTACATTTAATTGAGCAAAAATAACAAATTCTAAGTATCATGCAATTATTTTACCTTATAAGAAATTAACATGCGTCTCAATTAATTATACTCCTCCACAATCTAATTAAATTCATTTAAATCAAAATAATTGATTTTAATAATTTAATCCAACCCTATTTAATTAATTTAACCTTTTAAATTAAATTTCATATTTAGCATGAGTACTTTAAATCATGCAATCCAATTCTTAATGAATCTATTTAAATTAAATAAATATTTAATACAAATTCATCAATTAAAAATAATAAATATTAATTTAATTTAATCATCAATCATGATGTCAATCATTATATCAATCATTGCTTACTTTAAAAAAAACCAAATCATGATATCAATCATTATATCAATTATTGCTTTACTTTGATTTCACATTGCACTGATTCACGCCAAACTATAATTCACCTCGTTCGGCGTGCTTATATATATATATATATATATATATATATATATACACACACATAATTCTGATTTCCCCCACAGCTATAAACTGATTCATGTTTACAGTAATTCCTCGTTCTGCGTGCATTGAAGGAAACACACATTGATTTCATCTAATATATATATAAACTGTTTCATGCTAAAAAATAATCCCCTCATTCGGCGCGCACGCTATGAACCAAATTTAATTTTATCTAATTTATATAAACTACTTCATGCTAAACCCATAATATATTACAATACATAATTAAAACACATAATATATTACAACACATGAAAATTTAATTTATCAAAACATGAAAATTATCACAAACCCATTATTAAAACCCATGAACTGAAATTTCCAAATAAATCCATGTAATTAGATTCAATTAATTTATTTAAAAAACCTAGAATTAATCTAGCATGCATAGGGTATGAATTAAGGAGAAGAGAAGAATTAAAACTTGCCTTTAGGAATTTGATAAAAAACTCTAGTCTCCTTCTTCCTCTTTCTCTTCATTCTTCTTCCTTCTTTCCGTCTCTCTAAAATATATTATGTGATATATTTCTCTCCCCATTTTCCAACCCTATAATTATATATTTATAGACTAAATAATAACCGTACTCCTTTTCCCAATCCAAGTCAAACTAATAAAAAATAAAATAAAATTTAAATATTAAAAATGTAACTAAAATATATGTTACGTATAATCTATGTATATTCCTTTATATATATAATATATAAATATACATTAGATTATTACTAAAGAACTTTCCTTATATATATATATATATTTATTTATTATATATACATATATAACTATCCATGGGTAATTATCCGTACTTATTAAATCCCTTATCCAAGTAATCCATGTGACCCAATTGGTTGGTCCATTACTACTATCCATATCCAATTCCTTAAAAAAATAAAAAATAAAATAATTAAATTCCTAAACAAATGTAGATCATTACGTACAATTTAATTTAAACTAAGAAATCGAACACACATAATTTTAGCACACAATTTAATTTAAATAAATAATTTAATTAACACATAACAAGTAAACAATTAGTCAAGAAATCAAATAAACAATTAAAAAAACTAAAACAATACCGAGACTATCCTTTTAAAATCAGGGATATTACAATACTGAAAGTACTACGATTTTCACCCTCTTACCATTCTCCCATTAAAACTCACCACCTTAGTCCGATCTTAAGATCATAATCTTTATACCAACTACTTTTAACTTTAGTCTAGTAGATTTTACACACATCAAGTGCTTCGGACTTATGGTGGATTAAGTACACAAGCATACCTTGAGAACCCATCAATGAAGATAATGAAATACCTTTGCCGCAAATGAGCTATAATAAGAAATAGACCACAAATATCGATATAAATATAGTCCAAAAGACCAAATGACCGACTAGCCTTAAAAATTATGTTTCTTAGCATCTGTCCTTTGACACAACTAACGCATAAAATTTATGGCCCAATAATCTCATCATTGACCAAACGTTCAAGTCTCTTTTAAGAGACATTCCCCAGTATCCTATGCATAGCATAGATGAATCATTTCTAACCAGAGCACGATTTTATTTGGAAAGTATTGAGTATATAGAAAAACAAGAAATAAGTAGGATCAGACTCAAATCCATCCACCATGTCTATACCTATACTTTTACCAAGTTAGGATCAAATATTAACATGCAATTTTCTTTCCTGCTTTGTTTTTCTTTTTTCACCATAATAGCCTTTTTTCTTTTGATGTCCTTTTATTTCTACAGGATCAACATTTATCATTCTATGATCAATGTCTTTTTATGTATTGTTCTGTCTTTCTTTATTCTGTTTAGCCTTATACACTTTCTTGCCGCCTAATTTCTTCTTGAAACTATTCTTACTGTCACGACAAGATGAACTGACTCAGTTTTAACACCCTTAATTCATTCCCCTTTAATCACACAAAGTGCTAACAACTGGTTAATGTTACATTTAACTTCTTGTGAATTATAATTCACCATGAAAATTTAAAAAAACCTATGCAGAGAATAGATCAAATATGATTCCCTACTACCTCAGATCATTAACCAGCTTGCACATCTTATAGATGTACTCCTTCACTGAACCATTGCCATTATATCTGACTAACATAAACCATGTTAGATAATAGTATTGTAGTTGCTTCTTAATACACCTTAACTCTTTCTTGATCAAATCAAGAAGCTCCTTGGCAGTATCAAAAATCAGAATACCACTATGAATAGTATCACCAATGGAAGCATAAATTAATCTAATGGCATGGTAGTACCTTTAGTCCACTTAAAAATACAACAAATTTTCTACCTAAGAAGACTCTGCACTAGGTATATGGGTTTCTTCCTCAAAAAAGCATCGACTCGTAGTCTAATAAACCCAATATAATATCAAAACCCGTCTTCTAGGCAATATAATTTTAACCATTCAATGGTTCAACGCATATGAGTTGTCTTTAAATTGCAAAAGCGTCTATAACCTGAATAAATGTTATATTCAATAACACCATATAAATAACATATAAGATAATATGTCACAACTTTAGGGATTATTATTTTAATTCGTGCTTGGGGTTTTAAGCCTAATTTCTCAGGGTGTTTTACTATGTGCAAAAACCATCCACCTTACGGGAACAAATAAAATGCCATCTAAAAATCACCTTTTGGCAGAATTTTAGATTTTACTTTATTCCCCAAACTTTCGATAAAATCGCGCATAGATCTATTTGATTATACTTGAATTATTGCTAAACACTTCCACTACCTTTTGGCAAGGGATTATTTCGTTATAATTCAAGCACTCTCAAATATTTTACTCACTTATTATATACTAAGACATTGATCACCTTTTGGCAGAACTAATACCCTCATGCAGGTAAGTGCACTGTGAGACCTCTATAAGACCAATATCTTAAATACTCAAAAAATAATAACCTACATGAGCGTGTCACCTTTTGGTAGGCATCACCCATGTAATACCCCTAATTTTAAAATGATAGTTTCGGTACTAATTTAAATGTTTTAATTGCATTTTTATTTGTTTACTTGATTATTTGGCTATTTGATTACTTATTTAATTGAATTGGTTAATTAAATATTTTATTTGCCTAAATATTTTATTTGACTTAACTGATTAATTAAAAGTATGTGCTTGAATGTTACTTGAATTTGTTGATTTAATTGATATATTGTTTATTCGTAGTTAATTGTAGATTAAATAATTAAATGTTTATTTTGTTTTATTTTATGGTTATGGTCAGTAGTAATGGGTCAACCAATTGGGTCCTATGAACTACTTATATAAGGGGTTTGATGGGTACGGATAATTACCCATGGGTAGTTGTATGTGTGTGTGTATATATATAAGGAAGATAATTTATTAATTAATATTATGGTAACATTAGCATTAATAAATAATCTGATGTATGTATTTTATATATTTATATAATAAGGATATACATAGATTATATACGTAACATATTTTTAGTTACTTTTTTAATATTTTAATTTTATTATTTCTTTTTATTAAGTTGACTTGGATTGGGAAAAGAAGTAGGGTTATTATTTAACCTATAAATATAGAACTATAGGTTAGTAAAAAAAGGGCTAGAAAATATATCACGTAATATATTTTGGAGGAAAAAGACAGAGAGTTTAGAAAGAGAAAAAAGGAAAAAGAAGGAAGAGAAAGAGAAAGAAGGAGGTTAGAGGTTTTTATTTTTATTTTTTATTTATCAAATCCCTAAAGGTAAGTTCTTGTTCTACACTTTTCTTTTGATCTGTGAACTATATATCTTTAGTATAATTTTAAGGTTGTTTAAAGAACAATTAAAACTGGAATTTATAATTTAATTGATCTAGAACATATGTTTTATAAATTATGTTCATGATTGTTCTTGTTGTGTGAATTGATAAATTCATGACTTAGATTTGATTTCTTTGTGGATTTCTACATGTTTTAAATGATGTAATTTCATACTTGTGTATTGATGGAACTTAGTAACATACCTTAGAATCCTTAAGAATGAAGAACGAGTTCACAGTAGAATTTTTGGGCTGATTCGCGTAACAGTGCTCGAGCCTTGGAAGCAAAGCTTGAGCCATAAGTGAAAAGCTCGAGCCTTGGATGCAAAGTTCAAGCTATTGATGCAAAGCTTGAGCTATTGATGTAAAGCTCAAGCCATGGACAGAAAGTTCAAGCTATTGATGAAAAGCTTGAGCCATGAATAGAAAGCTCGAGCTATCAGGATAAAAGCTCGAGCCTTACCTGGAGAATTTTTGTAAATAGCGTATAATTAAATCTTAATCGGTTTTGAGGGGTCCCGAACATTAAATAGGGACTATGTATGAGTTTAAATAAATTTTAAATAGACTTGATCATAACGATGCATACTATTTGAATTCTTTGAAGAATGAATGGATTTAATCTTTTTAATTTGTTCTAGTAATTGAGATTAAATACTAGCATGAATTGTATTTCGAGAATGCTTACTTGACTGTGAAATAAAATATCAGCATGTTTAAGATTCAGTTTGTGTGTGATACATGATGTAGGAAGTTTAAATAAATTATAAGTTATTCCTATTTGTGATAGCATGATATTCTGTTATTATATTTATTTTGGATTATTTAATGTACTTCTTTAAGTGTTACATCAACTATTGGATTATATGGATGTAATGCACCAGTATGTGATAGTGGCATTCTAGGGACGGGTTAACTTATCAGTTAAGTCCTACTTATTTTTGTATAAGGGAATGGATTAACTAAAATGTTAAATCCTACTTATATTCGTGTCAAGTCAATTGAACAGGTTTGATAACACATCGTGGTTTATTTTGTATTGGATAGGATGGATGTTATATATATATATATGTGTGTGTGTGTGTGCTATGATATGAGCTTGAGTCTCAAGATCAGTGGTGAGGGTGCGTATATTGCAAGGATGTTGTGATGTTTCCAATTTTCAGCATTTTTCATTTTTCTGGAATTTCGTCGAGGCGAGGGCAATTTCGTCTTTTACCGTTTTGTGTACCGGACACTACGGAGTGTGCCGGTCGTGTCTGAGAGTTGTTTGGGACATTTCATTGAGTCCAGGACTCTTTGAAATGTAAGGGTGATTTTTCTTTTCATTTTTCAGTTTTTCGGGTCGGATGGTCCCGTGTGGGACCCGCTGCCGGTATTGTTGCATCCGGGGATTTTGATTGGGTCCAATTGCACTCCATGCATTTTATTTGATGTGCCTTATGTGAATTTTATATAGTTGTGTATATGTATATGTATGTGGTGTAAATTAAAAGACAAAAGAAAAAGGAAAAATAAAAAGAAAAAAGTGAGACCCACCATTTGCAAACAAAAAAGGCAAGGAGATCATGTTTTGGTCTCCATTTCCTTCTCTCTCTCCCGCTAGTTCTCTCTGTCTCTCCCCTTTATCTTGCTTTTTCTTTTTATTTTCCATTTACAACTTCAATCCTAGATCTTTCTTTCTATACTTAGTATTTTTAAGTGCCGTTTGTGGCAAATCGAAGAACGCGTCGAGGGCTTCAAGTTGATCGAAGCCAATCCCCATTTGGCTTCCATTTGGAGGATCTTTGATTTTAGGGTTTATGAGAGAATTTGGGATTTTTCATCCAATTAGAGGTAGGGGTCTCTAATTCACACTTTTCTTGTACTTTTGTGAGTTTCTCTACTTGAATTGTTGTCAAGCATGCTTAAATTAAATTGATCACTTCTTTAGATGATTTAATTGAGTGTATGAAACATGTGATTATGTGAAATTGTTGGTTTACTTGAAAAACATGATAAATGTTAATTTTCTATGCCTAAAGTGTTATAAATTGCTAGCTATGATGTTTTGAAGGTATGCCTAATTGTATTGTTGAAAATCCCTTAGTAGCATAGCATTGAAGGCATGAGACATATATATGCACATATTGGGTTCGCATAGATGGGAATGATTTTTTTTTTTTTTAACAATGAAAGGGGGATTTTCGGGAGAATTTTGATGAAAAGGTTTTGTGAAAACCCGGTCGCCGCGGGGGTACCCAAGGGCCGGAGTGTTAATATAGCATAGGGGGAACTAGGGAGATTGCCCTAGCGTGGTTGAGCTAGCTGGATCCAAAATGACGCCGCGAGAGTACCAAGGGTCAGGGACACTAGCCAATCATTCCTTCATGTCACTGCGGGGTCACCAAAGGGCGGGTTATATTAACAGTTTGAAAGTGAAGGATTTGAATGTTGAAAATAGGGAGCGACATTGACATACATTGCATTTCAAAGCATCATGTGGTTTATATTGAAATTAGATGTTGTGTTACTTCTTCTCGACATAGTATGACCCTGCTTCCCATCGTTCTAATCCTTATTTGGATTCACGGGGCCACAAGAGGTGTGTCTTAGGCACTACCTACTGAGCTTTATGTTCACCCTATCATTTAACATTTTTTTTCAGGGCCAGGAAAAGAAGTATTAGATGCCGACCTTCCACAAGCATGAAGATGACTAGCAGTCCACTTTGTTACCTTTTGTATATTCCCATTCTTTTGTAAAATTCTATGTTCTAGAAGAGAGTATTCGTTTTATAAAATCATGGCCATGTAGCTATGAATTTTGATAACACTTTTGTATGAGGGAAACCTTGGTAGTGTGTTGTAATGAATGGGAAAAAGAGTTATGCCTAGTTTTATTATTGAAGCCATTTAGTTGATTACAATTTGTTTGATGACGTGAATTCGGAATTTGAGTCCATAACAGATTCAATGTGGGTTTTGTGTGCATAGTGTACAGCCAGAATGTAGATTACAGAGAATTGGGTTGCATCCCAAGGCCTTTCGGCCTGCTGAACCTCCTCATCAGCCGACCGAAACCTACCAGGTTCGACCGATCGAACCCTTATCGTCAGCCTACCGGTGGCATGCACAGTGAAAGTCCTGAGAGCACTCAATTCTTCTCATCGTTTCGGCCGACCGACCATGTAGGTCAGCCGGCCGACCGGGCCTTGTTAGTCGGCTGATGAAGGTCCATCAGCCAGCTGACTGTTTCTTTTTGACCTGTAATGTTTGATCATCATTGCGAGCCTGTGTTCTTGAGTTCTATGAGCCCCGGAGTGAATTGTATGACAGGTTTGAACATAGGAAAGGGAGTGTATGACCTAGTTGACCTCGGGTTCGGGCTAGGACCCGGTAACGGTCCGGATCCACGGATTCGGGTCGTTACAGATGTGTAGCTAGATATAGTATAGTTGTGTGCCCTAGTAGGTCTAGATACTCATGCCCACTACATGTGCGTTTTGCAAGTTGCTTACTATTCAGGTTGAGGCATCCCTATAGTCTAGTGAGGTTCCTTTAGTGTGTATATGTATTTATGGACTATGTAGTTATTGCATGGGTTAGCTATAGATGTGTAGTTCTCTGGTCTTTGTTTGGGTTATCGTAGAAAGAGCTTGTTCGTGCGAAGCAGAGACAGTCCACATTATTCTTTCGATTCTACGTATGATTCTTCTTCATGTTTTAGTTTCGGATTATGTTTTATTTCAATTATTTCAGTTGGGATATTATTAGGGGTCCACTAGATGGATTCTTGAGTTGTAATGATATCAGAGGTTTTGGATATTTCATTTGGAGGATTATTTATTTATTAATTTAAGGATTCGTTATTTAGTTTTCTTTCCACTTATTTATTTATTCTTAATTTATTTTGTATTCTGTGTTCAATTAAATACTTTAATTGTTTGATATCCCTCGGATCTGTACTCAGACTTGATTACCCGTGGCTCTAGAATCGAGGAGTATCACAACTCACTTTGGCTGCCACATTTGAAACGGTCACTGGTCTTCCCAAACCCAAAGGAAAAACCTAAATTGAAGAAGTTCCATTTATTTAAGTTCAACAATTTCTTTATAATGCACATAAACTAAATCCAAATATTATGGAACACTTGATTTCACCGTAATATAAATGACTTTAACACCAATAAAATAAAGTCTCATCATACAAGAAATTACAATGAACAATATAATAATAACATACATGTCAATCGAGATTTAAAAATCTCAATTCTTTAAATCAATCAGGTCAATACTACTTGCTCATGACATGCAAGCCCCATAGGTTTTTCAACCTAAAATTAAACAATTAAAACCTTGAATCTTTAAATCAGTTAGGTCAATAATACTTCTTTATGACATGCAAGTCCCATAAGTTCTTTCAACTTAAAATTAAACAAGCATCATGAATTACTTAGCATTGGACGTAGGGCCGGGTTGGCCAAACTGCCACATAACTTCACATTAAACTACAAGGTCACTTGTGCATGTAATTCAAAAAATATACCTCATATTAATACATGTGGTATAAGTATCAATAGTGAGGTTTAAATCATTCAAAAACCCCATATAATATAATATGAATTATTATATTCCATTAATCATATCAACTGGGATATGCAATATATTATGAATGATAGAATTTTGTACATACCAGAGTTATGGTTTAAAATTTTCGTGCCTTCAATCATATTGCACAAACTAATGCAGCAAGTGCAAATCAATATATATATATATATATATATATATTATATTTACATTCTAATTTCTATTAGAACCACATGCATGCCTTTATACACATCAGTAACATCACATAGAAAGCCCCAACTAATTGAATATTACATTAATAATTCAAAACTTTATGCATATACTGATGTATATATATATTATATATTTATATTCTAATTTCTATTAGAACCACATGCATGCCTTTATACACATCAGTAACATCACATAGAAAGCCCCAACTAATTGAATATTACATTAATAATTCAAAACTTTATGCATGTACTGATGTTCAAGAAACATATAGTGCATGGAAATCAAGATAGACCACTTTAATCCTCCATCAATTTAGTTTAAAAAAGAAACAATTTAGTCATGTACAGATTATATATATCTGGTGTGATACAATATGAAACAACGATATATAAATATATACTCCGTATTACACTTTACATGCGGGTTATCCCAAAGCATAGACCCCATAACTAAAGATATTAAAGCTTTCATTGTATCCAATTTCACGCACGCGATTCGAGATCCACACCTCATGGCAGAGATATCAAAAGCTTGATATATGTAACATAAGTTAATATTACATTCTAATATACCAACAAATACGATTCAATAATAATAAGCATATATGAATCAATTGTTGGTGGTACACACAGACAACAATTAATATTCAACAATTAACAACAATCCTTCAAATTGGCCACACATGTTTGACGAGGTTAGAACTGACATGCAGTTTTGGATGCTAATGTATAGTATGAACTGAAGGCAATACTCGGACGAATTATACATACAGTGATCTGAAGAGAAAATCAGCCACCTAAAATTACGTGCTGTGTGTTGAAATAATTTATAATATATATTTAATTATTTTTCATGATTTTTACAAAATAAATCATAGTACTAACATGGCTCTGATACCAATTGTTGGGTTTTAATCAAATAATTCACATGTAGAAATCAAGAATATTACAATTAATTAAATAGAGAATTTAGTCTTGTACCTGATTAATGATTAAATCATATATACTTTTTTGATTTTGGAGGATAGCTTTACAATTCTTTATGATTCTGCAAAATATTAGAGTGCTTTACCCCATTCTGAGAGTTGTCATTCGATAGGGTTGAATAAGGATTTAAAACCCTTATATATAACAACAACAGGGGACGGCTTCTCTACAAATAAACATACTTAAATCTCCCTTCCTATCATGGAAACTTAAATATAAATGGTTAGACTTAAATCATTCTAAATAAGTTGGAAAATCACAATCCAACTGTATAAAATCATACTCCCAATTAGATCACCAAATTGGAAAGTATAACCCAATCCATCAATATCAATAATCACATTACAATCATATTTTAGAAAACATAATGCATAGGACCATAAATAATTTTTATTATTTATATATAAAAAAAATTTCCAACAATATATGCTCTCCTACACTCAACATAGTTATCTAACTTTCTTTGTAGGAATTAATATTGATATAGGGCCAGTTTCATTTAGTAGAATTAATTTCAAACGGTTAGTAGAATAAATATAATTATATCGGGCCAGAAAGAGTTCATTGATCGATTTAGTAGATTGATATATGTAGGCATAGATCCAAATTGAAACCATTTGGCACCTCATCTGAATTCAATTTGTGGTCAGTATTACAGTTGTGAGGTCTCTGGCCTTCATCGACCATGGCATTACAGTTGTGAGACAATATCTTTACTCCAGTATTTAGACCAGGGCTGCGATAGAAATAGAGTTTGAGCTAAATATATTTGTTCGGTTGAGATAATCATACGAGGAAAGAAAGGATAATAGAAGGTGTTCAATAGAAATGATTATGCAAGGAAAAAAAAGAATGATAGGGGATTGTATCATCTTTCATTCTTTATAAATTTTTTTATGTCAAAAAATGGCGAAAGAGATGGGAGGAGAAGAAAAGTGAACTATTATTAAATTAAATACAAATTTTTTGATTGCTTTATTTCTCAAATATCCATTAGAAAACTTTGAAATTTCAACTTAAGAATTTGACAAATTAGTCATCATTATTCTTGCCTTTTTTCTAAACAAAGAGTACCATATATTTGTGAAATTGATTAATACTAATGTGTGCTTTGTCTTACACTAATCTATCTATACTGGACTTTTCTAATCAATCAGCCTAGCCTTGACATGACATGGGTTTTACGGTGCTGTCTTTCACATTATTTTGTTGGAAGCTTTGATGGTTGTTGCCTTTATCTTCCTCTTTCTTTTGGCCCTGAAATTTTGTCGCTTGGCCTGGTTTTTTGGTTGTTGGCTTAGATCATTAGCATTTCTTTTTTTGTGGTAAAATTTTCACTTACCTACTAATAATATATATATATATATATATATATATATATATATATATATGTATGTATATATTTGTAAAGTTTCATCACAGATTAACATGTCTACAACATTACTAAGTGAGCATTGCCCAACACCACTTTACTGGTGAAATGGGGAAAAGGTGGATGATTCAAAGGTTGTTATGAAAATCACAATGGACAATAAAGAAGTATCTTAAAGCAACTTCTATAACACTTGTTTTTGCTGATTTTATTACTAAAGTGTGAAACTTGTAATACGCGCATTTTATTTTTTGTCCTGCAACTTTTGCTTTTGTCTCCTAGGAGCTACGAACTGTTGAAGAACACCCCTTTTTTTCTTTTCCTTTTCATTTCCCCAATACTTTAGCTTAAGGTAACTGAAATGACTATTTTGCCTTTCTCTTTGCACTGTATTCCCAAATAAACTCTTGAGGTTTCATTTAGGAGAGGAAGGGTAAATTTGTCATTTCAATTATTAAAATTAACAACTCTGAAGTCAAATGTGAAGCACCAATATCGTCTGTCACTGTCGTAAATGAATAGATGTTAGTTTTTACCAAAGGCGGACAGAGGGGTGGGCAAAGTTGGGCTATAGCCCAACCTAAAAAAAAGGTTTACTATACTAATATTAGCCCAGATCCAAAAAAAAAAAAAAAAAAGATAATAGTATTAGCCGACCTCAGCCTCCCACCTAAGCATGAAACGTGTAAAAACAACTATGCATAGCAGGATTGGAGATGAATTTCTTGCTGATTGCATTACCATCAACTTTGAACGGGAGCTTGTTTAGAAAATTGACTTGAAATTTATTATTGAAAAATTCGAGTCTTTAAAGACTTTTCGAACACAACTTAGATAGATATTTTGTAATCTTTGAATTCAAATATTTATCTATATTATGTTATAATTTTTTATTTTTTTTGCTTAAGAAATTTTGTTATTAAATTTATGTTTAATATTAACCCACCCTAACGAGAAATCCTAAATCCACCCTTGATTTTTACGCAAGTTATTTGCATGTATAGCACTTTTGGAATATTTTTCTTTTCTTTGGCACGACATATATTGTAAGGCGCATCACAAATGCATCCGCTAAAAATGTTGCAGGTCCACAAGAACTGTACTACAAAACAGAGTGTAAATAGCAAACCAGTGAAAAGGTCTGGATCATACAATTATTTTTTTTATTTTTTTATTTTTTCGTTGTTCACATCCCGCTCACACACACTTTTTGTCCACACCCAAGCGCGAAGCCAGTGAAATGGTTTGGATGGTATTATTATTTTTTTATATGTTGTTTACTTATTTCAAGTTTGGGAGCTGCCTCTTCAGGACTATTGACAATAACACCAAAGTGCAAAAGGGAAAGCCTTGAATATGATTCAATTCTTCAAAATCCCAAGGACATCTTCTTTAGATGGTCTTCATGTATAAAGAAAAGAATAAAAAAGACAATCTTCTATGATAATGTTTCAGAGACTTTGTATATAGAAGCAGAATGTGAGAGTGAGAGTGACAGTCATAGGAGGCATCAGAATATATGACAATGTGGTTTGTCTAAGCAACATAGGGATATGTTGTGGCTTTTTCTAAATGAGTATTTGATATGTAGAACAACTGAACATGTCAGTTCACAAGTCAATATAACTTACTTCAACCTATTACTTTGGCGCCAATCACTACTTTGGCCATGAACTTGGTTGGAAGTGAACAATTCTTACCACATTTATCGTCGTCTGCAGAAGATGACTTCCTGATAAAGATGATCAACCTCATCCATGACCCTGATGGTCGTCGACTCGATTCTGAGCTATTGCTTCTTGCAGTGGAGACTATCATGTGCCATGCTACTACCACACAGGTAACAACTTAATTACTTGCTTTGCCATGTTCCTATTTCACCTTCATTTTATTTATTTTTTTTCTAAAAAAAAATAAAAATTCTTATATGGTTTCATGCACTAATATACATAAATTTGCTGCATTGTGTTAGGAATTTAGAACAAAATGAACATGTTTCCCTGTTGGTTCACTACACAAATGCTGCATAGTATATGATGTTCCACATACTATTGTGCTATTCATGACTTCAGTGTCCTTCACAATGTTTGACACCATGAGAAAGCATTTAACTTGATCGACCTAAAACTAGGTCGAGAAACTAAGGTCATACAAATTGATAATTACTTCTGATCTCTCATTTGATTTAAAGAAATGGGCTATGGCAGATCACAATATTTTGTAGTGATTTTCATGTTTGGTCAATCTGAATTTGTTGGTCACTATGTGATGATTTGCAACAGAATCATTTATAGGTGTTGCTCATTCTATGAAATGCAAAACATTACAGTTGAAGTATTCAATAAACATCAAACACTTGTACGTTTCAGGGTTCTTATCTGCATCTTGATGACTTTGCAAAAAGTAATATATGCAGCATTGACGAAGTTGGATCAGAAGATTCACTAGGACACACCATTTATAAGATCTCACGCGAGGTCATCTCCTATCCCTCCCCCTCACTCCCTATAGCTCCATCTCGATCTCTCTAATATTTCGGTTGAAATTGCAAATGCAGATGCTACTCCAGTGTCTTGTGGAAGGGAATTTACATGCAAAAACGATGATCTTGTTTGGTATGCTGGAGCATTATAGATGGGATGCGAAAGTGGTTTTGATACTAGCTGCTTTTGTGACAATCTACAGTGAATTTTGGCTCATAATGCAAGTGCACCCTCATAACCCCTTGGCAGCTTCGTTAGCAATGCTTAAGCAGTTGCCTGGTGACTTGACCACATTGAAGCCGCGATTTAAGGCCTTAACCATTTTGGTTAAGATTATGGTAGATGTGACAAAGTGCATCATCAAATTCGAAGGCCTGCCACTGCAACATGTAGCCCTGGATAATGAGGCATTGTGTGTTACAAAGTCTCGGATCTACACTGCTGCTTACTGGATCATTAGGAGTGCCCTGACATGTGCTTCGGAAATCACAAACTTGATAGCCTTTAAAAATGAGCAAGTGCATGTTCCTTCCCTTCAATAGGCTTACAGATATCCGAATTTATTTTGAAAGTTCTAGTGTCCCATGAAGGTTTTGAATAGATCTTGTGTTCGTTACATTGATTTTGAATGCTGTAGTGATGTTTTTAGAATTTTATTTTCAGGCATTCAAATTCAGAAACCATTGCGGCGTGGGAGCTCTCAAGTTTGGTGTGTAGGTTGAGCAGCATATGCAGTCACCTTAGACAGCTAGTGGATGTGTGTGATCAGCGAATAGGTTATTGTTCAGATTCTCAGAATGGTTTAGAATCCTTTCACTGCAAAAATGGTACTATATATGCAAAGTACTAGATATTTGATTCCAACTTTTCCTATTACTGCAGAGACAAATTTGCATAACAAGCTCTTGAATCTTTTTAAGGAGACTCACACAGACAACCAAGAGGTCCTTCGTCTTCTATTCCCTTTGAAAAATGACTTGCCACTGAAAAATTGTTCCTCGCAGGCACAGGTTTGCTTCATCTTAATTGATATGCTTGTATAGATTTCTTTCCATAAGTTATGCGCGCGCGTTCTAAGCATTTTGGCGTTTATTAACAGCTTGGTGTGTCTGAATTGAAAGACAAGATAGTCATACTGTTGGTCTCAAAGCCAGAGCTCATGCCTATAGAGGGACTACTCTTGCTGGTGCAGCAGGCATACGATCATCCTCTCCGGATTAAGCTAGAAGGAAGCTATGAAATCGTTTGGCTTCCCATTTCACATTCCAACACTTGGACTCATGTTGAGGAGGGATTTTTCAATTTTTTATCCGACTACTTGCCATGGTACTCGATTCATCGCCCATGGTTGCTCAGGTCAGCAGTGATAAACTTTATCAAGCAAGTTTGGAGCTTCAAAGAGGACCCCTTAATGGTAGTATTGGATTCACAAGGTATGGTTACAAACATAAATGCAATTGATATGATGCTGATTTGGGGTGTCGGAGCATATCCCTTTTCAGCTACAAGAGAGAGAGAGCTTTGGGAGGAAGATAAGTGGAATTTACAACTTTTAATGGATGGAATTGACCCCCTATTAGCTATGTGGGTAGGATTCCAACTCAAATCTTATGAAGCATTCTTGTGACATATATCTATATATATATATATATATATTATGCTAATTTTATTTTTATATATGATAGGTAGAAGAAGAGAGAAATCTTTGCATTTATGGAAGCGACAACCTAGATTGGATTAGAGAATTCAGTGCTAAAGTGAGGGAGATAACAAGTGCAGGAGGGCAGCTTGAGATGGTCTATGTTGGCAAGAAAAATCCAAGTGAAGGCGTAAAGGACATTTTGGCCACCATTGTTGAGGAAAAGCTAAGTGGTTCACTCACTTCAACAAAAATGCGATTCTTCTGGCTTCGGTTGGAGAGTATGAGAAAATCAAAACTCCGTCTAGGACACACATTTGACGACGATTTTATCATAAAAGGGGTGTCAAGATTGCTGGATATCGACGAAAATGACAATGAATGGGTGGTCTTGGGGAAAGGCTCTAATTGCTTGAATCTTATAGAAAATGTGGACAAGTTGGGATTAGTGAATGAAATTAGAGCTTTTCTTGAGCCGCCTCCTCTTGTTGCAGAGCCTTGTGATCACTATAGTGTTGTCCCATTCGCTGAAGAATTGATCCAAAAAACTGCAGTCTGTGAAAAATGTAAGCGTCCCATGGAGAAGTTTGTTCTCTATAAATGTGATACACAACTGAGTAGCTGAACTTGGCAGTGTTGTCATGATCATTTGGCTATCATGTTGAAGTTCACTTACTTTCAAACATTTGTAGAATAAACTTGCAGAGTTCATCATAGTTCTTTGCAAGTAGACTGCTTGAGTTTAAGCTGTCATTTGAGAAAGAATGAGCTATCATGTTAATTTAATGACTTCTAAACATTTGTAAAGAAACTATTAAAGGTTACTTGAAGTTATATCTCTCTTCACCAATGGCCTCGTGGTCAGTGGTATCTCCTCTACCTCTCAAAGTGAATGGTGAGAATTTCCATTATCCTTTTTGTAGTGACGAATCTTGTGTGATCCTATGAAAATGAATTACTTCATTTATCCTCTTGCTTAGGAGGCAATTTTTACCTCTGTGGAAAGGATGATTAATTGGGATCGACACGAGAGTAGTCTCCAAATGAGCAAATTAGGTGTGTAAGTTTCTTGCCAACCGAATTCCGCAGTTACCATTGCCCGTAAATTACTATTATATGTATAAATAGAGAAATAATAAAATTGACAACACACGGATGTTGGACGTTTCACAACTGTGGAGTTCATGATAGTTGTGAGACACGAAACTCGTCAAGAAATTTTTAAGTTTCTCCTTGCATATAGGTAAGTAAAAAAACTTTTTCCACACCAAAAAATAGTTAAAGAAATAACAAATTTATTGTGGATAAATTTCTTACTCAATAAATCATTTCTTCTAATTTAAAAGGCCTGGTTCCATAAACAACTTTTGTTCTTTTTTTCATAATTCAAGAAAACTGTTATCAAGTTCGTTGAATATGGGTTGGGCTTTGGGCCTGATATGCTTTGCCTCACATTAAAGTAAAATGGTCCAAAGAACAATGTGAGCCTTGGCAATATCTTCAGAGCAAGGCCTAATGCTTTTGCTATGGGCCTTTGGCTGAGGCCTCGAGTGGCAACTGTTTCAGAAAGAATTTTCATGCCCCACATAGATCTTTTGCTTTTCCTAGTAATACACTCATCGAACATGAGGCTGGATCCAGTGTTGTAATAACACCGACTTCACTTGGACGGCTATCTTCTTGTTCAGTTAATTTCAGAGCCTTTTTCATTGCTTTGTGAAATAAAACTGTATTCTTTAATTGTCCGGGTAAGAATGTTAGGATTTTCATAAGGTTTTGCAATTCTTGTGACAGTAATGTTAAGTTTTCGGTTCACACAATTAAATATTTTTTGTAGATTCATATTTAATTCTTTGATTCCTAGCGACCGACTTTTCATTAATAACTTTCGAAATCCCGTATGGATTATGACGTGGATTAGATCGATGTCCACGTGTGAAGTATTAAAGTTACTAAAAACACCGATCTTTTAAAAAATATTCACCATTTTAAGACACTATATGTGTTTTAGAGAAGAATTTTCATGCCCCCACACAAATCTTTTGCTTTTCCTAGTAATACACTCATCGAACATGAGGTCGGATCCAGTGTTGTAACAAGACCCACAGCACTTGAACTACTTAAATCATTCACACGTGTGAATGATTAGAGTTGTCGTTGTCGTAAAGGATGATGCTGTTACATTAGAGGATCTGTGTTCCATCACTTTTGGCCATGTCCTTTTCATTACACAGCTATAGACCAGAATGTCAGGCCTGTTTCCGAACTTTTGCTTTAGGTGAGTTATGGCCCTTATGGAATTCTTTAAAGCCAAGTAGGGCTCACATGGTTGCAAGTCCTTTGCTTTCCATGAATAACCAAATATCTATATCTACTAGCAGCAATGTGTTTCACAAATCAAAATCCTTACCAAGTATATTACTCATTAAACAAATACAAACTAATCATAAGAAACAAAACAAAACAAAACTTTTTAACTTAAAAAAAAACTAAACTTGCCAATATTCATGAATCATGCACATGCTATCAACATCAATGTAGATTTAAAAATAATTATGAACCTACAACAATCCTTGTTTATATGTCTAATGGCTACTTTTGAAAGCATGCCACTGTTTTTTTTTTTTTTTTTTTTTTTTTTTTCCTCCCCTCGTTCAGCTCATTTCTGCCTCTGCTCTGATGACAAAAAGCTAAAGCAGCGATGACAAAAAGCTAAAGCAGCAGCGAAATGGTGCTGACATGGACATTGCAAGATTTGGTGTTCTAAGGTGCTCATTGAGTCAAACTTCCTCAATATTCTTAAGGGTGCACAAAAAATTGTTGAAATTAGTTAACTAATATGAATTGTCGGTACGATTCTTCTATGATTTAATTCCAATTCTAATTTTAAAAATAAGAAATTGTTTGTTTACGGTTTCGGTTCCAATTTCAAGTCCATTAGGACTGAACCGAAACAAACCATAAACTAAAACATAAAATTGTATATATGAAAAATTATTAAAATTAAGTGCAAGCCTTGGGGAGACCTATTTTATACTCTCATTACGAAAAAATTGTATACATTCAATGTTATATTCACTCTCTCTGTCCCAATAAAAGTGTCCATTTTTGGGAATCTAATTTTTTAAGAGAATGATTTATTGTTTTGAAATTGTATTAGTGGTGAATGAATTGTCAATTTTATCCCTAGTCAGTCTACAATGATGTGATGATTTACGTTTTAGGGGTTCAATGCAAAAATGTTAAATTGGTAATATTAAAAAAAATAGTACATTGATTTGAAAATGAGACACTTATTTTGGGATAAAAAAAAATAGAAAGATATTTTTTTTAGACTGAGGGAGTAATATTTCTACTAGAGCAGTGATACACATTATGAATCAAAATTCCAGATTTGTATCATGAAAGTAAATACGGCACCGTTTCTTCCAATTTTGATCCCATATTTCTCAAATTTTTGCTGGCCCACTTACCCTCTCTTTTAAACTTGCTTGAATTATCTCTCAACAATTGTTAACTGAATTGAAAATTTTAGTGAAGATTTATATAATTTTGTTCCATTTTTCATTATTTTTAATTTGATATTCTTTTCAGAATTTATTAGGATTATGACAGTTTTGGAACACATTATCATCTACCTCCATGGGCGAATTCTTAATCAATGCTTTGAAATTTTTTGAGTTATGGGTGCCAATAGTGTGTGTGATTATGATATCTTTTGTGTTTATGATCTTACCATCAACGATGCAAAGACGAAAAAAAAAAAAAAAATCTTAATTTTGATTATATCTTTTGTGTTTAAGAGTCTTACCTTCATCGATGCAAAGATGAAAAAAAAAATCCTAATTTTGATTATAATTTTTTGTTCTTTTGTTGATCGTAAATACCTATTAAAACTCATTATTATTATAAGTCTTTCCTTGTAAAATCAAGTCACGTCATTCAAGATTCATATCATGACATTTACCATTTTTCTTTCTACTATCATTTTTGCATACAATTTATATTCTAATATTAACAGTAAGCTATGTTGGGGTACAACGGAAGCACACAAAACACTGAGATCCAACGAAAGACATGATAGAGTAGAGCAATCACACGCAAAATACAAGATTTACGTGATTCATCCAAAATTAGGGTTATGTCTACGGATTAATATAATGAAATTCACTATATCATGTATAAAGATATTATAATAGTAAAATAATTTTCAACACCCGACCATGCACACAAAGTCTCTTAGAGTTCTTCGTATATTCCGTGAGATTCCCTCTCATTAATGTTCACACAACCCAAAAATGTAACCCAACGTTTAACTACACCTCTACCCATCATCTCCAACTTGGCCTTATAAGGCTACATATATGTTAACTCATAACTCTTAACCCTCAACCTAGTTGTCTAATTATGGTGCTGAAAACTTAATTCTTTGTGGGACAAGGATTACAATTCCTTATATCCCCATACTTGTCTACTAAGAAATAACCTAATACAATAAAATTATAAAATAGAAACCTAATTAGAATAGGAATTTGAGACATAATTCCTAATAATCTCCACTTTAATTGGCTCAAATTCCATCAAGTCAATTGTGGAAATTCCACAGCATTGATTTGGACATTTCATTATAGCTTCAATCGTGATGATACCTCCTGCATGCAAAACTCTAATTGTCCCTGCTATATGTTGCTCGATCAATTATACTTTTGAGGCTTCGCCTGGACTGCTCGAGCTCCATGTCAAGTAACGCATCATTATTTTATCACCTTTATGATCAAACAAATAGATTGAGTACTCAACTTGCAACCGAAACTCGTTGCATGAATTTGTGATTGAAACTCTTTGTGTTTTTCAAATTCCTTCAAATAAAAGCTGAACTTCCCAACATGAACCATCGGATCTGATATCAATTGCTGTGGTACAACGAAAGCAAACAACGGGCATAATCACATAGAACACAAGATTTACACGGTTCACCCAAAATCAGGGTTAGATCATAAGTTTTCACTATAATAATATAGGTAGAGAATTTCCAACACCAAACCATATGTACACAAACTTTTGACCAAGTATTTTTTTTCTCCCTCTCTACCTATTAATTTCAACCCTCTCAACAATAACCTAGCTATCTATTTATAGAGTTCAAAACCTAATTCCTTATTAGAAGTTTCTTAGAGTCTAAAAACTAGGTACTTAATAAAATACAATTCTAAAATAGAAACATAATTACAATAAAATTTTAAACACAATTTCTAACAAGCTAGTAGTACCACACTACTGGTGGCTTAGGGAGACCTTTGATAGTGTCTTATTACATTATTTTATTTAGAAGGTTCTAAAAGTTCCTTAACCGTGGTTTAGAACCGAACCAAACCAATCTTTTATGATTTGGTTCGGTTCCAAAGTTTAACGGTTTCGATTCTAATTCTAATTTTTTAAAAACTGTTATTGGAATAGATTAAGGTGTAATTTAACTTTATACCGCATTGAACAGAATTGTATGCAGTCTTAAATGTTCTATTAATGCTTTCTATTTTAATATATTTTTTTTGGTCGAATCCGTGTGAAAGTTGCCATTCCAAGTGGGTCAGTAGAAATGCCAATGTAACTCATTATTCAAGCAAAATGGGTAATACTAAAGGGGAGAGTTTTTTTGTGATGCTATTCCTTCTGATATAAAGGACATAGCTTTGAGAGGTTGTAATTCTCCATAATCTGGCTTTTAACAATATACTTATTTATTGCCTCGAAAACAAAAATGAAAAGAAAATAAACTACTCTTATACTTAAAAAATTAAAATGTCATACAAAGTGGAGTATTAATTTTATAATAAGATGGGATTAATTCTTGGTCCATGACTCCATGTTGTTATCGGGAAAATTGTTTTGTAGGCTGTCCTAGTCATTGTTTTAATATGACAAAAAAAAAAAAAAAAAAAAAAAAATGAAGAAGAAGAAGAAGAAGAAAAGAAAAGAAAAGAAAAGAAGAAGTCATCGTTTTAATGAAATTTCCTTCTAGAAAAGATGCCCTTTGAGAGATTAATTATCAAAATAATTACATATATTGTTGATTTAATTTGAAATTATGAACGACCTGGAACCAAACTCCGTCCTTGCAAGAGAAGAGAGGCTGGCACTGGAGTGGTGCCACCTTATACGCTCGGGACGATCAAGTTAGTATTTGAATGATTGAATACAAAAAAGAGACTCTTTATGTAATTTTTGGTACTGGTCTCTTGCCATGGGACTCTTCCAATATAAGAAAGAATAATAGTTATTCTATTTTCATTGTAGATACTTGAGTTTTCGTGTCGTTTGAACTTTCTTGTCGATCTAAGATTCCATAAATCAATCACAAAAATGATAGTTATGCTATCTTCATTGTAGACGCTTGAACTTTCGTGTTGTTTGAACTTTCTTGTCGATCTAAGATTCCATAAATCAATTCCAACAATTGAGCAAGACTTATTCACATCTCTAGGTTATTAGGAACATCATGCAATACTAAATTAACTAATCACTTGAGACTTGTTCATCCTCTCTAGGTCATTAGGAACATCATGTAATACTAAATTAACTAATCACTTCCGCGAAACGCGTGTAGAAAATTCTAAAACTCTTATAGGAGTTTAAAATATAGACCACCTTGGAAGCAAGGTACTAATTGATTCACTGGCTTTACTTTATTCCACTTTTTTTTTGGGAAGTTAACTTTATTCCACTTTCCATTAGCTATATGTATATGTGTCTCTTATGAGGAAGCCAAGTATGTAAAAACCAGCACAACCAAGCTATTGCCATAATCTATCTTCTCTGATATATACACAACCTCACCTTTGGCTTCATGGCTGATATTGCGATTCAACAGACGAAGACAACCGATACCGACGTGTCCTCGGCATCCGATGATGACGCGTTGCTGAAGGAAATTCTGGCCACACACCATGATCACCGTCTAGATGGCAGCGAGTTTGATGTCAAACCTATTCTCCTCATCGTCGAGGATGTCGTGCTCCGTTCAACCCCTACCATCTCCGGCATTGTTCATGTATTTAACCTCCTCCTCCTCCTTTGTTATGTGATGCAATTCTGTTTTTGCATTTGCTAGTACTCATTGAACCATTTCTGCAGGGAAATCAAGGACAAATATTGGATGTATTGGATGACAAGACCGTTCGTATCCTTAGGCCTTTGGCAAACACAATAAACAAAATTTCCTTCGAGGTATACTATTTAAGTCCCACAACATATATATACACACATATATACGTACTGAGTTGATATTCGGGTACCCTTCAAATTTTAAAAATATTTCAGAGTACATGGTTTGTCACTAGAAAACAGTGAAAAATTTAAAAAAAAAGACATTTCTATAAAAATATGTTATTATTATTAATTTTTTTTTAAACTTAGTTTTCAAAACAGTTCTCAGAAGCTATCAACTAAGTAAATTTTATATAATTTTTTTATTTTCAGTTATCATAAAACTGAAACAAAATGGACCTACAATTTCTGTTTTCAATGTTTTTAAAATATTGTTTTTGTGACAGATATCATGCAAGTGTTATGGAGGAGAAGATGCGCACAAGGCCACTCTGGCAATTCTCAAAACACTTTCAAGCTACGCATGGGATGCGAAGGCGGCCATAGCCTTGGCAGCTTTTGCGGTGAACTATGGCGAATATTGGCTAGCTGCTCAATTTTACCCCACCAACCCACTTGCCAAGTCCATTGCATTCCTCAAGCAACTCCCGGACATACTACAGATTGCCGACTCTTCGAATGACAAGTATGAAGCACTGACTAGCGTCGGCAACCTCATCAACGCCATGCTTGAAGTGGCCAGGTGCATTATCGAGTTCAAGGAGCCTCCGCTTGAGTACATTGACCCCGGTGCAATGTCTAAAGCCAATGCTCAAATCATCCCCATGGCTGTCTACCGGACTATTAGGAGTATTGTGGCTTGTATATCAAGAATTATGAACCTCGTAGGCTTGGTTCATGAGTAAGTTCTATTTTCCTTCATCTTAAGTTCTATTTTCCTTCATCATCTTCATATCATATGAACTTGAAATTCATATTCATGCAATATTTTATTCGATTTCAAAAACTTAAGGTAAGCTCCGTGTAGCGGGTATCTTAAACTGTTAGGTATTGCTGCTTATCCGTCCTTGTAAGCCCAAAACCCCCTTGTATGCATTTGATGTGGGACAATAACCTATAACACGATTTAACATCTAGGCTGTGAAAAATAGAAAATTTATAACCTTTAGACCCCCTGATAGATGGAAATTTAGAGAGGATTAGCATGCTCCATATATGTAATCAATTTTCACTACTATGTATGCGATGCAATGCAATGCAAACAATACGAAAATTAATCATTGCTCTCGGGTACATACAGAGCATCAACCACGAAGGCTAATGTTGAGCTCTCTCACTTAGAACACATACAAAGGGAACTGAAGGGGCAACTGGATCTTTGTTACGAATACATTGGTGAGTTGTCTAAATGTTTTTTTTTTTAATTAATTTTATGGACCATGTAATATATGCTACTAGTTTTAGTCAAATCTTAAAAAAGACTCTGATGGAATATAAAGAATGTAATTTTATGTACGAATAAACTATTGGAATGATGAATGCAGAAGAGAAGAAAATAATTGAAGCATGTCAAACACTCGTGTTCCTTTTCGAGAGAAGCACGACGGGACGTGATAACCTAAAGCCTCTAAATTTACTGATTCAAGCCAAGAAGGACCAGCTCATTCATTGTCCTACCAGGAAATCGGTTTGCTCATAAGCCACCTCAAAATTTACTTTTATGTTCTTTATTTCCATTAGCAATGTCTATCTATATATCATGATTATTACATAATTAATCATTTTGCTAGCTTGCCTTAGTTTTCTGACGAGACAATGCTATTTAGACCTAGTTATGACTCTAACCGAGAAGTCTAGTCGAGGTTGTCATAGTTTTAGGCTTGAGAATCATTATTCGTAATGGTTTTCAGTTTTGACTGAGATTTTTTTATTTTTTATTTTTAAATGAACTATTGTCTAGTAATTGAATTTTTAGAAGAACATCACTTAAATTCCCATTAATAATTTAACATATACATATATATGGGGAATTGATATTAATTTCTATGTTTGACTACAGGCCAACATTAATGTATTGAGAAAAAAGACTGTGTTGCTATTCATTTCGACCCTCGAGGTTTCCCGTGTTGAAGAACTCTGGTTTCTGCACCAAATGTACAAGGAGTCGCGGCAGGACGCAACAACGGGGGAGGGCCAATACGAGGTGGTGTGGCTGCCGGTGGTGGACAAATCAACGCCATGGAATAACGAAATGCAAGAGAAATTTGAGGAAAGACTGGCCTTGCAGCCATGGTACTCGCTGGCTCACCCTACCTTGCTCGATCCCCCGGTCATCATGTTCATCAAGGACCATTGGAAATTCAACAAGAAGCCAATCCTTGTGGTGTTAGACCCACTAAATGGGAAAGTTGTGAACAATAATGCATTCCACATGATTTGGATTTGGGGTATCGTATTGGCATCCCCATTCACTAGCTCTAGAGAGAATGAGCTTTGGGAGGAAAAGACCTGGACGATTGAGTTGTTAGTAGACTCCATAGAACCTATCCTTAGTTGGGTAATGACATTTTTCTTATATTTATGTTGGAAAAATGACATGCAGTCTGACACTCAGATTAATCTCATTGATTGGGACTAACATCAGCCCCACTCACATAAAAATACTTGGAGTTGTCCTACGGTCAGACTACGTATCATGACTCGATCATTTATGTACACATGCACAATTTGGCCTTAGTTCATTTTTATATTATTATTAAAAAAAGAGAATTTTTGTTCAATTTCAGATCAATGATGGGAAGTACATTTGCTTGTATGGAGGGGGGAGCAAGGAATGGATTTCTGAATTTACAGAAACTCTGAATTCGGTTGCGAAAGCGGCCAACATCAAGTTCGAGACGTTCTACATGGGGAAAAGCGAGCCAGGGGATGAAGATAAGAACAAGAAGAAGCTCATTGGTGACAAGAATCTCGGTCATATACCTGAAGATTTCATCTGGTTCTTTTGGGAGAGGCTGCAGAGCATGTGGCACTCAAAGAGCAAATCGGCAAAGCACGATTCGATAATGCAAGAGATCTCGACGATGATCAGCTTCCATGGCAGTGAGCAAGGATGGGCTTTGATCAGTAAAGGCACATCGGACATGGCTAAAGGAAAGGGTGACATTATGCTGAAGAGTTTAACACATTATGATTTGTGGAAGGAAAGTGTGCCGAGTGTTGGTTTTGTGCCTGCACTCAATCACCACCTCCTCCATTCCGGCCTCTACACCGACATGCATCACTGCAACCGTATTATATTGCCTGAGAGTGCCGCAAGCCTCCCTGCGGAGAGGGCGGTCTGCGCTGAATGTGGCCGTCCAATGGATACGTACATCATGTATAGCTGTTGCAGCGATCACTCAAAGCTAGGCATTATTAACCATGCATGATGCAAATTGAGGATTGATTATACATCATGCATGCATGAAGTCTAATTAATTATTTTAGTTTTAAGAAAGATTAATATTTACTATATGTAATAAAGATGTCTGTATTGTGTCTGCAGGGTCGATCCCTTGCTCTTTGGCTAGCCTAAAAGGCTTAATGCATGTGTGTTGTGTTGCTGCGCGCAGTGTAACTAATAAATATTTGTACCATATTTCATTGGTTGGTAAGTACTCTGGTATTTTATGCTTTCTCATAAAATAGGAATTTTTATTTTATTTTTTGTTCACAAAAGAGCCACTATATTTTCTTTAATCATTGCTACATGAATAAGGACAAAAGTTTCTGAGAACCAATAATTTGATGAGTAGTGTAGAGCCTGATAGATATTATATACCAAATCTCAACTTCCTATTTTTTTTGGAGGGTATTTGGTAATTTTTGCACTTATTATGTCGTTCTAGTGCGAGAATATTTATTCATTAATTTTGAATTTTACGTATCCGCTATTATTTTTGATCATCATAGTAAATTTTTTACAACCCTTGAACGTACCTCTGATTTTTGGGTGAATCAAATAAAATTTGTGTGTTCTTATATATGTATGTTTAATATCTTTCTTGTGTTTTCTAAGTTAATTTCGCAACACAATCACCTTCTATGGTCGTTGAAGAAAGTGTACGAACAAAAGAAGTCATTGCAAACCTTGGGCCTGTTAACTTGTTTAGACGAGTTTTATAAACCGTTTTGTGTGCTTTTTTAACTGCATAAAAGAGGAAATAATGGCCTAAAATATGTTTGGTTTCATATTCTAAGACCAGTTTTCTTCATAGCTAAGAAACATGATATGACATGAATACGACAAAAACATATTCACAAGTCAAATTTTTTAAAAGTAAGACAAACACATTTACAAGTCAAATTTTTTAAAAGTAAGACATGAACACAACATGGCTAAGTCTAAAACTTACAGTTATAAATTTTTATTTAATCTAAAACAATTATAAAATTTTAATTAATATATATTTTTTAGGTTAAAGTTACATAAGTTAATTAGAAGATGAAGATATTTGAAATATGTGTTTAATATATATATATATATATATATATTTTGAAAGTTCAGATTTAGATTTTAAATATAAAAAACAGCCAAACAAAGGCTAGCCCAATGCTAACCAATGCAGCCCAAATACAAACATAACTGTCAAACATTACAGCCCATATAGTTGAAAGAAACGTAAGTCCCAATCAAAGAAGCCCAACCAAGAGACAAGAAGACCGTTGGAGGCAAACTCTGCTGCGAGGCTCATGGAGAAGATCTCCTCAAACTCCTACATTGATGTCCGGTGGTTTCGCCAGCGGTCTTGCGGTAAGGACGAAAGATGGAAGCGAAGTGTTCAAAATGTGCAAGTAAAGTATCTGAAATAATAAAAATTATTTATAAATTATGGGCAAAATATAAAGTATCGTTCAGCCATGCGTCGAGGAGTGCCTAATACGACACAATCGACATGACACCTTTATAGAAGTGGTCGTGCCTTAGCTGCAAAGTGATGCTTTAATTTGTTTATCTTTCTATATATATATATATATAAATACCCCCATATATAAATACTATATATGATATTACTTTCATGTCTTATCTTTATAGTAATATTTAGGGTAAATTATTTGCTCTATTGACATGCATATACAAGTTGACTCATTTTTTAACAATAAAACTCTATACGTCTGATAAAGTTAACAAAGACACCACTAATGACCACTTGTCACTTCTGACCCATGATAAATTGACATTATTGCCTTTTGACTTATTAGTTGACCCATATGAATAATAAAATTACATTTTTAACCTTTACAATTTATTTTATTGGACCAAACTAACCCTCCATACTCTTTGCTTCATTCTTTATCAACCAAACTATATATATATATATATATATATATATATATATATATATATATGTTGTTTATATATAGTTAGTTTATATATATATATATATATATATATATATATATATAAACTATGTATACAACATACATATATATAAATTTACCAATTACATACCATTCTTACCAACTACACACACACACACATATGTTTAATTATTAGGATGAAAATCTGTACAAATATGTAAATAGACCCATTTACAGATTAGTTTAATCTCCATCTCTCTCTATATTACTAATTATGAGAGACAAACAAGACCTTAGTAATTTGACATTATTAAAAGGGTTGAACTTAATTTCTTTCATTTCTTACGAAATCATAACTAAAAATATAATTACATATGCATTAAATTTCTTATTATAAATTTTCTATTAATTCTCAACATTTTAGTAGATCAAACTTATTAGCATTTTATCGTCAAATAATATGATTCATTGTTCTAATTGGTAGTATGATAAACACGATGATTATCATACTAGTGATTATACAACTGTTATTAATTAAATTTTAAAAAAATTATTGACGAGATGCATATTCAAGGGTGTTATATGCATTAGCTTTTTATGTAAGGTTGTTCACTTGCAAATGGACAATCCTGGTTTCTAATTTGATTTAATTGAATATCCTTTGCTTGAAACAATTTGGTTGAGCAAGTATGGTTGATTCTCTTTGGTTGTAGTATGCGTAGTGTGCCTTAATGCAAGTATGGTCTACCATCTGTCATGATAATGATATTGTGTTGTTTCACCTCACTGCCTTGGGAGTATGCCTTTGGAGTATGTTTGACTTTTTTTTTTTAGTTAAAGGGTAAGCTTGTATTAAAGAAAGGAATAATATACATGGAGTCCCTAAGGAGGGGAATGAACTGAAACAATACAACCAGTGGCAAACTAATATCACCACAGCCAAAACAAAACAAAATAATGCAATGCAATGTAGCTTACTGCAGCCTACTATACAACCATTACAAGCACATTCCAATGTAATACATCATTATAACAACACTTTGACTATTAACTAGCAAAGTGGAAGTGAAAAACAATCTCACACTACCTCAGGTATGTTCTACATAGCTATAAGATTAACCAATAATGCATACCAGAGTTTGAACATGCCTGCACAAACAGACTATGAAGGTCATGCTTAGTTGTGATTTGCCTAAGGTTGGAACCCCTTTTAAGCTTGATTGCTGTAAGTTGTGCTCTGATGCAAGTCTTGATTTGAGAAATGATGTGATGGTGGGAAGTAGAGACAATTCTGAAAGCTCTATTATTTCTCTCCTGCCATAGGAAATAGATTGCTGTAGAAAGTAAGAGTTGTGTCAAGAAATCAGAAGAGGTCCAATGTGTTGAATACCATTGGATTAAATCCATTCAACTATTGGGGAGTGAATGAAATCCTGTAATCTCCTGAAGAAATCTCCAAATCAGTGAGCTGTATCTACACCTGAAGATAAGTGATCTAAATAGTCATTCTCTGAGAGACAAGTAGCATCTATTAACATAGTGCTTATTGTGATACCCCTCGATTCTAGAGCCACGGGTGATCAAGTCCGAACATAGATCCAAGTGATACTAAATAATTAAGTGTATAAACAAGCATAGAATACAAGAAGAATAAAATAATACTCCATTTGTTCCATAATAGTAATCCATTTTCCCTTTTTAGAGTGTCCCAAATAAATGTCCATTTTGAAAAGTCAAACAAAATAAATGTCATCTTTCCATAATTACTCTTCTAACTTTTCAAAAATTTTACAACTTGGTGTTATATATATTTAATATTTAAAGGACAATTTAGTAATTTGAAAAGGGGACAATGCATTAATTGCATGTCCCCTTAAAAAGTTATAAAACTAAAGATGGACAACTAATAAGGGACGGAGGGAGTAAAAAATAATTAAGTTGAAAGAAATCTAAATAATAAATCCTCGAAGTATTAATAAAATAATCCAATATTCCAAAACCTCCAATAATATTACAACTCGGGAATCCATCTAATAGACCCCTAATAATATCCAAACTGTAATTAAAATAACTGAACTGAAAAGAAAACCAAAACTAAAACATGAAGCAAAGTTCTACGTAGTAAAAAAAGTGAGTGATTGTCTCTGCCGGGCACGAATAAGCTCTAAGCCTGGAACTGTCGAACACCTGAAAAATAATAGTGGGTTAGACTCACGAACAAGTTCTACTCTACTACGATCCAAACAGAGACCCGATACACAGATACATCCTAAACAACTCAACAATAGCTAAAAAGTTCATAAATATATATAAATATACACTATAAGACGCTCACTGGACTATAGGTCTGTCTCAACCTGAATAGAAGGTAACATACAAATTGCACATAAAGTGGGCACGTGTACCTAGACCTACTAGGGCACCCACATGTTTACTATATCCAGTTATCCATCCTAGGCAATATATGCACCTTAACTATGATCCTGAAACTCAAGCTCATATCATGACACCATAATCATATATATATAAAGTTTGTATAAGCCTAATACAAAAATGTCATCTATCTGATATTGTGGCCTGACATAAATAAGTAGTACTTAACTCTATGGTTAATCCATTCCCTTATATATCCAAGTAGGAGGGAGTTAACTTTTATTAGTTAATCCATCCCTAAGATGCCACCATCTTATACTGGTACATCACATCCATACAGTCCAATAATTGATGAGATAAAAATAAGTTAAAACATCAATTAATCTAGAATAAGCATAATAAAAATCTGATATGTATATGACCATATTATGCATCCAATATAAGATTTAAAAATTATGTCACAGTCATTTAAGTTGCTAAAATAATATTAAGTAATTAAATCCTCTATACCCATTAACAACATGAAAACTTGTTTAAAATTTCATATTATTCTAATCGTTTGCATATAGATATAAATTATGCATTATGGGATTTTAATATGTCATGAAAAATTATTTAGAATCCCCAACATTAACTCAAAACAGTTCTGGAACCCTAAAACATCCAAACAGTGCCTAAAAACACATTCTGTACGCATCATGACAAGAGCATGCTCTACCACAAAGGGAGCCGGCTCCATTAACCATGGAACCGGTTCTACACATAAGGGAGCCGGCTCCTCAACCCATGGATCCGGCTCCCCAACCCATGGAATCGGCTCTTTGCTTGAGGGAGCCGGCTCCCACTTCCTCTCTGAGAGCCCTAAACCAATTTTAAAAGGGAGCTGGCTCTGTCCCACCTTGAGAGCCAGCTCTCCACCTATTTTACTCCTTCTTCCCTGTCTCCGGCAAGTTTCAACTCTTCTGTTCTCCATTGATAATGATCATAAGTGTCTGAACTATGTCCCAAATCATCGCCGTAATTTATATAAATCAATTATGCATCATTAATAACAATAAAACAATTATTCATGCCATATACTTCAAGATCAATCAACTGTAATTATATTCACAAAACTTGTTTTAGATAAGAATAAACATGAACAGAAGATTAATTTAAAATCCGATTAATTCCTGGAGACTATCTAGGCATGCATAGAACACAAGTCTAAAGGAAGGAGTAAGAGAAAGAACTTGCCTTTGGTTTCAGTTTGAAACCTTAAACCGTCTTCTCTAATTATTTCGACGACTCCTTAACTGCCGTTAAACTCCTCAACTGCTCCTGATTTAACCTAGAAGTAACTTTTCTTCCTTCCTCCTTGGTCTGACCTTCAATCTATGGCCAAAACCTTAACTTGTTCTCTCAAACCTCTCTGTAAGTGAATAGGGTTTTAAACCCTAGACAGACATATAATGATATATTTATAGGCAATTTTAATTTAACCTAATTTTAATTACCTAAGGAAAAGAAAAAAAAAAAAAATACATATTATATATATCAGCTCCCTAATCCAACATGATATCATATATATATATATATATATATATATATATATATATATATATAAACCATTATAATTATATAATATATAGTATATACTGAATATCACTATTAATGTAACTATTAATTTTAATTAATAATTACCATAAACTTATATACATATATACCCATATATATATGTACCACTATCCATGGGTAATAATTGTACCCATTTAAATCTCCTATCCAAGTAGTTCATGAGACCTAAACGGTTGGTCCATTACTATTGTCTAAGTCCATCATTAAAAATAAAAATTTAAAATAAAATAAAACAAACATTTAAATGATTTAATTCCTAACAATCAAGGTACACAAAATACACATAAGCAGATACAAATAATGAAAAACAAATAATTCAATTAAACAATTAAACAAATAGCCAAATAACCAAATAATGAATTTAAAAATGCAATAAAACCATAAAATAAATACCAGACTATTCTTTTTAAAATTAAGGGTATAACACTTATAAATCATTGGTTTTGAATCTAATATGTAAAGTCTACCTCTGACTGCTAACCAATTAAGCTATGCAGCCATGCTTTGGTAGATGATTCTTGAACCAAATTAGTTTGTGCCAAACAAAAATTGGGGATGGTAGAGCAAAACAAGCAATATTATGTGAGAAGAAGTATGAACCAGTTGGACTAGGAAGCCATATAATTAATGTTATCTTGTTCATCAGAGGGGGAAGGTAAGGAGTAAAGCTGAGAAAGAAAATTCAAAGATTGAAAGAATTGTAAATGACTTAGTGATAAGGGAACCATCCAATGATTAATGGAAATTAGGCTATCAACTGTGGCCATAGTGTCCAGTTGAAGAATTTCCACCTCATTAAGCCCTAACTGCTTTACAATCGGTCCATTGGGTAGCTAGTAGTCAATCCACAACCTTGTATCCTTTCCACACCCCACCCTATATTTGATAATACCCCTTGCCATTTCCTTTAGTGTTAGTAAGCTCCTCCAAAAACCAAAACTGAGTGAAGAGGGTTTAACAGACCAGAAACTTTTGTCCTTGATTAAGTCAGAGTATGTCCATGCCACCCAAAGACTCTCTTTCTTTAGACACAATTTCCAAATATGTTTCAGATTTGCAATTCTATTTGAGAGCTCAAGATCAGAAACCTGATGAACGCTGAAAAATGCGTATTTAAACCCCTTAAGCTTGAGTTTTCTAGGACCTTTATCTATCTTATTTTTCTGTTTTAGATTAATTTCATGTTATTACCCTTTTCAGGCGCTTATCCCCAAAATAAGTCAATTCAGCCAAATTAGAGCATAAAAGAATCCTTGAAATCTTGCATTCCTTGTGTCCATCTTAATTAAAGCCCCTCCAGAAGAATCATTAACATGAAGGAGGACATTGAAATCCCCCAGTAGAATCCAAGTTTCATTTGAGGTGTAATGTGTGTTAAGAGCTCTCCAAAGGAATCTCCTATTAACTACTATGTTTGCAGTATACACAAAAGAAGCCAACACTCTCTTTTTAAGATCAATCAACTCATGGAACGGTTAATAACTTGGTCATGCTCCTCTCTAGAGTGTAAAAAGATTTTGAGAGGATCCCAAAGAATCCAAACCCTTCCCGAAATAGATCAAAGTGAGGTGTTATTGAGGAGCAATGAATTGATGTATAATAGGTATGTTGCTACTGCTGACTTTGGTTTCTAAAATGACCAACAAACTTAGCTCAAAATTTCTAATAAGACATCTAATCTCTATCTGTTTGAGAGTAGAGTTAAACCCTCTAATATTCCAGGCTGCCCAATTCATTTTGAGGATGAAGATAAGCTACACAGACCCCCAAACCCCTTTAAGGAGATACTGTTAACAGTTGGTTTAAACCACTCTTGGTCTTTTGGCAATCTTGGAGTGTTTGGCATGGGATGGTTTCCTTGGCTTCAATAATTTGTCCATAATGGGGAGGTATTCAGTGTCATTGTGGTTCTAAGAGGAATCCTCACTTGAGAATAATGCTAATTCCCCTGAAAAAGTTGGATCAGTACTGTTAGCATCCTTTGAGAGAATAACAAATGCGTTTGTTACCTTGATTTGTGCTGAAGTAGCTGCAGAAAGATTGTGGGGTTGGAGCTTATGTTGTGATAGGTCAATGACAAAATTAATAGCTTTTGTGTTGTCAATGTGGGGAGGTTCGGTGGGAATTTCAGAAATGATGGGTGAAGTCTGAGGAACAACAACTACATTTTGTGGGGAATTCATTAGTGTGGCTGTAGTGCTTTGACAACCAGATTGAATTGGGATGGGGATAGCAGAGGTGACAGTATTAATGTGTGGAGGTTCAGTGGAAAATTTTGAAACAATGGGTGAGGTTTGAGGTAAAACAACAACTACATTCTGACGGGAAATCATTGGTGAGGTTGGTATACCTTGACCACCATGCTGCATTATAATGGGGACAGCAGAGGTGGCCAAATCATGAAGATCAATGCTAGTTCCTTTATGGTTTGCTAAGGTGGATGCATCCAACTGTGTATGACAATCATTTGGAAAAGGGTTAGGGATAGGATGGCAGGAGCTTTTTCCCTTCTTCCTAGTGACAATTTGCTAAGACTAAGATATGCAGGGTTGATTCTGTGTTTCAATTTCCAAGCTGTGGTTAGTAATCACACAGAACTCATTCGTGTGACCAAAAGAAGAACAATTGGTACATACATGTGGGATCCAAAGGTAACATGGACTCTTATAATATTAGTTTTCCCACTTTTGATTGGAATGATTTTGGGAGAGGAGAGAGGGGGTTAATCTCCACACAGATCCTAGCATAATTAATTCTACTCCTTTCTTGAGTGTTAGCATCAGCTAGGGTAGGTTTGCCAACTGCACTTGCAAGGTAACTGAGTCCTTTGGGAGACCATAGTTCAAATGGAACATTGAACAATTTAATTTCCTTTGGCTTGTTGTGTCCTTTTGTACATATTTTCTTTTTTATACAAGCTTACCATTTACCAAAAAAAAAAAAAAAAAAAAAAAAAAAAAAACGGATGTTATATATATATAATATCCACAATACTTGAACTTGTTAAAATGATATCATTTTCGTTATGCATTATTTAATTAATATTAACATAAATATTATAACAAACATGTTTGCTTATATTAATTAAATCTTAGCTAGTGCCAAAATCTTTTTTTATTTATATATATATATTTTAGATTCAATTATTTACTTTGAATATTTTTATCGTAGTATTAGTTATCATTCTTTTATTAAAAATCTTTAAAAAGACGAGGGCAATTTAGACATTTTATAATATTTTTATGTACAAGAGCTGACAGGGGTATCATTGTCCAAAAAGAAACTAACTTGTATTTTTATTCATTAAAATGTGTTTAATTATTGTTAGTTTACTTTGATTGTTGTGTGTGTGTGGTCACATTTGGTAATGCCGTATCATAACCCTCAACCGTCCTTTATAGCATCTAGTCTATAATCCACCGATTAATTGAAGACAACGTGTTTCAGGGAAGAATTTTTCATGCCCCACGTAGATGTTTTGCTTCTCCTAGTTTATAGACGCATCTTAGGCACAGCTTTAGACGAGAATGTGTGGTTGTAAATTCGACAAAAGAAAAAGGACGTCTGGCATTTCCTTTTGTTTGCTTTTGTTAAATTTTGGGCCCCGTATTAACATTTTGGAATCTGTAGAGCCAAACAGTGCCCAATGTGTTTCTCGGATCAAAACCCTAATCATCCAAAAACCCTAATCATCCAACAACACACAAAGCGTCACTTTACTCATTTATAAAAAGACATTATTATGTACATAGGATAAATTTTTATTATTGCAATGATAAAATTTTAAGATAAATGTGATGAAGTGAGAACCACATGACGGACAACAAAAAAAGGAGAAAAAAATATATTAGAGAGGATTTTGATCTCACACACAAAATACTCACTTGGTGATCATGAGACATAAGGAACTCGTGAAGGGTTGTTTGGTTTAATTAAGTGAAACAATTTTTACCAAGTTTTGGAAATATAAAATAAGTTTTAGATCATTAAATAAAGGACTAGTCATTCTAGATAAAAAATTTTTTAAATAGAAAACAAAACAAAACTTGCCAATATTGTCCTTTCTCTTTCAATTATATTTGTTTGTCAAAAGTTTTTTATAATGTCAAATGAAAAGTTTTAAGAAAAGTCACACAAAGCAGAGTATTAGTTGCATAAGATAAGATTAAATCGCTGGTCCATGACTCCATGCAGTCTCGGGAATTAAAGTGACTTACTGGTTTTTAAAATTGGTTTCCAGAATCAAGTAGAACCAGCTAGTTGGCCATATTTTCATAACTGATTCAACTTGATTCTGTTTTGAATAGTTTGGTATGACAAAATATAGAACTGCTTGAGACAAAATTAGAACCAGCTAAATGGTATTTTAGAAAGCAAATTTGTTGGGGGTAATTTTGGAATAATTTTGAGATAATTTTGCTTTAGTCTATAATGCTATGGAAACAGTTGAGATATTTGTAGATTCCGTTCAATGTGTTGCTTTCAAGTTTGGATTTCAAAATCATAGGGTATCAATCAGAAAACAGACTCTGTTTTTTCTAACTAAGATTTTATAAAACAGTTCTCAAAAATCGTCTATCAATTAAAGTAAGTTTTTTCATACTGTTTAACATAAACCTGTTATAGAAAACGAAACTAAACATATCCTCTTTTTTTTTTATAGTGTTTTTTGTGAGCTTTCTTCTCTCACAAGTAGGAATATGATCCAGGTAGTGAAGACTACAGGGAAGCCCATGAGGTTGAGTGTGTCAAGGAGAAAATCCCATGAAATGGAATCAAGTGCTTCCTCAGGCTTCTATGTATTCTTATATAATTAATAACAATTACCCTTTAACTTTCAAAAAAAAAAAAAAAAAAAAAAGGTAGGAAGTTTAATAAATATCTATGGTCACGTGTGATTGCATTAAGAGCATGGAACTTTATTGATATTGATCTTCATCAACCAGCTTTCTTCTTCCTTGCTTTAATGGTGTTCTTTGGAGGAATGAAGAACCCTTGCCTTTACGTACGTGTTTTTTGGAGAAGTAAAGAATCATTACGAAGGGAACGATTGTTTATGTAAGAATCATGTTCTCCGTTTGTTGACGCTAAAATCCGCTGGCTTAGCCGATTCTAAATTGTTATGTGTTGCGGGTGTAGCAAAACCAACAATGTGGTTCGAGTGTAAATTGTCAACTGAAGTCTCTTTGAGAGCGTTGACTTTCAGGCGATGTGAAGAGAAAGAGAACAATAAAATTTCTCTTATGAGTTCAGGATTGCCTTAATTAACATGATTTTAACAGTGAATAATATAGTAAGAATTTGAGAATAGAATGGGGATAAAATATAGATATAGAAGGTGATAAATAGAAAAAGATAGTGAGAGATAGAACGAGATAGAGAGAGAGATAGAAATAGCAAGGATGCTATATGGGGAAATGGCGCGCTTGAGAAAGTAATAACAATAAGAGAAGTGATACGTCTTCCGACCTCAATTGCCGACTCATTTTACGAATACAACATAGTTGGAAATTAGTCGAAAAGAAACAGCTGTTTACGAGATTTTGTTTTAAGAGTTTCAACCGTGATCCAACCACGTTGTATTCGGAAAATGAGTCGATAATTAAAGTCGGAAGAGCTATCATTTCTCTAACAATAATTAAAAGATTCTGAGGATGTTGGACCTCTTCCTCAGTATGCATCTACAATTAAACCAACTACATTGAAAAATGCGTAAACCAACTACTACACATAAGTATTTCACTTACATTACAACTATATTACCCAACTAACTATAAATTTAAACTAGGGAAAAGTGCAAAAAAACCCCCCTGAACTATTGGGGTTTTGCAATTAACCCCCCGCACTACAAAAAACCCCCTTGAACTTTGATTTTGTTGCAGTTAAGGACAACCAGTCACCGAAAAAATCAAAAGACAAGCTTAACCTTCCTAAAACGGCGTAGTTTCAATAACTAAAAACTTAAATGGATGGGATAGAGGATGACGTGGACAGTGCAATCTCATGGACTAATAAGAATTTGACAACTAATATTGTAATAAATTTTTTTTTTTTTTTTTTTTTTTTTTGCATCAAACAAGTCAAACAAATTAACAAAACAGAAAATGAAAAAATAAAAAATAAATAAAAACCCCATTCCTTTTAGGTTCATAACAATTCCAGAGAGAAGATGAAAGAGAGGAAGACTCACACTCTCATTCAACTTATAATTTTTATCCAATTCGTCTCATTGCTCCATCACAACAGTCTAACGTCGTCGCTGCACCAACTGGAGTGTGATTTCAGATAGACTTAAGTTTTTCATTGGAAGTGATTTCACGTAATAGAAGACTTAGTTTTTCTATGGGAGTGATGCCGCTGGTGTAGTTATGGGGACGGTGGTGACTGTGCCAATGGTAGGGATGCTGAGGATGGTGGAGAAGTTGGTTTCGGTTGTGCCACAAATGGGTTCACAATGGCGATGGTGATTGCGATTGCGATGAAGACGGGCCGTCGGTTGCCACTGTCACTTCGGCCGGCTCCGGCCATTCAAGAACAATTCGTCAGCGGAGCAGGAGGTCATCGATCCGGCTTGATCACCGGAGTAAACCAGTAGAGAGAGGAGACCAAAGGTCGGCGGCGGCGGTAACGAAGTAGCGCGGCGGCTTCCCCCTCTAGAAACTGACCTACCGCTTCTTCCCGGAACCGACCCAGCACTGGTCAGGCCTTCATTCCTCTCCTCTTCGTAACGACGGCGAATTCGCCCAAATCTATGGGGATGGTGGCAGTGCATTTGTGTGGTTATCGACAACCTTTGATCTATCTCCGGCGAATCAAACCTAGTTTTTAGCTAATCGATTTCTTCGTGATGCTCTTGCTTCGTTTGTTCCAATGGCCATAATTGCCCTCCACTTCAGCCACGTCTACATATTCGACGACCAAGACTTCTTGTTGCAAAGCTCCCAAAATCAATCAACTAATCACCAATTTGGATCACTGTGCTCACCCCAAAAAAGTGCATAAACACCCACAAACCACCACTGTAATCAATCAAACAAACCAAATCTTACACCCAATCACAACCCCACAATCAACACCCCAATTCACATGGCCACTGTTTGTTGGTCGCTGTTTTGCATCGCTTGCGGGTTCGGTGCTGGGATTGTGTTCTTCTCCGGCCGTGGGTTGAAAGGTATGAGGGTGGATAGTTGTTTGCTACAATAGTGTGAATTTCCAGTTCTGGATTGTTGATTACATGGTCCGATTTTATGAATTGGGGTGTTGATTGTGGGGTTGTAAGATTTGTCAAATTTTTTTTTTTTTTTCAGGCAATGCTGGGAAAAAGATCATAAGGGTATGTTTGGGAAGAGGATCAACAGTATAAGGGTGTGTTTGGGGTTTATTAAAGGGGTATGGATTTAATTGTTAAAATAAGGGGCATTAGTGTCTTTTCATGGTCGTGAGGGCATTATGGTCATTAAAGATATAGTAAGTGTCATGTGACCATCATGTGATCACTTTAACGGCAAGATCCAACCGGAACAGTGACGAATGGGGTGATCTGCAACTTTTTTGCATAGTTCAAGGGGGTTTTTTGCATTTTTAGAAGTTCAGGGGGTTAGTTGTAGGTTTCCTCATAGTTTAAGGGGTTTTTTTTTTTTTTTTTTTTTTTTTTTGCATTTTACCCTTTAAATTAAACTAATTTATGGATAACCACTAGTATTTAAATAAAACCAACTAAAATACAACTACTAGCACTTGATCCCTATTCATTAGTTAATTCAAAGGCTTCTCTCATCTTTATCACTCTTACATGAAATTCCAACTCTAATCCACGTAAAAAATACCATCCATTTGTAGTTCAAACACTGCCATGTCACTACCCATGCAATTTTACCAAAAAAGGTGTCAACAATGCCCCCCGATTTTAAATGTCTTATCGGTTGTTGGCTGCCTAAGCCGATAAGATATTTGAAGTTTAAAGTACATTGGAAGGAAATTTTGAACAAGGACTGCGCTACTCACTTGGAATAAGATTACAAGCACCAAAGTTTTGTTTCTTCTGAATGACCCCTAAGATGATCTTTATTTCATATTAGCCAAATTTGCCGATTTAGGCTTCTTTCTAGATTCTCAGAAAGTTTACCGATATCACCTGCTTATAAACCTAGGAATGACTTGCCCCCCATGCATTTTCTAACTCCATCAGCAAATCATGATTATGATCGGCAGGAATTAAATTATTGTGAAGCGTCATTCTAGCCAATCTGCCTATTATCTCTATGACATTGTGCCAGGAAGGAGTTTTCTTAGCTGATTTTCTTTCAGCCGATTTTGTCTCAGCCGATTATTTTTCAGTTGATTTTGCATTCAGCTTTATCAGCAGGACTGCATCATGTCCAAAATTCCATTGATTGGCAAATATGACCTCACTATAATCGGCTGGCTGAAGTGGAGCTTATGGATCAACTAATTTTTGTTTGGGGTTAGCGATCACATGCCCCCAAGCAGTTGCGGGTATTTCAGCCGATTTTGCCTCAGCCGATTTTCTCAACCGAGCTCTAAGTAACCTTTTAAATTTAACATCGGCTAGTTTTTTTTTTTTTTTTTTCTTGAAATTGAGCTGAGGGAGCTAAAACAATTCTTTCAGCTAATGATTGTTTTTACCGATTATTAGATATCACAATCGGCAAAGAATTCTAGTACATAGGCTGCTTTGCTTTCAGCCGATTTGTACCCTTCCATTCATATATGGCAGCAACCATGTTGAATGGGAGCAAGTTGGGTTTGCTTTATCTTTCCGTCTTGATTCACAGGAGCAACCGGCTGATTTACCACCTACTGATACTCGACTGTTGGAACTTGCCGAAAATCGCCAGTCAGTGACCGATAATATTCTATCAAACTTTGCTACCGATTTTTTGGTAAAATTTATTGCTGAGATCGGCAAGGCTGGCCAATTTCAGTACTGGTTATCGACAGCCCCTCATATAACGGAGGTTGTGATACAGGGGTGATATACTTATTTACCACCTGGTCAGGATAGGGTTTCATGTACACGAGTTAAGGACATCTACGCCCTTGAGCTACCTCGGCCTGGATCAGGGCTAAAATCAGTGCCCTATTATCAGGCTGAAGCAGAGTATACGGATCAACCCATTCCAGTTGTGGGTTTGCAATCATATGTCCCCCGGCAGCCGTCGGTGGTACCTGTGGATTGTTTCTTCCTCGGTTCTGATTGCCCCCCATATCTTGCTGTTCTCTCTGAGGGGGAATCGACTTAATTGGTGGGCATTGTAGAATAACTTTTGTCGATTTTACATTCGGCTCAATTGGCATAAATGGTATTTTTGTTATTATCGGCGAATTGCCGATGGGCATACCAAGAGTTGTGTTCGATGGGACAATTCCTGTCGTAGTTGTTTGTGGCCCTTGAGAAATATTTGTCAACGGTAAAGAAATACGTTGAAAAATTGATTCATGAGATGCTGAGTTTTCAGCTTAATGACGACTTTGGGTAGCCGATATCTGAGCCTTCAATTCTTTAATCATCTGATTAATCTCCTGATTAATCTCCCGCAATTGGGCAAATACCTTCTGATTAAATTCTCCCATTTGGGGATTTATTTAGGATCTTATTTCTCCCATTTATTGATTTACCACATGTCGATAATCGGCTGTTGGTGACTAGTTTGCTACTTGTTGATAATCAGTTGCTGGTCGCTGATAACTTTCAGGCCAACCATATGACTTATTAGCCATCGGCTGCCCCCTGTGTATCACATGCCGATAATCAACTGCTGGCGTCTGCAGATAATCGACTGTTGGTGTCTGCCGATAATCAACTATTGGCGTCTACCGATAATCAGCGACTGATTACTAATAATTGTCTAGCCAACCATATGGCTGATTAGAATACTGATACATCAGCTGATATGACTAATCAGAACATTCGTACGTCGGTTGAGAAACCGACTGCATATTTTTACTATAAATCGTTCACTTAGTGGGGTCTTACTGGGCGTGCCAAGAATGTTGATGCTAAAATCGACTGGCTTAGCCGATTCTAAATTGATCTGTGTTGCGGGCGTGACAGAACCAACAATGTGGTTCGAGTGTAAATTGTTAACTGAAGTCTCTTTGAGAACGTTGACTTTCAGGCGATGCGAAGAGAAAGAGAACAATAAAACTCCTCTTATGAGTTCAGGATTGCCTTAATTAAAAGGACTTTAACAATGAATAATATAGTAACAATTTGATAACAGAAAGGGGAGAAAATATAGATATAGAAGGTGATATAGAGAAAAAGATAGAAAGAGGGATAGAGAGAAAAGTAGAACGAGATAGAGAGAGATAGAAATGGCAAGGATGTTATATGGGAGAAGGGCTTAAGAAAGCAATAACAATAATTAAAAAATTCTGAGGGTGCTGAACCTCTTTCTCAGCATACCTCTACAATTATTTATAGAAAAATGCATAAACCAATTCCTACACATAAATATTTCACTTACATTACAACTCTGTAACCCAACTAACTATAAATTTAAATTAAACTATTTTATAGATAACCACTAACATTTAACTAAAACCAACTAAAAGATAAATAGTAGCACTTGATTCTTATCTATTAATTAATTCAAAGACTTCTCTCATCTTTATCACTCTTACATGAAATTTCAACTCTAATTCACGTATAAAAAAAAAAAAAAAAAAAAAAAAAAATTACCATCAACCTGTAATTCAAACACGGCCACGTCACCCATGCAATTTTATCAAAAAGGATGTCAACACAGTCAGCGACCTATTTGCAAGATCGTTGGAGTAAGTCTGAAGTCCGTAACAGCTGTCCTAAGTTATAAATTTTAAGGTAAATTATTAGCAACTATATCTTGGCAAGGTGCTGATGGCATCGGTCTAGGACTATGGTCATCGCGTGGTTTTTCCTTGCTGAATTTTTTCACGTACAAAATTAGTGTGTTTTTTTTTCCTTTACTGTTCATTAGCCTTGAAAATATAATAAATATTCACAAAAATAGAGTAAAGGGACCTATTTATTCTCTCTTTCGTTCTTTTAAAAATCAGGCAATGTTAATTTTTTTTTTTTTTTCCCAAGGTAACGTTAAATTAACTAACCACACTTTCATCATTCGAAAAAACTAACCACACTTTTGCAGACACAACTAACAAAAACCAACCATTCTAACCAACAATTTTTATGTTTCTCCTATCAAGCCTCCAAAAAAAACACACACACAGACACACTACGAGAGTTTCCTGCCACTGGATTATTGTCTATGAAGTTTTTAACTTTTTTGTACATAAGAATCATTATAAATGATACTTAACCTAGATAGCTTGTTCATCTCTCTAATTCGACTTGTTTTATTTTTCTGTATTTATATTTATGATTGTGGATGTTTAATTGATCATATATCTTAAATAATTTAATCAATCACAAAAATTGGACAAGTTGATCACCTAATAATCTAATTTAAGTCATTAAAGAAGATTAATCACAATTAAATCAACTAATCGCTTCCGCACTGCGTAACTTCACAGAAAATTTCCTACCACTGGATTATTATTGTCTTTGAAGTTTTTAACTTTTATGTACATCAGAATCATTATAAATAATACGCAACCTAGATAGCTTGTTCATCACATTGATTAAAATAATATATTAGCATATATACTTGCCTACGATTCTTTGGACTAACCTTCTACAATCTACAGATAATTAGGAAATTACCAATTGGACCACCTCAACCCATCCAAGTTTGTCATCCAAAATTCTAAAAGCTCTCTTGTATGCGTGACTTTAAAATTTAAACCACATTGGAAGCAAGGTACTAAATGGCACTTATTTGGTTCACTAGTGGCCTTTATTCTACTTTCCATTAGCTATATAAGTCTGATGAGGATGCAATGCAAATGTAAACCAACAAACACAATTAATACTGTATCTACATACCCATTCTTCTCTGATTCACAACCTCACCTTTGGCTTCATGGCTCCTGCTAAGCCAGCTACTGCATCTGCAGCTAAGATGCAACAACAAAAAGATCGCCACTCAACATTATCACTGGAGGACGAAGTGTTGATGGGCCATGTTCAAGCCACACACGCTCCTGAAGATGAACTCATTCACGAGTTTGAGGTCAAACCTATTCTCCAAATCATCGAGGATATCATGCGCCGTTCAACCCCTACCATCAACAGCATTGTTCAAGTATTCGATCAACCTAGCTCCTCCTTTGTTTATTTTCAGAAAGTTAGCTCCACCTTTGTTATACCGTACTTGCATAGTATAGTTTTGCATTTTCTAGCTCTACTTCTACTCATTGAATTAACCATTTTAATTAATTTTAATTTGTAGGGAACTCAAGCTCAAAAATTGGATGCATCTGATGACAAGGCCCTTCGTAGTGTCAACACTGACATGCCTGACTTTTTGGCACTCACAATAAGCAAAATTTCCTGCGAGGTATTACTAGCTAGCTAGCTGTTAAAGACCTAACTTATCAGTTCAAATATCATTTTTCTTAATTAATATACTCGATCATTTGATGATGACCTGTGAATTCTTTAGAAATATTTATATGTTATTTAAAAACATGCACTGTTTTTCAAGAACTGAAAAAAAAAAAAAAAAAATGTGTTTTGACAGATATCATGCCATTGTTCTGGAGAAAGAGATACGCGCAACAACTCTATGGCACTTCTCAAGACACTTTCAACCTACACATGGGTTGGCAAAGTGGTGGTAGTCTTGGCAGCTTTCGCAGTGAACTATGGGGAATGTTGTCTTCTTGCTCAGCTTCACTCCACCAATCCACTCGCCAAGTCGGTCGGATTCCTTAGGCAACTCCCGGACATAAAACAGGAGGGCTTCCAGACTCTGAAACCCAAGTTGGAGGCACTGAACGACTTCATCAAAGCCTTGTTCGATCTGATCAAGAGCATTATCGAATTTTATGAGCTCCCGTCTCAGTACTTTACTCCCACTGTACCCGTTTACCAAAATGCCAATGCTCAAATACCCACCAAAGTTTACTACATTATTGAGAGTATTGTGGATTGTGCACCACGAATTTTGAACTTTATGAGCTTGGGTCCTGAGTAAGTTTTAATTTCTTTCATATTATATCAACTTCAAATTCTTATTCATGCAATATTATTGATTTGATTACAGTAAAGAATTTTTATTATCGTTATTTTTTATCATGTCTAATATGCCCCTTAATCAAATTCCTGACTCCGCCACTGCAGTTACCAATCACCCAATGATGCTTGGCAGCTCTCTATCTGCACTCTTAGGATTAAAAACCTACACATGCAACTGACGGACCAACTGTTTTTATGTCGTCAACACATTGGTGAGTTGTCTAAATATTTTAAATTAATTATATATATGGACCATGTAAAATGCTACTAGTTCCAAGCACTACAACAAAAATGACTATTGACACCACATTTTTTTTTTAGTGACGTATTTCGAAATTATTTTGGCGGGTATTGAATCTTAGAAAAGACAATCATGGAATTTATATGAATATAATAAAGTCAATATAATTTTAAAGGGTGGATCATATTCATGATATATGAATAAAAACTGGTATGAATGATTGATGCAGGTAAGAAGATAGAAATTGACGAATATCAAGCCCTTGTGCGCCTCTTCCAGTCGACACCCCACTTTGATAACACAGTGATTATGAAAAGACTTTTTGTTTACAAGGAGGATAAGCCTGCACTCTATGATGCCAAGAAAATGGTTTGTTCCATCATAAGCCACTTCAAAATTTATTTATTTTATGTTCTTTAATTCTCATTTGCAATGTCGGTCATGATGACTGAGGGTACGACCTCAAATAGAGCAAAATAGAAACATATGATTCATATTGCTGATTCCAAGTAATTGTAAAGCGACGTTGTTATTGTTTTTGTTGTTGTAATGCTTGTCATGAACTGATATTCTTTCTATATATATGTGACTAGGCATATGAACATGGAATTGATGTATTGAGAAGGAAGACTGTGTTGCTATTCATTTCAGACTTTGAGGTCTCCCATGAAGGAGGACTTTCCATTCTCATGCACAGGTATGCCGAGTCACGGCAGAAACCAGAAAGGGCTGACAGCCACTACGAGGTGGTGTGGTTCCCGGTGTCGGTGGACAAATCAACCCCTTGGAATGAAGTGAAGAAAAAGATTTTTGAGGACACACGAATCAATCCTTATATGCCAATGCCATGGTACACGGTGGCTGACCCTAGCTTGGTGGATGGGGCAGTCATCAGGTACATCAATGAAGAATGGAAATTCAACAAGAAGCCAGTGCTTGTGGTGATAGACCCTCATGGGACACCTGTGAACTACAATGCATTCCACATGATGTCGATTTGGGGAAATTCGGCTTTCCCATTCACCAAGTCCAGAGAGACAGATCTCTGGAACCAGGAATTGACCTTGAAGGTTGAGTTCGTAGTAGAAGATTCCATAGAGCCAATGATCCTTAGATGGGTACGTATGACATTTTAATTTCCTAAATGCCTTATACTATATATATATATGTACATTAACACATGCATGCACAATTTTGGCTGTAAGCAAATTTTCAAGCTGTTTTCTGTCTTATGTTTGCTCCACTACGAAAATTTTTGGTTTTCTGCTAAAAAATATTTATGAATAATGTCTTACGTTTTCAATTAGTAAAAGAATTTTCAAACTGTTTTCTGTCTTACTTTGCTGCTCTACAGCAAAAAAGTTTAAGATGATCAATGCTGGTATGATCATCGATCCCTGGTGGGATATATGAACTATTAAAACCTAAATTACTGTTTTCTGCTAAAAACTATGGTAGAGCATTTTAGGAGTGTCTTACGTTTTCAAACCGTAAATGAAATTTCAAACTGTTTTCTGTCTTATGTTTGCTGCTCTACCATAAAAAAGTTTTAAGATGATAATATTGATATGGTCCTCCCCTTTTGGGATGTAGGCACAACTAAACCTAAATTGGGGTTATTTGCTAAAATTTACAGGAGAGCATGCTCAATTTATGAATGTCTACATATATATGTCATAGTTAGATCAAGAATTAGTAATTGATTTCTGTTCAATTAAATAATTGATTTCAGATGAGTGAAGAAAAGTTGGTTTGCTTGTATGGAGGAGATAACCTAGAATGGATTCGGAATTTTACCACTCTTCTAAAATCGGTTGCAAAAGCCGCCAACATCCCATTAGAGATGCTTTACGTGGGGAAAAGCAAGCCGACCAATAAAGTTGGGAAGATCAATGACACCATTATTCAAGAAAAAATTAGTAGTGCACTGCCAGACATAGCCGCCATCTGGTGGTTTTGGTCACGGATAGAGAGCATGTGGCACTCAAAGGTCAAAATTGAGGAAGACAAGAAGGCTGCAGACTCCGATCCGATAATGAAAGACATCCTGTCACTGCTCAGCTTCGATTGCAGTAGCGAAGGATGGGCTTTGATTAGTAAAGGATCTTCCGCGGATAGGGAAGTGGCAAAAGCAAAGGGTGACATTATGACCAAAACTTTCGTCGAATATAAGGAATGGCAGGAACGTGCGGAAAAGACTACTTTTATATTTGCACTCAATGAGTACCTCATAAAACTCCATTCCCGGGATGATCATCACTGCAACTATCTCACATTGCCTGAGACCGGCGAGGGAATCATCCCTGACAAGGTGGCCTGCATTGACTGTAACCGTCCCATGGAGAAGTACATCACATATCGCTGTTGCACCGATTAAGCTATATATATATCATTATCATGGTATTTGCTACCGTGCATGTAATAATGTCCCTTGCTCTCTAGTGTTGTGCGCTTTTTTTTTTTTTCAAATAATTCCCACAATGCTCTAAGGCGTTGGTGGTGATGTGTGTTGTGTTGATGCAGTATTATTAATAAATGTTTACTATGTTTTATGTAATGAATGTGTTTTTTTTAATTATTGAAAAAATATATCTTTGTTTTTCTATTCCAAGCTCAATTTTTATGGATTTGGCAAGAAGGTTAATGATTAAGAAGTTAACAATTTGACGAAACCAATTGTCCAAAAAAAAAAGGGTTAACCAATCAATGGCGACTTCTGTTATTGCTAAGAACATTAAACACTCATTTTATTCATATTTTCAATAATTTACACTGTACATGTATACAAATTAACGAAACAAGACTATATAACTACAAACATTTTTGGAATATATACACTTGCAACATGAATAAAACATTAAAAAAAAAAAAAAAAAACACACTATAATGTAATTACAAATAAAATGAGAGTGGAATAGGTAGTTGATTTGGTAGTTAACACAATAATAAAAAATGATAATATGATAGAATATTAAAAGCAATAATGCTAAATTAAATTGGAAAGAACTATTGACTTGTCATCTGTCTGATTCGCCTGAGTATAGGTGCTTGGTTAGAGAATGGGGCATTCCGGTCTCTGTTCTTCGTTTCTCCAGCTCGAAGCATCCATGGCAGACCTGAGTAACAGTCCTGAAGATGCAAGAAAAATACTCTCAATTTAGAAAGAATAATTTTACTCTTCAAGAAAATTTTCAACCCCTTTTCCCTCTTTTTACAGACTATTTATAGGCTGTTACAAACATTCTAGAAGTTTTCTAACTAACATCTCCCGCTGGGCTGAACTTCTAGGCTCATTTTGGTTATGGGCCCATCCCCTTTCATCTTGGACCGGGCTCTCTCCCTGATCTTCCAATCCTAGGCCGGATGAATGAGAACTTTGACTTGGTTGGTTGCTCTTACCCGACCCGTTTATGACAAGTTGGGTTTTGTTCGGCCCAGGCCATTTTTGATATCCTCATCTGCCCCCATAATCTCTCCCTAATTAATTAGGGTGAGATTATCGAAATGACACAATTATGATGTGACGGCTTGGAACGGTGACGTGGGAAGCAAACGGTTGGCCTAGAGACCCATGTCTCGAGACTTGTAACGCCATTGTAGGTGCAAAATTTTTCTCTATTAAAGGAAATAAAAAGAATAATACAACTCACTCAAGACAAGCAATTATAATACTTAGAGAAAAGCGTATATTGCTCAATGGATTTTATTGGAGGTCTAGGCTTCTATTTATATGCAAAAAGGTGGTGGAATTATGGTAGGATTCGTCTTGCTTGTTCTCCAATTAATTCCATATACAATTCCTTACTAATTAAATTACTACCTTTTACAGCTATCTCTATATCAGATTTCTTCCTCTTATGGAACTTTCCTTTCGTAATGGATCCTTTGCTTAGTAGGAGTTATTCCTTTTTGAAACAAACTTGGGCCGAACGCGACTTGATCCAAATGACTTTGTTAATGGCTAGAGGTCCAACACTAGCGACTTGGGTTGTTGGTGTCTTTGTTCGGGCTTGAATAGGGCTGGGCTTTTTTAACCCATTAAAGGATTAAACATAAGACTTACGTTGTGGCTATGTGGTTGGCTTTCATTGGAGGGGGATTTTTCCCTCCACACTTTGCCCCCAATTCCTTTTTTAATTGGACTACGGCTCCTAATCAGAAAGGAATTGAAGTTGTACGGGTGTCAATTCTGTAAGAGGCAGTTTCGAGGAGCGATTATTGACATTCTGACCAAAAGGATTCTTCATAACTTGTTTTTGGCTTTGCGACGTTCATTGTGCTTATTGTTTCAATGTGATTCCAGGTTAGTCCCTTATTCATTTGTTTGATTTCTTTCGCATCATGAACTCTTCATCCATTCACGACCATATAGACATCGTAGATTTTGATTCCACACCCTCTTCTTTCCCCAATCTCATTAGGATTCCTCCCCCTAGGGTTTCTGACCCCGTTAAATCTGCGAACGATTCAGCCACTTAAATGGATGTCTCTCTTCCACAAGCGAAGTATCTTCTTCTGGGTCAGATAGTGTGTTCACTAAAGAGGATAGAAGGCTGATTTGGTCCATTCGGTGTATCAAGTTCACCATTGAGTCTGTAATAGAGGAATTTGAGATCCCTGAAGGGGTAGACATTGTTGAATACCCAGAGGGGGCTGATTTCAGTTCCGGCAAAGGCGTCGGAGATAATAAATTGCTTTTATTAGTCGGGTATCTTAATGTTCTTCGATTCCCTCTTCACGCCTTCTATTACCTGGTATTCAATAAGTTAAGACTTGCTCCTCTTCAAGTAAACCCTAACTTTCTTCGAATAGTTTCGGCACTTCTAGTTTGCCGAAGGTTAGAGAGTTTTGACTTGACTCTTGCTGACCTTCTAATTACCTACACCATCGCCAGGCATGGGACCGAGCTTGGCCGCTTTTATTTTACTTCCCTTCTTCAACAGAGGATATGTACAGACCTTCCTTCTTTCGAGAAGAAGTGGAAAGAGAGGATGATACTTGTAAAGGGGAACTGGTCCGTGAATCAATTGAATAACCTCCCCATCCCTCGCAAATTTGGGAAGCTAGGTATAGAATATCTTCCCTGCCTTCATGAAAAGTGCTTTAGTTGTTTCTTATGTCAAGTTTTACTATTTCGCCATACTTACGAATTTCTTGGTATTCTTTCAGCAACATTCCCCTTCACCACAGCCAAGAAGAGATTTGTTTTTCTCGAGGCACAAGTTTAGAATGACCCTCCTTCGGTTGAGGATTTACTTTCTTCCTCTAACCTTAAAGAAATTGCTTCCAGTGTTGCTGACCTTATGGACCTATCACTCCCCTCCTTTGACAGCTTCCTTTTGACTGATGAAGAGAAACAGAGAGCTAAAGCTTTAAAAAGGAAGACTGCAGAGAGCTAGCCTCTGGCGGTCATAAGATTCACTGAGCAGGAAAGAGAGGTTGATGAAGTTCCTTTGCACAAAAAGGCAAAGTTAAACCCTCCTGTAGCAACCAAAACCAAGGGTGTCATCCCTTCAAAGAGCAAGGGTAAGAAGGCTAGTGAAGTTGACCCTCAGGAGGAGGTGAGGGCTTTTATCTTCGCCGAGAAAGGTGAGCCTTGGAGGCCTACCTTTTCTAGGGTGGATAAATCAATCCTTCACTCCAGGGACTCGATTCTTACCGATCCTTCTATAGGTTTGGCCGTCGCACGAGGAGTATGGCTGCCTAAAGATGAAGAGATTATGGGTAATATGAAGTTGGACCAGCTTCTTCCTTCTGCTCCAGTTCGGGCTGTGGAGGTTCACTCTCTTCCCTTCTTTGTTACTCTTTCAACTTTTTTTCCACTCCACTAATATTGTTGTCATTGATTGTGTAGGGCCTCTACCACACTATGGCCCTATGTGCCACTGCTGAGGCTCAGTCCCTTTTTGTGATACTCCTCGTTTCTAGAGCCAAGGGTGATCAAGTCCGAGTACAGATCCGAGGGATACCAAACAATCAATATGTAAACAAGCAGGAAAAGCTGAAATAAGATTTAAATAATAATAAACAGAAAGATTACTAAAATGAAAATCCTCAAACCTTAAATAATAATTTAATATAATTTAAATCCGTACAACTCGGGAATTCACCTAGTGGACCCCTAAATTCAAATATTTATATAAATTTACAAAATTAAAATCCAAAACCATAATAGAAAGGAAATCCTATGTAACCGGAAGAGTGAGTGTCTGTATCTGCATCAACACGATCAAACTCTAAGCTGGTACTGGCGAATACCTGAAAAATAAAGGTGGGTCAGGCCCACATACAAGTTCCATCCTACTACAATCCGTACATAAACCCGATACGCAGATACATCCTAGATAGCTCGGCAATGTCTAAAATAGTCCATATATATATACACACTATAGGATGCTCACTAGCCTATAACATAGTCCAGCCTGGGTAGAGGTGACATATAAAACACGTTTTTCAGCGGCCAAGTACCTAGACCTACCAGGGAACATTAGCTATATCCAGCTACTAAACCTTTGCAATATACGCACCCGATCAAGCTCTAAGCTGGTACTGGCGAATACCTGAAAAATAAAGGTGGGTCAGGCCCACATACAAGTTCCATCCTACTACAATCCGTACATAAACCCGATACGCAGATACATCCTAGATAGCTCGGCAATGTCTAAAATAGTCCATATATATATACACACTATAGGATGCTCACTAGCCTATAACATAGTCCAGCCTGGGTAGAGGTGACATATAAAACACGCTTTTCAGCGGCCAAGTACCTAGACCTACCAGGGAACATTAGCTATATCCAGCTACTAAACCTTTGCAATATACGCACCCTAATCATGATCAGGAGATTCAAGCTTGTATCACGGTACCATAAATATATATATAAATTCCTTCCTAATGCAGAAAGATAAAACAAACATTCGTTATGTCGTTCAACTGTTTTAGTTGACAGGACATGCATCCATGTAGGATTTAACTGTTTTAGTTAATCCATTCCGTATGTATGAAGGGGTAGGACTTAGCTTTTTGATCTAATCCATCCCTGATACGTCACCGTCCTATACCGGTACATATAATGCAAATGATCCACCGGTGATGCACATTCATTAGAACATCAAGTATATCCATGAACCAGCATAATAGAAAACAGGTATTATTAAGATCCTATTATGCATCCCGTATATGATTATAATCATAAAACTCCTGTTAAATTGTTATAGTACTGTTAAACAATTTAAGTTATCCACATCCATCCAATTGACAAAACAGAAACTAAATCAGTTCATCAATTAACAACCATAGCAGGGTATAATGATTATCAGACTTATGAATTGAGCACAAAATACCATTCAACCCAAACCATACCCTTATACTAGTTCATAAAAATCATTAAAACAAAGACTAGTAATACAAACCTCCTTAACCCCCTGACGGCATAAAAATTTATGTTTGCATCATATGACGTCCTTTTAATCCTCCAACTTAAAACCTGTGGTTGATATTGTATAACACAGAGAAGTCAAACTGTACCTCATATAAGTCCCCAATGGTACAATATACTAGCCCATTTAACTGGTGAAAACAACCCAGTAGTTATAACTTCCTCCACTCCTCACAGCATGCAACTATATATATTTAAAATTACATGTCAACCACAACCACAACCCAACCAACCCTCTTGAGACTCATATATATCCTAGATATCATTGCTATAAAATCCCAACAATATTCGTTATATCAGTTCATTGAATTTGCGGAAACAACTAGCCTTTCCGTCTCCCTTCATTTCTTCCGGACAGCATACACATTAATAATGTTTATGTTCATGATGCCCCTTAGAATTAAACCCTAGCATAAACCCTCTGTTTAAAGGTTCTAATAGGTAAATTTTTAATTATTTAGAACCCCGTTATTTTCCAGAAACTTTGTTTAGGGCCTTAGAGGCAGAAAAATGCCAAAAATACCCCCGAAGGGGTATCTGTTCAAGGGAGCCGGCTCCCCCCCACGGGAGCCGGCTCTTTATTATCCAGAGCCGGCTCTCCCTCATGGAGAGCCGGCTCTACATTTATGGGAGACGGCTCTCTCTCCTAGAGAGCCGTCTCTCACCCTCTGAGAGCCGTCTCTACATCCAAGACTTCGTTCTGCTTCATCTGGCTGTCATCTGTGTTTCCGGCGAGGTTCAACCTTCTGTCCCCTTTGTTTTTAGACTAATTAGAATTAAATTAAGCCCTCACAGTCCTAACAACTCCTCAATTTCCATTTAACATTGCTTGACAAAAAACTATAACCGATTCAAAGCAATTTATGCAAGGAAACACAGTTTCAGTTCTAAAAGCATAAAACAGATTACAACCCAATCTAATATTCATACAAGTCTGTTTTAAAAGTTAATTAGGTTCCTGGAGACTATTAAGCATGCACAGAACACAAGTTTACAGGAAAGAGAGAATGAAACTTGCCTTAAGATTCCGGTTTGAAATCTTTTAACGCCGTTGCTAAATTCCAGAATTCATCAAGACCGTTTCTCCTCTGATCACAGTTTCATTCCACTGTTGCTTCTTAATTCCATCCCGAAGCAACCCCTTAATTAATCTCTCAAGACACTCTGTGATTCTCCTTCTGTGTTTTCCTCTCCAGACCACTCTCTAGTTTTTTTTCCTCTGTGTCTCTCAATACCTCACTGTATCTCTGTTCTACAGAAAACCTACGTTTTGTTTTGTGATGACTTAAACCCTAGTCCACCGTAATATACACATATATAGGTTTAGATATTAAACCCTAATCCATATATAACTCGGCCCATAGGTAAACCTAAGTGATAATTAATGACGGCCACCTATGAAAAGCATTATATATAACAGTCACATTGAAAACCAAATCCATGTAACTAAAGCCAGTCATTTAAACAATTAAAGTATTAAATCCCACAAAATTAATTCAATTAAAATCATTAAATTAAAACAATTAAGACAACTAATTAAAATAGACCAATTAAATAATTAACTTAAACAATGAATGCAAATAGAATCAATTACACAAATATTAATTAAATCAATTAAACAAACACAAATAATCACTTAAATACATAATAACAAATAACCAATTAATTTAAAATAAATTCACAATAAATCAACTAAGCAAATAAACCACATAAGTCACATAATTAAATTTAAATTTCCTTTTTTATCTTTTCGAAAAAAAAAAGAGAGAATAAATTTATTTATTTGAAAACAAATAAAATTATAGCAAAAACTCTTGATTGGGAAAAATACTAAATAGATATTTAAAAAAAATAATTAGTTTTATTTTACTAGTGGTAGCGCAAGCAAAAAAAAAAAAAAAAAAAATTTATGATACAAAAACTAAGGAGCAAGACTTATAAGGCTATAATTATTTCCTTTCTTTTTCTTTTTGTTTCCGTCGATCCAAATGAGTGAGATTTGGTTCTCTACAAAAACTAGGAGCAAGACCTATTAGGCATTTCAGTGTGTTTTGTTGCGACGTAGGAGATCGAGCCCCATCCTGCATCGCTGGAACCCCGACTATTAACTCTTCTCCGTCGCCGGAAAATCAAGAAACCAAGAACAGAGACTGCGATCACACCAGAAAGAACACCGCAGACAACGGTGGCGACTGGTGTAGTTTTTCGGTTTTCCGTCTTCGCTGGTTGTGGGGTAGACGGTGAAGCGGGCGGTGGAATTGAGTCAGGGTTGAGTCCTGCTAGATCGCCGGAATAGTCACTGATTTTGAAAACCTCTATCCCATTCAAGATGGCATCAGAGTAAAGTGTCTGTGAGTCCGGATTAGGATGCAGAGCTATAGACAGATTATGTTTCTTCTGATCTCTTGCTTGACTCACCATCAACACTGCATAATCTCTGTAAACCGGGACATGATTTCTTCCAGCCCAAACGATCACATCGGCTTGACTCTCGGCCGTCTGATTTGCTACGAATATAGTAAACTCCCTGTCACTTTGCTTTGTGACCTCAACTTGAAACTCACAGAAGTGTAGTCTGAGCAGGTGCATAAAACCGGAATCCAAAGGCAAATTCCAAGTGAGATTGTAGTTTTTGTTTACAGTTTTGTTGTTTCCCATGGACCGAGCGGTCATATATACTTCGGCCGGTGCAGTGTAACTAGGTAATTTGGTGAAGATTAGATTAAAGCTGTTGTTAACTGGAAGAGCCCCTATGTTTGACACGTAATCGTCGTCCTTCAACCAGCTTCGGAACATACCCGTGTCCAACATGGGCGAAATCTCTCTACCACCAACATTCAATCGGTGTACGGTCTCAAGAGCAGTGCTGTTTTCAATATGAATTGGGTTTTGCTCATGGCCGATAAAAGTAATGCCATATGGTGGGTCGGCCGGGGTGTAATAAAGATTGGTTGGCATGGAGACAATTTCAATCCCATTGATGAAAGCGTATGCATCCGACGGAGTCGAAGACGGAGTGAAGGTGATGTTCAATGTTTGATCTTCATCTTCTACGTTTATGCAGAATTCTTTGAATAGATAGTCTGAGCCCAGAGAAGCAGCTGTTAGAGAGGCACTGAAGTTGCTGAGAAGAGTGAATTGATTGGCTTTGACAGAGAAGAAGGCTTTGGAGGGTTCAAACTTTGGGTATTTAGAAGGGTAGAAGTGCAAGCGGATGAACTTTTGGCCTGCAGTGACCGGAAATACATAGGTAAAATCGGACAAAGATATGCTTGCGGTCAAGTAGGGAACAGAGCTCGCTTGAGAAGATTGTATCTCAGCTGAAGTGGCTATTGATTTGTTGCGTTTTTGGTCTAAAGGGGAAAGAAAATTTATACCGGTGTCGGCCACCCATTGCCGGCCGTCCAGTGTGCTGCTGCTGACGGAGTAGCCGCAGTCAAGGGCGATACTTTTAGTAGGTGTGTAAAAAGGTTGTGATGAGTTGGAGGAAATGGGAAAGAGTGAAATTGAGTAGTAGGAGTAGGTACAGAGGATTGAGAATCACTAGGTTTTTGGAATATAGAATTGTCATCGCAGGAGAGACCTAGAACCAAAAGACACAAGATGGAGATAATCACTATATGCGTGAACCGATCAAATCAAAATGAGCCAGTTCTAGTTTTGCTTTAATTTTCACATAATTTTTAGGAGACTCTAATTGGTTGAAGAGAAAATTGATGGTCAATTTTGCTACAACTTGTTTTACGGATTGATTTATACATGCGTGGAAGGCAGTGTTTAAGACGCGTGAAGACTGGGGCGACTTGGAAAAGTCTCCGGCGTGGTGGATTATTCCACCAAAAAAGAAGATGATCGATTGGGATCAGACCATAATAAATGTCCCTCTCCAGTCTTTTCCTCCCACTCGCACTACCCCGCATATGCACTGTTATGTGCAGTGTCTTTTTATGCCTTTACGTTTCTAGTTATTGGAATTGAAGTAAAGTTGATTATTATTTTCTTTTTATGAAAAGAAAAAAATTAGTAAAATATTTTTAAAATCGTTGGGGGAAAAATGTAAAGTTAAATTACAGGAAATGAGGAGGGCAATGAGGGGAGAGACTGATGTATGTATAAAAAAACACAGCAAGTTTGACTGAAAATATGCAAATAGGAAGGATTCATTGGACGTATAGACAAATCTAACAGAGTCCAATGAGTGGTGCTGTTGGGAAAATACTTGTCAAGAATTGATTCAGTAGGATCTAATGAATTTTATAAGTGTTGCTGTTGGGAAAATACTAATGAACAATATGGACGATCTGCAATTATTTAATTATATGGAAACTTCAATAATACGGAATTTTAGGAAAAATTCAGTTTCCTAATCTGTTAGGAAAAATTCAGTTTCCTGATCTGATTTGACTTTCTTATTAGTTTAAGGAAAATTCAGTTTTCTAATATGATTTAATTTCCTTATTGATTTTGAATTCTACAAAAGACAAATTCTTGTAGGACAAGTTTGGGACTCTATAAATAAGGGTGAAAACTAGAGATAAATGTGTGCCAATACAAGAGAGGGCAATTGAGAGAGATTGACAGAGAATTCTCCTTGTAATTTTTCATCTTTTTTATATATCGCAATGGTCGATTCCATCGGTTATAGTCGAAAAGAAGAATCACAAGCGATTTTTCAAACCAGAAGGGGTATTTATTTTCTTCTATATAATTTTCTTTATTTTCAAGTATTTTTAACTTCGAATTTTCTTGATTCCCATCCAGATAAGAAGTCTCAGAAATTGGGCTATTTTGATAGCATGTCTCTTTAAAGTGAAAGTGGAATTCGTCCGTTGTTTTTTCCATGGACATAATCTTAAGATTTGGGTGAACCATGTATATCTTGTAACGTTTTTTCGGAGCTCACCATCTGCCGCCTCGTAAGTTGCAGACGAGGTTATGGTGCTCACCATCTGCCGCCGGTGCTAACCACCTCAATTTCTTAGCCTTAGAAACCGACTGGAGCCACCTTTGCTAACCCTTGCTTCGACTTCACCTCCTACCAACAACGGCCACATTTACAAGCTTTCTCTCACATAGAGAGCTCACAGCAACCCTTATCGGTGGTAGAACCACCAATTTCATCCTCAACTGTCCACATCATCCAGATCTAATGATGACAGAACCAATTGTAGAGTCAAGCCAAACGCCCTTCCTTCTTCAGCAATCACTCCAGACTCAAAGCTTCGCTCTACGCTCAAACATCAACTCTCTGTCGCCGTCAAGAATCAAAGATGCCGGCATGGGGAATACATCTCTGTCAATTCTTGATTTGTTCGCTTCACGCCGAAAATTTGCGGCTGAGGTGTTATTTGAGGGGTTCTTGGAGGATGGAGGTATCGGTGAAAGAAGTAACCGACATGTGAACGAAGGAAATGGTGAACCGCTCATCGGCGGGTGGTTAGAAGGTGTGGAAGTGGTGTCATGGCTGGGTCTGGGTTTGATAGGTTTACAATATACATATAGATAAAATATTAAAGGGCAATCTTTATTTTTTACAAAATTTAGGGGTTGTTTGAATCAAATTTCTGACCAGGGGTGTGATTGTTTAAAAATTGGCTCACTTGTATCTATCTGTCCTTATGCCAAATACCGAGAGGTGTTTGTAAACTTTACCCTTTCTTTTTTTTAACTAACATATTTATAGTTAGTGCCATCACCTTAGATGTCCAAATTATACTGGACACTCTTTTGAAGAAAAGGTATATTTTTTCAAATTTAAAAATAATAATTATATTAAAACAATTCACAACTGAGTGCCATAAATTTAAAAACAATGACTTAGATGCCAATTTTACAATGGCACTAACCGAAATATTTTTTAAAGGCAGAGGTTATATTCAAAACATGGAGTGATAATGATAGCCCAGCATTAAAGAGACAAAAAATCCATATGGCAACAGTGATTGACACTAGTCAATCACAGCCGCATGCTTCTACAGTCGCTACCACTTCTAGTCATTCCAAGTAACCCGCATTATATATTAATATGCACCACTACCCCGTGGAAAACCAGAGATTTTTGTATATTCTTATAATATCCCAAGTCCTAGGTCTATCCATTAAGATGTTAGTTAGATATCACAACCAAATGCATACAAATTCAATTATATTACTTTTTTTTATTGTCATTTGAGTATATGTGCGATCTTTTTTTAATTATTTTTTATATAATTTTATTAAAAAATTTGTAGATGCAGCAGTGTACTCAATTTCATTATTATTATTATTATTATTATTATTATTTTTTTTTCTAGTTGATACTCACACACACATGACTTCACTGGAGCTCGAACCCCTGACATATCTTTGAGAAGTAGGGACTTGATACCGTCGGGCCATTGGCGTGTTGATTACTCAATTTCATAATTTCTTCATAGAGTTCCTTGATTTATTTAGGAATTGATAAACCTTCATTCCTGACTCCAATTTGTTGAATTATTGGTTTTATATTTTTTATTTTTTGGATAACCGAAGCCTTTGCCTTACTAATTCTAGAATGCCATGCAAAGTGTTTGATCCATCGAAAGGAGTTAGATAAACTTCAAAATTTTCACCTAATATAAATTCAAAGAATTGTTTGCACTCAAGTGACTCACGACACTTGAGTCAACTCCTTAAATTAAGTTTGTTACTGGTATTATGTTTAAAGTATATTGTAACTTTTTATTCTTTTGTTTTTCTTGCTCAATCTCTATCGACTTTCTAATATTTCCTCTCAAATATATTAACGACATTTTTGAATTGAGAAGTAAAGAGTCAGTTACTGGTTTTATATACAGAGTTCACGTAGTTGCTATTTGGTAATGAGATTAAAAAAAGTTCAGCATTCAAGGAAAACATATGCCATCACATACACATATGCAATTGATTATGTTATACCCATTACAGATCTATATTTCCTTCACAATAATAGCAAAACTTGTTCTCTACTGTGAGGGCGAATAAGCGCGCACACAACAAAAATGAATAATGTATAATTGAAACTCCAGCAATCATCACTAGAAACAAAGTGAGAATAATTTTAATTATAAAAACACTCAGAAAAAAATAAATTATAATTAAATTATAGCATATATAGCTAGCTAGCTAACTAGCTTAGAGATCAATACAAACACGCCTGATTGATGCACGACTAGATACAAGCGATATATCTTACATGTTCCTTACAGAGGATTTTACACGCGCGCGCGCGCGCACATATATATATATATATATATTTATCATGCAGTCGACTAAAGTTAGCTTCCGCCGCGGCACTTGTAATATATCTTGCAATGACCTTTTGGTTTTCCGTCTACATGTTCCTCATAGAGGATTTTACACACACACGCACACGCACACGCACACGCACACATATATATATTTATCATGCAGTTCGCGACTAAAGTTAGCTTCAGCCGCGGCACCTGTAATATATCTTGCAATGACCTTTTGGTTTTCTGTTTGGTGGAGGAACACAAGGTGCATATTTTCCTCTAGCACACGTTCCGCCACCGAAGGCTAGAGATGAAACAAGAGCCGGTGTTGTCTTCTTTGGTTGATATTTTAGCATTGATCCGATTATAATATCATAATCCATTGAAAAGGAGAGCCCCAGTTGCTCATCTTCCGCCATCAGGCATTCGCTAGTGCTACCGTTGCAGCTCTTGTTATGTGGTGCACTGGTAGATCCACACGCAACTGCGCTCATCAGTATTACCATTACCACAAAGAGTAGTGGCAATGGACGCCCTTTCTTCACACGACTAAACAACATTTCACCACTCAATTTCTTGGTCTCTTCATAAAATACATATGCTACCAGCCTCAGAGTTCCATGGTTTATATAGGAATTGAAAAAGCAGGTTCTAATTCCTATAGTGAAAATAATTCTTTAGCTACTTAAAAGTGAATTGTTTGATTGGTCGTGTATATATTCAAAAGATAAGGAAGGAATTCGGATATCAAATGAATGATCCTCCATCAATCCTGCCTCCAAAGGAATTCGGATATCAAACAAATGGTCCTCCATCATTCCTGCCTCCAACTCGTTTAATTATTGCTATTCTTGCGAAAGAAAATAGGCCATCTGGGATATTTAATTGTTGTTAGGTTAGGTGTACGTACTCTCTTGCAGAAATTAATTGGCCTAAGCTGTTGGGAAAATAGTCAATTGTCAAGAAATGATTAAGCGGATAACCAAAAGCTGGATAATTCAAATTAAAAATGTGAAGCATTCAACAATAATAATCTAAATCAACACAGGGGCGGAGCCATGAATTTGGTTCGGAGGGCATGTTAACACTGACAAAATAATTTTTTTTCAAGCAGGCCGAAAATATAATAGTGTAACAATAGTGCATTAGAATAAATGAATAGAAAATGAATAGAAAATGAATAAGAAGATAAAAAAGAAAAGAAGGGTTATTGCACATAAATTATGTATAAGTGCAAGAAAAAATAAATTTTTAAGAAGAAAAATGAATTTTTTAAGAAGAAAAAAATATGAGAGAATTTTGAAGGAAAAAATAGATTTTAATTATAAAAAGAGAATGCAAAAGTTTTTGAAGATAACAAAAAGAAATTTGAAGAATAAGAAAGAAAAGGAATAAAAAATTAAAGACGTTTTTAGAAATAGATAATTTTATGGGAATAATTTATAAATTTTATGAGGGTGTTTTATAAATATTTACAAATTATACGCATAAAATAAAATAAAATATAGTAGATTCAGGGTCAAATGGACCATTTTAATAATTTTAGGGAAGCATTTTATCAATTTTTACAAATATAAGTATAAATAAATAAATAAATATATATACATAGTGGGGCAGCATGGGCAGGGGGGGGCAGCTGCCCCCCCTGGGCACATGCTGCCTCCGCCACTGAATCAACCTACCTAGACATGGATACATGTGACCCGTGGACATACTTAGTATTTAAATGATCGTTTGTAAAATTTTGGAAGAAAATACTTTATTAATTTGTCAATTAATTAGGTTAATGCACGAGAATACCACGAAATGTATAAATTTTAGAGGTGATGATGATATAGGTCTTAATTACCTAAGTTCACATTTGCCAATGGTGCAATGGCAGCATTGGCGAATGTGGCATGGACGATGAGCTGGACGTGCTTCCAATGGATCCTGAAATAAGGAAGCTATTTGGTCAGAGTGGGCGACCAGTGACTAACAGGACGAAAAAGCAAGGGGTAATTCTGGGCTTGGAATGTGATAAAAATTATATACCTAAGTGCATTCCTGGTGGCAAGGGAAAACCCAGCCGCGTATGCAAACCATTTAAGAGGTGTAGCGTGCATTGAAGCCCAACAGAGTCCTCCCTTGCATCTGGGGATAATCACAGCATATATATGTTGACACCCATTGTGGTAATTGGGTTTAGGCTCCAATTGGGCTTGATGAACAGTGACATAGTAGAAGTTTGGGCCGAGAGGATTCTGGGCCGTAAAAGCATTGGGTTGAAGATAGGCAGTAATTAATTTGGGATAAGCGATGGACTTGGGTTGTGATTGGGATAGCATTGATGCTGTTAAAGGAAGATTGAGTTTTGCATGGATAATGATTGGAAATGCAACAGATGTGGTTGGTTTGGATGACTGGAAATACCAAATATTAAGGGAGTATTTATTTAGTTACATAAATATGGGTTACAGGCAAAGGAGTAATGATGTGTGATAAGCGCCGAATATTGCATATTCAAGTGCCCTTATTTGCATTAGTTAAGTCCATTATTTGATTATTTTATATAGATTAGCTTCATTTGCATGCTTTTGTTTATTTTCAGGTTAGTTCCCCAAAGAGAGTTAAAAGAGATGCTTTGATGAGTTCTTAAAGAATTAAAGCACGCCGTTGCCAAGGACCTTCATTTTGGCCACGATTAATGATCCATGGGACTCATGATGCTCTATACAAAAAGTTCTAGGAAGAATTGCTGCGTCTTCGGGCCGAGCCAAATCATTTCAGGTTGCAAGTAGCAAATTGGTGCAAGGCTGTAACAGCGCGGGCGCTAGTTCATTTTCCATCAGACTTTGGCTTCCAATTCTGACCCTTTGTATGTGCGAATTTGGTCTTTAGTAAAACATAAAATATGAAGGGATATGAATCAGCTTTCCATAGACATAAAGTTTGCCTCATTTGGAGTTTGGAGCAAAGAGTTATGTTATTTTTACCAAAGGTGCGCAGAACAGCCTGGCAGCAGTGAAGTTCGACTTTGCTCTTCATTTTAGATCCACCAAACTTGAGAACTGGACTTCCATTAAAACATGGCGTACTTAGAGCTTTGAATTAGCTTTCCAAATCTTCAAACAGTTCATCATTTGGAGTTTAGAGCAGAAAGTTATGGCCATTTTACCAAAGCTTCTCAAAGCTAAGTAAGTTGACTTCGAGCGCTCGAAGTGCTTAGTTCGAGCGCTCGAACTATGGGCAGAATACTCTCCGGGAACCATCACTTCAGCCCACTTGCACCTTGTTTCCCTCATTTCTGATTTCTATCTTTATGGGTTGGTTGGAGATGTCTTTTGGTGGAGAGTTGAGCCTTGTTTGGTGGGAGAGGATGTCTAGAAATGAGGGGAACCACACAAACAAGAGGATATCTTATCTTTGCAAGATTGGTGGAAAGAGAAAGAAGAGGAGAATATAGAGTTCTTGAAGCCAAGGAAAGGGAGCTCGAAAATAGAGGTTGCAACCAAGCTTCTTCCTTCTTCTAAAGCTTCTATGGGTAACTAAACCTCCATCTAGGGAGGTGATGAGGCCCCTCCCTTGTAAGCATGTTCTAATTTAGGCTATATTTTGGGGATTAAAATGTATATTCTATGGTCTTTTCATAACCAAGAGCACTTCATTTCTTGTAATGAATGTTGATATATGTATGGATGATTTCTTTAAGTTAGTTATCTTGTTTTAGATGATGTCTTATATTAATCATATTGCTTAAGTTTTCATGGTGAGAATGGAAGCAAGGTTATGAAATGGTTTAATGGCATGTTGATAAGGACTTTGATAGATCATTGCTTAGGTGAAACCTTTGATGATTTATGCTTATTTCTTACCTTCATGTGCTTCATCATTTTATCTAGGGCTTGATAGTCTTTCATTCAAGTAAATATGGTTAAGCTACACCTTAGTTAGGTAGTCTAAACATGTTCACCTTTGATGGATCATGCTTGGTTGAGATTTAATGAACTTCTTGAGGATATATATCATGACCATATATATATATTGTTTTTCCTCCAATTTAGCTTTAATCTAGCATGTGTATAGGGATGGAGGCGGATTCACTTCCCTAGTCCTCTTTACTTGTATTTCATCTCCCTTAAACTCTTGCAAACTTTTAATTTATGCACCTTAATTTCATAGCTTAAGTGACAACCAACAAATCCTCTATGAACACCTCTATCATTCTAAAAAGACTCTAGACACTTAGGTTGCCATAGATTAGCGCAGTCCCAGTGGTTCGACTTACCGGACCAATAGCCCTATTTTACAATGATTCGTGCTATTGCGAAGATTTATAATTGTAATCGACTCAACCGATCAATTTTTAGCGCCGTTGCCGGGGATTACAAACAGTTTAGCAACCGAAATTTTAGGGTTAATTTTAGTTTGATTGTTAATATTGTGTTTTGTGAATATTTCCTTGTGTGGTTTTGACCATTGTTGTGTTGTAAGTTATTGTGAGATTCTAGGGACTTAAGGCTCACTGAGGGAATGCTAGCAAATTGGTAAGTTTAGAGGACTCCCGGTAAGTTTTTCAGCTCTCTAGTTTCAAGTTTGTTAATATCGTGCATGTGCTAAATTTAGCGATAGTTAAGTTTTAAAGCCCTTGGTGAGGCTTTTACCTTGTTTAAATTTCGTGTACAAGCATCGATCCTTGTCGTGACCATTTAAATTCTGTCTTGATAATTGAGGAGAAAGGGATCATTGCATGTGGATGTTTTGGTGAAGGGTTGTTGTATATCTTGTTTGTGTTGTATATATTTTGTGTGAATTTATCTTAATGTATCTAAACAAGTGGCTGAATTAGTCCTAGATGGAGGGTCATTATCTTCCAACTCAATTCTACACACCACATGAGTTTTGTGCATTTTGCTCTAGTCATACACATCATACAAGAGATTGTCCTCCACCGGGACAATTTTCAGATTTTTATCTAGAGCAACCCAATGCAAATTTCTTTGAACCGGGTAATGATCCATACTTCAATGGTTATGACTCGGGTTGGAGAGATCATCAAAACTTCTTATGGAATGACATGGGAAATTCAGCCCCACAATCTCATGGGCAACATTTTCACTCCAACTTTCAACCCAATAATCATTATTTCCAGCCCTCTTCTCTTTTTCCTCCATCTCAATTGGATGAGTTCATTGCTGCAAACAAACAAATGATGGAGTCTATCAACAAGCAAATGATGGATTCCAACAAGCAAATGTTGGATGACATTGTTAGCATGCAATCCACCACCTATTCTCATTCCCAATCTAGAGTTGAGTTAGATGACCAAATTGCCCAAATTCAACAAATGGTTAATGCTCTAAATCATGAAAAGGAAGAAGAAGTTCCAATTAAACTTATAGCCGATCCAAAAGAAAATTCTATGAATGATGAGCTTACTCCTAGTGACCTTCATCATGAGAATGATCAAATGGTTACCATATGTGAAAATGAAGAAATTGTGGTTGAGGAACTTGCCACACAAAAAATTGAAGAATTTGTGGTTCAAAATGAGGAAAATAATGATAAAGAGATTGTCTCTTTTAAAAATCCAAAACAACCCCTAAAGAATCCTTCACTTGATGCACCTCCTTCAATGGAGGATCCTCTAAAAGCTTGCTTGGCTTATTTCAATTGTGAGGATTTTGATGTTGACAATTCTATTTGGGAGGTAAATTCTTTGCTTGATATTCCTCCACCCATTCACTCTCTTCCTTGGGCAACATCAAATGTATCCCTCTCTTGGGAGCTTGCACCTCCTCTCATTCCTTTACTTGAGTTATCTCAAGCTGTTGAGCCCAAACCGCCGGATAAGTGTGAGGAGAATGTTGAAAGTCTGAAGGATAATTTGTCAAGCATTCCCGTGCTCAATATGACCCTTCACAAGCCTTTGCTAGATGTGTTCTCACTTAATCCACCTTTCCATCATCCAAAACAGCCCCTAAATAATCCAAAGTTCTTCATTGAGAAAGAAGAGTGGGTTGAGGTCTTTCCTTTACCTCTTTTCAACTTTTGTCTTCAAGCTCTTTCTCCTCCGCTTTTAAAAGAACTTTCTTATTTGGGGAAGTATAACTCTCTAGAGAGACTTGGTGTAGGGTAAACCCTACTTTGAGATTCGTCTAGCTATCGACATTAAATTTAGCATCCAAGGGAAGCAATTCTTTCTACTCCCAAGCTTCCCTCTTCTCAATTGCCTGAGCCTTGAATTTTTAGGGAATTCGCTAAGAAAAGCCAAAAATTTGACCTTCTTCGGAACTATCTTAAATTGTGTCCAAAAATTCAAACTAGTTTTCTTAGGCCTTCTACAACCCTTGTTTTCATACTTGGAAATTTTCAGCTCCATCTGGCAATTTTTTTGGATCTTTGGAATGCTTCACATGTATGTAACCTCTAATTTTTAATGCATTATTGGATCATAATTCCTCAATTTCCATCCATGCATTGGAGTGTTGAAAATTTTGAAAATTTTCCGCAAATTCCATCTATGCATTGAAGAGATGTTAAAAAAAAATAAAAAAAAATAAAATTTTGCACTTTCAGTCATTTTCACCCAGGCTTTTGCTTACTGGTCCAATTTCGAGCACTCGAAGTCCAAGCTTCGAGCGCTCGAAGCTTTCATTTTTCGTTCAACCAGCTACTGCCTCAAGTTCGAGCGCTCGAAGACAACCTTCGAGCGCTCGAAATCCCTTCCATGCCTACTGTCCAAACTTCGAGCGCTCGAAGTGTCGCTTTCGAGCGCTCGAAACCTACTGCCCATTCTTCGAGTGCTCGAAGAGCCTTCTTCGAGCACTCGAACTCAACCCCTTCCATTTAAATTCGACTTTCCCTCTCCCATTTGCTTCAGTCCTTTCAACCACTCCCTCCATCAACCCACGAACTCCCTCCATCACATCCCTCCATAACTTCCCTACCTTTCCCATTACCCCATTCATGCACTAAACCTCTATAAATACCCATCACCTCTTCCTCTTCCTCATTTCTTCATCTCCAACCTTCTCCCATCTCCATCACTCTCTCATCCACATCACCACCACTTACCACCAAGCACAAGGGGCTTTTGGTTCTCCATTTTTGGGTGAGTTTCTTCTTTCTCTTTCTCTTTCACGTTTTTGGTATAAATGGAGGATGGGATTGATTGTGTAGAGGTGCAGTATGTGTTTGGGGCTTGTATATTGTCAATTGCAGGTAAAATTTTTTGGGTTTGCAAGAACTATTCATTGTCTTTACCTCTAATTTTTGCAAAGTGCACACCACCTGCTCGACAAAATTCCTGAACCAACTTTATCTCTCTAAATGGCACTGTTTTTGGGCATTATTTTGTTATCCGTTTTAAACTTGTGGCTAATGTGTGCATATTTGTGTTTTATTTGGATTTTTATCTTTCAATAAAATTCATGTTAATGTTATTATTTCTGTTTGGGTTTTTCTTAAGAGACCTATGCCTTTACAAGTGTATATTAGTTGTGTTTTGATAGGTCTTCATGTCCAAGTTTGGGGGAAACATTTGCGCATTCACATAGATGGAAACCTTTGCCTTCGTCACTCCACTTGATATTATTGTTCTTTTACCCTCTATGTTCTTTATTTTTACATCTTTGTCTTCACACATTGAGGACAATGTGTCATTCAAGTTTGGGGGTATTGTGTATTGTATAGTGTTTGCATTTGCTATTTTGTTCAAATAGATTGGTATAAAACTGAAAATTCAAAAAAAAAAAAAAAATGGAAGAAATAATTTTGTAGTCTTGGAACTTGTTGGAGATTGAAGCATGTGTTGAATACTTTGTGTATAGGGGTAAATGATAGTTATGAAATGAGGAAAATTTGAAATGAACATGTGGATTCAAAATGGTTTGTATAAATGCTTCAATTAGACTATCTTCGAGTATCACTCTCTTCTATGCTTCACACTTCACATATGCACACCGAAAACTTAATTGTGAGGCATGCTATCCGATTTACCTTGACCATGACTTTGTTGATTTGAATTGATGACCCTAATGAATGGATATCTTTGGCATTGAAAATATATATATATATATATATATATATATATATATATATATATATATATATATATATATATAGTTAGATAAGGATAATGGCCAATTTAAGTTCGTAGCCTTGCTAACTCGAGTTATTAAGCCTTATGAGTGTTTTTACACTTAGCACGCTAAAGCCATCTGGTTTGGGAGTTGTTGGCCTAACACTTGCTACATGGGTTAGTTAGAAAGCTTAAAGGACTTAGGCATTGCACGGTCATTCACGAAATAAAAATAATTAAATATGGTTCGTTGGAGTTTGTAGCCTTTCCAACTCGAGTTATTAAGCTCTTGGAATGTCCTTACACTTAACACCCTAAAGCCATCAGGTTTGGGAGTTGCTGGCCTAACACTTGCTACATGGGTCGGTTAGAAAGCTTAAGGGACTTCGACATTGCACGACCATAATATGTATCATCTAAATAAAAAAAAAAAAAAAAAAGAAGAAGAAAAGAAAAGAAAAGCAACAAAAAGTTGTATGGTGAATAAATTCATACCTTAGAGACCTCATTCAAAAGGGAAATTCAATGATTTGAAGACTTGTGTTATGAAATTGGAAAAAGAAGGTAAAAGCCACATGTTGGGAATCCGGTTCACTTTCACTGAAGTTAGAGTTAATTTCTATTATAGATATGACAATTGAAGTATTTATATGGACCATAATGTTGATGCATGAGAATTGAAAGATGTTTTTCCATTTTGTATATCAAGGCCTCATATATACACGGTAGTCTTCATAATGATTCCATCTCCAACGTTCTCTATGTTCCAAGTTTGAAGATGAACTTTGTGCAACTTTATGCACCATGTTTGATGTTTGTGGGTAACATTTCTGTTAAACCCTCACGAGACTTCACTCGTCCTCTAGCGATGCCTAGGGGTTTAAAAGGCTTGTTGCATATGCTAAATGCAACCGTCACTCCCATGAAAGAGGAGATTTGTTGTCATTTCATTAAGTGTTTTCATTCTAGTTTTGCTAAGGGACTAGCAAAATGTAAGTTTGGGGGTGTGATAAGCGCCGAATATTGTATATTCAAGCGCCCTTATTTGCATTAGTTAAGTCCATTATTTGATTATTTTATATAGATTAGCTTCATTTGCATGCTTTTGTTTATTTTCAGGTTGGTTCCCCAAAGAGAGTTAAAAGAGATGCTTTGACGAGTTCTTAAAGAATTAAAGCACGCCGTTGCCAGGGACCTTCATTTTGGTCACGATTAATGATCCATGGGACTCATGACACTCTATACAAAAAGTTCTAGGAAGAATTTCTGCGTCTTCGGGCTGAGCCAAATCATTTCAGGTTGCAAGTAGCAAATTGGTGAAAGACTGTAACAGCGCGGACGCCAGTTTATTTTCCATTAGACTTTGGCCTCCAATTCTGACCCTTTGTATGTGCGAATTTGGTCTTTAGTAAAACATAAAATATGAAGGGCTATGAGTCAGCTTTCTATAGACATAAAGTTTGCCTCATTTGGAGTTTGGAGCAAAGAGTTATGTTATTTTTACCAAAGGTGCGCAGAACAGCCTGGCAGCAGTGAAGTTCGACTTTGCTCTTAATTTTAGACCCACCAAACTTGAGAACTGGACTTCCATTAAAACATGACGTACTTAGAGCTTTGAATTAGCTTTCCAAATCTTCAAACGGTTTGTCATTGGAGTTCGGAGCAGAAAGTTATGGCCATTTTACCAAAGCATCTCAAAGCTGAGTAAGTTGACTTCGAGCGCTCGAAGTGCTTAGTTCGAGCGCTCGAACTATGGGCAGAATACTCTCCGGGAACCATCACTTCAGCCCACTTGCACCTTGTTTCCCTCATTTCTGATTTCTATCTTTATGGGTTGGTTGGAGATGTCTTTTGGTGGAGAGTTGAGCCTTGTTTGGTGGGAGAGGATGTCTACAAAGCAGGGGAACCACACAAACAAGAGGATATCTTATCTTTGCAAGATTGGTGGAAAGAGAAAGAAGAGGAGAAGATAGAGTTCTTGAAGCCAAGGAAAGGGGCCAACAGAATGTTTCACCGAAATGACCCTGACCCCCTTACTAGCCCCAGGTCCTTCTTGCCGAAAATGGAGGTTGTAACCAAGCTTTTTCCTTCTTCTAAAGCTTCCATGGGTAACTAAACCTCCATCTAGGGAGGTGATGAGGGCCCTCCCTTGTAAGCATGTTCTAATTTAGGCTATATTTTGGGGATTAAAATGTATATTCTATGGTCTTTTCATAACTAAGAGCACTTCATTTCTTGTAATGAATGTTGATATATGTATGGATGATTTCTTTAAGTTAGTTATCTTATTTTAGATGATGTCTTATATTAATCATATTGCTTAAGTTTTCATGGTGAGAATGGAAGCAAGGTTATGAAATGGTTTAATGGCATGTTGATAAGGACTTTGATAGATCATTGCTTAGGTGAAACCTTTGATGATTTATGCTTATTTCTTACCTTCATGTGCTTCATCATTTTATCTAGGGCTTGATAGTCTTTCATTTAAGTAAATGTGGTTAAGCTACACCTTAGTTAGGTAGTCTAAACATGTTCACCTTTGATGGATCATGCTTGGTTGAGATTTAATGAACTTCTTGAGGATATTATAGCAACCAAGTGTGCTATGTATCATGACCATATATATATATATATTATTTTTCCCCCACTTTAGCTCTAATCTAGCATGTGTATAGGGATGGAGGTGGATTCACTTCCCTAGTCCTCTTTACTTGTATTTCATTTCCCTTAAACTCTTGCAAACTTTTAATTTATGCACCTTAATTTCATAGCTTAAGTGACAACCAACAAATCCTCTATGAACACCTCTATCATTCTAAAAAGACTCTAGACACTTAGGTTGCCATAGATTAGCGTAGTCCCAGTGGTTCGACTTACCCGACCAATAGCCCTATTTTACAATGATTCGTGCTATTGCGAAGGTTGATTTATAATTGTAATCGACTCAACCGATTAATGTGGCAGATTTTACACAAAGGCAAAGCTATATGCAAGGGGTCTACAGATCAGATGGAAGATTATTTTGAATTTTAAATACAGCAGATAAAAGTTATACATTTATCCTGTATTTGAATTTAGTTAAGAATTAGTATACAGTTAGGATTAGTTTGATTTGAATAATTATTTAGTTGTTGGATAGAGTTTTGATGTAATTAGGGTGCTTGTATTTCGGAAGTTGGTTTACGTATTTTCATATAAATAAATAAAGAGGCATGCTGTACTAGAGGTCCAGCACCCTTAGAATCTTTATTATTATTTGTTTACTTTCTCAAGCTTTTCTAAGAATAGCATCTTTGTTATTTCTTCTTTCTCCCTTCTATATTTCCTAATCTCTCGTTCTATCTATTTCTCTCTTTCCCTCTCTTTCTTGCTATATCAATTTTCCTCTCATTTCTATTCTTTTAATCTTTTACTATAATTTATTCATTGAAAAATCCTTTTAACTAAGGCAATTCTTGAACTCTAAAAGGAGTATCACTGTTCTCTTTATCCTCGCATCGTCTGAAAGTCAACACTCAAAAGAGACTACAGTTGACCAAATTACAATTGAACCATACAATTGGTTTTGGCACGCCCGACTTACATCAATTTGAGATCGGCTCCATAAAGCCGATTTTAGGGTCAACATTTTTGGCACGCCCGGTAGGACCCATCAGGTGAGTAATTATAGTAAATATGCCTTCAAAGCTAAGAAATTCGAAAGGTGTGACTACAGGTGACAATGCTGACGAGGAGAACCAGCAACTCAGTGTTGGTGATGATGCTAACTCATCTATTCCATTCGATCTTCCTTTGGGTCAGGTACTGGAATCGATCATACAGAAAATTGATGCCCAGCAAGCACAGATCGGTGAAGTAAGGTCTCAGGTGGGGGAATCAAATCAAATTTTGGTTTCTCAGATACATGAGATGAGGTCAATGATTGGAGAATTAAATCAGATGATGTACGCTCAAATGGAGAAGATGAATCAGAGGCTTGAAACCAGTATATCGGCTAATCAAAATCGACATGATCAAATTGAAGTATCTCATATTAATGAGTCCATATTTCAGCGTATGGCGGCACCATTGATACATATTTCCCAAGGGCCTCGAACAAGCATCGTACCACCAAGTACAGGACTTGGTATTACCATCGGCAATGTGCCAAATCATAGACTTGGCATGCCAATGGGGAATCCACCAATCTTATCAGATCCGCAGGCAGTAAATACTGTGCCGGTGTACCAGCCACCAATGAATGATCAGCATAATCAGAATGTACAGCGTCCACATATGCAGTCGATTCCACCAACAAGAGATCAGCAAGAAGTGGTAGGCAACCTAAACCAAGATAGGGCTAATCTATTGATACCTCTAGCGGCTGCTGGGGGGGGCAAGTAAATGCCGATCATCAAAGGGCAGTTAATCCATTCATTTCGCGGCACCCAAATGATCGTCTAGGAAGAAATGCAGGGATTAATGGGGGTCAGATTTTGGCTTCAATACAGGCTGAAGTAGCACAAGGTCGCAGACGTGCTCGGCCAGTATACAGAAAGCCCTATCCTGATCATGTCGACGCCAATGAGTTGCCTAGAAATTATCGGTATCCTGATTTTTCTATGTACAGTGGCGAAGAAAATTTCTCTACGGTGCAGCATATTACAAGGTTCACCGCACAATACGGAGAAGCAGGTCCTAGCCCTTGGTTAAGGATGAGGTTATTCTCTAGCTCTCTTGTCGGGGCGGCGTTTGAATGGTACAACAACTTATCGGCCAATTATATTCAGACTTGGGATGAGATAGGGGAGGCGTTATCATACCCCCTAATTTTGGAACACGGATTGATCAAGTCCGCGCACAAAATCAAGGGATATCAAAACAATTTAAGTATTTAACAAGCACAGAATACAAAGATGAATAATAAAGAATAAATAAACCGCTGAAGAAAACTAATAAATAAATATTACTTAATGATTCTCCAACAATTACAATTCGGAAATTCCATAACTCAAGGACCCCTTAAAACATTATCCAATAATCCAATACTATTTAAAAGTACACAAGATGAATAGACGAATGACAGTCTCCCAGCTGCGGATCCTCAACCTCGAGACTGGAACCTCTAATAACCTGAAAAATAAATCGTGGGTTAAACCCTACGAGCAAGTTCACTCTACCAGGCCTCTGAAAACCAATAAGCAGATCATCTCTGATCAAAACCAAATCTAATAAAGTTTTAACTTTAATAAAGCACGATATACATGTCTATATATAATTATATATACTATACTAATCACATCCATTAATAGGTTTACTAAATTTCCATACCTATTAAATAATTATTAAAATAATATTCATACCTAGACCAATCTACCATTTCATTTTATAAAAACTCCTTTGACCTTAATCCCATCCTAGTCAGTTGTTTAATCATTTAAACAACAAATTATAATAAAAGAAATACTCTATTTAATCCTAACCCGATAATGATTTTAATTGTTTAAATCACATATCCAAAATCCAAGTTTTGACAAATCATCCACGTCTTCCCCAATATTATTTTAGTAATGTAAAATAATACACTAACCAGTAAGTACTAAACTATTCTCATTTAAGAATATCTAACCCTAATCCAATCCATACATACCACAACCATAGATGATATTTTAATCATCTAACACATAACAACGTAATTATGCTTTGGCAAATCAACCATGCCATTGTAAATATTTTTATTTATATATTGGCAATTCAACCATGCCTCCATAAGTATATTTATTTATACATTGGCAATTCAACCATGCCTCCGTGTATGTATATTTATACATTGGCAATTCAACCATGCCTCCACAGGTATATTTATTCATACATTTAATTAGCAATTCATCCATGCTTTCCATATATGTATTCTATTCATACAAATATTTAGGTAATATATTTAATCATTTGACAATTCATCCATGCCCACACTTTAACCATGAATTAACTTTAAAATTAACAATACGCTAAATCATACATAGCCATCACATGCATATTATACGCATATCATTAATTTAACAACCAGCCTATTAAGATATGCCAAATAAGAATGATAATATTAATCATCTTAAATGATTTATATATATATATACCTACACATATGTTATTTAATGTATATATGTGTTTAACACCTTCTTTAATAATCCTTGATTATTTAAAATCAATATACATACATACATACATACATACATACATATATATATATATATATATATATATATATATATATATATATATTCATCCTTCCATACAACTCATAGACAAATTAAACTATATATACACATATATAAATAATTTTTCCATACAACTCATAGACAAATTAAACTATATATACACATATATAAATAATTATATATATATAAATAATTATATATATATATATATATATATATATATATATATATATATATATATATATATACACTTCCTTCCATAACAAATTATTAATTTATTATATTTACACAAATTAGTGCAACTAAATATGTCAGAAATAGTTTCCTTTAAATACTCCATATTGGTTTAAATAGTTTTCCGACACTTTCTCACTAAAACATAAATATCTCCTAGTAGGATGGGAATCTGATAATGAAATTGGTACCATTGGAAAGAAGACGAAAAATCCTTGAATTTGAGCTCAAGAATGACCCAATTTCGATTTAAAATGACTAAGTTATGACCGTTTTAATTTCTAGTGTCGAATTAGGCCAACATAGTTTCCCACGCGCGCCCACGTGCTTACTATGCACTTGCACGCGCTGGATTCAAGCCTCCTTGTGTGCTGGTATTGGCTAAGCTCTTTCAGCTACCGTGAGCTCACCACACTGAAGCCATCACTTCCTTTATGCCGCATCCAATGGTCATAAATGAGTGCGCAAATGAACACGCTCACACTAGATTATTTTCTATTAACTATAATAGATCTAAGGTCCAGATCAGCGAGTGCACCATCTTCTCATGGTCTGCAATACACCAAATAATCCCATAGTTGACCAGACCACTTCTATGGTCCAGATACACCTGCGCACCAAACTTTTATGCGCCGCGATGCACCATATCAATTCACATAAGTTTAATTAATCAAATGGCCCTAATTGGCGTATACACCCTATTATCCTACACCGCGCTGCACTGGATCAATTCTTTATTGTGCCGCCGCTCCACATGCGCCAGTTACCTAGTATATATATATATATATATATATATATAATTATTTTCCTAACAAATAATAGGAAAATAAATGCTAATAAATTCCTAAAAATATCAGAAAAATTCCAGAAAATTACAGAACAATTCTAGAAAATAAAGAAACCATAATTAACTCTCTTGGGTCACAAATCCACCTATAGATTGATTTTAAAATATACATAACACCTATATATATCAATTAAAATCCAATAATCTAAAAATCAAATATAATAGTTTATACTTTTTAATTATTCCGATCTAACCATAATTTTTAAACAAATAAATTTAATTAAAGCCTTGATACTCAAGGTGAAATCCTTATGAGTTCTAAGAGGAAAGTTAGAGAAAACTCGCCTGAAGGTTTCGAAACGAAACCGACGCTTTAAGCTTTAATTATCTCTTCCAATTCCGACGTCCTCCTTTTCAGATCCGACCTCCTCCTTGTCAGCCCTTCTTCTTCCTCTCTCTCTGTCTGTTTTATTTTTCTAACGTGTAAAACCTTTAACCCTAAAGCCTTATATGTATTTTTATACACCTTAAATTCCAAATCCTATTCCAACTAGTATTATGAATTAAAATAATAATCTTTAAATAATTTATATCTATAAACATATATATATATAAATATATATTCCTTCCATAATTAACTCATTAGTTAATTAAATCATATATACTTATAAATATCAATAAATATATATCTATATATATATCTTTCCATAACAATTATTAATTAATTATATTTATATATAATTATATATATATATATATATATATATATATATAATTGATACAAAAGTGATCATTTAAATAATTAAATAACCACGGACCTTCATTAATTAACCCAATAAGGTTTCATACAAGCCCAAGACCACATCTTTTGGTCCAACTTTCCTTAAGCCCAATCCAATTAATTTAAATAAATAAGATAATTAATTAAATACAGAAATTAAAATAACTAATTACATGAAGCACATAAACAAACAAGAATTTACAACTAAGTCATATAATACCAATAAAATCAACACACCAATAATTCAATCAATAATCAACCACACAAACAATCAATCATCATACATAATCACGAAATATAACTTAATTAAAATAAGATAATTAATCTAGCACTCAATAAAATAAAATAAATCATTGAAAAATAAAATAAAATAATTAATCCTAATTAATAAATCTTTTAAAATTATCGGGGTATTACTGGCGTTCCATACCTAATTTTACTGAACAGAGACAGAAACTACGGTGGCAGACATATCTCAATTATCTCAGTTGCCGAGCGAATCGGTTGAAACTTTTGTTGCTAGGTTTAGAAAAGCTAAACTCAAATGCCGAGTAAGTTTGCCAGAACTAGAATATATCAAGTTGGCATTGAATGGTCTTGACATTGAACATCGCTAGAGGTTTGATGGGGTTAAGTTTCAAGAGCTTTTTGATTTAGCAGACAGGGCTTCTCGGTATGAGGAAATACTAAAAGAAGAGAAAGAGATGAAGAATTCTTCTAAGGGTACTTGGTACAAGGACCCTAATTATGAGGTATTCTCGGCAGAAGTTAGAGATGAATTAGAAGTTGACGTTGCGGAAGTCAATATCAAAAAACCATACGTTTGTGAGGCGTTGGTTAAACCTAAACTGACCACGGGGGGCAATTCATCAACATCAACATCGGCAGCAAGGAAAAGTCTTGCCGATACAGGGAAAAGTTATTCTTTCGACTTGTCGAAAACAGATCAAATCTTTGGTCACTTGATGGCCGATAAAATGATATCTTTGCCTAAAGGGCATAAGATTCCATCGGCAAGTGACTTGAAAGGAAAAGAGTATTGGAAGTATCATAACTCTTGGAACCATGCTACTAATGATTGTACTGTTCTACAAGGTGTGTTACAGAAAGCTATTAACGAAGGTACTTTAAAATTCCTGGAGAAAACTTCAGAGACCATGAAGGTGGATACTAATCCATTTCCAACAATCACATCTACAAATGTGATAAGCTTAGCTAAACGAGAGAATCGGTAGGAGGCTGAAAACATATCTGGTGAGTTCCTTTCATCAACTGCGACACCTGAAAAGATGGTAGAATTGCAAAAGCAATTAAGGGAGGCTCAATTAGCCTTGATTGACCATGGTTTTTGCCCAAATTGCAAAGGAAAGTAAAAACCAAAGGAAGATGTGCCAATGGTGGTTCAACCAAAGAAGAAAGGAATTCTTGAGAGGCTTGTTTTCCCATTGAAGCTTAGGGAAGATCCTCGACAAGGTGGTACTAGCAACAGCCATATGAAAGCGGGAAGGCCAACTCGGCAAGTAGATATATCTAACTCATTTCATCCCCACAATCGGCATCCCAGTTTTAAGAGACAGTCGCCGGTTCAGTCAGAAATTTGGGTACAGAAAGGAGCCGATTCATGTAGAGTACAAACTGTGAAACCAAGGACAGACTCAACTGAAGATAGATGGACTCAAGTTAATCGTCCAAAATTCCCTAAAGCTCAACAATATCAGAATTGGGGCCTAACTCGATCTCAGAAACGTAGGGAATAAAGGAGAAGGGCTGAGGAAAAAAGGAAAGCTGAGGAAGGAAGTAAAGTAGTGTAAACCGAGGAAATTGGTATTCCAGAAAATAGATGAACCGGATGAGGAGTATCAGCCAACGTGACCCAAACGCAACAATGAGTTCAGAATTTAGTTTGGCAGTTTCCCAGATGAGATATCATATAACATGGCATTTGTATTACCAGTAATGGTCCAGGCTCCATTGGCATCAAATGCAAATACTGAGAAGAATGAAAAGGAAACCTAGCCTGTAATGACCCGGTCATTTTTTTCCTTTTCCTTTTTCCTAAAATTTTGCGGATTAATTTATTTCAGTTGTCTTTTCTTTTCTGTGGATGGTTTTTCGTCACTTCGTGTCGTCTTGAGTGTTCAAAAATGGTTTTTGAGACTCTTTTCAGTGGATTGACAACTTCCTTTGGGGACCAAGTCATTTTCACAATTTTCGTTTTTCGACACTATTCACTTTTTTTGTCCTTATTCCTATTTCGTCCTTTTTCCTATTTCGTCTTTTCCCCGTTTGTCACTTTGTTGGCAAAACCTCACTTCTTATGCTCGGAGTTGGTTTTTGACTTCACGTATCTTTATCGTGATTGGTTTCCACGAAATACGTATCTTTACTTTTGTAGGAAAGTACTCTGGTTGCTCCCGGTGTCCATAGGGATGCAGGATGCATAATTCTTTGAAATTAATTTTTTTTCTTGGGGTGTTTTTTGTAAATATCTTTTGAAGATATTTTATTTCAAGGGTATCTTTTGGAAGATATTTTCATTCTGGGGCAGTTTTACAGTTAACCCTTTTTGTGAGGGCCATTGTGCAATTAATGAAAGTTGTTGCAAATTATCTTGTTTTGAGCCTGGATCCTTATATGGGATTCATTTTCACTTTTTGTCGAGTCTTAAACTCTTAGAAGTCCCTTCTGGTCAATGTTTTCCAGTTTCAAGGTTTTTGGCCCCGGTTTGTGCCAAACTTGTTTGGGGCATAAGTTTCTGCTCGGGACTCAGTTTTTAACTCCGTTTCTTCCATTATACTTCTTTTCTCATTTTAAATCTTTTTTGTTCACAAAGTTTTATCATTTGAGCGCGTCTGCTCAAATTTCACTTTTCCAGACCCGGCGGGGCCCGTTCGGGGCACTTTTTGAGATTTCTATAAAAGGAGGATGATATATTTTATTTTTTCATCTTCCCCACTCTCTTGCACGACCTGAAGCTTCCATGGCAGCCCAAGGGAGGCTGCCACCTTCTCTCTCCTCATTTGAACTTCATTTTTTTGTCAGAACATAGTAGGGCCTTTGTGTTTTGTGTTCGTGTTGACTACGCGCTTCTTTCATCCTTATTAGAACCCATTTCTGGCCAAATTTTGAGTTTGGTTTTGTCTTGTTTATGGAGTTTTCTCATCCTAGTTATGGCTAGGCTTAGTTTTGAGGAATTGTTGTTCCAGTGATTGATTGTGGATTGAAATTAAAGGATTTTAATTTAGCTTGGTGATGCCAAGCATGGTTTTGAGAGATTCATTTTGTGACTTTGGTTGTCAGGCCTTAATGTGTGTATCTCTTAGTGGACTTGTATTTCGGGGATTTAGTCATCCGTGATAGGGATTTTGATCCGATGTTTGATTTCGGTGTGGTTTTATAGTTGATCTGTTTCAGGATGATATCTGGAATTTTGAGACATTGGAGTTGTTGGTTCTGTGGTATTAAGGATTTAAGGCCTTAAGCGTAGCGGTGCCTGTGACATTGTTGTCAGAACTTTGGGATTTGCTACCCCAACTCTCACAAGATGCCTGGTTTTCATAGTACTTTTGGTAATGATGATTCATGACATTGATGTCATTGGTATCGAAAGGTTTCATGGGTAGACCTAGTGGGGGGCAGGTTATGAACAAGTGCCTTATACTGTCATGCTACCGTACAAAGTTGTGTGTTGTGGGTGAGTGCTAGTTGCCGTCGATGATACCTTACTGATGAGTAAGTGTGGGTGGGCACTAGGTACTATCGTTGCTACCACACATTTGAGTACGTCGTGGGCGGGTTCTGGTCGCTATTCGTACTGCCATGTTGTCTTTGTTTTGTACCTTGATTTGATACGTGATTATCTTGAAGTTCTTTTGGGGGTTATTTTTGGATCAGTATGATGGTTCATCAGGAGAAATGCTTACGGTTGTTGTCTTCCATTCCTTTGTCTGGCGTTGGGTTCTGTGAGTGACCTTTGACTTGTCGTGTGGCCGTGCGGTCATTTTTCTTTTGAGAGGTTGTCCTGTCATAAGCACGTGGGTGCAAATGGCATTGGTTTGCGTGTTGTCTTCTAGTTTTGGAATTACTCTCGTAGCATGTTATGGCGTACTCAGAGATGTACTCCGTAGTTATCCTAGTTTCGCCTTTTGTTTTGTTGGGGCGGGATTTAGGGGACGAAATCCCTTTAAGGTGGGAAGGTTGTAATGACCCGGTCATTTTTTTCCTTTTCCTTTTTCCTCAAATTTTGCGGATAAATTTTTTCCGTTGTCTTTTTTTTTTTCTGTGGATGGTTTTTCGTCACTTAGTGTCGTCTTGAGTGCTCAGAAATGGTTTCTAAGACTCTTTTTAGTGGATTAACAATTTCCTTTGAGGATCGAGTCATTTCCATAATTTTCGTTTTTGGACACTATTCACTTTTTTATCCTTATTCTTATTTCGTCATTTTCCCTATTTTGTCTTTTCCCCGTTTGTCACTTTGTTGGCAAAACCTCACTTCTTGTGCTCGGAGTTGGTTTTTGACTTCACGTATCTTTATCGTGAGTGGTTTCCATGAAATACGTATATTTACTTTTGTAGGAAAGTACTCTGGTTGCTCCTGGTGTCCATAGGGGCATGGATGCATAATTCTTTGAAATTAATTTCTTTTCTTGGGGTGTTTTTCATAAATATCTTTTGAAGAAATTTTATTTCAAGGGTATTTAAGAGAAGATATTTTCATTCTGGAACAATTTTGCAGTTAACCCTTTTTGTGGGGGCCATTGTGAATTAATGAAAGTTGTTGTAAATTATCTTGTTTTGAGCCTGGATCATCGTACGTGATTCATTTTCACTTTTTGTCAAGTCGTAAACTCTTAGAAATCCCTTCTGGTCGATGTTTTCCAGTTTCAGGGTTTCTGGCCCCGGTTTGCGCCAAACTTATTTAGGGCATAACTTTCTGTTCGGAACTCAGTTTTTAACACCGTTTCTTCCGTTATTCTTATTTTCTCATTTTGAATCTTTTTCATTCACAGAGTTTTATCATTTGAGTGCGTCTACTCAAATTTCACTTTTTCGGACCCGGTAGGGCCCGTTCAGGGCACTTTTTGAGATTTCTATAAAAGGGGGATGATATATTTTATTTTTTCATCTTCCCCACTCTCTTGCATGACCTGAAGCTTCCATGGCAGCCCAAGGGAGGATGCCACCTTCTCTCTCCTCATTTGAACTTCATTTCTTTGTCAGAACATAATAGGGCCTTTGCGTTTTGTGTTTGTGTTGACTACGCGCTTCTTTCACCCATATTAGAACCCATTTCTGGCCAAATTTTGAGTTTGGTTTTGAAGTCAAGTTGTGATTTTCATGGGTCCTCTTTGGAGTTTATCGTTCATGGTGCTGTCCCCGACGAAACCCCGAAGTATTGTCGGATTCGGAGCCGTTTCGTTTTGATGGCTTTTGAGATTTTCATCTCAAATTGAGGTAGGGGGTGTCTTAGGTTTATATTATTGTTGTATTGATTATTTTATAAGCATATACAACTTGTGAGCATGCCTTGTTCAAGTTTTTAGAATTTAATTTAATTATTTTCTTTGTTTAAGATTTAATTCTCATGATGCTAAGCAACTTAGAATTAAATTGTGGCATGTTAGAAATTTAGGCCTTGGTATGGTGGTTGATATCTATTAAATTGGGGTTATTTGAATAATAATTGCAAATTTTATTTAATATTTATCTTTTGTGAAAGTTTAATTCACCTAGTTGTATCAAACATAGAATAAACTTGTAATGTGATATTAAAGTAGGCTTTGGTGAGTTCTTTAACATATATTAAATTGAGGACATTTAGATATGTTTGAAAATCTAGAGAAAAATTAATTAATGAGCTTAATTAATTTTATTTTAAGTGTATTGGTCACTTAAATTGATATTGGAGGTAATAGGTTGATAATTCCTTGAAATGTGGTCTGTTTAATCACCTTGTGAGCATGTTACTAATTTGATGTAGAATTAGTACTTGAGACATCTTGAAATAGTAATTGGACTTAGCATGATATAGAATATCATTAACTTGCATAGCTTGTTTAGATATATCTTGTGTAGGTGTATAGCTTGTTAAAATATTACAATTGTTTACCTTGGAAGCTAGTTACTAAATTGGGACTTATTTAGTACTTGTCGCTTAGTGTGGTAATGCGGTTTCAATTATTGTAAAATATTATTGTTTTGGTGTATAAATTGCATATTGGAGGCTTGACATGTCATATGCTATCTAGACTTGAATTATAGGACATGGTTTGTGAGGATTCAACCTTATTTGTGCATGGAAGATGGCTTTATGCATTAGTGGATTTGGTTTAAGTTTGGTTTAATTTATTGATTTTTGTATAAGTTTTGGACTTATTGATTTTGGAAAGCTTGTAAGGACATATTTCCCGTGATGGCTAGGGTTTGGCTTTAGTACAGAGACAAGAGTCTTCTAAGTCATAAGTGCGCACTAGGTAGTACCTTGTGGGTCGTAATTGCCTAGAATAACTTATGCATGTGCGCATTAGGTAGTGCCTTGTGGGTCGTAATTACCCGAAAACACTTGCTTGGTCTAGTGACCACATGTCCTAGTCTTTCTACTTTGATTTCGCATTCAAATTCAAGTTGTTAATCATGGATTACTTGTAGCTTGAGAATTAATGCTTGCTTTGGATATTTGAATCTTACTTAGTATACTTGAAACTGTATACTTGTTTTATGCATTTAGATCTCATATAGTGTACTTGAACTTGTATGCTTGCTCTGTGAGTTTAGATTTCATTTAGTATGCTTGTGCCGTGTATACTTGTTTTAGGCGTATCTCTCTTAGCTTAGTATACTTGTGTCGGTATACTTGATTTACGAGATTTTCATATAAAATGCATACGTGTGTAAATATGCTTAGACATTGCATGACTTGTCTTAATGTGGTTTAGTATACTTGGAAATCTATGCTTGTATGTTGTATAACATGTTTAACATTGTTTAGTATACTTGAGCATATATACTTATATGCCATTGTTCACTTTAAATTGCATGAGTAGCTTAGGATGATCCTTGAGTCTCACTTGACATAGACGTTAGGTGGCATGAGCCCCTTTGACATGTTTCACCTTAAGGTGACATAATTGTAAAACGCTAGGTTGATGCATGCTCATCTCCTACGAGAAGCTTTATGTTACTCACCCACGTAGTGGGGACATTTTTCAAGTACCGGGGTCAAGATTCGGGATTCACATCATGCTTGGATGATTTGTAGACTTGAAGTTCTCATTTCTTGTAAATGTTGGCTTGAAATACCATTTATAGCTTTATATGTCAAAATCTGTAAATTTGATTCTATTTTTGTAATGTGTACATAAGTACACTCTTTACAATGTATTTGACATGTATGAGATAAGGCTATAGGCCAATGATATAGAATTTGTATCCTATGTAACTTTTAACTTCATGAAATATTAAAAAATGCCGAGTCATTGCTTCACTATACTTGCATCGGGTGTGGAAATTCCATTTTTATTCTTTCATAAGGTCTCATTAATCATGTATGAAGTGTGGCTAAGGGCCAAATGGTAATTTGAAATCATTTGTTAATTTTGGTTTTCAAATTTCCCTTTTTTTGTTCATCTTTACCTTTTTGCCTGTTGGGGGGGTCGAATTTTGCATTGGTGGTATTTTTAAGCCATGGACCATTGTAGCACGTCCTAATAGGTAAGTTACGTTTGCGTGCATGATTGTTTTCAAGAAAAACCTCTTCCTTGGCAATTTAAGCCTCCTAGGAACTCATCTTGAGGTTTTGTTGCATAATCTGATTTAGGGGTATTCTAGACCTTTCACATCAGTTTTATTTTCTTCTTTTGACATGGTTGATTAGAAAACGTGATTTTAGGGAGGGTTTCTTCTTCATGTTTTCCCAGAAAACATCGTCTTGGTACCGAAAATCCCTTGTGAAGTTTCAGCTTCCAGTTTTCATTTTAGCAGCTTTTTAGCTCTTTGACCAGATTTCTTAGGAGGGCATTTTGGCAATTTTACAGTGAGTTTTTTTTTGTTTAATTCTCACACGTGTTACGTAGAAAACTCAATTTTGAGGGGGGTTTCTTCTTTGTGTTTTTACAAAAAATTCATCTAGGCCTCCAAATTCAGCCTCTATTCCGGATTTTTCTGAAAAAAAAAGCCACATAGCAGCTTTATGGGCTGCTGCCAGCCATGTGTGCACCCAGCACGCACGCGGCGTGCATGGGCGTGCGCATGGGGCTGTCATGGCCCCTCGTTGGGCCGTCGCGACGCCAATTCTTCTTTTGGGCTTTTCTCCTTCGTCCGGACTCCGATTCAAGTGAATTTTTTTTTTTGAACATGACTAAATTCTTGCTGTCTTTCCAACGGTGTGCTCAGTTGCGCCCGATTCTTCCTGGATAATTACCAGTTTACCCTTTTTGCCTTAAGTGCTCGTTTTTCTTCGTCATGCCGTTTCTCCTTCGTCCGGACTCCGAATTATGCGATTCTTGAGTCCATCTTGATTAGTTTTTCGTTGTCCTTCCAGCGGTGTACTCTGTGGCACCCGAATCTATAGTTTTTAGAAGTGACTATTTTGCCCCTGGGGGCTTATTTGTCATATTTTCGATCTTTTGCTTCCGCATCAGTTCTTATTGAGTTCCACAACCTCATGGAAGGTCACTTTGACTTCTTAGAGTCTTGTTTTCTATTTTCGCTTCCGCATTCGGATCCGTTATCGGATCATCCTTTTGGTTCATCACTGACGCACTGGCTTAAAAACCAGGGCCGTCACACAGCCGATTTGGAATTTATTAATTCTTTCTTCCGAATCGGCAGAGAAAGTGGGTTTTGAAAAACTTTTGTTAGCAATGACTCAACAACTCAGACCTTTGTATGTTAAGGTATGGGTAGAAGATCAACCTATTAATTGAGTCTTGGTAAACAATGGCTCGGTTCTGAATGTTATTCCAACAAACACATTGAAGAAACTCGGCAAGAGTATGGAAGATGTTATTCCTACCGATATAGCAATTTGTGGTTTCAATGGAGGCTCTACTAGCACTAAAAGGATACTTCCTTTAGAAGTAGAAGTTGGAGGTAGGACATCTTTTGCGGCATTTTTTTATTATTGAATCCACGGCTTTGTATAATTTGTTATTAGGCCATGACTGGATTCATCCAAATATGTGCATCCCATCATCATTACACCAGATGCTGATTTTTTGGGATGGAGATAAGGTGAAAATAGTGAATGCCGACGATAAGCCATTTGTGGCAAAATTGTACTCGGCAGATGCTGTTTTGTATGACGAAGAATGTGTTCCTATTCGATTTGTGGGAATAGGAGCCGATGGAAGACCAACCTCGGCAACTATGAGAAGAAGTCTTGCCGATCGTGAAATCGGCGAGTTGTAGCAGGAGAATTCCAGGCCAAAGGTAGAACTCCCTTGGCTTGCTATAATTGAAGAAGTTGTTAATGGAAGCGAAACTTGAAAGGGAAGCTGCTTGGCAGTAGGCCTTTAAGGTCGCTTACATTAGGCTACAAGCATACATAGCCGAGAAATGGCTAGGAAAAGAAGTAATAATAGAGCCAGGACCATCGGTTAATCTTACTGAGATCGATCGGTTCAATAAGGAAAAGTTGGATGCAATTCAATTGGAAGACTTGGAATTGGCACCAGCTAAGCTCGACGATCTTAAAGCAAAAACTCAGGATCCATTAAAGAAGGTGAATTTAGGCACTGACGCAGAGCCTAGACTAACTTACATCAGTGCACTGTTAGAACCAGATTACAAGCCGAGGTTATCGGCATGTTGAAGCAATACAGTGATTGTTTTGCTTGGAATTATGAGGAAATGCCGGGTTTATCCAGAGATCTGCTGGAACATCGGCTGCCCATTAAAGATGGCTATAAGCCATATAAACAGCCACCTCGTCGAATGTCTCAAGAGGTGGTAGATAAAGTCAAAGTGGAAATCGGACGATTGTTAGATGCTGGCTTCATTCGAACTACAAGGTATGTTGAATGGTTATTAAATGTAGTCCCTGTTATCAAGAAGAATGGAAAATTACATATATGTGTTGATTTCCGAAACATAAACCTGGTAACTCCAAAAGATGAGTATCCAATGCCGATAGCCGATCAACTGATTGATGCGGCTGCAAAGCACCAAATTATGTCTTTTATGGATGGACACTCAGGCTATAATCAGATTTATATAGCCGAGGAGGATATTCCAAAGACAGCTTTTAGGTGTCCCGGATCGATTGGAACTTTTGAATGGGTGGTAATGCCTTTTGGGTTGAAGAATGCTAGTGCCACATATCAGCGGGCCATGAATTCTATTTTTCATGATATGCTCGGCAAGTTTATGGAGGTGTATATTGATGATGTAGTGGTAAAATCAGCAACAAAAAAGGAGCACTTGGTTCATCTCAAAGCATCCATTGAGAGGATGAGGGCTCATAAGCTAAAAATGAACCCAATATAGTGTGCCTTTGGAGTATCGGTAGGAAACTTTTTGGGTTTCTTGGTTCATCAAAGGGGTATAGAGATCGATAGGAATAAAGCTAAGGCAATTATTAATACTAGTGTGCCGAGAAGCAATAAACAGTTGCAGAGGTTACTTGGGCAAGTGAACTATCTTAGGAGATTTATTGCCAATACAGTTGGGAAATTACATGTGTTTTCTCTGCTACTCAAGTTGAAGCCGTTGGAAGAATTCAAATGGGATGATACACATCAAAGGGCATTTGACTAGATTAAGAAATACTTGTCGAGTCCTCTTGTCATGATGCCACCAAGGAAGAAATGGCAAATGAAGTTATATTTATTGGCTGCTGAAAAATCCATTGGAGCTATGTTAGCACAAGAGAATGAAGCAGGAAGTGAACAAGCAATATATTATCTCAGCCGAGTCTTAACTCCAGTCGAGTGTAGATATACACCGATTGAGAAATTATGTTTGGCTTTGTATTTTTCAGCAATGAAATTAAGAGTCTATATGTTGCCTGTTTTGGTTTACATTGTTTATCAAACCGATCTTATAAAGTATATGCTATCAAGGCCATTAATCACAGGCCGGATTGGCAAGTGGGCTTCGGTACTAATAGAGTTCAACTTTGCATATGTTCCACAAAAGGCAATTAAGGGAAGAACATTGGCAGATTTTCTTGCCGATCATCCCTCGCCTGAAATTGAGTCATAAGTATTTGATGAGCTTGACTCAGCATCCATATTCATGACTCTATGGACTTTAATGTTCGATGGGTCGAGTACCAGTGAAGGCTCGAGAGTTGGTGCAATCATAATATCCCCAACAGGGAATCAAACTTCGTTTTCTTTCTTTTTGGATTTTAGGTGTTTAAATAATCAAGTCGAGTATGAAACATTAATTATCGGCTTAGAAATCCTGCTAAAAATGGCAGTCAGAGAAGTCCACATTGTGGGAGATTCAAGTTTGGTGATTAATCAAATCTCAGAAGACTTTAGATGTTTGAATTGGCAATTGAGACCATTTCATTCATTGGCAACCTAATTGGTCAACCAATTTCACAATGTGACTTTAGAATACAGACCGAGGGCCATGAATAAAATGGCTAATGATTTAGCACAGACTGCTTCAGGAGTTAGGGTGCCGAGTGGTATGAAGGAAAGGGTAATGAAAATTACAAGCCGATTTCTTCCGTCAACTGAAACAAGAAATCAAGTTATGGAAGAAGTCTTTGCCACTGATGTTGCCAAGTTGGATGATGATGATTGGCGAATCCCTTACATATTGTTCTTGCAACATCCAACTCCAGAAGCCGATAGAAGAATAAAAAGAAGTGCAGTCGATTATGTGTTGATGGATGGAGATCTTTACAAGAGATCGATTGATGATGGTTTGTTATTTTAGTAAATCAGTAAGTTTGAAGGTTTGAAGATTATGGCCGAGGTAGATGAAGGGATATGTGGAGCTCACTAAGCCGGCATAAAAATAAGGTGATTGATACGCCGATATGGATATTATTGGCCAGGAATGAGAAAAGATTGTATAACTTATGCAAAAGGTTGTATGGACTGTCAAAAGCATGGCCCAATGCATTGGGTTCCAGCGATAGAGATGCAATTACTAGTTAAACCATGGCTTTTCAGAGGTTGGGCCATGGATTTAATCGGCAAGATTAATCCTCCTTCATCAAAGGGTCATCATTGGATTAATTTAGGTACCGATTATTTTACCAAATGGGTAGAAGCCGAGGAATACGTATCGGTAACTCATAACACGGTGATACAGTTTCTGGAGCGACATATTTTTCGCCGATTTGGTTTACTAGAAACAATTGTTACCGATAATGGATTTGTGTTTTGAGCAAATGAAGTACTACAACTTGGCATTGATATGCAAGTAAAAATGGCAACTTCCACACCCTATTATGCTCAAAGGAATGGCCAAGCAGAGGCTTCAAATAAAGTTGTGATAGAAATTATTGAGAAGATGATAAAAGACAAGCCGAGGCGCTGGCATGAAGCCTTTTCAGAAGCCTTGTGGGCTTATAGAAATTCGAAGCGAACAAGTACTGGGACAACTCCTTATCAGTTTACATTTGGCTATGATGTTGTGCTGCCGATGGAGTTAAATGTGAAATCGACAAGAGTAGCTTTGTAACACATTCTTATACCTGCCGATTACAACCAAGCTATGCTTGCCGAGTTGAAGGATTTAGACGAAGTTCATAAACTTGCTTTAGACCACCTTATGGTCCATAAAGCAAAGGTAATGAAGGCCTACAACAAACGGGTGAAGTTCAAGTCATTTGCAGAGGGTGACATGGTGTGGCAAACAATTCTTCCACCTGGAAAGGTGGATAGAGTTTATGGAAAATGGTCACCTACTTGGAAGGGCCCATACCTGGTTCACTAAGTATTGCATGGAGGAGCTTACAAGTTGAAAATTTTAGATGGTGAAATTCATGAAAGACCTATAAATGGAAGGTAATTAAAGAAATACAAACCAAATATTTTTTAACTAATAGAGGAAACGAAAATCTACTAAGTCAAATTAGTCTGGGTTATATTTACCCTCAGTTGCTGCAATGGCTGTATATTAAATTTTGGAAGTCGAACCAAAACGGCTACCAAAATTGGGGGGCATTGTTGACACCCATTTTGGTAATTGGGTTTAAGCTCCAATTGGGCTTGATGAACAGTGACATAGTAGAAGTTTGGGCCGAGAGGATTCTGGGCCTTAAAAGCATTGGGTTGAAGATAGGCAGTAATGAATTTGGGATAAGCGACGAACTTGGGTTGTGATTAGGATAACATTGATGCAGTTAAAGGACGATTAAGTTTTGCATGGATAATGATTGGAAATGCAACAGATATGGTTGGTTTGGATGACTAGAAGTAACAAATATTAAGGGAGTATTTATTTAGTTACATAAATATGGGTTACAGGCAAAGGAGTAATGATGTGGCAGATTTTACACAAAGGCAAAGCTATATACAAGGGGACCACAAATCGGATGGAAGATTATTTTGAATTTTAAAAATAGTAGATAAGAGTTATATATTTATCCTGTATTTGAATTTAGTTAAGAATTAGTATTCAGTTAGGATTAGTTTGATTTGAATAATTATTTAGTTGTTTGATAAAGTTTTGATGTAATTAGGGTGCTTATTTTTAGGAAGTTGGTTTACGTATTTTCCTATAAATAAACAAAGAGGCATGCTGTACTAGAGGTCCAGCACCCTCAGAATGTTTATTATTATTTGTTTACTTTCTTAAGATTTTCCAAGAATAGCATCCTTGCTATTTTTTCTTTCTCCCTTCTATATTTCTCAATCTCTCATTCTATCTATTTATCTCTTTTCCTCTCTTTCTTGCTATATCAACTTTCCTCCCCTTTCTATTCTCTTAATCTTTTACTATAATTTATTCATTGAAAAGTCCTTTTAACTAAGGCAATTCTTGAACTCGAAGAGGAGTATCACTGTTCTCTTTATCCTCGTATTGTTTGAAAGTCAATCCTCGAAAGAAACTACAGTTGACCCAATTACAATTGAGCCATACAATTGGTTCTTGCACGCCCTGCTTACATCAATTTGAGATTGGCTCCATAAAGCCAGTTTAGAAGGATATTATAGGAGGTTCATCCAGGGATTCTCAAAGATAACGGGACCACTCACTCATCTGACTAGGAAGGGTGTACGGTTCGTGTGGGATGAACATTGTCAGAAAGCTTTTGATGAGCTGAAGACTAAGTTGACTTCTGCACCGGTTTTGTCTACCCCACAGAGCGGGATAGATAGAGTATCTGGTCTACACAGATGCTTCTTTATAGGGTCTTGGATGTGTTTTGATGCAGGAGGAGTGACCGATTTCATATAGATCTCGGAAGCTTAAGTCGCATGAGCTTAATTATCCAACGCATGATTTGGAGTTGGCAGCTGTGGTCTTTGCCTTACGCATTTAGAGGCATTATCTATTGGGTGAGTCCTTTAGATTATTTAGTGATCACAAGAGTCTGCAGTACTTGTTCACTCAGCGGGAGCTGAATATGAGACAGCGTAGATAGTTAGAATTTGTGAAAAACTATCACTTCTCTATACAGTACCATCCAGGGAAAGTGAATGTGGTAGCAGATGCACTCAGTCGCTGACCTGTTGGTAATCTTTCTGCTCTATTCGCTACTGAATGGAATGCTTTGAGGATAGTGGATGAGTTGTCGGATGCTTTCATAGCTTGTATGGTAGTTACACCTGTTATCATTCACAGAGTTTTGAAGGCACAACTCACGGATCAGCAGTGCATTGACAAAATTGTAGAGATAGCTTCCGGAGAGGTTCCATTCTACTATGTTGGAACTGATGGAGGTCTGAGGTACAAGGGCTGTTTGGTGGTACCTTCTGCTGATGATTTGAGAAAGGATGTGATGACTGAGACTCACCATTCTGAGTTTTCTGTTCATCTAGGAGGAGACAAGATGTATCAGGATATGAAGCAGCAGTTTTGGTGGGCAGGTATGAAGAAGGACATTGCTCTTTTTGTTTCGCAGTACAGTACCTGTCAAATGGTTAAGATTGATCACCAGAGACCACCAGGTGATCTACAGCCACTGCCGATACCGGAGTGGAAATGGGAGAGCATTTCAATGCATTGTGGAGGAATTGCCTAATTCCTTCTAGGATCACAATTCCATTTGGGTCATCGTGGGCAGATTGACGAAATCAGCTCATTTCTTGCCTATTTGCACTGACTTCACTTCGGAGCAGTTGGCGAGACTTTACATTTCGAATATTGTAAAGCTGCATGGCATTCCATTGTCTATTATATCGGACAGGGATTCGAGCTTTGTGTCAGGATTCTGGAAGAGTTTTCAGCAGGCTTTGGGTACAGAGTTGTATCTTAGCACTGCTTATCATCCTCAGACTGATGGACAGACTGAGAGGGTTAATTAGATCATGGAGGATATGCTTCGGTTGTGTGTTCTTGATTTCAAGGGCAACTGGGAGGATTATTTGCCACTTGTGGAGTTTGCATATAACAATAGTTTCCAGAAGACTATTGGGATGGCACCATTTGAGGCATTGTATGGTCGACCGTGTCGATCACTTGTTTGTTAGATAGAGGTTGGAGAGAGCAGATTCTTGGGTCCTGAGTTCATCAATGATACTTCTGAGAAGATAGCTCTTATTAGGGATCGCATGCGTATTGCCTAGAGTAGGTAGAAGAGCTATGCTGATCGTCGCACTCATGCTTTGGAGTTTCAGGTTGGGGATCAGGTTCTACTCAAAGTGTCTCCTATGAAAAGAGTCATGCACTTTGGGAACAAAGGGAAGTTGTCACCACGATTTGTCGGTCCCTTTATGATTACGGATAGAGTTGGAGCGGTTGTTTATCGATTAACATTTCCAGATAATTTGGATCGCGTACACAATGTATTCCATGTTTCTATGTTGCGGAAATTTCTGCGAGATGAGGATCGGTATCAGCATATCGATGTTGGAAAAATTGAGCTGCAGCCCGATGTAACTTATTTGGAGCCACCAAGTCGGATTGTCGACCGCCGGGATCAAATCCTTCGTAATAAGGTTATTCCTTTGGTACGTGTTTAGTGGAGTCATCACAATGAGGCTGAGTCCACTTGGGAACGGGAAGATGTTATTCGCTTTCAGTTTCCTGAAATATTGGAAGAAGGTAAGAGCGAATTCCAAGGACGAAATTCCTTTTGTTAGGGGGGAATAATGTAATACCCCTAATTTTAAAAGGATATTTCTGGTATTTAATTTTTGATTTAATTGTATTTTTGTTTGATTAATTGTTTAATTGTTTTATTGTGGTGAGTAAATTGAATTAATTGAGTTAATTGTTTAATTGGATTTCATTAATTTTTTGAATTAATTGGCTTATTTGATTTAATTGCATTTTTTTTATTATTTAATTGACTTATTGGTTTTAATTAATGATTTAAATTAAATTAGGTGCTGAATAATATGTAACTTGGATTAATTACCTGTTTAATTACTATACTTATTTAATTATTTTATTTAGTTAAAGTAATGTTTATTTATTTTCTTTATGGTAACTTAGGGTTACAGTTATAACTTTGGATTATATTTCACGTACAGGTGAGCCGCTGTAGGTTAGAACTTAGATAGTTTCATGGGCCGACTAGGATTGGAATTAGGGCTTAGTCTAATTATTCATGGATATACACCTATAAATATACGTAATACGGTGGTTTAGGGTTTAGTAGAAAACGTAATTTTGTAATTACAAGCAGAGAACCTCTATTCTCGTAGTGGAAAAACCAGAGAGTTACAGAGAGGGATAAAGGGAGGAAGCTAGGGTTTTGGGCTTTAACTAAGACTAAATCATGGAGGGGAGGTTGGTGTATGTTATTGGACTGAACTAGGAGTGATAGAGGGCGTTTAAACACAACCGACGTTGCCGGAGTTGATAGAGACGACCGTTAAAGATTTTAAACCAAAGTCTTGAAGGCAAGTCTCTGTTCTTCTATTTCCCATGAATCTGTGTTCTGTGCATACTTAGTTAGACTCTAGGAATTAAACTAAGTCTTAATTACATTGTTTATACATGTTAAATCAGTTTCTAGCATCATTGAATTAAATCTGTTGCTCTGTTGTTACAAGTTCAGGTTGTATATGGTGGTTGTTTGCTTTAAACATTGATGAGTAATTAAATTTTTAATTGTATAACTCTGTCTTGTGATTAATTTAGGATGAGGATGGGACTTTAAAACCTATAATAAAACTGATTTCAAAGACTGATAACCACTGGAGTTGGAGAAGACACGCAGAACAGCTACGGCTCTTCTTGAGATGGAGAAGGCTCTCCTTGAGATGGAGAAGGCTTTTTTGAGATGGAGAAGGCTCTCCTTGAAGTGGAGAAAGCTCTTTTGTTTTCAGAGCCTTTTCTTTCTCTTGTTTGAAGCGTAAAACTGATGTTTGAGGTCTGTTTGGCTAAACTGGATTTTTTCGAAGGCTATCTATTGCTACTGTATGATGTAATTCATTGCTTAAGACTTATAAAAATGTTAGGAATCAAGCTCACATTCAATTATTGGAGGTAAAATTAATCTAAGTTTAAACAGAGAATTCCTAGGTAAATGAGTGGAGAATTAACTTCTGTTGCTTATTGTTTTTTTTTTTAAAAATTTTGATTTCTCTGAAAGATCTTAAATTGCAAATTATGTTTCCAGTTATGGTATAAGATATAGTAGTATAAATATGTGTATGTTTGGATGGAATTAACTGATGGTTTAAATTTGCTATAGAATGCATCAGTTGAGGCACTGTTCGGAGGAGTTAAGTGCATGGTTTTACTTTGCCAATTTAATGGACTGTAATTAGGATTCTAAATCCTTTCTGGGATGCCTAACTTAGTTACACTCATGTTAAACTATACTTACGCTTATTTTGGAATGTGGTTGATAGGTAATTATACTATTTTCGTCAACTATGTTAACTAGAGGATAATATGCACCGGTATGGGACGGTGACATACTAGGTATGGATTAGTTTAGTCACTAAGCCTACCTAATTTGGATTGAAGTTCGGATTAACAATAAAAGTTAAGTCCGACTTCTGTTAATGTCAGGTCAAGAAATAATTGAATGACATAATTGAATTTCTGGGATGAATGGTTATACAGATATCAAGCCACTATATCAGATGGATGATATTTTGGATTAGGAGGATACGGACTTTATATATTTATGTTATGATGCCATGGTATGAGCTTGAGTCTCATGACCATGGTTAGGGTGCGTATATCGCCTAGGATGGATAGCTGGACAGTAGTGCTATTCCCTGGTAGGTCTAGGTACACATGACCACGTAATGTGCGATTTGCATGGTATCTCTACTCAGGCTGAGACAAACCTATTGAACTAATGAGCGTCTTATAGTGTGTATTATATATATATATGGACTACTCTAGATATTGTTGAGTCTATCTAGGATACATCTGCGTATCGGATTCTTGTTTGGATCGTAGTAGAATAGGACTTGCATGTGGGCCTGACCCACTCTTTTATTTACCGGGTGCTCGTCAGTTCCAGGATTAGAGCTTGATCGTGCAGAGCAGATACAGACTTCCATTCCACCGACTACATAGGACTGCTTCCTTACTAGTTTGGATTTTGATTACAGTTATTATATTTTACAGTTGAGATTTTTATTAGAGGTCCTCTAGATGGATTCTCGAGTTGTTAAATAATTGAAGGTTTTGGATTAATGGATTTTAATGATTATAATTTGAGGATTTTTCAATTAAAGTTCTTTCCAGTCATTTATTATTTAATTCTTATTATTTCAATTTGTATTATGTGTTTGTTAAATATTAATTGTTTGATATTTCCCTCGGGTTTGAGCCTGGACCTGATCAACCCGTGTTTCGGATCCGAGGGGTATCACATGAGGGGTTTACTAGATCCGCATCTCGATCGAATCATGCGAGAAGAAGCCATAACATTTGATCCAAGTCAGGGAAGATTGCGGTGAGATGAAGCAATGGAAGTCGGTCAACACGGAGCTTCGTCACCGTGGCAGAGGAGATTTACAGAGGATAGGTCGCTCGATCTGCCTTACCGTCCTTCAATGGCGACCTATAATTTCAGAAGTTTTGATGGGAGATCCGCAGATCCGAGGGCTCCATCACGATTTTCAAGGGAGAATAAAGCACTTCGTTCGTCTACAAGAATGGTTGCATCTCCATTCACTAATGAGATCTTGAACGCTCCGAATCCGAGGAAGTTCTCCATGCCGGTGTTCATTCTGTTTGATGGAACAACCGACCTGATCGATCAAATCTACCATATTTAGCTGAAAATGGCTTTGAACACGAACAACGATCCTTTGATGTGCAAATGCTTCCCTTCGAGTTTGGCTGGTCCAGCCCTCAATTGGTTTAAGAATTTGGCTCAAGGTTTAATTGCTAGTTTTCAGGATTTGTGTGATAAGTTCATAAGTCAATACTATGGAACTAAACGCCCGGCTAAAGATGTGTCAAGCTTGTTTACAATGAAGCAGCACGAAGATGAGCGACTCCAGGCTTTTCTCACCAGGTTTAACCTTGTTAAGAGTATGGTTATGGAGTGTCATCCATCAATAGCAGTTCAAGCGTTCAAGTTAGCAATGACCCAAGGGACACCGTTCCATACAAGTCTGGTGGTGAACACGACGAAGACTATGGACGAGCTGAATGAGAGAGCTGATGGTTTCATGCATTTGGAAGAGGAGGAAGTAGCTAATGCTAGGAAGACATCTATTTTCTCTACAGAAGAGAAGTGTATACCCCTAGTTTTCAAAAGGATAAAATTGAAATTGAAATTATTTTTATTTCATTTTGATGTGATTATTTGCTTATGTGTTAAATTGTTTATTCTTTATTTGATTTACATTGTTACTTGTGTATTTGAATTTCCTTATTTGGCTAATTATTTTCTTTAATTGAATTGTGGTTTGTTTAATTGTTATTATTTATTTCATTTAATTGTCTTTAATATGTGCTTAAGTGGAAGTTTAATTAACGGTTTTCATTAATTACTAAAATTAGGGTTTTTGTATATTTTCATGGGCTAGCTGACATAATTTATTTAGTATATAGATTAGGGTTTCAATTGGACCTAAGTTTCCATATTACCTATAAATATATATGTTATATGTCTGCCTAGGGTTTTAGAATACTATTCACGATACAATGAAGGCAGAGCATGGCAGAGGCTTGTGAGGACAACTGAGAGATATCAGTGAGGGTTATAGCTTTGGATTGAAGGTCGGATCTAGGAGAAAGGAAGAGCTGGAGTAGTGGAAGGCTTGACAGTATTCAGTAATTGCTGGAAAATTAGAGACCACGCCGGGATTTCATCACTGAAATCACAGGCAAGTTCTATTCTGTCTCTCTCCCTTTAGCCTGTGTTCTGTGCATTCTTAGATGTTCTCTAGGATCTTAAATGGATATTAAATGGATCATGCATGCTTAGTATAGATTAAATTAATTATCTGTATTTGTTGAAATTAAACTGAAATCGTTCTTGTAAGTTTGGTTTCACTTTTAAATCTTTAAACATGTTGAAACCGTAATTGTTTTGATTGTTCTGTTAATACAAATTATGGTAAACAAATGACTGGGTTGATAATTGGATATTAATGGAATATTACATGCTTAAAAAATGATTAATTACTCGTCTGTATGTCTTTAGATTAAACTGTAATGGTTTCTGGAAGTTGAAATATGTTGCCGGTTGTTAAAACGTAATTAAATCGGCAAGGGTTTTTATGATTCTTTTTGATGCAAACTGGTTGGAATGAATAACTGGGATATTACTGATGCATATTAGACTCCTAAGGTCAATATAAATGAAGAACGAAGGGGTTGGAATCAACCAAAAATGAAGAAGACGAAGCGGAAACGGAACAAGGCTCAGAGAGGGAGAGAGCCGGCTCCATAAAAGAGGGAGCCGGCTCCCTCAAAGTGCAGAGCCGGCTCTGGGGAGTCAAGGGCTGGCTCCTAGCTCTTAAGAGCCTGCTCTCCCATGTAGGGAGGCTGCTCCAAGCACAAAGAGCCTGCTCCCAAAGTCTGGAGCAGGCTGTCTTTCAATTATAGTTTGCTGAATTTTTTTTTACGAACAATTTTGAGACGGTAGAAGTTGTGAACTATTTGGATTGAGTCCGGGACTTCATAGAGTAAAGTCAATCTTGAGTGTTAATAAAACCTTTAATTGATTAAAGTTTACTTCTAAGGAAATGGGACAAATAGTATAAAATTATTAAACATTATACGTTGCTAACGGATAGGAAGGACTAAATTGCTAAATCTTGTTTTAAAAATATAACGGATTGTGGCATGGACTCTAAACATGATATTATGCTATATTAGAGCCGCATTAAATAAATTAATGTCTTTGGACTCATGGATTTAACCGTAGGAAAGTATACAACAGTGTAGGCGGTTAACGGATGGAAGGAGTTTAGTTGCCTAATTTAGTTTTAGCAAATTAACGGAATATTTGTATATTTATAAATCTTATTTTGGTTGTGTGCTAGAGTTATTTATTTATCAAATTTGATATGTGCATTCCTTGGATGTTAATTGTTGAAATAAAAAATTCTTTTCTGCAATACATGGATTTAAGCTTAGATTTTAATTCTTGTAATATTAAGCACTATTATGCAATTATTTGAATTATGGCTTGGACTTAAATTGTTGAACTAATACTTAGGTTCTGTCAACCATATGGATGTTGGCCTGGATTTAATTAAAGAATTAATTATATATTTTCTATCAATTACATGGAGGTTGGTCTGGATTTTAAATTGACGAATGATCAAGCATTGTTTCGTAAATTCCATGGATTTTATTGTGGATTGTGAGTTGATGAATTGTTTAAATTCTGTATTTATCGACTTTATGGATTATGTGGACTTAATTTGATGTACTGCTTGAAATGTTGCATCATTTACGGATCATTTGCATGGTATGCACCGGTATAGGACGGTGGCATACGGAGTGACGGATTAGGTCACAACGCTAATTCCTACCCATTCATACATACGAAATGGATTAACTAAAATAGTTAAATCCTACATGGTTGCATGTCCTGTCAATTAAAATAGTTGAACGACATATTGGATGGTTGTTGATATTTCTGTAATAGGAAAGATAAGGATTTAATTTAAGAATTTAAATCCTAATTATATGTTGTGTTTTGGCGACGAATAGTTGACCGGCTCAACATAGTATTTGGATGGAATTTATATACATATAATTTATGTTAGTCTGTGCGGCTGAACAAGCTGAACAATTAACTGGTTTTTTTATGGTTGGATAGGATTGGACTTTATATATATATGTATGTTATTGTAATATGAGCTTGAGTCTCAGGATCGTCGGTTAGGGAGCGTATATGTAGTAGGGTGCGTAGCTGGCTATGGTGGTTGAGGTATACCTATCAGGCTTAGGTAGTCATGCCCACTCAGGTACGTTTTGCATGTTACCTTCAATTTAGGTTGAGACCCTCATCATAGTCCAGTGAGAGTCCTGTAGTGTGTGTATATATATATATATATATATATATATATTTACGGACTATATAGATATGGTTGAGACATCCAGGATGTATCTGCGTATCGGGTCTCTGTTTGGATTGTCATTAGAATAGAACTTGTTCGTGGGCCTGACCCACTATTATTTTTCAGGTAACGGACGGTTCCAGGTCTTAGAGCTTATTCGTGCTGAGCAAAGACGGCTACTCATTCTTCCGGCGATATGGGAGTTTCTTCATGATTTAGCATTGGAGTTCTTCAGTTATTATTTTTCAGTATTGGAGTTTATTAGGGGTCCACCAGATGGATTCCTGAGTTGTATAAAAAAAATGGAGAAGTTGGATGTATCAGAATAATTTTCTTATTTATAAAATTTTATTCTGAGGTTTCAGTTTTGGATTATCTTCTTAGTTTCTTTTAAGCAGTTTTATTTATTCCTGTTTATCTTAATTGTATTCTGTGTTCGTTTATTACTAATTGGTTTGATATCCTTGGGTAATAGGGCATGGGCCTGGCCAACCCGCATCCGGGAAATCCGGGGGTATTACAAGAAGTCCAAAGCCAAGATTCGACAAAAGCAAGCCCCGCCGCAGCGCCAGACTTCTTGGAAGGCAGAGAAGAGACCCCGAGAGGATAAGTTGATTACTCCACTCAAAGTTACGCTGGCAAGGCTATACCAAGAAAATAAAGATAAGTTTCATCCTCCCTTACCAATCAGACAACCCCTCGAACAGAGTGTGATACCCCCAGATTTCTGGATGCGGGTTAGCCAGGCCCACGCTCGATTACCCGAGGATATCAAACCAATTAGCAATAAACGAACACAGAATATAGTTAAGATAAACATGAATAAATAAAACTGCTGAAAAGAAACTAGAATAATAATCCAAGAAAACTAAAACCTCAGAATAAAATTTTATAAAGAAAGAATTATTCTGATATATCAAACTTCTCCATTTCTAATACAACTCGGGAATCCATCTGGTGGACCCCTAATAAAAACCAACACTGAAAAACGAACCACCAAAAAGGAATCCAATGCTAAACCATGATGGAACCTCCTACGTTATCGGTAGAGTGAATAGCCGTCTCTGCTCAGCACGAACAAGCTCTAAGACCTGTAACCGTTCGTTACCTGAAAATAATAGTGGGTCAGGCCTACGAACAAGTTCTATCCTAACTACAATCCAAATAGAGACCCGATACGCAGATACATCCTAAATGTCTCAATTATATCTATATAATCTGTAAATAGACATATATATATATATATATATATATATATATATATATATATATATCCACACTACAGGACTCTCACTAAACTATACTGAGGGTTTCAACCTGAATAGAAGGCAACATGCAAAACGCACCTGAGTTGGCATGACTACCTAAGCCTAACAGGGTATACCTCAACCAACAGAGCTAGCTACGCATCCTACTGCATATACGCTCCCTAACCGTCGACTATGAGACTCAAGCTCAGATCGCGATACCATAATTATATATATAAATTCCATCTAAATACAATGTTGTGCCGGTCAACTGTTCGTCGCTCAAGACACAACATATAATTAGGATTTAAATGTTTTAATTAAATCCCTACCCTAATTACATATATAAATTCCATCCAAATACAATGTTGTGTCGGTCAACTGCTCATCGCTCGAGACACAACATATAATTAGGATTTAAATATTTTAATTAAATCCCTATCATTCCTAATACAGAAATATAAATAACCATCCAATATGTCGTTCAACTGTTTTAGTTAACAGGATATGGAACCATGTAGGATTTAACTATTTTAGTTCATCAATTCCGTATGAATGAATAAGTAGGAATTAGCATTTTGATCTAATTCATCCCTCCATATGCCACCATCCCATACCGGTGCATATCATGCAAATGATCCGTAAATGATGCAACATTATAAGCAGTACATCAAATAAAGTCCACCTAATCCACATAGTTGATAAATACAGATTTGAAATAGTTCATCAACTAAATATCCATAATACAAACCTGGTAATTAACGAGACCAAGTTTAATTATTCGCCAATTTAAAATCCAGCATCCATCCAGGTAATTGACAGAAAATATATAATTAATTCTTCAATTAGCTCCAGGCCAACATCCATAAGATTGACATAACCTAAGTATTAGTTCAGTAATTTAAGTCCAAACCATAATCCAAATAATTGCAAAGTAATGCTTAATATTACAACAATTAACATCCAAGCTTAGATCCATGTATTGCAGAAAAGAATTTAGTATTTCAACAATTAACATCCAAGGTATGCACAAATCAAACTTGATAAATAAATGACCCTAGCATGCAACCAAAATAAGATTTATAATTATATAAATATTCCATTAATTTGCTAAAATTAAATTAGGCAATTAAACTCCTTCCATCCGTTAACAGCCTGCACCGTTGTATAACTACAGTTAAATCCATGAGCATAAAGACATTAATTTATTAAATGTGGCTCAAATATAGCATGGTATAATGTTTGGAATCCATGTTTCAATCCATTTAATTGCTAAACACAGTTTGAGCAATTAAATCCTTCCTATCCGTTACATCCGTGAATAGCCTGGGACTTGTCTTAGAATTTCTTACTTTTTAAAACATTAGCATATAAATAAATTAATGCATCCTAGGGCTTTAATACTCCATGAATTAATGTTTAAGGTCATCTTAACCATCCAACATAGTTCAGAATAACAAATTTTGTTACCAAACAGTGTAAAAAAACAGTCCAGAAACACCCAAAACCAACCCAATACGCATAAACACCATAGAGCCTGCTCTCAAAAAGATGGAGCAGGCTCCAAAAATCCCAGAGCAGGCTCCCTAGCCCTTGGAGCCAGCTCTGTAAAGAGGGGAGCCGGCTCCAACTCCTATGGAGCCGGCTCTCTCTCCCTCTCTTAAAGTTCTGAACTTTCTCGCTTCGTCTGCTGCGATTCTGACCGTTTTTAGGCCTTCTGCTCTTCATGAATACCATTCCTAAGAGTCTAAAGAATATCCAGATACATCCCAGTGGTTTGTTTCGATAGTTTAAGTTAATTATAATGATTTAAAACTACTATCGATTCATTACACGTTAACATAAACTGTGACTTAAATTTGTAAGCATTGTTACAGAGTACACCAAAACTTAGACAGTCGCTTAATTTAATATAAACCAATCATGCACGATTCAGTTGCCATTTAATTAAACCCTAGAGACCATTTAGATATGCACAGAACATAGGCCAACGGGAGAGAGAAAGAAAAAAACTTGCCTCTGTGGTTTTTGAATAAAAACCTTATAGCCGTCTTCCGAAGTTTTTCCGGCGGTCGTAACTTCAGTCAAGGACTCCTCTACTCTGGTTCTAACCCTTGAACAGCCCTCAACCCTCCTCCTTGGTCCAGCCTTCTTCGTTGGCCAAAACTTTAACAGAAAATCCCTCTGTTTTCCTTATAATCCCTCTCTCTGTTTTCTCTCTATCTCCCTGTCCAGAAACTGGGTTTTCTTACAAACCCTTGGCCAACATACTACTCTTTAAATAGGATACTATGAAACCCTAGCCCACTTATAATTGGAGACAGAAAACCCCAAGTCAATTCTAGTCGGCACCCTTAACGTGATCTAACTAATGCAGTTATTACTTAAATAATTTAATTAAATAAACCATTAAATTAAATCCCATCCTTTAATACATCAATAACAATACTTTCAATTAAACACATAAATCATTCAAAAATAATTAATAAACATTTCAATTCACAAAACACGTTATTTAATTTCACATAAAACAGGCAACCATCAAAATACATAGCCACGTAAACACCTAAAAATAATAAAATAAATAATGAAAACAATAAAAATAAATAGTAAAATTCCAATTATATCCCTTTTAAAATTAGGGGTATTACATAGAGGGATCAATCTAAACATTGTACTTTTCATAGTGATTTTAGTCATCAGACTAACGAATGCAGGAACTTAAGGAGGCAAGTGGAAATGTTGATCGCCAAGGGAGAGTTTGCAGGATATGTTCAAGGGCCAGCACAAGAGCAGAATCGACCAGCTGAGCAAGTCAAGAGAAACTAAAGCCGAATTACCATAACGCTCAGCCCGTTCGGATTATAAATGCAATTCATGGCCGACCTGAACAGACCGCAGAATCTGAAGAATTACTCCCAATGTGTCTCCGCCAAGCACAAATGAAAAGATGAATAGGCAGTGTCAACACTTTACACCAGCAGAGCGCGTCAACGCAGATAAGGTTTGACAAAACAGACCTGATACAAATTCAGATTCCTCATGAAGACCCCTTGGTTGTTAGTTTAACAGTGGCAAAGTGTTTGGCACGAATGGTGCTAATCGATCCAGGGAGTAGTGCGAATATCATGCTTAGAGTCACCTTCGATTGGCTAGAAATCAAGCCAGAGGAGCTTAAATCTACTGGAAATCCGCTGTTGGGGTTTAATGGCAAACGAGTTGAACCGATCGGTATAGTGGAATTACTGGTCCGGGCAGCTGAAAGGGATTTTATTGAAAGTTTTGTGGTGGTGGAGATCCATCCCTCATACAATCTGTTGATGGGGAGAGGGTGGATTCATAGAGTACAGGGGTCCCATCGACCCTGCACCAAGTGATGAGATGTTTGAGTCCGAACGGAAGTAAGGTGATCGATATCCATGGGGATCAGGTTGCAGCAAAGGAATGTTACTCGGTGACTATGAAAGCTGTAGGGAAGGGAAAAGCTCTCATCCGATTTGTTAGCACACAATAGCAATTACAGAACCCTCCCCCCAGCACGAACGGGGAGGATGAGCCTCCAGTTTTAACTAAGGAACCTCTACTTAATGTTTAAATTGATCATTCAAGGCCAGACCGAACTATAAAGGTAGGTACAGGGCTTGCCGAGGAAGAAAAATGCCAGTTGAATGATTTCCTTTCCCAAAACGCAGATGTGTTTGCTTAGAGCCATTCGGATATGCCGGGGATCGACCCCACTGTCTCTTGTCATTCCCTTAATGTAGGTCCGAGCTTCAAGCTTGTGAGGCAGAAGCAAAGAAGGTTCACCTCGGAGTGTAACCAGATCATTGCCGACGAAGTTAATCGATTGTTAGAGGCTGGGTTCATCAGAGAGGTACAGTTGCCGATTTAGTTGCCGAACGTGGTTGTAGTGCAAAAGAAGAACGGAAAATGGAGAGTTTGTATTGACTTCACCAATCTGAATAAAGCATGCCCGGAGGATAGCTTTCAACTTCCAAAGATTGATCAAATGGTGGATACTACAACTGGATATGAGCGACTAACCTTTTTGGATGCCTATTCGGGCTATAATCAAATCCCAATGGATCTAAACGGTGAGGAAAAGACCTCTTTTGTCACTGAACGGGGGGTCTATTGCTACAAGGTCATGCCGTTCGGAATGAAAAACGCCGAAGCTACATACTAAAGGTTGGTTAGCAAGATTTTTAAGGATCAAATAGGCAAGACAGTGGAGGCTTACATCGATAACATGGTGATAAAGAGCAAATAAAAGGACCATCACTTGAAGCATTTGCAGAAGGTGTTTGGCGTACTAAGAAAGTATAGAATGAGGCTAGGGCATGGGATCCAGGTAATTCCTTGGCCACATAGTCAACAACAGAAGGATTGAGGTCAGCCCAGCCCAAACGGAAGCGTTACTAAAAAATGCAAAACCAAGAACTGTCAAGGACGTTCAAGCTCTTAGCGGACGCATAGCCGCACTGAGTTGATTCATCTCCAAGTTATTAGATCGATGCAAGCCATTCTTTCACTACAAGAAATGGGGATAGTAGGGACGAACTATTAAGGACAGTTTAAAATCTGTCTCAAAAGCTAGGGTTAATTGAGACAGTTTAAAATCTGTCCCAAAAGCTAGGGTTATTTGGGACAGCAAAATGCCTCTGTCCCAATTAACCCAAAAAATACACACGGGAATTTTTTTGGAGGGAAGAATTCAAGGAAATTTTGGTAGGACTGTCCCAAATTCTTTTAGGGATGGAATTTTGTCTGTCCCCATAATCTTATTTCCACGTGTCACTCTCTACATCAATTTGACAATATAAGAAAATTCCTCTTGTGTCCCCAAATTACGGAAAAGTAAAACCTACTACGTCGTTTTGTACATTAAAACAACCCTCTAGATCCTTACCCATCTTTGCCCTCATTCATTACTGATCTCTTTTCTCTTGGAACAATGGAACCCCACACGATCTGCCTCTCTCCTCTCTGAAACCCAAACGTCAAAAGTTACAGCGATTTGCTTCTCTCCTCGATCTCATTCTGCATTACAACTAGGTCCGGCGAGGATATGCTGATTCGGAACTCAGCGATCAGGCATTACAAATAGGTATTTTTTTTTTAACTCTAGCTCTTTCACTCAATATATATTTATATATTTTTTTGTATTCTATAGTTTTTTCCTAATAGATCGACACTCAAATAACAAGAAAAAAGAAGAGAGAAAAGTTTCATTTAGAGAAAGTGCAAAACCCCTCTGTTTCTTTCCTTAACGCTTTTGATTGCAGGTAATCGGCCTGTTCCCAACTTTTTGAAGGTAATTTTTCCAATAAATTGAAGGATTTGTGGGGTGTATTTTTATTTATATGCCTCTGTTTGTGTATTTTTCTTCTATTTTATTTGTAAAACCTTTGAAGGATTTGTGTGTCTTTATAAGTACATCCAAATGAGAATAAAGCATGTGAAGGAAATTTTAAAAACCAGAACATTTGTTGCTTCCGAAACGTATATGAAAAACCAGAACATTTGAAGGTATAGTAGGGGGTGTTTTAGCTTTTTCAAACTAATATGCTTATGTATATAAACGTATATGGATAGTGTAGACACACGTGGTACTGCGGCTCTTTGAAATACCTCACACTGTTTCTCCCTCAATCGAAACATAAATGTAAAATCAACACATAAAAAACAGTCTCTCTATCACTAACATAGACATTGAAACTAAGAAACTTTCCTAGTAACATCGGTTCAACCTCTATAACCAAAAAATCCTTTGATTTGTTTTGGGTAATCACTATGTTAATTGGGATCATTGCTCGTGATTACATTCTACTATGCTATAACAATTGGTTGAAGATTCCGAAATCTCATAAACAGTTCTTATATTGTAAAATAAAGGTTTGTCTTAGCTTAAAGTTAGAGTGCTTCAGTTTTGCCTTAATTCCACATAAAATTGGTTTTCTTGATGAAAGCAATTAAAATTACTACGTATTACTTATCTAGGTTGCATCAATTTCTCTATTAAATTACTTCATTGACATTTCAAAATGCAGGATAATATGGTGGCCCAATCAAAGAAATCTATTAATGTGGATGCTAGTAGTCCAATTCCAGTGGATGAACAAATATTGGAGAATTGTCTTGGAAAAGGAAAGGGTACTTATTTCCGTGGGTTTGGTCATAGAAAGAAGGCTGCACGAGGACATAAGAGGAATGCCAATAGTGCAGAATTGGTGGCAGAATTAGAAGCTGAAGAAAAATGTGATGGGATGATGGAGTTCATAAATGATTTGAAGGCAACTGTGGCTAGTCTTGCGGAGAATCAAAACAAAATGTGACGAAAGTTTTTGATTAGAAACTAATTTTTTGGGATTACATATGATGTTTTTTTTGGTACTGTTTTGAGAATTGCTGGAAGTGTGATTTGAACTACCTATATATATTTTAATTAATGGTTATTATTAGTGTTGACATTAAATTTAGTTTGTGTAGAAGTAGCTTATGAATGGATATAGCATGTAGATTATGAATGGATGGATATAGCAGGATATGAATCGAATATAGCATATGCCAAAAAATAAAAATAAAAATACATCATCCGTCCCAAATACAAATTTGAGATGGTATAAACATCCGTCCCAAATACTCAATTGGGATATGGCATAAACATCTATCTCAAATACTCAATTGGGACGGAATAAAAATTCCGTCCCTAATGCTCAATTGGGACGGATAATTATCTTCCGTCCCTAATGCTCAATTGGGACGAAGTTTTATTCCGTCCCAATTAGTCCGTCCCTAAAACCCTTTTAGGACGCTATTAGGGACGGATTGGGCACCTATAGGGACAGTTTTTTTTGTCCCTAATATCACCATTTCTTGTAGTGTTTAATACCATCCGGAGGCACGAAAAGCAGTCCTGAGTGGATGAGTAGAGACAAGCACTGACCAATTTGAAGGAGTATATGCGGAACCCACCAGTCCTGAGTGCCCCAAAACCGGGTGAAAAGCTTCTCTTGTACCATGGAGTTTTTAACATTGCAACCAGTGGTGTTCTGATACGATGTGCAGAGGGTAAGCAGTTCCCGGTTTTCTATGTAAGCAAAACGCTGACTGAGCCAAAGAGAAGGTATATAAAGGCTGAACGAGTAATCTTATCCTTGGTAAATGCAAAGAGGAAACTCAGGCATTACTTCGAGTCCCATCCTATAGTCGTTCTAACCACATTTCCCATAAGGGTGATCCTGCATAAGCCCGATTTATCCTAGTGAATGACAAAGTGGACAATAGAGCTGAGTTCTTTTAATATAACTTATGAGCCCAGAACTGCCATCAAAGGACAAACTGTGGCTGATTTCATACTAGAATGTGATGTGGATGAACTAGAGGAACTTCTTGAAGAATTTTCATAGAAGCTCTTTGTTGATGGATCTTCAAATCAAATGGGGGCAGGAATTGGGGTCAAGTTACAAACACCAGAAGGCACTACATTGAGCCAAGCGATCAGACTTCAGTTCAGGGCAACCAACAATGAAGCAGAGTATGAAGCGTTGCTGGCTAGGTTGAGGTTGGCCAAGGAGCTGAAAGTCAAAAGCTTAGTCGCCTTCAGTGATTCGCAGTTAATTATTCGGCAAGTGACTGGGGAATATGGAACAAAGGATGAAACAATAGAGGAATACCATTCAGCCATTGTGCACAAGGCTGAAAGTTTTGATCAGATCAAATTCATTCAATTACCGAGGGAGCGTAATGAAGATGCCGATCAGTTGGCCTACAGTGCGTCCAGTTCAGGCAAAACATTGGCAAGGGTGATCCCGGTTGCTGTACTGTGCCAGCCATCTATCCTTGAGGAACCATCAAGCTCGGATCCCTGGCAAGTGAATGTCATATCATATGAGCCGAGTTGGATAGATCCAATTATGGCGTATATACGAGATGGTGCTTTGCCCGAACAGAGGGATGAAACAAGAAGGATCAAATCGAATGCTGCAAAATACGCCATAGTGCACAACCAGCTGTACAGGAGGTCTTATTTATGACCTTACTTAAAATGTGTTACCCCTGCAGACGCTCAACAGATACTACGAACTATCCATGAAGGAGTTTGTGGTAATCATTTCGGGGGAAGGTCACTCGCACACAAAGCGATGACACAGAGGTATTTTTGGCCAAACATGTCGCGAGACGCGGAGGAATTCTCAAGAAGGTGCAATAAGTGCTAGAGGTTCAGACCACTGATCCACCAACCACCAGAAGACTTGCACGTAATGGCCAAACCATGACCTTTTGCGCAATAGGGGATGGATGTGGTTGGACCGTTACCAACCGCCAAATCACAAAATAAGTACGTTCTGCTTGCAACAGACTACTTTACCGAATGGGTGGAGGTAGAACTGTATCCCAGTGTGACTCAGACCTATGTGAGATGCTTCATTTGGAGTAATATTATCTGTCGATTTGGTGTGCCGAGGTCAATCGTCATGGACAATGGGACTAACCTTGATATCAAGCAGGTAAGGAAGTTGCTGGAAGAATATGGAATCAATCAAAAGTTAGCAACGGTCAGCCATCCGTAGGTGAATGGTCAGGCTGAAATCACAAATAGAATGATCTTTGCTTGCATAAAGAAGAAGCTTGAAGAAGAAAAAGGGAAGTGGTTGGATGAACTTCCGAACATCCTGTGGATGTATAGAACGTCTCTAAGACGACCGACCAGAGAGAGCCCATTCGCCATTGTGATACACCTCGGATCCGAGACACAGGTTGATCAGGCCCAGGCCCAAACCCGAGGGAATATCAAACAATTAATATTTAAAACGAACACGGAATAAAAAAGGAAATAAAAAATAATTAACTGCTGGAAGAAATCTAAAATAGAGTCCGTTAAATTAAAACTTAAAATCCAAAACTTCCAATATTTAAACAACTCAGGAATCCATCCATTGGACCCCTAATGCGAAAATCCAAACTGAAGTAAAAATAATTAAAAGAACATCCGAAGTGAAACCATAGAGAAAAATCCTGCGTCATCATAAGAGTGAGTGATAGTCTCTGCTCAGCACGATCAGGTCTAAGTCTGGAACTGGCGAATACCTGAAAAATAGAAGTGGGTCAAGCCCACGAACGAGTTTTATCCTACTACAACCCAAGCAGAGACTTGATACGCATATATATTCTAACCAACTCAACAATAGCTATATAATCTGTGTATATTTATATATCCACAATACAGGACTCTTACTGGACTATGTAGGGGGTCTCAACCTGAATAGAAGGCAACATGCAAAGCGCACCTGAGTGGGCATGAGTACCTAAGCCTAACAGGGTATATCTCAACTTAGCATATCCAGCTACGCATCCTACTGCATATACGCACCCTAACCGTCGACTCTGAGACTCAAGCTCATATCGCAGTACCATAAAAATATATTTAAAGTCCTATTCTATCCATCCATAAGAAATCTAGTCAGTCATTCAGCTTGTGCAGCTTCTTCGACTTAACATAGATAACCAGTAATCCAGTTAGTCATTCAGCTTGTGCAGCTTCTTTGACAGAAGTATAAGTATGATTTATTTTATAATCCATTCCCTTATTCCGTGTAGGTAAGATTTAGTATTTTGAACTAATCCAAACCTAGACATGCCACCGTCCCATACCGGTGCATGTAATCCATCATCCAGCAATTGATAAAACAAGTAATAAATGTAGTTATCAACTATTTCATATATCTAACAATTAATAGTAACATATTAGATATAAACATCAATGGTTCTAGATTAAGCGGTAAAATTATATAAGTTAACAGGTTTAATCAATTTCGCATCGCAAAGTCCAATAATTGATTCAACGGGATATATACGTAAAACAATTTATTCCAAGTAAGCACAACAGAACATATACTTCACAGGCTTAGTTTTATAACACTGGAACATAATCAATTTTTAAAAGAAACCACCCACAAGAAGTGTTATCCTATAATGCAGCAACTTCAAATCCTTTCCTCCCAGAAACAACTTAATTCCAAATAAGCATATTAGAATCTATAAATTCACCAGCTTATTTTTATACCACATAGGCAGAATCAACTGAGAAAATATTACTCAAGATTGCTATTTTAAAATTTAATCAACTCCAAGTTCCATCCAAAGACAGTAGCTAATTTATTTCAACTATGTCTACTGTCGAACTAAAACACAAGGTTGCTTTATTCTGTATAAACCTTCTATCAGAGATTTTAACCCAGCCTAGAACAACTCCAAACATCTCCATAAAAATGTCACACTGAATGAAAGTAAAATGGAAGATAAAATCCAAATCCAAGATCTGGAAAGAAATCCTACATCGTCGGTAGAATGGAAGATCGTCTCTGGTCAGCACGAACAAGCTCAAGCTTGGAACTGACGTACACCTGAAAAATAGGAGTGGGTCAGGCCCACGAACAAGTTCTATCCTACTACAATCCAAGCAGAGACTCGATACGCATGTACATACTAAATAGTTCAACAATAACTAATAATCCGTACATAAATATATCCACACTACTGGACTCTCGCTAGGCTATGAAGGGGGTCTCAACCTGGATAGAAGGCATCACACAATACGCACCTGAGTGGGCATGAGTACCTAAACCTAAACAGGGTATACCTCAACCTTCACAGTCAGCTACACATCCAACTGCATATACGTATCCTAATCGTCGACACTGAGACTCAAGCTCATGACACGGTAACATAAAAATATATCTAAACTCCGTTTCTAACCATCCACAAGAAATCCAGTAAGTCACTCGGCGTATTCCACCGTACCGACTTATATATATAAGGAGGATTATATTTTATAACCCGTACCCTTACTCCAAAATAGGTAGGACTTAGCTACTTGAGCCAATCCAAACCCAGTATGACACCGTCCTATACCGGTGCATACAATTCCATCCGTCCAACAGTTCATATGGCATTGACAATTAAATAACAATATCAACCATTCCAAACTAAGCATATTAGAGTAGAGTAAACAACATGCTTAAGTAAACCAATATAGAAATCACAACTTGGTCACACAGAACCGTGTCTGTAAATATAACTCTATTCCCAGTTTCCATATAATTAACCCAGTCAAATAGACATTGTATCAATCTGTTCCATGGCATGCAAAATAAATGTAAGTAATGTATCATGTATATAATTTTCTGACCAACAAATTGATGCACTAGGTTTTACAATGCAACCATCAATTAATCCTTAACAAAAATATAGATTTAAAACATGTATTTTTTTTCAAATATATGTAATTAACAGTGAACCAACTATCACAAAAATTTCTAATAAAATTTAGAAATATAGTATCCAAAACCAAACAGGTCTACAAGGCACATACAAAATCCATACAGTTTTAACGATTAACACTCAGTGCCTAAATTTATATTACTTTGTTCCTCTATACTCTAATCTTCCTCTGGACAGTATCTCAACACTCATTACAGTAATTAATCTCCTCAAACAATACTAGAAATTCACTAACCAAGAGGCTTCCTTACTGAACTGAAAAATAAGAACAGAATGTAAAAACTGTGAAGAAGACAACATGGAGCAGACTCAACACCCTTTAAAATTTATTCCCGCACCAGACCACTATTAAACCATCCATTACAGTATTTAGTTTCTGTTAGAAAACTTAGAAATTCCATACCTAAGAACCTGTCTCACTGAAAACCAAAAGAAAAATCAATAGAATGTAAAAACTGGGAAAAACCAAAATGGAGCAGGCTCCAAAAACCATGGAGCCACCTCCATTGGCCTTGGAGCCGGCTCCTAATTCCTTGGAGCCGCCTCCTTTACAAGGAGAGCCAGCTCCCTCCAAGGGAGAGCCGGCTCTCTCCCTCCTCTTCTCTCTGTTCTCGCATTCTAGCATCGTTTACACCTTCGGCACTTCAGTATTTTGGTTTCCAGAATTTATGCCTTACTTCCAGTAAATTTCCACCCTTATTTATGTCCTTAGTATACTACTAGCATGGATTTAAACAAAGAAATTTACAAGAAAGTTTCAAGTGTACTCAGTTTAACAAGTATAAACACATACTGATACGCTTCCAATTTCTAAACATGAAAACATATATTTTCTTTTTGTTTTAAACATGTAACTCAACCTGAAACTATTTAAGTATGCAAAGAACATGAAGCCTAAGGGAGAGAGTTAAGATAGAACTTGCCTTTGAGACTTTTGTTCAAAGTCTCTACGTCGACTTCTAAGGTTCCGGCGAAACTCTGTTTCTTCACTTGGCTAATTACCCAGACGTCACCAAAACTTCTCACCACCTTACTGTGTCGTAATGATATTCTAAAACCCTAGGCAGACCTCTTAGATGAGTATTTATAGAACATACTAACCCTAGACTTAGTTAAACCCTAATCAGATTACTCGGCCCATAACACAATCTAAGTGAAAAGCATGACGCCTACTTATGTGTTTACCTAATGGAACTATATAAAAGTCACGTAAAAACTATTAAATAAATGCATACCATTTAAAGCAATAATTTAAACAACTAATTACAACAACCAATTAAATAAATTAAAACAATTAATTTCAAATAAAATAATTAATCAAATAAATTCAAAACAAATAACCAAATAATGAAATTAAAAACCATTTATGTAAATAATCAATTAGACAAAACAATTAGTCAAATAATAAATAAAAAAAACCATTTATGCAAATAATCAATTAAACAAAACAATTAGTCAAATAATAAATAAAAAAAAACAATTAGTCAAATAATAAATAAAAATCGCAATTTAAACAATAATTTAAATACCAGGACTATCCTTTTGAAATTAGGGGTGTTACAATAGCCCAAACGGTCGCCGAAAAACCCAGAAAAATGGAAAAATTGAGAGAGCTTGCTCCCTCAAAGAGGGAGCCTGCTCTCCTTCACTTGGAGCCAGCTCCCCACCATGGGGAACTGCCTCTTTGGCCTCTAGAGCTGGCTCTCTCTAAGAGGGTGCCTGCTCTTTCATTTAGGGAGCCTGCTCCCCTTTCATGGGAGCCGGCTCTCCCTCTGTTCTTCGTCTCTTTCACCTCCGACAATTCTCCGATGGCCTGTTCTTTATTCCTAGGGTATCTAGGTGTTTAAACCAAGTTCCAGTATGTTCAAGAGGCCACTAAATTCTTTATACAACTACCGACATCCAACTAAACAAGTATTGTATAAAAAGAATTTAAACTGATCGCCTTAGTATTCATGTTCACTTACTACTTCAGACAACCCAATCTTACATCCAGATTAATTTTCATGTTATTTCAAAGTGTTCTAGATTAGATGAACTCGTTACACATCAGCAGACATGAGTTACATTAACAGATATGCAAGAAAGAATTTTAAACATCCATTGCATAACTTATAAACACATCCAATTTTTTTTAAGCATCCAAACATAAAATTAATTTTAATTTTTAATCTTGACTCAATCTTGGAGGTGCATTAGATATGTAAAGAACATGAGCCAAAGAGATTGAGTAAGGATTAGAACTTGCCTGTAAGACTTTGATTCAAAATCTTAGCGCTCTCTTCCTAAGGTTTCCGACAATACTTACTGTAATTCTCCTCTGTTCTCCCTCTGCCTGCACAGTCGTGAGTAGGGTTCTAAAAACCCTTGGTAGAACCTTATACGTATATTTATATGCCAAACCAATCCTAGGTACCATTAAGCCCTAAACTAACTTACTCTACCTATAGACTAACCCATGTTATATATATGTCGGCTACATATACGTGAATTTTATTGTAAAGCTATAACTATAACCTAATTTAATACAATTTAACCTTATAATTATTACCCGGAGTTAATCCCATTAAAACCTTTAATTAAACCAATTTACACATAAAAAGGAAAATACTAACCATAACCTAATATAACAATTAAATACACAATTTAATTAAAGAAGAAAGAAATCAATTAACGCAAATATTTAAATGCACAATTAACAATTAAGCCACATATAAATTAAATAAATAATGAAAACAATTAAACACTTAAACAAATAGCCAAATAGTCACACAAAAATGTAATAAAACAATAATTAAAATGCCGAGACTATTCTTTTAAAATTAGGGGTATTACATTCTTCCCCCCTAACAAAAGGAATTTCGTCCTTGGAATTCGCTCTTACCTTCTTCCAATATTTTAGGAAAATGTGAGCGAATGACATCCTCCCGTTCCCAAGTAGACTCAGCCTCATTGTGCTGACTCCACTGAACACGGACCAAAGGAATAAACTTATTATGAAGGATTTGATCCCGACGGTCGACAATCCGACACGGTGGTTCCAAATATGTTGCATCTAGCTACAACTCAATCTCCCCCACATCGATATGCTAATACCGATCCTCATGTCGCAGAAATTTCCACAACAAGGAAACATGAAACACGTTGTGGACGAGATCCAAATTATCCGAAAGTGCCAACCGATAAGCGACAACTCCAACTCGATCCGTAATCATGAATGGACCGACAAAGCGTGGAGACAACTTCCCTTTCTTCCCAAAGTGCATTACACCCTTCATAGGCGACACTTTGAGTAGTACCTGATCCCAACCTGAAACTCTAAAGCACGTGTGCGACGATCGCCTTTCGTCACTGATTGTTCCGTTTGGTTCTTACGTTAACCATTCTGTCAACACAGAAAGACAGACGTCAATACGACTAAACCAAACCATAAAGGAATATAACGAATCCTAAACTTAAGCTCTAAATGATAGAGTACACTGCACGAAAGTCTTATACGATAGAATCCTAGAGACACTGGAACCTGGAGTGCTCTGATACCAATTGTGATACCCCTCGGATCCGAGACACGGGTTGGTTAGGCCCAGGCCCAAACCCGAGGGAATATCAAACAATTAATACCAAATCCGAGTGATAGTCTCTGCTTAACACGATCAGGTCTAAGTCTGGAACTGGCGAATACCTGAAAAATAGAAATGGGTTAGGCCCACGAACAAGTTCTATCCTACTACAACCCAAGCAGAGACTCGATACGCATATATATTCTAACTAACTCAACAATAGCTATATAATCCATGTATATTTATATATCCACACTACAGGACTCTCACTGGACTATACAGGGGGTCTCAACCTAAATAGAAGGCAACATGCAAAGCACACCTGAGTAGGCATGAGTACCTAAGCCTAACAGGGTATACCTCAACCTAGCATATCCAGCTACGCATCTTACTGCATATACGCACCCTAACCGTCGACTCTGAGACTCAAGCTCATATCGTGGCACCATAAAAATATATTTAAAGTCCTATTCTATCCATCTATAAGAAATCTAGTTAGTCATTTAGCTTGTGCAGCTTCTTTGACTTAACATAGATAACCAGTAATCCATTTAGTCATTTAGCTTGTGCAGCTTCTTTGACTTAAGTATAAGTAGGATTTATTTTATAATCCATTCCCTTATTCCGTGTAGGTAGGATTTAGTATTTTGAACTAATCCAAACCTAGACATGCCATCGTCCCATACCGGTGCATGTATTCCATCATCCAGCAGTTGATAAAACAAGTAATAAATGTAGTTATCAACTATTTCATATATCCAACAATTGATAGTAACATATTAGATATAAACATCAATGGTTCTAGATTAAGCATGGTAAAATTATATAAGTTAACAGGATTAATCAATTCCACATCGTAAAGTTCAATAATTGATTCAACGGGACATATACGTAAAATAATTTATTCCAAGTAAGCACAACAAAACATATACTTCACAGGCTTAGTTTTATAATACTGGAACATAATCGATTTTTAAAAGAAACCATCCACAAGAAGTGCTATCCTATAATGCAGCAACTTCAAATCATTTCCTCCCCGAAACAACTTAATTCCAAATAAGCATATTAGAATCTATAAATTCACCAGCTTATTTTTATACCACATAGGGATAATCAACTAAGAAAATATTACTCAAGATTGTTATTTTAAAATTTAACCAACTCCAAGTTCCATCCAAAGACAGTAGCTAATTTATTTCAACCACGTCTACTGTCGAACTAAAACACAAGGTTGCTTTATTCTGTGAAGACTTGAAACTGAAAAGGAAAACCTTCAGCGCTTGCTGGAGAATGAACAGGCAGGGGCGGAGCCAGGAATTTGGATTTGGGGGGGCAGATTTAGTATTATGTAAAATTTTGAAAAAATTGTAAACAAAATATTTTTTTATATAAATATTGATCTTAGTAGGTGTGTGTGTGTGTGTGTGTGTGTGTGTGTGTGTGTGTGTGTGTATATATATATATATATATATATATATATACACATACATATATCTTGCAAATATATAATCCAAAAAAAAAATTGCAACCTAAATAAATAGATGGAAAACTAATATAAGAAAGAAAATCAATTTTTTTTTAGTAAATGTTTCAAAGGGCATCCCTCTCATCTTGGAGGGAGTCCGCTTATTTGTTCAAAGAGTCTTTTTCTTTTTCAGTATCATTGAGCTTCACCATCAGCTCAGTATTTCTGGTACTTATAATTTTATCCTCCTTGGTGGCCGAATCAAGCATAGTTGCGGCCCTACATGCTTTAGTAGTGGATGACTCAACCTGCTTTTGCATCGCCATCATGCTGAACAGGGTCTGCAAAGCAATGCATGAATACTAATTAAGCGGAGCATAAGTTCAAAGCGATTAAGGTATGAAGATTAATTTAGTTCAACCAAAAGATAGACTGAGAATTACCTCCATAGCAGCTAAAGGGAAACGGCTTAATGTCTCCTTCTAAGATAGTGACTTAGCCACCTCGATGTCCTTGGGGGATCACATGTTCCTATAGTAAGCCATAGCGGTTGAACCTTCCTTGAACATGGTCTCGTTGGTTTTGACCACTGATCCATCTGCTTGGACGAACTGAGGGGTCCATGTTGCCTCACCAGAGGGAAAAGAAGTGCCTGTCCCAGACCTAGAGGGAACGATTGGTGTGATCTGGGTAGGTATGGACACGCTCAGCCCAGAAGTCCGAATCCTTCTCATCAGAGGAACGTCATCAGGACCGTCGGGCAGAGGTCTTTTCCCTCGCTCCTTGTCCTGAACGAATACCGTGGTTGCAGAGGAATTTCTGGCTTGAGCAGTGGCATTCGGATTGGCCGATGAGGCAGTCACGGTTGAAGAAGCAAGCACTACGTTCGGAATGGTGCTGACCACTACGTTCGGAGTGGTGCTGGAGGTAGTGGCAGATGAAGATGCTGAGGCTGGAGAAGAAGAAGCTGCGGAAGCAGCAGTAATCCGGGGAGGATCCTTCTTCCTGCTGAAGGAAGGAATCCGAAGCTGATTCATGGTGGTACCGAGGAGTGAAATATCACTAAGATTCTCAGACGTAAGGAGTTCTGAACAAAAAGGGATGTCGTTCAGAACGTAGTCCTTCAGATAAGTAAACCTATCCCTGCAAACGTTGTAACTGAGTTCGTTATTTTGCGGGATACCCTAAGAATTGCAAAGAAACGAACAGAAGCGAGGAATGCAAGTTTCATAAGGGAAGTCTGTTTTGTGGGTTTTGAATTTCTTGTAAGAAGAAACAGAGCATTTGCCAAAGGCATTCGGGATAGGGTAGTCCTTGGCAGCCGGAGCGAACCAAGCCCCCCGAACCCCAACAATGCTCTTCTTCCACCCTTTCTCAGACTTAAGTTTGTCCGTACAGATGGATCTCTTTTCAATAGGGTAAAAATGGTAATATACATCATCCAACCTGATCTTGCTGACCTTGTAACAGAGGAGAAGATTAACTAAGTCAAGATCTAGGCTTCTGTCACGGTTCAGAAGAAGCAGAACGGATAGAACCCTAAGAAAATTGGGGTTAACTTGGAGAGGAGAAAGATTTAACCTATTGAACACATAACAGAAGAAAATGTGCAGAGGGAATCTAATAATGTTGAGATGGTGGAGGGAAAACAAGGTTTCACCAGGAGGAAGGCCGGCACTAGTTTTGATATTTACATTTTTAGGGCATTCCCTAAGATGAACGTTGGAAGGGAGTTGGAGTTTCATACGAAGAACATCCAAATTTATAGGCATGATGAGAACGACTAAGATCCTTAAGGGAAATATGCAAAGATTTTAAGAAGAAGAAAGAGCGAAACTAACCTTGAGAGGACTGAGGATTGCAAAGGATGCTGCAGGGAAACTGGAGATGAAGAACTTTGCACAGGATTCGCCACAGAAGATTTGGTTTGACCGGAGAAGATTCGATTTGCCTTGAGAGAATGGATTGCGAATTGATTGACAGCGAGAGATGAAGGATACGACAAGGAAGGCTGTGGGTGTGAAGGAACGGTATATAAAGGGGAAGTGGTCCCATTAACCGAGACGTCAGGAAATTAAAGAGATTCAAATTTCAAAAACATTAATTCCGAGGCCGACCGCTCGATGCCCCCCGTGATTGTCTTGAGCCGTCAAGTCATCATTAGCTGTCAAGTCATCATTGACTTAATTGATAATCACACTCTAATTAATGAGGGAGTGATTAAGGGGGCAGTTGAGGATACTAAAGGCGGCATGGGCCGGATCCAACCCACGTAATGAAGATTGGGCCTGGTAATTGACTTGGGCCCAAATCAAGCTTCCATAAGGCAGGCCTAATGCTGAAGAATGAAGCTGAAGGCCCCTGAAAGTGATTAGGCCTAAGATTGTAAAAGCCTCGAGGACGAGCCCAATGGAAGAAGTTAGTTAGGAATCTTCTAGAAAAGTGTAAAGGGTCTATAAATAGACGAAAAAGAGAGAAGAAAGGGAATCGAAAATTTTTGAAGTGTAATGAAACTCAGTCAATTTAAGAGAGAAAATTCTTGCATCTTCAGAGTGATTCTGAGCTCTTGGGAGAAAATTGAGCTTCAGACTAGTCATTATTGCTAAATATTTTATGCTTCTTGGACATAAAGGTTGTTTAATTTACTGTTTTCTTCTCGTCATTTATTCAAAATTCATGTAAATTTTTCCATGATCTGTTCATTTTCCAATTCCGGGTTCAATCCAAAATGAAATTGTTTTCAAAGTGTTCGATTTAGTAGTACATGCTTGTCTTGAAATTAGTTCTGGGTTTTGATGCAGTTGATGACGTACAGAAGAGTCACTCTCTTTCTTGGAGGAATATTAAATCTGGGTGAGTATATCTATGAAAAAGACTGATATTTTTGGGATTCAGTGATATGGGTTTTGTTCCACGAGATTTGTAAATTAATGGGTACTTTCAATTTGTGTATTATATTTAGAATGCTCTGTATATGCCTATGCATTAATGAATGAGGGAATATGAGATCCATTGTATTTTTCAAGATTTTTTTCACGGGGTGTGTTTCGTGCTTTTAGCTTTATTTTCTTTCTTGTGAGTTCTTTGCGCGTTCTCTCTGTGCATGTATGTGTGTGCGCGTATCCTTTCCTCTCAGGTGAAGGGGACCCTCTGGAAATTCTTCTATTGTCCTGACAATATAAATATAGACCAAGGCTGAGTGAGGACGGAGAGAGCTCTGATCGGCATGGTTAACAAGATTTTTTTTTTTTTTTTTTTTTAAGAAAAAACAAGCATTTTGAAGAGGACCACAGCTATCAGAAATATAAATATATATATATATATATCACTTTGTGAGGATATTATTTTCATTTTATATGGTCTGTATTTATAGTTATTAATTTATTCAACTGAAATGAGAGTATTATTGTTATTTTATACCACACAAGGACATATTTACACCAAATAAATTGTATAGGAAGGTTTTTTTTTTTTTTATCACACATGGAACATTTTACACTAAATCGATAATACAGTAGGGTTTTTTTTACACTTAAACCTTTACATAATTGTGCTGAGTTCATGATAAAGTTATTTTATAAAATTTATAATCGTAGATGCATATAATATAATACTCACGCCACGTGGATGTTTTTGTCGCTCGGGATTGTAATCATTAGCATTCCTTGTCGTAATGGCGGGCACTTGAAATGGTATGTGGAGCTACCTCTATCTCAACCTCTCGCATAAGAAGAGCTGGCAGTGTTTCCTATAGATCCCGAAATAACTTCAAATGAGTAGAAGGCTACTCCCCGGAAAACCGAAACCAGTGACTACTGGGAGGTTGAAACCACCAGCCGCAAATTGTGGTGGAGAGAAATACTCAAGTTGCTATCCTGGTCCAAACGGAAAAGTCAATGGTAGGTGCTAGCCTTATCATATGTGTCGCCTAGGAAATTCGAAGCTAGTCACAGCATGCAAATGCTTTGTAATGTGGGGTAACTATAACAAGAAGCGAGATCAGGTGAGAGGATCAAATGTCAAATTAAAGAAAAACACACACATATATATATCACTGGTCTTTCTTAATTTGTTTATTTCAAAATCAGGCGTCACGTATTGTATATCTAAATTATAGACCCACTCTGCTTGATGATAGTTCATGCTTCAATTAGGTATCTTTAAAAAGTACTTAAGGATTTATCTTCTTCTCCTTAAAAAAATAAAAAAATAAATTAGGTATCTTAAAAGGTTTATAGTTCCATTATTTACTATGCACTCGGGTAAGAGCTAAATCATTACCTAAAAAGTTTATAGTTCGTGGTTTTCTTGTACATTAAAATTAAATCATAATTGACAAATTACCAAAGCTTTTTCTTCTTGAATTTTACAATCTAATGATTAAATACAAGTATTCTGACGTTGTATGCGGACAGGTTCACATGTACCTATGTCTAGATAGGTTGATTTATAGGTTTGACTTTTCCGTTTCTACGAGGAAGGCAATTTGAGTATTTGTGTCTGTCGCAAACCAGTGCAGGTTTTTTTTGGTTATTAGTCCCGCTAGTCACTCCTTTCCCATTCCGGCCGAGTAGCCTTCTACTAAATTCAGGATCCATTGGAAGCTGCAGCTCTTCGTCCATGTCGCATTCACCAATGGTACCATTGCAGGAGTCATGTGACATGAAGTTGAAAATGGTGCTCTTCTTATGTGAGGTTGAGGTAGATGTAGAGGTAGTTCCACGTACAATTATAATTGTGCCCAGCATTACCACAAGGAATGTTAAGGAACACCGCCACCCTTTCTTCACAAATAATGCAAGCACTATTTTACTTACGACTCCAACACGATTTACCACTCTGTTTCTTTCACCAAGCTAGCATGCACTTAGGCAATAATACCAGCCTTTAGAGTATCCATCCATGTTTTATAATTGAATCGTTAGAGCTTTGGATATCAAACGAATGGTCCTCCATCATTTCTGCCACCAACTTGTTTAATTATTGAAATCCCTTTCAAAATATATATTTTTTCCCACGTTCACTCCTTTTAAATTTTGTTGTTACTCCTTTAAATTTTGTTGTTACTCGATCTTAAATGTCTTATTGCTAGCTATTTGTTTTCTTGCAAAAGATTTTTCAACCGTCTAATTCTTCCTCCCAAAATTTAAGAGCATATATTTGAATATAAATATATATGAGAATTGAACAATTGGCTGGTAGGCAGGTATATATAATGTAACCATCTTTGTTTTAACTAAAGAATAGAAAATCAAATATTATAAAAGATAGGTCTCTAAAAACAGGTCAATTGATGTCACTCATTGGTAGCTAAACCTTCCTTATGTGTTAGTTGCCAAATGGGTAAAAGTTGTAAACGGCCCTTTAATAAATCAAATAAAATGTCCAAGTTTCCTTTAGAAAAAATACATTCTGATCTTTGGAGGCCAGCCCCTTTGAGTTCTAATCAGAAATTTCGATTCTATGTCATTTTTGTTGATAATTTTTCGAGGTTTACCTGGATATATACTTTAAAACAAAAGACAGATTTTTTGATCTGCTTCCTCAAGTTCCAAAAACTAGTGGAGAATCAGTTTAATCACCGAATTAAAAATTTTCAATGTGATGGTGGAGGAGAATTCAGTTCTACTAATTTTATTAGTCATCTTTTAAATTCTGACGTTGAAGTGGACGGGGTTCACATGTAGGTAATGTCTAGATAGGTTGATTTATAGGTTGATTTTTCCGTTTCTACGGGGAAGGCAATTTGCGTATTTGTGTCTGTCACAAACCAGTGCAGGTTTTTTTCGGTTATTCGTCCCGCCCGTCACTCCTTTCCCATTCCGGCCGAGTAGCCTTCTACTAAATTCAGGATCCATTGGAAGCTGCAGCTCTTCGTCCATGTTGCATTCACCAATGGTACCATTGCAGGAGTCATGTGACATGAAGTTGACGATGGTGCTCTTCTTATGTGAGGTAGAGGTAGATGTAGAGGTAGGGGTAGTTCCCCACACAATTATAATTGTGCCCAGCATTACCACAAGGAATGTTAAGGAACACCGCCACCCTTTCTTCACAAATAATGTAAGCACCATTGTACTTACGACTCCAACACGATTCACCACTCTGTTTCTTTCACCAAGCTAGCATGCACTTAGGCAATAATACCGGCCTTTAGAGTATCCATCCATGTTTTATAATTGAATCGTTAGAGCTTTGGATATCAAACGAATGGTCCTCCATCATTCCTGCCACCAACTTGTTTAATTATTGAAATCCCTTTCAAAATATATATATTTTCCAACGTTCACTTGTTTTAAATTTTGTTGTTACTGCTGTAAATTTTGTTGTTACTCCATCTTAAATGTCTTATTGCTAGCTATTTGTTTTCTTGCAAAAGATTTTTCAACCGTCTAATTCTTCCTCCCAAAATTTAAGAGCATATATTTGAATATAAACATATATGAGAATTGAACAATTGGCTGGTAGGCAGGTAAATATAATGTAACCATCTTTGTTTTAACTAAAGAATAAAAAATCGAAGATTATAAAAGATAGGTTTCTAAAAACAGGTCAAGTTTTAAAAATATTATTCAGAAAACTGAATCAAAATAGAACTTTTGTACAATTTTTTAATTTTCAGTTATGCACACTAAACAGCCATAGTTGTCTCTCTTTGTTAGGATAACTGAGACAAAAAAGAAAGGAGATGATAAATATATTTATGAGAAAAAATAAAATTATAGCAATAACTCTTGATTGGGAAAAATACTAAATAGATACTTAATAAAGAAAAAATTATTTGTTTTACTTTACTAGTGGTAGCGCAAGCAAAAAAAAAAAAAAAAAAAATTATGGTACAAAAACTAGGAGCAAGACCTGTAAGGCTATAATTATTTCCTTTCTTTTACTTTTTGTTTCCATCAATCCGAATAGGTGTGAGATTTGGTTCTCTACACAAACTAGGAGCAAGCCCTATAAGGCATTTTTAGTGTTTTGTTGCGACGTAGGAGATCAAGCCCCATCCTGCATGGCTGGAACCCCGATTCTTAACTCTTCTTCGTCGCTGGAAAATCAAGAAACCAAGAACAGAGACTGCGATCACACGAGAAAGAACACCGCTGACAACGGTGGCGACTGGTGTAGTTTTTTGGTTTTCTGTCTTTGCTGGTTGTGGGGTAGACGGTGAAGCGGGCGGTGGAATTAAGTCAGGGTTGAGTCCTGCTAGATTGCCGGAATAGTCACTGATTTTGAAAACCTCTATCCCATTCAAGATGGCATCAGAGTAAAGTGTCTGTGAGTCCGGATTAGGATGCAGAGCTATAGACAGATTATGTTTCTTCTGATCTCTTGCTTGACTCACCATCAACACTGCATAATCTCTATAAACCGGGACATGATTTCTTCCAGCCCAAACGATCACATCGGCTTGACTCTCGGCCGTCTGATTTGCTACGAATATAGTAAACTCCCTGTCACTTTGCTTTGTGACCTCAACTTGAAACTCACAGAAGTGTAGTCTGAGCAGGTGCATAAAACCGGAATCCAAAGGCAAATTCCAAGTGAGATTGTAGTTTTTGTTTACAGTTTTGTTGTTTCCCATGGACCGAGCGGTCATATATACTTCGGCCGGTGCAGTGTAACTAGGTAATTTGGTGAAGATTAGATTAAAGCTGTTGTTAACTGGAAGAGCCCCCATGTTTGACACGTAATCGTCGTCCTTCAACCAGCTTCGGAACATACCCGTGTCCAACATGGGCGAAATCTCTCTACCACCAACATTCAATCGGTGTACGGTCTCAAGAGCAGTGCTGTTTTCAATATGAATTGGGTTTTGCTCATGGCCGATAAAAGTAATGCCATATGGTGGGTCGGCCGGGGTGTAATAAAGATTGGTTGGCATGGAGACAATTTCAATCCCATTGATGAAAGCGTATGCATCCGACGGAGTCGAAGACGGAGTGAAGGTGATGTTCAATGTTTGATCTTCATCTTCTACGTTTATGCAGAATTCTTTGAATAGAGAGTCTGAGCCCAGAGAAGCAGCTGTCAGAGAGGCACTGAAGTTGCTGAGAAGAGTGAATTGATTGGCTTTGGCAGTGAAGAAGGCTTTGGAGGGTTCAAACTTTGGGTATTTAGAAGGGTAGAAGTGCAAGCGGATGAACTTTTGGCCTGAAGTGACCGGAAATACATAGGTAAAATCGGACAAAGATATGCGTGCGGTCAAGTAGGGAACAGAGCTCGCTTGAGAAGATTGTGTCTCGGCTGAAGTGGCTATTGATTTGTTGCGTTTTTGGTCTAAAGGGAAAAGAAAATTTATACCGGTGTCGGCCACCCATTGGCGGCCGTCCAGTGTGCTGCTGCTGACGGAGTTGCCTCAAGGGCGATACTTTCAGTAGGTGTGTAAAAAGGTTGTGATGAGTTGGAGGAAATGGGAAAGAGTGAAATATTGAGTAGTAGGAGTAGGTACAGAGGATTGAGAATCACTAGGTTTTTGGAATATAGAATTGTCATCGCAGGAGAGACTTAGAACGAAAAGACACAAGATGGAGATAATCACTATATGCGTGAACCGATCAAATCAAAATGAGCCAGTTCTAGTTTTGCTTTAATTTTCACATAATTTTTAGGAGACTCTAATTGGTTGAAGAGAAAATTGATGGTCAATTTTGCTACAACTTGTTTTACGGATTGATTTATACATGCGTGGAAGGCAGTGTTTAAGACGCGTGAAGACTGGGGCGACTTGGAAAAGTCTCCGGCGTGGTGGATTATTCCACCAAAAAAGAAGATGATCGATTGGGATCAGACCATAATGAATGTCCCTCTCCAGTCTTTTCCTCCCACTCGCACTACCCCGCATATGCACTATTATGTGCAGTGTCTTTTTATGCCTTCACGTTTCTAGTTATTGGAGTGAAGTAAAGTTGATTATTATTTTCTTTTTATGAAAAGAAAAAAATTAGTAAAATATTTTCAAAATCGTTGGGGTAAAAGTGTAAAGTTAAATTACAGGAAATGAGGAGGGCAATGAGGGGAGAGACTGATGTATGTAAAAAAAAAACAGCAAGTTTGACTGAAAATATGCAAATAGGAAGGATTCTTTGGACGTATAGACAAATCTAACAGAGTCTAATGAGTGGTGCTGTTGGGAAAATACTTGTCAAGAATTGATACAGTAGGATCTAATGAATTTTAAAAGTGTTGCTGTTGGGAAAATACTAATGAACAATATGGACGATCTGCAATTATGAGTGGTGCTTGTAGCAGAATTTAATGAACTATAAATATGTTATGGAGGATCTGCAATTTGACTTTCTTATTAGTTTAAGGAAAATTCAGTTTCCTGATATGATTTAATTTCCTTATTGATTTTAGATTCTACAAAAGGCAAGTTCTTGTAGGATAAGTTTGGGACTCTATAAATAGGGGTGAAAATTAGAGATAAATGTATGCCAATATAAGAGAGGGCAATTGAGAGAGATTGAGAGAGAATTCTCCTTGTAATTCTTCATTTTTTTCATAGTGAATTTGTTCGATGTGCTCCATGGACATACCCCTAAGATTTGAGTGAACCATGTATATCTTGTATTCTTGTATGTGATTTTTTTTCCTTGTGATTGCTTGTTTATTTCTTAAACAATGTGCGTTGTTATTTTGCATTTCCGCCGTAACAACTGGAATCAAATTTGGTTGATTGTGTAGTGCAACTCTAACAACTGGTATCAGAGCCATTGGTTGAGAACCTAGGGCACAAAAGGTGTTTAACGAAATTCCGAAAGTCTTTCGATCAGATCTGTCCGTTCTAGTGAGAGTAATGGCATCAGAAGATAAGACATCCACATCCATGATCGAGAAGTTCGATGGCACAAACTTCAGTTTCTAGAAGATGCAAATTGAAGACCTCTTGTTTCAGAAAAATCTGTATCAACCTTTGGGAGAGAAGCCAGAGGATACAAAGGATGCAAAATGGGAATTACTTGATAGGAAGGCTCTTGGCACCGTCAGATTGACATTGTCAAAGTTAGTTGCCTTCAATATCAAGAACGAGAAGACGATGAAGTCCCTCATGGCAGCCCTTTCTAGTATGTATGAACAGCCTTCTGCAGTAAACAAGGTGCACTTGATTAAGAAGTTGTTCAACATGAAGATGGTCGAATATGGTAAGTTCAACGAACATCTAAATGCGTTCAACGAGATAGTTGGGCAATTACAGTCTGTTGATATCAACTTCAAAGACGAGATCTAAGCACTGCTACTTCTAGGACAGTTACCCGAGAGTTGGAGTGGCATAGTTACAGCGATCAGTAGCTCTACAGGGAAGACCAAGTTTGTAATACCCTTAGTTTTCAAAAGGATAAAATGGGAATTTAATTTTGTTTTTATTACATTTTTATTTAATTGTGTGACTTATGTGTTTTGTTGCTTAATTAATTAAGTGTTTAATTGAAATGATTTATTTGGTTTGCTTTATTTGTGGATTTATTCTGCTGTAATTATTTAAATTGTGATTTAACTTTATTTAAATTAATTGTTTATTTGGTTTAACTTAATTGGTTGATTAATTGGTTGTTTAATGAAATTAGTTTTATTGGTTTCAATTATTTATTTAGGGTTTTGTTTCTGGGTAGTCACATTTTTATATAGCCAATTTAGTATAGAATTAATTATTTTATTGGTTTCATTCTTGTATTACAATTGGAATTAGGGTTGAGTTTTATAAGCCTATATATATACGTATATAATCTGCCAAGGGTTTGAGAACCCTATACACGTACTAGAGGTAGAGCAAAATAGAGAGAGGTTTAAGAGGAAAACGGAGAGGAAACCTAGGGTTTGGTAAAGGAGTGTTTGTTTGTGTGTTGAACCAAGGAGGAAACAGAGGAGTTGAGGACAATAGGAGTCACCAGAGAATTTAGGAAGACGACGCAGAGGTTTTGAACCCAAACCTCAAAGGCAAGTTCTAATCCTATCTCTATTCCTTACACTCGTGTTCTTTGCATCTCTAATACAATTCCAGGATCATATAAAGTTTAAAATTTAACTAGTATGTATGTCTGAATTTTTAAACTGAACTTGGTTGCAAGATGTGTATTGTTGGTTTAAATTTTCTTTTTGCATAACTGCTGTTTTAAATTCATGTCAATTGGTGTTTTAAGCATTTAATTAGTCTGGAACTTGTTGTAAACTACTAGAAGTAATCTGGATTATAGTGTTTGAATTGTTCAAACAATAAGCGTTTACAAATTGTAAATTGTCTGTGTTGAATCCTTAATATATAATTCAAGTTTAAATCATCGTTGGTCACTAGACAAAGAGGTTAATGGTCTCTGGAACACCTTAGAGTTTAGTTCAGACCTTTTTGAACCTTAGGTTAGGAGGACAGACAAACTAGACGTCACCGGAGAAGACGTAGTCAAAGAGAAGAAGCAGAAAGGAGGGGAGGAAGTTAGAGGCGGCTCAAAGTGACTTTGAGCCTGCTCAAAGTGAGATGGAGGCGGCTCAAAGTGGTTTAGAGCCGGCTCCATCTAGGTTGGAGGCGGCTCCAACTTGTTTGGAGCAGCCTCTCTTAAGTTCTTCAGTTTTCTGAGTTTTTAGGCGACTGTTTGGGCTGTGGAACTCGGATTTTGGGATTTTCAGATTCTGTAAGAAGTTATACTTGGGTGTTTTGAGATGTTCTAAGTCTAGTTAACACTCGAGAGAGTGGATTAATGCTTAATAAACCAGTAGGAGTTTATAGCTTGAACATTGGTAAATTTCAACGGAAATTGTTTTACTTCAGTGCCGAGGAATTTTAAATTATTAAACCTTAATTTATTTATTCTCTGTGAGTGGAAGTTTTAATTAATATGATATTATTGATAGTGGACAAGCATGGCAATTAATATAATTAATATTATACTTGTCATGGAATAAGGAACGGGGGAAACGGATTTTGTGTAATCTCAGGTGTTGGAGAATTCTGTATTGGTAATTCGATATAAGCATGACAGCTTATCTATTTGTTAGTTGTTCAATATGGAATTGATTGATATATCGCATGATAAGAGTTATCAGTTACTGGAGTAAGCATGTTAGTCTATATTTCTATTTATGCTTATTGTGTTACAAAATGGTTGTATTTATATCTTTGCGTTTTAAATTTGTAGAGAATTATATACTGGTAGTATTGAACAAGCATGCTGTTTATACATTCTTGTTATACTTATTTTGGATATGTTGGTATTAAAATGTTACTATCGTTTTTATTATCAACACTGGATGGATGGTTTGTATGCACCGGTATGGGACGGTGACATAATAGGGGGATTAGCTCAAAAAGAAAGCTAAGTCCTGCCTATTCTGGATTAAGGAATGGATTAACTAAAAGTTAAATTCTATGGATTTGTAGTGTCATGGCAACAACTAGTTAAGCGGCACTACTATGGATTCTGATGGAATTTAAATATATTTTTATGGTGCCACGATATGAGCTCGAGTCTCAGAGTCGTTGGCTAGGGAGCGTATATGCATTGGGATGCATAGCTGGCTATGATGGTTAGATGTGTACCCTGCTAGGTCTAGGTAGTCATGCCCACCTCTGGTGCATTTTGCATGGCGCCTACTAGTCAGGTTGAAACGGGCCTGTAGTCCAGTGAGAGTCATGTAGTGTGATTATATATATATATATATATATATATATCTACGGACTATTAGTTATTGTTGAATTGGTTAGGATGTACATGCGTATCGAGTCTCTGTTTGGATTGTAGTAGGATAGAACTTGTTCGTGGGCCTGACCCACTTCTATTTTTCAGGTGTTCGACAGTTCCAGTCGTAGACTTTATCGTGCTGAGCAGAGACTGTTACTCACTCTTCCGACTACATAGGATGTTCTTTCTTATTTTAGTTTTGGTTTTAATTCTGTAAATTTATTTATCATCTGCGATTATTAGGGGTCCACTAAATGGTTTCCCGAGTTGTACGGATTTAAAAGATTTAAATGATATAAATTTATTATTTAAAGTTTAAGGATTTTTATTTTAGATTTCTTTCAGCGTATTATTAATTTATTCTTAATTCAGTTTTTTTATTCCTGCTTATTTATATATTGATTGTCTGATATCCCTCGGATCTGTGCTCGGACTTGATCACCCGTGGCTCTAGAATCGAGGGGTATAACAGTTGGTATCAGAGCCAGGTTCTAGTGTCCTTAGGAGTGTCTTTTGTTAGAAGTCTTCCGCGTTGCGTCTCTTAAAAACTTAGAGCCATATTAGGATTCATTGTACTCTTTTACTGTTCGTTAGGAGGAACTGATGTCAATTATATTCCCTAATTATGGAATGGTTGACACTAAAAGGAGGATGAGGTCTAAGGCGACAACGAGTCAAACCGAAGGAGTAGAGGAGTACGTTATCGAGTTCTCTATCAGAAGTAGAACTTGGGATTGAAGGTTTAGTTCCGGTTGGCGCTACTTTTAGAAATATAAGCCAAGGAGGGATATAAGAGTGTGTTTTAGGTCACCGCATAATGGGACCAACACGATATCAGTTGTTCTCGTAAAGGAGACAACCGAGGAATAAGAGTCCAAAGAGGATTCTAGAGGAGGAGATTTCAACATATCCAAGAAAGATGGTATTGAATGTTGAAAATCAAGGATCACGCGAAAGTGATCTTGTTCGCTAATCGTATAGTGAACGATACTTGTAGAGTTAGATGGATAGTTAACCTTGTGTATTACCTTTAAACGAGGTAGATAAATAGAACTCTTTAGGGGTTCAGGAATCGGATGGAGTTCTTGCAGAACAAAGCAAAGATTATATAGCACGTTCCGGGGAGTATAAGGATTAGGTGGTGACGATCTAAGTTGCTTTATGCAGCTAAATTAGACGGTTTGCATTCCGTGTATAAAGAGGATGAAGGTTAAGCCTTTGGAATTTGCTGAGGCAAATGGAATTTTGTTTTGAGCTATGATTTGAGCTTATGTTTTGAGGATTGGATGGTTACCTCTGGAACTGGAAAAGGAGATTGTGAACCAATCAAGTAAAGTTGATTTCTAAAGGAGATTTTCTTTGCCAAGAGGAACGATGTTTTACGTAGATTTTTACTATGTTTTTATTGTGTATGATTATGTGTGCTTTATGTGTTTCATTTTCGTTAATTAATCAAGATCGGGAATATAGTTTAGTTGGGGACATAAGGGCGTGATCAACCAACTAATATTTTGGAGGAACAACGTTAGTTATGCTAGGATTTTGAGCATGTGGTCATAGGATTTGCTAGATATATAAAATTCTAGCCAATATATTGAACTTTTACACGCGTAATTATGGTATGTTTTCGAGATGGGATAATTAAACCAGTAGTACGAGTTAGATAATCTAGTACAATGGGTTTGATGTGCTTTAACGCTGCGATAGTTTATTAAAGATACTGACTTTGCTGAACATCTTCTTGGAAATTTCAAAAGTTGTTCCCAAGTCAGCAGGGGGATTTTATACTGGTTTAAGTATTTATCGGAATGACACAGACTGAAGATAGTAGATGGATTACCTATTCATCAGTCTATTCTTAATCAAGAATCTGATTCATGAGGGTGTGTCATTAGGAGGAGTTGCCGGGATTGCATTTAGTGGAGTAAGTAAAGTCTCATTATTTGCACAAATAATGTGGAAATTTTTTTTTTTTTTTTTTTAGGTCACAGTTCGCAATAGATAGATGTTGCTAAGAAATTGTTGACTAATTGGAGGATGGAAAGCTTTTTAATTCTTGTACAGTTAGACAGGAAGTCTAATAGACACTTACTGGTATGAGAATAGTAAGATGTCAGAGTCATGAAAGTATGACTGAACACCTAAATAAAGAAAAGGTGCACAATGTAGGTAGAAAAGCTGTTGCTAGTTGATTTATGATAAATAGAATTACCAATTGACTTTCTATGTCGGTAAGTTTATCATGGATAGGAATGTATGGATATAGTTGTAAAGTTAGCTTTTGCTAATGCTCTAAATTAAACAATGGGTGCTGATGGAAGCTGATGGTACTGGGCTAACGATAGCCAAATTTGGAAGGAGGATATAAAGACTGAGTTACACAACTCTTAGTTTATTCTGTTGAACATATAATGCTTCACGGAATAAAATAGATGTTGGGAGGATAGGCAGGATGTGGGACACAGAGATTTTGTCTCAAAGTCTTTTATCTGGTAGATAGTTCCGATGGACCATCAGATATCGCTAGATTATTACAGCCATATCTCATACTAGAGTGGGAATGACAAAGTAGTTTCCACGGATTTAGTTGAGAGATTCTTGATTCTAAGCAAGGGTCAGGGTTCTGGTTGAGATGGTGCTTGACTGATAAAAAAAAAATTAAATCAGTTTCGTTTTTGTCTATTTAGGAACTGATCAGATCTAAGTTCATATGAATAGCACAGATCACGAGACGTCTTGGATGCATAGAGGTGGTGATTCACACTTTACATTAAGTTTCGTCTAGGGGAAGTTATTGGGAGAAGGATAATTTTATCAACCGATATAGTAATTAAACCTTCAGTGGTTATTGCGCAATTCGATGCATGTTAGCATGTGGAAATGATTAACACTTGCTATTTGAGCTGACCCCACAGGAGGTAGTATCTTCCTCAGCTGAGTTCAGGGTACTGAAGGAGGACGAATGGTTTGTCTTAATGATGTCGGGAAGGTTGGAGGGATTGGGATGTAAAATTTGTAAAATTTTATAGGACAGTCAAGTAGCAAGACATACCAGGTTCATTTTGGTGAATTGGTACGGATAGGGACTTGTACATCACTATCTCTAAGTGCATCACTTGTTAGCAAGGTTGAAAATGATACCTGGATATCACTGGGGGTATTAAGCACTCTGACATCAACATGGGAGTAGGCCTAATCAGGTGAGGATGGTTGGTAGAAATTACCAACATTGATTGGAGTTTTAATTCTATATTGATTAAGAGTAATGGATTAAGTAAGTTCGATGGTAGACATCATTGTTAGTCGTGGTTGTTTTAGCGTGTCATGTTAACGCTACATTGCACTGATAACGGAGTTATAGCATGTACTTATTTCGTCTAATCGATTGATGGGGTTGTGTCAAAGGAATTTTTTTTTTTTTTTTGAAGGTGGTGGAGCACCAACTATGCTTCGCATCTCTAAACGGGAAATTTGATCGAGATATTATATTTGATCATAGTGAATGTGTTTAGGATCTATGTCCTAGGTTTGCACGGGTAATTGGAAGTGTTACTTCATTTTTCAGTTATTTGTTGTGCTATGGAGGGCACAAGGAGGTTAGTGCAACAAAGTTTGGGGTTTTGGTTATTGCGTAGTGTAGATCTCTCACTGGTTGGTCTGCGATTGAAGCGAGGGTTAAATAATAAGACCTTGACTTTATTTAAGGATACATCAGAGCAAAATACTCTCTTTTGTAAAGGATTGCGCATGGTTTGAAGGCGGCAGTCGAATTTTGTAAATGGTTGAACTCGTGTATTCGTGTTTTCTAACCGGACATGGTTGGTTGGGATGTCTTCCATATTGGAAGCAATGTGTTCTGGAGGAAGGTCAGTTTTACGTATTGCACTAACTTTTCACGAATTTTGTTTATCAATTTAGGCAGTAGCCTATTGCTTAGCGTTACCTATTTAGTTAGCGCTGGATGCATAGGAATTTTATGCGTTTATTCTACAGAACTTAGAAGAATAGGGATCGTTACCCTTCACTAAATATTTGGTAGGATTGGTTCGTTAATAGATGCAACCTAGGAGTTGTACATGTAAGGTATTTCTTAAATATAGAAACCTAGTTATTGATGGTTGTGTTAGACTTTGGTGGAACTCATATAAAATAGCTGTGCCACATGGAAATGGAAATGTATTTTGTCAAGATATTAATTCAGAGTTTCGTGAATTCCGAGGACGGAATTCATTTTGTTAGGGGGGAAGAATATAATACCCCTAGTTTTCAAAAGGATAAAGTGGGAATTTAATTTTGTTTTTATTGCATTTTTATTTAATTGTGTGACTTATGTGTTTTGTTGCTTAATTAATTAAGTGTTTAATTGAAATGATTTATTTGGTTTGCTTTATTTGTGGATTTATTCTGCTGTAATTATTTAAATTGTGATTTAACTTTATTTAAATTAATTGTTTATTTGGTTTAACTTAATTGGTTGATTAATTGGTTGTCTAATGAAATTAGTTTTATTGGTTTCAATTATTTATTTAGGGTTTTGTTTCTGGGTAGTCATGTTTTTATATAGCCGACTTAGTATAGAATTAATTATTTTATCGGTTTCATTCTTGTATTACAATTGGAATTAGGGTTAAGTTTTATAAGCCTATATATATACGTATATAATCTGCCAAGGGTTTGAGAACCCTATACACGTACTAGAGGTAGAGCAAAATAGAGAGAGGTTTAAGAGGAAAACGGAGAGGAAACCTAGGGTTTGGTAAAGGAGTGTTTGTTCGTGTGTTGAACCAAGGAGGAAACAGAGGAGTTGAGGACAGTAGGAGTCACCAGAGAATTTAGGAAGACGACGCAGAGGTTTTGAACCCAAACCTCAAAGGCAAGTTCTAATCCTATCTTTATTCCTTAGACTCGTGTTCTTTGCATCTCTAATACAAATCCAGGATCATATAAAGTTTAAAATTTAACTAGTATGCATGTTTGAATTTTTAAACTGAACTTGGTTGCAGGATGTGTATTGTTGGTTTAAATTTCCTTTTTGCATAACTGCTATTTTAAATTCATGTCAATTGGTGTTTTAAGCGTTTAATTAGTCTGGAACCTGTTGTAAACTACTAGAAGTAATCTGGATTATAGTGTTTGAATTGTTCAAATAATAAGCGTTTACAAACTGTAAATTGTCTGTGTTGAATCCTTGATGTATAATTCAAGTTTAAATCATTGTTGGTCACTAGACAAAGAGGTTAATGGTCTCTGGAACACCTTAGAGTTTAGTTCAGACCTTTTTGAACCTTAGGTTAGGAGGACAGATAAACTAGACGTCACCGGAGAAGACGTAGTCGAAGAGAAGAAGCAGAAAGAAGGGGAGGAAGTTGGAGGCGGCTCAAAGTGACTTTGAGCCTGCTCAAAGTGAGATGGAGGTGGCTCAAAGTGGTTTAGAGCCGGCTCCATCTAGGTTGGAGGCGGCTCCAACTTGTTTAGAGCAGTCTCTCTTCAGTTCTTCAGTTTTATGAGTTTTTAGACGACTGTTTGGGCTGTGGAACTCGGATTTTGGGATTTTCAAATTCTGTAGGAAGTTATACTTGGGTGTTTTGAGATATTCTAAGTCTAGTTAACACTCGAGAGAGTGGATTAATGCTTAATAAACCAGTAGGAGTTTATAGCTTGAACATTGGTAAGTTTCGACGGAAATTGTTTTACTTCAGTGCCGAGGAATTTTAAATTATTAAACCTTAATTTATTTATTCTCTGTGAGTGGAAGTTTTAATTAATATGATATTATTGATAGTGGACAAGCATGGTAATTAATATACTTAATATTATACTTTTCATGGAATAAGGAACGGGGGAAACGGATTTTGTGTAATCTCAGGTGTTGGAGAATTCTGTATTGGTAATTCGATATAAGCATGACAGCTTATCTATTTGTTAGTTGTTCAATATGGAATTGATTGATATATCCCATGATAAGAGTTATCAGTTACTGGAGTAAGCATGTTAGTCTATATTTCTATTTATGCTTATTGTGTTACAGAATGGTTGTATTTATATCTCTGTGTTTTAAATTTGTAGAGAATTATATACTGGTAGTATTGAACAAGCATGCTGTTTATACATTCTTGTTATACTTATTTTGGATATGTTGGTATTAAAATGTTACTATCGTTTTTATTATCAACACTGGATGGATGGTTTGTATGCACCGGTATGGGTCGGTGACATACTAGGGGGATTAGCTCAAAAAGAACGCTAAGTCCTACCTATTCTGGATTAAGGAATGGATTAACTAAAAGTTAAATCCTATGGATTTGTAGTGTCATGGCAACAACTAGTTGAGCGGCACTACTATGGATTCTGATGGAATTTAAATATATTTTTATGGTGCCACAATATGAGCCTGAGTCTCAGAGTCGTTGGCTAGGGAGCATATATGCATTGGGATGCATAGCTGGCTATGATGGTTAGATGTGTACCCTGCTAGGTCTAGGTAGTCATGACGACCTCAGGTGCGTTTTGCATGGTGCCTACTAGTCAAGTTGAGATGGGCCTGTAGTCCAGTGAGAGTCATGTAGTGTGATTATATATATATATATATCTACGGACTATGAGTTATTGTTGAATTGGTTAGGATGTACATGCGTATCGAGTCTCTGTTTGGATTGTAGTAGGATATAACTTGTTCGTGGGCCTGACCCACTTCTATTTTTCAGGTGTTCGACAGTTCCAATCGTAGACTTGATCATGCTGAGCAGAGACTGTTACTCACTCTTCCGACTACATAGGATGTTCTTTCTTATTTTAGTTTTGGTTTTAATTCTGTAAATTTATTTATCGTCTGGGATTATTAGGGGTCCACTAGATGGATTCCCGAGTTGTACGGATTTGAAGGATTTAAATGATATAAATTTATTATTTAAATTTTAAGGAGTTTTATTTTAGATTTGTTTCAGCGTATTATTAATTTATTCTTAATTCAGTTTTTTTATTCCTGCTTATTTATATATTGATTATCTGATATCCCTCGGATCTGTGCTTGAACTTGATCACCCGTGGCTCTAGAATCGGGGGGTATCACAAAGTTGAAGTTTGATGAAGTTGTGAGCATGATTCTGACTGAAGAAATTAGAAAGCAAACAACAGGGGTTTCTACCAGTGGTTCGGCGTTGAATGTTGAAAGCAGAGGCAAGGGTTCAAACAAGAAGAAGAGACATTACCATGTTGATTGCAGACTTCCAAAAAAGGGAACCAAAAGAAAAACTGAAGCAAACTTTGTCTCAAAAGAATCAGATGATGCATTGATGTGCTCTTTGGAGAGCAAGGTGGAGTCATAGGTTTTAGATTCTGGCGCATCGTTTTATAGCACCTCAAACAAAGAGCTATTTAATAGCTATGAACCGAGTAACCTTGGCAAGGTGTTTCTTGGTGATGACCAGCCTTGCAGCGTTATTGGCATGGGTGAAGTGCAAATTAAGTTGAATGGGTCAGCTTGGAAGTTAAAGGATGTGAGACACATCCTTGACTTGAGGAAGAATCTGATTTCGGTAGGACAATTGTCAGATGAAGGTTTTGTTACGACCTTCAATGGAAACTCGTGGAAAGTTTCCAGAGCCGCTATGACCATTGCACGTGGTAAGAAATCTAGCACTCTCTACACAACTACCAGTGTTTGTGGGTCTATAGCAGCTGCAGAAAATAGAGAAGATCACAACCTTTGGCACCAGAGACTAGGTCACATGAGTGAAAGGGGGCTCAAGATTATGCACTTAAAGGGAAACTACCAGGCATACGGGCAATTGATATTGACTTTTGTGAGAGTTGCATGATGGCAAGCAGAAGAGGATCAGTTTCAAGAAGAGTGGCAGAGATCTCAGAAAGGAGAAACTTGAGTTAGTTCACACAGATGTTTGGGGGCCAACTATTGTTTCATCCATTGGCGGAAAATCCTACTTTGTGACTTTCATTGATGATCACACGAGGAAGGTATGGGTTTATTTTTTGAAGCACAAATTTGAGGTATTTGATGTGTTCAAGAAGTGGAAGGCCATGGTGGAGAATGAGACAAGTTTGAAGATCAAGAGGTTGAGATCAGACAATGGTGGTGAGTATGAAGACATTAGGTTCAAGAAGTTCTGTTTTGATAAATGGGATCAGATTAGAGAAGATTGTGCAAGGAACCCCACAGCAGAATGGGATGGCAGAACGGATGAATCGAACATTGACAGAAAGAGCCAGAAACATGCGCATACATTCGGGTCTACCCAAACAATTTTGGGCAGAAGCGGTCAATACAGCATCCTACCTAATAAATCGTGGACCATCGGTGTCTTTGGAGCATCGAATACCAGAAGAGGTATGGAGTGGCTAGGAGGTAAATCTTTTATGGTTGAAAGTTTTTGGTTGTATTGCATATGCGCATATTAGTGACCATGCTAGGGGAAAGCTCTACCCCAAGTCACTAAAATCATTAGGTATGGCGGAGATGAGTTTGGTTATCGACTCTAGGATAATCAGAACAAGAAAATCATCAGAAGTAAAGATGTGATTTTCAACGAGAGAGGTGATGTACAAGGATAGAGATGCAGCATAGTTAACTAGTCTTGTACAGAGTAAGCCTGAGTTTGTTAAGTTGGATAATGATCCAGAGAGTATTGTTATGGAGCAGACAGATGAGGGTTCTTGGCCAGAACTTACAGAGCATAGTTCATCGCAGATTCCAACTCCTATGCCTGCACCCAAAAGGTCTACGCGACCTCATGTACTGAATAGGAAATATTTGGATTATATGTTGCTCACAAATGATGGTGAGCCTGAATGCTATGATGAAGTATGTCAGGTTAAAGATGCTAGCAAGTGGGAGCTTGCAATGAAAGATGAGATGAAGTCCCTTATCTCCAACAAAACATGGGAACTAGCCAAGTTACCCATAGGGAAGAAAGCTCTTCACAACAAATGGGTGTATAGGGTAAAAGAGGAACACGATCGTTCTAAGAGATACAAGGCGAGAATGGTAGTCAAAGGCTTTCAGCAAAAGCAAGGCATTGACTACACAGACATTTTTTCCCCGATTGTAAAACTGAGTACCATTCGCTCAGTTCTTAGCATTGTTGCAGCAGAAAGATTGCATCTTAAGCAGTTAGATGTCAAAACTGCTTTCCTCCATGGTGACCTAGAGGAGGAGATTTACATGCAACAACCGGAGGGTTTCTCAGTCAAAGGGAAAGAGAAACTAGTGTGCAAGTTGAAGAAAAGCTTATATGGTTTGAAGTAAGCTCCGAGGCAGTGGTACAAGAAGTTTGATGGTTTTATGAAGCGACATGGCATAACAAGTGCAACGCTGACCATTGCTGCTACTTCAAGAGGTTTAAGTCAAGTTTCATTATCCTTCTACTTTATGTTGATGGCATATTAGTGGCAGGTTCTGATTTTGAAGAAATCAGCAAATTAAAGAAGCAGTTGTCTAGTGAATTCGAGATGAAGGATCTTAGTGCAGCAAAGTAGATTCTTGGGATGAGGATTAGTAGAGACAAACAGAAAGGTACTTTGCAGTTGTATCAAGCTGAGTATGTTGAATGGTTTCTGAAGAGGTTCAACATGAATAATGCTAAGGCGGTGAGTACTCCCTTAGCTAATCACTTCCGATTATCTCAAGATCAGTGTCCGAAAAAAGAATATGAGAAAAACTTTATGGCTAAAATTCCATATGCCTTAGCCATTAGAAGTTTGATGTATGCCATGGTGTGCACAAGACCAGACATTGCATATGCAGTGGGAGCAGTAAGCAGGTTTATGAAGGATCCGAGCAATCTACACTAGGAAGTAGTAAAGTGGATATTGAGATATCTACGGGGTACCACAAACAAATGCCTATGTTTTAAAAGGGGCGAAGTGAAGCTACATAGCTATGTAGATTCAGACTTTGCTGGCGAGGTGGACCACAGAAGAAGTACTATCGGGTATGTGTTCATGGTGGGTATAACTGCAGTTAGTTGGGTTTCGCAAATACAGAGGGTTATAGTATTATCTACTACAGAGGCAGAGTATGTGGCAATGACAGAGGCTAGTAAAGAGATGATTTGGTTATAAGGTTTGTTGACAGAGTTGGGATTCGAACAAGAAAAGAATGTTTTGCACAGTGACAGTCAGAATGTGATACATCTGGCAAAGAATTCAGCATTTTATTCAAGGACCAAGCATATAGGACTTCGGTATCACTTTATCAGATCTTTGTTAGAAGATGGAGTGTTGACACTTGAGAAAATACTTGGCACCAAGAATTCGGTTGACATGTTGACCAAGACAGTGAACATGGAGAAACTGAAGTTGTGCTCAACTTCAGTTGGTCTTCTATCTTCAAGACAGAAAGAAGCGCATCAACATGTATAAGACATGCATGAGAAGCAGATGGAATGGGTTTACAAGTGCTCCAGACTCCAAGTGGGAGATTGTTGTGGTTTTGTGGAGTCTGATTAAGTGGAAGATTTTTAGGAAAATTTAATTATATGGAAACTTCAAGAGTACTGAATTTTAGGAAAAATTCAGTTTACTAATTTATAGGGAAAATTCAGTTTCCTAATCTAATTTGACTTCCTTATTGGTTTAAGGAAAATTCAGTTTCCGGATCTGATTTAATTTCCTTATTGGTTTTGGATTCTACAAAAGGCAAGTTCTTGTAGGACAAGTTTAGGACTCTATAAATAGGGGTGAAAATTAGAGATAAATGTGTGCTAATACAAGAGAGAGCAGTTGAGAGAGATTAAGAGAGAATTCTCCTTGTAATTCTTCATCTTTTTCATAGTGAATTTGTTCGGTGTGATCCATGGACGTAGCTCTAAGATTTAGGTGAACCATGTATATCTTGTGTTCTTGTGTGTGATTTTTTTTCTTTGTGATTGCTTAATTATTTCTCGAACAACGTGCATTGTTATTTTGCGTTTCCGCCACAACAACTGGAATCAAATTTGGTTGATTGTGTAGTGCAACTCTAATAGCAGAATCTAATGAACTATAAATATGCTATAGAGGATCTGAAATTACCAGTGGTGCTGTTGGGAAAATACTTGTCAAGAAATGATTAAGCAAGATAATTCAAATTTAGCGAACAAGTAAAAGTGTATAAGATAAAATCAACCTATATAGACATGGATACATGTGACACATGGACACACAACCTCGAAATACTACTATAAATATTTTTCCATTTGCATTCTCTCATCTGCTTTGGCTTATTGTTATAGTTATTGCATCACTACCCAGCAGAGATTTTGCATATGCTGTGACGAGCGGGGAAGGCAACACCTGTCAAAAGCTTTGCATCCACGGTTGACTTTTCCGTTTCTACGGGGAGGCAATTTCCGTATCTGTCTCTGTTACAATTTCTGGCATGTTTATTTCGGTTATACGTCCTGTCAGTCATTTCTTTCCCATTCCCGTCGAGTAGCCTTCGACTCAATTCAGGATCCGTTAGAAGCTACAGCTCTTCGTCCATGTCGCATTCACCGATGGTATCATTGCAGGAGGAGTAATATTATGAGCTGAAGTTGACGATGATGATCTTCTTATGTAAGGTAGAGACAGAGATAGCTCCACATACAATTTCAACTGTGCCCACCATTACCACAAGGAATGAATAATGTGAGCACCATTTTACTTACTCCAATTCACACTATTCTATTGTTGGGTTTGTGGCTCAAAATTTGTGTACAGTAAATTAGTTTCCTTTTTCATTTTGGAAGGCTAAAATTTGTGGAAGAAATTGAATCACATTATAATTCTATTTTAGAGTTGTGATCAAATTTGGGTTCAATAAGAAGTTAGGTTTGAAGACTTTATAAATAGAGATGGATATGAGAGGTGGTCGGTTGATTCGATTACAATTATAAATCAACCTTCGCAATAGCACGAATCATTGTAAAATAGGGCTATTGGTCTGGTAAGTCGAACCATTGGGACTGCGTTAATCTATGGCAACCTAAGTGTCTAGAGTCTTTTTAGAATGATAGGGGTGTTCATAGAGGATTTGTTGATTGTCACTTAAGCAATGAAATTAAGGTGCATGAATTAAAAGTTTGCAAGAGTTTAAGGGAGATGAAATACAAGTAAAGAGGACTAGGGAAGTGAATCCGCCTCCATCCCTATACACATGCTACATTAGAGCTAAATTGGGGGAAAAAAATATATATATGGTCATGATACATAGCAACACTTGGTTGCTATAATATCCTCAAGAAGTTCATTAAATCTGAAGCAAGCATGATCCATCAAAGGTTAATATGTTTAGACTACCTAACTAAGGTGTAGCTTAACCACATTTACTTGAATGAAAGACTATCAAGCCCTAGATAAAATGATGAAGCACATGAATGTAAGAAATAAGCATAAATCATCAAAGGTTTCACCTAAGCAATGATCTATCAAAGTCCTTATCAACATGCCATTAAACCATTTCATAACCTTGTCTCCATTCTCACCATGAAAACTCAAGCAATATGATTAATATAAGATATCATCTAAAGCAAGATAATCAACTTACAGAAATCATCCATACATATATCAACATTCATTACAAGAAATGAAGTACTCTTGGTTATGAAAAGACCATAGAATATACATTTTAATCCCCAAAATATAGCCTAAATTAGAACATGCTTACAAAGGAGGGGCCTCATCACCTCCCTAAATGGAGGCTTAGTTACCCATGGGAGCCTTAGAAGAAGGAAGAAGTTTGGATGCAACCTCCATTTTTGAGCTCCCTTCCCTTGGCTTCAAGAACTCTATCTTTTTCTCCTCTTTCTCTCTCCAGAAATCTTGCAAGAATGAGATATATCTTGTTATGTGTGGTCCTCCTCCTTTGTAGACATTCCTCTCCACCAAACAAGGCTCAAAAACCCCACCAAAAGACATCTCTAACCAACCCATAAAAATGGAAATCAGAAATGAGGGAAACAAGGTACAAGTGGGCTGAAGTGATGGTTCCCGGAAAGTAGTTTGCCCATAGTTCGAGCGCTCGAACAAAGCACTTCGAGCGCTCAAAGTTGGACCAGTATGCTCCTTCCTCTTGACCTGCTTTGCACTACTTTGGTAGAATGGCCATAACTTTCTGCTCCAAACTCCAAATGATGAACCATTTGAAGATTTGGAAAGCTAATTCAAAGCTCTAAATATGTTATGTTTTAATGGAAGTCCAGTTCTCGAGTTTGATAGGTCAAAAATGGCGAGTAAAGTCAGATTCTACTGCTGCCAGAACTTTAGCCTTGAGCACATTGCTATTCAAAGATTGAATAAAATACCATTTTTGCTCCTTTTTGGCCAATGAACCTGAAAATATATAAAAACGTGCAAATGAAGATAATTTATAAAGAATAATCAAATAATGGATTTAACTAATGCAGCTAAAGGCGCTTGAATATGCAATATTCGGCGCTTATCACACCCCCAAACTTACATTTTGCTAGTCCCTTAGCAAAACTAAAATGAAAAACTCAATGAAATGACAATAATGGGAATGCTACCACAAAATCAACTATGGCAAAATGAAATATATATATATAGCTCAAATATAACTCGAAACAGACACAAGACTGGAGACGGGGTCATTGAGTAGACTACCATGCATATATGAAACATTGATACAAAAATTGGCTAAACACATTTCAATATACATGCATCAACATCCTAGTCCATATAAATAACTCAATTGTCATCTCTTGACTGGAAATCAACTCTACCTTCAGTGAAAATGGATTGGATTCACAACATACGGCTTTTACTTTCTTTTTCCAATTTCAAGACACAAGTCTTCAAATCATTGAATTCCCTTTAAATGAAGTCCCTAAGGCATGAATTTATTTACAAAACAACTTTGTTGCTTGTTGACAATTTATTTTAACTCAAAAATGATACATAAAATGGTTGTGCAATGCTGAAATCCTTTAAGCTTTCTAACCAACCCATATAGCAAACGTTAGGCCAACAACTCCTAAACTAGATGGCTTTAGGGTGCTGAGTGTAGAGACACTCCTAAGGCTTAATAGCTCGAATTGGCAAGGTTACGAACTCCAACGAACCATATTTATTACAATATAAATATTTTTGAATGACCGTGCAATGTCTAAGTCTTTTAAGCTTTCTAACCAACCCATATAGCAAGCGTTAGGCCAACAACTCCCAAACCAGATGGCTTTAGGGTGCTGAGTGTAAAGACACTCCTAGGGCTTAATAACTCAAGTTGGAAAGGCTACAAACTCAAACTGGTCATTATTTTCTTTTTCTTCTTCCCTTTTTTTTTTTTTTTTTTTTGTTTTTTTTTTAATCATGCCAAAGGTATCCATCTATTATGTTCATCAATTCAGATTAACTAGGTCAAGATCACGGTTAATCAAGTTACATGCCTCACGATTAAGTTTCCAATGTGCATCCGTGCATTGTGAAGCATAAAAGAGTGTAAAATCCAGCGAGAATCTAATTGAGACATTTATACAGACTAATTTGAATCCACATGATCACTTTAAATTCACATTTTTCTTTATTTTCAAAAATTCACAATTGCTTCTATATACAAGGTCTTAAACATATGCTTTATCTCCGACAAGTTTCAAATTATACTGTCATTGCTTAGCAAAAATATGGAACCAACAATGCAACTTGCACCTCCAAACTGGAAGTACACATTGTCCTCAATATGGGAGAAAAAAATGGATAAATAAAGGGCATAGGGGATAAAAGGAACAAAAATACCAAGTGGAGCAACGAAGGCAAAGGTTTCCATCTATATAAAAGCACAAAATGCATCCCCCAAACTAGAAATGTGCCACCTGTAATGGGACACGAAGAAAAGGCAGAACAACGACAAAAATAGTAACAAATAGTAAAACATGGACGGAAAATTGCTGAAAAGAAGATAACAGAAGTGCTAAAGGATTTTCATTCATAATGACATGATTACAAAAGGAACTGAAAGTTAATCATGTTAAACTAGAGCAACTTGTGCATAGCACAATCCTAAAGTTGAAAAGTAAAACAAAAACAGAAAGGAAACATATACAAATACGAAACAAAACGATAAAGTCCAACACGGGCAACTATCTACGGGGCCGGAGGAAAACGGGCGAAGATGGCATTGAGGAAAGATTGAGTCTCATGCCGTTCCTCCTGTGCCACGCGACGGTCCTGCGCTGCGACATGGCGGTCGTCTGCAGTAAGACGACGGTCTTCTTCGGCACGGAAGTAGTCCTCACGCACAGTTCGAGTGTAGTAGGCCAAAGAAATTTTAAAACGATCCATCCGCTCTTGAATACGGGTAAGACTAGCCCGGATGAAGGCCTGGTCTGGCGGAAGATCAACAGGAGGCTTGTCCCATTTAGCGTCCTCCGCCATGGGGTCATCCTCAGAAAAAGGAGGAGATGGAGAGTGAGGTAAAGGAGGAGCAGCGAGCTGAGGGTTCCGAGAATGGCTTAGAACATTGGTCCACCGGCGAAGAGTAAAAGTTTGAATCTTTTTGCCCCTTGGTTCATGAGGAGGAACAATGAAGCCTTTGTGCTTCAAGAGCTTGATAACGAAGAATGGTAATGGCAAAGGCCGATTTTTAAGACACTGCTGCCATGCGTTGATACACTCGTCCCAAAACCACATAAATGTGTCCCAAATGAGTTCCGGGACAGAGAACCATTTGCCTTGGTCCATGGCATACAAGGCTTGCAACATCAGGCCTCGACGCTCGGTTCTGTGCGCCAAGGGGTAAACATTATGCTTGAGAACGGAGTCAAGGAACCAAACTCGCTCCAGAATGGTGGATTTGAGGGTAAAACTCCGAGGTCGATGAGGGTCATCCACATTGCAAATGGCAGCGACAACCTGTTCCACAGTTAAAGTATCCGGCTCCTCATATAAAGGGAGATTCTCACGATTGACAATGTCATCGAGGCACTCCAGAGGATAGCCAGAGACTGCCACCATGTCAGCAAGAGTGAAGGAAAAAGGGATGCCATCAATGGATGTGGTGAGAGAGACTGGCGGCTCTTCGGGGCAATTAAGATTCTGGAAGAAGAGCCGCACCACACGGGGGTAGGTGACCTTGGCAACGGGTTGGCAAATGTGTTGAAGGCGCCGGTTAACTAGTTCCGCGGCAGCCCATGAAGTGGTGGGAAGAGTGTCAAAGACACCCGTGAGCGGGAAGAGAAGCTTATAATTGAGCTTTTTGTCAAGCCAAGGGGCTCGGGGCTGTTCATAAGGAATGATGGGAACATCCTCAGAGGGTCTAGGACGACGGAAAGGGCCAGCACGAGACATTTTGAGAGGCGGACTTGGTTAGGGAATTTCAGCGAGCACCTGGTATGCATAAAGAAAGAAAGGATGTGAGAATGAGAGGAATTGATGAAGAAACCCAAAAAATTTTAGACACAATGCTCTCTATGGTAGAGCATAGTAACAAGCACGACCAAACTCCAAGGATTTGATACCCATACTCCTCAAATGTAACATAAATGGAACACAAAGATTGAAGAGAAAGAGGGAAGAGACATACCTTGAAAGATGAGTAGAGAGAAGCACGGATGGAATGAGGAGGAATAGTGGGGGTGATGGTTATATATATATGGATGGATGAAGAAGAAGGAGAGGAGTGAAATGGGTGGATGAATTATGGAAGGAGAGTAGTGGGATGTTGGTAAATGAAGGAGAGTAGTGGGATGGGTTAGGAGTTAATGGAGGAAGAGATGAAGGTGGAAAGGTTGAGGTTGTGGGTTGATGGAGGGAGTGGGGGGGGAGGGGGTAGAAGGGAAGTAATGGGAGAGAGGAAGTTGGAAATGGAGGAAGGAGGTCATGGGTTGAGGACCTGGAAAGATGCGGGAGAGAGAGAGTTCAGATTTAAAAAGTGGGGAAGGAGGGTTCGAGTGCTTGAAGTTAGGCCTTCGAGCGCTCGAACTTGAGGCAGTGAGTTTCGAGCGCTCGAAGTGTGTACTTCGAGCGCTCGAAGTTGAGGCAGTGAGCTTCTATGGACTTTCGAGCGCTCGAAGTGTGTCTTCGAACGCTCGAACTTGAGGCAGTAGGCTCTTGAATGAAAAATGGAAGTTTCGAGTGCTCGAAGCTTGGACTTCGAGTGCTCGAAATTTGACTAGTGAGCAAAGCTTGGGTGAAATGACTGAAATTGCCAATTTGCCAACATCTCTTCAATGCATGGATGGAATTTGGGGAAAATTTTCAAACTTTGCAGCATCACTCCAATACATGGATGGAATTTGGAGAAAATTTTCCAATAATGCATTAAAAATGAGAGGTTACACACATGTGTAGCATTCCAAAGATTCGATGAAATTACCGGATAAAGCTGAAAATTTCCGGGAATGAAAACAAGGGTTGCAGAAGGCCTAAGAAAACCAGTCTGAATTTTTGGACAACAATTTAAGATAATTCCAGATAAGGTTAAATTTTGGCTTTCCTTAGCAATTTCCCAGAAAATTTCAAAGCCCAGGCAATTGAAAATGTAGAGTAGCCTGGAAATAGAAAGAAGTGCTTCCCTTGCTTTGCTAAATTTAAAGTCGATAGCTAGACGAAGCTAGAGCAGGCATCAATCCTCGTAAATTGGGTCCATCAAGAGGACTTTCTCAATTTTTTGGGTTGGGACTATGCCGTCAATGCAAGGCTTAAGCCGTTGGCCATTAACTTTGAAGAGCGATCATTTTGCCGGATCTTGGAGTTCGATTGCTCCATGAGGGAAGACAGTAGTGACAATGTATAGACCATCCCATCTTGACCGAAGTTTACCGGGAAAGAGTTTCAAGCGGGAATTGAAAAGCCAAACCTTTTGTCCCGGGGCGAAAGACTTGCTAACAATATGCCTATCATGAAAAGCTTTAGTCTTTGCCTTATAGATTTTGGCACTTTCATATGCATCATTTCGGATTTTCTCAAGTTCATTCAGTTGCAAAGCACAATTAAAGCCGGCCTGTTTGAGATCAAAATTTAGCCTTTTTATGGCCCAAAAAGCACGGTGCTCTAATTCTACCGGAAGATGACACGCTTTGCCAAAGACAAGTGGAAATGGCGACATGCCAATGGGTGTCTTATAAGCCGTCCGGTAAGCCCAAAGTGCATCGTCTAGTCTTAGTGACCAATCTTTGCGGTCCGGTCGAACCGTTTTTTCCAAAATATGCTTTATCTGCCAGTTAGAAACCTCTACTTGACCACTCATTTGAGGATGGTAAGGTGTAGCAACCTTATGGATGACGGAATACTTAGAAAGGACGGATTTAAGATAACGATTTCTGAAATGTGATCCGCCATCGCAGATGATTGCTCGGGGCGTACCAAAATGACTAAAGATGTTAGATTAAATGAACTCGATCACAACCTTATGATCACTGGTTCTGGTGGCCGCGGCTTCCACCCATTTGGAAACGTAGTCCACCGTTACAATGATGTACTCGTAGCCATAAGAAGGTGGAAATGGTCCCATGAAGTCGATTCCCCACACATAAAAAATTTCAATTATTAATATGGAAGTGAGGGGCATCGTGTCTCTTTAGGACATGGATCCGAGCCTTTGACATCTTTCACATGATTTACAGAAATTGTATGCATCTCGAAACAAGGAGGGCCAATAGAATCCGCTTTGAAGAACTTTGTGAGCGGTCTTTTTGGCACTGAAATGGCCTCCACAAGCAAGAGTATGAGAGAAATTGAGGATGCTTGTGGTCTCAGTTTCGGGAATACATCGCCGGATGATTTGGTCCGGGCAGTATTTGAATAGCTCCGGATCTTCCCAAAAAAAATGCTTGACTTGGGAAAAGAACCGGTCCTTCTCTTGTTTGGACCAATGAGTTGGAATTTTACCTACCGTAAGGTAGTTAACAATATCCGCAAACCATGGAAGATTTGCATGGGAAATCTGGAAGAGTTGCTCATCCGGAAAAAAATCACGGACAACAGCGAAATCGGAAGATTTTTCAATGAGTAAGCGAGAGAAATGATCGGCGACAACATTGTCTGCCCCTTTTTTATTCCGGATTTCAATGTCGAACTCTTGAAGTAAGAGTATCCATTGAATCAAGCGGGTTTTAGTCTCTTTTTTTGATAGCAAATGCCGAAGGGCGACATGATTCGAGAAAACTATAACCTTGGAACCTAGAAGATAGGAGCGGAATTTGTCCAAGGCATAAACTACAGCTAACAACTCTTTTTCAGTAGTTGTGTAATTTAATTGAGCATCAGAAAGAGTTCGACTAGCGTAATAAATGACGTATGGGAGCTTATCCACACATTGGCCCAAAACCGCGCCTAATGCATAATCGGATGCATCACACATGATCTCAAAAGGAATAGACCAATTAGGCGGTTTCATTATTGGGGCAGATGAGAGGAAAGTGCGAAATTTAATGAAAGCTTCCATACAAGCTTCATCAAAATCGAATGGAACATCCTTGGCTAAGAGATTACACAAGGGCCATAAGATTTTGCTAAAGTCTTTAATGAAGCGATGATAGAATCCGACATGGCCAAGAAAAGAACGGATTTGACGGACGGAATTCGGAGGAGGAAGATTAGAGATTAACTCAACTTTGGCCTTGTCTACCTCGATTCCCCGTTTAGAGATAACATGTCCTAGAACAATGCCTTCTTGGACCATGAAATGGCTTTTCTTCCAGCTTAGAATTAGATTTGTTTCCTTACATCTTTTGAGTACAAGAGATAAATTGCTGAGACAAGAATCAAAGGAGGAGCCAAAAATAGAAAAATCGTCCATGAAAACTTCCAAGAATTTTTCAACCATATCGGAAAATATGGACATCATACACCTTTGAAACGTTGCAGGAGTATTGCATAGCCCAAAAGGTATGCGTCGATATGCAAAAGTTCCAAAGGGACATGTGAATGTTGTTTTCTCTTGATCTTGGGGGGCGATTGCCACTTGGTTATAGCCGAAATAACCGTCAAGAAAACAATAGTAACTTTGGCCGGCTAGCCTTTCTAGGATTTGATCAATAAATGGTAATGGAAAATGATCTTTCCTAGTTGACGAATTGAGCTTCCGGTAATCAATACACACACGCCACCTGGTGGTGGTTCATTGTGGCATGAGCTCACCCGCTGAATTTTTAACAACGGTGAGACCGGATTTCTTGGGAACAACTTGTGTGGGGCTTACCCACTTGCTATCAGAGATGGGGTAGATGATTCCCTCATCTAGTAATTTTATTACTTCCTTCATTACCACTTCCTTCATGTTAGGATTTAGCCGGCGCTGAACCTCTCTAGTAGGCTTTGCGTCATCCTCCATATGAATGCGGTGCATACAAATGGAAGGGTCAATTCCCTTCAAGTCAGCCACTGCCCAACCAATAGCTTCTTTATACTCTTGTAGCACCGCTAAAAGGTTAGTTTCTTAGTCCTTTAGAAGATCCGATGCAATGATGACTGGGAGAGTTTGATTTGAACCAAGGAATACATACTTGAGATGGGCCAGGAACAGCTTAAGCTCAAGTAGTGGTGGAGATTTCAGAGACGGAACCGGAGAGTAGTGGAAAGCTGAGGAAGCGGCTCTCTTGGAATTTTCCAAGGGGGAATATCCATGATAGCGTCGACATCAAGTAGAGAATTAATTTCTTGGATGGATTGGTCAATATCAAAGTTTAAGAAGTCAAAATGAGACATGCAAGTTTCAAGGGGGTCCTTGCTTAGAATGAAGGGGAGAGATTCTTCGACCACTCCATCAATGACATCAACAAGAAAACAATCATCCTCATTGGAAGGATGTTGAGTTATATGAAAGATATGGAGTTTGACTTGCATGTTTCCAAAAGCAATGTCCATCACCCCGGTTCGGCAATTAATTGATGCATTAGCCGTAGCTAAGAATGGCCTACCAAGGATCACTGGAATATGCTTTTTTGGATCGTGGACCGGTTCCGTGTCAAGAACCACAAAGTCTACCGAGAAGTAGAATTTGTCCACTTGGATGATAACATCCTCAAGAATGCCGCGTGGATGCTTGACCGATCTATCGGCAAGTTGCAAAACCACGGAAGTCGGCTTCAAATCTCCCAGGCCAAGCTGTAAGTAAACTGAGTATGGAATTAAACTCACACTAGCTCCTAAGTCAAGGAGGGCCCTCTCGATTTTGTTATCACCAATGACACAAGAGATTGTGGGGGCACCCGGATCCTTATACTTTGGAGGAGTGCTGTGCTGAATGATAGCACTAACATTTTCAGTTAACCTCACTTTCTTTGGCAAATGACTTTTAGAAGTGTGCTTTTGAGTGCATAAGTCTTTGAGAAATTTTGCATAGGGAGGGATTTGCTTGATAGCATCCAAGAGGGGCAAGTTGATCTTCACTTGCTTGAAAACTTCCCACATGTCTTGAATTTTACAATTCTTGTTCCCAATATGTGTTGACTCTTGAAGACGTTGCGGAAACGGAGCTTTTGGCTCATAAGTAGTTTCCACATTTGGGTTAACATGTGTGGGATTTCCGCGAATGGTATTTGGACGAGAAGTGCTTGGAATTTGATTGGAAGAGCTTGAATTTGGATTTTTCAAAGGAGGTTCTTTTTTATTTTTGTCTCCATCAACCTTGTTGTCAACCACTCTACCACTCCTAAAGGTGGTGATTGCTTGAACATGCTTATGACTCGGCGCACTCGATGGAGGGGTTTCATCAATCGCATGCATCCCTCTATGATTTTCAAATGGTTGAGCGGGAAGCTTACCCTTGTCCTTTTGAAGCAATTGATTCACAGAGTTAGCTATTTGGCCCACTTGATTTTCGAGCTTAGCTATGGATTGAGCATGAGAGTGAACCATTTGAAGAGTAGGCTGCAAAGATGTCAAGAGTTGCTTGTTCGAATCCATGATTTGCGTGTTTAATGACTCCATCATTTGCTTGTTTGCAGCCACAATTTCATCAGTTAGGTACACCGGAGGTTGATTAGAGACATTTGGATTATACGGAGGATGGTAGCTTGAGGAGGCTAGAAATTGTCTATTTTGAAATTGAGGAGGGGGCTGATTTTGATGCCCTTGATTTTGGAATTGGGAATTTTGTGGGGCTTGTTACCGCCACGAAAAATTTGGGTGATCTCGCCATCCCGGATTGTAGATATTGGAATAGGGATTATTCCCGGATCTTGAGAACATGGCATTAGCTTGCTCTTGATTTGGATTGGAATATTGCTCCGATGTGGGGCAATCTTCGGTGAGATGGAATGGACTAGTACATGATGAGCATACCGAACTTGCCAAATTTTGAGATAATAAAGGAGAGAGATATGGTGCCATTAATTGATAGAATTTATGAGCTATGACATCCACTTGGGATGATTCCTCCCTTATTGATTTTGGTTGACAAGGGTTGGTGTTCTTTGCATTGGTTGAGGTCGGAGCCCTACGAGAATTATGTTGAAGTGAATTTTCGTTTAAATTCTCTAGTAGGGTCCAAGCCTCATCCGCATTCTTGGACATGAACATCCCACCACAAGAAGAGTCAACCATGAATCTACGGGGTTCGGTCAAGCCAGCATAGAAAGCTTGCATTAATTGCCATTTTGGAATCAAATGATGCGGACATTTTCTAAGAAGGTCTTGTAGCCTTTCCCAAGTCTCGTAGAGTTGTTCTCCATCCGTTTGAGAAAAGCTAAGAATGGAACGCCTCATTTGGTTGGTTTTACTCACCGGATAATACTTCTTAAGGAATTCTTGCTGTAATTGAGCCCAAGAAGTGATGGAATTTGGAGTGAGTGAGTTTAACCAATACTTTGCCCTATCTTTTAAAGAAAATGGGAAAAGATGCAGATGGAGTGCAGTCTCAGGAAAACCTGTCAACCGAATGGTCGAACAGATTTCAAGGAATTCATCAAGATGCTTATACGGATCTTCATTATCAAGGCCATGGAAAGATGGAAACATTTGAATGGTACTTGATTTGATCTCATATTGAGCAGCATCAATGTTTGGCATCACTATGCATGAAGGTAAAGCATATGTAGTAGGGATGAAATGGTCCCTGAGAGTCATTGGCTCTTCATTTGGAATTTCGGCCCTAATTCCCTCATTTCTAACATCTCCTACATTTTCAGCCATTGTGTTAAATTCAGTTTCAAGTTCTCTTACGCTAGAAGATTCCCTAAGGTTTCGTCTAAAAGTTCTTTCAAGTGAATTTATGTCAACTGGCGAGTCAAGAGTTGGTAGGGAGAGTGATCTACGGCCAAACATCAACAATACATAATGCTATCAATGCTACTATTTATCATTCATAACTCCACATACGATGTTCCCATTCTCCTTAATTATCAAGACAGAATTTAAATGGCCATGACAAGGACCGATGCTTGTACACGAAATTTAAACAAGATAATAGCCTCAACCAGGGCTTTAAAACTAAATTATCGCTAAGGTTAACACATGCACAATATATTACATATTCGAAACTAGAAGGTCAAGAAACTTACCTGGAGTCCCCTAGACTTACAAATTTTCTAGCGTTCCCTTAGTGAGCCCCAAGTTCCTAGAATCTCACACAACTTACAACAACAGAATTGTCAAAACCACACAAGAAATATCCACAAAACACAATATTAACAATCACACTAAAATTAACCCTAAAACTTCGGTTGCTAAACCGTTTGAAGTCCTTAGCAACGGCGCCAAAAATTGGTCGGTTGAGTCGATTACAATTATAAATCAACCTTCACAATAGCACGAATCATTGTAAAATAGGGCTATTGGTCGGGTAAGTCGAACCACTGGGACTACGCTAATCTATGGCAACCTAAGTGTCTAGAGTCTTTTTAGAATGATAGGGGTGTTCATAGAGGATTTGTTGATTGTCACTTAAGCAATGAAATTAAGGTGCATGAATTAAAAGTTTGCAAGAGTTTAAGGGAGATAAAATACAAGTAAAGAGGACTAGGGAAGTGAATCCGCCTCCATCCCTATACACATGCTAGATTAGAGCTAAATTGGGGGAAAACAATATATATATGGTTATGATACATAGCAACACTTGGTTGCTATAATATCCTCAAGAAGTTCATTAAATCTGAAGCAAGCATGATCCATCAAAGGTTAACATGTTTAGACTACCTAACTAAGGTGTAGCTTAACCATATTTACTTGAATGAAAGACTATCAAGCCCTAGATAAAATGATGAAGCACATGAAGGTAAGAAATAAACATAAATCATCAAAGGTTTCACCTAAGCAATGATCTATCAAAGTCCTTATCAACATACTATTAAACCATTTCATAACCTTGTCTCCATTCTCACCATGAAAACTCAAGCAATATGATTAATATAAGACATAATATAAGACATCATCTAAAGCAAGATAATCAACTTACAGAAATCATCCATACATATATCAACATTCATTACAAGAAATGAAGTACTCTTGGTTATGAAAAGACCATAGAATATACATTTTAATCCCCAAAACATAGCCTAAATTAGAACATGCTCACAAAGGAGGGGCCTTATCACCTCCCTAAATGGAGGCTTAGTTACCCATGGGAGCCTTAGAAGAAGGAAGAAGCTTGGATGCAACCTCCATTTTCGAGCTCCCTTCCCTTGGCTTCAAGAACTCTATCTTTTTCTCCTCTTTCTTTCTCCAGAAATCTTGCAAGAATGAGATATATCTTGTTATGTGTGGTCCTCCTCCTTTGTAGACATTCCTCTCCACTAAACAAGGCTCAAAAACCCCACCAAAAGACATCTCCAACCAACCCATAAAGATGGAAATCAAAAATGAGGGAAACAAGGTGCAAGTGGGCTGAAGTGATGGTTCCTGGAAAGTAGTCTGCCTATAGTTCGAGCGCTCAAACTAAGCACTTCGAGCGCTCGAAGTTGGACCAGTATGCTCCTTCCTCTTCACCTGCTTTGCACTGAATTGGTAGAACAGCCATAACTTTCTGCTCCAAACTCCAAATGACGAACCGTTTAAATATTTGGAAAGCTAATTCAAAGCTCTAAATATGTTATGTTTTAATAAAAGTCCAGTTCTTGAGTTTGATAGGTCAAAAATGGTGAGCAAAGTCAGATTCCACTGCTGCCAGAACTTTAGCCTTGAGCACATTGCTATTCAAAGATTGAATAAAACACCATTTTTGCCCCTTTTTGGCCAATGAACCTGAAAATATATAAAAACGTGCAAATGAAGATAATTTATAAAGAATAATCAAATAATGGATTTAACTAATGCAGCTAAAGGCGTTTGAATATGCAATATTCGGCGCTTATCAAGAGGTTTAGAGAGAGTTGAGATAAAAGATGTAAGGGTTTATGGATGAGTGTTGTGAGGAGAGGTGAAAATATATGTAATTCCCAAGTGTATACATGTAACCTCAAAAGAGATGAGGAGTGAGTGAGTGGAGGTTTTGACATGTGGTTATATATCTCTTCCTTGATTCATAATAGTAAAATCTCTCTCACCTATGGACGTAACTTTAGAGTTAGGTGAATAATGTAAAATATTATATTGTGCGTGGATGTGTGTGATTGTGATTTCTATATATGCTTGTGTTGATATAATGTGGTGATACTTTCGTTGTATGTAATAAAATGAGAATTTAACTTTCAACAATAACCAATTGTTAAGTGAGTTGAAGGGAATTAATTTTTCCCCAACATTTATTTCTCTCACCAAGCATGCACTTTGGAAATACAAGCCTTTAAAGTTGATTCTTTTTATAATTGAAACATAAGCTAATTCGGATATCAAATGAATGGTCCTCCATCATTCCTGCCTCCAACTTGTTTAATTATTGCTATTCTTGTGAAAGAGAGTAGGCTATTTGGAACATTTAATTGTTGTCCGGTTAGTTGTACGTACTCTCTGCAGAAATTAATTGGCCTAATCTATTGGAAAAGTTGGATAAATCAAATTTAGTAAACCCAAGTAAAAATGTGTAGCATTCTACAATAATGATAGGCGCCGAATATTACATATTCAAGCGCCTTTTCTTGCATTAGTTAAGTCCATTATTAGAGGATAATGTACAATTTTAATTCAGTTGTGTATTTCTTTCTGATTTCAGGTACTTTTCCTAAGAATGATCAAAGAAGCGGCTTTGACAACTTTTCGTTGAAATACGTGCGCTGTGTCGGGGAGTCATCTTTTTGACCTGACTTCTTCTGTTGCCGTTTTGTGAAGTCATGACTGAGTGTTCCTCGTGGAAGTGTGTCCACGGTCTGGCGTGAAGAAGGCTTACAAGAAGCCTTGTTAATGTAGCAAAGGCAAGCTTCCGCGGGCGCCCGCCGGTGTCCCGCGGGCGCCTTCTGAACCCCTCAACTCTCTGGCCGCTTTCACGGAGCCTTGGCGAGCCCCAGCAGAAGCTCCTGCAGCCCTCCGCGGGTGCCCGCCATTCACTCTAGTGACATCCTCTCGAAGCCAGTCCTCTGTGGGCGCTTGCCGGCGTCCCGCGGGCGCCCGCAAACCTGCAGAAAGCAGTTCAACTACTCCTATTTTTCAGCATTTTTGTTTTCTTATCTTCATTTTGTGTGGCTTAGCTTGATGTAGAGGGGGGAGCTCGGGATTTGGGGGGTATGGTGAGTATGTTTTGATTGGAATAAAGAAGAGGCTCACATCTCATATCTTATATCTCAAGTTTTTAGAGAAGAAAGGACTAGAGAGAAAGAGAGGTGTTCTTGAGTTTAGGGTGTGAAAATGGAGAGTGGTTCTTCCTCTTTTTCTTCATACTTTGTAATTATGGGTAACTAACTCCCTATTTAGGAAGGTGATGAAGCTCTATCTTGTAAGCATTGCTCTATTTTGATTTATATTTGGGGATTAATGTATATGTATGATCTTTCCATGAACTAGAGCAATTTATGTTATGTAAAGAACTCCAATGCTTATAAATGATCATTTTGGGTTAATTATCTTGTTTTAGATTATTTTTCTCTCATGATTATATTGCTACATTTTCATAGTGACAATGGGGATGAGTTCATGGAAGTGTTTTTATTGGCATGATATTTAGGAATTTTGATAATCTATTGCTTAGGGCTTTCCTTTGATACATTCCTCTTGATTTCTATTTCATGTGCTCCTATTATGAGATTAAGGGCTTGATGATCTATGGCTTGGTGATCATGTCTAAGGTTGCATCCTAGTTTAGGTGACCAAAACATGTAGTGCTGTGATAGGTCATTCTTGCCTATTGATTTCATAATTTTCTTGAAGGAAATATAGCTACTTTATGTTGTTATATTTTATGGTCATTTATATATGTTACTTCCCCAAAGTAAATCATGCCATAGCATGCTTATTGATAGGTAGTGAATTCATCTCCCTAACTCCCATTTCTTATTGTTTTTATCTCGTACTCCCTTGCATTCTCAATTTATGCACATTTTAATTCTTACTTTTAGTGACAATCTAACAAATCCTTTATAAACCCCTTTATCATTTTAAAAGATGATTCTAGTTACTTAGGTTGCCATAAACTAGCATTTCCAGTGGTTCGACTTACCCGACCAATAGCCCTATTTTACAATGATTTATGCTATTGCAAAGGTTGATGTATAATTGACAACCGATCAATTTTTGGCGCCATTGCCGGGGACTTGCACACAGTTTAGCAACCGAAGTTCTAGGGTTAATTTTGGTTTGATTGTCAATATTATGATTTGTGAATATTTTTTGTGCGGTTTTGACCATCTTGATGTTGAAAGTTGTTTGTGAGATTCTAGGGACTTGATGCTTGCCGAGGGAACACTAACCATTTTGTAAGTCTAGAGGACTCCAGGTGAGTCTCTTGGCCTTTTAGTTTCGAAATTGTTAATATTGTGTATATATAATTTGGTAATAGTCAAGTTGTGAAGCCCTTGTTGAGGCTATTTTCTTGTTTATTTTCAATTGCAAAGTATCGGTCCTTGTTATGGCTATTTAATTTCTGTCTTGATAATTGAGGAGAAAGGGAACATCGTATGTGGAGTTGATGGTGATGATTTATTGTATTGATTGTGGGGTGTGTTGTTGATGTTTGGCCATAGATCACTCTCCTTACCAACTCTAGAATCTCTAGTTAATATAAATTCTCTTGAAAAAACTCTTAGACGAACCCTTAGGGAATCTTCTAGCATAAGAGAGCTTGAAACTGAATTTAACACAATGGATGAAAATGCAGGAAATGTCAGAAATGAGGGGATTAATAATGATAGGGCCGAAATTCCAAATGTGGTCCCCATGACTCTAAGGGACCATTTCATCCCTACCACTTATGCTTCTCCCTCTTGCATAGTGATGCCAAATATTGAGGCCGCTCAATATAAAATCAAATCTAGCACCATCCAAATGCTTCCATCTTTTCATGGCTTTGAAAATGAGGACCCTTATAAACACCTTGATAAATCCCTTGAAATATGCTCTACTATCAAGTTGAGGGGCTTTCCTGATAATGCTCTCCAATTACATCTCTTCCCATTCTCATTAAAAGAACGGGCAAAATATTGGTTGAACTCCCTTGCTGCCAATTCCATCACCACATGGGCTCAACTGTAGCAAGAATTCTTAAAAAAATATTATCCAGTGAGTAAAACCAATTTAATGAGGCGTTCCATTCTTAGCTTTTCACAAAGCGAGGGGGAACAACTCCATAAGACTTGGGAACGATTTCAAGACCTCTTAAGGGAATGTTCACACCATTTAATTCCAAAATGGCAATTGGTACAAGCGTTCTATGCTGGGTTAACCAACCCACATAGGTTCATGGTTGACTCATCTTGTGGAGGGATGTTCATGTCTAAAAGTGCGGATGAGGCATGGACCTTACTTGAAAATTTGAGTGAAAACTAATTGCAGCATAACTCTCTTAGCGGTCCAACCTCAACCAATACAAAGAACACCAACCCTTGTCAACCAAAAACACTGAGGGAGGAATCTTCCCAGGTGAATGCCATAGCTCATAAATTCTATCAATTGATGGCATCAAATCTCTCCCCCTCTTTGTCTCAAAAATCGGCAAGTGCAGTTTATGCATCATGTACTAGTCCGTTTCATCTTTCAGAAAATTGTCCCACGTCGGAACAATTTCCTAATTCCAATGAAGAGCAAGCAAATGCAATGTTCTCAAGGCCTAGAAATAATCCATATTCCAATACTTACAATCCTGGATGGAGAGATCATCCAAATTTCTCGTGGAGGCAACAAGCCCCACAAAATTTAAAATTTCAAAATCAAAGGCAACAAAATCAGCCCTCTTCTCAATTTCAAAATAGACAATTTCAGGCCTCTTCAAGCTACCATCCTCCATACAATCCAAATGTCTCCAATCAACCCCATGTGTTCCCAACTGATGAGATCGTGGCTGCAAACAAACAAATGATGGAATCATTGAATAAACAAATGATGGATTCCAACAAGCAACTCTTGACATCTTTGTAACCCATTCTCCAAATGGTTCATTCTCATACTCAGTCCATAGCTAAGCTTGAGAATCAAGTGGGCTAAATAGCTAACTCCATGAATCAATTGTTCCAAAAGGATAAAGGTAAGCTTCCCGCTTAACCATTTAAAAATCCTAGGGGGATGCATGTGATTGATGAATCCCCTCCTCCGAGTGGGCTAATTCATAAACAAGTCCAAGCAATCACCACCCTTAGGAGTGGTCATGTTGTTGACAACAAGGTTGATGGAAACAAGGATGAGAAAAATTCTCCTTCGAAAAATCCAAATCCAAGTCCCAGCTCTTCTAATCCAAATCCTACTCATGAAAATCCCAAGCTTGTCACCCCAAATGTGGAAACTTCTTATGAGCCTAAAGCTCCGTTTCCTCAACGTCTCCAAGAGTCGACACATATTGGGAACAAGAATTGCAAAATTCAAGACATGTGGGAAGTTTTTAAGCAAGTAAAAATCAACTTACCTCTCTTGGATGCTATAAAGCAAATCCCTCCCTATGCAAAATTTCTCAAGGATTTGTGCACTTAAAAGCGCACCTCCAAAAATCATTTGCCAAATAAAGTGAGATTAACTGAAAATGTGAGTGCAATCATTCAACACAGTACTACTCCAAAGTATAAGGATCCGGGCACCCCAACTATCTCGTGTGTCATTGGCGACAACAAGATAGAAAGGGCCCTCCTTGACCTAAGAGCTAGTGTAAATTTGATTCCATATTTAGTTTACTTACAGCTTGGGTTGGGAGATCTAAAGCCAACCTCCATGGTCTTGCAGCTTACCGATAGATCGGTCAAACACCCACGAGGCATTCTTAAGGATGTCATTATCAAAGTGGACAAATTCTACTCTCCAGTAGACTTTGTGGTTCTTGACACGGAACCGGTCCATGATCCAAAGAAGCATATTCTCGTGATCCTCGGTAGGCCATTTTTAGCTACGGCTAACGCTTCAATTATTAGCCGAACTGGGGTGATGGATATCGCCTTTGGAAATATGCAAGTTAAACTCCACATCTTCCATGCAACTCAACATCCTTCCGATGAGGATGATTGTTTCCTTATCGATGTGGTAGATGAAGTGGTCAAAAAAATCTCTCCCCTTCATTCTAAGCAAAGATCCTTTGGAAACTTGTATGTCTCATTTCGACTTCTCAAACTTTGATATTGACCAATCAATCCAAGAAGTCAATTCCTTGCTTGACATTAATGCTGTCATGGATACTCCTCCTTGGAAAATTCCAAAAGAACCGCTTCCTCAACTCTCTTCTTCTCCTCCGGTCCCTTCCTTGGAGTCTCCTCCATAACTTGACCTAAAGTCGCTCCCGGCTCACCTCAAATATGTGTTTCTTAGTGCTAATCAAACTCTTCCTGTCATCATTGCTTCTGACCTTTTAAAGGATCAAGAAACTAGCCTTTTAGCGGTGTTACAAAAGCACAAAGAAGCTATTGGCTGGGCAGTGGCTGATTTGAAAGGAATCGACCCTTCTATTTGCATGCATCGCATCCATATGGAGGAGGACGCTAAACCTTCTAGAGAGGTACAGCGCCGGTTGAATCCCAACATGAAGGAAGTGGTCATGAAAGAAGTGATCAAGCTATTGGATGCAGGAATCATCTACACTATCTCCGATAGCAAATGGGTGAGTCCCACTCAAGTTGTTCCTAAGAAATCCGGCCTCACCATCTTTGAAAATTCCGCGGGAGAGCTCGTGCCACAACGCACCACCACCGGTTGGCATGTGTGTATTGACTACTGAAAACTTAACTCTACCACTAGGAAGGATCATTTTCCACTCCCATTCATTGATCAAATCCTAAAGAGGTTAGCCGGCCAAAGCTTTTATTGTTTCCTTGATGGGTATTCCGGCTATAACCAAGTGGCAATTGATCCGTAAGATCAAGATAAGACCACATTCACATGCCCCTTCGGAACCTTTGCTTATAGACGCATGCCTTTTGGGTTATGCAATGCACCGGCCAAGTTCCAAAGATGCATGATGTCCATATTTTCAGATATGGTTGAAAACTTCCTAGAGGTATTCATGGATGACTTCTCTGTCTTTGGATCCTCCTTTGACTCGTTTCTCTAAAATCTATCTCTTGTGCTTCAAAGGTGCAAGGAAGCAAATCTCATTCTAAGTTGGGAGAAAAGTCATTTTATGGTCCAAGAAGGCATTGTTTTAGGACATGTCGTTTCAAAAAGGGGAATTAAAGTTAACAAAGCCAAAGTGGACTTAATCTCTAATCTCCCTCCTCCAAATTCGGTTCGTCAAATCCATTCCTTCCTTGGACATACCAGTTTCTATCGTCACTTCATCAAAGATTTTAGCAAAATCTCTCAGCCCTTATGTAATATTCTTGCCAAAGACGTTCCATTCAATTTTGATGAAGCTTGTATGAAAGCTTTCGTGAAACTACGTACTCTTTTCTCATCCGCCCCAATCATGAAACCGCCTAATTGGTCTTTTCCATTTGAAATCATGTGTGATGCATCCGATTATGCATTAGGTGCGGTTTTAGGCCAATATGTGGAAAAACTTATATACGTCATCTATTATGCTAGCAAGACTATCTCCGATGCTCAGTTAAATTACACCACCACTGAGAAAGAATTGCTAGCTGTGGTGTATGCCTTGGATAAATTTCGTTCCTATCTTCTTGGATCCAAGGTTATTGTCTTCTCGGATCATGCTGCTCTTCGGCATTTGCTCGCTAAAAAGAGACCAAGCCCCGTCTAATTCGATGGATACTCTTACTTTAAAAGTTTAACATTGAAATCCGAGACAAAAAAGGGACTGACAATGTTGTCGAAAACCATTTCTCTCGTTTACTCATTGAAAAATCTTCTGAATTTACTGCAGTCCGTGATTCCTTTCCGGATGAGCAACTTTTTCAGATTTCTCATTCCAATCTCCCTTGGTATGCGGATATTGTCAACTATCTAGCGATAGGCAAAGTTCCATCCAATTGGTCCAAACAAGAAAAAGATCGGTTCTTCTCCCAAGTTAAGCATTTCTTTTGGGAAGATCCGGAGTTGTTCAAATATTATCCGGATCAAATCATTCGGAGATACATTCCCGACAATGAAACCACAAGTGTCTTAAATTTTTGTCACACTCTTGCTTGTGGGGGACACTTTAGTGCCAAAAAAACCGCCGACAAAGTTCTTCAAAGCGAATTTTATTGGCCATCCTTGTTTCGGGATGCATACAATTTCTATAAATCTTATGAGCGATGTCAACAGCTCGGATCCATGTCCCGGAGAGACATGATGCCCCTCACTCCCATCTTAATCATAAAAATTTTTGATGTGTGGGGGATCGACTTCATGGGACCATTTCCATCTTCTTATGGCTATGAGTACATCCTTGTAGCGGTGGATTATGTTTCCAAGTGGGTTAAAGCCGAAGCTACTAAAACCAGTGATCATAAAGTAGTGATCAACTTCATTCAGTCCAACATTTTTAGTCATTTTGGTACGCCCCGGGCAATCACCGTCACTCATTTCCGAAATCGTTATCTTAAATCCGTCCTCTCCAAGTACTCCGTTCTCTACAAGGTTGCCACACCTTACCATCCTCAAACGAGTGGTCAAGTGGAAGTATCTAATCGGGAGATTAAGCACATCTTGGAGAAAACGGTTCGATCAGACCGCAAAGATTGGTCATTAAGATTAAACGATGCGCTTTGGGCTTACCGGATAGCTTATAAGACACCCATTGGCATGTTGCCATAACGACTTGTCTTTGGCAAGACGTGTCATCTCCCCGTTGAACTAGAGCACCGTGCTTATTGGGCCATAAAAAGGCTCAACTTTGATCTTAAACAAGTCGGCTCTACTCGTAAATTACAACTCAATGAACTTGAGGAACTTCGAAATGATGCGTATGAAAGCGCCAAAATCTATAAGGCAAAGACTAAAGCTTTTCATGATAAGCACGTTGTCAAAAAGTATTTTGCCCCTGGACAAAAAGTTTGGCTTTTCAATTCTAGATTGAGACTCTTTCCCAGTAAACTCCGTTCACGGTGGGATGGTCCATATGTTATCACAGCCGTGGTGCCTTCGAACTCCAAGATCCTACCAATGGATCTCTCTTCAAAGTTAATGGCCAACGGCTTAAGCTTTACATTGATGGCATAATCCCTTTTCGAAAAGTTAAGAAAGTCCTATTGACTGACCCAATCTACGAGGATTAGTGGGCCACGCAATGCCTGGTTCGTCTAGCTATCAACAATAAATTTAGCACTCATGGGAAACAATTCTTCCAATTTCCAAGCTTCCCTCCTTCAAGTTGCCTTGGCTAAATTTTTTTCGAAAATTCGCTAAGTATAGCCAAAATGTGACCTCTTACGGAATTGTCTCGAATTGCATTCCAAATGTTACATGCAGTTTTCTTAGTCATTTTAAGGTCTCGGTGTAATTTTTGGACTTTTCCAAGGTCATTCCAGCAATTTTCTCGACGAATCCAAAGATAACGGGAGATTCAGACCTCAAGTCTAGCATTTTTGAAAATGCGCTTCAATTCCTGTTCCCTAGGTTCTACGAGGTATCACGGGTCCTTAGACACTTAAACTTTCAAATTCGGTTGTTTTTGGCCCTGGCCCGGCCTTGCAAGGCCACCTTAAGCTGCACAAGGCAACTGTAGAGAGCTCCCATGGGCGCCTGCTGCGCCACCGTGGGCACCCGCCAAATAAGGCAGTACACAAACCAGCTCCCGCGGGGCCTGGACAAGCCCCCGTGGGCCCCCGCCATCCGTTCCGCTGGAGCCCGCCGCGCGACCGTCGGCGCCCGCTTCCTTCGCAGGTAGGGTTTTAAATGGGCTTTCAAGCCCATTTTTCCCTCTTTTATTCTCTTTTTAACCCTTCTCCCTCTCTACTCTTGCCCCCATCCCTCTCAAACCCTAAAACCATCCTCCAATCTATCTCTAAACTCCTCCCTCATTTATCTCACCCACCATCTTCTATCCTCCTTCATTATCTTGCATCATCATCAAGCATAAAGCAACTTTGTTCTTCCACATTGGGTACATCTCTCTTCTCGTTTTGTTTCTTTGATTTTATGATCAATGGAGGATGAGATTGATGTGGTGAAGGTTGTAGGGGTTGTGCATGGTTGATTTTAGGTACAAATTTTTGGGAATTTTCACCTTTCTCACCTCATTTTGCTCTCTTCTAATTTCTGCTGCACACCAGGTGTTTGACAAAAGTCCTGAACCAATTTTCTTCATTCCAATGGCTCCTAGAGTTATTTCCAAGCGTGCTCAGTCATCCGAGGGCCCTTCTAATGCTCCTCCGACCCCAAATTGGGCTGAATGGCCAATTGAAACCGAAGCTCGATTCGACATTACACCTATTTTCAAGAACAATTTGGAGACCGCATGGTCTATCCGCGAATTGAGGGCCCATGGCCTCGCCTCCTTTTTCAAACCGCGCGCTCATTCTTACTTCCCGCGAGTGGTCCGTCTGTTCTATGCCAACATGGTCCACTCATGTGAGGAACCGGACAAAATTAAAACCACCATTGATGGCTATGATTATGAATTCGACTTGGACGACCTTGCTATGGCTATGGATTGCCCCTTGGTTTCGCCGATGGATGAGGCGGACCTCGCCCTTTATGTTGAAGGTCCCGATCAACCAACCTTAGCGGACATTGTGGGAGAAATTTGTAATGGTCAATTCACCGGCAACAGAACCACAAGGACCAATAAATTTTTCTTACCATGCCGGCTGTGGTTTCTCGATTCGGTCCTGGCCAAGAACGTCCTACCCGTGTCAGGCTATTCCGAGCGGAAGGGGGAATTTCTGAAAACCCTCTACTATGCTAAAAAGGAGTGTTGGTTTTGTGTCCCACAACTTGTCTGGGACCAATTGCTAAAAATCTACAATGAATTAATCTTGGTTTGGTCGCGCACCACCACCACCTGGGCATTCCCATTTCCATACCTTATTACAAGGTTGCTAAAAAATATGGGGTTCCGAGCTCCCCGTGGTGACCAGAAAGAGAAATATAATACCCCTAGTTTTCAAAAGGATAAAATTGGAATTTAAATTATTTTTTAGGGCATTTTTGTGTGTTTATTTGATTTTGTGTTTAATTATTTTTTTTATTAGGTTAAATGATTAGTTGTTGTGTTGGAATGTTTAATTGGTTAATTGAATTATATACTTAAGAGGCCTTTGAAATGTTTAATTAAATGCATTGTTTTATTTATTTATTTTTAAAACAAGGTTGGGCTTAGTTAGGATTCACGGACTTTTGGATAGTGTAAATGGGTACAGTATTTACCCATGGAAGTATATACATGTATATATGGGTATATATGTATATGTGGATTAGGTTAATAATTAGTAATTATTATTAATTAAATTATAATATTACCGTCATTTAAGGTGTATTATAAATTCTAGGGTTTTAAATCGTATAACAAAATTGGGCCACTAGGGTTTAGTTGGGATTCTATCTCTGAATATAAGTAGACGTAGGTTTTAAATATGCCTATAAATATACTGTGATAATTTTGCAAGGGGTTTTTTAAAACCCTATTCGTATATAGAGACATAGAGAAACAGATAGGGTATTGTGAGGAAGAAAGAGAGAGAGAGTTTCGTTAGGATTTCCGTTATGGATTAAAGGTTGGACCAAGGAGAAAGGACTAAGTTGCTCGTGGGGTTAAACCAAGAGCAGTAGAGGAGATTCAACGGCAACTAAGGTCGCCGGAAAACCTAGAAAGAAGACGATGTTGAAAGGTTTCAAACCGAAACTGAAAGGCAAGTTCTATTATATCTCTCTCCCTTTGCCTGTGTTCTGTGCATCCTTTGATGATCTCTAGGATTGTATTTAAATTTTAATTGAATCTTACATGCTTGGAATATGTTAATTAGATCATCTGTATATGTGCATATTGTCTGAAAATAATTCTTGCAACTCTGTTCTTCGTTGTTTGTTTCAAAGCATTAAATTGGTCGTTGTTTTATATCACTATATTAACTTGTACTGTGGTAAATTAAGGACAGGGGATTAACATTGTATATATATTAGACAGTGAGGACAAGTTTAAGAAAGAACAGAGGGGTAGGAAAGGGCCGTAGACGAGGCAGATGGGCAGAAACGAAGAGGGAACAAAGTCGAGGCTCTCAAAAGAGAGAGAGCCGGCTTTAGGCAAGGAGAGCCGGCTCCCCCTTGTGGGAGAGCCGGCTCTAGGAAGATTGAGCCTTCTCCACTATTTTGGAGAAGGCTCTGTGATCCTATTTATTTACAGAAGTAGTTTTATGCGTTGTTTGGTTCGATTGTGGGTTTTTTGGGTGCACTGTGTGGACGATTCTTGAGTCTAGAACTGTGTGGGAAGTAGACTAAGATGATTAACATGCAATCTAGGTATTGTTATAAGCTTTCAGTGCATAAGAGATGCAATTATGCAGGTGGAACAGGAATCAAAGGAGAAGGCTCAAAGGGAGAAAGAGAAGGCTCTAAAATGTGGAGCCTGCTCTAAGTGATTTAAAGCCTTCTCTAGTTTTTTAGAGAAGGCTCTAGGTGGTTTAGAGCCTTCTCCAATTTTTTGGAGAAGGCTCTTTTCAATAGTGTTTTCAGAATTTTATTTTTACGAACTGTATTGTTACTGTTGGAGCATGGAAATTGTTTTGTTGACTCTGGGGTTTTACAGAGGGATTATAAGGTTGGTTTAGGGTGTTATTAAATCTTTAAATTGAGTAAGGTTGACCTCTAAGTGAATGGAATTAACAGTGCGCTAATTAACAACTTTGCGTGCGGTTAACGACGGGAAGGAAGTTTATTGTCTAGTTTTAATTTGGCAATTTAGGGTGCTATATAATGGTTCTAAATTAAGTTTAAAAGCACAGTGAAGTCTTTTAAATTAATAAATTGGACTTGGGCATAGTGCATGGCTCTGTACTAAAAGATAAGACAAAATACAAGTATACAACTTAGTACGCTGTTACCGGATAGAAGGAATTAAATTACTTAAATTAATGTACCGATTTATTGGACTATAATATGATTATAGAATTTATTTTAAATGCATGATAGAGTCATTTATATATTAGATTTGATCTATGCATGCTCTGGATGGTAGTTGCTAAATTATTAACTGTTTACTACAACTATATGGTTTAACTCTTGGATTTAAATTGCTGAAATACTAAATACTCTTTTGCAATTATTTGGAATGGTTTTGGACTGTAAATTGCTAAACTATTATGTATATGTTGTAATTTACATGGATATGGAGGATTGTATGCACCGGTATGGGACGGTGACATACTAGGTATGGTTTAGCTCAAAACGTTAATTCCTACCTTATGGATTTTAATTGGTGAACAGTTTAAGTTGTTCAATCAATTACATGGATATTGTGGATTGTATGCACCAGTATGGGATGGTGGCATATTAGGGACAGACTGATTCAAAATACTCAGTCCTACCTATTTTGGAATAAGGGTATGGGTTGTTAAATAAAATCCTCCTTATATATATGAGTCGGTGCGGTTGAATACGCCGAACGACTTACTGGATTTCTTATGGATGAATGTGAACGGATTTTATATATATTATTATGGTACCGCGATCTGAGCTTGAGTCTCATAGTCGACGGTTAGGGTGCGTATATGCAGTAGGATGCGTAACTAGCTATGTTGGTTGAGGTATACCCTGTTAGGCTTAGGTAGTCATGCCCACTCAGGTGCGTATTGCATATTGCCTTCTATTCAGGTTGAGACCCTCAGCATAGTTTAGTGAGAGTCCTGTAATGTGGATATATATTTATCTATTACGGACCATATAGATATGGTTGAGACATCTAGGATGTATCTACGTATCGGGTCTCTGTTTGGATTGTAGTTAGAATAGAACTTGTTCGTGGGCCTGACCCACTATTATTTTTCAGGTAACGGATGGTTCCACGTCTTAGAGCTTGTTTGTGCTGAGCAGAGACGACTACTCACTCTACCAACGACATAGGTGGTTCTTGTATGGTGTAGCATTAGATTCCTTTCCGGTGATTCATTTCTCAATGTTGGTTTTACAAGGGGTCCACCAGATGGATTCCCGAGTTATATTAGAATTGGAAAAGTTGGATATATCAGATTAATACTTTATTTATAAAATTTTATTCTGAGGTTTTTAGTTTTGGATTATCATTCTAGATTATTTTCAGCAAAATTTATTTATTTGTGTTATCTTAATTGTATTCTGTATTTATTTATTGCTAATTTGTTTGATATCCTCGGGTAGTCGGGCGTGGACCTGGCCAACCAGCATCTGGAAATCCAGGGGTATCACAAGAAAGATGTGTTAAACTTCAACCTTGGGGTCTGGAAGTCCAGCACAGCTCAACTTCAGACGTCCCGTTAGGCCCGCATTGGTGATGAGTTAGATTGGGGTGCTCTAGCCCCCCCTATGGCTCCTGCTCCTCCTCCTCCTGATGCCCCCGCTTCTCCAGCTGCCCCTTTTGTCCCGCCGCCGGATGTCATGACTCGCGCCGACTATCTCGCCTTGGATACTCATCTCGATGCCTTTTCCTTACGCTTTGATACTATAGAGGGTGCCGTCCAGAAAACTCAGGAGTATCAAGAGATTGACCGTGCACCTGGCCCACCTAGTGCCTCCTCCTCTACTCCAATGATGGAGTGATTTCATGCTTTTCTTCTTATTTCCCGTTTCAGTAGTACTTTTTACACTTATTTTGGGCCGCATTTGGCATTTGCTTTTCAGTTTTTCTTTGGCACTTATAACTGCATCACTTTTGCTATTTTGCATGGCTTATAGTTTTTAGTCAAATAAATTGCAGTTATTTTCATTGAATTTGGATTCATATGATTTTTGCCTTATATAGATATCTTTTGACAGGTTTTTGAAACCAAGTTTGGGGGCATGCTCCGGGAATTTTCGAGCTGGCCTATTTTTGCACCGTTACTTCAATCCTATCATCTTGGTACTATTGTTCCTTTCCCCCTTTGTTCATTCTCTTTGCTTGTCCTTTGTCTTCTCACATTGGGGACAATGTGACATTCAAGTTTAGGGGTGCATGCTATTACATTTTTGGTGCATGAGCATGTTAGTGCAGTTTCGATATTCTTTGCTCATTTGATATTTTTGCTCATTTTTTATGCTTGTAAGGTAATAAAATCATTTTGTTTAAAGGGAAATTTTTGAAGGATGAAGCATGTACTTAATACTTTGTGTATAGAAACCAAGACTAATTTTTTGAAAATAACGAATTTTTTTTTTTTTTTGAATTAAACATGTTGATTCATAGTCGGTTTGTATAAAAACTTCAATTAAATTTTCGTCGGATTTCATACTCTGTTATGCTTCATATTGCACATTTGCACACCGGAAACCTAATTGTGAGGTATGCAACCCAAATTGACCCTGATCGGGACTCAGTGACCTGAATTAATGACCTTAATGAATGGATATCCTTGGCATAATATATATATATATATATATATATATATATTCAATCAATAACCAGTCGAAGTTCGTAACCTTTCCAACTTGAGTTATTAAGCCCTAAGAATGTTTCTACATTTAGCAGTCTAAAGCCATCTGGCTTGGGAGTTATTGGCCTAACACTTGTTATATGGGTTGGTTAGAAAGCTTAAAGAACTTAGACATTGCACAGTTGTTCAAAAATAAATAAAGATGGTTCGTCGAAATTCGTAACCTTTCCAATTCAAGTTATTAAGCCCTAAGAGTGTCTTTACACTTAGCGCCCTAAAGCCACCTAGCTTGGGAGTTGTTGGCCCAACACTTGCTACATGGGTTGGTTAGAAAGCTTAATGAATTCTCAACATTGCACGACCATAGTAGGTGATCTTTTGTGTTGATCAATAAAATTGTCAATAAGCAACAAAAGTTGTTCAGTTAATAAAGTTATGCCTTGGACACCTCATTTAGAAGGATATTTAAGGATGTGAAAATGTGCTCTTGAGATTGGAAAAAGAGGGTAAAAGCCACATATTAGGAAGTTGGCTCACTTTCACTGAAGCTAGAGTTCATGTTATTCAAGAGATGACAATTGAAGTGTTTATATAGACCTTGATGATTGATGCATTTAAGTTGAACTTGTTTTGCCATTTTGTGTTAAAGTTTCATATATGCAAGGTAGTCTGTCTAATGTCTATCTTCAAAAATTTTTCTATACTCCAAATCATAGTTGAGCTTCGTCGATATCTTTGTTTCAAGATTGATGCATGTGTTAGTATTTCATTGGTCGTCATTTGCATTAAGCTCTTTGTCTTGTTCTGCTAAGGGACTAACAAAATGTAAGTTTGGGGGTGTGATAAGCGCCGAATATTACATATTCAAGCGCCCTTTCTTGCATTAGTTAAGCCATTATTAGAGGATAATGTACAATTTTAATTCAGTTGTGTATTTCTTTCTGATTTCAGGTATTTTTCCCAAGAATGATCAAAGAAACGGTTTTGACAACTTTCTGTTGAAGTACGTGCGTCATGTCAGGGAGTCATCTTTTGGACCTGACTTCTTCTGTTGTCGTTTTGTGAAGTCATGACTGAGTGTTCGTCGTGGAAGTACGTCCACGGTCCGGCGTGAAGAAGGCTTGCAAGAAGCCTTGTTAATGTAGCAAAGGCAAGCTTCCGTGGGCGCCTGTCGGCTTCCCGCAGGCACCCGCCGAACCCCTCAACTCTCTGGCTGCTTTCACGGAGCCTTGACCAGCCCCCGCAGCCCTCCCGCCGTGCCACCGCGGGCACCCGCCATTCATTCCAGTGGCATCCTCTCGAAGCCAGTCCTCCGCCGGCGCCCGTCGGTGTCCCGCAGGTGCCCGCCAACCTGCAGAAAGCAGTTCAACTGCTCATGTTTTTCAGCATTTTTGTCTCCTTATCTTCATTTGTGTGGCTTAGCTTGATGCAGAGAGGGGAGCTCGGGATTTGGGGGGTATGGTGAGTAGGTTTTGGTTAGAATAAAGAAGAGGCTCACATCTCATATCTCATATCTCAAGTCTTTAGAGAAGAAAGGTCTAGAGAGAAAGAGAGGTGTTCTTGAGTTTAGGGTATGAAAATGGAGAGTAGTTCTTCCTCTTCTTCTTCATACTTTGTAATTATAGGTAGTTAACTCCCTATTTAAGGAGGTGATGAAGCTCCATCTTGTAAGCATTGCTCTATTTTGATTTATATTTGGGGATTAATGTATATGTATGATCTTTCCATGAACTAAAACAATTTATGTTATGTAAAGAACTCCAATGCTTATAAATGATCATTTTGGGTTAATTATCTTATTTTAGATTATTTTTCTCTCATGATTATATTGCTACATTTTCATAGTGACAATGAGGATGAGCTCATGGAAGTGTTTTTATTGGCATGATATTTAGGAATTTTGATAATCTATTGCTTAGGGCTTTCTTTTGATAGATTCCTCTTGATTTCTATTTCATGTGCTCCTATTATGAGATTAAGGGCTTCATGATCTATGGTTTGGTGATCATGTCTAAGGTTGCATCCTAGTTTAGGTGACCAAAACATGTAGTGCTTTGATAGGTTATTCTTGCCTATTGATTTCATAACTTTCTTGAAGGAAATATAGCTACTTTATGTTGTTATATTCTATGGTCATTTATATATGTTACTTCCCCAAAGTAAAGCATGCCATAGCATGCTTATTGATAGGTAGTGAATTCATCTCCCTAACTCCCATTTCTTATTGTCTTTATCTCGTACTCCCATGCATTCTCAATTTATGCACATTTTAATTCCTACTTTTAATGACAATCCAACAAATCTTTTATAAACCCCTTAATCATTCTAAAAGATGATTCTAGTTACTTAGGTTGCCATAAACTAGCAGTCCCAGTGGTTCTACTTACCCGACCAATAGCCCTATTTTACAATGATTTGTGCTATTGCAAAGGTTGATGTATAATTGACAACCGATCAAATAATAATCTAAATCAACCTATAAAGACATGGATACATGTGACCCGTGGACCTACTAGTATTTAATCGCTTGTTTGTAAAATTCTAGAAGAAAATACTTTACTAATTTGTCAATTAGGTTAATACACGAGAATACTTTGAAATATAAACATATTTTAGAGGCGATGATGATAAAGATCTTAATTACCTTACTTCATCATAAATAATGCAACTATATATATATAAACACTTTAAAGGTAATTGAAAGATGAACGACCATCACTAGAATCAGCAGAAGAATGGTTCTATTATTTAAATACATGCACAATACATATAATACACGATTTAAAATCAACAAATTAAGAAAGACACTTATAGTTTCTTGAATTTGCCACATCTGCTCCTTTTTTTCTTTGTAAGTAAACTCTCGCTTCTTGTTGTGGTACTTACTGTAAGATTATTTATTTAATTGTGGCCCACATGATTTGAACATGTGACATATTACTTGGTAGCTAAGTAAATAGATATCAATTAATTATTCTTGGTCAACTTATAATTACTTGACATATTACTTGGTGGCTAAGTAAATAGATATCAATTAATTATTCTTGGTCAACTTATAATTACTTTTTTGGTAATTACTTATGGAGAAGTATTTTCCTTCTAATTCCTTACTTTGATGGAAAGTAGAATTGTATTACTAAAAGGAAAACTGGTCCTCTCTTTGCTTTTATAAAAGTGCATATGCTCCATCAATTATGTACGATTATTGAGACAACACGTAAAAGGTTATTGTGTGCAAAAGGCAAGAGAGAGAAACCAATTTCTGCCTTTGCCTGTTGATCAGAGTTGCAGATTGGTTCGTACTTAAAGGATCTGGACATTGGATTTAATCTCAACAAGATTTGATATCATTAATAGAGGTATGTATATCTAACTATATTTATTTATGCGTTATAAAGATGTAAAATTAATTGAAGTTCTAAGATCTAGGGTTTTATGATAATTTGTGATTAAAGTCTAACACAAATTAAGTTAGGGTTTTACATGTGGTATCAGAGACCATAGTTTTGGAACTTATTATTTTTCCATTATACTTGCATAAATAATATGTGTAAGTTTAAGTTAAAAAATTATTTAATTTTAATTTATTATATTCCTTTACTGCTTTGATTGAGACCCGCATATATAGTATCCGTTTTTTTTTTTTTTTTTTTTTTTTTTTTTTTTTTTTTTTCTTATTTGGATTAAAGAAACTGTATGTATGTGGGATTTGTTTTTGTTGAAGTTAAATAATTAATTCTAAAAGAGTGCCTTGATTTACGTACTTTCAAAATAGTAGTTAACATGTGGTATAATCATAATGGGACAAAGTCAAGTGTTTTTTTTGTGCATGACTATTAGTAGGATAGTTATGTATTTATATATATATAACTTATGTATATACAAGCATAATAAGACAAAAAGGCTAAAGGAGATGTTAATTTTTTTTTTTGTGCGAGTATACAGTAACGTTATTTGGTGCATCAGTCTGTTGAGTGAAATTTTTTATTATGATTCCGCTGCGCAAATCGAGATTCTCAAAAAGTAATGATACCTTTTTTGTTTTGTACATAATTGAATATATGCTTATTAATATATATTACAGTACATGTATTTATGAAATTTTAAGACACCCACACCAATTTAATTAATTGACTTTGTAAATTATGTGTGCATAATATGGTGGGAAATTTAATGTTGAATTTACCACTAAATAATTTAATATTCATATTATAGAAAGGTTGGTAGCTACTAAAGTGGCCTAACCATAATGATTAATGAATATTGATTTTAGTGGTAGATATAATTGCAATATTTCATGAATAATGATGCTTATAATTTTTTGTAAAATTCATGAATATTGGATTTATTTAATTATTAGAAATAATTCCTCAAAGGGAATTAATTTCAAGTAATTAAATAAACATTAAGGGGTTGTATGTAATTTTTAATTAGGTAGATATAGGATATCCAAAGGTAACTTGCCTATTTAATTAATTAGTGCATCACTAATGAAGCTATATATAAATAAATACATCTAAGCATCATTTTTTGTATTTTGTGGTTACTACCCAAAGGGGTACCATATTTGTACAATGTATTTATTTATTTTTACATGTGTTGTTATCTCAAAGTATTAATGTTATGAACATTTACCTTATTATGATTATTTTATTGTAGTATCTCTTCCTGTTTCAGTGAATTCGCATGTTTCATCTGTTCCAATTCTCAATGGGACTAACTTCTCAGAATGGAATGAGCAAGTTCAATTCAACTTAGGTGTGCTAGATCTTGATTTAGCATTTCAAATTGAGAAACTACTGCTATTACTAGTGAAAGCAGTGAGGAAGAAAAGACTCTCCATAAAGTTTGGGAGAAATCGAACAGATTGAGTATTATGTTTATGCGAATGACTATTGCAAACAACATCAAAACAACTCTTCCCCAAACTGATAGTGCTAAGGAATATTCGAAAAATATTGAAGAATGTTTCTGTACTGCAAATAAGTCTCTTGCAGGGAAATTAATGGCTGACCTCACTACTATGCGTTTTGATGGTACTCGTAGTATGCATGAGCATGTTCTTGACATGACCAATCTTGTTGCGAAATTGAAAACTTTAGGGATGAATGTGGATGAGACTTTTCTCATTCAATTTATTCTCAATTCCTTACCTGCTCAGTATGGGCCATTTCAAATTCACTATAACACTATTAAGGACAAGTGGAATGTGAATGAATTGGCCAGTATGTTAGTTCAGAAGGAAGGAAGGCTTAAGCAACAAGATAATCATAATGTTCATCTCATGACTCAAGAAGCTAGAAAGATATTTGGGAAAAGGCTTAGAAAAGGCATTAAGCGAGCAACACCCCAAATAAAGGATTCTGATCAAGCTACTCAAAAGAAGGAACGCAAGAATGATAAGTGTCATTTTTGTAACAAATCTGGACACTTTCAGAAAGATTGCATGAAACGTAAAGAATGGTTCAAAAAGAAGGGTAAGCCTTTGGCTTTTGTATGTTTTGAATCAAACTTAATTGAAGTTCCTTCTAATACTTGGTAGGTTGATTCAGGCTCTAATGTTCATATTTCCAATACGATGCCAAGATTCCTTTCAACCCAAACCACAAATCCAAATGATGATTTCTTGTTCATAGGGAATAGGGAGAAAATTTCAGTTGAAACCATTGGGACATTTCGTTTAGTTTTAGATAGTGGATTTTATTTAGATTTGTTTAAAACTCTTTATGTTCCTTCAATTTCCCGTAATTTGATTTCTATGTCCAAACTTGATGTTGATGGTTTTTCATTTAAATTTGGTAATGGATGTTTCAGTTTGTTCAAAAAATCCCAATTTGTTGGTTCTGGTATTCTTGTTGATGGTTTATACAAGATAAAGCTTGATGATTTATTTTCTGAAACACTTTTGACCTTGCATCATAATGTTGGAACCAAAGGTAGCTTAATTAATGAAAATTCATCTTTCTTGTGTCATAAAAGATTGGGTTATATATCCAGTGAAAGGTTAAAAAGATTAGAAAAAGATGAAATTATTTGGAATCTAGATTTTACTGATTTTATTGTGTGTGTGGATTGTATTAAAGGTAAACAAACCAAACACATAAAGAAAGGAGCCACAAGAAGTATAGAGCTTCTTGAAATTATTCATATAGACATTTGTGGACCTTCTGATGTTCCATCTTTTAGTGGAGAAAAATATTTTATCACCTTAATGGATAATTTTTCACGTTATGGATATATCTATTTGTTGCATGATAAATCTCAAGCAGTGAATACTCTTGAAGTATACTTAAATGAGGTTGAAAGGCAACTAGATAAAAAAGTGAAAATAGTAAGGTCAGATAGAGGTGGTGAATATTATGGAAAGTATGATGAAACGGGTCAATGCCCTGGACCGTTTACTAAACTCCTTAAAAAACGTGGCATTTGTGCTCAATACACTATGCCAAGCACGCCACAGCAGAATGGTGTAGCTGAAAGGCGTAATCGTACTCTTATGGAAATGGTAAAGAGTATGTTAAGTAATTCCTCTTTACCCATATCATTATGGATGTATGCTCTTAGAACTACTATATATATATTAAACAGGGTTCCTAGTAAGGTAGTTCCAAAAACTCCATTTGAACTGTGGACAGGAAGGAAACCTAGTTTAAGGCACCTGCATGGTTGGGGTTGCCCAGCGGAAGCTAGGATTTATATTCCACATGAAAAGAAATTGGATTTTAGAACAGTTAATGGGTACTTTATTGGTTACCCAGAAAAATCCAAAGGGTATAGGTTTTACTGTCCTACACATAGTACAAGAATTGTTGAAACTGGTAATGCCAGATTCATTAAGGATAGTGAAATAAGTGGGAGTGATAGAAATGAGAATGTGATCATTCAAGAAGTTAGGGTACAAATCCCTTTACCCACAACTTCTAATTGTTTCTCCAGTTGTTGAACTGTATAACAACGAAGAACAATTAAATGATCAACAACTCCATAATGAAACTATCACCAATGAAGTTATAGAAGAACCACAAGGAATAACATTAAGATGGTCTCAAAGAGAAAAGAGACATGCTATTCCGGATGATTATGTGTTATATCTACATGAATCTGATTTTGATATAGGGATATGTAAGGATCCGGTTACATATTCACAAGCCATTAATAGTAATAATTTTACTAATTTGATTAATGCCATGAATGAGGAGTTGAAGTCAATGGAATAAAATAAAGTTTGGGAACTCGTTGAATTGCCTAAAAGATTTAAACAAGTAGGGTGTAAATGGGTCTTTAAGACCAAACGCGACTCTAATTGCAATATTGAACGATATAAAGCTAGACTTGTAGCCAAAGGCTTCACTCAGATAGGAGGCATTGATTATAAAGATACATTTTCTCCTGTATCTAAGAAGGATTCTTTTAGAATTACCATGGCGTTTGTAGCTCATTATGATTTAGAGTTGCATCAAATGGATGTGAAAACTGCTTTCCTAGATGGGAGTTTAGAAGAAGAAGTCTATATGGATCAACCCGAAGGCTTCAAATTAGAGGGTAAAGAACGCATGGTCTGTAAACTTAAGAAGTCAATATATGGACTTAAACAAGCTTCCCGACAATGGTATATTAAGTTTAATGATACTATTACTTCTTTTGGTTTTAATGAAAATACTGTTGATCGGTGTACATACCAGAAGGTTAGTGGGAGTAAGTTTATATTTCTGATTCTATATATTGATGATATTTTGCTTGCTAGTAGTGATCTTGGTTTATTGCATGAAACTAAAAATTATCTCTCTAAGAATTTTGAGATGAAAGATATGGGTGAGGCATCCTACGTGATAGGAATAGAAATATTCCGTGATAAGTCACGTGGATTGTTAGGATTGTCTCAAAAAACATACATTGAGAGAATTCTAGAGAGATTTGGTATGGAATATTGTTCAGCTAGTATTGTTTCAATGCAGAAAGAGGATAAATTTAGTTTGATGCAATGCCCAAAGAATGAATTAGAACATAAAGAAATGCAAAATATTCCTTATGCATCTATTGTGGGAAGTTTGATATATGCACAGGTTTGCACTCGTCCAGATATTGGTTTTGCAGTTGGAATGCTAGACAGATACTAAAGCAATCCAGGAATGCATCGTTAGAAAGCTGCAAAGAAAGTCATGAGATACTTACAAAGAACAAAAGAATTATATGCTCATATTTAGAAGGACTGGTGACTTAGAGGTTATTGGTTACTCAGACTCAAATTTTGCTAGATGTGTGGATAGTAGAAGATCCACTTTTGGTTATTTGTTCCTTTTAGCTGGAGGGACAATATCATGGAAAAGTGCAAAACAGTCTATTATTGCTTCATCTACTATGGAGGTTGAGTTTGTAGCATGCTTTGAGGCTACAAATCATGGTTTGTGGTTGCGGAACTTTATTTCAGGATTTGGTGTTATGAATTCAATTTCCAGACCGCTGAAAATTTATTGTGATAACACCGCAGTTGTCTTCTTTACTAAAAATGATAAGTATTCCAATGGCGTTAAGCATATGGAGTTGAAATATCTTACCGTTAAAGAAGAAGTTCAGAAATAACAAGTGTCTTTTGAAAATATAAGTACACAACTTATGGTTGCAGATCCATTAACAAAAGGATTACCACCCAAGACATTCATAGGGCATTTTGAAAGAATGGGTCTTGAATATAATCAAAGTTAACTATTATTTTTGTTATGGATTGCTTAACAATGCTTATATATATGTGACATTTTAAGCTCATTAAAATGTGTTTCTGTTATTTCTTGTTAATGTATGTATGTACATGCATGTATTACTTTAAATGATGAAAACAAAAATAGTCTTAGAAAAGACATTATTACTAGACCTTTATTAATGCTTCTCAATTATAGATAATGTTAAATGGGTTACTAGTGTTGTGGTACATGGAAGGGACTGTGTCATTTAGTGACATACAACCGCCATGACTCACATTGGTAGTTTGTTTACCATGGTATTTATGATGACCATATTAATATCTTAATTTGATTTATGGTGCACACTAATGACTATTTTACTAAACCACTACAGAAGTTATCATATGTGCCAAGTGGAAAAATGTAAGATTATTTATTTAATTGTGGCCCACATGATTTGGACATGTGACATATTACTTGGTGGCTAAGTAAATAGATATCAATTAATTATTCTTGGTCAACTTATAATTACTTTTTTGGTAATTACTTATGGAGAAGTATTTCCCTTCTAATTCCTTACTTTGATGGAAAGTAGAATTGTATTACTAAAAGGAAAACTGGTCCTCTCTCTACCTTTATAAAAGTGCATATGCTCCATCAATTATGTACGATTATTGAGACAACACGTAAAAGGTTATTGTGTGCAAAAGGCAAGAGAGAGAAACTAGTTTCCGCCTTTACCTGTTGATCAGAGTTGTAGATTGGTTCGTGCTTAAAGGATCTGGACATTGGATTTAATCTCAACAAGGTTTGATATCATGAATAGAGGTATATATATCTAACTATATTTATTTGTGCGTTATAAAAATGTGAAATTAATTGAAGTTTTAAGATCTAGGGTTTTATGATAATTTGTAATTAAAGTCTAACACAAATTAAGTTAGAGTTTTACACTTACTGCATCACCACCAAGCAAAGATACTGCATATGCTGTGACTAGCTACGGAGGATGGCCTGAGCGACACTTCTGGTAATCAGTGCACGTCGTCTTGACTTTTTTGTTTTTTGTTTGGGTAATACATGTAGGGTAAGTATTTTCGATCACAGTTTGGGCCTACTGAACCTGTATTCAACGTATTTCGAGTCACTCCTCCCCCACTGCCACCGAGTAGCCTTCTACTAATTTCAGGATCCATTGGAAGCACCAGCTCTTTGTCCATAAGGCATTCACCAATGGTACCATTGCAAGAGTGGTGTGACTCGAAGTTGACAACGCTCTTCTTATGTGAGGTAGAGGTAGCTACACATACAATTGTGACCAGTATTACCATAAGGAATACAAGGGAACAGCCTTTCTTCACAAATAATGGAAGCACCATTTTACTTACTAGCTCCAGCCCAATTCACCACTACTCTATCTCTTTCAGCACACATGCACTTGGGGGGCAATACCAGTCTTTAGAGAGTAGTATCCTTTTTATAATTGAAACATTAGCTTCGGATATCAAATGAATGGTCCTCCGTCATTCCTGCCTCCAACTTGTGTTCATTATTGTTGTCCTTCAAAAAATATATCTTCCCATGTTCTCTTGTTTTCAATTTTGTTGTTACTTTAAAATGTCTTGTTGCCATTTGTTTTCTTGCAAAAGAATTTTCAACCGTCTAACTAATATTTTAAGGGCATATTTTTTAATATAATAAATATGAGAATAGAACAAGTAGCTCGTGAGTAGCAGCAGGAGAAAGTACCATGAACGCAATAATTTATAGACGTAATTTTCAATTAGAATCAGAAGACTTCTAAGTTTTAAGTTTTTTGTTTTTTGGGCGTCCGATCGATTTGGTGCTCTCTTTCAAAAATGAACTTTCCTTAAGGGAATAAAATAATGACAGGTTGGATAATGCAAATGTGGTGACCAAACATTCAGTAATAATTGCAATCAACATGTTGAAATGTGTATCCTTACAGTACCAGTACAACCCTTGCATCAAATCATATATGTGAACTACAGTTTTGAGTCTGAACATATATAGTAGATAGAAATGTATTTAATTGCATGTTACATAATCAGGAAAATGGTGAAAGCAACACTAAAATCGATCATTGGCTTAATGATTTTATAATTTAAATAAACACTACATAACACCTGGTTTAAAAGTAACAAATTAAGAAAGACAAGTGAAATTATTTCTTGAATTTGCCAAACAAAGATTTTGCATGGTGTGATCGAGTAGCTAGGAATTGCCAAGGCCACACTTCTGATAAGGATGGCACCTATCATTGACATCTCCGTTTGCACCAGGAAGGCAACTTCCATAATTTCTGTCACACTGCGCGCCTACGGCTGCACCTATATTTAATGTCTTTGCAGTCTGTCCTCCCCCATTCTCGGGCACGCTAGTCACACCTCCCTCATTCCCGGTGAGTAGCCTTCTACTTATTTCAGGAACCATTTGAAGCACCAGCATGCGACATTCGCCAATGGTCTCATTGCAGGAAGACTGTGACTTCAAATTGATGGCCTTCTTATATGATGAGATAGAGATAGAGATAGGGATAGCTCCACATACAATTGTGGCGCCCAGTATTACCACAAGGAATGCTAATGAATACCCTTTCTGCACAACCATTTTACTTGCTCCAACCCGGCCAGTTCATTCACCAAACAAGCACTTAGGTTTAGAGTATATTTTATAATTGAATCATTACCTTGAATTGGATGAGTGGTTCTCTTTGCTGGCTCCAACTTGAATTATTGCTACTTTTCCAATATTTTCTCCCAAATATATTCACCACATGATACACACCAGCCGCGCTCATTACGTGAAAATAATTGGTCTTTGTCAATTTACATTTTTTTCCAAATGAAACATCTTTATTAATCATTTGCCTTTTGAATTAGTCAGGCACCCTTTTTCTTTTATTTTTTTTCGTTATTTCCCGTATCTGTGCATGGATAATATTAAATTTAAAGATACTATAAGTTTTTCATATAATGCATAAGTTATACTTCTTTGATTAAAATGCTGGCGACAAAAATTTCTAGAAATGGCTTTAATTCTCAATTATGGAGTGTCAATTCGTCTTTCCGTATCATATTCATTATTTGACATAACATGAGTGATGTTGAATCTTCTTAAAAAATCTTAAAATGAAAACAAAATAATTATTATTCGTGTCAAAAAACTTGAGTTATATAGATGATAATATTAAATTTCCTTTATAATTTTATTTATTTGTTTATTTGAATGGTAGTAGTATATGTCATATATTTGTAAGCAATTGTTAGATGAATTGCTATGTCTTAATTTTGTTGCAAATATCTTATTATTTGCTACAAAATTAAACTGTAGTAAATATAATTAGATTTGCTACAAAACTCAAATCTTTAGTAATTAGCTTTTTTGCTACAACTTGGTGACAAATTTTTATTTATTTATTTTTTTTCTAGAAACTTTTTGCTACAAAAAAAAAAAAAAAAAAAATCTTTTGCAACAATTTTTTTTGTTTAAAAAAAAAAAACCTAATTTGTTGTGCTGAGATCCATAAATCAACTTAAGCATAATTTGATTGATTATAATTTTACAGGTTAGACAGAAGGAGCATTATGTGGCATAATTTAGTAAAATTTTAACCTTAAACCTTTTAGAACTGACAATTTTTTTTTTTTTTTTTTTTTTCTTTGGTAAATAAGTGAGATGCAATTAAAATAAAATAAAAGACAATTTGCAAAGTATAAGTGGGGCATATCCAAAAAAACAGAGCCCCCATAAGATTATGGACAAAATCCTAGCCCATTGGCCAGTACAAAAAGGAAGGGAAGAAAAAAGAGTGTAGAAAAAGAACTTAAATTGGCCCAGTGCTTTAAGGCAAACAAAGAGGCCCAAAAAAATGTACCGAATTGATCACTGAATTCAAAACCTGTGATGGAGGTAAGCATTTGTGTCGAAAAATTGTATTGTTGTGTTGAAAAAGAATTCCAACAATACTTTTGGGGGAGAAATCCATCTATTCTAAAGAGAAAAATAAATCTATATAATGCTGTAAGTTAATTATGTGCCTTGTTAAGCTCAAACCTTTTTGTTAACCCCATTTTTGTTCCAAGTTGTTTCTGGGTACATAAAATTATGTATAATCAACCAAATGTCACATTAAAGTGATAGTTCTCTAACATTGTCAACTTTACAATCTTCTTTTGGAATAATTTATCAAATTAGAACACGTTCAATAGCTAATTTGAATTCGTCACAGGAAATCTATGTAATGTCCAAAACACTCCACACTTTTTCTGAAAAGTTGAAACCCAAAAGTGGTTATGATGAGATTTATTACAGACATCTTGTAACCCTTACTACTGCAGAAGAAAGGGCAAGGCTGATGAAAGTTTTGGGCCTGAATATAAAAGATAGATATGTATTTGTTAAATTATGGTAATGCAAAAAATATTTTATTGTAAGAAGTGTTCGTTAATTATTTTTAAATTATTTTATGATCATATGTAGTATAAAAATAGATAATTATTATCAAAAAATGAACTAAAAAGTCTCTGTTCAAATTCAATACCCACTGGCTTTGTTTATACGTTCTTTCAGATCAATTTCTATCCTGAACTAAAATGTTCAAATTATTATTCATCTCTGACCACCATTTCATAGTGTCCGCCAACATATTATCAGCCATTAAACCAGTTGAACAAATCATATTAATTCAAAAGACATATGATTATAAATAAACAAACATGCTTATCAATTTTGACTTGGTAAGCAACAACACACACGGTGGTTTGAGCTCACCACTCCTTCGGGAGAAAGCTCATGTCTAGAAAATACCTCGAGTTATTAACAAAATCCAAATGATTATCACAAACTATGAAACAAACTATGATGACTACTGGCAAGAGCTTCGCCCCCAATACCTACATTTCAACGCCCGCTAGTGTTCATGATCTCAGAGAATACAGCACCTGAAGACATTTTATCAGACCCATCGGTTGTAAAACTCGTCTCACCATCACTCGTCATCGTCACCCTACTGGTCGACACTTATCCATCATCGCTGCCCACCGGCCCAATTTGACAATTGAGATCCCTTTCCTTAAATTCTACATCAGCTCCATCAGTCTTGATTCCCTCCTTCTTACCCTCTTGCAGCTCCAATGCAAACTCCAAGGTCCACGCTACATCATTCATTGAGGGACGTTTGGTTCCCTCATCGTCCAAACACTTCATTGCTATCTCCGCAAATCTATTCAAACACTCCGGCTCCATCTTTCCACTCAGATGTGGATCAATGATCTGATCAAGTGTACCATTTTGATAACATTTGCTAGCCCACGCAGCTAAGTTCACTTGATCTCTCTCCAACGCCGTCTTATTCACCGGTGATTTAGCACACAATACCTCCAATAACACCACCCCAAAAGAGTACACGTCAGACTTTTCTGTCAATCGTTGCCGTCGAAAATATTCAGGATCCAAATACCCGAAACTACCTTTCACCACGGTGCTGACTGCGGTGTTGGCGGCGAGATTGGAGTTTGCTATGGATAATCCGAAATCTGAGACCTTTGCCACCCATTTATCATCCAATAAAATATTGGTTGTCTTCACGTCGCGGTGAATGATCCTATTCTTTGCACCATCATGATGGTACTGCAGCCCACGCGCAGAACCGATGCAAATCTCGAGCCTTCGCTTCATAATCGGAGCCGTAGGGATGATCACGAAGGGTCCCAAGAGACATGTATTCGTGCACGAGGATCATCTCACCTTCATCATAGCAGTACCCAATTAGAGAAACGAGATGGTGATGACGGAGCTGAGAGAGCATCTCGATTTCAGTTTGGAACTCGTGGGCCCCCTGTTGAGACCCTTGTTTCAACCGTTTGATCGCAACCTGAGTGGTCCCATCGTCTATACACCCTTTGTACACGTCGCCAAAGCCCCCACGTCCAGTAATTAAATTGCCGTCGAAGTTATCAGTCGCGGTTTTGATTTCAGCAACAGCAAAGCGACGACACAGATCAGACGGTAGAAGTGGGCCACTCATTTTGTCGTGCTTTTTTGCGGTGTAGGAGCTCTTGCCCAAACCTGATTCCTTATCTCTCCTCCGTTGCCGGAAAATCAACAAACCAAGAACACAGAGTGCAACCACACCGGAAAGAACACCACCGACCACGGCGGCAACTGGTGTAGTCTTTTGTTTTTCCGTATTCGCTGGTTGTGGGGTCGACGATGACGCAGGCGGTGGAACTGGGTCAGGGTTGAGTCCGGCGAGATTGCCATAATAGTCACTGATTTTGAAGACCTCTATCCCATTCAAGATGGTTTCAGAGTAAAGAGTCTGTGATTCCGGATTAGGATGCAGAGCTATCGACAGATTCTGTTTCTTCTGATCTTTTCCTTGACTCGGCATCATCACTGCATAATTTCTGCAAAACGGGACTTGATTTCTTCCAGCCCAAACAATCACATCGGCTTGAGCCTCGGCCGTCTTATCCTCTATGAATATAGTGAATTCCCTGTCACTTTGCTTTGTGGTCTCATCTTGAAACTCACAAAAGTGAAGTCCTCTTCATCCAAGCCATAAAAGAGTGAACACATTTGAATGGTCTTGGGCTTGATTTCATATTGATTAGTCTCAAAATTAGGCAACACAATGCAAGTTGGTGCATGGTATGCATGAAGATTATAATAATTATAAAGGACCATTGGAGGAATTGGAGCTTGAACTCCGGGGTCATGTTGATTAAGAGGTAGGTTATGCATGGAACGTGGGTCTAAGTAGCCAAGATTACCCTTTAGATTTTCCATATGAATGCCTAGAATGAATGGTATGACAAGGTCTATACAACACTACAAATGACACATAAATCACCACAAAACAAGCAAGCACTCCTCCTTTGCAACAAATCAACAATCAACAAACTTCCTCCACATACAATGTTCCAATACTCCCATGCTTTGATAACAATGCAAAGAAAAGTAAATTGCCTCCACGCAGGCTCACGATTTATCTAAGAAATTAAAAACTAGCCTCCACGCGGAGTAAGAAAAAGCTCACAAAGGTCCTTTAGCACTTCAACTCCAAATTTAAAGCTTAGCTTAACAATTTTTTAAAATTTTTAGCATTTTTCCTTACTTGCTTAGCTCCTTTGCTTGGATGCTCCTTTACTTACCTACTAACTCAATGCTCCTTGTCAAAGATGAACAAACACAATAAGTAATCTAAGGAAAAATAAAAACAAAGTAAACACACGATTAAAAGAATACTAATTCCTAATTGATTCCACAAATACGACGTTGCCTAATCCCCGGCAACGGCGCCAAAATTTGACGATTAAAGCCGTTTCTACACGCCAAATTGATGTAGTAAATGTGCGGTTCAAGAAAATCCTTTTGAGTTAAGTTTAAATTTATAAAAACCACTATCAACACTACTACTAAAGTAGCAAGAGTGAGTAGGGATCGTTCCAAGGGATTGGAGTCGTACTTGATTGTGGAATCACAATTAGGGTTGATAGGTCGAGTGATCAAACAAATGGTTGGTTGGTTAATTAAACTAGAGAGCAACTAAATTAGACTAAGTAATTGAATGTAACAAAGAGTAAGTAGGAGAGGGATCTTGCCAATGCTGATAAGAAGGCTTCTAATGCTATTCTGAATGTAATAAAAATTGGAAAGGGATCTTGCCAATGCTAATAAGAAGGCTTCTAATGCTATTCTGAGTGCAAACATAGCCTCTGAAGCGAGGGATGTTTACAAAAACCGCTTGGCAGCATCTGAAGCCAAAACAGAGGCACTGGAAGCTGAGGTCCAGCATTTGAAGGATGCAATTGGAACCTGTATCACTATTGGAAAACAAATGCAAGGACGATACTCCACCTTGGTGCACTTATCCAGCGCAAAGGCCTTTCGGATTGGCTTCAACCAAGGGCCGGGTGACAAACTGAAGGACCCAGAGGCTTTTGATGCTAACATGGAAGTGTCATTCCCCTATACCAAGGGTCCACAGGCCCAAAAAGCTGAAGTGATATTCGCAGAGATGGTGAAGTCTCACCAAGATGATCCTCCAGCTTCAACTTTTTTAGTCCCTGCAACCTCAAGCGCACATGTTCTACTGGCCTCCAGTCCGAACGTGGTGGATGCTTTTGACTCTATTCCTTTTGACTCGAAAAGGAAATGAACTCGTGTATCATTCGTTCTGGAATAATACATATTTTTTCCTGTAGACAATAATATTTTGCTGATTTATTTCTTGTTTGTTTTTTGTTTGTTTTTTTTTTTTTTTGGTGAACAATGTTCTCTATAATTCCTATATTTATTTTTGAAAGTTTGCATCTTTATAAATGCTTTTGAATTGAATGCACTCGTTAAATGTCTTTAAGAAAGATTTATTTTCTCTGGCAACTTCGGACTCCTTATGGTCCGAGGTAAAAACTAAGGGGATGTAAAGAAGGGAGTTCCTGTAACAGTTCAATCACTAACTGAAGAGTGTTTTATCACTTGGTGATCTAACTGTCAAAGGAACCCTTATTGCCCTTAATTTGCATGTGGTAGGTATATCAACACTTATTGCTTCTTATATTATTTCAATATGGGACAATTGATTGATGGGTTTAACATTACTAGACCCAACATTGAGGACTGAATGCGTGATATCCATCACAAAGCTTGCCTCTATTTGGGTTTAGACCCATTGGAGTATCTTCTGACATAGGAGGTCTGGGATATTATCTCTTTCAGTGGTTGTGTATGCCTTAGAAGTTTGGTTGTCATCTTCGGACTCGTAACGTGGAGTTCCTCAGTGATGAGAGATATTATATTACATCAGACACTCAGGGTCCAACGTAGTTTCTTGACCAGGAGCTGAAGGGATTTTGTATTGTACCAGACACTCAAGGTCTGAGGTAAGTGGTTCCTCAACTATGAGCCTAAGAGGAATTGTATCGTGCCGGACTCTTGTGGTCCGAAGCGATGTATCCCTCGGCTATGAACCTGAGAAAAACTGTACTGTGTCGGATTCTTGAGGTCCGAAGTGATGTGTTCCTTGGTTATGAGCCTGAGAAGAATTGTACTGTGTCAGACTCTTGAGGTCAAAAGCGATGTATTCCTCAGCTATGAGCCTGAAAGGAATTATATTGTACCAGACTCTTGAGGTCCGAAGCGATGTATTCCTCGGCTATGAGCCTGAGAAGAATTGAACTGTGCCAGACTCTTGAGGTCTGAAACGATGTATTCCTCGACTATAAGCCTAAGAAGAATTGTATTGTGCCGGACTCTTGTGGTCCGAAGCGATGTATTCCTCGGATATGAGCCTAAGAGGAATTGTATGGTGCAGGACTCTTGTGGTTCGTAACGATGTATTCCTCGGCTGTGAGCCTGAGAGGAATTGTATTGTGCCGGACTCTTAAGGTCCGAAACGATGTATTCCTCGGCTGTGAGCCTGAGAGGAATTGTATTATGCTGGACTTTTGAGGTCCGAAGCTTCTAAAAGGGAAAAAAGCCATAAGAAAGAGTCACCGAGACTGTGTAACATTCAGCACTTACAATTGAGAGTCTACTTGCCTCGGAAACTCGTTCCATGGCATCTACTTAAAACATCATCAAACTATATTAACTATACACTCTGTCTATTTTCAGTCGATGTGGGATAAAAATTGAGTTTTCATTTTGGGCCAGGAATCTGGGCTTAAAAAGAATTATTGCAAAAAATGCCCGCTGGAATCAAGGCTTTTAACACTATTTGGGCTGGGCCGTTACTGTTTCCAGCGAGCCCTCTTTGCAATATACCCAACAACTTTAATATTTCCTTATATAAAAGAATGTATAGGGGTATTTTTTATCGATATGGGACAACAATATAATATATGTTTTGAGTCACATACATTTGTGCTTTGTGTCCAAAAATATCCTTATGTAAAAAGGACTTGTAGAATAATAGTTGACCGATGTGGGATAAAAGTACAACCAAAAAGCAAAAAATATAGCTTTGTTCTGTTTATGGTAATTGTGGTAATCTCTTTCTTTTGTCGTGATATCAGTGGTAGGGTATATGACCTACTCCCTATGACGATAAAAAAAGTAGTAACAAGTAATATCCCATATACTAAAGTTTAGAGAGAAAAAGTAGTGTCCTGATCAAGAAACTTTTATTATGTAGGCCTATAAATAGCTAAGTCTGTAGAAAAAAAAATAGATATATATTGCTTGTAAGAAAAAAGTAAATGAATTATATTGTCTAATGATAGTACCTTTTTAGGTGTATGGCATTCCATGGACGCGTAATTGTACGCCCATCAGCCTCGGTTAAGCGGTAAGCTCCTTTCTCTACCACTTCTGTGACGTTGTAGGGTCCGACCTAATTGGGTTGTAACTTCTTTACGTGGGCTGTTTCTTGTTTCAACACTCAATCGCCCACCACAAAGCTTCTGAACCTAACACGCTTGTTGTAACTGTTACGCAACTATTATTGGTATAAAGCGAGCTGAATTACTGCAACATCCCTCTTTTCCTCCAAGAGGTCAAGGCTATGTTTAAGCTGCTAATTATTATTCCCCTTGATCAACAAATGCGTCCGAAGAGTAGGCACTGCTGATTCTGTAGGAATGACAGCTTCAGATCTGTAGGCCGTTGTGAAGGGGTTCTCCCTCGTTGGCCGTCGTGGGGTGGTTCAATATGCCCAAAGTACCTATGGTAGATTCTCGTACCACTTTGATTTGAGCTTCTCTAACTTTTTCTTAAGACAACTGAAGATGGTCTGATTAGTTATTTCAGCCTGCCTATTTCCTTGTGGATGATTAACCGCAGCTAGTTTTTGCCAGATCCCATGTTCAGCGAAGAATTTTCTCATGCTTCTATTGTCTAAGTTCTTATCGTTGTCTATCATGATAATCATCGGGACTCCGAACCGGCAGATTATGTTGTTCCATAGAAACTTCTTCACTTGCTCATAGGTCACACTTGAATAAGCCTCTGCCTCTACCTATTTTATGAAGTAATCTGTGGTTAGCAACACGTTTTCCTTTTGCTCCACAGTTTTGGGTAAAGAACATACCATATCAATCCCCCATTGTGCGAATGACCATGGATTCGCCATTGCGTGCAAGTCTTCAGCAGGCTGGTGTTTCATTCGACCATATCATTGGCATTTGTCACATCTCTGGGCATACTCTTCAGCATTCCGAGCCAGGTATGACCAGAAATAACCTTGAGTTAGAACCTTATGTGCTAAGGATCTGCCGCCGGAGTGGTTGCCACAATCCTCGTCATGGATTTGCTTCAATATCACGAGGGCCTCAATGTGCCTTAAACATTTCAGGTAAGGACTTGAGAATGACTTCCAATATAATTGATTATTGATGATAGAATATCTAGTTGTAATGAGTCTGAGTTTCCTTGCCTCGGTTTTCTGGTTTAGAAGAGTTCCATGCTTAAAGTAAGCTTTCAGTGGATCCATCCAGCATGGTTCTCGTGGAATATCTGGGATCACCATTATCTTTTGCCGAGGGCTTATACTGGGTTCATCTAGGATGTCAATTGGTATCATCTAGACCAAATCTTTATCTAAAGAAGATGCTGCTGCGGCCAACTGATCTGCTTCGGAATTCTCATCACGAGGTACTTGGTGGAATTCGATTTGATCGAATCCTCGTGCAGCACTTTCCACAGCCTCTTTGTATGTTTTCATTCTTTCTTCTCTGGGCTGATATTTGCCCGTCACCTGATTCATAATAAGTTGGGAGTCACTTAAAACCTTTAGACACTTTACCTGGAGTTAGTTTGCCAACCGAAGCCCGGCGAGCAAGGCCTCATACTCGGATTTGTTGTTAGTAGTAGGAAAAGTCAGACAAATTGATTATTGTAACTTGGTGCCTTCAGGGGTTGTGATAACAATTTAGGCCCGACACTAGTTAGGTTCGAGGAACCATCTACTCGAAGCTCTCATTGTGGTTCGGGAGGGTCTGACTCCTTCGGCTTATTTTTATACTCAAGGAGGAAGTCAGCCAATGCCTGCCCTTTGTGTGACACCTTTGGTTCGTAAGATATATCGAAGGAACTGAGTTTGATTATCCGCTTAGTTATTCTTCCGGACAAGTCTGGTTTGGGAAGAATAATTCGCATGGGATAGTTGGTTAGGACTACAATGATATGTGACTCAAAATAGTGTTAAAGCTTCCTCTTTGCATACACCAATACGAGTATGATCTTCTCAGCTTTGCTATACCATGTTTCAGTATATGTCATTGTCTTACTTGTGTAGAAGATTGGATACTGATTTTTCCCTTCTTCTCTGATCAGTACGGCATTTGTGGCTATGCTGGAGATTGCCAAATATATAATAAGAGTCTTACCAGGCTTCGGAGCAGACAGAATTAGAGGTTCAGCCATGTATCACTTCAATTGATTGAGAGCAACTTGTTATTGTAGACCCCATACATCTTTGTTCTTGGATCTTATTGCATCAAAAAATGGTTTGCACTTATCTGACAACCTGGAGATGAAGCGGCTAAGAGCTGCGATTCGGCCAGTCAGAACCTGTACTTCCCTGCGAGTCTTTGGTTCTTGATTTTGTATTAGGGCCTGAGCATGAGCCAGACTTACCTCGATTCCCCTCTTGTTGACAATATGGCCAAGGAAATGCCCTGAAGAAACTGCATAGGAGCACTTTGAAGGTTCAGCTTCATGTTATACTTTCTCAAAGTGTCAAAGACTTCTTGGAAGTGCCTGGGATGTTCTTCCTTTGGCACACTTTTGACCACTATGTCATCGATGTAGGCTTCGACCATCTTTCCCAACATCTCGTCAAAGATCTTGTTAATAAGGCGTTGGTAAGTTGCCCTTCTTGAGTTCAAAGGGCATGACCCTGTAACAGTAAGTGCCTTTCTCTGTTATGAATGCAATTTTCTCTTCATCTTCTGGATTCATAAGGATTTGGTTATAGCCAAAATACGTATCGAGGAATGTGAGTCTCTCAAAACCAGTGGTAGCATCGACTATCTGATCTATTTTAGGTAGTGGAAAACTGTCTTTAGGGCAAGCTTTGTTGAGATTGTAAAATCTATGCATACCCTCCATTTTTCTTTCTTCTTCTGAACTGCCACTACGTTAGAGAGCCATTATAGATAGTGCACTTCTCAGATGAAGCCTGCCTAAAGCAGTTTGTTTACTTCTTCAGCAATAATTTGATTGCGCTCAGGAGCAAACCTTCTGTGTCTTTGCTTGACTGGTTTGAATGCTGGATCCACTTTTAGGTTATGGCATAAGACTGAAGGATTGATTCCTACCATGTCTAAATGATCCTAGGTAAATGCATCTGCGTTTTTTCGAATGACCTCAATTAACGCTTCATTTTCTTCGATTGTAGGGGAAGAGCTTATATAGGTGACTTGTGACACCCCCACATTTTCCACGCATAAATTGATCAGGCTTATACATGAAAAATGAGGGATATCAAAAACAATTGGCAATATACAAGCATGGAATACAAAATGATGATAATAAAAGAATTTAGACAGGAAAGGAACACTAAATAATACAACATCCATCCATCCTTTATTTAATACAGTACTCCATTACAACTTGGAAATCTCATGTCAAAGATCCCTAAATATAACCCTGAGAGTTCAACGTCAAAAGTAAATAAAAAACTGAAACTGAAGTAATACATAAAACTTCTACCTTGAACTGGATCGTAAGAGTAGATGAGTTTGGACGGTGGTCCCTCACTGCTAACCTCAACCTTGGAACGGGTACTGACCATATCCTGAAATAACAACAATGGTGGGTCAACCCCACGAGCAAGTCCTTTCTACTATGACCCAAATCAGAGAATCAAATAAATTAATCATTATGAATCGGATGAGTACTATATCTGTATACATCCTAAGGGAACTATCCAATGTATAACATGACCTCAACCAGAATAGACGGTGATCACTTAGACTCACACTAGGTGGTTAAGTGTCGCCTTTCCCTACCCGGGAAATCAACTATTATACATGGCGCACGGTACTGACAACACAGACTGTAAAGACTACACAGTAGTAACGCATCTCAATGTACTAATGAGTTACTGAGCATAACAATTAGGCAATACATGCCAATAATAATACTAAATAAACTGAGTATGTCAATTAGGCAACACATGCCAATAATATTAAACCACATACCCCGACAGCCACACATCTGTCTATCGCAACGAATGCATAAGGTATAAATGAGTCTAAACTTATTAGCCAGCTCACATGGTTCTATATGGCAACACATCCATATAATATAAATGTGACATAATTAAACAGTCCATTTATTTCCTGAAATGCACACGGCATAATAATCACGGTTGATATATGATTAATAGTATAATTATCCCATAATATATAATGGATAATTTATATGACTAAAACTATGGCATTATTTAATTTAACAGTAATGTTTGATACCATTTAATAAGATAATAACACTATTTATATTTAACAATGTCATTAAATAAATCACATTAATATCCGTACTGTAAACGAGCCAATAAATGCTTAGAAAAGATTAATCGGCCATAAGAATAATTACCGAGTATTAAAATAATAATTTCGTGGCCCGTTAAACCCGTAAATACCAACACAGTACCTAAAAATCCACGTTTAAGGTTCTAGAATTTACAAAACAGGCCCTAGGGGTATTCTGGTAATTTTTAGCAGCTAACAGGGCCCTTCACGCGCCCCCACGCGCCGCCCTAAGCTCCCCCACGCGCAGCCAACTCATTCCCACAAGCGCACGCGCCTACACGCGCCATCACGCGCGTCTAGAACCTGCCACGCACGCGCATGCGCTCCCACGCACACGTTGATGGCTTCTTGCTGACGCGGCGACCTCCGGTTTGTTGGCTACATCATCTTTCCTACATGCACGCCACACCGGATCAATCCACCTATCTTCCCTCCATCCAACGCTCACAGATCCGGGTATACAGCGGTAACATGGACCGCGGTGCACCGGATCAATCGCTCTTGTTAATGGCCCAGATGCCCGCGCATACCCTCCTATGGTGCGCCGCATCACACCGGATCACTCCGGTCATCTCCCCCATTGCCGGCGACCGGAAAACTCGCCGGAAGGTCGCCGGAAATTACAGAAAAGCCCCGGAAAAATCTAGAAAATTCTAGAAAAATCCCTAAAGCCTTATTTAATTATTTTTAGCCATTATTAATTTCATAAGATATTAAATAAATATATACCGTCCTATATAATTAAAATTTCATTAATTTAATAAACTAAAATTAATAATTTATTAACCTCCTAACCTGGTCTCTATGCATAAAAATAAACTAAACAATTAATTTATTAATTCAAAAGGGAAAAGTAGATAATAACTTGCCTTTAGGATTTAAAATAAATCCGTCGGTTGCGCGTAGTCGGGTAAAATCGCCTACACCGGTACAGGCTCCCTTCTTTCTCTCTCTTCCTTTCACTCTTCAACAATTGCTCACTGTAATTCTTTCTTTTCTACTTAGGTGAGTTGCCTTAAGGGTAAGTTGGCTAACTAATATATATATACTAACTTATATAATATATATAATACAAATATCTAAATTTACATTAATTCTCACCCATTCCTCACATTCCTACCTATATCATTTAAGCCAAGCAAACCAAGTCAAGCAAAATGTCCTAAGGTTCAACTATGGAATGAAATCCTATCCTAAGATTTAATTTTTTTTTTTTCCATCATTACATTGATTTAATACTATTATTATTATTACTATTATATTATTATTATTAATAAACTATTATAATAATTATTATTATATTATTATTACTATTATTATTATTATTATTATTATTATTATTACATAAGAATACATTATATCATCATAATACTTTATAACACAAATATAATACTTTAATTAACTAATAATGCTTAATTAAACATAATCAACAAATAAAATTATTAATAATAATACATGCACCATTAAATGAACTCAATATACGAATGGTACCGAAATCTACACATTAATGAAAATAAACTAAGCTCTTTAATTAAATATGGGGTATTACATGACTCTTTGGGGATCGCCAGGGATTACTTCAACAGCCTTGAGAGATTCCTCAGTAGGCTTTGTGGCTTTAGCTTAATCCTCTGCTTTCAAATACTTAGGCAAATGGCTCTGTAATTGCTATTTGGACATACCTTCAAGAGTCGCAACTGATTGGGATTGCTTAATTATCTTCATTGCCACGTTCTGTGTTAGCATGTAACATTCTTTGGCAGTGACTTGATCTCCCCAAAGATTAATAACCTACTTACCGTCCAGAGACAGGCATCTCATAATTTGATGAAGGGTAGATAGAACCCCATTCATTCGGTGGATCCAGTCTCTTCCCATAATGAGGTTATAAGAAGGATGGATCTCTGTTAGAACAAAGTTCTCCTTCACTGTCTTTTTTACTGCAGTGACGGATAAATTAATCACCCCAAGTGGGTCCACCTTCGTGCCATCAAACCCCATCAAGGGACTGGAGGTGGGCCGGATTAATAATGACGGGATCTCCAGCTGCTCAAAGATCGTCTTTGTGATAATATTGGCGCTACTACCTGGGTCTATCAAAACACTTTTGATCATGCAATTCGCCACTAGAAGGCTAATGACTAGTGGATCCTCGTGGGGGAGTTGAACTCTGGATAAATCTCCATCGCTGAACCCAATACTGATACTGCCCAAGGTGATATTGTTTACTAAGGATAATCTTCTTAGCTTATGGGCTGTCCTCAGCTTGGATCTATATACTTCTTCTGACTTTTCGTCGTCCTCTGATCTCCCATGTATTGCATGGATGACCTTCACTTGATTACCTTCTACCCTCTGAGGATTAACCTCCTGAAGCTTCACGTACTCATTCGTTGTGAGGTAGTTTGCCAGCTCACCCCTGATTATCATATTCTCCACTTACCACCTAAGGGACTTGCAATCATTAGTTGTATGCTTGTAATCTCTATAGTAGGCACAGTGAATGTTCTTCTCCCTCTGCTTCAAAGGTTGCTTCATTGGCTGAGGGGCTGTGAACCTCATCTTGTTTTCCTGGAATAGCCTAGCCAAGGTGGTACGAAGAGGTGTAAACTTTTCCTCTGTCCTTTGCCTCTTCTCAGGTACCTAAGTGACCGGTGCTGAGGCATGCTGGCTTTTCTGACTTTTTACATTTGACACCCTTTCCCGAGGCTTATTCTCCAGTGTGACGAGGGTAGCATGCTGCGCTCAGTGGGTTACATTCTCCTCAAGTCGGATGTAGATCTGTGCCCCTAACATTGAGAGTTTACATATTTAGAAGGGAATATTTGACTAGGGAGGTATGGAACTTGGTTCCCTGAATCATTGCAAGCTTGAACATCTTTATTGCAATCGCAGGATGGCAATCTGTTATTTTTAAGGCCTCCATGTTAAATTTGGACAAGAAATCCAGAAACGTTTCTCCTTTCTTTTGCCTTATGGTGAAGAGGCTGGCGATACTCTTCTTTTGCTTCTTATTTCTGCAGTATTGTGCTAGGAACATAGTGCACAGAATTTTGTAATCCGGGATAGATTTGTGTGGCCTATTCCTAAACCATTCCAATGTAGCTCTTATTAGGCTAGTAGAAAAAACCTTACACATGAACAGATTGTTGTGATCGTCCAGAGCCATCTTTTGTGCATAGTGATCGAGGTAACTAGAAGGATTTCCTGTGCTATAGAACTGGGTAAAGGAAGGCATAGTGAATTTCTTAGGTTTGTCAATAAGGTAAATATCATCAGTGAATGAAGTTTTCACTAGAGAGTTCTTATGTTTTCTAGCCATCTCGGCGAGCGTCTGAATCCTCAGGAGTCTTTTTTCGTCAAAGGCCTCATGTACGCCTATGCCATTTGGAATGCCATTAGACCATACCGTAAGCTTACGACTGGACTCGGCCTGCTCGTCTTGCGTGCGACGAGGAAGATTGTCCGAAGCAACAGCCTTAGTCCTTGTCCTCTGCTCTTGCTGCACTTTGGTGGGCCAGCCTCATTAGGTTGCACCCCATTGACCTAGGGCTTGTTAACTGGAAGAGCATTTTGGTAGGGGGAGGTGCGGCCACATCAACTAGTGGTGGCAATGGTTTCAACTGAGCCATCGCCGTTTGAAGGGTGTCGTTCTGTTGTTGAAGCAATACAATCTGGGTTACGCTGGATTCGTTTGCCTGACGAAGCGTTTCGAACTGGTGCAAGAATTCTTCTCGCATCTTTTGCATCAACTCCATCTGTTGATCAACTACTATTGTAGATCCTTCGTTCGACATTCCAGACCGTAATAACAAAAACAATTTGAAACAAGAGTGGGAGTATATTTTTATACGTTTCCCATAGACGACGCCAAAGTATAGGTGCAAAATTTCTCTCTATTAAAGGAAATAAAAAGAAGAATACAACTCATTTAAGACAAGCAATTATAATACTCAGAGAAAAACGTATATTGCTTGATGGATTTTATTGGAGGTCTAAACCTCTATTTATATGCAAAAAGGTGGTAGAATTATGGTAGGATTCATCTTGCTTGTCCTCCAATTAATTCTATATACAATTCCTTACTAATTAAATTACTACCTTTTACAGTTATCTCCATATCATATTTTTTCGTCTTGTGGAACTTTCCTTTCGTAATGGATCCTTTGCTTAGTAGAAGTCATTCCTTCTTGAAACGTACTTGGGCCGAATGCGACTTGGTCCAAATGACTTTGTTAATGGGCCGGAGGTCCAACACTAGCGACTTGGGCTGTTGGTGTCTTTGTCCGGGCTTGAACAGGGCTGGGCTTTTTTAACCCATCAAAGGATTAAACATAAGACTTACATTGTGGCTATGTGGCTAGCTTTCATTAGAGGGGGATTTTTCCCTCCACAACCATCATTACAATGATTCTTTGGGATATTGGGCTAGTTTTCCTTTAAAACCCAAAGCTCTAAGCTTTTCTCCCACTTTACCTATCTTCGCCCTCAAGCTTCATCTTCTCCAGTCAATTCCATCTACTGCAAACCCCTTCTGGCGAGCTTTTCTTTGTCTTCTCCGATGGATCTCTCCTTTGTGACTCTCCATCTTTTGATTTGTTACGGTGCTCTTCATAAACTCCCTTCTTAAGGTTAGTTCCTTTCCTTTGTTATTTTCCTTAGAAGAATCTAAATACTAATTTTTTTTTTTTTAAATGGCTCCCCCCAATCTAGATATTCTGCATTTGAGGAATAACATCCCTGACAGTGTTTCCCTTCAAGTCTACCTCACAAACCTAGATGAGAGATCCGAGGAGGGTTTCCTCCTTGGCGAGGTCCTCTGCTCCATTCTTTACTTGAATGTGCTTAGATTTCCTTTACACCCATTCTTCTGTTATGTCTTCAACCAACTAGGGCTTGCCCCTCTCCAAGTTAATCTTAACTTCCTTAGGGTAATATCAGTTCTCCTGATTTTGAATCGTGATAGGAATCTAGATCTCGATATCATAGATCTTCTCCTCTGTTACCGAGTCACCAAGATCGAAACCAATAACATGTACTTCCACTTTTTTCCCATTGAGAAACGATCTATATGCACAGATAAACTCTCGTCTGAAAAAGGGATGGAGGAAAATTTTGATTGGAGTTAGTGAGGATTGGCGAACTCCATTCGGTCAGATTTTTCCTATCCCGACCACTTTCGGAGAGTGTTCTGTCCCTCAGTATAAGAGATATAAAAACATATAACCGATTGCCCTTGTGAAATTTGCCTTCCACGTTTCTGTACTTTTCTTTGTGATTGTCTTCACATCAATCATGATGAATTGGTTTACAGCGTTTGCAGGGCTAGGCTTGACCTTTTGGAGGAAAATGTTCTAAATGACATCCCTTCTGCCACTGACCTGCTCACTCCGAACAATCTCTTTGATATATCTATCTTTAGGATTACTATGGAGAATATCTGGATTCCTTCCTTCAGCAGGAGGAGATGTTCCACAGCCACCCTCGCGGCTGCACCTGCCACCTCTATGGCCACTTCATCCGTTCCTATTGTGGCATAGACCACTGAACGGCCTACAACTGAACCGCTTACAGCCACTTTGGCTGAAAATCCACCCATTACAACAAACGATGAACCTTCTGGCGTTCTAAACGAAACTTCTCCACCTGCCACCCAGAACGCCTAGGGATCATCTCAGAATGTTGTGGGGCCTTCCCCCATCCGAGCTCGTGTTTAAGAGAAAAACTTGGGCAGAAGACCAGAGCCTGAAGCTGGCCATGATTAGGACACTTAGTGTCCAGCCATAAGGAAGTCTTTCAGGGTTACTGCCACCCTTCCTTCCCCTCGGATTACCATTCCAGAGGGTGAATCAGCCAGATCCTCCACCCCTTCACCTACAGTGGTCCCATGGCGTCCCTTGCTCCAGCGAGAAGACGGGTTAGTTGTTGCCCCCACTGACTCCCTGTTCAAAGACCCTCTGACTTCATTTGCTTTCTACAAGGGTCTTTGGACCCCTAAAGACATTGAAGTTCAGAATAAGATGACCTTTAATGAAATGTGAAATGTACACCCGTTTCCCTGTTGCTGCAGTTGAGGTAGTTCATTCTTCCTTTTTTTTTTAAAAAAAAAAAAAAAGTAATTCAATATTTGTGCTAACCAGAACACTTGTGTCTTTGTGCAGACTCTATTTGGAATGTTCATATTCCAGAAGAGCATTGAGATTGCAAACAAGAGGATCAAGTCCCTCTCTGTTGACCTTGCCAGATCAGTTGACTCAGAGAATAAAACATAAGCCAGGAACGCAGAACTGTTGGCTAAGCTGAGCAACTCAGAAAAAGAGATGGACGCTCTTAAAGCTAAGATGGATGCTCTTAAGGTTGAGTGGGATTCTCTTCAGGATGAGGTTATCGTTCTGAAGACAGAGAAAAACGTTACTCAGACAGAAAGGGATGCCTTAAGGGTTGAAAAGGGGGACCTTCAGTGCACCCTTATTACTGAACGGTTAACCCATTCCATCTCTAAGGAAAAACTCTCAAACGAGCGCACCTCTCTGCTGAACGTCATAAGCAGAGTTGATGGTGGCACGAGGACTCTTCATGCTCACTTTTCCAGAATAGGGGCTCTCAGATATACTGAGGGGTACAGAGACGGTTTTACTGACCGTTTTTCTCCAGAGGGTGAATCAAACTCATATATGGGTCCAAACGAGTTAGATGCCTCCCTAGACATTGACCCGCCAAATGTTTATAATGATCTATCCCCCGTTCTTGCCGAAAACATATTTGTTGAGTGTAATGAGATTGCAGCTTCAGGGATTATCCCACCAGTTCAGCCTTTAAGCGTTCCTCCCATCACCTGTGATGTTTCACAAATATTTCATTTTTCGATATTTATTAACTGTTTTAATTATTATTTATCAATTGTGTAAGGGCAGAATTTGTATTTGATATAGAAATGGTATTGTTGTGAATTAGTGGCATTGGAAGGGTATAGTCATTTCTTTGGTTTAACCTTTGACCAAACATTTGTGTGGCACTAATACAACCATGTGGCAGATTTTTTTTTACATTGCTTGACTAACCCATTCGGCAGGCTGCTTCTTTTCTTCTTCTTCCTCATTTTCTCTCTCTTTAAACCCATTTTATTCCTCCATTGTTGCTCTTTTAGAACTTGATTTTGATGAATTTCTGGAGGGATTTTGGGGCTGCCATGGGAATGAAAAATATTCTTTAAAGAAAGGGCTTTCCATTGATGTAAACATCAATCTCATTCCCTCAATTATGATTTTTTGAATTTCACTTAAAGTGGAAATTTTGTGGTACTTCAAGAGAGGATTTTGTTCCTCTTGTCCTCTTCTTCATCTTGGTGCTTCTTGGCAACCATTTGGTGAACCTTGGACCTTCAAATTGGGGGCTGTTTTGTGGAAATTTGCCTGGTTTGAGGTAGGGGTTTCCTAAAGCCTACAACCTTTGTTTTTAGTGAATTAATTCTTTAAATTTGAGCTACCAACTTGTATAGAATTTAGCCTTTATTCCAAGCATGTTTTGTGAAGTTCCAAATTTGAAATTCATAGCTTTAATAATAGTGTGTCATATGTATTTAGAAAGTGAGATAGTGAGCTCCCCTAAATGTTGATTTTGTTGTGTGCATAAAAACTGAAACTTTAATGATTAGCATGGATGTGTTTTGTTGTTTTACAAAACTAAAATTTCTATGCTTGAAGGACTTCAATTGTGGGACTGTTTTGAGGTAAGGATTGTTGTTGTTGATGCTCAAAAACTGAAAATTTTAACTCCTATGATGGTGGGTATTATATACCTAGAAACTGTATTTGAGCTCCCCTGAATGTTGATTATGTTTGTGTACATAAACTGAAATTTTAGTATTTAATTTGATTGGGTTGTTATTGATTTACAAAAAAAAAAAAAAAAAAAAAAAAAAAAAAAAAAAAAAAAATCTAAAATTCTATTTTGAAGTTACCTCATATGTGAGGCTGTTTTGTTGTAAGGATTATAGTTGACAGTGTTACTCAAAAATTGAGATTTGTAGCTTCCTTAATGGTGCGTAGTAGGTGCTTAAAAACTGAAACATAAGCTTTCTAAATGCCGATTGTGTTGTGTGTATAAAAACAGTAAATTTAGTAATTTTCATAGATATGTTTTTGTGTTTGCAAGCTGAAATTTATATGTTTAAATTGCCTCATTTATGGAACTGTTTTGTTACAAGCTTGTTATTGTTATTGTTGGACTTTACAGCATGAATGATTATGTTATTGTGGTTTCAAAATTGCCATATTGATATGCCATTAAGTATAATTTCTAGAACCAAAATTTGATGTGGAAATGCTATGACGTTATGAGATTTTGAAGTGTGTCATTCCTGCATCACATTAGGTACTACATGGGGCAAAAAAAAAAAAGAAAAAAAAATCTGATTTTTTTTTTTTTTTTTTTTTAGGGAGATTGTATTTTTTTTTTTAAATGAAAGCAATAACTGAAATTTTGGAGATTTCATTTGCAAGATTGCATTATGTAGTGGTCATTACTCCCCGAACAAGTATGAACCCCTTTCCTTGTTGCTATTCTTTGTTTGGATTCACAGAAGCATTAAGGAGTGTGTTTTAAGCATCTTCTACTGAGCTGTTGTGCTCACTCCTTACTAATATTTTTCAGGACACGGAAAGGAAGTGGCGAAAGACATTCCCCACAGGTTTAGATAGGACTTGACAGACTTTCTTGTGTTAATTTTCTGTTGTATATACAAGTCTTGTAAAACTTTAAACTTGTTTTGTATCTCTTTTGTAAACTTATGTTCACGGACTGTGGTCGAATGTAATATATCATGTAAATGGACTTTTGGTTTTTCGTCTATGTGTATGATCATGATATTATCATTATAGATGCATGTGGTGACTGTTGTGGGATAGGATTAGCTTTTAATATGGCTCACAAATAAGTTCAGAAATTACAGGACTTTGTAAACTTAAAATCCGTATTTCAGTTTTCAGATTTGGTATGATGTGTTCCCTTGTAGTTTAGAATTGGGAATGACTGTAGTGACAGTAGATAACCTCGGGTTTGAGTAAGGACCCGGATACGGTTTGGACCCCTGGGTTTGAGTCGTTACAAATTTGGTATCAGAGTTTTAGGTTTGAAAACCTAAGGACGACGGGTAGGGTTGACCCAGGTTGAGTTAGAGTTGGGATTGACAGTATTACATGCTTATCTGGTTATTGTTTATCTAGTTAAAAAGCACGACTTGCTATTATGTGTTTACATGTGAATCGATTATGAAACTTATAAAATGGTGATTAATGAAATTTTTTGGTATAATTAATGAAATGGTTAAATTTATTTAAAACAAGCTTAATTGCTATATGCATATATGTTTAAATGCTAGTATGTGTATTTCATGGCCATGATTATTAAGTGTTTGCTTGTTTACTGTTTATTGAGTCATTGCTTAGTAAATGTATGCATGACTTGTTTGTTTCATTGTTGATGGGTTTGAGTGTTTGCGGCAGTGCTGTGTGTTGGGTTACGGAGGGTTCTGACCCACGTATATGATGGACTTAATCATTCCTATGTTTATAAATGTTTCGTTCTTATCGAATGGATAATGTGAGCACTATAGCTAGTAGATTGAGCTATTTCATGTTTTCTTGTTTTGATCATATAGTTGTTTTTGTAGAACCGCGTTTTAGGATGACGTGGAGCGATGGATCCGGATGAAGTTGGGGAACGAGCAGGTGAAGGGCTATCCCAACCAGACAGGGTTTCAATGGGACAGGGTCGAGAAAGAGAGGTGGATGATGATCCACAAGTACCCAAGGACGAAGTTCTAGTAGTAAGGGCTGTAGTTTCGGCCTTTCAGAATTTAGCGAGTATCATAGCTCCTCAAGTGGTACCACAACCGGCTATTCAGCCACAGGGGCAGAGATGGAGCGAAATCTTGGGTACCTGCTCTAGTTTAACCAACTCATAAAAGTAGCATTTGAGGGAGGTCTAAACCCATTGGTGGCAGATGATTGGACCCGTTGGTAGCAGACAATTGGTTAGTTGAAGTTGAAAAGTATTTCAGGGTAATAGCCGTGCTCGATGATCGGTTGAAGATCACCTTAGCTACGTACAAGTTTGTTAGTAACGTGGCAGCATGGTGGAGACCATGACTAACGTGCATGATATTGACAGTATGAGTTGGGATGCATTCAAGAGTCTTTTCTTTGGAAAGTATTTCCCATAGACTAAGAGACGGGAATTGATGACGCAGTTCGATAGTCTCAAGCACGGTGACATGTCAGTAACAGAGTATGAGAATAAGTTCACTTCTCTCTCACGTTTCACTATAGATGCGTTAGGGAACGAGTAGGAGAAGACATGGTATTTTGTGCACGGCCTAAATCGTTCTATTAGGTCGGGGGTGACACTTTTGGGATTAAAGAATTATTTGGAAGAGGTTACGAGAGCACTAATGGCAAAAGCAGAAGTCAAGGATTGGCAAGAGGGGAGTGGTACTGTGGGTTTTCAGGAATGAGGTACGAGTGTGGGTACTTCTTCCAGGAGTCAGGACAGGAAAAGGCATAGATATGCTTCATTGTTTACTCAGGAGCAGCGGACGACAAGTGCTACTCCTATTGTTAGTGTTTCTTTAGAGCCTTCTAGGACAAGCTTAGTGTGCTATCACTGTAAGCAACCAGGACACCGTATTATATGGTGGTCATTACTCCCCGAACAAGTATGAACCCCTTTCCTTGTTGCTATTCTTTGTTTGGATTCACGGAAGCATTAAGGGGTGCGTTTTAGGCATCTTCTACTAAGCCGTTGTGCTCACTTTTTACTAATATTTTTCAGGACACGGAAAGGAAGTGGCGAAAGACATTCCCCACAAGCTTAGATAGGACTTAACGGACTTTCTTGTGTTAATTTTCTGTTTTATATATAAGTCTTGTAAAACTTTAAACTTGTTTTGTATCTCTTTTGTAAACTTATGTTCACGGACTGTGGTCGAGTGTAATATATCATGTAAACGGACTTTTGGTTTTTCGTCTATATGTGTGATTATGATATTATCATTATAGATGTATGTGGTGACTGTTGTGGGACAGGATTAGCCTTTAATATAGCTCACAAATGAGTTCAGAAATTACAGGACTTAGAAAATTTAGAATCCGTATTTCAGTTTTCAGATTTGGTATGATGTGTTCCCTTGTTGTTTAGAATTGGGAATGACTGTAGTGACAGTAGATGACCTCGGGTTCGAGTAAGGACCCGGATATGGTTCGGACCCCTAGGTTCGAGTCGTTACATCACCACCATTATTCCTTCCACACCTATTGCCTGTGATAGAGCTCCATCGACTGAGGAGATCATCCATCTTGACTCTCCCTCCAGAGACGTTGAAGTAACCAATGATGGAAAGGGAAACAATGAGTTAAGTGGTGATGATAGGACAGGTAAGGATCTGGCGTAGGATAAGATAATGCAGAATAGCATTTTGATGACTTTTGTAGTTATTTTCTTTTTACTATAATATCACTTCATGTACCCCAAAAACTATTTTGTGATGGATGAAATGATAGCTCTATTTTGCAAAACTTCCATACTTCAACCTATACTTGAATGAGTTAATAATTTAATTTTTCTATAAATTAATTTTTCTATTAGGTTTTCATTTTGCTCAAGTGTTTGGCATTCGGCTCGTAGTGCCATTTGCCACTTACTTGGTTAAGTGCTTGGCGCTCGGCTAGAATGCCACTTGCTATTTCACTTTTTTGGTTTAGTGCAAGTGTTTGGCGTTCGGCTTACAGTGCCATTTGTCACTTACTTAGCTAAGTGCTTGGCACTCGGCTAGAATGTCACTTACCACTTCACTTTTTTTGTTTTAGTGCAAGTGTTTGACGTTCAGCTCGTAGTGCCATTTGCTATTTACTTGGCTAAGTGCTTGGCGCTTGGCTATAAGTCCACTTGCCACTTCACTTTTTTTGCTTTAGTGCATGTGTTTGGCGTTCGGCTCGTAGTGCCATATGCCACTTACTTAGTTAAATGCTTGACGCTCGGCTAGAATGCCACTTGCCACTTCACTTTTTTGTTTTAGTGCAAGTGTTTAACATTCGGCTCGTAGTGCCATTTGCCACTTACTTAGCTAAGTGCTTGGCGCTCAGTTAGAATGCCACTTGCCACTTCACTTTTTTGCTTTAGTGTAAGTGTTTGGTGTTTGGCTCGTAGTGTCATTTGCCACTTACTTGACTAAGTACTTAGTGCTCGGCTAGAATGCCACTTGCCACTTTAACTTTTATTTTGGTGCAAGTTTTTGGCGTTCGGCTTGTAGTGCCATTTGCCACTTATTTGACTAAGTGTTTGGCGTTCGGCTAGAATGCCACTTGTCATTTCACTTTTTTGTTTTAGTGCAAGTGTTTGGCACTTGGCTAAAATACCACTTACCACTTCACTTTTTTTATTTTAGTGCAAGTGTTTGGCGTTCGGCTCGTAGTGCCATTTGCCACTTATTTAACTAAGTGTTTGTTGCTCAATCAACTTTTGAAACCGAATGAATTCTTTTTATAAATCTTTGAAAAGTGCGTCTCTTTTCTCTTCTAGCAAATAAGGGTTAAATCTTAGCATCCTATCATTCTGCTCTTGATTCCATGCCAAACTCTGAACAGTCGGAACCAAATGCTCAACCGATATTACTATCTCGGTGTCGTATGCTATAACGAATGGGCTTTCTCCAGTCGGTCGCCTTGGGGTTGTTCAATAAGCCCATAAGACGTTCAAAAGCTCATCCAATCACTTGCCCTTTTCACCCTCAAGCTTCTTCTTAATATAAGCAAAGATTATTCTATTTGTGATTCAGCTTGACCATTCGCCTGTAAATGGCTAACTGCTGCCAACTTTTGATTGATCCCATACTCCTCTAACAACTCCCTTAATTGCTTACTATCAAGATTAGTCCCATTATCCATAACGATTGATCTTGTCACGCTAAAACGACAAATAATATTATTCCATATGAAACGTCTTACTTGAGTCTGAGTTACACTGAGATATGACTCTGCCTCTACCCACTTGGTAAAATAATCCATTGCAAGCAGAACGTATTTGTTCTGTGACCTCGTGGTCGGTAGAGGGCCAACCACGTCTATCCTCCACTGCATGAAATGCCATGGTTTGGCCATTATGTGCAAGTCTTCAGGTGGTTGGTGAAACAATGGTCCGAACCTTTGGCACTTATCGCATCTTCTTATAATACCCCTAGTTTTAAAAAGGATAAAATTGGAATTTCAATTATCTTTATTGCATTTTTATGTGACTAGTTGCTTAAATGTTTAATTGGTTTATTTGTTTTAAACTGTTAGTTTTGTATTTGAATTGCCTTATTTAGTTAAGTATATTTTAATTAAATTAATTGTATTTTTGGTTGCTATGCTTACTTTAATTGTATTATTAATTATATTCTTGCATGGACGTAACTGTTTAATTAAATTAAGTGTATGAATTATCTTTTAGGGTTTTAGTATTTTTATGGGCTTGCCGACATAATTAATTAGGATTTACGTTTAGGGTTTTTATTGACTTAGGATTTGGAGTTAGTTATAAATATATAACTTATACGTCCCTAGGGTTTGATAACCCTATTCACGGCACAGTGAAAATACAGAGAGTTTGGAGAGAACTGAGCGAGAGAAAAACAGAACAAAACTTAGAAGGAGAACAGAGAGGGCCAAGGGAGAGTTGTGGTGGATTAAACCAAAACCATAGGAGGCTTGAAGGTGGTTAGCGGTTGCCAGAAATTAGGAAGACGACAACATAATTTTGAGACCAAAGCTACAGGCAAGTTCTTCTACTTTCTCCTTCCCTTTGGCTTGTGTTCTGTGCACCTAGGTAGTTTGTAGGGTTAAATAAATTATAAACTAAAACTTACATGGTAATTGTATGTTATATTGATAATCTATTTGGGTTGTAATCAAATCTATTACAGAATTCGTACATATCTGTTTTCAGTTTTGTTGGAAAAGCTTGTTAGTCCGGTTGTAATTTTAGACTCTAGGGAATTTGTTGAGTCTTAAATGGATCTTGCATAATTATTATATGTCAAATTTCATTATCTGTTGTCTGAGATTTGGTCTAAAATAAATTCGTTATTGTTTGTTCCAGTTTTGCTCTTTAAGCATGCTAGTAAATTGCTTAGTTAAATCTCTGTATTTGATTTCAAATTATTGTTCTAAAACCATTGGGAGTATGTTTTGGTATTAATAAGACTTTATGATAAGTTTTAGAAATCAACTGAAGAGTGGATATAGGCCGGAGAAGAAGCAGAAGGATGAGGACGGAGCAAATGGGGACTGGAAGCTCTCAAAGGAGGTGAGAGCCGGCTCCATGGAAGTGGGAGCCGGCTCCCACACTCATTGAGCCGGCTCTAAAGTCCATAGAGCCAGTTCCAGGCTCAAAAAGAGCCTGCTCTTGGAATTTAGAGCAGGCTCTTTCAAATAGTGGTTTTCTGAATTTTTTTTTTACGATCTGTTTGCAATTGTTGGAGCATGGGAACTGTTTGGATGGGTCTGGGTCTACACAGAGGTATTAAGAAATTTATTTTGGGTGTAATTAAGACCTTAAGTTGATTCATGTTGACCTCTAAGTCAATGGGACAAACAGTATAAAATTAAGGAATTTTCTACACTGTTAACGGATGGAAGAGAAATAAATTGCTTAATTAAATTTCAACAATTGTTATGGGATTTAGTAAGTTATTAAAACTTATTTTATATGCACGGTGAAGTATTTTAATTAACCAATTGGACTTGTGGCATAGTGTATGGCTCTATGCTAAAAGATGAAACAGAATACGAATATACAACTTAGTACGCTGTTATCGGACGAAAGGAACTAAATTGTCTAGATTAGTTTAGGAATTGATTGGACTATAATATGATTATAAAACTTAATTGTAAAGCATGATAGAGTCACTGATATATTAGATGTGATCTACGCATGCTTTGGATGCTAGTTGTTGAACCTTTAAACCATTTCCTGCAAATACATGGTTTAACTCTTGGATTTAAATTGCTGAAACTATAAATTGTCTCCTGCAAGTATTTGGGATGGTTTTGGATTGTAAATTGCTAAACTGTTAATTATGTGTTGTAATTTACATGGGTTGGATGTTAATTGTGGAATCTTATATATTATTCTACAGTTAATTGGATTATGGTTTTGAATAGTAATTGTTGTGGCATTGTATAAACTATTCTGCAATGATATGGATAATTGGTTTTGGACTGTAAATTACTTGCTGATTATTTATATGTTGTAATTTACATGGATATGGAGGATTATGTGCACCAGTATGGGACGGTGACATACTAGGTATGGTTTAGCTCAAAACGCTCATTCCTACCTTATGGATTTTAATTAGTGAGCAGTTTTACTTGTTCAATCAATTATATGGATTTTGTAGATGGTATGCACCAGTATGGGACGGTGGCATACTAGGGATAGACTGATTCAAAATAACTCAGTCCTACCTATTTTGGATTAAGGGTTCGAATTATAAAAACATAATTCTCCTTATATTTAAGTCTGTGCAGCTGAATAAGCTGAACGACTTATCGGATTTCCTATGGATGGATATCAATGGATTTTAAATATATGTTGATGGTACCACGAGATGAGCTTGAGTCTCAGACTCGTTGGTTAGGGTGCGTATATGCAGTGGATGCGTAGCTGGCTATAGTAGGTTGAGGTGTACCATGTTAGGTCTAGGTACTCATGCCCACCTTTGGGTGCGTTTTCATATGTTGCCTTCTATTCAGGTTGAGACCCCTACTGTAGACCAGTGAATGTCCCTTAGTGTGGATATATCTATATGTATGGACTAGATAGCTATTGTTGAGATATCTAGGGTGTATCTGCGTATCAAGTCACTGTTTGGATTGTAGTTAGAGAAGAATTTGCATGTGGGCCTGACCCACTCTTATTTTTACAGGTGTTCGTTAGTTCCAGACTTAGAGCTGGATCGTGCTGAGCAGATACAGTCTTCACTCCACCGATGACCAGGATTTTATTTCATATTTTAGACTTGGGTCTCATTTCCAATCTTTTGAGTTCAGTGAGATATTTTAGGGGTTTACTAGATGGATTCTGTGTTCGATTATTGTTAATTGGTTTGATATCCTCGGGTAATCAGACGTGGGCCTGGCGAACCCACATCCGGAAATCCGGGGGTATCACTATTGGTATCAGAGCACTCCAGGTTCTAGTGTCCTTATGAGTGTTTTCGTTATATGACTTCCGCGTTGCGTCTCCTAAAAACTTAAAGCCATATTAGGATTTGTTGTACTCTTGTTACGGTTCGATAGGAGGAGCTGATGTCTATTATATTCCATAGTTATGGAATGGTTGACACTAGGAGGAGGATCGGGTTCAGGGCGAAAGCGATATGGACCTAACGGAGTAAAGGAGGATGTTGTCAAGTTCTTTGTCAGAAACAGAACTTGGGGATCAAAGATTTAGTCCTAAGGTTGGCATTACTTAGACAGTATACGCCAAGACTGGATTAAGATGTCGGTGTTAGGTCTGTATATCGGGGCCAACACAAATTTCAGATATTCTCAGAAAGGAGACAGATGAAGAGTAGGATTCTGAAAAGGGTCCTACGGAAAGAAATTTCAATGTCTCCAAGAAAGGGGATATTAAAGCTTGAAGATGAAGGATCGCACGGAGGTGATCTTATTCATCAACAGTATAGTGAATGATACTAGTAGAATTAGTGTAAATCAATCTACAAGTGGATAAATTTTTGTCTTCTCTCAGAGAGTCAATTGAAATAGTACTCTTTAGGCGGTTGGGAATCGGATAGAGTTCTCATTGGAACGAAGACATGATTTTATATCACATTCTGGAACGAATGGAGATTAGGTTGTGACGTTCTATGGTACGTTGTAAAACCACGATAGACGGTTTACATTCCGCGTATAAGGAGGGTAAGGGGTAAGCCTTTGGTATTTACTTAGGCAAAAGAATGTTACTTCTAAGCTATGGTTACAGACAAGCTTCAAGGTTGGATGATTACCAACGAAACTACGAAATGAACTTTTTGTGACATAATTTGTGAACTTGAGTTGAAATGAGGTTTTCTTCTCTGGAATGGAGGATGTTTTAATTGGGAATTATATTTTGGTTGTTTTGTTGCATTGTGTGTATCTATGTGTTTGATTTTGCTATTCTATGTTGCATTTTGATATTATGTGTTTCGTTTTGTTGTTACGTGTTTCATTTTTGTTAATTTGTCCAGATTGGGAGTATGCAGTGGTTGGGGACACAAGTATGTAATCAACCAACTATTATTTTGACGTGGATAATAGCGCTATGTACGCTAGGATTTGTAAATAAATGGTCATATGATTGGGTAGAAACACAAACTCCTAGCCAATCTATTGGACTTGGATGTGCATCAATAGGGTACGTTACTTGGGATGGGATAGTTTATGTGACGACCCTGGTTTTTAGGCCAGCGTGTCCTGTGATGAACCGTAAGGATGATCCGATAACGGATCCGAATGCGGAAGCGAAAAACAAAAACAAGACTCTAAGAAGTCAAAGTGACCTTCCATGAGGTCGTGGAACTCAACAAGAATTGATGTAGAAGCAAAAGATCGAAAATATGACAAATAAGCCCCCAGGGGCAAAATAGTCATTCTAAAAATTATAGATTCGGGTGCCACCGAGCACGTCGCTGGAAGGACAACGAAAAACTAATCAAGATGGACTCAAGAATCGCATGATTCGGAGTCCGAACGAAGGAGAAACGGCATGATGAAGAAAAACGAGCACTTAAAGCAAAAAGGGTAAACTGATAATTATCCAAGAAGAACCAGGTACAACCGAGCACACCGTTGGAAAGACAGCGAAAATTTAGTCAAGTTCAAAAAAAAAATTCACTTGAATCGGAATCCGGACGAAGGAGAAAAGCCCAAAAGAAAAATTGACGTCGCAGCGGCCCGACGAGGGGCCATGGCGCACACGGCGCCCATGCGCGAGCCCACCGGTGCCCAAAGACATGGCTGGTGGCAGCCCTTGGCTGCTGCTACATTTTTTTTTGATCTGCCCAGAACTGAGGCTTGAAACGGAGGTCAAGACGAGCTTTTCTGGAAAAACACGAAGAAGAAACCCCCCCTAAAATCAAGTTTTCTACCCTATAATTTGAATGGAATTGAAAAAAACTCACTGTGAAATCCCCAAAATGCCCCTAGATCAGAACTCAACAAGAAGGTCATAAAGCTGCTAAATCAAAACTGGAAGCTGAAACTTCACGAGGGATTTCCGGTACCAATACGACATTTTCTGGAAAAACACGAAAAAGAAACCCCCCCTAAAATCACGTTTTCTAAGCGACCATGTTGAAAGAAGAAAATAAAACTGAGGTAAAAGGTCCATAATACCCCTAGATCAGAATATGCAAAAAAAATGCGAAATGAATTCACAAGAGGCTCAAAACACAAACGATAAAGTTTTGCCCGGAAACGACCATGCACGCAAACGTAACTTACCTATTTAGATGCGCTACAATGGTCCATGGCTTAAAAATATAGCCGATACAACATCCGACCCCCCAACGGACAAAAAGGCAAAAATGGACTTGGAATGGAAAACATGGAATCCAAAAATGTAAAATGGAGTCAAATGACCATTTAGCCCTTGGTCACACTTCATACAAGATTAATAAGACCATATGAAAGAATGAAAATGGAATTCCCACACCCGATGCAACCATGGTGAAGCAATGACTTGCGATTTTTCAAGGTTTTCATAATATTTTATGAAGTTAAAAAGTTGTATAGAATACAATACACATGTCATTGGCCTCCGGCCTCATCTCATACGTGTCAAATACATTGAAAGGAGTGCACTTATGTACACATTACATACATGGAATCAAATATACATATTTTGACATATAAGTCTACAAAATGACATTTCATGCTAACATTTGCATGAAATGGAAACTTGAAAGCTACACGACATCCAAGGAATGCTAGGCTTCACGAACCAAGTCTTCGTACCTGAAATATGCCCCAGTATCGTAGGGGTGAGTAACATAAAGCTACTCGTAGGAGATGAGCATGCATCGACCTAGCATTTTACAAATTTATCACCTTAAGGTGAAACATGTTAAAGGGGCTTATGCCACCTAACGTCTATATCCAAGTGAGACTCAGGGAGCATCCTAAGCTACCTTAGAGTCTAAGCAACAAGAATCATGATATATATACGTGTATGAAACGAATCACGGTTGGGATAATCCAAAGAACACGACAAGAAGAATGCTTGAGCATAGATTAACATGAATTGCATTTTCAACACAATTGAACTAGGTCTAGAGTAATCCATACAACATAACAAAAGCATAGTTGAATACAAGTTAACAAGAATCACATTATCCATGCAATTCAACAACAAAAGAGCATGTTATACAATGCAACAAGGTTTAAGTTCTCAAAGCCATCAACTTAGAATCTAAAGCACAAAATAACAGTAGTGGTTCATGCCACCTAACGTCTATGTTATAAATGAATCAATAGGATCAATCCTAAGCTTTATTAGAACGTCAAAACACGATTTTCAATATCGATGCAATTTAACCAACATTGGAACTTCCAATACAACGCATAAAGCACAATTTCGCAAAGTTAACATCCTGTAACTTAAAATGGAACGATAAATAAGAAACAATAAGTTACAACATCATCTAGTTATCAACTTGAAAATGAAATGCGAAATCAAACAAAGTGGATACTCGGACGTTACGCCGGGTCAGACCGACAATATAGTTACTTTAGGGTTATTAGCCCATGGGTAACCTCCCTATATGCGCACTAGACCATATATAGAGGGACTATCCCCCGTACTAGAACCAAGTCCTAGCTATAGCCAAACAACGACATCCCCAAGTTTCCAAAATCAACAAGTTGTGCAACAACGCATATATCAACAGGAATATGCAAGATAATCAACTATCTACCAAGCACAACCAAATTTGGAAACCTATACAATACATACTCTAAATCCACAACTAATATGATGTGATGAATGTCGAATCTTCAGTGTGCGATTCGTTACACGCTATGCATGAATGATGTTAAATACAAAATGTGCAAATCATTACACAAGGCAACAGTATATTCAATAAGGAAAACATATTCTCATGAGTATAAACATAGCAACTATGTTATCCAATGCTCAAAACATAACCAAATGAATATACAACAAGTCCATGTCCCGGATTTTGATATAGAACCGACTTTCAAACACAATTAAATCCATGGCTCAATTCGATAGAATTTAATTAAATAAAAATAATTAAATTCCCTAGATTCTAATTCAATTCCAAATAACCTTAAATTAATACATATTAAAGAACATGGCATGGTCATCACCTATATCCATTCTAAAACTTAATTAGGTTATTGGAACAACAAAGTAGAACTCTAATTAAATCATGCTAATTTAATTACCAAGGTTCTAAAGCAACTTCAAATGGTCCACAATTAATATATACTAGTAAACAAGTCATGGCCAATACAAATATCAAGTTAAAACCTTAAGCTAATGGGACCACAAAATAGATTTTAATTAATTCTTAATCTCTAGATTTTCAAACTTAACCAAATGCTCTCAATTTAACATATCTTAGAGAATATGTCAAGGACTAATGTAATATCACATTACAAGTTTATTTCATTCAATTTAAGACCATGTGACTTAACCTTTCACTAAAGTTAAATATAAATTAAAAGTTGCAATTCTCATGCAATTAATCCCAATTTAATATATGTGAACAACTATACCTAAACTTAATTTTCTAACATGTCACAATATAATCCCAAGTTGTATATCACCATGAAGGTTAAATCTTAAACATGGAATTTAATTAAATGAAAGGTTTGAAAACCTAACTGAATATTCCAAATCAAACATATGTGAAGCTATATGGCATGTAAGTCAAGAATATCAAGTCGGAATTTAAATAGAGTGAATAGTGCACTCGGGGCAAATTAATTAATCAAATTAATTAATAATTACTAATTTTCAAAACACCTCCAATTACTTTCAAATTCAACAATGTTGGAGAGCATGCAAATGCCTAATTTAATATGCTAACATATATTAATTTCAAGCTAGTTAAGGCTATGTGAATTAATCTTTCACCTAAGATAAATATTAAATAAAATCTTTAATACTTATTCAAATGTTCCAATTTTAATACACGACAATGAGCATATCAAGGGGCAATATAAAATCATGCTACATGTTTAAACCAAGTCATGAGCAACCGGGAAAATTAGATCCCGTACAAGAAAAATAAATAATAAAATCTCTAGATTTTATATTTAATCATGCAAACAAGTAGTATAAGCATCACAAGCATGATATATAACAAGAATTTAAACCTAGAACATCTCCTACCTCAATTTGAGATGAAAATCCCAAAGGCTCACCAAAATAAAAGTGCTCCGAATTTGACGATACCGAGAGGTTTTGTCGGGGACAACACCATGAACATAACCCCCATCAAAGCCCCATCAAAATCATAACTTGACCTCAAAACCAAACTCAAGAAATGGTCAAAACTGAATTCTAATAAGGGGGAAAGGTAGAGCACGGCGAGGGGAACAATAAACGTTAAGGCCGAAAACTTTCCATCAAGGAAAAGTGAACCAAAAGAGGAGAGAGAAGATGGCAGCACCCCTTGGGCTGCCATGGGAGCTCCAGGTCATGCATGAAGAGGGGAGAAGATCAAAAATGAAATATCTCACCCCCCTTTTATAGAAATCTCAAAAAGTGCCTCGAACGGGCCCCGCCGGGTCCGAGAAAGTAAAATTTGAGCAGACGCGCTCAAATGGCAAAACTTTATGAACGAAAAAGATTTAAAATGATAAAATGTGAACAACGGAAGAAACAGCATCAAAAACTGAGTCCCGAGCATAAAGTTATGCCCAAAACAAGTTTGGCGCTAACCGGGGCCAAAAACCCTAAAACTGGAAAACATCATCCAGGAGAAAATTTCAAGAGTACACAACTCGACGAAATGTGAAAATGAATCTTGTACGAGGATCCAGCCTCAAAACAAGACATTTTGCAATAACTTTCATTAATTGCACAATGGCCCCTCCAAAAAGTGAAAACTGCACTTAGGCCCAGAATGAAAATATCGTCCAAAAATATTTTCTTAAAAACCCCTGAAATAAAATATCTTCAAAAGATATTTACGAAAAACACCCCAAGAAAAGAAAATAATTTCAAAGAACTTTGCATCCATGCCCCTATGGACATTGGGAGCAACCAAAGTACTTTCTTGCAAAAGTAAAGATACGTATTTCGAGAAAACCACTCAAGATGAAGGCACGTGAAGTCAAAAACCAACTCCGAGCATGAGAAGTGAGGTTGTGCCAAAAACTGACAAACAGAGATAAGACGAAATAGGGAAAATGACAGAATAGGGAAAAGACGAAATAGTACATAGTGTCCGAAAAACGAAAAATACGAAAATGACTCGGTCCTCAAAGGAAGTTGTCAATTCACATGAAAGAGTCTCAGAAACCAATTCTGAGCACTCGAGATGACACTAAGCGACACGAAACAGAGCTCAGAAAAGAAAATTAAACGAAAAAAAATTCATTCGTAAAATTTTAAGAAAAAGGAAAGGGAGGCAAATGACCGGGTCGTTACAGTTTTACTACCAATAAGAGTCGAATAATCTACAATGAGTAGTTGGATATGCTCTATGCTAGGTAGGGATTTGTTTTTACAACGCCATAAGAATGGTGGTTGTGAATGTTTCGGGGGATTCGTGGGGTTATGGTAGGTAAAGATCACTGTAATGCCACTATAGTTCGGACGAAGGATTTCGGGCTGGTAGGTATTTGTTTGAATGACGCCGAGAAAGGATAATGGACTGATTAAAGTTATATCAGTCTATTCGAAATCTAGACATGTTTTTTTCGGGGGTGTCATTTGAAGTAGTTGCTGGTATGTATTTGGAGGAGGAACCAAAGTTTCTACACTATATAAAATGTGGAAATTGTTTTAATGTCATAATAAACAACAATTAGTTGTTGCTTTGACATTGATGACTATATGGAGGATGGGAAAAGTTTCATAAGTTTTTGAAGTAGGACAAGGAGTCAAATTGACACTACTTATATTACAAAGGTAGGGTGTGTCAAAGATAGGATGGTGGGACCAGTCACCTATCATCAGGAAGCGATGCATGGTGTATGTGAAAAAGTCATACTGTAGGGTTAGTTTTTAACAATGCTCTAAATTAAGTATTGGGTGCAGACGGAAGCTGGTGGTACCCGACTAATGGTAATTTTGGTAGACGGACTGGGAGGAGGATGTCGGGACTAAGGTTCACAACACTTAGTTCTTTCTTCATTCTGGTAGATAATATGATGCGCTCACGGTCAAATTCAAATATCGGAGTTGACCCTGGAAGCGGTGTTACCTTACTTGGCTAGAGCTTAAGGTACTGGAGGGTTACTTTCTGTTAAGGTTGCCGGAGTGAGTGTCATGTAAATGTTCGTCACTTCTTTTCAATTGCACTCGGATGATTAAGGAACATCAGGACATTAAATGTCCGTTCTAGTGAACCGGTTTAGAAAGAGACATGTATATAACTGTAAAATGAGTATCACCAGTTAGAAAGATAACCGGCGATCATTGGAGACTTTTGCCACTGCCTAAATAAAAGTGGGAGTATGACTAATCAGGAGTAGGTGGTTGGTCGAACTTGTCGATATCTATTGGAATTTTAATTCCATGCGGATTAAGAGTGGTGGATTGAGCGAGTTTGCTGCTAGACCTAATTCTCGTAATGTTCACTTTTGGACTTTGTATTAGTTCTATATTGCACTGCTAATGGAGGTATAATTGTGCTTCATATCTCTCAACGGGAGATTAGATCGAGAATGTATATTCGATCATGAAGGAGATACTTGGGATAGATATCCTAGGTTTTTATGGGAAGTTGGAAGTGTTTACTTCATTTCTCATCTTGATGGCACCGGGAGGTGTGCGTAGGAAGCAAGGTGTTGCCGGGGAAGGTCAGTTGTTAGGTATTAAATTTCTTTTTCATGGATAGTGTTACTAAAACACTAGGATGGATGCCTAAACATTTTGCCAGTTTATGCTATGAAATTTGGAGGAATGTGGATCTTTACCCTGTAAAAACAAATGTGGGTACGAATGAGTAGTTGCTAAATCCAACTTATATGTTGAATAATTTTTGTGTTTCCTTTATATCAGACCCGTAAATTGTTCTTGGCAGTTTTGGAATTCAGTGGAGCTCCTACGCAACAACAACGTCCACAATGGAACGATAATGAATTTTAATGAGAATTATTCAAGGTTTCGTGAATTTCGAGGACGGAATTCCATTTGTTAGGGGGGAAGAATGTAATACCCCTAGTTTTAAAAAGGATAAAATTAGAATTTCAATTATCTTTATTGCATTTTTATGTGACTAGTTGCTTAAATGTTTAATTGGTTTATTTATTTTAAACTGTTAGTTTTGTATTTGAATTGCCTTATTTGGTTAAGCATATTTTAATTAATTTAATTGTATTTTTGGTTACTATGCTTACTTTAATTGTATTATTAATTATATTCTTGCATGGACGTAACTGTTTAATTAAATTAAGTGTATGAATTATCTTTTAGGGTTTTAGTATTTTTATGGGCTTGCCGACATAATTAATTAGGATTTACGTTTAGGGTTTTTATTGACTTAGGATTTGGAGTTAGTTATAAATATATAACTTATACGTCCCTAGGGTTTGATAACCCTATTCACGGCACAGTGAAAATACAGAGAGTTTGGAGAGAACTGAGCGAGAGAAAAACAGAACAAAACTTAGAAGGAGAACAGAGAGGGCCAAGGGAGAGTTGTGGTGGATTAAACCAAAACCATAGAAGGCTTGAAGGTGGTCAGTGGTTGCCGGAAATTAGGAAGACCACAACACAGTTTTGAGACCAAAGCTACAGGTAAGTTCTTCTACTTTCTCCTTCCCTTTGGCTTGTGTTCTGTGCACATAGGTAGTCTGTAGGGTTAAATAAATTATAAACTAAAACTTACATGTTAATTATATGTTATATTGATAATATATTTGGGTTGTAATCGAATCTATTACAGAATTCGTACATATCTGTTTTCAGTTTTGTTGGAAAAGCTTGTTAGTCCGGTTATAATTTTAGACTCTAGGGAATTTGTTGAGTCTTAAAGGGATCTTGCATGATTATTATATGTCAAATTTCATTATCTGTTGTCTGAGATTTGGTCTGAAATAAATTCGTTATTGTCTGTTCCAGTTTTGCTCTTTAAGCATGCTAGTAAATTGCTTAGTTAAATCTCTATATTTGATTTCAAATTGTTGTTCTAAAACCATTGGGAGTATGTTTTGGTATTAATAAGACTTTAGGATAAGTTTTAGAAATCAACTGAAGGGTGGACATAGGCCAGAGAAGAAGCAGAAGGACGAGGACGGAGCAAACGGGGACTGGAAGCTCTCAAAGGAGGTGAGAGCCGGCTCCATGGAAGTAGGAGCCGGCTCCCACACTCATTGAGCCGGCTCTAAAGTCCATAGAGCCGGTTCCAGGCTCAAAAAGCGCCTGCTCTTGGAATTTAGAACAGGCTCTTTCAAATAGTGGTTTTCTGAATTTTTTTTTTACGATCTGTTTGCAACTGTTGGAGCATGGGAACTGTTTGGATGGGTCTGGGTCTACACAGAGGTATTAAGAAATTTATTTTGGGTGTAATTAAGACCTTAAGTTGATTAATGTTGACCTCTAAGTCAATAGGACAAACAGTATAAAATTAAGGAATTTTCTACGCTGTTAACGGATGGAAGAGAAATAAATTGCTTAATTAAATTTCAGCAATTGTTATGGGATTTAGTAAGTTATTAAAACTTATTCTATATGCACGATGAAGTAATTTAATTAACCAATTGGACTTGTGGCATAGTGTATGGCTCTATGCTAAAAGATGAAACAGAATACGAGTATACAACTTAGTACGCTGTTATCGGACGAAAGGAACTAAATTGCCTAGATTAGTTTAGGAATTGATTGGAGTATAATATGATTATAAAACTTAATTGTAATGCATGATAGAGTCACTGATATATTAGATGTGATCTACGCATGCTTTGGATGCTAGTTATTGAACCTTTAAACCATTTCCTACAAATACATGGTTTAACTCTTGGATTTAAATTGCTGAAACTATAATAGTCTCCTGCAAGTATTTGGGATGGTTCTGGATTGTAAATTGCTAAACTGTTAATTATGTGTTGTAATTTACATGGGTTGGATGTTAATTGTGGAATCTTATATATTATTCTACAGTTAATTGGATTATGGTTTTGAACTATAATTGTTGTGGCATTGTATAAACTATTCTGCAATGATATGGATAATTGGTTTTGGACTGTAAATTACTTGCTGATTATTTATATGTTGTAATTTACATGGATATGGAGGATTGTGTGCACCGGTATGGGACGGTGACATACTAGGTATGGTTTAGCTCAAAACGCTCATTCCTACCTTATGGATTTTAATTAGTGAACAGTTTTACCTGTTCAATCAATTATATGGATTTTGTAGATGGTATGCACCGGTATGGGACGGTGGCATACTAGGGATAGACTGATTCAAAATAACTCGGTCCTACCTATTTTGGATTAAGGGTTCGAATTATAAAAACATAATTCTCCTTATATTTAAGTCTGTGCAGCTGAATAAGCTGAACGACTTATCGGATTTCCTATGGATGGATATCAATGGATTTTAAATATATGTTGATGGTACCACGAGATGAGCTTGAGTCTCAGACTCGTTGGTTAGGGTGCGTATATGCAGTGGATGCATAGCTGGCTATAGTAGGTTGAGGTGTACCATGTTAGGTCTAGGTACTCATGCCCACCTTTGGGTGCGTTTTCGCATGTTGCCTTCTATTCAGGTTGAGACCCCTACTGTAGACCAGTGAATGTCCCTTAGTGTGGATATATCTATATGTATGGACTAGATAGCTATTGTTGAGATATCTAGGGTGTATCTGCGTATCAAGTCACTGTTTGGATTGTAGTTAGAGAAGAATTTGCATGTGGGCCTGACCCACTCTTATTTTTACAGGTGTTCGTTAGTTCCAGACTTAGAGCTAGATCGTGCTGAGCAGATATAGTCTTCACTCCACCGATGACCAGGATTTTATTTCATATTTTAGACTTGGGTCTCATTTCCAATCTTTTGAGTTCAGTGAGATATTTTAGGGGTCTACTAGATGGATTCCCGAGTTGTAATAGAAATGGAGAAGTAGGATGTATCAGAATTATTCTTTGTTAATAAAATTTTATTCTGAGATTTTTGGATTATTATTCTAGTTTCTTTTCAACAATTTATTTATTCCTGTTTTCTTATTTGTATTCTGTGTTCGATTATTATTAATTGGTTTGATATCCTAGGGTAATCGGGCGTAAGCCTGGCCAACCCGCATCCGGAAATCCGGGGGTATCACACTTCTAGACAATTCTTCTGCATCTCGCGACATATTTGGCCAAAAGTATCCCTGTGTCATCACTTTGTGCGCTAGAGATCTTCTTCTTAAATGATTGCCACACACACCCTCATGGATAGTTCGTAAGATCTGCCTAGCTTCTGTGGGGGGTAACACACTTCAGGTACGGACCCGAGAAAGACCTTTTATACAACTGGTTATGTACAATGGCATATTTCGCAACATTTAATCTGATTTTCCTTACCTCGTCTTTTCGTTCGGGCAGAACACCATCTCGTTTGAAAGTTACGATTGGATCAATCCAACTCGGCTCATATGGTATGACATTCACTTGCCAAGGACCTGAGCCACATGGTTCCCCGAATATAGATGGCTGATATAACACATCAATTAGAATCACCCTTGCCAATGTTTCCCCCAGAACTTGATGCACTACAGGCCAACTGATCGGCATCCTCATTATGTTCTCTTGGCAATTGGATGAATTCAACTTGATCAAAGCTACTCGCCTCGCATATAACGGCAGACCGATACACCTCCATTGTGTTAACTTTGGTTTCATACTCCCCAGTTGTAAGACCCTTAGTTTTCAAAAGGATATAAAAATGATTTAATTATTTATTTTTATTGTATTTTAGTTGCTAATGTGGCTATGTATTTATATGGCTCCATGTTATATGTTTAAATAAATTAATTGTTTAATTATAAGTGTGTGTTTAAGTGGTTTATTTAAATTAATTGATGTGCTTGTTTAAATGTAATTTTGTTTGCTTGATTAAATGTGTGTTTTATTTTATTTTTGATTTAAAAAGGATGGATTTGGATAGTAGTAATGGACCAACAATTAGGTCTCATGGACTACTTGAATAGGGGTTGCTTATGTGTACGGATAATTACCCATATATGGTTGGTTGTATATATACTTGAGTATATATGTTTAAGAGGATAGAGTATTATTATTATTAATTATTTATTTTTAATGTCAATAATAGTAATATTATGTTAGTAGGTTATATATATATATATAATTATAATTATAAATTATGTATTTATATTTGGTTATCATGTATAGGACCTTATATGTATATGTAATTATATTTTAATTTTCTTTTCTTTTCTTTTCTTTTATGATTAGCCGACTTAGTATTGGGTTGGGATTAGGGTTTGTATAAACCTTTATATATGTAAGGTTGTGTCTGTCAAGGGTTTTAGAACCCTATTCACGTAACAGTGGAGGCAGAGAGAAAGAACAGAGAGGTTTGAGAGAAAACAGAGAGTTTTTGAGAGAAAAGAAACTAGGGTTTCGACTTAGGACTTAAGGTCAGACCAAGGAAGTAGATTGAAGGCTATTTGGGGGTTGGAACCAGAGCAGTAGGAGGCTTCGACGGCGGCCAAGGATCACCGAAAATGTTAGGAAATAGAGGTTAAGGTTTCAATCCAAAACTTAGAGGCAAGTTCTATCTCTAACTCTTTCCCTTGGACTTGTGTTTTGTGCATGCTTAGATAATCTCTAGGATGTAATCGGATTTTAAAACTGATCTTGTATGCATATAAATGAAGAGTTTAAATTAGATTATGTGTTGTAAATTAAATTGGATTCACCATATCAATTGTTTTCAGCACATGTGTTTTAAATATCTGTTAGTAATGCATACTTGGTTTATTTGTTTTCTAAATAATTTTGGGACATAAATTGAATCCTAGAAACCTTACTAAACATTACAGAGGGTTCTGCAATATCGTCTGAGGTGAAGAAAATGAAGGATTTCAGTTACGGCTCTCTGGAATAGAAAGAGCCGGCTCCCTAAAGGAGGGAGCCGGCTTCCTCTTTGGGAGAGGCGGCTCTCCCACTGGCAGTGCACTTATGTGTGTGTAATTGATATTTTTGGACTTCTGGGGGCTAAAGTGTGATTCTGGACTTTGATGGGGAGTTTTAAATGATTTACAAAAGCATGTTAAAATCCCAGGAATTGACTAATCTATGTTACTATGCTAGAATGTTGGACATAATAAGATTTATATAATGATTTGCATGTTGTCAATGTTTATGGAGGATTTGTTTGCTTATCGTTTAAATTAGCAAGTTAAATGGAATAACTTAGATATATTCTTGAATAATTTAATATAATGTATTCAGTTATCTATCTGTCATGCATTATATTATTCGCTGGATTTTAATTGATGAACTATTTTATTCTGTTTGGCATATTAGGGATGGATTAGCTCAAAATGCTAAGTCCTACCTATTCTAGAATAAGGGAATAGATTTACTAAAATGTTAAATCCTACTTATATTATCTATTTTATAAATTATTAGATTTTGTGGATTGTATGCACCGGTATGGAACGGTGGCATACTGGGGACGGATTAGGTCAAAATACTAAATCTTACCTACTCTGGAATGAGGGAATGGATTAACTATAGTATTAAATCCTACCTATACATGTCGTGTCAAGGCAACGAACAGTTGACCGGCACTACTTTGGTTTTGGATGGGTTTATATATATATATATATGATTATGGTACTACAATATGAGCTTGAGTCTCAGGATCGATGGTTAGGGAGCGTATATGCAGTGGGATGCATAGCTAGCTATGATGGTTTGAGGTATACCCTGCTAGGTCTAGGTACTCATGCCCACTTCAGGTGCATTTTGCATGTTGCCTACTAGTCAGGTTGAGACTGCCTTGTAGTCCAGTGAAAGTCCCTTAGTATGGATATATATAGTTATGGACTATATAGTTTTGTTGAGTTATCTAGGATGTATCTGCGTATCGGGTCTCTGCTTGGACAGTAGTAGGGTAAAACTTGTTTGTGGGCCTGACTCACTATCATTTTTTAGGTATTCGTCAGGAGTAGGAATTGTTCGAGCTGAGCAGGGATCGTCTGCATCATTCTTCCAAATTGTCTACATAGGAGTTCCCTTTGGGATTTCTGTATCTAGTTGTAGACCGTTGATTGTTTAGTTTTGGTTTTTCAAGGGGTCCACATAGTATGGTCTCTCGAGTTGTATAAATTGGAAGATTACTTGTATCAGAAGAATTTATTAATGGTAATTTATTATGAGGATTTATTTATCATTTTAGTTTTTGATCAGCATTATAGTTAATTTTATTTTCATATTTGTAATCTGTGTTCGATTATCGCCAATTTGTTTTTGATATCCTCAGGTAATTGGGCGTGGGCCTGGCCAACCCGCATCCAGAAATCCGGGGGTTATCGCTAAAAGCAACTAAACTTTTGACCTTCAGCTCCTTAGCCAACTTCAGTCCAGCCAGCAATGCTTCATATTCTGCTTCATTATTAGTTGCTCTGAATTCAAGCCTGATCACTTGACTTAGCGTGATACCTTCTGGTGTCTGTAGTTTGATCCTAATTCCTTCCCATATTTGATTTGAAGAGCCATCAACGAAAAGCCTCCATGAAAAAGTTCCAGGATTTACCTCTAGGTCTTCTGTGTTACACTCAAGCATGAAATCAACCATAGTTTGTCCTTTGATTGCCGTTCTAGGTTTATACATTATGTCAAATGAGCTCAACTCTATGGCCTACTTTGTCATTCTTCCTGATAAATTTGGCTTATGCAAGATGACCCTTATAAGGAAAGTGGTCAGAACGATAATAGAATGGGATTCGAAATAGTACCTGAGTTTCTTCTTCGCGTTCACCAATGATAGGATTACTCGTTCGGCTTTCGAATACCTTCTTTCCTGCTCGGTCATTATTTTGCTGACATAAAACACTGGGAACTACTTACCTTCTTCACACCATATTAGAATGACGCTTGTTGCAATGCTGGACACTTCAAGGTACATGAAAAGTGTTTCACCTGGTTTTGAGACAGTCAAAACTGGAGGGTTCCGCATATATTCTTTTAACTTGGTTAATGCCTGCCTTTGTTTATCCCCCCAAGATTGCCTTTTGTGGCTTCTTATTGTATCAAAGAATGGCTTGCAATGGTCTGACAACCTGGAAATGAATCGACTCAGTGCCACTATTCGACCGGTGAGAGCTTACATCTTTTTTACCATACTTGGCTCAACATTTTTGAGCAGAGCTTCTGCTTGGGCTGGGCTAACTTCGATCCTTTTTTTGTTGACTACGTGCCCCAGGAATTACCTAGAACCCACACCGAACGAGCACTTGGTCGGGTTCAGCTTCATACCTTACCTTCTCAACACTCCGAACACATCTTGCAAGTGTTGCAAATGATGGTCCTTCTTTCTACTCTTTACAACCATGTCATTAATATAAGCCTCTATAGTCTTACCCATCTGACTTTTGAAAATCTTACTGACCAGCCTTTGATAAGTGGCTCCGGCATTCTTCAATCCGAACGGCATGACCTTGTAACAGTAGATCCCTCGTTCAGTAACAAAAGAAGTCTTTTCCTCATCGTTCGGATCCATACGAATTTAGTTGTAGCCTGAATAAGCGTCCAGAAAGGTTAACCGCTCGTACCCAGTAGTAACATCCACCATTTGATCAATTTTTGGCAATGGAAACTATCTTTTGGGCAGATTTTGTTCAAGTTGGTAAAGTCAATGCAAACTCTCCATTTCCTATTCTTCTTTTATACGATAACCACATTCGAGAGCCAGGACGGATATTGAACTTCTCTAATGAACCCTACTTCCAATAACCTGTTAATCTCATCGGCTATGATCTGGTTACGTTCTGGGGCAAATCTCCTCTACTTCTATCTTATAGGCCTGACGCTCGGGCCTACGTTAAGGGAATGACAAGATACTGAGGAATTGATCCCTGGCATGTCTGAATGGCTCCAAGCGAACACATCTGCGTTCTGAGACAAGAAATTAACTAATTGGTGCTTTTTTTTTTCTTCTGCAAGCCCTGATCCTACCCTTGTTGTTCGGTCAGATTTCAGATGATCGATTTGTACGTTAATAAGAGGTTTTTCGGTCAGGACCGAAGGCTCCTCCTCCTCATTCTTATTGGGTGGAGGTTTCTTTAATTGCTATCTTGGGCTATCAGAATGGATGGGAGCTTTTCCCTTTCCAGCAGTTTTCAAAGTTACAGAATAACATTCCTTGGCCGCAACCTGGTCTCTATGAATATTAATCACCTTGTTCCCATCTGGGCCCAAACATCTCATCACTTGGTGCAAAGTTGATGGGACACCATAGACCCTGTATATCCAACATTTTCCTATCAAAAGGTTGTAAGATGGATGGATCTCAACCACCACAAAGCTTTCAATCAACTCTCTCTCAGCAGCCTGAACAAGCAATTCTACCATACCCATTGGTTCCACTCGCTTCCCATCGAATCCTAATAAGGGATTTCTAGTTGATTTGAGCTTTTCTGGCTTGATCTCGAGCCGGTTGAATGTTACCCTAGGCATGACATTCGCACTATGTAATACCCCTAGTTTTTAAAAGGATAAAATTAGGATTCTTATTTATTTATTTATTTATTGATTAATTGATTTAATTATGTGATTTAGTTATTTTGTTTTTCTTAAGTGATTAATAGTGTGTATTTAAATTAATATTGTTTAATTGTGAATAGTGGGTATGTATTTAATTATTTATTGTCTTGAATTTATTTATGTGTTTTGAGTGATTATTTATTTGCTTTCCTTATTTGTTTTACGTGTAATTAATTAATTAGGTTTAGGGTGTTACGATTATGTAATTATGGGAGCCGACTTATAGGAGGTTAGAATTAGGGTTAAGTTTTTATGGTAGCCTATATATTTAACTTTACAAGTCTGATAGGGTTAAAAACAAACTTATGCACGTAAGAATTCTTGAGAGAGAAAACAGAGGCACACATAATGGTTTTGAGAGGAAACTATATGGGCCACCAGTTAGGAGTTCAACCATGACCTGAAGGTCATATCAAGGAGGAAGGAGTGGATGGATTGTGGTATTGGAACTGAGCAGTAGGAAGGTTGCCGGTCGTCCGTTCGTCGGAAACTCCATAGACGACGTTGTAAGGTTTCAAACCGAAACCTAAAGGCAAGTTTCATTCTATCTCCTTCCTATAAACTTGTGTTCTGTGCATTCTATATGGTCTCCAGGAAATTAATTTAACTTTAAAATGGAAGGTTGATACAAGATTATCACACTGTAACCTGTTGCATGCTTAATTAACTGGTCTCAGTTCTCTTGCATAAATTGTGTTGTTTTCGGTTTACATTTTTGTCAATTGATTTACATTGGAACATGAAGGGCTTCTAGGGTTGTTTAAACTCTGATTGAACCTTGTAAACTTTAAAAAAAAAATTCAGAACCGAAGGATGGAGTTCGCTGGTAGCAGAGAGGGCAAACAGAGGAAGCATAAACTGTTTCGTTTATGGTTTATGTTTTGTCAATTAATTCATATTCAAATTGGAGAAGCTTCTAGGATTGTTAGGACTTAAATGAACAGTAAAATTTATTTAATTAATGTGCTTGAATTTAAAGGAATTTAATTGCATGAAATTGAATTTGTTTTAGGACTGCTTTTATGGTTGGATTATGTACCTGTTTTAACCATGATTTCTCTTGAATGTACACTTGTTTTGAATCATGTAGTGATGCAAAATTACTTTGTATAATTAGTTGGGATGGTCTGGAACTTAAAACAGTGGGTTAGGAACTTGAACAGGGGCAACCGAAAAGTCAGAAAGTGTCTGGAATTGAAGAAGACGGAGGTTCAGATAATGGAGCAGGCTCCATTCTTCAAAGGAGCTGGATCCATTGAGATGGAGAAGGCTCTAAACTATTATGGAGCCGGATCCAAGAGGATAGAGCAGGCTCCAAAATATAATGGAGCCGGCTCCACTTTTGGTAATGCACAGTAAGTGCGTTTTGTGGTTTTTCTAATTTCAGGGACTTAAATGAAATTAATGAAAAGTGGTGTGGGGTTTTAGATGTTTAAAATTAACCTATTAAAATCATAAATTAGTTAGTATATGCTAGTGTGTTAATATAAATGGACATCATGACTTTTTAAAAAAAAATTAATGTGCATGTTGTCCAGGAAGGAAAAAGTCTTAAATTTCTAGTTTGGTTAGCCAATTGAATGGACTGAATTGAAAGATATTTTAGGGATTTTGTACCAAAGATATTTGTGATATATTTAAGTTCCATGAGGGTTGGTTGGGTTGTGGTTGTGGACGTCATGTAATTAAATACATTGTTGCATGCTGTCAGGAGTGGAGGAGTTTTTATTTGCCGGTTTGTTTTAACCAGTTTATTTTGGTAAGTATAAAATACCATTGGGGTTGTATATAATGTGTTGTGAGACTTCTTAGTTGATATATTATGTCAAGCATGGGTTTTAACATGGAGGATTAAAAAGGACGTCATGTAATGAAACGATAATTTTCATGCCGTCAGGGATTAAGGAGGATTTTCATTACTAGTCTTTGTTTTAATAATTTAAATGAACTAGTATGAGAGTATGGTTAGGGATGTCTAGTATAATGTGCTCAGCTCATATTTCTGATAGTCATTATACCATGGTGTGGGTGTTAATTGATGAACTATTGAAATTTCTGTTTTGTCAATTGGATGGATATTGATGGTTTAAATTGTCTATCAATGCGTTAACAATTTAAATGGAAGTTTTATGATTATAATCATATACTGGATGCATAATTTGGCCATACATATAATAGACTATATTTATGTTTATTTTGGAGTATGGTTGATGAATATTTATTATTGATTTGTCAACTATATTGGATGGAGGATGGTATGCATCGGTATGGGACGGTGGCATACTAGGTATGGACTAGTTCAAACACTATAACCTACCTATTCTAGATTGAGGTGTGAATTTACCATAAAGGTTCAGTCCCACTCATATTTGTGTTATATCAATTATAAATTGAATGACCTACTTTGGTTTCTGGATGGATTGTTATACTTATATCAGACCACTACAAAAGATGGATGATATTTTGTATTAGGAGTATACAGACTTTATATACATATCATTATGGTGCCATGGTATGAGCTTGAGTCTCAGGACCATGGTTAGGGTGCGTATATCGCCTAGGATGGATAACTGGACACAGGTGTTGTTCCCTGGTAGGTCTAGATATACATGACCACAATATGTACAATTTGCATGGTATCTCTACTCAGGCTGAGACAGACCTATTGGACTAGTGAACGTTTTATAGTGTGTATCTATATCTATATGGACTATTTTAGCTATTGCCGAACTATCTAGGATGTATCTGCGTATCGGGTTTATGTATGGATTGTAGTAGTATGGAACTTGCATGTGGGCCTGACCCACCCTTATTTTTCAGGTGTTCGTGAGTACCAGGCTTAGGGCTTGATCGTGGTGATGCAGATACAAACACTCACTCTTCTGACTATATAGGAGTTTCTTTTTTATTTTAGTTTTGGGTTTTATTTCTGTATTTCATTTACAGTTGAGGATTATTAGGGGTCCACTTGGTGGATTCCCAAGTTGTAAGGATTAGAAGGTTTAAATTATATTAAAATCAGAATTGAAGGATTTTTCGTATTTATAATTCTTATCAGCTTATTATTATTTTATCTTATTTCATATTTTTTATATTCTGTGTTCAATTATATATTGATTCTTTGCTATCCCTCGGATCTGTGCCCGGACTTAATCACCCGTGGCTCTAGAATCGAGGGGTATCTAAGTTGGTATCAGAGCACTCCAGGTTCTAGTGTCCTTAGGAGTGTCTTTCGTTAGAAGTCTTCTGCGTTGCGTCTCTTAAAACTTAGAGTCATATTAGGATTCGTTGTACTCTTTTACGGTTCGTTAGGAGGAGCAGGTGATGTCAATTATATTTCATAATTATGGAATGGTTGACACTAGGTGGAGGATGGGTCCAAGGCGACTGTGAATCAGACTCGAAGGAGTAGAGGAGTACGTTATCGAGTTCTCTATCAGAAGCAAAACTTAGGATCAAAGGTTAAGTTCCGATTGGCGCTACTTTTGAAATATAAGCCAAGGAAGGATTTAGGAGTGTGTTTTAGGTCACCGCATAAAGGGACCAACACGATTTTAGTTGTTCTCATAAAGGAGGCAACCGAGGAATAGGAGTCTGAAGAGAATTCTAATGGAGGAGGTTGCAACACACCCCAGAAAGAAGATATCGAATCTTGTCAATCAAGGATCGCGCAAGGGGAATCTTGTTCGCTAGTAGTATAATAAACGATACTAGTAGAGTTGGTGGGGATTGACCTACATATAGTTAAAAAATTTCGTGTTACCTTAAAAGAGGTTGCTAAAGAGAACTCTTCACGAGTTTAGGATCGGATAGAGTTATTATCGGAACGCAGCAATGATGTGATATCACGTTCCAGGGAGTATGGGAATTAGGTTGTGACGGTCTAAGTTGCTTTCTTATAGCTACATTAGACGGTTGCATTCTAGGTATAAGGAGGATGGAGGTTAGGCCTTGGGAATTTGCTGAAACAAATGGATTTTTGTTATGAGCTATGATTTGAGCTTATGTTTCGGGGTTGGATGATTACCTCTGGAACTGGAAAAAGAGATTGTGAACCAATCCGGTAAAGTTGATTTCTAAAAGAGATTTTCTTTGCTAGGAGGAACGATGTTTTACGTAGGATTTTATTGTATTTTATTGTGTATTTGTGAGTGCATTATGTGTTTTCTTTTCGTTAATTATTCAGGATCGGGAATACGATTTAGTTGAGGACGCAAGTGAGTGAACAGTCAATTATCATTTTGGAGGAATAACATTAATTACGCTAGGATTTTGGGCATGTGGTCATAGGATTTGGTAAGTATACCTACCTAAAGCCAATCTGATGAACCTGGACATGCGTAGTTATAGTACGTTTTCAGGATGGGATAAGTAAACTTGCAGTTCGAGTCACACTGCCTATCCTCCTTTTCATTTATGCTTGATGGAGGTGCGTTCGAAACAATTCTTCTAACTCTTCGGTCTGCTCAGGTAAGCCATGAATTGCATTTATTATCCAGATTGGCTGGGCGTTATGGTAGTTTGGCTTCTGATTTTTCTTAACTTGCTCAGCCGGTCAGTTTTGCTCCTGTACTTCACCTACCTCCTTAGGTTCCTGCATTCATTACTCTGATGTCCAAAGTCACTATGGAAAGCACAATATTTGGATTGATCTCTCCGTTCGAGAGGCAGCCTAATTGGTAGAGGAGAGCGAAACTTATCTTTGTTCTCTTGATACAGCCTTGCCAGAGTGACTTTAAGTGGAGTGATCAATTCCTCCTCCCTCGGCCTCTTTTCTGCTTTCCAAGGAGTTTGGCGCTGTAATGGAGCTTATTTTTGCCGGATTTTTGCTTTAAACTTCTCCTCCATCGATATCATGGATGTCTTCCTTGCATTAGCAGCTTCTTCTTCCTCTAAGTGCACAAAACCATCAGCTCTTCCGTTTAGTTTGTCCATAGTTTTTGGTGTATTCTCTACCAAGCTTGTGTGGAACAGTATCCCTTGATTCATTGCTAGTTTGAACGCTTGAACTGCTGTGAACGGATGGCATTCTAACACCATGTTCTTGACAAGGTTGAATTGGGTGAGGAAAGCTTGGAGACGCTCATCTTCGTGCTGCTTCATTGTAAATAGACTTGAAATATCTTTGGCTGGATGCTTATTCCCGTAGTACTAGTTTATGAACCTGTCGCACAATGTCCAAAAACTATCCACTGAGCCTCTTGCCAGATTCTTGAACTAATTGAGCACTGGTTTGGTTAAGCTTGTAGGAAAGCACTTGCATATCAAAGGACCATTTTCTGTGTTTAAAGCCATTTTCAATTGGATATGGTAATCGTGATCGATCGGATCGGTCTTTCTGTTGAACAGAATGAAAACCGGCATAGAAAACTTTCTTGGATTCGGAGCGTTCAGGATCTCGTTTGTGAACGGTGAATCTATAATACCCTTAATTTTAAAAGGATAGTCTCGATATTTCTTTTAATTTTTTTATTTGCGTTTTTATTTATTTAATTGATTTATTGATGATTTGATTATACGTTTAATTGTTTAAATTGTCTAATTGGTTAATTTAATTAGTTGTTTTCATTTACATTGTATGCTTATTTGGAATTTGAAATAACTGTTTAAGTTGAATAAATGAATAAATTGGTTAATTAAATTAGATGATTAAGTGTTTATTTTATTTTAAGGAGTTGGGCTTGGATGGTATGGATTATTTGGATAGGAGATTAAACGGGTATAGTTTTTACCCAAGGATGGTTATACATATATATATGGGTATATATGTATATAAGGTTAATTTAATTATTAATTATTCTTAATGGTTAAATGAGAATTATTATTCACGTTGTTGTTATAGCCGACTTATATATATATATTTATTTTAGATTTTATTTTTCTTTTTTGTCTCCTCTTATAATTAGAATTAGGTTTTTATAAGCCTATATATATAACTTTATACATTGGCCAAGGGTTAAAAAAAAACCCTATTCACGTATACAGAGAGGTTTGAGAGAAACTAAGAGAGGGAGAATTAAGGTTTGGTTAGAAACAAGGGCTGGTTGAAGGAGGGGTTATTGATGCTTTCTCGTGGGTTGAACTAAGTGCAACGGAGGGTCTGTGAAAGCAACCAAGGTCGTCAGATTAATCAGTAAAGAAGGTTTAAGGTTTCAAAACTGAAATCAAAGGCAAGTTCTATATCTTACTCCTTCCCTTAGGCTTGTGTTCTGTGTATGCCCAGATAATCTCCAAGATTTAATTAGATTTTAAAATTGAATCTGGTATGCATATTAATTTAAGGTTTTAACTATATTATATGTTGTTAAGTGAAAATTTATGTATTGTACCAATTGTTTCGTATTATGTTCTTTAATTGTTGTTAATGATGCATACTGTGTTTTAAAAGTTTCTGGGATAATTTTAGAACATAGACTGACCTCTAGGAACGTTAACAAAACATTACAGAGGGTTTTAACGTCATCGGAGGCGAGGAAGATGATAGGAAGCAGGGGTAGAGTCGGCTCTCAAAGGGATGGAGCCGGCACCCTTTATTTTTGGGCAGGAGGCTATCTGGGAGAGAGAAAGCCGGCTCTCCAATGGAGAGAGCCACCGGCTCCATTAAGGGAGAGCCGGCACCCTCTTGTGGGGAAACAGCTCCCAGGCTGTAATACACCAACGAGTGTATTTGTGATGCAGTTTTGGATGTTTAGGGGCTGTAATGGGGTTTTGAACTGCAATGGAGGGTTTCAAATGTTTTAAATAATTATGCTAAAGCCCTGGAATGGTTAATTTATGCTTATGCTAAGAGATTGGACATCATGAATTTTAATATTAAATTGTATGTTGTCAAGGATTAAGGAAAGTTTAATTGCTTGTTGATATACTAGCAAATTAAATGGATTTTTATGAAATTACTTGAGTATTTCATTATAACGTGCTCAGTTTATATTTTTTATTATCATTATATCGCTCTCTGGATTTTAATTGATGAACCGTTTTATTGTGTGTTATCAATGTAATACCCCTAATTTCAAAAAGATAGTCCTCGTATTTAATTTATTGGTTAAATTGTTTTTAATTGTTTAATTGCATTTTTATTTGTGTAGTTGCTTATTTGCTTATTATTTAATTGTTATATTTATTTGATTTAACTGTTTAATTGTGTATTTAAATTATTTACTTGATTAATTGTTTATTAAATTGAATTACGTACTTGTTAATTGTTTAATTTGGTAGGTTTTTATTTTTCTTTAACTGGAAATTTGTTTTCCTTAGTTTAATTAGGGTTTGTTATTCATAGTCACGTTTTTAGCTGCCTTAGACATGGATTGAATTAGCCGACTTTTGATTAGCTTGGAATTAGGATTAGGGTTTTCATTAACGCCTATAAATATATGTATTAAGGTTCTGCCTAGGGTTTTAGAACCCTATTCATGACTGTGGAGGCATAGAGAGAACAGAGGAGGTTTACGGTAGTCGATTTTCGCCGGAGAACTTAGGAAGACGACGGTGAATGTTAAAGGCAAGTTTTAATCCTAACTCTATCTCTTTGGCTCGTGTTCTTTACATGTCTAATGCAACTGTAGGACTAAATCAAGATTAAAAATTAAAATAGATTGCATGTTTGGATGCTTGAAAACGGGACGTGTTTATAAGTTATGTATTGGTTCTTTTAAATTCTTTCTTGCATATCTCTTGATTTATTTCATGTCCGTTGATGTGTAAAGAGTTAAATTAATCTAGAACACCATGGAATAACACCAAATTAATCTGTTTGCAAGATTGAGTTGTCTGAAGCAGTAGGTGAACATGAATGCTAAGTTGCTCAGTTTAAATTCTTTTTATACAATACTTGTTTAATTTGATGTTGGTGGTTGTATAAAGAATTTAGTTGCCTCTTGAAATTGTTGGGACTTAGTTTAAACACCTAGGTATCCTAGGAATGGAGGGCAGACCGTCGGAAACCCGCCGGAGTTGAAAGAGAAGAAGAATCAGGAGGAGAACCAGCTCCCGTTGGAGGGGAGCAGGCTCCCCAAATAAAAGAGCAGGCTCCATAAAAGCATGGAGCGGGCTCTAAGGAACTTGGAGGCAGCTCTATGAAGGATGGAGGCGGCTCCCTCTTCAAGGGAGCCTGCTCCATCAATTTTTCTATTTATTTTTTATTTTATTTTTTTTGGAGTTTCAGAGGTTCTGTTGCTTCGGGGCTTGATACTTGGAGTAACAGGTCCAATTACAGGCTGTGTTGGGAGTAGTCAAAGAGGTTTTATGCTCTATTAAAACTTCAGAGAATAGGTTAATGAAAAATTAAACCAATTGGTGTTTTTACTTGAAATGTAGACAACTTCTATATAAGCTAGTTTACCGTTCCTAGATGTAAAGGAGTTTAAATTGCTTAATTTTGATATAGCAATTCTCAGTGATGAATTACAGTTAATATGCTTCAGTAATCTCATATAAGCATAAAAAAATTTACAGATTTCTGTTTGTCTTGATGATTATACTTGAGCAGTAGGTAATTTTAATAAATTAATTTGCTGTTTTCTGGAAGGAATGGATTTGATATTGCTTAATCTTAGTATAGCAATACTCATTGATGGTTTCTCAGTTATTTATGTTTCAATGGTATAAAACTAAGCATGTGAAATTATATATATTCGATTGTGTTTACTCAGAATAAATTTGGTTTACAGTTATGACCTGTAGAAACAATTATTGGACTCATGGAACAATTGATGCTTTTATTTAATATTTCTGTTATCAATTGTGGGATTTATGCATTAGTTGATAGTTACATTTATTATTTATGCTATCAACTGTTGGATGGATTGGATTGTATGCACCGATATGGGATGGTGGCATACTAGGGATGGTTTAGCTCAAATTGTTAAGTCCTACCTATTTTGGAATAAGTGTACGGATTATAAAATTGAGTCCTCCTTATATTTAAGTCTGTGCGGTCGAATAAGCTGAACGACTAACTGGATTTCTTATGGATGGATAGGATCGGACTTTAAATATATTTTTATGGTACCGCGATATGAACTTGAGTCTCAAAGTCGACGGTTAGGGAGTTGTTATGCAGTAGAATGCGTAGCTGGCTATGTTGGTTGAGGTATACCCTGTTAGGCTTAGGTAGTCATGCCCACTCAGGTGCGTTTTGTATGTTGCCTTCTACTCAGGTTGAGACCCTCATTATAGTCCAGTGAGAGTCCCATACTGTGGATATATATATATATATATATATGTACGGATTATATAGCTATTGTTGAGTTGGTTAGAATGTATATGCGTATCGAGTCTCTGCTTGGATTGTAGTAGGATAGAACTTGTTCGTGGGCCTGACCCACTTCTATTTTTCAGGTACTCGTCAATTCCAAACTTAGATCTGATCGTGCTGAGCAGAGACTATTACTCACTCTTACGACGACGTAGGACTTCTCTCCATGGTTTCATTTCGAATGTTCTTTTAATTATTTTTACCTCAGTTTGGATTTTCGTATTAGGGGTCCAATGGATGAATTCCCAAGTTGTTTAAATATTGGAGGTTTTGGATTTTAAGTTTTAAATTTAAAGGATTCTATTTTAGATTTCTTCCAGCTGTTAAATATTTATTTCATATTCAGTTTTGTAATCTATGTTCATTTAAAATACTTTAATTGTTTGATATTCCCTCGGGTTTGGGCTTGGGCCTGATTAACCCGTGTTTTGGATCTGAGGAGTATCACAGTTGGTATCAGGGCACTCCAAGTTCAAGTGTCTCTAGGATGTTTCGTACTAAGACTTTTGTGTAGCGTTTTCTCTTAATTAGAGCTGAAGTTTAGGTTTCATTGTATTCCTTTACGGTTCAGTTTAAATCATTTTGATGTCTGTTATTTCCGTGTTTATAGATAGTTAACGCTAGAAGAGGACAAAACATGTAAGAAAATGGGGGACAAAGGAGAGCGGCACGTAGGCAACAAGATCACCTATAGCGTCAGCTAATAGAGGAAAAACAACATTTGCCAGAGTTTCAGGATGATGGTCAGTTCCATGAAGAGCAGGAGGAAGTTCAGCAGACTCAGGATCAGGAAGGAGATCCAGAATATCCTCCTTACATCAACGACCTCATTGCTCGGGCTATAGAAGCTGGGGTAACAGCTTCACTTCAGAATTAGCCTCAGGTACAGCCGGCACCATTACCAGTACCGGTTGTTCAAACTGATACTTGGGAGAAGGCTAGGTGTTCTTTCACAAAGGGGAGCCCACCTAAGTTCACAGGCTCCACGGATGCGAAAGCAACTCATCAGTGGAAGAAAGATATTGAGCGACATCTTCGTCTGGTTCAGTGCACGGAGGTTCAGAAGCAGATGCTTGCTACCTTCAAGCTAATTGGGGATGCATTACAGTGGTGGGAGTCAGTTACCACTGCAGAGGAGATGATGGCATTGACTTATGATCAGTTCAGTGCACGCTTTGATGAAAAGTACTTCCCTTATGTAGTCAGGGCAGCCATAAAGACTGAGTTTCTTAATCTACAGTAGGGGAACATGACAGTGGCAGAGTATGAGCAGCAGTTCATGCGCTTATCTCTTTTTGCATATGAGGAGGTAGATACAGAGGAGAAGAAGCGCAATAGTTTCGTGAAGGGACTGATGTGGTCTATCAAGAGAGCTATTACAGGTATTCTAACCTATACTACCTACGCTCAGGTGGTAGATGCTGCTCTACAGCAGTATCAGTTGACCGTGGACTTCAAACAGGCAAAGGGTGAAAAACGGGGTGACAGAGACTCTGCACATCAGTCAGCTGAGAAAGGGAATGGCAACGGACACCGACAGAATGACAAAGGCAAATTCCAAGGACAACAGCCTTAGAATAAGCACAATGGTGGTTCAGATGCTCACAGGGATGGGGCACCTATTCAACGACAGCAGAATAGGGGACCACAGGCAGGACAGGGTCAGTCATAGGCTAAACGCAAGAGGAGGCCATTTGGTACTTTCCAGGGTAGTTGCTCCACTTGTGGAGAGTATGTTCATACTTCCAGGCAGTGTCCTAAAGCAGGACAGGGACGGGGACAGCATATGCAGTAGAGGCAGAGGGCACCAGTGCCTCTACCAACTTTACAGGTTCTATAGATTTAGGGACCGGCGTATCCAGCTTTACCAGCACCACCACAGCGTCAGGGACAGGCACCGCAACAGTTATATTATGGCAGTGTGTATAACCCCATGCCACAGGATGTTCAGGCACCTCAGGCTATTGAAGGTAAGTTTCCTATTCATGGTTCATTGGGATGTGTTTTATTTGATACAGGTGCTACACATTCGTTTATATCTTGATCTTTTGCTGTTTTATCTGGGATGATGACGCGGGTATGTGATAGATCTCAGAGTATTTCTATACCTTTGGGCAATACAGCTATTTTACATGAGAGTGATGGGCTTGTGACACTAGATATTGGAAGGCTCAGATTTTTAGCCAATCTACTGGTCCTAGACATGCACACTTATGATGTGATACTTGAGATGGATTGGTTATCTCACTACCATACCCAAGTTAATTGTTAAGATAGGTCTGTTGTGTTTACCATACCTAGTCAGGATCTGTACGTCGTTGCTATGCCACGTTCTAACGGAGTTAATGGCACATATTTGTTTCATGTGGAGGAGGAAATGGAAGAAGAGGTTACTGTGTCATTGGATTTCATACCAATTATACAGGACTTTCCGGATGTATTTCAGGAGATTCCAGGGTTGCCACCTAGTCGAGAGATCGATTTTGTGATAGACTTAGCTCCAGGCACTACGCCTATTGCTAGGGCACCGTACAGGATGGCACCAGTGAAGATGCGAGAGCTGAGGGATCTGATTCAGCAGCTACTCAGCCAGGGTTTTATTTGCAGGAGCACTTCACCCTGGGGAGCATCGGTTCTATTTGTGAAGAAGAATGACGGTTCACTTCGGCTGTGTATATATTATAGGGAGTTTGAGATACCCCTCGGATCCGAGACACGGGTTGATCAGGCCCAGGCCCAAACCCGAGGGAATATCAAATAATTAATATTTTATAATGAACACGGAATACAAAATAAATTAAGAAATGAAATTAAAGCTGGAAGGAACTAAAAATAGAATCCGCAAAATATTATAATTATTAAAATCCATCAAACCCAAACTCCAAAACTCCATCAGTTTACAACTTGGGAATCCATCTCTAGTGGACCCCTATTAAACATCCAAACGGAAGATAGAACAACTCTAATAAACGTCCAGAAATAAAACTATAGAGAGAGACCTACATCATCGAAAGAGTGAATAAAGACCTCTGCTCAGCACGAACACGTCTAAGCCTGGAACTATCGTGTACCTGAAACATAGAAGTGGGTCAGGCCCACGCGCAAGTTCTATACTACTACAATCCAAACAGAGGCCCGATACGCATGTACATCCTAAACAATTCAACAATAGCTAATAGTCCGTAAATATATATATATAGTCACACTAAAGGAATCTCACTGGACTACAGGCCGGTCTCAACCTGAATAGAGGTAACATGCTAAAACGCACACGAAGTGGGCATATGTACCTATACCTAAACAGGGTACACCTCCAACCATCGTAGCCAGCTACACATCCCGATGCATATACGCTCCCTAACCATCGGTCTTGAGGCTCAAGCTCATACCGAGGCACCATAACAGTACATATATAAAATCCATCCAAAATCCCTAGTATTGCCGCTCAACAAGTAGTTACCATGACAATACAAATCCACGGGACTTAACTTTTAGTTAATCCTATCCTTATTCCAAGTAGGTGGGTAATGGTATTGTTTTAAAAACCAAACCCATCCTTAGTATGCCACCGTCCCATACCGGTGCCTACTTTCCAATCCTCCAGTAGTCAATAATACCAATAAATCAAGTATATATCAACTAAATTCCAACATCCAACATTCAATGTTAGCAGTGATAAAATAAGCATTGATAAACAGGGTCACAACAACAACATATACATGCCCAATTTAAGTTGTTCCCTTTAGTCTGATATAAAGACAGAATTAATTAAAACTTCCATTTAACACCTTACAAATGACATACAGATATGTAGGGTATGTATCACAAAATCCTAACCTCCACAGTTGATACTAACTGTGATAATGTAAGCATCAAAACAATATTCACAGTATGTATGTAGACATGCTCAAATTATAGTGTTCCACAAAACTGATCTAATGTTAAACTCAAATCCTCCTACTATTTAAGTTCCAACAGTTGCTATTACAGAAGTTAAGGTAACTATCATCTAGACCCATCCTTCCAATAATATATACTAGCAATGGTAAGGAAAAACGTGAACCACAGAACCACAATGCATCCACAAACATGCTTAGTCTAGGTTGAACAAGCATACAACACTACTGTAACTACCAGTTTCATAGCAAAACAGATATTATTTTAGCTTGGTTTAATCTTCATTAATCCTGAAATCATTTAAGAGTGCAAAGAGTATGAAGCCTAAGGGAAAGAGTAAGGATAGAATCTTACCTCAGAAACTTTTGTTCAAAGTTTCAACGTCGTCTTCTTAAAAAATCCCGGCGAGTTCCAAAACCCGGTTACTATTTATGGCTACGAAACACAATTCCCGAACTCAAAATCTGATCTCCACCGTCCAAATTATGTGACACTGAGTCATGAACCTATCCTCCAAATTTTAGCTCGATCGGACCACGGACGAAGCGGGATCGGATGTTTGATGAAATCTAGGCAGAATGGAAAAAAAACCTGTGCGACCCAGTTACTGTTCACGAGTATGAATCACTGTTCCCGAGGTCAAACTCTGATCTCCAGCTTTCAGATTGTGCATCACTGAGTCGTGAACCTCTCCTCCAAAATTCAGCTCGATCGGACCACGGACGAAGCGGGATCGGATGTTTGATGAAATCTGGGCAGAATGGAAAAAAAACCTGTGCGACCCAGTTACTGTTCACGAGTACGAATCACTGTTCCCGAGGTCAAACTCTGATCTCGACCATTCAGATTGTGCGTCACTGAGTCGTGAACTTCTCCTCCAAAATTTAGCTCGATTGGACCACGGACGAAGCGGGATCAGAGCTTTGATCAAACCTTGGCAGAATGTGAAAAACTATGTTTTTCCTTCTCCACTTCCACAAAACGTGTGCTTTGTTTAAAAAAAACCCTACACAGACGTCTACCTTATACTTATAGAGTTTTCCTAAACCCTAGGTTCATTTAAGTCCAACTCACAATCCTAACCGGCCCATCCAATTAACGTAGAAACCTACGATGGCAATAATATAAAACCCTAATTTATACTGTAATTAAAACCTTAGTTAGATGTAGTTACCTAATTACCCTATTCACCATTAAATACTTAACAAATAATCTAATTGAACAAAATAATAATTAGTAAACCCAATTAAACCAAATAAGACACACATAAAATAAGACACACATAAAATAATTAAACCAATTACACTTAAACCATTAATGCCAATTAAATAATTAAAACACTAACAAGTAATTCCAATCAAATAACTAAACCAATTACACTTAAACCATTAATGCCAATTAAATAATTAAAACACTAACAAGTAATTCCAATCAAATAACTAAAAATAAATATCATTTAAATAAATTAAATCACCACAAAAGAAAACAATTAAGCACCTAATAAAAAAAATAATGGCACATAATCAAATAAAATGCACTTAAATAATAAAATAAATATAATTAAATACCAGGAATATCCTTTTTAAAATTAGAGGTATTAAATTCTTCCCCCCTAACAAAAGGAATTCCGTCCTCGGAATTCACTCTTACCTTCTTCCAATATTTCAGGAAACCGTGAGCGAATGACATCCTCTCGTTCCCAAGTGGACTCAGACTCATTGCGATGACTCCACTGAACACGAACCAAAGGAATAACCTTATTACGAAGAATCTGATCTCGTCGGTCGACAATACGACACGGTGGCTCTAAATAAGTTGCATCCGGCTGCAACGCAATCTCCCCAACATCGATATGCTGATACCGATCCTCATTTCGAAGAAATTTCCGCAACATGGAAACCAGAAACACGTTATGGACGTGATCCAAAGTATCAGGAAGTGCCAACCGATAAGCAACAGCTCCAATGCGATCCGTAATCATGAATGGACCAACAAATCGCGGTAACAACTTCCCTTTCTTCCCAAAGCGCATAACACCCTTCATAAGAGACATTTTGAGTAGAACCTGATCCCCAACCTGAAATTCCAAAGCCCGAGTACGACGATCAGCATAGCTCTTCTGCCTACTTTGGGCAGTACGCATGCAATCTTGAATAAGAGCAATCTTTTCAGAGGTATCCTTGATGAACTCAGGACCTAAGAATCGATTCTCTCCAACCTCCATCCAACAAACAGGTGACCGACACGGTCGACCGTACAATGCCTCAAATGGTGCCATACCAATAGTCTTCTGGAAACTATTGTTATAAGCAAACTCCACAAGTGGCAAATATTCCTCCCAGTGGCCCTTAAAATCCAAAACACACGACCGAAGCATATCTTCCATAATCTGATTCACCCTCTCAGTCTGTCCGTCAATCTGAGGATGATAAGCAGTACTAAGGTGTAACTCCGTACCTAAAGCCTGCTGAAAACTCTTCCAAAATCCAGATACAAAGCTCGAATCCCTGTCCGATATAATAGACAATGGAATGCCATGTAGCTTCACAATCTCTGAAATGTAAAGCCTCGCCAACTGCTCCGAAGTGTAGTCAGTGCAAATAGGCAAAAAATGAGCTGACTTGGTCAACCTATCCACAATGACCCATATGGAATTATGCCCCTTGAAAGAATTTGGCAACCCTTCCACAAAATCCATAGATATGCTCTCCCATTTCCACTCCGAAATTGGTAGTGGCTGTAGAGCTCCTGGTGGCCTCTGATGATCAATCTTAACCATCTGACAAGTACTACATTGAGAAACAAAAAGAGCAATGTCCCTCTTCATACCTGCCCACCAAAACTGCCGCTTCATATCTTGATACATCTTATCGCCTCCTGGATGAACAGAGAACTCAGAGTGATGAGTCTCAGTCATCACATCCTTCCTCAAATTATCAGCAGAAGGTACCACTAACCGTCCCTTGTACCTTAAACCTCCATCAGCCCCAACATAGTAGAATGGAACCTCTCCGGAAGCTATCTCTTCGACCTTGTCTACACACTGCTGATCGGTGAGTTGTGCTTGTAAAACCTTGCGAATGATGGAAGGTGTAACCACCATGTAAGCCATAAAAGCATCCGATAACTTATCCACACTCTTTAAAGCATTCCACTCAGTAGTTAATAGAGCAGAAAGACTACCAATAGGTCGGCGACTGAGTGCATCCGCTACTACATTCGCTTTCCCTGGATGGTACTGTATAGAAAAATGATAGTCTTTTACAAACTCCAACCATCTGCGCTGTCTCATATTTAGCTCCCGCTGAGTGAACAAGTACTGCAGACTCTTATGATCACTGAATAATCTGAAAGACTCACCCAACAGATAATGCCTCCAAATACGCAAGGCAAAGACCAATGCTGCCAACTCCAAATCATGTGTTGGATAATTAAGCTCATGAGGCTTAAGTTTCCGAGATCTATAAGAAATCAGTCACTCCTCCTACATCAATACACATCCAAGACCCTGCAACGAAGCATCCGTGTAAACAAGATACTCTATCCCGCTCTGCGGAATAGCCAGAACCGGTGCAGAAGTCAGCTTCCTTTTCAGCTCATCAAAAGCTCGCTGACAGTGTTCAGCCCACACGAACTGTACACCCTTCTTGGTCAGATAAGTGAGTGGTCCTGCTATCTTGGAGAACCCCTGGATGAAACTCCTGTAATATCTTGCCAGACCGAGAAAACTCCGAATCTTAGTAGGTGATGTAGGCTGTCCCTACTCAACCACCGCTGAAACCTTGGCCGGATCCACTGCTATCCCCTTTTCCGACACCACGTGACCCAGAAATTTCACCTCCCGTTGCCAAAATTCACACTTCTCGAACTTGGCATATAACTGGTGCTCACGAAGCGTCTGCAAGATTATGCGAAGATGTCTAACATGATCGTCCTCCGACAGAGAATAGATCAAGATGTCATCAATAAAGACAATAACAAACTGATCCAAATAAGCCCGGAAGACTCTATTCATTAAGTCCATGAATACTGCAGGTGCATTAGTCGTCCTAAACGGCATAACTCGAAACTCATAAGAACCATATCGCGTGAGAAATGCTGTCTTAGGAACATCCTGCTCCCTGACCCTCAACTGATGATACCCAGAACGCAGATCAATCTTGGAGAAATATGTGGCTCCCCTTAACTGATCAAACAAGTCATCAATCCTGGGCAAAGGATACTTGTTACGAATCGTAACCTTGTTTAACTCCCTGTAATCTATACACAGACGAAGCGAACCATCCTTCTTCTTTACAAATAGAACCGGTGCTCCCCAAGGTGATGTACTCCTACGAATAAAACCCTGGCTGAGTACTGCTGAATCCGATCCCTCAGCTCTCTCATCTCTACCGGTGCCATCCTATAGGGTGCCCTAGCAATAGGCGCAGTGCCTGGAGCTAAGTCTATCACAAAATTGATCTCGCGACTAGGTGGCAACCCTGGAATCTCCTGAAATACATCTGGGAAATCCTGTACAATCGGTATGTTATCCAATGACACAGTAATCCCCTCCTCATTTTCCTCCTCCATATGGAACAAATAGGTGCTACCGCCCCCTTTAGAATGTGGCATAGCTACTACATACATATCCTGACCAGGTATGGTAAAAATAATAGATTTATCAAAACAAACAACTTGGGCATGGTAGTGAGACAACCAATCCATCCCAAGTATCACATCATAAGTATGCATGTCCAGGACCAATAGATTGGCTAGAAACCTGAGTCTGCCAATACCTAGTGTCACAAGCCCATCACTCTCATGTATAATAGCTATATCACCCAATAGTGTAGAAATACCCTGAGGTCTAGTGCATACCCTCGTCCTCATCCCAGACAAAGCTACAAAAGTCCTAGCTACTAATGAGTGTGTAGCACCCGTATTAAATAAAACACGTCCATGCAAACCATGAATAAGAAACTTACCCTCAATAGTCTGAGGTGCCTGAACATCCTGTGGCATGGGGTTATACACCCTGCCATAGTGCAACTGCTGTGGTGCCTGTCCCTGAGTCTGCGGCGGTGCCGGTAAAGCCAGATGTGTCTGTCCCTGAATCCGTGGAACCTGTGGAGCTGATAGAGGCACTGGCGCCCTTTGTCCCTACTGCACATACTGTCTCTGTCCCTGTCCTTGTCCTGCTTTAGGACACTGCCTAGTGGTATGACCATACTCTCCACAAGTGTAACAACTACCCTGGAAAGTACCAAATGGCCTCCTCTATCGATTAGCCTGTGGCTGACCCTGTCCTGCCTGTGGTCCCCCATTCTGTTGCCTCTGAATAGGTGCCCCATTCCAGTGAGCATCTGAACCACCTTTGTGCTTCTTCCAAGGCTGTTGTCCTTGGAACTTGCCTTTGTCATTCTGCCGGTGACCATTGCCATTCCCCTTTTCAGCTGACTGATTAGTAGAGTCTTTATCTCCCCGCTTCTCACCACGAGCCTGTATGATGTCCACAGTCAACTGATACTGTTGTAGAGTGGCGTCTACCACCTGAGCATAGGTAGTATAAGCTAGACTACCTGTAATAGCTCTCTTGATAGACCACATCAGTCCCTTGACAAAACTGTTGCGCTTCTTCTCCTCTGTATCCACCTCCTCCGGTGCAAAGAGAGACAAGCGTGTGAACTGCTGCTCATACTCCGCCACTGTTATGTTTCCCTGCTGCAGACTTAGAAACTCGGTCTTTATAGCTTCCCTGACTGCATAGGGAAAATATTTCTCATCAAAGCGAGCACTGAACTCATCATAAGACAATGTCATCCTCTCCTCTGAGGTGGTAACTGACTCCCACCACTGTAGTGCATCCCCAACTAGCTTGAAAGTAGCAAGCATCTGCTTCTGAACCTCCGTGCACTGAACCAAACGAAGATGACGCTCAATGTCCTGTTTCCACTGGTGAGCTGCTCTCGCATCGGTTGAGCCTGAGAACACAAGTGGACTCCCCTTTGTGAAAGAGCTCCTAGCCTTTCCCCAAGAATCCGTCTGAACCACTGGTGCTGGTACAGGTGCCGGCTGTACCTGAGGCTGATTCCGAAGTGCAGCTATTACCCCAGCCTCTATAGCCAGAGCAACGAGGTCATTGAGGTGAGGAGGAATCTCTGGATCTCTGACCTGGTCCAGAGTCTGTTGAACATTCTCCTGTTCCTCATGAAGCTGATCCATGTCATCTTGAAACCCAAGCCTTTGCTGCTCTTCCTCCATTTGCTGACGCCGTAGGAGATATTGTTGCCTACGTGCTGTTCTCCTTTCCTTCCTAGTTCCTTGCATGTTCTGTCCATTTCTAGCGTTAACCATCTATTAACACGAAAAGACAGACATCAGTACCCTTTCTATACGAACCATAAGGAATACAATGAATCCTAACTTAAGCTCTATTCAAGAGAAAACGCTACGCGGAAGACTTAATACGAAAACATCCTAGAGACACTTGAACCTGGAGTGCTCTGATACCAACTGAGATACCCCTCGGATCCGAGACATGGGTTGATCAGGCCCAGGCCCAAACCCGAGGGAATATCAAACAATTAATATTTTATAATGAACACGGAATACAAAATAAATTAAGAAATGAAATTAAAGCTGGAAGGAACTAAAAATAGAATCCGCAAAATATTATAATTATTAAAATCCATCAAACCCAAACTCCAAAACTCCATCAGTTTACAACTTGGGAATCCATCTCTAGTGGACCCCTATTAAACATCCAAACGGAAGATAGAACAACTCTAATAAACGTCCAGAAATAAAACTATAGAGAAAGCCCTACATCGTCGGAAGAGTTAATAGAGACCTCTGCTCAGTACGAACACGTCTAAGCCTGGAACTGTCCTGTACCTGAAAAATAGAAGTGGGTCAGGCCCACGCGCAAGTTCTATACTACTACAATCCAAACAGAGGCCCGATACGCATGTACATCCTGAATAGAGGTAACATGCTAAAACGCACACGAAGTGGGCATATGTACCTATACCTAAACAGGGTACACCTCCAACCATCGTAGCCAGCTACACATCCCGATGCATATACGCTCCCTAGCCATCGGTCCTGAGGCTCAAGCTCATACCGAGGTACCATAACAGTACATATATAAAATTTATCCAAAATCCCTGGTATTGCCGCTCAACAAGTAGTTGCCATGACAATACAAATCCACGGGACTTAACTTTTAGTTAATCCCATCCTTATTCCAAGTAGGTGGGTAATGGTATTGTTTTAAAAACCAAACCCATCCTTAGTATGCCACCGTCCCATACCGGTGCCTACTTTCCAATCCTCCAGTAGTCAATAATACCAATAAATCAAGTATATATCAACTAAATTCCAACATCCAACATTCAATGTTAGCAGTGATAAAATAAGCATTGATAAACAGGGTCACAACAACAACATATACATGCCCAATTTAAGTTGTTCCCTTTAGTCTGATATAAAGACAGAATTAATTAAAACTTCCATTTAACACCTTACAAATGACATACAGATATGTAGGGTATGTATCACAAAATCCTAACCTCCACAGTTGATACTAACTGTGATAATGTAAGCATCAAAACAATATTCACAGTATGTATGTAGACATGCTCAAATTATAGTGTTCCACAAAACCGATCTAATGTTAAACTCAAATCCTCCTACTATTTAAGTTCCAACAGTTGCTATTACAGAAGTTAAGATAGCTATCATCTAGACCCATCCTTCCAATAATTTATACTAGCAGTGGTAAGGAAAAACGTGAACCACAGAACCACAATGCATCCACAAACATGCTTAGTCTAGGTTGAACAAGCATACAACACTACTGTAACTACCAGTTTCATAGCAAAACAGATATTATTTTAGCTTGGTTTAATCTTCATTAATCCTGAAATCATTTAAGAGTGCAAAGAGTATGAAGCCTAAGGGAAAGAGTAAGGATAGAATCTTACCTCAGAAACTTTTGTTCAAAGTTTCAACGTCGTCTTCTTAAAAAATCCCGGCGAGTTCCAAAACCCGGTTACTATTTATGGGTACGAAACACTATTCCCGAACTCAAAATCTGATCTCCACCGTCCAGATTGTGCGACACTGAGTCATGAACCTATCCTCCAAATTTTAACTCGATCGGACCACGGACGAAGCGGGATCGGATGTTTGATGAAATCTGGGTAGAATGGAAAAAAAACCTGTGCAACCCAGTTACTGTTCATGAGTATGAATCACTGTTCCCGAGGTCAAACTCTGATCTCCAGCTTTCAGATTGTGCATCACTGAGTCGTGAACCTCTCCTCCAAAATTCAGCTCGATCGGACCATGGACGAAGCGGGATCGGAGCTTTGATCAAACCTTGGCAGAATGTGAAAAACTGCGTTTTTCCTTCTCCACTTCCACAAAACGTGTGCTTTGTTTAAAAAAAACCCTACACAGACGTCTACCTTATACTTATAGAGTTTTCCTAAACCCTAGGTTCATTTAAGTCCAACTCACAATCCTAACCGGCCCATCCAATTAACGTAGAAACCTACGACGGCTATAATATAAAACCCTAATTTATACTGTAATTAAAACCCTAGTTAAATGTATTTACCTAATTACCCTATTCACCATTAAATACTTAACAAATAATCTAATTGAACAAAATAATAATTAGTAAACCCAATTAAACCAAATAAGACACACATAAAATAAGACACACATAAAATAAGACACACATAAAATAATTAAACCAATTACACTTAAACCATTAATGCCAATTAAATAATTAAAACACTAACAAGTAATTCCAATCAAATAACTAAACCAATTACACTTAAACCATTAATGCCAATTAAATAATTAAAACACTAACAAGTAATTCCAATCAAATAACTAAAAATAAATATCATTTAAATAAATTAAATCACCACAAAAGAAAACAATTAAGCACCTAATAAAAAAAATAATGACACATAATCAAATAAAATGCACTTAAATAATAAATTAAATACCATTAAATACCAGGAATATCCTTTTTAAAATTAGGGGTATTACAGAGTTGAACAAGGTTACTATTTGTAACAAGTACCCTTTACCCAGGATTGATGATCTTTTTGATCAGTTGAAGGGAGCTACCTATTTCTCTATGATTGATCTATAGTCTGGATATCATCAACTTTGGGTTAGGGAGCAGGATGTTCCGAGGACAGCGTTTCTCACTAGATATGGATCTTATGAGTTTCGGGTCATGCCTTTCGGACTGACTAATGCACCAGCGGTCTTCATGGATTTAATGAACAGAGTCTTCAGGGCTTCCTTGGATCAATTTGTCATTGTCTTCATAGATGACATTTTAATTTATTTTAGGTCTGAGGACGATCATGCTAGACATCTTCGGATTGTGTTGCAGACGCTTCATGAACACCATTTATATACCAAGTTCGAGAAGTGTGAATTTTGGTAGCGGGAAGTGAAGTTTCTGTGTTATGTGTTGTCAGAAAGGGTAATATCGTTAGATCTAGCCAAGGTTTCAGTAGTGGTTGAGTGGGGACAACCTACTTCACCTACCGAGATTCAGAGTTTTCTCGGATTGGCCGAATATTATCGTAGGTTCATCCAGGGGTTCTCCAAGATAATGGAAACACTTACTCATTTAACCAAAAAGGGTGTACAGTTTATGTGGGATGAACACTGTCAGAAAGCTTTTGATGAGCTGAAGACTAAGTTGACTTCTGCACCTGTTCTGTCTACACCATAGAGTGGGATTGAGTATCTTGTCTACACAGATACTTCTTTGCAAGGTTTTGGATGTGTTTTGATGCAGGAGGAGCGATCGATTTCGTATGGATCTCATAAGCTTAAGCCTCACGAGCTTAATTATCCAATACGTGATTTAGAGTTGGCAGCTATGGTCTTTACCTTACGTATTTAGAGGCATTATCTATTGGGCGAGTCCTTCAGATTATTTAGCGATCACAAGAGTCTGCAGTATTTATTCACTCAGCGGGAGCTGAATATGAGATAGCTTAGATGGTTAGAGTTTGTGAAAGACTATCACTTCTCTATACAGTATCATCCAGGAAAAGCGAATGTGGTGGCGGATGCACTCAGTCGCCGACCTGTTGCTAGCCTTTCCACTCTATTCACTACTGAGTGGAATGCATTAAAGAAGGTAAATGAAGAGTCGAATGCTTTCATAGCTTGCATGGTAGTTACACCTTCTATCATTCACAAGGTTTTGAAGGCATAACTCACAGATCAGCAGTGCGTTGATAAAGTTATAGAGATAACTTTTGGAGAGGTCCTATTTTACTATGTTGGGGCTGATGGAGGTTTGAGGTACAAGGGCCATTTGGTGGTACCTTCTGCTGATGATTTGAGGAATGATGTGATGACTGAGACTCACCACTCTGAGTTTTCTGTTCATCCAGGAGGCGACAAGATGTATCAAGATATGAAGTAGCAGTTTTGGTGGGCAGATATGAAGAGGGACATTACTATTTTTGTTTCTTAGTGTAGTACTTGTTAGATGGTTAAGATTGATCATCAGCAGCTGCCAGGAGCTCTACAGCCACTACCGATACCGGAGTGGAAATGGGAAAGCATTTCTATGGATTTTGTGGAGGGGTTGCCAAATTTGTTCAAGGATCACAATTCTATTTGGGTCATCGTGGACAGATTGACGAAATCAGCTCATTTCTTGCCTATTCGCACTGATTTCACTTCGGAGCAGTTGGCGAGATTTTACATTACAGAAATTGTAAAGCTGCATGGCATTGCATTTTCTGTTATATCAGACAGGGATTCGAGCTTTGTGTCAGGATTTTGGAAGAGTTTTCAGCGAGCTTTGGGTACAGAATTGCATCTTAGCACTGCTTATCATCCTCAGACTGATGAACAGACTGAGAGGGTGAATCAGATTATGGAGGATATGCTTCGATCGTGTGTTCTTGATTTCAAGGGCCACTGGGAGGATTATTTGCCACTGGTGGAGTTTGCATACAATAATAGTTTCCAAAAGACTATTGGTATGGCACCATTTGAGGCATTGTATGGCCGACCGTGTCGATCGCCTGTTTGTTGGATGGAGGTTGGTGAGAGTAGATTCTTGGGTCCAGAGTTCATTAAGGATACTTCTGAGAAGATCGCTCTTATTAAGGATCGTATGCGTACTACCCAGAGTAGGCAGAAGAGTTATGCCGATCGTCGCACTCGTGCTTTGGAGTTTCAGACTAGGGATCAGGTTCTACTCAAAGTGTCTCCTATGAAAGGTGTCATACTCTTTGGGAAGAAAGGGAAGTTGTCACCGCGATTTATCGGTCCATTCATGATTACAGATCGAGTTGGAGCTATCGCTTATCGATTGGCATTTCTGGATAATTTGGATCGCGTACACAATGTGTTTCATGTTTCCATGTTGCGAAAATTTCTGCGAGATGAAGATCGGTATCAACATATCGAAGTTGGGGAGATTAAGTTACAACCGGATACAACTTACTTGGAACCACCGTGTCGTATTGTCTACCGTTAGGATCAGATCCTTCGTAATAAGGTTATCCCTTTGGTACATGTTCAGTGGAGTCATCACGATGAGGCTAAGTCTACTTGGGAACGAGAGGATGTCATTCGTTCACAGTTTCCTGGAATATTGGAAGAAGGTAAAAGCGAATTCCGAGGACGGAATTCCTTTTGTAGGGGGAAAGAATGTAATACTCCTAATTTCAAAAGGATAGTCCTGGTATTTAATTTATTGGTTAAATTATTTTTAATTGTTTAATTGCATTTTTATTTGTGTAGTTGCTTATTTGCTTATTATTTAATTATTTTATTTATTTGATTTAACTGTTTAATTGTGTATTTAAATTATTTACTTGATTAATTGTTTTATTAAATTGAATTACGTACTTGTTAATTGTTTAATTGGGTAGGTTTTTATTTTTCTTTAACTGAAAATTTGTTTTCCTTAGTTTAATTAGGGTTTGTTATTCGTAGTCATGTTTTTAGCCACCTTAGACGGATTGAATTAGCCGACTTTTGATTAGCTTGGGATTAGGATTAGGGTTTTCATTAACGCCTATAAATATATGTATTAAGGTTCTGCCTAGGGTTTTAGAACCCTATTCACGACTATGGAGGCAGAGAGAGAACATAGGAGGTTTACATTAGTCGGTTTTCGCCGAAGAACTTAGGAAGATGACGGTGAAGGTTAAAGGCAAGTTCTAATCCTAACTCTATCTCTTTGGCTCATGTTCTTTACATGTTTAATGCAACTCCAAGACTGAATCAAGATTAAAAATTAAAATAGATTGCATGCTTGGATGCATAAAAATGGGACGTGTTTATAAGTTATGTATTGGTTGTTTTAAATTTTTTCTTGCATATCTCTTGATTGATTTCATGTTCGTTGATGTGTAAAGAGTTAAATTAATTTGGAACACCTTGGAATAACACTAAAATTAATATGTTTGCAAGATTGAGTTGTCTGAAGCAGTAGGTGAACATGAATGCTAAGTTGCTCAATTTAAATTATTTTTATACAATACTTGTTTAATTTGATGTCGGTGGTTGTATAAAGAATTTAGTTACCTCTTAAACCTACTGGGACTTAGTTTAAACACCTGGGTATCCTAGGAATGGAGGGCAGACCGTCGAAAACCCGCCGGAGTTGAAAAAGAAGAAGGATCAGGAGGAGAGCCGGCTCGCATTTGAGGGGAGCAGGCTTCCCAAATAAAAGAGCAGGCTCCATGAAAGCATGGAGCCAGCCCTAAGGCACTTGTAGGCGGCTCCCTTGAAGAGGGAGCCGGCTCCATGAAGGATGGAGGCGGCTCCCTCTTCAAGGGAGCCTGCTTCATCAATTTTTCTATTTTTTTTTTTTTTTTTTAAGTTTCAGAGGTTCTGTTGCTTCGGGGCTTGATTCTTGGAGGTAACAGGTCCAGTTACAGGCTATGTTGGGAGTAGTCAAAGAGGTTCTAAGCTCTATTAAAACTTCATAGAATAGGTTAATAAAAAATTAAACCAATTGGTGTTTTTACTTGAACAGTAGACAACTTCTAAATAAGCTAGTTTACTGTTCCTGGATGTAAAAGAGTTTAAATTGCTTAATTTTAATATAGAAATTCTCAGTGATAAATTACAGTTAATATGCTTCAGTAATCTCATATAAGCATAAAAAAATTTACAGACTTCTGTTTGTCTTGATTATTATACTTGAGCAGTAGGTAATTTTAATAAATTAATTTACTGTTTTCTGGAGGGAATGGATTTGATATTTCTTAATCTTAGAATAGCAATACTCATTGATGGTTTCTCAGTTATTTATGTTTCAATGGTATAAAACTAAGCATGTGAAATTATATATATTCGATTGTATTTACTCAGAATAAATTTGGTTTACAGTTATGACCTGTAGAAACAATTAGTGGGCTCATGGAACAATTGATGCTTTTATTTAATATTTCTGTTATTAATTGTGGGATTTATGCATTAGTTGATAGTTACATTTATTATTTATGCTATCAACTGCTGGATGGATTGGATTGTATGCACCGATATGGGATGGTGGCATACTAGGGATGGTTTAACTCAAATTGCTAAGTCCTACCTATTTTGGAATAAGGGTATGGATTATAAAATTGAGTCATCCTTATATTTAAGTCTGTGCGGTCGAACAAGCTGAACGACTAACTGGATTTCTTATGGATGGATAGGATCGGACTTTAAATATATTTTTATGGTACCGCGATATGAGCTTGAGTCTCAGAGTCGACGGTTAAGGAGCTTATATGCAGTAGGATGCGTAGCTGGCTATGTTGGTTGAGGTATACCCTATTAGGCTTAGGTAGTCATGCCCACTCAGGTGCATTTTGCATGTTACCTTCTACTCAGGTTGAGACCCTCATTATAGTCCAGTGGGAGTCTATACGGATTATATAGCTATTGTTGAGTTGGTTAAAATGTATATGCGTATCGAGTCTCTACTTGGATTATAGTATGATAGAACTTGTTTGTGGGCCTGACCCGCTTCTATTTTTCAGGTACTCATTAGTTCCAGACTTAGACCTGATCGTGCTGAGCAGAGACTATTACTCACTCTTACGACGATGCATGACTTCTCTCCATGGTTTCATTTTGGATGTTCTTTTAATTATTTTTACCTCAGTTTGGATTTTTGTATTAGAGGTCCAATGGATGGATTCCCGAGTTGTTTAAATATTGGAGGTTTTGGATTTTAAGTTTTAATTTTAAAGGCTTCTATTTTAGATTTCTTCCAGCTATTAAATATTTATTTCATATTTAGTTTTGTAAACTGTGTTCATTTAAAATACTTTAATTATTTGATATTCCCTCGGGTTCGGGCTTGGGCCTGATCAACCCGTGTCTCGGATCTGAGGGGTATCACAATCAATTATTGAATTTGTTTTATGGATTATATGCACTGGTATGGGACGGTGGCATATTAGGGATGGATTAGCTCAAAACGCTAAGTCCTACCTACTCTGGAATACGAGAACTGATTAACTTTAAAAGCTAAGACCTACTTATACTCATGTCAGGTCAACAAATAGTTGAATGACATTATTTTGATTTGGACGGATTTTAAATATACAATTATAGTACTTCGATATGAGCTTAAGTCTCAGGATCGACGATTAGGGAGCGTATATGCATTGGGATACATAGCTGGCTATCATGATTGGAGGTGTACCCTGTTAGGTCTAGGTACTTATGCCCACTTTAGGTGCATTTTGTATGTTGCTTACTAGTCAGGTTGAGACCAGCCTGTAGTCCAGTGAGAGTTCCTTAGTGTGGATATGTATATGTGTATGGACTGTATAGTTATTGTTAAGTTGTCTAGGATGTATCTGCGTATCGGGTCTCTGTTTGGATTGTAGTTAGAGTAGTGGGCCTAACCCACTTTTATTTTTCTAGGTATCGGACGATTCCAAACTTAGAGCTTGTTCGTGCTGAGTAGAGTCGGTCACTCATTCTTCTGACGACGTAGGACTTCCCTTTATGCTTTAGTTTTGGATTTCCTTTTTAATTCAATTTATTTTTAGTTTGGGATTTTTCTAGGGGTCCACTAAATGGATTCCCGAATTGTTTAATTATTGGAGGTTTTGGATTATAGGATTATTTTATTATTTCTTTCGAGGACTTATTATTTAGAATTCTTTCAGCTTAATTAATTATTTATTTTTTTAAAATTTTTCTAGTATTATATGCTTGTTTAAATATTAATTGGTCGATATCCCTCGGATCTGTGCTCGGACTTGATCACCCGTAGCTCTAGAATCGAGGGGTATCACAGTTGGTATCAGAGCACTAGGGTTACTTCATAATAAGACTTCCGCGTATCGTAATCTCTTGTTTAAAGCTTAAGTTTAGGATTCGTTGTATTCCTATATGGTCTGTTTAAATCGTATTGATGTTTGTCTTTCTGTGTTAATAGAATGGATAATGCTAAATGAGGACAGAACATGTAAGGAAACAGTCGGTAAAGGAGAACGGCACGTAGGCAGCAATATCTCCTACAGCGTCAGCAAATGGAGGAAGAGTAGCAAATGCCTGGGTTTCAGGATGATGATGGTCAGTTGCAAGTAGATCAAGAGGAAGTTCAGCAGATTCAAGATCAGAGAAGAGATCCAGAATATCCTCCTCATCTTAATGACCTCATTGTTCGGGTTATAGAAGCAAGGGTAACAGCTGCACTTCGGAATCAACCACAAGTTCAGTAGGCACCTATACCAGCACCGGTGGTTCAGATTGATCCTTGGAAAAAGGCTAGGAGTTCTTTCACAAAAGGGAGCCCACCTGAGTTTTCAGGCTCCACCGATGCGAAAGTAGCTCATCAATGGAAGAAAGACATTGAGAGACATCTTTGTATGGTTCAGTACACAGAGGTTCAGAAGCAGATGCTTGCTACCTTCAAGTTTGTTGGAGATGCACTACAGTGGTGAGAGTCAGTTACCACTGCAGAGGAAAGGACTTCATTGACTTATGATCAGTTCAATGCTTACTTTGATGAGAAGTATTTTCCATACACAGTCAGGTCGGCTATGAAGACAGAGTTCCTTAATTTGGATCAAGGGAACATAACAGTGGCAGAGTGAGCAGCAGTTCACGTGCTTATCTTTTTTTGCTCCAGATGAGGTGGATACAGAGGAAAAAAAATGTAATAGTTTCATTAAAGGACTTATGTGGTTTATTGAGTGAGCTATTACAGGTAGTCCAGCCTACACTACATATGCTTAAGTGGTAAATGTTGTTTTACAGCTGTATCAGTTGACAGTGGACTTCAGACAGGCTAGGGGTAAGAAGCGGGGTGACAGAGACTCTGCTAATCAGCCAACTGAGAAAGGAAATGGCAATGGACACCGACACAATGATAAAGGCAAATTCTAGGTACAGCAGTCATGGAAGAAGCACAAGGGTGGTTTTGATACTCACAATAATGAGGCACCTGTTCAGAGGTAGTAGGATGAGGGACCACAGGCAGGACAGGTTCAACCACAGGCTAACCGATAAAGGAGGCCATTTAACACTTTCCAAAGTAATTATTATACTTATGGGGAGTTTGGTTATACTTCCAGGCAGGGTCCTAAAGCAGGACAGGGATATCATATGCAGCAGGGATAGAGGGCACCAACACCTTTACTCGCTCCACAGATTTCATGGATTCGGGGACAAGCATATTCGACTTCACGAGCACCGCAGCAATTGCATTATGGTAGGGTGTTCAACCCCATACCACAGGATGTTTAGGCACCCCAGGTTGTTGAGGGAATGTTTCCTATACATAGTACAAATGGTCGTGTTTTATCTGATACGGGTGCTACACCTTCATTCGTGTCTAAATCTTTTGTTGCATTATCTGGGATGATGACGCGAGTATACGATAGACCTTAGGGTATTTCTACACCTTTAGGTGATACTGTCATTTTACATAAGAGGGATGGGCCTGTGACACTAGATATTGGTAGACTCAGATTTTTAGCCAATCTATTGGTCCTGGACATGCACACTTATGATATGATACTTGGGATCGATTGGTTATCTCATTACCATGCCCAAGTTAATTGTTATAATAAGTATATTATTTTTACTCTACTTGGTCAGGATATGTACATCGTCGCGATGCCACGTTCTAATGGGATTACTAGCACCTATTTGTTCTATGTAGAGGAAGAAACAGAAAAGGAGATTACTGTATCACTGGATAGTATACTGATTGTACAGGAATTTTTAGATGTTTTTCAAGAGATTTTAGGGTTGCCACCTAGTCGAGAGATAGACTTTGTGATTGATTTAGCTCCAAGCACTACGCTTATTACTAGAGCACCATACAAGATGGCACTAGTGGAGATGCAAGAGCTGAGGGATCAGATTCAGCAATTACTTAGTCAGTGTTTTATACGTAAGAGTATGTCACCCTGGGAAGCACTAGTTTTGTTTGTGAAGAAGAAGGATGATTCACTTCGCTTGTATATAGATTACAGGGAGTTGAACAAGGTAACTATTCGGAATAAGTACCCTTTACCCAGGATTGACGATTTTCTTGATCAGTTGAAGGGAGCTACCTATTTCTCTAAAATTAATCTACGTTCTAGATATCATCAACTTCGGGTTAGGGAGCAAGATGTTCCTATGACAACGTTTCTCACTAGATATGGTTCTTATGAGTTTCGTGTCATGCCTTTCGGATTGACTAATGCACCAGCAGACTTTATGGATTTAATGAACTGATTCTTCAGGGCTTATTTAGATAAGTTTGTCATTGTCTTCATTGATGTTATTTTGATTCATTCTAAGTCAAAGGATGATCATGCTAGACATCTTTGCATAGTGTTGCTGACGCTTCGTGAACACCAGTTATATGCCAAGTTCGAGAAATGTGAATTTTGGCAGCGAAAAGTGAAGTTTCTGAGTCACGTAGTGTCAGAAAGGGGAATAGCAGTAGATCCAGCTAATGTTTCAACAATAGTAGAGTGGGGACAGCCTATTTTACCGACAGAGATTCGAAGTTTTCTGGGATTGGTAGGATACTATCGTAGGTTCATTCAGGGGTTCTTGAAGATAACGGGACCACTCACTTACTTAACTAAGAAGGGGGTATGGTTCGTGTGGGATGAACACTATCAGAAAGCTTTTGAAGAGCTAAAGAATAAGTTGACTTCTGCACTAGTTCTGTCTGCTCCACAGAGTGAGATAGAGTATCTTGTCTACACAGATGCTTCTTTGTAAGGTCTTGGGTGTGTGTTGATGCAAAAGAAAGGACTAATTTCGTATAGAACTCATAAACTTAAGCCTCATAAGCTTAATCATCTATCACATGATTTGGAGTTGGTAATTGTGGTCTTTTCTTTACGCATTTGGAGGCATTATCTGTTGGGAGAGTCCTTCAGATTATTTAGTGATGTAAGAGTCTGCAGTATTTGTTCACTCAGCGGGAGCTGAATATGAGACAGCGTCGATGGTTAGAGTTTGTGAAAGACTATCATTTCTTTATACCGTACCATCCAGGGAAAGCGAATGTGGTGGCAGATGCACTCAGTCGTCGACCCTATACGAGTTTTTTGGCTTTATTCACCACTGAGTGGAATGCTTTGAAGACAGTTGAAAAGTTTTCTGATACTTTTATGGCTTGCATAGTAGTTACACCTTCTATCATTCACAAAGTCTTAAAGGCACAACTCACGAATCAGCAGTGCATTGACAAAGTTGTAAAGATAGCTTCTGGGGAGATTCCATTTTACTATATTGGGGCTGATGGAGGCTTGAGGTACAAGGGATGATTAGTGGTACCTTCTGCTGATGATTTAAGAAATGATGAGATGACTGAAACTCATCATTCAAATTTTTCTGTTCATCCAAGAGGAGACAAAATGTATCAAGATATGAAGCGGCAGTTTTGGTGGACAAGTATAAAGAAAGACATTACTATTTTTGTCTCTCAGTGTAGTACTTGCTAGATGGTTAAGATTGATCATCAGAGGCCGCCAAGTGCTCAACAGCCACTACCTATACCTGAGTGGAAGTGGGAGAGCATTTATATTGATTTTGTGGAGGGATTGCCTAAGTCATTTAAGAATCACAATTCCATTTGGGTCATTGTTGATAGATTGACTAAATCAGCTCATTTCTTACCTATTCACATGGATTTCACTTTAGAGCAGTTGGTGAGACTTTACATTATAGAGATTGTAAAGTTGCATGGCATTCCGTTATCTATTATACTGGACAGGGATTTGAGCTTTGTGTCAAGATTTTAGAAGAGTTTTCAGCAGGCTTTGGATACGGAGTTGCATCTTAACACTGCTTATCATCCTCAAACTGATGGACAGACTGAAAGGGTTAATCAGATCATGGAGAATATGCTTCGTTCGTGTGTTCTTGATTTCAAGGGCCACTGGGAGAATTATTTGCCACATTTGGAGTTCGCGTATAATAATAGTTTCCAGAAGACTATTGGAATGGCACCGTTTGAGGTATTATACGACCGACCACGTCGATCTTCTATTTGTTGGATAAAGGTTGGAGAGAGCAGATTTTTGGGTTATGAATTCATTAGGGATACTTCTAAAAAGATTGCTCTTATTAGGGATCGCATGCGCACTGCCCAAAGTAGGCTGAGAGTTATGCTGATCGTCGTACTCATGCATTGGAGTTTCAGGTAGGGGATCAGGTTCTACTCAAAGTGTCTCCCATGAAATGAGTCATGCGCCTCGGGAAAAAAGGGAAGTTGTCACCACTGTTTGTTAGACCATTCATGATTATGGATTGGATAGGAGCTGTGGCTTATTGGTTGGCACTTCTGGACCATTTGGATCGTGTGCATAATGTGTTTCATGCTTCCATATTACGGAAATTTCTGTGAGATGAGGATCGTTATCATCATATTGATGTTGGTGAGATTGAGTTGTAGCTGGATACAACATATTTGGAGCCATCGTGTCGAATTGTCGACCGTCGGGAGAAGATTCTTCATAATAAGGTTATACCTTTAGTGCGTGTTCAGTGGAGTCACTATAATAAGGCTGAGTCTACTTGGGAAAGGGAAGATGTTATTCGCTCGCAGTTTCTTGTAATACCCCTAATTTTAAAATGAGAGTCCTGGTATTTAATTAATTGTTTTAATTACATTTTGATTTGATTAATGGTTTATTTAATTGAATTCTTTGTTTATTGCATTTCTTTGATTATTTAATTATTTGCACTTGATTATTCTTTAATTAAATTAATTGTTTTATTGCATTTATATTTCATTATTTGCTTATTTGTTAAATTGTTTAATTATTGCGTTGTATAGTTGACTTAATTGTGCAATTGTTTATTTAAATTCATTATTTGGTTAATTGGTGATTTAATTGAATTAATGGTTAAATTTTTTTATTATTTTATGCTTATGTGGAAATTCATGACATTGTAACTTAAAATTAAATGTCTTAATTCGTGTCTCCAATTTTTATGTGTATAACAATAGGTTTAGGGTTTTATTTTATGTAATTAAGTTAGCCGACTTATAATTAGGTTAGAATTAGGTTTAGGTTTTATAAAAGCCTATATATATATAAGTTTTGTGTCTGCAAGGGTTTGAGAACCCTTTTCCCGTAACTAGAGGCAGAGAGAGAAACAAAGAGTGAAATTTGAGAGATTAACAGAGAGGTTCAAAGAGGATGGAACGGATTGCTTCCAGGTTGAACCAAGAGCAACGGAGGTTTAAAACGGCAGTCTAGGACGTTGTCGGGAAACTTAGAGACAGTGGTTTAGAGTTTCAAAACTGAAACTAAAGTTAAGTCTCTATTCTAACTCTTTCCCTTAAACCTGTGTTTTGTGCATGCCTAGGTAGGCTCCAGGGTTTAAATAAATGTTAAAACATATCTTTATGCATGTTTAAACTATATTTGATTTCGTTGAATCAAACTGGTTTGGGGTTGATTGAAGTTGTAATTAAATCTTGCTGCCGTTGGTTTAAAAGCTTGTGTTCAATTCATGTCATCGTTGTATAATAATGTTTTATAATTAATCTAGGACAATGTTTTATGATTAATCTGGGACAACGTTTTATAATTAATCTGGGACTGAGATTGAACCCTAATAACATAAATATAAGCAGTACAGAGGGTTTGGATAGCGCCGGAGGCGTAGAAGACGATCAGAATAGGTAAAACGGCTAGTAGGGAGAGAAAGACGGCTCCCTGAATGAGGGAGCTAGCTCGCTCAATGATAGAGCCGGCTCCCAGGAGTGTGGAGCCAGCTCCTAACTCCTTAGAGCCGGCACCCAAGGATGGGGAGCCGGCTCCCATGTGCTTGGAGCAGGCTCTCAACTTGTGAGAGCTTACTCTCGCCCTAAAACGCCCAGAAATTGATTTTTAGGGCCTGTTTGGGCTGTACTGGGTATTCTTAAGCCGTTTAAATTGCATTAAAAGTTGTAAATAACTACTATGGACCTATAGAAATAATAGGAAGCGTTATTACATTAATGTATTAAGGAATGGAGCAACATGAAGTTAAGGAAAAACCTATTTGTTACATACTGTTGTGTTAATTACTTTGATTACTGGAACTTAGCAAATCCTTTATATATGATTTAATAATGTTTAATCATATTTCAACAGTGTTATAAGGATAATAGATTATCTACAATTAACTATGCTTGGATTGGATTAAATTGATATTTAATTTGTTGTAAACTGTATCAATTTATGGACTATTTGGAGGATTTAAATGCTTAGCTTTATTTTTGCGATTTAAAGGTTTAGATCGTGATTTTTAGGTCTAATAATGAATGCCTAATATCATCATATATGTATTAAACTTTATTTATGCATATCTTGGAGAATGGTTAATGAATACCTACTACTATTTTATCAACTATGCTATTTGGAGGATTGTATGCACCGGTATGGGATGGTGGCATACTAGGGATGAATTAGTTCAAACACTAAGTCCTACCTATTCTGAATTGAGGTATGGATTTACCATAAAGGCTAAGTCCTACTCATATTGGTGTTAGGTCAATAATTAATTGAATGACATACTTTGGTTTCTGGATGGATTGTTATACCTATGTCAGGCCACTATATCAGATGGATGATATTTTGTATTAGGCTTATATGGACTTTATATATTTATGGTTATGGTGCCGTGGTATGAGTTTGAGTCTCAGGATCATGGTTAGAGTGCGTATATCACCTAGAATGGATAACTTGAATAGTTTCTTTTCCCTGGTAGGTCTAAGTACGCATGACCACGTTATGTGCGATTTGCATGGTATCTTTACTCAGACTGAAACAAACCTATTGGACTAGTAAGCGTCCTATAGTGTGTATTTATACATATATGAACTACTTTAGTTATTGTTGGGCTATCTAGGATATATCTGCGTATCGGGTTTCTGTATGGATTGTAGTAGGATAGAACTTGCATGTGGGCCTGACCGACTCTTATTTTTCAGGTGTTCGTCAGTTTCAGGGTTAAAGCTTGATCGTGCAGAGCAGATACAATCACTCACTCCTCCAACTATGTAGGACTACTTTCCATGTTTAGCTATAGATTTTGTTTCAGTTGTTCCTTTTCAGTTTAGGATTTGAATAGGGGTCCACTAGATGGATTCCCGAGCTGTTTAAGTAATGGAGGTTTTGGATTATTAGATTTTAATTATATTATTTTGAGGTTTTTAATTTAAAATTCTTTCAGCTTATTATTTATTTCTTTAATTCATTTTGTATTCCGTGTTCAATTACATATTAATTGTTTAGTATCCCTCGGATCTGTGCTCCGACTTAATCACCCGTGGCTCTAGAATCGAGGGGTATCACAGTTAGTATTAAAGCGTTCCAGGTTCAAATGTCTCTAAGACTTTCGCGTAGCGTTTTCTTTTGTTTAGAGCTTAAGTTTAGGATTCGTTGTATTCTTTTACAGTTCGGTTTATATCGTACTGATATCTGTCCTTCTTTGTTCACAGAATGACTAACGCTAGAACTAGACGGAACAATCAGCGGCGAAGGGAAGCAGCACATAGGAAGCAATACCTCCTACGGCATCAGCAAATGGAGGAAGAGTAGCAATTGCCTGGGTTTCAGGATTATGATGGTCAATTCTGCGAGAAGCTGGAGGAAGTTCAGCAGACTCAGGATCAAGGAGGAGATCCAGAGTATCCTCCTCATATCAATGACCTCATTACTCGGGCTATAGATTCAGGGGTAACAGCTGCACTTCAGAATCTACCACAGGTTTAGCATGCACCTCTACCAGCACCAGTGGTTCTAACTGATCCTTGGGAAAAGGCTAAAAGTTCTTTCACAAAGGGGAGCCCACATGAGTTCACAGGCTCCACCAATACGAAAGCAGCTCATCAGTGGAAGAAGGATATCAAGCGACATCTTTGATTGGTTTAGTGCACGGAGGTTCAAAAGCAGATGCTTGCTACGTTCAAGCTGGTCGAAGATGCACTACAGTGGTGGGAGTCAGTTACCACCACAAAGGAGAGGACTTCATTGACCTATGATCAGTTCAGTGCTCGCTTTGATAAGAAGTACTTTCCTTATGCAGTCAGGGCAGCTATGAAGACGGAGTTCCTTAATCTGCAATAGGGGATCCTGACAGTGGCAGAGTATGAGCAGCAGTTCACGCGCTTGTCTCTTTTTGCTACAGAGGAGGTGGATACAGAGGAAAAAAAGTGTAATAGTTTTGTTAAGGGACTCATGTGTTCTATTAAGCGATCTATTATCGATTGTCCAGCCTATACTATATATGCTTAGGTGGTAGACACTGCTTTACAGCAGTATCAGTTGACTGTGGACTTCAAACAGGCTAAAGGTGAGAAGCGAGGTGACATAGACTCTGCTAATCAGCCAGCTGAGAAAGGAAATGGCAATGGACACCGATAAAATAACAAGGGCAAATTCCAGGGACAACAATCTTGGAAGAAGCACAAGGGTGGTTCAGATGCTCACAGGGATGGGGGCACCTATTTAGAAGTAGCAAAATGGGGGACCACAGGCGGGACAGGTCAGCCACAGGTTATTTGGTACTTTCCAGGGTAGTTGCTACACTTGTGGAGAGTATGGTCATACTTCCAGGCAGTGTCCTAAAGCAGGACAGGGACAGGGACAGCATGTGCAACAGGGACAGAGGGCACCGGTACCTTTACCCGCTCCATAGGTTCCATGGATTTAGGGACAGACATATCCGGCTTTACCAGCACTGCTACAGCCTCAGGGACAGGCACCGTAGCATTTGCAATACGGCAGGGTTTTCAACCCCATGCCACAGGATATTCAGGCACCTCAAGCTGTTGAGGGTATGTTTCCTATACATAGTACAAGTGGTCATCTTTTATTTAAAACGGGTGCTACACACTGATTTGTAGCTAGATCTTTTATTACTTTATCCGGGATGACGACGCGGGTATGCAATAGACCTCAGGATATTTCTACATCGTTAGGTAATACTGCCATTTTACATGAGAGTGATGGGCCTGTGACACTAGATATTTGTATAATCAGATTTCTAACCAATCTTTTGGTCCTGGACATGTACACTTACCATGTGATATGTGGGATAGATTGGTTTTCTCACTACCATGCCCAAGTTAATTGTTATGATAGGTCTGTTGTTTTTACCATACCTGGACAGGATATGCACGTCGTCGCTATGCCACGTTTTAATGGGGTCACTGGCATATATTTGTTTCATATGGAAGAGGAAATGGATAAGGAGATTACTGTAGCATTGGATAGCATACCAATTGAACAAGACTTTCTAGATGTTTTTTAGGAGATTCCAGGGTTGCCACCTAGTCATGAGATAGACTTTGTGATTGACTTAGCTCCAAGCACCACGCCTATTGCTAGGGCACCAGTCGAGATGCGAGAGCTAAGGGATTAAATTCAGCAATTACTCAGCCAGGGTTTTATTCGTAGGAGTACTTCACCCTAGGGAGCACCAGTTCTATTTATGAAAAGAATGATGGTTCGTTTCACCTCTGTAAAGATTATAGGAAGTTGAACAAGGTTATTATTCATAATAAATACCCTTTGCCTAGGATTGATGATCTTTTTGATCAGTTGAAGGGAGTTACATACTTCTCTATGATTGATCTGCGTTTTGGATATCATCAACTTCTGGTTAGGGAACAAGATGTTCCGAGGATAGCGTTTCTCACTAGATATGGTTCTTATGAGTTTCATGTTATGCCTTTTAGACTGACTAACACACCAGCAGTCTTCATGGATTTAATGAACAGAGTCTTCAAGGCTTAGTTAGATCAATTTGTCATTATCTTCATTGGTAACATTTTGATTTATTCAAAGTCAGAGGACGATCATGCTAGACATCTTTGCATAGTCTTGCAGATGCTTCATAAGCACCAGTTATATACCAAGTTCGAGAAATGTGAATTTTGGCAGTGGGAAATGAAGTTTCTAGGTCACGTAGTGTTAGAAAGAGGAATAGCGGTAGATCCAGCCAAGGTTTCAGTAGTGGTTGAGTGGGGACAACCTATTTCACCTACTGAGATTCAGAGTTTTCTCGGATTGGTAGGATATTATCGTAGGTTCATCCAGGGGTTCTCAAAGATAGCGGGACAACTCACTCATCTGACTATAAAGGGTGTATGGTTCGTGTGGGATGAATACTGTCAGAAAGCTTTTGATGAGCTAAAGCGCAAGTTAACTTCTGCACCGGTTCTGTCTACTCCACAGAGTGGGATTGAGTATTTTGTCTACATAGAGGCTTTGTTACAAGGTCTTGGGTGTGTTTTAATACAAGAGGAACGGCTAATTTCATATGGCTCTCGTAAACTTAAGCCTCATGAGTTTAATTATCCAACACATGATTTGGATTTGGCAGCTGTGGTATTTGCCTTACGCATTTGGAGGCATTATCTGGGAGAATCCTTCAGATTATTTAGTGATCACAAAAGTCTGCAGTATTTGTTCACTCAGCGGGAGCTGAATATGAGACAACGCCGATGGTTAGAGTTTGTGAAAGACTATCATTTCTCTATACGGTACCCTCTAGGGAAAACGAATGTGGTGGCAGATGTACTCATTCGCTGACTTGCTGCTAGTCTTTCTACTTTATTCAAAACTGAGTGGAATACTTTGAAGACAGTGGACGAGTTGTCAAATGCTTTCATGGCTTGCATGGTAGTTACACCTTCTATTATTCACAAGGTTTTGAAAGCACAACTCATGAATTAGCAGTGCATTGACAAAATTGTAGAGATAACTTCTGGGGAGGTCTCATTTTACTATGTTGGGACTGATGGAGGTTTGAGGTACAAGGGACATTTAGTGGTACCTTCTGCTGACGATTTAAGGAAGGATGTGATGACTGAGACTCATCATTCTGAGTAATCTGTTCATCCAGGAGGAGATAAGATGTATCAGGATATGAAGTGGCAGTTTTAGTGGGCAGGTATGAAGAAGGACATTGCTATTTTTGTCTCTCAGTGTAGTACTTGTCAGATGGTCAAGATTGATCATCAGCAGCCGCCAGGAGCTCTACAGCCACTACCTATACCGGAGTGGAAATGGGAGAGCATTTCTATGGATTTCGTGGAGGGATTGCCCAATTCTTTTAAGGATCACAATTCCTTTTGGGTCATCGTTGATAGATTGACTACATCAACTCATTTTTTGCCTATTCGCACTGACTTCACTTCGGAGCAGTTGGCGAGACTTTACATTTTAGAGATTGTGAAGCTGCATTGCATTCTATTATCTATTATATCGGATAGGGATTCGAGCTTTGTGTCAGGATTTTGGAAGAGTTTCCAGCAGGCTTTGGGTACAGAGTTGCATCTTAGCACTGCTTATCATCCTCAAACTGATGGATAGACCGAGCGAGTTAATCAGATCATGGAGGATATGATTCGTTCGTGTGTTCTTGATTTCAAGGGCCACTAGGAAAATTATTTGCCACTTATGGAGTTTGCATATAACAATAGTTTCCAGAAGACTATTGGTATGGCACCATTTGAGGCATTATACGGCCGACCGTGTCGATCGCCTGTTTGTTGGATGGAGGTTGGTGAGAGCAGATTTTTGGGTCCTGAGTTCATTAAGGATACTTGCTCTTATTAAAGATCGCATATGCACTACCCAGATTAGGCAGAAGAGTTATGCCGATCGTCGTAGTCATGCATTGGAGTTTCAGGTTGGGGATCAGGTTTTACTCAAAGTGTCTCCTATGAAAGGAGTAATGTGCTTTGGTAAGAAAGGGAAGTTGTCACCGTTGTTTATCGGCCCTTTCATGATTACGGATCGAGTTGGCACTGTAGCTTATCAGTTGGCACTTCCAGATAATTTGGATCGCGTCCACAATGTGTTTTATGTTTCCATGTTGCGAAAATTTCTGCGAGATGTGGATCGGTATCAGCATATCGATGTTGGGGAGATTGAGTTGTAGCCGGATGCAACATAATTGGAGCCACCGTGTCGTATTGTCAACCGTCGGGATCAAATTCTTCGTAACAAGGTTATCCCTTTAGTGCATGTTCAGTGGAGTCATCACAATGAGGCTGAGTCTTCTTGGGAACAGGAGGATGTCATTCGCTCGCAATTTCCTGAAATATTGGAAGAAGGTAAGAGTGAATCCAAGGATGAAATTCCTTTTGTTAGGGGGGAAGAATGTAATAACCCTAATTTTAAAAGGATAGTCCTGGTATTTAATTAATTATTTTAATTGCATTTTGATTTGATTAATAGTTTATTTAATTGAATTCTTTGTTTATTGCATTTCTTTGATTATTTGATTATTTGCACTTGATTATTCTTTAATTAAATTAATTATTTTATTGCATTTATATTTCATTATTTGCTTATTTGCTAAATTGTTTAATTATTGTATTGTTTATTTGACTTAATTGTGTAATTGTTTATTTAAATTCATTATTTGGCTAATTGGTGATTTAATTGAATTAATGGTTAAATTGTTTTATTATTTTATGCTTATGTAGAAATTCATGAAATTGTAACTTAGGATTAAATGTCTTAATTCGTGTCTCCAATTTTATGTGTATGACAATAGGTTTAGGGTTTTATTTTATGCAATTAGGTTCGCTGACTTATAAATAGGTTGGAAGTAGGTTTAGATTTTATAAAAGCCTATATATATATATAAGTTTTGTGTCTACAAGGGTTTGAGAACCCTTTTTCCCGTAACTGGAGGCAGAGAGAAAAACAAAGAGTGAAACTTAAGAGATTAACAAAGAGGTTCAAGGAGGACAAAATGGATTGCTTCCAGGTTGAACCAAGAGCAACGGAGGTGTAGAACGGCAGTCTTGGACGTTGTCGGGAAACTCAAAGACAATGGTTTAGAGTTTCAAAACTGAAACTGAAGGTAAGTCTCTATTCTAACTCATTCATTTACACCTGTGTTCTGTGCATGCCTAGGTAGGCTCCAGGGTTTAAATAAATGTTAAAACATATCTTTATGCATGTTTAAACTGTATTTGATTTCATTGAATCAAACTGGTTTGGGGTTGATTGAAGTTGTAATTAAATCTTGCTGTCGTTGGTTTAAAAGCTTGTGTTCAATTCATGTCGTTATTGTATAATCCTGTTTTATGATTAATCTGGGACAATGTTTTATGATTAATCTAGGACTGAGATTGAACCCTAATAACATAAATATAAGCAATACAGAGGATTTGGATAGCGCCGGAAGTGAAGAAGACGATCAAAATAGGTAAAACGGCTCGTAGGGAGAGAGAGACAGCTTCCTGAATGAGGGAGCCAGCTTCCTGAATGAGGGAGCTAGCTCCCTCAATGATAGAGCCAGCTCCCAGGAGTGTGGAGCCGGCTCCCAACTCCATAGAGCCGGCTCTCCATGGAGCTGGCTCCTATGTGCTTGGAGCAGGCTCTCAACTCGTGAGAGCCTGTTCTAGCCCTGAAACGCCCAAAAATTGATTTTTAGGGTCTGTTTGGGCTGTACCGAGTATTCTTAGGCCGTTTAAATTGCATTAAAGATTGTAAATAACTGCTATAGACCTATGGAAATAATAGGAAGCATTATTACATTAATGTATTTAAGGAATGAAGCAACATGAAGTTAAGGAAAAACCTACTTGTTGCATATTGTTGTGTTAATTAATTTGATTGCTAAAACTTAGCTATGCTTGGATTGGATTAAATTGATATTTAATTTGTTGAAAACTATATCAATTTATGGACTGTTTAGAGAATTTAAATGTTTAGCTTTATTTTAGCAATTTAAAGGTATGGATCGTGATTTTTAGGTCTAATAATAAATGCCTAATATCATCATATATGTATTAAACTTTATTTATGCATATCTTTGAGAATGGTTGATGAATACCTACTATTGTTTTATCAATTATGCTATTTGGAGGATTGTATGCACCGGTATAGGACGGTGGCATACTAGGGATGGATTAGTTCAAACACTAAGTCCTACCTATTATGGATTGAGGTATGGATTAACCATAAAGGTTAAGTCCTACTCATATTAGTGTCAGGTCAATAATTAATTAAATGAGATACTTTGGTTTCTGGATGGATTGTTATATTGTATTAGGCTTATACGGACTTTATATATTTATGGTTATGGTGCCGTGGTATGAGTTTGAGCCTCAGGATCATGGTTAGGGTGCGTATATCGCTTAGGGTGGATAACTGAACATAGTTGATGTTTCCTAGTAGGTCTAGGTATACATGACCACGTTATGTGCGATTTGCATAGTATCTCTACTCAGGTTGAGATAGACCTATTGGGCTAGTAAGCGTCCTATAGTGTGTATTTATACATATATGGACTACTTTAGTTATTGTTGAGCTATCTAGGATATATCTGCGTATCGGGTTTCTGTATGGATTGTAGTAGGATAGAACTTGCATGTGGGCCTGACCCACTCTTATTTTTCAGGTGTTTCTCAATTCCAAGGTTAAAGCTTGATTGTGCAGAGCAGATACAGTCACTCACTCCTCTGACTACATAGGACTGTTTTCCATGTTTAGCTTTAGATTTTGTTTCAGTTATTTCCCTTCCAGTTTGGGATTTGAATAGGGGTCCACTAGATGGATTCCTGAGTTGTTTAAGTAATGGAGGTTTTAGATTATTGGGTTTTAATTATATTATTTTGAGGTTTTTAATTTAGAATTCTTTCAGCTTATTATTTATTTCTTTAATTCATTTTGTATTCCGTGTTCAATTTCATATTAATTATTTGGTATCCCTCGGATTTATGCTCGGACTTTGTGATACCCCCGGATTTCTGGATGCGGGTTGGCCAGGCCCACGCCCGAACACCCGAAGATATCAAAAACAAATAGCAATAAATGAACACAGAATTCAATTATGATAAATAGGAATAAATAAAAATTGCTGAAAGAAAACTAAAATGATAATCCAATAATGAAAACCTTAGAATAAATTTTATATATAAGAATTATTCTGGTACATCCAGTACAAATACAACTCGGGAATCCATACCATGTGGACTCCTAGAAACTCCAACTAAAGATACACTAACTAAAAAGGAAAACCAAAACTAAATATAAATAACAGTCCTACGCAGTCAGAAGAATGAGTGACCGTCTCTGCTCAGCATGAACAAGCCCTAAGACTAGAACCATCTGATATGTGAAAAATAATAGTAGGTCAAGCCCACGAACAAGTTCTATTCTAATTACAATCCAAACAGAGATCCGATACGCAGATACATCCAAGATATCTTAACAATATCTATCTAGTCCATACATATATATATCCACACTAAAGTACTCTCACTGGACTACAATGGGGGTTTCAACTGAATAGAAGGCAACATGCAAAAATGCACCAGTGGTGGGCATGAGTACCTAGACCTAACAGGGTACACCTCAGCTATCATAGCCAGCTATGTATCCCAATGTCTATACGCTCCCTAACCAACGATCCTAGAACTTAAGCTCATATTGTGGTACCATAAATATATATTTAAAGCCCGCCCAAAACCAGAGTTTGTCATTCAATTGTTCATTGATCTGACATAAGATTTCCAATCCAGTTAATCACTCAACTTATTCAATTGATCTGACTTAACTACAAATAACAATTAATCCATGAAGTCACTCAACTTATTCAGTTGATTTGACTCAAATATAAGTAGGATTCAATTTTTACAATCCATTCCCTTATTCCAAGAAGGTAGGACTTAGCGTTTTGAGCTAATCCATTCCTAGTATGCCATCGTCCCATATCGGTGCATATAATCCATAACATCCATATAATTGACAGAATTTATTATAATAATTCAGCAATTAAAATCCAACACATAAATCCATGTAATTGACAGAACATAGTTTAATAGTTCAGCAATTATTAACCCAAACCAATAATCCATGTAATTGCAGAACAGCGTTTATGATTTCAGCAATTAGAATCCTAAGTAAGCATAGATCAAGTCTGATAAATAAATGACCCTATTGTGCATCCAAAGCAAGATTTATAATTATGCTACAGTCCGTTAAATTGTTACAACAAAATTAAACAATTTAATCCCTTTCTATCCGTTAACAGCATGCAAGATTGTTTAAACTTTCCTACTGTTAAATCCAATAGCATAAAAACATTAATTTGGCTGTATGGATTCTAATACAACATAATAGAATGTTTAGAGTCCATGCTACAGTCCATTAAATTGCTAGACAAAGTTTAAGCAATTAAATCCTCTCTATCAGTTATATTCGTGAACAGCATGCAACTTGTTATAAACTTCCATACTGTTTAAAATCATTAGCATATAAATAAAAATTATGCATCCTAGGGCTTTAAGACACCATGAATTAATATCCCATAACAGTTCAGGATACCAAATTTAACCAAATAGTGCGCAAATCACCTCCGGTATGCTTCAAAACAAGAGAGCCTGCTCACAAGAAATCAAAGCAGGCTCAAACCACCTCAGAGCCGGCTCCCTAGACCTTGGAGCCGGCTCCCTAGACCTTGGAGCCGGCTCTGTGAAGAGGGGAGCTGGCTTCCCATCACCTGGAGCCGGCTCTGCACAAGAGGGAGCCTGCTCTCACTTCCATGGAGTCGGCTCTCTCCCTCTCTGAGAGCTTTGCACTTCTTCGCTTCGTCTGCTTCATCTCCTGCTGTTTTCAACCCTTATGTTCTCATAAATAATGATCTTAACAGTCTAACTTATATCCAGTATCATCCCAGTCCTTTATTTAAAACAGTTTGCATTAACTAGAACCCTAAAAACAATTACCGATTCAAGATACTTTAAGATAAAACACTGAAACCCAAATTTGAAAGAACAATTCCAGAGTAAATTTAAACATATACAGATGAGCAATTTAACATATTCTAAGCATGTAAGACTCAATTAATATCCGATTAAGATCCTAGAGATCATCTAGGGTATGCACAGAACACAGGTCAAGGGGAGAGAAACAAAATAGAATTTGCCTGTGTGGTTTTGAATCAAAACCTCATCGCCGTCTTCCTAAGCTTTTAAGCCACAGCCGAAACCCTAACTGCTATCTCTCCAATTCCCTCTCTGTTTCTCCCTATAACACTGTACGTATATAGGGTTTTTTCCAACCCTTTTGAAGACGTATAATAGTATATTTATAGGCACCAACAAAAACCTAGGTCCAATTCTAATCAGAGATAGAAAACCTAATTAACTCCTAGTCTAGTCGGCCAATACGTGAGTCATAACAGACTAAAACCCTATTTTTACATTATAATTAAACATATTAATAATTAAACTTAATTAACTCATTTAAATAAACTAACAAAACATTTAAACAATTAAAACTAATTTAATTCAATTAAAGAAAATATAAATACAATTAAATTAACAATAACACTTTAATCCAATTAAAGAAAAATACAATATAATTAAATTAACAATGAAACAAACAATTCAATTAAAATAAATAATCAATCAATCAATTAATTAAAATAAACAGGCAACCAAACACACAAATAATTAAAAATGCAATAAAAATAAAACTTAAGATGCTAAAACTATCATTTTAAAATTAGGGGTATTACAGACTTGATCACCCGTGGCTCAAGAATCGAGGGGTATCATATTTCTTGAAATACTAGAAGAAGGTAAGAGTGAGTTCCGATGACGGAATTCCTTTTGTTAGAGGGAAAGAATGTAATACCCTTAATTTTAAAAGGATAGTCTCGGTATTTCTTTTAATTCTTTTATTTGCGTTTTTATTTATTAAATTGATTTATTGATGATTTGATTATATATTTAATTGTTTAAATTGTCTAATTGGTTAATTTAATTATTTGTTTTCATTTACATTGTATGCTTATGTGAAAATTGAAATAATTGTTTAAGTTGAATAAATAAATAAATTGGTTAATTAAATTATGTGATTAAGTGTTTATTTTATTTTAAGGAGTTGGGCTTGGATGGTATGGATTATTTGGATAGGAGATTAAACAAGTATAGTTTTTACCCAAGGATGGTTATACATATATATATAGGTATATATGTATATAAGGTTAATTTAATTATTAATTATTCTTAATGGTTAAATGAGTATTATTATTCACTTTGTTGTTATAGCCAACTTATATATATATTTATTTTATATTTTATTTTTCTTTTTTGTCTCCTCTTAGAATTAGAATTAGGTTTTCATAAAGCCTATATATATAACTTTATACGTCGGCCAAAGGTTAAAAAAAAAAACCCTATTCACGTATACGAAGAGGTTTGAGAGAAACTAAGAGATGGAGAATTAGGGTTTGGCTAAGAACAAGGGCTGGTTGAATGAGGGGTTATCGAGGCTTTCTCATGGGTTGAACTAAGAGCAACGGAGGGTCTGTGAAAGCAACCAAGGTCGTCAGATTAATCAGTGAAGAAGGTTTAAGGTTTCAAAACTGAAATCAAAGGCAAGTTCTATATCTTACTCCTTCCCTTATGCTTGTGTTCTGTGCATACCTAGATAATCTCCAGGATTTAATTAGATTTTAAAACTGATCTGGTATGCATATTAATTTAAGGTTTTAACTGTATTATATGTTGTTAAGTGAAAATTGATGTATCGTACCAATTGTTTTTTATTATGTTCTTTAATTGTTGTTAATGATGCATATTGTGTTTTAAAAGTTTCTGGGATAATTTTGGAACATAGACTGACCTCTGAGAACATTAACAAAACATTACAGAGGGTTTTTAACATCATCAAAGGTGAGGAAAATGATAGGAAGCAGGGGTAGAGCCGGCTCTTAAAGGGATGGAGCCAGTTCCCTTTATTTTTCGGCAGGAGGCTCTCTGGGAGAGAGAGAGACGGCTCTCCAATGGAGGGAGCCAGCTCCACCAGAGAGAAAGTCGGATTTCCATGAGGGAGAGCCGGCTCCCTCTTGTGGGGAGGCGGTTCCCATGCTGTATAACACCAACGGGTGTATTTGTGATGCAGTTTTGGATGTTCAGGGGTTGTAATGGGGTTATGGACTGCAATAAAGGGTTTTAAATGTTTTAAATAATTATGTTAAAGCCTTGGAATTGTTAATCTATGCTAGTATGCTAAGAACATCTCCAATGCTAAAAGCTATTTTTAGCTGCCAAATCTATATTTTGACAGGTGCTACAATGTCAAAATAGCAATTCTACTCCAATGGTGCATTTCATGTAAAATGTTATTTTTTGACACAACCACTATTCTTTTTTAATTACCATTCCCACCATACATATTTATATCAGTAATATTAATATTAGGCATATTCGAAGTCAAGTTGTAGACATCAGAAGGAAACTAAAATTAAACCTAATTAAAATAAAATAAAAACAAATATCTAAAATATCTGGTCAAAAAAAGACCAATATATATATATATTGAAAAAAAAAATTATATAACAATATAATCATATATATATATATATATATATATATATATATATATATATGTAGATATATATGTAGATATATATATATATATATGCATGTATATTATATATATTTGAGTATATTACTATTAAAAATATATATATTTTTAGGGCAAATCATTTTAGCTCCCCAATCGCCTCCATCTCTATTCTCATTCTCAACTCTGAACTCCCCCTCTTTCTCTATCTCTCTCTCTGCAACTGCAAACTAGAAAATCTACAAGAATTAGAAATTGAAAACCCATATATTTCAGTTTATCTATCTGTCTGCAAGAATCAAAGGATCAAAACCCATATCGGCATATCATTTCAGATTGTTCAAAAACCCATATCTTTCAGTTTACATCGCCTGCTGTTCCAGTTCGGGTTCGCCGTTCGTAAGCTTCAGCCGCTCTCTCAACTCTCTAGCTTGGCCTCTCTCTCTCTGCAACTGCTAAATTGTATGTATGGGTTTTGTTTTAATTTTTTTCCTAAATCAACTAATCAAGGTCTGTAATTCTTGTTTTGCAAAATATATATTATTTGGTGAAATTTTTTATGATCTTATATATATATACGAATTTGGGTTAAAATTATATATGTGGGGGGGGGGGGGGGGGTGGAAATTATATATGTGTGTCAGGGGGGGGGGGGGTTAGAAAGCTGCCAAATTTTTTTGGCAGCTCTTATATTTGAGAGAAATTTTAAGATTTTCAAATTTTGAGAGGCCAAATGAATGGCCATTGGAGTAGCTTTTTTTATCCATCTCTCAAATTATGAGTTTGAGAGCTCAAAATGGAAGAGCATTGGAGATGCTCTAAGAGATTGGACATCATGAATTTTAATATTAAATTGCATGCTGTCAAGGATTAAGGAAAGTTTAATTGTTTGTTTATATTCTAGCAAATTAAATGGATTTTTATGAAATTACTTGTGAGTATTTCAATATAATGTGCTTAGTTTATATTTCTGATTATCATTATATCACTCTTTAGATTTTAATTGATGAACTGTTTTATTGAGTATAAATTATTGGATTGTTTTATGGATTATATGCACCGGTATGGAACAGTGGCATATTAGGGATGGATTAGCTCAAAACACTAAGTCCTACCTACTATGGAATAAGGGAACGGATTAACTTTAAAAGTTAAGACCTACTTATACTCATGTCAGGTCAACAAATAGTTGAATGACATTATTTTGGTTTGGACGGATTTTAAATATACAATTATGGTACCTCGATATGAACTTGAGTCTCAGGATCGACAGTTAAGGAGCGTATATGCATTGGGATGCATAGCTGGCTATGATGGTCGGAGGTGTACCCTATAAGGTCTAGGAACTCATGCCCACTTCAAGTGCGTTTTGCATGTTGCCTACTAATCAGGTTAAGACCGGCCTATAGTCTAATGATAGTCCCTTAATGTGGATATGTATATGTGTACGGACTATATAGTTATTGTTGAGTTGTCTAAGATGCATCTGCGTATTGGGTCTCTGTTTGGATTGTAGTTAAAGTAGTGGGCCTGACCCACTATTATTTTTTCAGGTATCGGATGGTCCCAGACTTAGAGCCTGTTCGTGCTAAGCAAAGACGGTCACTCATTCTTTCGACGAAATAAGACTTCCCTTTATGCTTTACTTTTGGATTTCCTTTTTAGTTCAGTTTATTTTCAGTTTGGGATTTTTCTAAGGGTTCACTAAATGGATTCCCGAGTTGTTTAATTATTGGAGGTTTTGGATTATGGGATTATTTTATTATTTATTTCGAGGACTTATTATTTAGAATTCTTTCAGCTTAATTAATTATTTATTCTTTTTAAATTCTTCTTGTATTCTATGCTTGTTTAAATATTAATTGTTCGGTATCAGTCGGATCTGTGCTCAGACTTGATCACCCGTGGCTCTAGAATCGTGGGATATCACAGAATCGACTGTTTATGCTATCGAACGGAGGGCTTCATTCTCCCTTAGCATCCTTGGGAAAATCCTTTGATCAACAGATCTCCTATCCGAACCTCTGTAATCGTACGTTGTCATTAAAGGAAAGTAAGGCGGATCAAACGATCTTTCCTCCGTGAACTCTTTCTACCACGGTGACATAGCCTTATGGTGACCAAACTCCATGGTTTCATCTCGCCTCAACCTCTTTTGATATGGATCGAATGCCATGGCTTCCTCTCGCCTGATCTGCTCACGATGTGGATCCAAATAAATAGATCATTCCCAATCCTCCATGTGGCGAGTATTTGGCGGTAAATCGTCTGGCCTAATCTCTTTGCAGTGAAGATCCATGTGATTGTTCCCTTTTCACTCGCCTTGGTGAACAACATCGGGTTGCATAACTCTCTCTCCTACTAAAGGTGGTCGTGGAGTCGCCGGAGCTTCCCAACGCTCCATTCCAGCTCGTAATTCTATATTCTCTCTTCTCAGAGCTTCAACCATACTCATCAACTCAAGCTTTATCTGCTGGTCATTTTCCTGTGGATTAGAACTCTCACCTCCTGTTATCATTCCTGATCGGAGCAGAGTCATCAACCGTGAATTCCTGATCAGATCTGAACTCTGCTAATGCGAACGCACTAGATTTGGCCTCGAACTAGCTGAATTCCAATCTCCTTCTACCGGATCTGAATCTTTCATCCTGTGAACTAGTCAAGTCTATCTTTGCTAAACAGATCTTGATTGCACAGATCCAACTCTAATCTCCAAAGGTCAATTAGAACTTAGACTCTGCAAGATAGATCATGATCTTGCCGATCTAAATCCAACTTTTAGATATCGAGCTTCTTCTTCACGAATCAGTCTTGATTTAATCAATCTTGCTCGAACGCGAATCAATCTTTATCGTTTCCCATAGACGGCGCCACTGAAGATGTAAGAAAAATACTCTCAATTTAGAAAGAATAATTCTACTCTTTAAGAAATTTTTCAACCCCTTTTCTCTCTTTTTACAGACTATTTATAAGCTGTTACAGATATTCTAAAAGCTTCCTAACTAACTTCTACCGCTGGGCTGAACTTTTGGGCTCATCTTGGTTATGGGCCCATCCCCTTTTATCTTGGACTGGGCTCTCTCCCTGATCTTCCGATCCTGGGCTTGATGAATGAGAACTTGGACTTGGTTGGTTGCTCTTACCCGACCCGTTTATGACAAGTTGGGTTTTGTCCAGCCCAGGCCATTTTCGGTATCCTCAAGTCCATAACAACGTACCTTTATTGCCTTGTGTTGCTAACTCATTCTGTTTTTGAATTTGGCAACGGCTATTTTTGTATCCAAATTGGCTGGAGTGTAATGGTTATTGGGCTTTGCTTTTTTAGTTCTCATTTTGTGGTTGGGTTGCCTATTGGCCTTGTACCTCTCTCACCCTAATGGGGGTTAGGTCTAGCTCTGATCCCTTATAAATATCATACATTAATATACTTTGCTTGAAAAATGAGATTATAAGATGCATGTTGGGCACTGTTTCAAAGTCGTATAAGTAATGGGCCTCTCTACCTGCAAGTATTAGCAATTCAATATGGTTCCAATATATAATTTATATTCATTAGTGATCAGCGACGGACTCAGAAATTTTGTGAGGGGGGCGAACTTTTAATTTGTGGGGGGCAAATTTATACAGTGGGTTCATTTTTATAATTTCAATTGAATTTTTTCATAAATTTTAAAAAATGTAAAGTAAAAATAAAAAAATAAAAAATAAAAAAAGAAGAAGAATCTAGTGAGAGAAAATTGTAATTTTAGTAGGAGCATTGTGATGACCCTGTAGGCGGGTGTGCCGTGGGTGGGTGCGAGAGACACCGTCAGGCTACCACACTGGCGAGTTACGGGTGCACAAGTCCCACATCGCTTGGGTAGAGGAAATGTGAAGTGCTTATATGTGGTGGTGTCATCTCCAATTGGTATGAGGCCTTTTGGGGTGAAGCTCAAGAACAAAACCGTGCGGGCTCAGACCCAAAGTGGACAATATTATACCATGTGGTGGAGTGGGTCGTTACAAATGGTATCAGAGCCTGACCCAACCGGAAGTGTGCCGACGAGGACGTCGGGCCTCCAAGGGGGGTGGATTGTGATGACCCTGTAGGCGGGTGTGCCGTGGGCGGGTGCGAGAGACACCGTCAGGCTACCACACTGGCGAGCTACGGGTGCACAAGTCCCACATCGCTTAGGTAGAGGAAAAGTGAAGTGTTTATATGTGATGGTGTCATCTCCAATTGGTATAAGGCCTTTTGGGGTGAAACCCAAGAACAAAACCGTGCGGGCTTAGGCCCAAAGCGGACAATATCATACAATGTGGTGGAGTGGGCATAAATTCTAAAAAAATTAAGGTATAAAATGAAAATATAAAAAATTCAATGGGTGCCCCCATTGATCCCACGTTGGATCCGTGCCTGATATTAGTCTTCTATATGTCTAAGTTGTCCAAAACAATACTTAAAATAGTAAAATATATTTAGTATCATCACAGCAAAATTGAGAGAGAGAGAGAGATGGATCTCTCTTATAAAACATATATAATACCCTATAGGTACCCTACAAATATAAATCCAAGCCCTCCACATTGTTTTGCCCTACACTCCAAGGCCCATGCAACTAGTGCTTTTACCATTAGTACCTATCCACAAAAAGTTTCTCAACAATTTGTCAATCTCTCTTAGAACATATTCAAGTAGAATGAACAAGTTACACACACACTTCGAGAGTTTCCTGCCACTGGATTATTAATGTCTTTGAAGTTTTTAACTTTTATGTACATAAGAATCATCATAAATGGTACGTAACCTATATAGCTTGTTCATCACATGGATTAAAATAATATACTCCGTATTAGCATATATACTTGCCTACGATTCTTTGGACTAACCTTCTACAATCTACAGATAAAGAAATTACCAATTGGACCACCTCAACCCATCCAAGTTGTCATCCAAAATTCTAAAGCTGTCTTATATATATGTAACTTTAAAATTTAAACCACATTGGAAGCAAGGTACTAAATGGTTACTTATTTGGTTCACTAATGGCCTTTATTCTACTTTCCATTAGCTATATAAGTCTGATGAGGATGCAATGCAAATGTAAACCAAAAAACATTGTATAGTTTGGCTTCATGGCTCCTACTAAGCCAGCTACTTCACCTGCAGCTAAGATGCAACAACAGATCAAAAACGATCGCTACTCAACATCATCATCACCGGAGGACGAAGTGTTGATGGGCCTTGTCCAAGCCACACACGCTCCTGAAGATGAACTCATTCACGAGTTTGAGGTCAAACCTATTCTCCAAATCATCGAGGAAGTCATGCGCCGTTCAACCCCTACCATCGACAGCATTGTTCAAGTATTCAATCAGCCTAGCTCCTCCTTCGTTTATTTTCAGAAAGTTAGCTCCACCTTTGTTATACAGTACTTGCATAGTATAGTTTTGCATTTGCTAGCTCTACTTCTACTCATTGAATTAACCATTTTAATTTTAATTTGTAGGGAACTCAAGCTCAAAAATTGGATGCATCGGATGACAAAGCCCTTCGTAGTGTCAACACGGACATGCCTGACTTTTTGGCACACACAATAAGCAAAATTTCCTGCGAGGTATTACTAACTAGCTAGCTGTTAAAGACCTAACTTATCAGTTCAGTATCATTTTTCTTAATTGATATATCATTTGATGACCCGTCAATTCTTTAGAAACATTTATATGTTATTTAAAAACATGTACTGTTTTTAGAAAACTGAACTAATAGAAAAAAAAATAATAATAATAAAAAAAATAAAAAATTGTGTTTTGACAGATATCATGCCATTGTTCCGGAGAAAGAGATACGCGCAACAACTCCATGGCACTTCTCAAAACACTTTCATCCTACACATGGGTTGGCAAAGTGGTGGTAGTCTTGGCAGCTTTCGCAGTGAACTATGGGGAATGTTGTCTTCTTACTCAGCTTCACTCCACCAATCCACTCGCCAAGTCGGTCGGATTCCTTAGGCAACTCCCGGACATAAAACAGGAGGGCTCCCGGACTCTGAAACCCAAGTTGGAGGCACTGACCGACTTCTACAAAGCCTTGTTTGACCTGATCAAGAGCATTATCGAATTTTATGAGCTCCCGTCTCAGTACTTTACTCCAACTGTACCCGTTTACCAAACTGCCAATGCTCAAATACCCACTAAAGTTTACTACATTATTGAGAGTATAGTGGATTGTGCACCACGAATTATGAACTTTATGAGCTTGGGTCCTGAGTAAGTTTTAATTTCTTTCATATTATATCAACTTCAAATTCTTATTCATTCAACATTATTGATTTGATTACAGTACAGAATTTTTATTATTGTTATTTTTTATCCTGTCTAATATGCCCCCTAAATCAAATTCCTGACTACGCCGCTGCAGTTACCAATCACCCAATGATGCTTGGCAGCTCTCTATCTGCACTCTTAGGATTAAAAACCTACACATGCAACTGACGGACCAACTGTTTTTATGTCGTCAACACATTGGTGAGTTGTCTAAATATTTTAAATTAATTATATATATGGGCCATGTAAAATGCTACTAGTTCCAAGTACCACTACAACAAAAAATGACTATTGACACCACATTTTTTTTAGAGACGTTGTATTTCGAAATTATTTTGGCGGGTATTGAGTCTTAGAAAAGACAATCATGGAATTTATATGAATATAAAGTCAATATAATTTTATAGAGTGGATCATATTCATGATATATGAATAAATATGATATAAAGTCAATATGATATATGAATGATGCAGGTAAGAAGATAGAAATTGACGAATATCAAGCACTTGTGCGCCTCTTCCAGTCGACACCCCACTTTGATAACACAGTGATTATGAAAAGACTTTTTGTTTACAAGGAGGATAAGCCTGCACTCTATGATGTCAAGAAAATGGTTAGTTCCATCATAAGCCACTTCAAAATTTATTTATTTTATGTTCTTTAATTCTCATTGCTGATTCCAAGTATTGGAAAGCGACGTTGTTATTGTTTTTGTTGTTGTAACGCTTGTCATGAACTGATCTTTCTATATATATGTGACTAGGCACATGAACATGGAATTGATGTATTGAGAATGAAGACTGTGTTGCTATTCATTTCAGACTTTGAGGTCTCCCATGAAGGAGGACTTTCCATTCTCATGCACAGGTATGCCGAGTCACGGCAGAAACCAGAAAGGGCTGACAGCCACTACGAGGTGGTGTGGTTGCCGGTGTCGGTGGACAAATCAACCCCATGGAATGAAGTGAAGAAAAAGCATTTTGAGGACACACGAGTTACTTATATGCGATGGTACACGGTGGCTGACCCTAGCTTGGTGGATGGGGCAGTCATCAGGTACATCAATGAAGAATGGAAATTCAACAAGAAGCCACTGCTTGTGGTGATAGACCCTCATGGGAAACCTGTGAACTACAATGCATTCCACATGATGTCGATTTGGGGAAATTCGGCTTTCCCATTCACCAAGTCCAGAGAGACAGATCTCTGGAACCAGGAATTGACCTTGAAGATTGAATTCGTAGTAGAAGATTCCATAGAGCCAATGATCCTTAGATGGGTACGTATGACATTTTAATTTCCTAAATGCCTTATACTATATATGTGTGTGTGTGTGTGTGTGTGTACATTAACACATGCATGCACAATTTTGGCTGTAAGCAAATTTTCAAGCTGTTTTCTGTCTTATGTTTGCTGCTCCACAACTAAAATTTTTGGTTTTCTGCTAAAAACTACGGTAGATTAGTTTATGAATAATGTCTTACGTTTTCAATTAGTAAAAGAATTTTCAAACTCTTTTCTGTCTTACTTTGCTGCTCTACAGCAAAAAAGTTTAAGATGATCAATGTTGGTATGATCATTGATCCCTGGTGGGATATATGAACTATTAAAACCTAAATTAGTGTTTTCTGCTAAAAACTATGGTAGAGCATTTTAGGAGTGTCTTACGTTTTCAAACCGTAAATGAAATTTCAAACTGTTTTCTGTCTTATGTTTGCTGCTCTACCATAAAAAAGTTTTAAGATGATAATATTGATATGGTCCTCCCCTTTTGGGATGTAGGCACAACTAAACCTAAATTGGGGTTATTTGCTAAAATTTACAGGAGAGCATGCTCAATTTATGAATGTCTACATATATATGTCATAGTTAGATCAAGAATTAGTAATTGATTTCTGTTCAATTAAATAATTGATTTCAGATGAGTGAAGAAAAGTTCGTTTGCTTGTATGGAGGAGATAACCTAGAATGGATTCGGAATTTTACCACTCTTCTAAAATCGGTTGCAAAAGCCGCCAACATCCCATTAGAGATGCTTTACGTGGGGAAAAGCAAGCCGACCAATAAAGTTGGGAAGATCAATGACACCATTATTCAAGAAAAAATTAGTAGTGCACTGCCAGACATAGCCGCCATCTGGTGGTTTTGGTCACGGATAGAGAGCATGTGGCACTCAAAGGTCAAAATTGAGGAAGACAAGAAGGCTGCAGACTCCGATCCGATAATGAAAGACATCCTGTCACTGCTCAGCTTCGATTGCAGTAGCGAAGGATGGGCTTTGATTAGTAAAGGATCTTCCGCGGATAGGGAAGTGGCAAAAGCAAAGGGTGACATTATGACCAAAACTTTCGTCGAATATAAGGAATGGCAGGAACGTGCGGAAAAGACTACTTTTATATTTGCACTCAATGAGTACCTCATAAAACTCCATTCCCGGGATGATCATCACTGCAACTATCTCACATTGCCTGAGACCGGCGAGGGAATCATCCCTGACAAGGTGGCCTGCATTGACTGTAACCGTCCCATGGAGAAGTACATCACATATCGCTGTTGCACCGATTAAGCTATATATATGTGTGTGTGTCAAGGGATTGTCTCTTTCTCTATATATCATTATCATGGTATCTGCTACCATGCATGTAATAATGTCCCTTGCTCTCTAGTTTTTTTTTTTCAAATAATTCCCACAATGCTCTAAGGCGTTGGTGGTGATGTGTGTTGTGTTGATGCAGTATTAGTAATAAATGTTTATTATGTTTTAGGTAATGAATGTGTTTTTTTAATTATTGAAAAAATATATCTTTGTTTTTCTATTCCAAGCTCAATTTTTATAGATTTGGGAAGAGGGTTAATGATTAAGCAGTTAACAAATTGACAAAACCAATTGTCCAAAAAAACAAAAAGGGTTAACCAATCAATGGCGACTTCTGTTATTGCTAAGAACATAAAACACTAATTTTATTCATATTTTCAATAATTTACATTGTACATGTATACAAATTAATGAAACATGATTTTATAACTACAAACATGAATAACATTAAAAAAAAAATTAAAAAAAACACTATAATGTAATTACAAATAAAATGAGAGTAGAATAGATAATTGATTTGATAGATAACACAATAATAAAAATGATAATATGATAGAATATTAAAAGCAATATTCTATTGACTTGTCATCTGTCTGATTCGCCTGAGTATAGGTGCTTGTTTAGAGAATGGGGCATTCCGGTCTCTGTTCTTCGTCCTCCAGCTCGAAGCATCCAAGGCAGACCTGAGTAACAGTCCATAGCAGCGTGCCCTTATTGCCCTGCTGCTAACTCATTCTGTTTTTGAATTCGGCAACGGCTATTTTTGTCTCCAAATTGGCTGCAGCGTAATGGTTATTGGGCTTCGCTTTTTTAGTTCTCATTTTGTGGTTGGGTTGGCCTGTTGGCCATGTACCTCTCTCGGCCTAATGGGGGTTGGGTCTAGCTCCGATCCCTTACAAATATCATACATCAATATACTTTGCTTGAAAAATGAGATTATGAGATGCATGTTGGGCACTGTTTCAAAGTCGTATAATGGGCCTCTCTACATGCAAGTATTAGCAATTCAATATGGTTCCAATATATAATTCATATTCATTAGCGATCAATGACGGACTTAGAAAATTTTGTGAGGGAAGGCGGACTTTTAATTTGGGGGATTCATTTTTATAATTTCAATTGGATTTTTTCTTAAATTTTAAAAAATGTTAAAAAAAAAAATGGGGCCGAATTGTAATTTTAGTAGGGAAATTTTCATAAATTCTTTGAATTATTTTGTCCACCAATTCCCTACAATCCGAAGCTTTGAGCATACATAGTAGAAATGAAGGGCACACAAAGGTACCTAGCTAATCTCTAATTTTATGTCAAGCTTACATTAATGTCTATGGAGCTGCTAGAGCTTCCGCACAAGTGCAACTTATGCTCTTATATATAATTTCCTTATCTCGTCCTATCTTTTTCTTGTATATTATCTATGTTTTTGTCTCTTCTCTTACAATTATATTTGTTTATCAAAAGTCTTTTATAATGTCAAATGGTAATTAAGTTTTTTTTAAAAGGAATATTATTAAACATAAACTAATCTTATATTAAAAAGAAAATGTCAAACATGGGCAGGATGATTTGTAAACCGACCTAAAAGCTTAAACCATCAAGTAAGGTTAACACCTAGCTTATATGAATCCATTTACTTCCCCATCCAGATCCAATGTGGGACAAGTCGTCCTTGTAATACCTACCATGAAAAAATTTATCACAAAATGTACTTAGCTTGTACACATCAGTACTGTATGTATTTGTAATTGTACTTCAAAACTGAATCATTTTTACTGTATCAGCAACTAAAGTTTGTTTAAAAAAAAGCAACTAAAGTTTGTATACGAATCTTAGACTATCCTTTTTACAATCTATAAATAAAGAAAGTATCAATTGGACCACCACTATTCATTTTTAGTTGTTATCCAAAATTCCAAAGCTCTAAACCACCTCGGAAGCAAGGTATAGTACTAATTGATTCACTGGCCTTTTGTCCACTTTCCATTAGCTATATATAAGTCTTAAGAGGAAGCTAGCCAAATGTAAACCAACACAAGTTATATATATATATATATATATATATAGTTCTCACTTCTTTCTCTCCTCTGAATATTCACAACCTCACCTTTGGGAGCCCATGGCTACTACTGCTATTGTACCTGCTAAGACACGACAACAGATGAGGACTGATCGTAGCGTGTTCTCATCATCGGATGACAATGCGATGATGAAGCAAATTCTGGCCACCCACGCTCCAGATGGCCGCGAGTTTGATGTCAAGCCTATTCTCCTCATCGTTGAGGATGTCATGCGATGTTCAACCCCTACCATCCCCGGCATTGTTCATGTATTCAACCTTCTTCTTTGTTATGTGTTCATACACTTTTATTTCTGCATTTCTAGCTATATTTTCACTCATTGAACCATTTTTTAAGGGAAATCAAGCACCAGTAGCGGATGCATTGGATGAAGACAGGACCCTTCATAGTGGCTTCAGTGATATGCTTGAGCTTTTGGCATACACAACAAACAAAATTTCGTGCGAGGTATACTATTTAAGGCCTACAATTAATATATATATATATATATATACACACACTGATTTGAAGACTCCTAAAGTTTAAAGTTGTTTTAGAGATCAGTCTTTTATGGGTTGCTTGGTTTAGTTTTCAAAAAATAGTTTTATGTTATGAGAACTGAAAATAAAAAATCTGTACAAAACTCTACTTGATTAAACATTTTTTATAACTATTTTATGAAAAGTAAGTTACAAAAAGAAATTTATTTGCAGAACTGTTTTTATAGTTCTCTAAAAACAGTTTTCTATTTTTTGAATTATTGAGAACTATTTTCCCAGTGATAAACCAAGTAGATTCTTTTAGAAACTGTTTTCTATTTTAAGTGTTTTTAAAAATTACTTTTTGAAAACTGAATGAAATAGAAAACAATGTGACAGATATCGTGCAAGTGTAGTGCTGGAGGATCTGGAGGAGGGGATGCCCACGCGACCACTGTGGCACTTTTCAACATACTTCAAAGCTACTCATGGGATGCCAAGGTGGTGATAGCATTGGCAGCTTTCGCCGTGAACTATGGCGAATTCTGGCTAGTTGCTCATCTTTATCCCACCAATCCACTTGCCAAGTCTGTTGCATTCCTCAAGCAACTCCCGAACATACTAGACCACGCCGACTCTTTGAAACCTAAGTTTGAGGCACTGACCAGCGTCATCAACGCCATGCTTGATGTGACCAAGTGCATTGTGGAGTTCAAGGATCTCCCATCTCAGTACATTAGCCCCGACACACCGGAATTGGCAACGGCCACTGCTCACATCCCCACAGCTGTCTACTGGACTATTCGGAGTATTCTGGCTTGTGCATCACAAATTATCAACCTTTTAGGCTTGAGTCATGAGTACGTTTTAATTATTTCATCTTCATATCAGCTTCAAATTCTATTCATGCAATAATAATTGATTTGATTACATATTTGCTCAAATTTGAAGTAAATTGTGTGATAGATTTGTCACTTTATAGCAACTACATATATGATATATGAGACCTGCTCTTGCCTAATTATTATGGAGTGATCATTAACTAGAATCATTGTGATTCGGAGATCACATTTCAAAACAAGAAAACAGACTCTTCACATGCGACCACATACATTTGACCCTCCCAAACCCCAAACCCCGTAATGATGGGAGCATCGTGCACTGAGTATGCCCTTTGCTCATATCTAGGCCTTTAAAAAATATAAAATTTTATCGCTATATAGCAACTATTTAATTCTATATGTGATTCAATGCAAACAATGCAATATTTTATCATTGCTCTCAGGTACATAGCATCAACCACTGAAGCTTGGGAGCTCTCTAGCTTGGCTCATAAGGTTAGCAATATACACAGCCACCTGAAGGAGAAACTGGTTCGTTGTAATCAATACATCGGTGAGTTGTCTAAATTTGTTTAATTAATATTATGGACCATGTAATATGCTACTCGTTTTAACTAAGTCTTAGAAATTAAAGACAATCATGGAATATAAAGTGAATATAATTATATGGATATATTGATGCAGATGAGAAGAGATACATTGAAGCATTCCAAACACTTGTACACCTCTTCGAGACACCCCACATTGATAACATGAAAATTCTGAAGGTTTTGATTTATGCCAAGGATGATCAGTTTCCGCTCTTTGATGGTTCTACCAAGAGAAAGGTTTGCTTTAGTTTTCTAAGAATAGTTTTCTGTTCTGATCAACGTTGTCTAGAAATTGAATTAAAATTTAAGAAAATCACTTAAACTATGACTACAGGTTAGCATTGATGTATTGAGAAGGAAGAATGTGTTGCTATTCATTTCGGACCTTGAGCTTTCCCATGAAGAACAGTCGATTCTCGAGCAGATGTATAATGAGTCACGGGAGGATCCAAAAAGCCCGGAGAGGCTATACCAGGTGCTTTGGCTCCCGGTGGTGGACAGATCAGCCCCGTGGAACGACGCAAAGCAAAAGCAGTTTGAGTATACACAAGCCTTGATGCCATGGTACTCAGTGGCTCACCCTACCTTGATCGATCCAGCAGTCATCAAGTACATCAAGGAAGTATGGAAATTCAACAAGAAGCCACTGCTTGTGGTGTTGGATCCACAAGGGAAAGTTGTGAACCCTAATGCACTCCACATGATGTGGATTTGGGGAAGCTTGGCTTTCCCATTCACTAGCTCCAGAGAGGAACAACTCTGGAAGGAAGCTGAGACCTGGAAGATTGAGTTGTTAGTAGACTCCATAGACCAATTGCTCTCAAATTGGGTATGACATTTTCCTAAATGTCTCATACTATTTACATATAAAATTACACGTATGAGATTTTCTCCAAAAAGTCAAGAAAGCGCACACACCTAACCCACAGTATTGCTCGAACACTCAACCTTTCCTTTCAAAAAGAGAGGTCGATCATACCATATAGGCGAAGAGCCCAGATCCTTTGTTGTAATCCCTTGCAGTATGTTTTTCAACACATTACGTCTATTTTTCAACACATTAAATCTATCTTGAAAAAAACACATGTAAATGTGTTAAAAATAGATATAATAGTATTGAAAATCACTGCAACACCAAAATTTACAACAGAGGATCTGGACACTTAAACAAAAATATCTTATTTGTGCACAATTTGACCTATTTAGATCGTCTGCAACGAATTTTCAAACTGTTTTTTGTGTTACATTGTTGTTCTGCAACCAAAAAGTTTAACATGAACATTGATATATATCATGTCGTTACAAAGAGAATTAATTAATTTTTGTTCATTTTCAGATCATTGATGGAAAGTACATTTGCTTGTATGGAGGAGAGGACGTGGAATGGATTCGAAGATTTACAAACACTCTGGCCGCGGCTGCAAAAATGGCGCGCATCCCATTACAGATGCTTTACGTGGGGAAAAGCAACCCGAGGGAGAAAGTTCGGAAAATCAACGACACCATTGCTGGTGAGAATCTTAGTCATGTACTGCCAGACCTAAATGTGATGTGGTTCTTTTGGGTGAGGCTCGAGAGCATGTGGCACTCAAAGGTCCAAAACGGCAAGACTGTGGAGAATGATCCGATAATGCAAGAGATCATGACGATGCTGAGCTTCGACGGCAGTGAGCAAGGATGGGCTGTGATCTGTAGAGGAGCCTCCGCGGAGATGGCCAAAGGAAAGGGTGACACTATGTTGAGGAGTTTTACAGAGTTTAAGTTGTGGGAGGGGCGGGTGGGAGAGATTGGTTTCGTGCCGGCACTCAATGAGTACCTCCATGGCATCCACTCCCCGCATCACTGCAACCGTCTGATATTGCCTGGGACCACCGGGAGCATCCCTGAGAGGGTGGTCTGCGCTGAATGTGGCCGTCCGATGGAGAAGTTCATCATGTATCGATGTTGCATCGATTATTAAATTCTAAGGCTACATTTGTCTTGGTCGCTTTAGGTCTTAAGAAAGAAGAAAGATATAAAGTTAACTATTAGGCAAGTGAGCGACTGATTAGTATGAGGTCTAGTTAATTTAGTTCTAAGATTAATTGCTACTACTAGCTACTAGCATTTGCTACTATGTAACAGTGTCCCTTGTGTCATGGACGGATTCCTGATGACGTTTGGAGTAAGGAACTCTAGGCCCGTGACACTCGGCTCTCTAGCCTATAAGGGGAGGCTTAATGTGTGTTGTGTTGGTGCAGTATTATTAATAGATATTTACTATGTTCTATGTACTAAAATGTGTTTATTTTGTGTATGAGAGTATTTACTTAACCAGAGATAAAAAATAATAATAATAATAATAAATTTTAAAAAAAATTAATTCATATTTCTATTCTAAGTTGAATTTTTTGGATTTGGCGAGAGGGTTAATTATTTTAAGCAGTTAACAGATTATTTATTGATATGTACCCAAAAATAAAATAAAATAAAATTTGAAGTGGGGATCGACTTTAAAGTTTTAAATGGGGGATAAATTTGGGTGTTGTATGAGGTTATTATTGACATGTCTTGATCCCATGCCACTACATTCAGGTGCTCTGGGAGAAAGTCTTTAATACCTGGGCATTTTGCCATGGAGTATCCACTAATGAAAACTCTTTTTTATATATACAAGGTCTGGTATACATATAAGTAGTATGATAGTTTGACCAATTCGACTATTTTTATAATAATGTCAGTTCTACATTATCTGATTCATTTTTATTACTTATTTAAAATAAAATAAAAAATAAAAAATAATAATAAAAAGAAGAAGAAGAAGAAGAAGAGAAGGTCCATTAGTCAATTGCCAAAAGAAAGTTATAGTGATAAATCTATTTTATTTAGGATTTTTTTCTTATTGACTTCAAAAAAAAAAAAAAAAAAAAAACATTATTGTGAATTTTTATCTAAGCATTATTTTTCTTCTTGGACAATGAATTTTTAAAACATGTTTGAGTTTTATTAATATTAATTAGAACAATGGCGATATTGCACCATTATAATTTGAAGTTAACTTAAATAAATAATAACGTCCCAAATTTGGATTATCTGTCAAAGCCAATTCAATTTCTTCTGTTTTTGAAAAGGTCAAGCAAAATAAATAAATAAATAAGAGAAACTGTACACAATAAGTTGGGCTGAGCCCAAAAGCTACGAAGCCCAAGCAACAACCCAAGCCCAATGAATAGAGGCCCAAAATTACAACATCAAACCGTCACAACGGACGGTTAAAAGATACAGAGCTACGAAGAAGAAGAGGACTGTCAGAGGAACTAATTATGGAGATCCCAATCCAAGGCAACACTCCTCGCCAAGTGTTTGAGGTTATGCTTAAGAGAGTAGCAGAAGAAGCAGAATCCCTGAAAACTCCGGCTTTTCTTTTTGAAGCCAAACATGGCATATGGTGGCCTTTGGAGCAAGTTTGCACACCAAGTGTTTGAGGTTTTGCTTAAGAGAGTAGCATCCAGAAGGAGATGGTGTCCAAAGAAGCTTATCGAGAACAGTGTCATTGAGGAGAGGAATGAGGGCAATATCTTTCAGCTCAGGGATAATAGATGTGAGTTTTCAAGGAAGAATCCACGAGTTGCCAGAGATAATGGAGTTGACAGTGGCATATTTGGGCAAGGGCATGGATGCAATCTGGGGAAGGCTGTATTAGGCAAAAAGAGATCCACTAAGACCCCAGGGGTCAAACCAAAAAAGATTGGAAGAGCCATCCCAATTCCTGAATCTCATAAGGGACCTGCTGGTATGCCTAAGCTGTAGCAATTTTCTCCAACACCAGGAGCAAGACTGTACGTCCATATCCAGTGTACCGAGTGTGGGTTTGAATCCCCTCCGCTGTGCTAGTCCGCGACTTAAATCTCACCAGTGTCATGGGGCTGGTATGGTTGGGGGTCCTCCAATTAGAAGACCTTCAAAAAAAAAGGAGCAAGACTCTGGGATATTCAGTTCCCAGAAGCTTCTTACCCTGTTCAGATAATGCTTCACCCCTAAACTTCGACTGTTGCCATTTAAAATATTCCAAGAGAGAGCTTCATGGTAGCTGCAGTGTTGAGGTAACTCAGATCTGGAAGGCCTAAACCTCCATTTTTCTTAGGAGAACAAATCTACAACCAAGCAACTTTAGCACCATATTTCCTCATTTCAGGACCTGTCCATAAGAAACATCTAAGAATTTGGTTAATTCTTGAGATAACATCTTGGGCAGAGAGAGAATGCAAGACCAGAAGAGCTGAATACTAATGAGCACTTATCTTATAAGTTGTAGCCTACCAGCATAAGATAGGGCCTTACTGATCCATTGCCCTATCATGCTGGTAATTCTCTCAATTAAGGGCTTGCAGTCAATGAACTTGTTGAGTCTAGTGGAGATGAGGGGGGGACACCTAGGTATTTCACAGGTAAGTGACCCTTCTCAAAACCAAGAGAGGAGAGGATTGCCTGCTCCACAGATGGAGATGCGCCAGAGAAGACGAGACCAGGCTTTTAAAGCCTCAAATTATTTTCTGGCAAAGTGAAAGAGTGTATATATAAATACACGATGTATATATCCAATTCTGAAAACTCAGTAAGCACCATTATCAAAGTGGAGATGAGAGAGCGCTTCTTTGAACAAAGCTTTTCGTAACGAGTTACTAACTGATTCTATGAGGTAACTTTTTTGCCTAACTAGCCTTTTTTTTTCTTTTTAATCTTTGCAAATTTGGAGATTTATTATTAAATTTATATAATGGTTTACTTGGTCTTTCGAGGGTTAGGGCTTATATAATGTGGTAAAAAGCATCTGTATGACTGTATTCTGAAACTTGTGTTTTAGTTTGCTTATGGTCCACATTAGAGGTTGCAGTCTTAAATTTTTCACTTTTCCAAAAACAAACTATTGATTACTATTCACGAAAAAAAAAGGTTTTAATATTTCACTAGGGAGACTGGAGTATTAGACTACACACTGGCAATTCATTAGATTGACCCAATATTTTATATTTTTTCTTTCTCCATAGTCTGTTATTAAGTGTAGATTTTAACCATAGAAGTGTACTTGCTTCTTCAGTTTAATTACATAGTGCTGTGAAGGCTTATGATGACAATCAATCTTGTGGCATGAGAATAGTTAAATTTCTTTGATTTTTATATTTACTCCATGCAAATAAGTTTTAATTTTAGAGTCAATTTCTTCCCCCCACCACCCCCCCCCCCCCCCCCCCCCCCCCCCCCCCCGCCTCCCTTCTTCTCTTGTGTTTTAGAAGTTGTTTTTTGTATTTATTCCTTTTGAACAATTTGTGTCCTCTCGTAGTTGATAGTTTTTAGTAGTTGAAAAAGGATTGTGAAAAGTGGGCAATGTTATTGGCAAATATTTCCAATCCTTTGTGCTCGTGACTCATTGTATATATAATAAATCTTTTCAATTCCACCCCCATTGTAGGTCTCTCTGTCTCTCTCTCTATCTCTCTCATGTATGTATACAATAAATATTCTATTTACGAACACACACTTATGTTAATATTTCAATTAATTTATGTCCTAAACATGTAGTCCTGATTTTATCACCACGCTTGGTGGCAAAAATTAAATAAATAATTCCATACATTCTTGGCTTGTGATCTATTGAGATGTGGAAACACAAAATCTTATGCATTAATTTGTTGTTTTTTATTTTTTAATTTTTTTTTTTAAAAGTTTATTTCTTGCTTTTCTTTTTAAAAAATGAGCACGTTTTTTACTTATCAAAAAAAAAAAACTTATGAAAGCAAGTTACCTTTTGTACAGGCAACCGAACTGTGCTTTGAAAAATCAACATTGTTTTGGTTCTTTCTGGAACATATTTTGGCTTTGGTATTGTCCAAAACAAGGAGTTTTTATTGGTTAATTGTCATGCACTTATACTTGTCTACATACTATGGCATTGCTGAATTACATAAAGTGATCGCTTAGCTATACTGCAACAATCTTTATAAAAATTAATGAGCCATGCTATGACTTGCCATGATTAGCATCATAATGTTTAGAGGTTGATGGTTATATGAGTATCCAGATAGAAAGATATATTAGGCAAAACACAACTCTATGTGTGTGTTGTCTCATGCTTTCAGAAAACAATCTGTTTGTTTCATTTTATTTGTTATTTTATATGTGGATGTGAGTATATGCATACCATGACTGAAAGCAAATCAGGACCCCATCATCTTATTCAATCTTTGGATTGTTTGGTTGCATGCATAGTTACTTTGATGGTTTGGGACTTTGGGAGATGCAATTTGGAGGAGTGAAACAAAGCGATTCTTTTGATCTAATGTAGTAGGCCAGAAGTGCATATACTAGTTGAACAGTGTCAATCTTCTTAAATTCAGCTTATTTGTTATTCTTTTGATCAATGGTGGAAAAAGTAAAAATAAAAAATAAATGTCATGCCAATACTAAAATCAACTATTTATTTACCATAGTACTCATGATACAACTAGAGGGTGGAACAGTTAGTATTTTTTTTTTTTTTTTTTTTCAGAAGGTGAACAGTTAGTATTTCTTACAAACAGTGGAAACACTGGAGAGCAGTTTTTAACTTTTATTTTTGAAAGATTTGCTCATAGGCAATCTTGCTGTTAGGAAGTTCCAAAATTTTTTATCTGCCAACTATGCTATGTTTAAAGTTCACTTCCAGGTAACTCGGCCGTCCATCATGTCAGTCCTTCATGTCAAAGATGGCAATCTTCCAGTAATAAACATCCTAGAAAGATTGCTTGGAAGACATTAAACAACATTTCCAACTTACAGTTCCACTGCCTTTTTTGTAAGGGGAGTTGCTGAGTCGCCACATTGTAGGTTTATTAAAGAGTAGTATGACCCACCACATCCCACAGCAAGTAAATCGGAGTGTGATCCTTGTTCCACAACCTTTCCATTCTTTATCACAGCTATGGAGTCTGACTTCTGTATTGTGGATAATTGGTGCGCTACAACTACACAAGTCCTCCCACCCATTAGTTTCTCCAGTGCTTCTTGGACTATATTCTCTGAAACGCTATCAAGTGCACTGGTTGCTTCATCCAGTAGAAGGATTGCTGGATTTTTCAGAATTGCTCGAGCAAGTGCTATCCTCTGCTTCTGGCCTCCTGATAGTTGGACCCCTCTTTCTCCACAATATGTTTCATATCCATCTTTCATAGAACTGCATAATAAAACTTTTTTTGTTACTGAAAGTGACTAAAATAAGAAGTGTTTCTTTTGCACTGTGAGTTGGAACATGAATCAATACCTTATAAATTCCTGAGCGTTGGCAAGAATTGAAGCGTTCCTTACTTCAGCTTCTGTAGCATTTTCCTTACCATAGAGAATGTTCTGGCGGATAGTGTCTGCAAAAAGAGTGGGCTCCTGACTCACTAATCCAATATGAGACCTCAAGTTTCTTAAATTGTAGATCTTGATGTCCTGTTCATCTATTAGTATTGACCCCTTTATTGGATCATAGAATCTTTCAATTAGTGCAATGACTGTTGATTTGCCTGAACCACTCTGTCCCACGATTGCCACTGTTTTTCCAGCTTCAATTTTAAGATTTAGGCCCTTGAAGATCATTTTTTCAGGTCTCGATGGGTAACAGAAGAACACATTTCTCAGCTCTATTTCACCCTTAATCTTTTCAACCTTAATCCCTTCTGGATCTTCAGGCTTAATCTCACTCTTCCTGTCTAGGATTGCAAAAAGTGATGTGATTGCATTGGCAGCTTTGGCTAAATCAGATGTCATGTTTCCTACTTCTGCAATATTTCTACTTGTGCTCATCAAGATGAAGAAAGCTCGAAATATCTGCTTTGGGGAAATTAATCCTTGAGTCATTAGTCTCCCTCCATACCAGTAAGTCAAAGCTACAGAAGCTGTTGTCAGGAACTGGGAGATAAACATCCCAACACCTGAAAGCCATGACTGTTTGATGCTTTCTTTCCTTGGGCCTTTCATTGTATTTGCAAAGAGACCTAGTAATCTTTTTTGAGAAGAAAAGGCAGTAATGGTCCTGTGATTGACAGCTGCTTCACTTGCTAATTGGCTTCTTTCATCATGTGCCTTTCGGGCTTTCTCAGACATGTTCTTCATTAGAACAGTCCTTGAATAGAAGCACCATATGAGAAAAGGCTGCATGGAAATCATCACAATGGCTAATCTCCATGTGACCACTAATGCAAGGACAAAAGACAAGGAAGCATTGGTGAACACCTGTACCAATAATGACATACGATCTCCAATAAGAGATCGAACCATGTTGGCTTTCATGGCTAGGCTTGCACAGATTGCTGCACTTGTGTTCTCATCACTATCAAACCAGCCAATCTCAAAGGTGAGCACATTTGCAAGCATTTTCTCCCGCACCCTTTTCGTTAGATGCTCTCCCATGATTGCAAAATCATAATGTTGAAGGTGATTGGTTACAAAGCTGAGAACCGTAAGGCTTAAGAATATGAAGCTATAGTATTTGGTCTCTGATTTGATTTTGGAATTGTCCTTTAGTAAGTATACTGAGACAAGTGTTCCCATACAATAAGCATTGAATGGTTGAATTCCTCCAGCACCGACAGCTCCTAAACAACCAAGCACTGACCTCTTCCACTCAGGTGCATTCATTTGCAGCAAGTGCCATGAAGGTGTAGGATAAGAAGGCTTTTCATCTTTGCTGTCATCATTAGGAGGCATATCAAAGGATTGCTCCCAATTGAGGGATAATGCTGGGCTGAAGGGGAAAGCTGGGCTGCTTTGCCAACTTGATCTTGCTCTGAAAGGAATCTTGGGAGACTGAGCACTCATCAATATGTTGGGGCTTCTAGCTCCTGATGATTGATAGGGAATACTAGTGTCTTCAGTCTGCATTGTCGATTGATGCAATTGCACCATTCTTAAGTAGGCTCCACCTTTTCCATTGTTCATTTGCAACACCTCATCATGAGGTCCTGATTCAACTACTCTCCCTGATTGAAGAACCACTATAGTATTGGCCTTACGAATTGTGGCAAGGCGGTGGGCAATGATGATCGTTGTTCTTCCCAGTGAAGCCTTGTCAAGGGCTTCTTGCACTATTCTTTCAGATTGTGCATCCAGAGCACTTGTAGCTTCATCCAGAAGAAGTATTCTTGGGTCTCTGATTAAAGCCCTTGCCATGGCTATTCTCTGCTTTTCACCTCCAGACAATTGAATTCCAAGTTGCCCCACCTGAGGTATCAATACAAGTTTGCCAAGTCAAGTTCTGCATGCAAAACTTACTTCCTATTGTATTTTAAGAAATAGAAAAAGTTATAGCTTACTTGGGTCTCGTATCCTTCAGGCAATCTAGTGATAAAGTCATGAGCATTTGCAGCCTTAGATGCACTTATAACAAGTTCCATGGGAGCTCCTTCCTTGCCAAACAGGATATTCTCCTTAATGGATGTTGCAAAGAGAACTGGTTCTTGATTAACCAGCCCCATCTGAGATCTCACCCATTTGAGCGAAAGAGTCTTTAGTTTGCATCCATCGAAGAGAATGTCTCCTTTGACAGGGTCATAAAATCTCTCGAGCAAAGAAATGATTGTGGACTTGCCAGAACCACTCTCTCCAACAAGACCTACTGTCTCGCCAGCTTGTACTCTGAGATTGAATCCTTCAAGAATCAGTGTATCAGATCGTGAGGGGTAACTAAAATAAACCTCTTTAAATTCAATTTCTCCTCTCACTTCTTCTAGAATTTTTCCTGAGTCATCTTCAGAGTCAATAAGTGGTACTCTGTCTATCATCTCGGAAATCCTGGTGGCTGCAGCTTTTGCCTCTGCAAAGAATGAAATATTCGGGAGGGCACCCATTATAGACCTGAAGTTTCAACAACCTTGCTGTGAGTTTTGATGCAGAAATTGCCCAAGTGAGTGAAGGTACATTATAAATGCTATAAATTTCTTGAAGATGCTGAAGTTATTATTTGTGTGTGCGTGTGTGTGCGTGTGTGTGTAACATTGTAGTGTAAAATTCAAGAACCAAGCTTATATCATGATGAAGTTCTTATACTGAAGTTGTGGATAATTTCTAAATTATTTGTTGAACTTGCAACTTAAAACATATGGGGACATGTACTTTTTTCCTTCTCAATTGAATTCGTGAAGTTAGTTTGGCTTAATTTTAAAATGCATGAATTTTAACTTGGATGCTGGAGTAAGATTGTCACTATGGGAGAAGAGTATCAGAAAGAGATACCAGAGATAATAAAGAAAAATAAATAAATAAAAGTATCATGAAGAAAGTAACTCACAGCCCTCCCAGAACAACACACAATCCAGAAATGAAAACAGCTCCACCTCTCTCTCCTTTCTCCGTAATGAGAATGCTTCCAATCAAAGCTTGACAAGCCCAAACTGCATAAATCATTCCCATGCTCCCAAACAGCAGTCCCTTTACAAACCCTTGCTTTATACCAAGCTCTGTGCATTTTTGATGTGCTTGGCTAAACCTATTTAGTGTTTGAATCTCCCCCGCATATGAATAAACTGTTCGGACTGAGGAGATTGCTTGTTCTGCAATCCCACCTGCAACCCCATAAGCATCCTTCATCTTTAGTCCTAGGTTCATCATTAGCTTCCCAAATCCTGCCCCCGGTATAAAAAATAGTAGTGTTAAGGGAAGAACAGCCGATGCCAGTCTCCATGACAGTAGGAAGGAAAATAAGAAGCAGAAGATTGTAGATGATAAGTGAGTCAGGCAGTTGGGTATCTACAAAAGAAGAAACATAGATGCCATTAACTCATTAGAAGAGCTGTAAAGAGAAAGAATGGAAAAGAAAACACAGAGAGCTCTTGGTGTCAATTATCAAAGCAGATGAACTCAAAGGATACTATCAACTGACTAGAAGAGGTGTAGGGAAAGGAGAAACATCAATATATATGATTGAAGACCTTTTCGGCTATGACATCGCGGATTGAATGAGCATCGGAGGAGACACTAGAAATTACTTGGAAGGTAGTGGAAGAATCAGCTTGGTTGTCAAAGAAACCAACATCTTGCCTGAGAACTGATTTCAAATATTCCATCATCATCCGAGATGTCTGCCTCTCTGCTGTTCTTGTCCAGCATATTCCCTCTACAAAATTAATGCATACAGAAATAGAATAATAATGTAATTAACATCGTAGATAACTTTCCTGCATTCAAGTGCATATGGTATGAAATTGCATATAGAGCTTGAGTCCCTGCCTCCCACTCCTTCCCCCCTTTTTCTAAGATACTCTTACTTTCAACAACAAAAAAAAAATCATATTCTACTGTTGGAAAGGATTGCTGATGGATCAATAAAACCGCGCTTGAATCTGAGGCTTTGAAAGTTAATGTTTTGAGCAATGGTTTTATGAACCTCTGGTTCATATATTGGCATTAAAAGTGGACAAGGTTAAGGTCTCCTTGTACATAGAGGCTTTTAGAAGAAGCCCATGTTCAAAGATCTAATCTAACCTAAGATAGGACCGAGTTTCAGTCAAGAACTCAAGCTTGCAAGACAATCAAATTGAAGAATTAGACTAGTCTCAGAATAGCACAACTGTAGATACCAGTTGACTTAGCTAGTTTTTTCTAATCCCTGCAATGCAAGTATTAACAGTACCTTCTACAATCATACTTACCAATGAAAGCAGAAAAGGCTACTCCAATAGCAACATACAGCATCTTGAGTCCATACTGTAGAACAGATAACCGGTCAAACAACCATCTAGGAAATGAATAATTCTAACATAAGATATACCATCATAAATACAGTAAGTTAGAGATAATAATCTAAAGTTATGAGATCTTTTTCCTATTGATTTGTAGTTGTTAGAGCTGCATATGCATCATTCATTCAATAATTTCAGTATTTTGGGAACCATGAGGAGAGGGCAATTGCATGAAAAAGCTTATCGCTGCATGGTTTGAATTTCTTTTTTGGTAGGTTATTACTCAAGTTATGCAGTTAGTAATGTGTACCTCGTTCACCAAATGATTGCTTAAAGTTAAATGATCTTTAGAGTAAGTGCTTCCATATTTGTTGATCAGATTACTGAGAATCAACATCGTAAGCGGCATACTCATCCCGTCCCCAATGCTACCCAAAGTCCCGAACAACAGCAACAGCCTGTCCGTGCGATCAGCGTACCGGAAGATGCGCATGCCCCCTTTGGTCCCCATTTCAAACGGCTACTAACAAATGGACGCAGCCCTCAAGTCCACTGAAACACCTTTGTGGACTTATATACAGTTCACATTTTTAAAAGGAATATGGGGACAACCACCCTTCATGGTAATTTTTTTTTCTTTTATCCCAATACCGATAATGATCGATATAAATGCAAATTTGTGTAACGGCGTTTCTCTGGGTGTAGGATGCTTTCCTTAATTTAATCTGTTTGTTTTCTTTAGCTTGAATTTGGATCCTTTCGGCCATTTTTGTACTCCATCAGAAAGCTTTATATCATGACTCACAAATATAATACTATAATGTGGATACCACAACATAGTAAGCATCGTCAAAGGAACATGTGAACGTCAATTGCTGGTGAAATCACCCATGATTAAGTGATTGTTATGCCATCTTGATACTGCATGTAAAGATCCAAGTCGAGTGTTTGGTTGAAATGTGAAAATTCATTTGCTTCGTGTGTTTGATTGTTCTAAGGATTTCTCGTCTCTGTCTAAATTTTTTTGTTCTTTTTTCATGTCAGCTAGGGGCGAAAGTTTGATGCTGATCAAGGAGGGACAACCAGCAGGAAGGTACTGGAGATGAAGCGAAACCGGTGCCGACTAACTTGTGCTTTCTTTAAATGAGACAAATCAAAGTCTCTCATTTTTGTTCTATAAAGCTTACATTGTTTTAGATGTCTCTCCTGGAATTTCGATGGGATCAACTTAAGTGGAATCTTTGAAAACAAGAAACATTGTCTATACATGTATAGATTGTTCAACTTGATCATGTGTGACCCTCCAGTGCTTCAACGAATTTGTAATCTTTTTATTCATTTCTTCTTCTTTGTGTCAAACATGTGGCTTAGGACCTGTGAATTTTTCAAGAAAAGTTCAAAAGAACTTGGTAAAATCTCATCATGTTAGCACAATGAACAGGGTCTTTAAGAAAGTCTTGGTTTAGATTATATTTCTTTTTGTAGATATCTTTTTGACAAACAGAATCAATTGTTGGTAAATTTCCTATGAATATCTGTATTAATGGTGTTTTTTTATTATTATAATAATTATTATTATTTTCCTCTTGTTATATACATAATGGAGACAGCCAAGAGTTGAAAAAGAGCATTTTTGGAGATCAACTGGCCTTGGATATGGTGTGGACATTTCCAAGAGATACGAAAAAGTTGAAAGGTAGTCCAACTAAAATAGCAGTTTTTAAGTTGTCGAGAAATAATATTTAGGTCTCACCGATAAGGTCACTATTTGACGTGGACTAAGCATTTATTCAGTACATTAAAATTGAATTATTTTTTAAAATTTTAATTTTAAAAAGTCCATTTGATAATTTCATATGTAGTTTAAGAACATGAAAAACTGACATATTATCTTTATTTTTATCAATTTCACATAATCCAATTTATCATGTAATCAACATACTGTCAGATCAAAATTTAACAAGCTTTGAAATATCATCATATGAATATGATTTACTGTTTTGTTGTGTATGATAAATCCCAAGCTCCAATACTGAAACTTAAATAATTCCAAAGTCTAAAGAATAAATAAATGACCAGCCATGTGTCATATTTTACAAAATGCTATTATGAATCTTTACATCATTTGTTGTATCCCTCATGCAATCAACACATTTGTCATATATAACTCCATTCGTCCTCAAATAATTATTCACTTTGTGAGGCACACAGTTCCCAAGGTAAAAAATTGTCATATATATTACTCTCACCGTCCCACCGTCCCAGAATAGTTATTCACCTTTATGAGTCACACAGTTTTTAGGATAGAAAAATTATTTTGAGAGGAAGAAACTACAATTTTACTGTCTCCTAATATCATAAAAGATAAAATTATTTAGAAACTGTCTTAAAAATTACTATTAAAATGGCTCTAATTAAAATCATCTTAAAACTAACAGAAATACAGTTTAAAATTAAAAAGAAAAAAATGAAACCTGTTTAATTTCAGAAAAGGATTAATGTCAAAATAATAATAATAATAATGAAAATAAAAGGAGAAAAAAAGAAATTTGATGGGATCTGGTCCTAAAACTATTTATGTTCATGTAAACGACGTCGTTTCCATCACTTACACGGTCACAATCACAATCACTTCACAATCCCAAATTGGTAGTGTTTTGGTGTTAGGTCAAGCAACGAAACGAAGATAGCACAATCAGGTGATGAATCTCAAGACCCGCTTTTTCTCTGTCAATCATCAATGTAATTGTTCATTAAGTTATTCGATTTGATATTGATTTGATACACATAGAGAAACTCATAATTAATTTCAGCTTTTTCGAAGAGAAGAAAGATAATCGAAGAAGATGGTGAAAGTGGCAACATTCTTCGCAATGACATTTGGGGCCTTCCTTTTCTGGCAATCTATGGATAAAGTCCATGTCTGGATCGCTCTTCACCAGGACGAAAAGGTCCTTCCCATTTCTTCTTGCTTATATATATATATATATAGTTGTATATTGTTTTCCATTTGGGTTCTCTTAATTCGTGGACCTAGATTTTAGTCTATGCATGTTTGATTTTATAATTATACATATATCTACAATTTTTTCTTCTTCTTTTTGGGTCTTTTGTTTTTGGTGTTTTTGGTTTCAGGTTAGATCTGATTTGTATATTTTATTGTTAGCTATCAAATTTGGAAAAATTAAACAGAACCATATCTTAATATTTAAAGGAAATGTTTTTACTAAGTGGAATTAGATGTCTATAACTTGAAATTATCATTTCTCTCATGTTTAGCAAAATATAATAATTTGGGGGCATATGTGGTTGTTTCTAGACATTGGGAAATTTGGCCCATTTTAGTAAATATCGTCACTGGTTGTGGTTTTTTATTCCTAATTTGAGTTTAAACCAACAAATGATAATGAAAATATGTTTAATTGACGTAAAATGATATAAAAATCAGTGAGCCTGACAATATATATATATATATATATATATTGAAACCACTGATATGCGCAAATGCATTTTAACTATATATATATATTGAAACAACTGATATGCACAAATGCATTTTAACTGCTATTGCAGTTATATGCTGATATAATAAGTTGGTATATTTTGCAGCATGAAAGAATGGAGAGAGAAGCAGAGATCAAGAGAGTGAGACAAGAGTTGCTACGAGAAGCAAGGGAAAAGGACCCTGTTGCTTAAGCCCTGTGTCTCGATGTCGGTGGCATTTTCTGTGAACTTTCTATTGTTGCTGTTTTTTCTTGCTTTATTCCGGTCAGAGTTGACAGAATTCTCATAAGATATGACTTTTGTGCTGCATCAATGATTATAATATCATGGATAAGATATGATTCCTGTACTAAACCAATTATTATGATTCTCATGAATAAGCTATTTTGTTTTTCATTCAGTGCTTTGCCTCTTTCAGCTATTCCAGGAATAAAGTTATTTCTTATATATCTAATTATTGCAATTGTTGGAATTTGTAATTGGTTTTCTTATGACTGACTCATTTTTGGATGAGTTTGCACAACATCACAATAACATATATTTGCCGATATATATGTATATATTTGGTATCTTCTTGATTATTGAAGGAGCTTGAAACTGCTGCATACATTGTTCTGGTTAGTGTTTCTTGATTGCTCCTGCTTCAAATGGAAATTTTAGAATGAATTGTGAAACCTGTTTTTGTGATGGAGATTAGTTTCATCTCACTAGGTTCTGGTTTGTTGAATTGTCATTGGAATGCTTTTGGGGTGTCGGTAACTATCTGTAGTGCACCAGATACGGAGCTATATATATTTTTTATGATATATGTTTGGTTGATTGATGAAATTGTGCTTGCTTTTGATAAATGGTTCTCATACTCATCGGAGTGATATAAGCAAACTGCATGCAGTTGAACTTACCTAGCAAAGTTAAATAAGTTGTTTCTTTTTGTCACCATGCCTACTGTATAAAGCATTCCTGAAACTCTTGTTCATCTTTTTTGTCCCTGCTCTTATAAGTCAGGATGGTATATTGTGTCTAAAATGAAAAGTTGGAATGTTTATCATAGTTGTACTTATCAAATATATATGTGTTATATATCATAGTTGTGATTCCATATATGGAGTATTTACATTTGAAACGTTACTTATGGATTATGCAATTTTCAATAGTGCCTGAACTTGGTTCAAACTCCCTGAAAATCCCTATTGATATGTTAAGTAATGTGGTAAGTAATTTAGAGAATCTGCTCGTGGTTTGCCGAAGGCTTCTAATAAGATGGAAAACTTGTTTGGGAGCCAAGACAAAATTCTGAGAAATTATTCAAAAACTTTTGGAAACTATGGAGAAATTAACATTTGACTTTCCAGAAACACAGACAATGTTGAGAAATTTTTTGAGAAACATGATTCCATTATATTTCAATTTTTTGTACTTTTAGGACCTTTTCTTCAGTAATAATCTGTTGCTTTCCACATTTAGTAGTTGCTACTGAATTCATGCTTGTATTTTACTGTAGTATATTTCTTGTGTTCCATATTAATTTTATCTAAGTTCCTCAATAAGTTTTTTGATAAGCTTCCAATCCATTTCAATCACTTTCATTTTTTTTTTTCCTGAAGGTTCAATCAAAACCCACACACCCACTATATATTTTTGCCCCCCGGGCTCGAACACTCAACCTCCCCAAAGAGGGTGGAGAGCTTATACCATCTAGGCTAGAGCCCATTATT